>NW_024881261.1:3945941-5212191 GCF_018691265.1 Tyto alba | reverse complement strand
TTTTTTATTGGCATAGTCTGCAAGATGTTAGCATTGCTTTTAAAGATTGCATGAGGTGTGTAATTTAGGTGGAGTCGCCGCTTCTGTTATTAATTCCCGGTTTTGAAAGGTTTGCCAGGGGAACACAAAATATTTGCTTTCAGATGAAACCTGGTAGGTAGGACTGTCAGCTGAGGGGGAGATTTTTTCGGGAATTAAAAAAATCCTTCCTCATCAGTTGTTGACATCTTTTGGTTTACAGGCATGTACCTGAACGGTCATTTTGAGACAGGTTGTTGTGCTGCCGGGGAGCGTGGCTGCTCACCCCAGCCCAGTGCTGCAGCTGCTTCGTGCCCGAGAAGCTTCCCCAGCTCTTGGTGGAAGACCACCTTCCACCCTTCCTCCCGCTTTCTGGGCGCGATTGCACGGCGTTCATTTTTATCGCAGGATGCACGAGAAGGAAATAGAGTGATGCTCCTGCTGCTGTGAAATTAAGTGCAGAGCATCGCCTGGCTTGCCAGTGGTTTCCCACCAACATGCCCCAGCACATCCCCGTTTACCTCCCTCGGGAGAAAGTGTGAACTCCCCGGTGCTCTTGGCTCAGCCTCCCGCTAATGAGCACCCTGAGTTTTACCTGGGAAATATGAAAAATTACAAAGGAAGGTCAGAGATTAGGTAAAAGAGTTGAGTTAAGGCAGCGTGAAACCACAGGCAGTAGCGAAAGATTTATTTTGCTGGATTTATATCAGCTCTTTAGGCCAGATTCCAGGTCTTGCAGCTACAATTCACAGTGGCAAACACTGCAGCTGGGCTCTTCATTTGAGCCGGCATGGGAGCTTTATCACCCTTGTCCAGTCGGATGCTGCTCCTTATTTGCCAGCCAAGCCAATAGTGATTAAATGGCATTTCTCAGCGTGCAGGTTGGAGCGTTATTAGCTCTTATCTCTAATTGCCGTCATTTTGAAAGTGTTTCGAACAGATGGCTCTAAGAGAATAAGAGTGAAAAGAGAGCCTTTTATACCTGTGACAAAAAAAAAAAAAAAAAAAAAGAAAAAAAGCTTGCTGGGCTTCCAGCTCATGCTTCTGGGGTTAAATACGGGGAAAATAGGCCAAATCCCACTCTAACTCCTGCAGTAAAGGGACACCAGGGACGCCAGGACTGCCCCGGGATGGGCTCCCACTCGCTGATGTCTGTTTGCTCTTCCAGGGTGACCCCATCCCCGCACTGCTCTGCCCGACCTGGTGGGCACGTGCTGTCAGGGGCTCACCAGGGAAACGTGCATTTTCCCTGTGCTTTGACCCCAACGTGCAGCTCCCGGGAGTCAGTGGGACTCCTTGGGGTGCCCAGCGCTGGGTGGGGTGCCTCTGTGGGGTGAGTAACGCAATGTACCCCCACACACCCCTCCTGCCTGCCTGCCTACGCCCCACCACCAGCATGTATGTACCAGCACTGTGGAGGAAGGATTCGATCCACTCCAGTGTGCTCCAAGTGCGCAATAGTTACCTATATTAAATCATCGCCTTTAAAATAATCAAGCTCGTTATTAGATGATGTGCTACAAGGTCTGGGTGCATAAACCCTTAGCACAAAAAATTCTCTTATTTTGCTAACTGCTTAAACGTAAAACTGCAACAGAAAGAAATTGTTCCCGTGACTCATATTTTTCATCATTTGGTCATTAAATAGTGATGGATATAAACCTATAAAGTACCTAAACTGAACCTTTTAACAATCCATGAGCAATACTATCATTTCTTTAATAGAACTCGCTGACCGTGCCTTTCTTAGATGCCATTTGTCATTTTCAGCGTGCAATAATCAATAACTTGGCTTTGAAATAAATAATATAACAGTCACAATATATTATCTTTCAGGCTGGCCTTATACTAACCATAAAACAAGACTCGGAAAGATGAAAACTTTAGGTAAATGCCAAAAATGAAATAACTGAGAGTAGGAGCTAAATGAACAAGAAGCTTTACGTAGCTTCCCTTCCAAATTCATTCTTATTTCCCTTCCTTTTAGGAAACTATGTCTACTTCCAAAATAAAAACAAGAATTTGGGATCATCTGATCTCAAGTATGGGATAAACACCGTCCCCTTGTCCCCCTTGCTGTGGGGCTGATGCAGCATTGCTCTCCCAGGCACTGGGTCAGCAAAGTGTGTAAGCACCAGCATCAGTCTGCTGTTATTCACCGGAGCAATTAAACACATGCTAAGTTTTAAGCATATGATTGTTGCATTAAAATCAATAGGGCCCAAGAGCGCGCCTAAATTAAACGCATTTCTAAACCCAGCTGTAGTTTAGAAAAGCTGCTCCATGATGAGATGGCTAAATCCCGCTGAAGTTTTGGGGACCTTCCTCGGGCCCGGTGAGAGCAGGAGGTGGCATCGGTGCTGAGAGCAGAGCTGGCTGTGCTGAGTGTGGTGGCACGTGTCAGCTGTCCCTGCAGGGACCCGGGACGTCACCGTGGAAGTCCCTGCCCGTGTGGCATGCTGGGCTCCATCTCACGGATGCCTTGGATGGAGTCTGGTGCTAAATCTAGATGGGTCTGTAGACACCAACATAAACACTGTCTGCTTCCTCTACCACCTTATAAATCCATTCATATGGGTAGAAAGGACAGGCTGGAGCACTGTGTAAAATGGGGTTACACATAGGAGGCAAGAACAAGCTGAACTCCGCATTTCCTCCTTTGATCAAGTCTTGCTCAAATCCTTGAATGTCCCACATTTTTATTTTCCTTGGTTGAATTTGATCCATGGCCAAAAAGCCTACCAAAACCCCTGCTCGGCCTGGGCTGGTGGTTGATCACTTTTACCCAAAAGCAAGCCTGCGGTTTCGGTGTAAGAGGGGAAGAAGCTAGACATTTTTCAGGTTCAGGAGAACACTCCTGAGAGCAGAAGACCCCCTAAGAGGTCTGTTTTCGTACCTATCTCTTCTTAGGAGTGAAAGCTCCAAGAAGAGTTTGCATGAGAGTAAAACCACCAAACCTTTGGAGCAGATGAAATACGCCGGCACTAGCACTGCTCCAAGTCCCTTGCCCATGTCCTTCACTCAAGAAGGGAGGACTAAGGGACATCTGTGCGGCCGTGGGGTTCCTTCCTCACACACCCAAGCCACTCAGCAGGGCAGGGCCAGGCAGCCAGGGCCACCGTGGTCCCGGTCTTGCTCCTTGGGGCTGGGTGTTTTCTGATTAAGGAAAGAGGCCTAAGCTCCTGCCTGGAAAACTTGCTTTTAAGTGTTGTTTCAGGGCTCCCTGCTGAGCTTTTTGAAGGTTTGCTGAGTTTGAAAGAGCAAGGGAAAAGGGGAAGAGTTTGTGTAAATAAATTCTGGTGGTTCAGCTCTGAGGCAACCGTTTTTCAGCTGTCGGTGTACCGGCTTCAGCTGTTCCTTCCAACAGAGACCTCTTTTTGGAAGCTCTCCTGGGCCATGACGATGCCCCACAGTAGGGCCGTGGCCAGCCCTGAAGGAAGGCACCCACTGACAGAGGGGCAGCCACCGGGGAACTTCCCAACAGGTCGTCCCCTGTCACCCCCGGGTGCTATGTAATTGCTGAGATTTAGAGATAAGCAACAGAAGTTCCTGTCCTCGGGTCTGAGCGGCCCTTGTCACTCTTATGGTTTGAAATAATGATAACAATTAAAACCACACAAGCTCCGCGTTAAACCGCTTACATCTCCTGCCGCAGGTGTAATCGATACGGCCCCAGCACACACTGTCCAGATGAGCCACTTCGTCTTTACCACCTTTTGGAAGTCACTTAATCACCCACCCTTCCCGTGCCCCATCCAGACTGCCAGGTCTTCAGGGCAGAAATGGTTGGAGTAACAGTAGTTTAGTGCTTCAGACAATGAAGTCCCAGCCTCGGCTCAGCTCCCCAGCAGCTCTTGTAAACACAAATAATTAATTTTACATTGCCTTTTTAAGAACAGGAAAGAGGGAGTTTGAAGGAAGTGATTTAATTTGTTTTGCTCTTTTGAGCAAAATTGAAGACTACAATTAGAGTGACGAACTGGGAGAGGACAGGGAAGAAGGAAACTTTAAGACCTCTGAGGAAAGACAACTGGAGTCTGTAGAGCATTTATTATAAGTAACGCCAGCACGTGAATCTAAAAATAGTGTCTCAGATGCTGTGTGTATATGACTGATATTAAAAATGACTGATTTAAAAGAAAGTGCTTCACCTCTGTTGCCAACCAGGAAGGTAGGTCTCTAGTATTCTCAGACTTAAATGCTGCCAGTATTTCACGTTAGGATAGTCATAAAGTTAAAGGTTAATAGGCTGTACAAATGACAGAGTTTAAAGGGAAAAATGAAGATGGGAAGATTTCTAACACTTAGGGAACATTTTAAAAATGAAGCTACTCTGCCTAATGTAATTTTTCCTATATTCTTTCTCATGCTGTTGGTCATTATTGAAAATATTTCTATTTGCATAAGTGATTTCTCCTTCACTGCCCACCTCCGTTTGCTTTTTGGATCATCGTTACTTCTCACAGTACATGATGAGTCATAATCCTGCTGCCTGCCATAACAGTCTGCTGCCGTGAGAATGTGATAGGGCGAAATCAAAGCCACAGCCTGAGAGGGAGGATGGGCAGGGAGACCCAGAGCATGAGGAAGGCTTTTATTTAATTGTGAATCATTAGAATTGGCAGGTTGAGGAGAAAGGCAAACACGTGCTTTGCTGGAAATGGGATTTGGTTGTGGTGTTTCAGATTAGCTCAACAGATGTTGTGAGTGGCAAAAGCGTATTGCTGTGTCAGCCTTGCTGCCATGAACGGCACGCACTTTGTTCTCCAACACTGGAGCTAGAAATTAGAGTCTAACGGAGAGATTAACGTGACTAAGATAAATACTTTTACATGGAAACTGCCAGTTATCACATTTGCTTTTGCACTGATGAAGAAAAATTCTGCCTTGGTTTCTGCCTAGGCCTTCCAGAGCAACTGGAAAAGGCCGTGCTTTGAGCATCGCCTCTCGTGGCACTCCTGGGACTGAAATTGCAGTGAAGCATGGTTCTTTAAATTGGGTGGCCCAAGTGGTCTTCCCTCCATCTCATCAGTTCCTGCTGATCACAGGAAGATTTGAGGTAGAGGACATCTACTCCAGCCCCTGAAATCAAGGTGGTCTTTTTCATCTTGTCCCAAGCACAACTGCTACACGCATCCTAAGGCTGAACTACAGTAAGCAGTTGGCAATGAGTGAAAGCATCTCCCAGCCAACATTTGTTCTTATTGTTTTCTTCATGTGTGCAGGTGACCAGCAGTCTGATCCGGCTACCTCTGAGGTCTGGGTGAGCAGAGACTCTCCCTGGCTGCGCTGCCTGGGAGGAAAATAAAAAGTCTGGGCTCTGCTTGGCTTTGATGTCTGGTGCCACACAGGCCTCCACCAGTGCCCTTGGCTATAGCTTTTCTTCCTCTTGTGTTCCTCAGCTGGTTTCTACTTTTCTGCAACATTTCCTTAAAAACCTTCTGGGCCTGAGAGATGCTGAAGAAGCCAGATACTCCTGATTTACTGTATTCCAAGCTACAAGTAGGTATGGAATAAAGATGGCTGCTGAGCAAAAGCCTCCTCCACTCCGAAGCTAAAATGAAACAGAGAAAGGACCGTGCCTTGGTGTTCCCTCTAGTAATGAATTTTATGCCTCTACCACAGGACTAGACCTTTGTGTTTGCACAGAAAGCTCCTGAAGTTGTAGGAGATGATCCATGCAGAGCTGCTTTCAAAACCAGGATGTCAGGCTCCAAATTCCTTGTGCACAGATCAAGGTAAACCCAGGAAGCCCCTATGGAAAATGTTTTAAGGATTACTGTTGCCCTTGGTGTCCTGCAGAAGTGATTCAAGACTGCAGTGGAGCTATTTCATGCTATGAAAAAATATGCATAGCATATTTTCACAAATTTCTATGAAATTTCAGAAATATTGAACAGTGAGATCTCATTTTCTTCCTTTATTCTTCACTTGAGCTTCTGTATTCCTGTCCTCAGTTTCTGCTATGCTATATATCTTCCCAACACTATAATATTAATTTAGCAGAACACGATAGCATCGAAACTCTTGTTTAAGAGATGTGCAAGCATTGTATTTCTTTTGCATGTGACACGGCATAGAACATGATAAAAATATTTTTTAAAATGAAAGCAGAGGTAAACCCGCCATTACCTACCTCCTTCTTCCTTCCTGTAGGGACTAAAATGCTGAATAAAAAAAATAAAAGGACTGCAACGAGTAAAATGCTTGCAATGTAAAGAGATTTCTCAGTAATTTCTTTTACCATTTCTTGGGTTAAAAACCTCTGCAAGATCTCCAGTAATTAATGTGCAGAGCATTTCCCTTGTCTGAAGCTATCAGTCATGCACTGCCTTTTGGAGAGGTTGCAGCTCCTCTTTCCACACTCAGGACCCCTTTCTCCGCAACTAACTTCTTGGATTCAAATAAGACCACTGCAGGGAAGATGTATTTTTCGTGCTGAGCCTTTGTCTCTGAGGCAGCTTTGCCTCAAAGCCCCACGCACCGCTGGGATGGCTGGTGGAGCCCTTCATCCCTCCGCGTCAGCAGTTACTTGCGTAAGCGGGTCTGCGGTGTCGGTGGAATTGCTTGTGTGAAGAAGTGCTCACCTAAAAGCGAAGGGTCCTTTCTATTTGGTCCTTTGTAATTTCTGGTTCTTCATACATTTTTACAGACAGGTGGAATGGTTATAATGTACCAAAATAAAAGACAGCTTTCTTTTGAAAAAGAGGCCGTGGCTAAAAGTTGAGTGTGAAAATGCTGCCTGTAGCTTTTTATTAGCTTCCTTCGCTCTAATATATCTGCCTTGTATGCCAAGAAAAGTATAAACAAATGGCAGGGTATTGGTTTTTCAATAACAAGGTTTAAACCAAAGATATAAAAAGCATATCCTATCTGACGCTATTTATGAAACAATTAATATTGTCAATGTCTTTTCCATCTCCTCCAAGTTGCACATACGGCATAAACTTTGATATATCTTTAAGAAGTACAAAAAATACCAACTGGAGAATAAACAGGGCAGTGCGCCAACACTATTGGAAAGGGAAACAATTTCCATGTCTTCTTATAAAATGCTTTGATATTGAAATAAACCAAGATGCAATTCTGTTGAATGTGCCTGCGAAGGCTCAGGGCATAGCAGACAAAGGGTCTTGCTTTTTAGCTTATAACCACAGGATTTATACACAGCTAATTATTTTGTTGTTCAGGAGCTTCTACAATAGCACTAAGCCCCTAATTCTTCGTTTTGCCCCTCGGAGCCCATCAATTTAGTACCTTATTTCTTTCTCACGCACCCACAAGAGCGCGTAGGAGCCCTGGCCCCGCAGCCTGCCCAGAGCAGCGTGGTCCAGCGGCTCCCGCAGCGCGGGGGGTGCAGGATGGGACCCACCCCCCTTAAACCTGCGGGAAGACGCTCCGCACCCCCTCCGTGGCCGCGCAGAGCCCCGCCCCGCGCCCCGCGCAGCATCCGCGCAGCCTCCGCGCCTCCCGGTGCTGGCCGTGGTGCTGAAGGGGGGCCGCGCCTCAGGGGGCGTGGGCGAGCGGCACGCGTGGGGAGCGTGTGCCGGTACACCCGGGCATTGTTAGTATTCCTATTCCTATCCGCACTACTGCTCTCAGGATGATCATAACCGCAATGATCCTCCGCCAATTAATGTGGAAATCCGTGCCCAGACAAAAGCGAATAATTTTGGTAAGACTATCACGCGCAGCCCAAGTTTCCCAGGCAAAGATTACCGTGGCAGCTTTGTGTTGCTGTTTTAATCGCCTCCCCTGCCCTTGTTTGTCACCTGAAAATTTCCGAGCTGCTTATCAATAACCCTCTGTGTGTCATATGGCTGCGAAGCATTCCGATCGATATATTATCATTTCAGAGCTTGATTATGAAGGTGAAGGGCGTTATCAAGGACATCTGGAAATCCTGATCAGTGTTCTGCGATTTCTGATCAGCTTCAGTGCTTTACAAGCATAGCCTCTGGAACAGAATAAAATCAGAATCTCTAACTAGAGAGGCAGTGCCTTATCCTCTCATTCATACAAACCCTTGCTGCCAATAAACAAACAAACAAACAAAAAGCAGAGGTATCGTCTGCACCTTTGCCCTAGAGTCTTTTAGCATATCTTCTATTCTTCACACTGTTGCAGCTCTCGAGCACAGCAATACGTAATAAACTTCTCATGGCAACATGTTGTGTACTGTATACAAATTTCCTGTCTGCAATATTTGAGGCAACAGTGATCGACAGAAAATGGAAATATATTAAAAGTTTTTTGGTGTTTGGTTTGTTTTTGTTTGTTTTTTTTTTTTTTTTTTTGTTGGGTGTGGGTTTTTTGGTTTTTTTTGGTTGGTTGTTTGGTTAGTTGGTTGGGTTTTTTGCTTGGTTTTGTATTGCAGCAATACACAAGTAACTTAGATCTCATATTCTGGGGATGGCAACACGTGGTGAGAATACACATCAGGCTGCTGAGGAGAAACAGCTAATGTTTGCCTAATATGCTAGGATTATTATTTTGTCAATTCTATTGCTGTACTCAACAGTATTTAAATGAATTACATTTCATGCATATACCAAGCTGAAATTGTTCCACTTTCTGTCATATATAATATTATTATCATTTACCCTAACTGCCATATTGAACAAGATATTCAATTGTAGGTAGTCCCCTTTTTTTTTTTTTTTTTTTTTTTTTTTTTCTGGTATTATTCATGGATCCTTAATGACAAGCCAAAAATCAACCTAATATGAAATAAGGTGCAAAAGTTATCCTTGGTTCCTAGATAGCTTTGTTAGTGCTTCATGGCTGCTTTTCATCTCCCTATATGAGGAAGGAGTTTCAAGCCCCCATTCTGGACTGCAAGGCTGAACTGGTTGGGGCCCTGTGGCTCCATGTCAGTCTCCTGTTACGCGGGAGATAGTGGTGTAACTGTGATGGCTATGATGATGATGAAGTTGAGTATTAGACGTTTTGCACAACAGTGCATTTAGTTCTTCTACTGCTCTCCACCAGCATTGCTTTATTCGGGTTTATCACTGATGAATTTCTGATATGTATTGCTAATACTTAATTAAAATATATTTTAAATCTTTTCTGCCCAGTGCCTGCCTTTCTGATAGATTTCTAACTTTTTTGTTTTGTTTTGTTTTCAACCATGATAAAAAAAAAAGAAGCAGTGCATGCTACATACATGTAAAGCTGCGATTCAAAGGATGATTTGGAATTTGGCTTTGGAGGAAGGAACTCTTACCCCAGTGCAGTCATTTCTTGGCCTCTAATGCTTTATCTTTATAATGTGGGTTTAGCACTTATAATAATATATAGACAGAGTGGAAATAAGAAACTTTGTTAACTAGAATAAAGTTTATCCCTGGAATGTAGAGAAACATTATGTGGAAAGAAGCCCAGAAACCTACTTTTCTCTGTTCTGTTTTGGGGAACTGGCAGAACAGAATATGTGCAGCATGGGAGTGATGTGAGCACCTGAGCTGTCTGCATAGCTGAAGGCAAGAGATGCCCTGTTAATGCCCCAGCCAAAAGAGATAGAAGGAGCCTCCTGTGGCATGCACATCACTTGGGCTTCTTGGGATTCCTGAAACATTGAGCTTGCATGAGGAGCCGCCTTCCCTGGGGACTGGCAGGCGAGACAGAGTCATTAGTAAGTGCAAAGCACACTGAGGACTTGACAAAGAAGGTCTTGTGGAAGCACAAAATGGCCCCCTCAGTTCATTTATTTTGCAAAACCACAAGATATTTTGGGGATCTGCTGACTCAGAACAAGCTGGTTCAGATAGTCATGTCATTTGTAACAAAAGTTCTTAGGGAAATTAGGGCAATCTCAGGATCTTTTAATAAAATTCAAAATACAGCTCATGTTCAGTATGTACATTCAGCATGACACTTGTACAATTGCCAAGGATCTCTGATATGAACACAAGAGTCTTTATAAGCAGCTGATTTTTGAGTCAATGGGCTGTAACACTTTCAAAATCAATGATTATTTAAGAACTCCTAAAACTGTACATTGTCTAGCTGCTGTGCACACAAACATTGGATCTACTCTGCTCTCTGTTGGCTCGCTGCAAGTGGAGAATTAGGATCTGAGGTCTCAAGGCTGAGTGTGGATTATAACACCTCTTTTCTAACCAGTCCAGTAAAACATTCACCATACAGCTTTGCAGCATTTTTTAATTATTATTTCAGTAGAAGCTGCAAATACTCGGCACTCTTCAGGTGTGGTTCCAGGACATTCTTGGTTTTTCATAAATAAGCTATTTGTGGCCACAGAGAGACCTGCTTATTTAGGATTTCGCCAGTGCTGATGTTTACAGAGATTTTTTTTTTTTTTTTTTTTTTTTACATTCTACATGATACCTCAGAGTTTACAACTTGGTATATAAGCATTGATCTTCAGATTTAGAAGCTGCAAGGCTGCCATCTATCCATTGCTCTTTGGGTGTTTCTGTCCTGAGATATTTTGAAACAGGTAAGATGAATAAAACATTTGGATGAGATGTTGAAGAACAACACTTTCTGCCTTGAAGTCCTCCAATGATATTTTTCACAAGAGATTTGTTCCAGTACATTTATCAGACCTCTATTCTGTGAGTTCACTTGTGAAAATGTTAAATTGTGCACACATGACTAATATCAACACAAAGATGATTAAACTTTCTGGAAATTAGACTGGTGGGCAGGTCACAATGACAAAAGCAAAGGATATGTTGTATGAATTTGTGATGACTTCAGAGCATCGTATCACGTTACATAGAGCATGTATGTAGTGCTGTATGAGGTGAAGACTGTACTTAGATCACGTAATTTGCCCATCCGTTCTGTCCCCATGGATTTATTCCAAATTACGTGGAATTTGCAACAACACTTGTTTCACAGAAACATCACAACCTAGTGATTTTTCCTCTTTCCTGTCAAAATGATACCTTTGTGAGGCACACAGGACTGTGATGAGACTCAGAAATAAAAGTCTCATAAATTAAACAACATACTTTCTTGGAGTGCTATATAATGTTCTAATATTTGTCAGGAAAGACTCTCAGCTTGCCAGAAAGCTGCTGGAAAACAGACTTAGAAAGCCTTCCATTTAAAGGTACAAAAATGCCATTGTAAGGCATAATAAGGGAACAACTTTAACTGTTCCAACATACCTCTCAATCCACACACATCGCGTACACCCTGGTACACTCAACCAAGTGCAACCTGAGATAGCATAACTAGCCTGTAGTTCTTCCAGTCTTGAATAAAACATCCTTATCAAATACATCCCGCAAGAGCCGTTCCTTTTGATGAGAAAGTAGCATCCCTTTTCTGGGTAACCTCTGTTTGTTTCCAATCATGCGTTTCAGAAGAAGCAACTGAAAGAGTGGCAGAGAAATGCAATGTTTCTGAATAACTCAGGTTTTACAAAGGCCATGATAGTATGTGACAGTTTGCAGTAGGGAGGGGAGAGCCACTGACAGTGGCTCAAACTCTACAGTAGTTAATCTTTGGCATTCAGAGAATTGTTTTTAGCTGCCTGGACAGCATAACAGCAGCTCTAAAATCTGATGATGGAAGAATTCATTTTGATTGCCTGGGAAAGGGTAGTGTTTCTGCGTGGGGCAAGCTGTTAACTGTTCTCATCCCATCTTTTTCCTCCCTCTGAACATCTAAACCCTGACGCAAGATGGTACTTCAGCACTTCCCTGTGGAAGAAACTGTTTAAAGTTAGCCATGAAATCAAGTAGCATCTTGATGGATTACTGTTTCCCTACAGTTGCTGTAAGGCCGAATGCTGCAAACATCTACGGGAGAGCACAGGGCTGGTCTGGGGAGGGACTCCTGGCTGGCCAGTGCCACCTTCTGCAAAGACATGGCAGGCTGTGCTGGAGGAGGTCCTGCCGCTGCCAGAAACCTTCTGTCGGAGTGGGAGCAGCCGCAAACCTCACCGCTTCTGCCCTGCAAGTCCTGGCTGCAGCCCTCCCGCGGCCGGGCTGCCCGGCAGCCTCCCAGCAGGACGAACAAAAGAGCAAGGAAACTCAGCACCACACTTTCCTCAACCCCCCCCCCACACACACACACCACCACCTCGGGATGGAAAAGAGGGAACTGAGCCCGAAGTGACAGGTGCTTGTCAACCTGTGGTTACGGTGGGAGACACTCAGGGGCGACGGCTGTTAGAGACGGTGCAGGAATCTGCGTGAAATCCCAGGACTGGGGGCTGCAGCGGGTAACTTCTGCCAGGCAAAAAAGGCTGTCAGCATGGTGCTCTGTAAGCGTATAGTGTCAGCAAGGCAGGGCGTTTTGGAGCTGGTAGAAGCGGGGCACCACAGAATCACACACGCTTCCGCTTAGCAAGAGTGTAGCTCTTTAGAAAAATGATGAAGGAGAGGCAGTGCTGAGACAGGATAAATAAGGAGATAAATCACTTTGCAATACAATGCAAGCCAAAACCTGAAAATACACAATTACTTTAAATCATATCAAGCAGCTATCACAAACATCACATTTATACAATTGATCCGTGTGTAAATTAGTCAATTAATTCTGAATTGGAACACTAATGAAATAATAATTATCTGTTTACAATAGAATTATATGAGTATGGGTCTACAGAAGTAAAGAAAGACTGCAGCAAAATCCACTCAGCTGCATCACCACTGGGCACGGGGGGGGAGGTCAATGCCAGTCTTTAGTGTCCAGATATTGCTGGGGAGGGGGCATAAATAAAATACATAAATATGTGAGAAACCTATGGGCTGCAAGTGCAAAAGATGTAGAAAAGCTCTTTTAGAACACTGCTTCCTTTTTTTTTTTTTTTTTTTTTTTTTTTTTTTTAAATAAAGAATTGCAGAGTGGAAATTTATTTTAACATCTTCAGAGGCTGGCTCGGATTTTTTATCCTTGCTTGACTTTTCACCATGGGTGGTTGTTTACACTGAGAGACTCCAGAGGGACTAGGACCTCACAGTTACCACAGCAATGAAAGGTGGATGGAAAAGGATGGGAGTATCAATACAGAATAATTTTGGTGACTCATATCTAAATCAAAATCTCCACCGAGATGGGGAAATGCACTGGGATCTTCTAGAAGAACTTTGCACCCCTGGCTTTTCATGTAAAAGCTGTAAACAGATAAACCAGAGCTTT
The DNA here is from genome assembly GCF_018691265.1 of Tyto alba. Lineage (NCBI taxonomy): Eukaryota > Metazoa > Chordata > Aves > Strigiformes > Tytonidae > Tyto > Tyto alba. Next base: position 5,199,048 of record NW_024881261.1, on the reverse strand, counting down.
AGCCCAGGTCCTCATATGATAAGCAAGACTATGACAAGCCACTAGTTAGGTGACTGTTGGCTGTTTTCTGTATAGAAACTGTTTTCTGTCTCATGTTTTCTCTGTGTTTTTACACCAGAATTGAGTATTTCCACTGGAATAACATCTCTTTGAAATTTTCCTTATAAGCTTTACTTTGCCTGATATGCCTTTAAGTGAAACAGTTGTTAACAAGAGCATAATATTTTTGTAAACCCTTATAAATTGCTGAGACCCCATTCCCAAAATGTGTTTTGCAGATTTTTCATTTCTGTACCTCCCTGTTTAGCTAAAATACTCCTCACAATGACACTAACAGTTTAGAAATTGTCACATAAGAGATGGTGCTCTGAAAAAAGTCATGTATGATGAAGGTATATGAAATACTATGTCTGTTGCAGTCAAAAATATGACATGATTTGGTCTGTGTAAATTTTCCCTAGATTTATATCCCCAAATGTTCAGGGTGAAGCAGAACTCCTGTGGATAGCTTGCAAGCATTAACAGTGAGAAGTTTGATTCAGATAAAAATGTCTTATTTCAGATTGCTGGGTGGGTGTCCTTAAAAGGGAACAGCAAGAGAAATAAATTATATTTAATCAGGGCATTAAAACGTTTAAATGTAGAGATTGTTGCCTCCCTATGCACATGCGCACACTTCTGTATATGCCAGGACAGATTTTTGCCGTGCATGCTCACATGTGTTTCAAATGTTTAGAAGCACGACAGAACTGAGAGGCTGGTATGCTCTCTAATCGATCCTTTCCTTCTTTTCTCTCTCTTTTTCCTTTCATTTTTTTCTTTCCTTATTTTATTTTTCTTGGTTTTTCCTTTCCGTTCTTCTTTTCTTTTTCTCGTTTTTTCCTTTCCTTTCTTTCCTTCTTTTCTTTTTCTCATTTTTTCCTTTCTTTCCCTCTTTTATTTTTTCCTTTTTTTCTTTTCTTTTCTTTCTCTTTCTTTCTTTCTTTCTTTCTTTCTTTCTTTCTTTCTTTCTTTCTTTCTTTCTTTCTTTCTTTCTTTCTTTCTTTCTTTCTTTCTTTCTTTCTTTCTTTCTTTCTTTCTTTCTTTCTTTCTTTCTTTCTTTCTTTCTTTCTTTCTTTCTTTCTTTCTTTCTTTCTTTCTTTCTTTCTTCTTTCTTTCTTTCTTTCTTTCTTTCTTTCTTTCTTTCTTTCTTTCTTTCTTTCTTTCTTTCTTTCTTTCTTTCTTTCTTTCTTTCTTTCTTTCTTTCTTTCTTTCTTTCTTTCTTTCTTTCTTTCTTTCTTTCTTTCTTTCTTTCTTTCTTTCTTTCTTTCTTTCTTTCTTCCTTTCTTTCCTTTCTTTCCTTTCTTTCCTTTCTTTCCTTTCTTTCCTTTTTCTTTTCCTCCTTTTTTGTTTCCCTCTTTCCTTCATCTTTTTCCTTTCTTTTATCTCTCTTTTTCCTTTCCTTTCCTTTCCTTTCCTTTCCTTTCCTTTCCTTTCCTTTCCTTTCCTTTCCTTTCCTTTCCTTTCCTTTCCTTTCCTTTCCTTTCCTTTCCTTTCCTTTCCTTTCCTTTCCTTTCCTTTCCTTTCCTTTCCTTTCCTTTCCTTTCCTTTCCTTTCCTTTCCTTTCCTTTCCTTTCCTTTCCTTTCCTTTCCTTTCCTTTCCTTTCCTTTCCTTTCCTTTCCTTTCCCCCTTTCCTTTCCCCCTTTCCTTTCCCTTTTCCTCTTCCATTCCCTGTTCCCCCCACCCTTTTCCGGACCCTGACCTAAACTACCGATTCAGCCCCAAACGGGACCCACGCCCGCCCCTCCGCACAGCCACCGGCCGGGGATACGCACCCACGGGCGGCCCGGGACACGCACCCACGGACGGCGCGCCTATCACGGCTGTACCCACGCCCCCCCCCCCCCCTCCACGTTCCCGTCCCCCCGAGGTTTTTTGCGCGGTGCGGAGCGGGGACTCCCCTCACCGCCGCCCCGGTCCCGGGCCGCGCTGCGCTGCGATCCCGCGGGGCGGCGCGGCCCGGCAGGGGGCGCCCTGTGCGCGGGCGGGGCCGTGCCCCGGAGCCCCCGCGGCGGCCGGGAAATGGCCGCCCCTCCTCCCCGCACCCCCCACCCCCCCCCCCGCCTCGACGTGTCGCGGCCGCCCCGCTCCTACCCGTGGGGGGAGCCACGGGAGGGGGGACACAGAGCGGGGGGACGCAGAGGGGCTCCGTGAGGACCGGTAGCCCGGCTCGGCCCCCTGCCCCCCCCCTCCCCCCGGGCGCTTTTGTTACCACGGGGGGGGGGGGGGTGGGCTTTGGGGGGGGGGGGGGGGGGGGGGAGGCGTCGCGGCGGGGCGAGGGGAGGTTTTTGTGGCCGGAGCGGCGCGGTCCGCTCCATTCGCCTCCCGCGGTGCTTCAGCCGAGCCGGGCTCCCTTTGTGCTAATAGCCCCGTCCTCATTTGCTGCTTAATTGGACTCTATAAAGCCAATAACGGGCGGGCGCTCGTAGCCTCCAGCCACAGCAGCACGTCGAGAGGGGGGGGGGAGTGTTTTGGGGGGGTGCGGGGGGGGGGGGGGGTGGCCGGGGCCGCGGCGGCGGCGGGCAGGGGCTGTGCGGAGCCTTCTCCTCCCGGCTGCCTCCCCGCCTAATCCCATTTGCCATTGTGCGTGCCCAATCGCCGCGTGCTCCCCGCGTTTAACTTGGATGACATTTTGATTTCATCATTAGCATCCGGCGCCAGGTTGACGCAGCAGCAGCGGCGGCGGCGGCGGGAGGCGGGAGGGCGGCGGCGGCAGCGACGACCCCGGCTCTCCGCCTGCCCCGCAGCAGCCCCTCGTTTGTCCGCGGGCTGCGTGGGTCCCCTCGGCCCCCCGCCCTGCCGCCCCCCCATGCGAGGGGGCCCCGGCCGGCCCCGCCGCCGCGCTCCCACGCCGCCCCTCCGCGCCTCTCCCCCACGCCGCCGGGAGCCGCTACCTGCGCGCCGGGCGTGGGCTGCGGGGCCAGCGGCGGGCAGGAACCGGGCGGGCACCGGACGATGCCGGAGACCGGGCAGGAGCCCCCCAGCGCCCCTCCGCCGCCTCCCAAGGAGTCCTTCTACATCAAAAACCTTCTCAACGGCGGCCCCCCCAAGCCGCCCCCCAAGCAGCCGCGGGCGCTGTTCGCCCCCTCGGGCAAGGCGGCGGTGGATGGCGCCGGGTTCGCTCTGTCGCAGGTGGGCGACCTCGCCTTCCCCCGCTTCGAGATCCCGGCGCCGCGCTTCGCTCTGAGCGCCCACTGCCTGGAGCGAGCCCAGACCTGGTGGTACCCCTACGCCCTGACACCGGCCGGAGCCCACCTGCCCCGCACGGAAGGTACAGATCCCCCCCACACCCTCCTCTCCTCACCTTCCATCCCTCCCCATCCCCGGCGGGGCGGCGGCGAGGCCCGGGGAGGGGGGGGCGGCTGGGAGACACGGGGATGGGATGGGGGTGTAGGCGGCCGGTTCGTCCCGCTTCCCCCGACGGGACGCGGAGGGTCGGGCGGTGAAGGTGTCTCTTTGTGTCCCTTCTCCCCCACCACCACCCCCCTCCTCATCCTCTTCCTTCCCCTCCAGCCGCGGAGAAATCCCTCCTGAGGGACTCGTCCCCCGCCTCGGGCACCGACCGCGACTCCCCGGAGCCGCTGCTGAAGGCGGAGGGGGAACCGAAAGAGCTGGACTCCAAGAGCCCCGACGAGATCGTCCTGGAGGAGAGCGACTCGGAGGAAGCGAAGAAAGAGGGAGGTTCGGAGGACTGGAAGAAACGCGAGGAGAGCCCGGAGAAGAAACCCTGCCGCAAAAAGAAGACGCGCACGGTGTTCAGCCGCAGCCAGGTCTTCCAGCTGGAGTCCACCTTCGACATGAAGCGGTACCTGAGCAGCTCGGAGCGGGCCGGCCTCGCCGCCTCCCTGCACCTGACAGAGACCCAGGTGAAGATTTGGTTCCAAAACCGTCGCAACAAGTGGAAGAGGCAATTAGCGGCCGAGCTGGAAGCGGCCAACCTCAGCCACGCCGCCGCGCAGCGCATCGTCCGCGTCCCCATCCTCTACCACGAGAACTCGGGCGCGGAGGGGGGCGCGGGGGGCGGCGGAGCCCCCGGCACCCAGCCCTTGCTCACCTTCCCTCACCCCGTCTACTATTCCCACCCCGTGGTCACCTCCGTGCCGCTCCTGCGGCCCGTCTGAGCCCGCCCGCCGCCGCCGTTGCTGCGCGGAGGGGCGCGGAGAGGCGCGCAAGTCACCGGCCCGCTTGTAAGTACTTCAACCACTCGTGCGATTCGCCCGGCCGGCGTCTGCGGAGCTGGGGGGGGGGGGGGGGGGTAAAGGGGGGGAGAAGGGTGCGAGGGTGGTGGGACCCCTCGGCGGGTGGTGCTAGCAGGAAAGTCGTGAAAATTTAGGAAAAAAAAAAAAAATTAAAATGAGGGGAGGGAAAGGAAAATAAGGAAAATGAAAGCGGGAACTTGTAGAGAACCCTGGAGCTGTCACACCTTTTGTAAACGTGGACAAAACCCGCAATGGTCTCTGTGGCTTTAGTTTTATTTTTGTAAAAAAAAAAAAAAAAAAAAAAAAAAAAAAAGGATAATAATAATAAAAAAAAAAAAAAAAAAGAAAAACGAATGATCCCAGGCCACTCCTCGAGATTTGCCAAATGCTAATGGGAAGCTGACTTTCTGTTCCTTTCGGACCTCTCCTTCTGCCTCCAAATTGTTCAGGCTCCTGATCCTGTCGTGACTCAAACTTCATCGACCGCGGCTTTTCATTTAAGCAGACCTCGGTACCGATTTGCCTCTTTGCTTTCCCATATTTTGTACCTTTCGGTTTCTGTCATGGGACTTTATAACGAGCAAGAAATACAGCCTCAAAGTGAACGGTTAAATACACCCGCACGCTTTGAGTCACCCTTATTTATTATCGTTTACTTAGATATTTTTAATTCTTGTTTATAATTCTTGTTTTCCTAGTTGTTGGGTTCTCTTTTTTTTTTTTTTTTTTTTTTCCTTGTAAAGTTATTTCGGTATTTTGTGGGGAAAACAAAAAACCTGTACCTTTTTGCTTTCTTTTGTAATACTAATTATTATTATTATTATCACTATTATTATTATTATTGTACTTTTGAACTGTGCAATATTGTACGACGATTCTTAAAGCACTGCTTTTATTTGAATGGTGAGGAAAGGGGTTTTAGCATTGTATAATTGCGTTCGTTCATGTTGTACAAAATAAAGTAAAAAAAAGAATTCAAAGCAAAGGAAAGTGAGAAGAGAGGAGCAGGGCATGGGAATAAGCATGAGCCCAGCTTATGCGAATAAATAAGGGAGATTCGGTGAGCTGGGCGCTTTAAGTGAAGGACAATCAACTTTAGGGTAATTTTAATTTATTTGATATGATGTACAGTTTTCTTCTAAAGTCCATCGAGTATGTGGATTTTAATAGGCAGAAATCAAGTGAGGAGTGGACACCTCTAGTCTCTCTCTGTCTTAGTGTCGGCTCACCTGTTGTCTGACAATTGTTTGCTGTCTTCCCAAGGGTTTGTGTTGGTTTCTTTTCTTTATTTTATTTTCATTCTTTTTTCCCCCTTTCGGTTGTACTCTCTGCTCTCTCGCTTTCTGTTAGGGATTGGTCCTATTTTTAAAACAGCCTATATTGTTATAAACTTAATGTTGTGGTGGAAAAAAAAATCAATAAAACCCGTTCCTGATAATTTTTTTTTTAAGTGTGGCTCCAGATAAACAAAACAAACAAACAAACAAAAAAATAAACCAAGCGTTGGCTGATAGCGCTGCCACCCTGCTCGGCCGGGGGGGCCGCGGCCGCGGAGCTGCCCCGCGGGGGCTCCCCGGGAGTGGGTGTCCGGAGGCCCCTTCCGACGGGGCGGGACACACACGCACACGCACACACAAAAAAAAAAAAAAAAAAACACGACCCTTTCCCAGCTCTGTAGCCGGGGGCATCGCGGCTGGGCAACCTCGGGCGAGGGGTTCCAGGCCCCCAGGGACCCCCCCGAGACGGGAGGGGAGGGTGTGTGGAGGGGTCCCTTCCCCCCGCGGGGCCTCTTCCCCGGGGGTTCCCCCCGAAACTTCTGGCCGCCCCTTCCTCTACCCCCGCTGGCAGCTTCACCCCCGGGGGGGCTCGGCGCTGCCCTTCTCCTTCTTCCCCCTTCCCCGGGGGCGCTGCCTCAGGGGGCTTGCCCAAAGGCACTCCAGGGTGTCTGTCCCACCCCCACCCCACGGGCTGCGCCCTCTGCCCACGGCCGGAGCCGTCACTCGTGTTCCTACACCCGGGCAGGGTGATTTCGAGATAGGATCGCTCACCGCTTCCCACAGATTGGCCCGAATCGACGTGTTTATAGCGCCGAGGGCAGGATTTCGGGCCAAAGAAATAAAAATAAAACTCAGCGTTGCGAAAAGATAATCCCGCGTTTTCTTTTCGTTTGGGATAAAAACCCCGGCAATGGGTCGTAAATGAAAAAAATAAACAGAGTTTCGGAGTCAAAATACGCGTCTCCCTGTGTCGCCTACAAACAGAGTGATGCCTTTTCTGTTTGCAGTACTAACTTTGGGACAAGTCGCTTGCGGCTCATTAAAAATATTGTTGTAATAGCAAATACGTCTTTCCATTTTACAGCGCGGTAGCACGATGTTATCAAACGGCAAGGAAAAAAAGAAAAAAGAAAAAACAAACCAACAAACAAAAAAAAAGCAAAAAACAAGCAACACCTCATTTATTTGTGGTCGGTGCCCAGAAAACTATTCCGGCCCGGCCCGGCTTTCCCCCGCCGAGGGACGAGCAGTTGGACGCCAGCGCGGTCGCCCCCCGCTTGCGCGGCTCCATCCCCGCTGCCCGCGGCTCTTACGCGGGTGCGGACACCGCAGGGCCCTGCGCGGCCACCGGCCCGTCCTGCACGTCCCGATGCCGTCAGGGGCATTTCCCAGGGGAAGGTTTGATCTTAGTGGGGTGTGATGGGGCTCGAGTGGGAGCTTTTTTTTTTTTTTTTTAATTAATTAAGGGAAAAAAGAAGGGGGGGAAAAAAAAAAAAAAAAACAGCCCGGCTTTTCTGCTTCTTGCTGCCCTTGCACGCCGTGGAATCGACAGGCTGTGAAACGGTGCCATGAAGTTGGACACGAGCAGTGGGCTGAGGGCGTGTGAACCCCACGCGTTGCCCCGCACCCCTCGGGGCGGGATGCCCCTTCCCGCACGCACCCACAGCGAGCCGGGATCTGGCTCTCCGGCTTTTCCCAAACCTTCAAAAAGTCACCCCCAAACTCCACCTTATCCTCAAATGCTCCGGCAAAACGGGAAGCGAAGGGTTTCATCTCTCCCTTCGAGGGGTGAGATGACATGTCGCGATAGATGCCCACCGAACCGATCTCGGGTGGGCAGCAGGACAAGCTGCAGAGTTAAACATCACCACCCCTCGATGTACGTGTGTGCCCCCCAGCATCCCAGCCCTGTCTGGAGATTCTGGAGAGCCCGTATCAACTGCTGCGCTCGGATGGAGTGAAAGTAACGGCTCTGAGCGATGGAGGGGAAAAAAAAAAAAAAAATCCAGGGACAAAAACTGTTTGGCAGGAAGGTTGGTGCGATTGAAAGAAAGTTGCTTCATTCCTCTAAGCTGTTAGCAACTCCGCGGCTACTTGTGTTTACTGCTCGGCAAATCTCTGCCTTTGTTTGCAATTCTAGAGATAACGCGGTTCTTCTCGGCCACTGTTTTGAGCTTGGCTGAACAGAACTAGCTCGCCTGTTTGTGGTCGAAACATACATGTATTTCTTTTATTTGGTAGTAAATAGAGTCTTGCTGTGTATAGCAAACAGCGCGGGGAGAGATATAAACTTCCCGGCCACCAGATTTGGGGATTCAGAAGAGTTTTGCCTCCCGGAGGGCTGGAGTGGGGATCGGGCTGCGCGGAGTGGAGCCGCCGCATGCTCCCGCCGAGCGACTTTGGGAGGTTGGTATTTTTTTTTTTTTATTATTATTATTATTTTTTCTACATCCGAAGACTTGCAAATTTTCTGGTACAGGTTGGTGGGAAATGTTTGATTCCGCTGGCCGGTACTGCAACGTGCAGGACGGGCGGCAGAAGTGGGGACACACGGAGCTGCTCCCAGCTCCGAGGGAATAACCCCGCTTTAAAAGTGGTGGAAATACATGGGGGTTTTTTGTTTTGTTTTTGTTTTTTTTTTTTTCTTTTTTTTCAAATATATGTTGCAAGTGTCTCTGTAATAATCACTTTACTCTATCGACTTGGTATAGTGTGCTAACGGAATGAGAAGACCATTAAGAGCATTAACAGATTGGTACAGCATAATGCTTCAGTTCATATTGATCGCGAAACGTCTGTAAAATATTGTTTCAAATGAATCTATTGTTCCTGCGCTCTTTCGGCGGTGTTGATGACCTTGGTTTGTTCTCGTCCATCCAAATTATCCCCTCGCCGCTCCCATCTCATTGGTAACCGGGCAACGGGACCCGCGCGTACCCCAAAGTGTAGTCCGAGGGGTCGGAACCACCTCAAAAATGTGAGGATTTAAAAAAAAAACAAAAACAAAAACCACAACACCAACAAAACAAGGTAAGGGGCAGCTAAACCCGCCCCCTCGGGACCGCGTCGCCGGGTTAAGCCCGCAAAGTTGCCCACCGGAGAGGTCTAAAATCTGTTTACATCCATATCAGGTCGAAGCGGTGGTAGATCCTCCAGCCTTTCCCCGGGCAGCCCCCTCACCCACCCCACATCCCTCCCCCGGGGCTGCCCCACTGCCAGGGGGGACGGCGGGGAGTTGGGTCCACGCCTGGCCCCTTTCGTGACTCTCCTGAGGGGGTCGTGCATATTTTACAGCCCAAATCAGCCAATCCCTCTCGATCGGCGTGATGCTTCCGATTTAAAACTCCCTCGCCCCACTCCCTGTCGCGCTGGAAGGGGCCGTGGGATGCCCGTCCACCCCCCCGCGGGGACACGCGTGTCGCGCAGGCAGCGTGCGGAGCAGATCCCTCGGGCGTGGGAAGCGGCAGCTAGACGGGAATAAAACCTCCGCTTCTCTCAGGTTTGGTCACCTGGTCTTGGTTCTCCTGAGCTCCGATATTTTAAATAAATATAAAGAATCTCTTGCTCTCCTCAGCTCTATTCGCCTTCATGATGGAGTGGAACCATCAGATTTTCATCAAAGTTCTATTAAGTGAAACATAGGTTGCAGGGCACCCTCTGATTGAAACAGTTTAAATTTTAATTGTGTTTTTAATTTGACATATAGTTGCAGAAAGGAATGACACTACAACGCCAAGGGGCGGTCGATTTTCTTAATTTCTCCCAGAGGAATTGATGAGTCTATCAGGCCACTAGATTGGAAACACATTAAAGCTCTCTGGTTAGGTTGTTAATTGGAACTTGATGGATAGGGGGCCTTGGATAGGCTATGCTGATCCAATCTTCATGACTTTCTGTTTTCCAATAAATTACACGATTCATTTTCCAGCCACAGATTACATAAATTGTACACCTCTAGGGCTCTCTTTTTCAAATAGGGAGCCCTTTTCCCCAAAAGCCTATTGCGAGATGTCATTTGCACCAAAAAACGAGCAGCAGAGGCTCTTGAATGAAAATCGAAACATAATCAACGTTTATACTTAGAAAATTTATTGAGATCATTTTCTCTGGTATTTCCTTATTTTAAAGTTTGGACGCGCCATATATCATAATCCACACGTGTAAAGGGGACTGTGTTTAATATTTATCGAAGCTTGATTCCAAGATCAAACTTGTTTATGACTTCATCTGTCATTTCAGAGGGAACCTTCTCCCGATATTACCGCCGCTCAACAAGCCTATTTTCCGAGTGCTGCAAAAGCAGCGGAGATCAATTTTTATTAGGCTCCCTTTGAAAGCTTGCTCAGGGCCACTTTAATATCGAGCATTGTAATAATCTGGAGATCTAAACTTTAAACGTTCGCTCTGTCTTTCAAAGTTTATCTTTGCCGCGGCGTTTGATCATCTGTGCCCCGACGGGACGGGCTGCGGGGCGGGGGGGAGCGGCCAGCCGCGGGTTGCTCCCACGCAAAACCCTTGACGTGGTCGCCAGCCCCTGCCCTGATGAATATTCGATCAGATGGTAATGAGAGCGTGGCTGGGCTGCTCCCCCCGCCCCGCGGGAACGGGAACCCGACGGTTCTCCCGGTCCTCCCCCCACGACAGCGAGGGCGAGCATCCCGCAGAGGCTGCCTTGGCTCCCCTCCCTTCCGACCCGAGCGGCCGTTTCCCAAGTTGCGCCTGAAATACTCATTTTGGGGCCATCCGATCGTTTTCACGCCGCTCTCGCCTTGCGCGCAGCGTTTGTGCGTCTCCCCCCGTCCTGCAACCATCCCCCCGGCCCGGCCTCAGTCACCCGGGAGGCTCCCACGGGCAAGGACCTCCTCCGTGGGGAAGGGAGGACCCCTCCAGGGACACACCGCTTTGCTGGTGGGCTTTGAAGGAAAGGAAAGCTGGCGTGGGCGGCAGCTGGAGGCCAGCGGTGTCACGTCGGGGGGCTACCGGGGGAGAGGGGTTGCTCCTCGGTCGCTCTCCCTCCCTGCTCCGGGCTCGCCCAGGCGAAGGAACCGAGGGCTGGCAGCCCCCAGGGTCTCTCCCCAGGCCGGGCAGCTCCTCTCGACGGCTTTTGCCCGGAGCCCCCCTTGCCCCGCTCCCCACCCGCGGGAAAGGTGCTGGGACTGGGTGCGGGGCCAGTCGGGGCAGCAGAGCGGGATGAAGGACGATTCCTTAAATTGTATTTCAGTGCGGGGTCTTTCCGGGTTAATGAGCTGACATCATGATTAAAGCTGACCATTTGTAATGTGTCGCGACCCTGTTGAAAAGCACTGAAAAGGTTAATGTGGTAAAACAGGACAGCACCTGCCCCTCACAGGGAGAGGAGGAGCTGGAACACTTTTCCTAATCAATTAGTCCATTAATGAGTCTATCAAGTAGTTAAGTAGTTAAAGATTATGCCGCTGGTCTGGGTAACAGTCGTCATCTCGCTATACCTAATTATATTATAAGTACTTTATTCAATATACCAGACATAATATGGTGACTCGGAGTTAATGAAAATGTCATTTTAAAACGTCTTGACATTTGTCTTTATTGATTTGTATATTTCCATCTCATTCTTTGCTTTCCCCGATTTGATTTTTTTTTTTTTTGGGGGGTGGGGTGGGGTGGAGGGAGGTTATGTTTTGGAGAAGGACGAACGACCTCACCGGTGGAGGAATCAGTAGCCAGAACCGGGCGACCCCCGGCCCACGCCGATCGGCCAACACGGGGTTAAAAACCCGGTGCCGGGGCCCCTGCCAAGGCCAAAGGTATTGCAATCCGGACACGAATGCGATCAAAAATCACCGGGATTTCCGAGTTGGAGCAGCGCTTGCCACTGGCTCCACTCCCTGGAATGTTTCCCCTGACCCGCGGAGTGGGGGGGGGCACTGGCCCAACCAGCCACAAAACTCTCCCCCCCCCCCATCTTCACTAATCAACAATATTTCCAGGAGTGGCTGGGGGCCAGCCCCCGCCCACGGACACGGGTGGCCCCGGCGGGGAGAAGGGCCAAGGGATGGGGTACATCCCTTTGGAGAGGCGGCGCGGGTGGGCTGCTCTGCCCGGGGGGCAGCGGGAGCGTGGGGCAGCGTGACCGGACTGATGCCTCCCAAAGCGGCCCCGTTACCGCGGCTCTTTCTGCGATTTCCCGGGGCGTGTGGGGGGGTGGGGAGCAGACGCCGGGCCCACGCGTGGTGGGGGGGTGGGGGGGGAAGGCGGCACCCTACGGCCCCAGGCAGCCGTCGGGGCTCGGCTTCTGCCTCACATCTCCGGGGCGGGCCCGGGGGAAGGGGACTCCAGATCCCCTCAAAGGTGGGTCTGGGATGTCCCTCGGGCTCAGCCGCCGCTCCGTGAGCTCCCGGGAAGGTGGGGGGAACCTCGGTGCCCTCGTCCCCTTGCCCCCCCCGTTCCCTCGGGGACACTTGTGACACAGCGGCTGCTGCCCCAGCCCCGCCAGTGGCTGCCGCCCCTGGATTTCCACTCCCAAGGGAAGGAGTGGCGGGAGAAGCGCCGCGATCCCTGTGATTTATTCCCCCCCCCGAGGGGAAGAACCCCTGACTCCTGACAAAGTTGATGTGGAAATGCAGGAGGAGGTCCCCTCCTTCCCCGCTCCCCGCGCGGCTTGCAGACCCTGGGAAGGAAACACAGGAAACATTTCGTAAGACATTTGTTATCTGCTGCAGCGCAAACCCCAATTTCCAAGGTTTTCCCAGTGCTGCCGAGCAGGCAACACGCCGTAACAGTTTGTTGGGGTTTTCTGCGTTGTTTTTTTTTTTTTTTTTTTTCCCTCTTCTAATAAGCAGAAGGGGTAAAGATCCCCAGATATGCACAAGGCGTTTATCCCAACACCCACCCCCCCGACCGGCACAGGACATTTGGCCCACGTCCCTCTCACCCACTCGAGGTGGAAGGCGAGGAGGCATGGCTGGCGCTCAGCGTCCCTCCCCCGGGGGCGTGGGGTCAGAGTAGCCCCTCCAGCCCCGGGGACGGCGGTGAGGACCCCACGGGGGCTTCCCCCGGCCCCGCTAGCCCCCCTTCTTTTCACATCCTCCCCGGACCCCGCGGGTTTCCAAACTTTCCGTGGCCGCCGCCGCCGTGATTGGCGCGGCGGAGGCCACCTCCATGCAAATGAAGCCCCGCCGCCCGCCGCCCGCAGATCAATAGGGACGCGGGGGAAGGAGCATGCAGTCCGCCTGGGCAGGCGTGGGGAGAGCCGGCAGCCACACGCCGAACCCCCACCCCCCCAAAACAAACCCCCCACCGGCTCACGGCAAGCTCCCGGCCCCCCCACCCCCCTCCTCCCGTCCACCCCGGCCCCCCAAGCGCCTCTAAAGCCAGAGCTTCCCTCCTCTGCTTTCTTATGAACCCAGGATGAGCAGCAAAGAAGACCCGAGCAAGGGCTGTCCGGCGGCTGCTCCCATCTCCAGTTTCACCATCCAGTCCATCCTGGGCAGCGGCAGCGCCGAGCCCCCTCCCCGGGAGGTCGGCGGCAGGGCGGCAGCCTGGCCCACCCGCGGCCGGACCCTCTCCCTTTCCTCGGAGGACGAGGAACCGGAGGAGAGCTGGAAGCACCGCGGTTGCTTCTGCCCCGAAGCTCGGGGCCCCGCCGAGCCGTGCCACAAACACCAGCCCCTCACCTTCACCTGTCTCGGTGAGTAACTGGGACGGGACTGGACGGGGCGGACGGGCCCCACCTGGAAGGGCCGCGGAGGGCTCGGGCCCGGCCCCCGCCAGGGAGGGGGGGGGGGGGGGGGCACTGTGGCACCCCCCCTGCTTTCGGGGCACAGCGTGTTTGCGTGTCCGTGGCTGAAGGGAGGAGGAAGAAACTTGGTCAAAACCAGGGTGGCTTGTTTTTTTGTTGTATATATATTTTTTTTTTTCCACCCGGGGTTGATTCTCCCGAAGGGGCACAGCGCAGTGGATAACGCTTGTTTTCTTAGATTCTGATTATTTACAGCGCTCGGTCAAGGGGAAGAAAGATGTTTGTTTTTTTGTTTGTTTGGTTGGTTGGTTTTTTTTTTTTTTGTTTTGTTTTTGGTTGTTGTTTAACACGAATTCTGACTAAACGGTGTGTGAAACGCAATGCTATAAAGTTAAATCTGCCGGGTCGCGTCGGATAGGAAAGCATCCTTAACCTGGCACTCCGCCTTCACTGAGGCATGCACATCCACCCGCCCGTCCGTCCGTCCGTCTGTCCATCCATCCATGTGATGGAAGGACAGAGATAACACGGTCTGGGATGGATTCCCCCGGTGTCGGTTGTGTTTTCCACCGGGAGCGGAGAAGGCGGGTGCCTACCCAGGGGTTCGCCTCGGTTCATCCCCCAGCCGGGACGGGGCGGGGGGAGGGGGGTTCAGCCGTCGGGGGGTGCCGGTACCGGCCGCCGTGCGACCCCCGCGCTGTCGCTCTGTTGCAGGCGGCGCCAAGGGGAGCGGAGCGGCGGCGGCGGGCAGCGGGGAGCGGGGGCCGTTCCTCTCGCCCCCCTCCCAGGACTGTAAGGAGGAGAAGGAGAAACCCCTGGGACCTTCCTCGCCCTCCTGCGGGGACCGGCAGCGCGACGGCGGGGACCGGCAGGCCGGGGCCGCCAAGAAGAAGACGCGCACGGTGTTCAGCCGCAGCCAGGTCTATCAGCTGGAGTCCACCTTCGACATGAAGCGGTACCTGAGCAGCTCGGAGCGGGCCTGCCTGGCCTCCAGCCTGCAGCTCACCGAGACCCAGGTGAAGACCTGGTTCCAAAACCGCAGGAACAAGTGGAAACGGCAGCTCTCGGCCGAGCTGGAGGCGGCCAACATGGCCCACGCCTCGGCGCAGACTCTGGTGGGGATGCCGCTGGTGTTTAGAGACAATTCCCTCCTCCGAGTGCCGGTGCCCCGGTCCATCGCCTTCCCCGCCCCTCTCTACTACCCCGGCAGCAACCTCTCGGCCTTACCGCTCTACAACCTCTACAACAAAATCGACTACTGAGCCGCCGCGCTCCCCTCCCCGCGGCCGCCCCGTCGGAGCCGGAGCCGCCGCGGGGGCTCCTTGAGGGATCTCGGCCCCCCCCCGTCCGCGGCGGGGACAGAGGAACGAAACTGATGGGAAGGACGGGTAAACGGAGAGCCCGGGGTGCGAGGGACACCCCCCTCCCCTCCTGTTATCCTGCCTCTTGAAAAAAAAAAAAAAATTAAAAAAAGCATTATTTCAGATCTGTAAATATTTTTAAAGAAAGAAAGGAAAAAAAAAATAAAACGTTTTAAGCCTCGTTTGTAAATTTGCCAGCTCCATCGCGTGTTCCAGCCGGGGGGGCCCTGCCCGGAGGGGTATCCCAGGACCGGGGGGTGCCCCGCAGCAGGGCCGGGCACGATGGGGAGCCGCCTGGGACCGATACACGGGAGAGCAAACCGTAACACCGAAAATACTAATTTTTTTATTTTTATTTTTTTTTTTCCTGCCTCCTGCTCGTTATCTCGTTTCCTGCAGGGAATCCCAGGCGGGCCTGCTCGTCCCCCTGCCCGTGGCCCCGCGGGACTGGCGGGGCTCGGTCCCCTGCGCTTGGCTGGAAGATGAAGCAGCTTTTCTCAAACGCTCCGAAGCGGTTTTGGAAACGGGGGCCGTTTTTCTGCTTTGCGGATTATTTTGCGAAAAAGCCGCGGCGGCAAACTCGCAGCTCCCCGGTGCTCGGCGGCTTCTCTCCCCGCCCCAGGTCACCCATGGGTGCCTCCCCACGGAGGACGGAGTCGATCACAAAAAAAAAAAAAAAAAAAAAAAAAAGAAGTAAATCCCTCAGGGAGTGGTATTTAAACCGCGGCCACCGGCTCCGCGGGTACGGCCGGTATGGAGCGCGGGGGACGGTCACGGAAGCAATAATGAGGGTACCTTCGCAGGGTAACGGAAAAAAAAAAAAAAAAGAGAGAGAGAAATAAAAGCTCCGAAGGGACAAATAAGGCGATTTTCTGTGCGTGGGAAGGAGAGATCTCTCTCTTCGTTTTTAAGCCGGAGAGCCCGGTTTGCAGCCCGGGGACACCGAGGTGAGCACAGTGCCGTCGCTCCGCCTCGCGGACTCGTTTCTCAGGGAATAATTCGTATTTTGGGTTTGCCCGTTATTAACTGTGGGTACCCCCGCGGCCCTTGTGGGGGGGGGTGGCAGCCGGCGTTCACCTCGACAGCGGCACCGAGCAGCCAGGGGCGGGGGGGTGGGTAAAGCCGCGGCAGCCCCTCCTGGGGAACAACCCCCGCGTTAGCAGCCGCTGGAGGTAACGGGAGCGACGGGAAGAGGCACCCCCGCAAAAAAAAAAAAACAAAAAAACAAAAAAACAACACCACCCCCCCCCCCCAACAGAAAATGCCTCGCCGGGACCGGCGGACTACACATCCCAGCATGCCCCGCGGCGGCGGCACGCCGGCACGCACAGTTCCGCCCTTTCGAACGGGCCAATAGCGAGGCGGGAACGGCGGCGTGGCCAATAGCGGAGCGAGTGGTGTCGGGGCGCGCATGCGCGGGCGAGCAGCGAGGCAGTTGCGGGCAGGCCGGAGGCGCGGCGCGGCGCTGAGGTGAGGTGAGGCCGGACGAAGGGGGGGGGCGGGCGCGGAGCGCCGCGGAGCTTTGCGCGGTACGGCTGCGTAGCACTGAGGTGGGGAGCGGTCTCCTCGGCCTGGGGGATGGTCTCCTCCCCGCTCTCCATTCTGGCTGGAGGCCGCCTCCCCTCAGCCAAGCCGGGCGCCGCGGCCTCTTCCGCCGCCATCCCGGGCGTTCTCCCGCCCTCCGCCCGTTCGTTCTCGGGCCTTTCCCTCACTCTCTCCCCTTCCCGCCGCAGCATCTCCTGCCTCTCGGACGTGCTTCCCCGGGACCGGTCTGCGAGAGCCCCCCTGCTTTCGGCGCCTCAGCCTTTCCGCAGTCGGCCGCGGCTGCAGACACAAAGCTTTCCCTCGGCGTTGCCCGGAGCAGCGGGAGGAACTCGTGCAATATGAAAACGGTACTGTTAATGCCTTCTCGATGAAAGTACAGCCTGGTCGCCCTAAGGCGTTCAACGCGGCGGCCTGCTTGGCGAAGTGCTCGCCGGCTAGCTAAATGATGGAGCCTGTTAAGAGGAGCTATAAAACTCAGATTTCTGATCCACTCAATACCGATGAGCTATTGGGAAGGATGGAATGCAAAGCTGCACCCTTGTAGCTAAGGCAGCATTGCCGTTTCAGCAGCGTGCATCTTCCCTATAACTTCTTTATGTATCTCTTGCAGAGCTTGAGCGTTTTACCGGGACTTTGTTGTTTGAAGTGGGCAGGACAGTTACTGTTGTTTGACAATCCTGGTTGTGAAGCAGTTACATTTATGAAAATGTGCAGACCTCTTTGTGTTTTGTTTTGTTTTGTTTTTTTCTTTTTGGTAACTGATATAAAAGGTAGGATGTATTTAAGTTCTGGTATTTTATAAATAATTCTGGATTAAAAATACCTTTGGGAGATCTTTCCAGGTTTCTGATTAAAGTAACTTTGCTTCCTGGAGTGCTACTTGTTGATTGCTTTTGACCTGGTTAGTAACTGTTGTACCAGGCGCCTCAAACCCTCGTGATTGTTGTCTGAGTCTTCTGCCACAAGCAGGCAAGACAATTGGTGTGTCCAGTCTAATTTTCATAGCTGTTCTGAATTCCTTTAGATATCGTCTTCGTAGATCCATCTGAAATACTCACTGAAGCGCACTTCACCATTTAGAATGTGATGAAGGTGCTGCTGAATTCTCTATAGCATTTGTATAGAAATATGTGTCGCAATTTCTCAGGCCTGTCTGTCTTTTGCCCAAGTATTCCCAAAGCAGAGCTGGAAAAATGGGTTAAGAAAGAAGTTTTAATTTCCTATTCTTAAAAGGCTTTTTTTTTTTTTTTTTTTTTTTTTTAACTCAGTTTGTGTTTAAATAGAATAAATAGCACTTTATATAGTGATTTTTTTTGAAGGATAACTTACAGAGCACCCACCAAAGCTCCCACTTAGGAATTTTTTCCAGTGTAAGAATGTGTAATGCTCACATTGTTATACAATTTGATGATTGTTTAGTTACTGGAAAGCAGTGAACTAGAATAATTGTGTACTAAATTTGAACCTTATCCTAGTTCACCTGCTCATTCCCTCTTGATTTATTCTCAGACATTTAACCTCTGCAGCTGTACATACAAATTTAGGAGTGACACTATTGTAGAAGATCTGAGCTAATTTACTTCTCTGTCCTTTCAGCATAAGGGAAATGTGCTGTTAAGGCTTGCTGAAGCCTTAAAAGAAGTTTTGATGGTGTACATATAACAAACAGTTATTTCTTTCAGAGTGTTTGTAAGGTCTGGACTGTTTTCCCAGCTGAAATTTGCTGTTCGTAGCCGCTGGTCTCCTTTGAATTTTTGTCTGTATAACTAACTAGTGCTGTGAAGTGAGTTCTGCAGTTGCCTTCAGAATCCTTTATCTGTCATTGAATTGTTGATATTTTTTTTTTCTAGTCATATCGCATTTACATGTTTGCTTTACACTTCAGTACACGAAGCATAATTTTCCTGTCTTATCTGACCTTCTTTAGACTCTTAAGAGGGAAAACCAAATCTTTAAAGCGCTTTCACTGGAAATGTTTTATAGCATTTATGGAAGCCTAAGGATTGGAAAGTTGCAGAGAGCCCAAAACTATTTAAAAGATGATCCTATTGGAATTCTCAGAAGTATATGACAGTCATACCACATCAGGAACAAATCAACACTTTTTGTTGGAGTTTTCAAATCTGATTCCTTTCTGCTTGCTTGTATTTTTAAAAGTAACTTCTTGGTGCTCACAGTAATTTATAAATATTTAAAAATTGTAAAAATACAGCCATACACACAGAGTGGGGAGAAAAAATACATTTGTGAGTAACAATATCTAAGCTTATAGGTGATAAACTTTTTGTATTGTTTATTCCATGTTATACTGGCCATTTAAATGTAACCTCTTTCTAAGGGGAGGAATTTGTTGAGGTTTTGAGTAGGAATTAGCATCTTGGAATTTATAGAGTTTGTCAGAAATCTGAGTGTTCTGAACTTTTGCTATGTAACAGTTAGTAAACTCTTCAGGTCTACTTTGTTAACTTTAAGGTGTATCCATTAGCTAGCTAACTTTCTAGGCTTATGTTCTTGTTATTACTAAAACTGTATCTGTGCGTGGCTGTCTTTTCTTCAGATGACAGGATCAAACGAATTCAAACTAAATCAAACTCCAGATGATGGTATTTCATCAGTAAAGTTTAGTCCAAATACATCTCAGTTTCTGCTTGTTTCATCCTGGGACACAACTGTCCGGCTCTATGATGTTCCTGCCAACACCATGAGACTCAAATATCAACATTCAGGAGCTGTCCTTGACTGCGCTTTTTATGTGAGTGTGTGAAGTGGGTTGTTTTAATTATTATTTTATAGGCATATAGTGCCCAAGATACGTGATAAATTTAGTCACTGAAATTAAAGGGATAGTGAAATCTTACCTGACTTGTAGCTTTAAAAAAAAGTAGCTTACCTCTGCCAATGATTTTTCTTTTAATGAACATCATTCTAGTCCTAAATACAGGTATTTCCTGTGAAGGATGCAGGCACACATGTAACTTACTTCTGGTAGAAGTGGTAGGCAAAAGTGAGTTGAGCTGGTTAGTGTTGTTTCTGCAATGGTACAGTAAATTGTGTGTGTGCTTCTTACAAAGAGTTGTACTGGTAGCATATAGCCAGAAATTGTTAGTCACAATAAATGCGCGTAGCCAATTATTGCTTTCTTTTTAACCTTCTTATACTTGGTTCTTCTGGAAACACGGCATTGTTCCAAGTGAGCCATTTACCAGATACTTTATTTCTGTTTTTTTTAATGTATTTGGTTTGAAATATAAATGGTTTAAGTTTATTGGTGTCAATTTTTTGTTTTGTGTCTTATTTTTTTTTCTTAAATAGAATAATGTTTCAGATAGGTGTGGGTTTTTTTTGCATTGTATTCTCACATGTCCTCCAGTGACTTGATCTCAATGTGTTACTGAATGTTTTAAGGATCAGTTTAAATTTTTAATTCTGCTTGTGCTTTTTTCACTGAACATTTTGTCACATAGCTAATATCGCACTGTGGATCAGCACACATTCTCAGATAGTTTCTAGTTTCCAAATTAATTTTAGAAGGAATACACTTGAATTAGGTGTAACTGGCTTAGGTTGATGGTCATTTAAAAACAAGCATTATGTGTTTTGCTGTTACAGAAATAGAAACAGTTTGATCTAGCCTCTAACTGCTTTTGTTTCTTTTTAGTTTTACTTTTAAATTAAAAAAATCGTATAGCTCAGAGCACTTAAACATTTTGCAAACTTTCTGTCATCTGCCTGTTTAGGTCTGTGCTGGATCTTAATGTCTTGTGTCTTAATTCCCATCTTCCCAAAACTCTTGAAAGCAAGTCTTGCATTATGAGTTTAAGAGATTATATGTATAGCAGCCATGGAAATGTAATGCATATCATAAGGTGAAATTTTTTGCTTTATAGGATCCTACTCATGCTTGGAGTGGAGGATTAGACCAGCAATTGAAAATGCACGATCTAAACACGGACCAAGGTAAGCAGATTGAATTTTGTAAGTGGTCTCAACAGCTGGCCTAAACTTCACATTTATATACTTAGACAAGCAAATATGTTTCAAATCTTTTAGATGGGGGATATTTGCTTTAAGTAGTAGCCTCTGTTGATTTAAGTTGTCAGTGCTAGTGCTCAACAGTCTCCTTTGCTAGCCACCCCTTTCTGATCACTGAGGTGCTGAACAATTCAATTATTGTGTAATTGAAGATTGTGCTGTAACACCCTTAACAGAAGGGAGGAATCAGTTGCTGCCAAACTGAGGGCTTAAACTTTTCCCATGATGAATATTCATCGATGTATTTTACACCTGTATTTCTTTTCGATGTACTTATTTGAAGGTGAAAATGGAAGGAAAGGAAATAGCTATGTACCTGTCACGCTGACTGAGGTTCACCTCATCTGTGCCTTTAGCAGGCCCTAATAAGTACCACCTAAAAGCATGGAAGTGTTTGGCAGGTTGCCAGAAAGTTTGGTAGATGCTTGTAGCACACCTTGAATTGGATTTGTGATGATAATCCTGCTCTGCCATAGGCTACTGTGTCTCAATTAGGGGAAATTAGCTAAGCTGAACTAAAACTGAACATGTTGTTTTTCAAAGGTTTGCGGTTTAGACATATTTAGAATGATCTTTCACATGTATGGCAGAATGTATATAAAGCCTTTGCTTTGCCAGACATCATGGCCTTACACTACTTTTTTTTTTTTTCTAACAAAACATTGCTTGAAAGTAACAGTTCCAGTGCCTCACTGGTGCAAAACATGGAGTTAGTTAGACAAACATTTTCGTGTGCTTATATGTGTGTTAGAGAAGAATGAATTTCAGCCTGAGACAACTGTGGTCACCAGAATCAGCTAATAGCCAGGGCTCGACAAACTTGTGTCCTCAGTAATGTTATGAAAAAGGTCAAATAATTCTGTTATAAATGACTTTCTAGAAGCGTTTATATTAATATTTTTAGTTAAATGTAATATTATTTAATTTCATTATAATGCTAATATAGACAAGCTGGATACATAATGCTAATACATTCAACATATACAAGTTGCTTTCTGTATTAGTGTCTGTGTCAAAAGTGGTGATGCCATGTGGTACGGAACACTTCTTTATATCTTCGAAGATCTCTCTGTGGCTGCCTGAAATTCTTAACTTCCTTTCGTAATCTCAGGAGACTAAGTTTAAATTTAACAATCCTGATCTTTTCAAAAGCGATGCTTCTGCAGACCGATCTGTCCTTAAAGGAACTCGTAGCACATCAATGGGAATGTCAAAAAATAGTGTGTTTGTACTGCAGTAGTGTGTCCTTTTTTAATTCTTTATTCAGCACATTCTGACTGTTTGTAGAGCCAGTAAAGTTACGATATATTGTATTTTCTTACAGAAAACCTTGTTGGTGCTCATGATGCTCCTATCAGGTGTGTTGAGTATTGCCCAGAAGTGAATGTCATGGTGACTGGAAGCTGGGATCAAACAGTTAAACTGTGGGATCCCAGAACTCCGTGTAATGCAGGAACTTTCTCTCAGCCTGAAAAGGTATGTACTGGATGCTGTATTCCAGGTGATATGTTACATTATACATCCAGTGACTGGCTAAACATCGCTATACAGGACACTGTCTTAAGCTGAATTGAATTTGAAAAGTTATGTTTAATGGTTTTTAAGCTGTGAAAATGTTGTGTTTAAAAATACTGATATTCAGAATATATTATGATTTTAGGTTAAGGCTTTGAGCTTTCATCAATAGGAGAGCGTAATTTAATTCTTAGCACTTGCGGACCAAATCCTTATAATTTAAAACAAACTCGAGGAAGGAAAACCTAACAAAAATAGCATGTGAAATTCATGCAGTTGTTAATAATCCTTGGCTTAATTGTAATATGCACTATCATTTTTCTTAAACATTAAGACTTTTAGGTATATCAGATCCTGACAGTCATAAGGTCTGATTGGAAATGTGCATAGAGATATATCAGGAGGCCATTTATGTTGCCTGAGATAATATTTTGTTTTTTCACTTGTATTAAGATTAACAAAACCAGCAATTCTGTTCATTTACTCATCGTTGCACTAATGCCTAGTAAATTCAGATGTTCTCCTAATACTACAGTCTTCTTGCCTAATGAAAGACCAGTAGAAATATGGTAAAATGTAATGTCTTAAGCTTTTTTTGATGATTATATGGTGTGTTAATCTTTATGCTGCGTACAGTGGTGTCATTGAAAGAATTATTGAACAGTAGTTGCTGTTTTTTTCATAGACTCTTAAACACAGGGTGCATTGCTGGATAATTTTACATATGAATAATTTTTTTTTGCCTATACCTTTTTAAAATTTCATTTAGCTCTCACATCTTATTGCCAGGTCGTAATTATGAGCCATCATTACATTCCCTATTGCATCTAAATAGCTGTTACTTTTGTTACAACATAGCTGAATCTACTTCTGACAAGACCTTTGTTCAGAATAAAGTAATTGCATTATTTCTAGTTTTGATTTATAGTTGTATGTAGCATGTAAAGAACTGTGATAAATTGCTGACAGAATATCATATAATGGACAGCCACAGTGAATCAAGCTGCTTATTGGTTCAGCAAGGTTCATTATGTCATTTTTTTAATACTGCCTTTGATAAATGTGTACGCCTACTCAACTGCATGACAATGGTTTCATTTGATTTATGATTGTGTGGTGTAGAAAGAATACTTACTATACAGGTATGACATCAGTTTGTAAAGAAGGCTTAAGATATTTAATGTTCTTTACGTCTTTGTTTCCTTACATATATAAAAACACATTTTATATAAAGTTTATTAATATTTTTGGATCAATTTTTACATCAGTGACGAAGGGAGATTTGAAAAACTCTCATTAAGGTGTGTAACTACTGTTGGCTCAAAGTTTTCTTGCCCTTTTTGTATGTAAGCAGGATTTGGCAATTGGGACGATCAGAAATTTTGGGCAACTCCTGTATGAATATTTAAGACATTTCCTGTTTTAAGACCTCAGTCTTAAGAGGGAAACTCAATAATCTTATTTTAGAGCAAGAATGCATGCTGCATGAATGTGGATTGGTTAAAGGAAATTTTTTATATAACTACACACACGCCCCCACATACATACACACCTGTCTGCTTAGCTTTTTTAATTAGAAACAAACTTTTTGAAACCGTAATTTCTCCAGAAATGTTTATAGCAAATGAAGGGAAAAGTTGTTTTATCTGATATTTCAGTGCAGTCTTACCAGAACCAAATAGTTTTATTGGGCTTTATTGGAGAACCAGAAAGTGAAACTGGGTGCTTGAGTGAAATTGTAAAAGTTCATGCCAAAAGTAAATTGAATCTTTCTGGCAGGATACAAGATCTCTTACACTTTTGATTCTTGATCTGAGGGATATACAATAGCTGTTTCCTATGTATTTAGCTGTATTATATCACTTTTGAAAAAGCTCATTCTTGTGTTTTGCTTGTGTTAGCAGCTCTGTGATGGGACAGCTCTAGTTAGCTAGATTCCATTTTGCTTTGTGTATCAACAACTTGTAGTTCATTTGTTAGCACAGAGGTTTTGACTGAACCTTTTTTCTTTTTATTTTTTTAACATATGTCTAGATTAATAATAAATCATTCTGTTTCCAGCTATTACTATGTGCTGAATATTTTCATGAGAAATTTGATAAAAATTAGAACCTCTGAGCCAATTTTTGGAGTAGAGGTGAAATTCCGAGCCATAATCTTATTTTAATGATGTCAACCATATTGCTTCCTTCAATTTCACTTAGTTTTATTCAAGTATACAAGCATACCGTTTTTGTAATGATTTCTTGGCAATTTATTTCCCTTTATTAACATGAAGCTCAACTTGAAGTATTCTGTTTAGAAAGAAGAACACATGATTAGGAGATAGAGGAAACTGGAGAAGATGTGTGATGTGGTATCATAGGACTAAACTGCAGGCTCATGAATTGATGGTGGGGAATGAAAGCTATGCATACCAAGGAAAGATGAATTCCAGTATCCATGCTCTTCCTCCCTATGTTACTTTGTATCTGTTTTCCTCTTGTGTTGAAATAGCCAATAAATTTAATGCTTGGAATGATTTTTGAGGAAATCTTGAATAATACTGATTTCCCTTCTGAATTATACATAAATACTTCTGTACATGTGTAGCATTTCGAACATGGGTAATACCAGCAAAAGGAAGAAATCTCATGTGTGGAAGGTTATTTAGATATCACTGAGATCTGGAGACTGGTAATTGAACAGACATGCTTGAAACTTAGTGTTGCACAAGTACCTATGCATATTATTTTTTTTTTCACTCCTAAATTAGTTATATGTAATATGGGACTGCATTGGGCTTGATTTTTCAGCTGTGTGGTAGGGTACAGAATTAAGGGTGAACTTCTGAAATGCTACATCAGTGTATTATCACTAACCAGCTGCACACTACTGCTGTTTATCCTAAATTTGAGTTATAAATTAAATCCGAAGGGAATTTTATAGCTATAGACTTTACTGTTGATGTTGCCTGTTTTGTTATTGCGCATTGCCGACATTCCGTTTTGTACAAAGAACAATGGATATCCAGGCTAATGTTGCAATTTTATTTCAAAGGTCTACACGCTTTCTGTGTCTGGAGATAGACTAATTGTGGGGACAGCAGGTCGGAGAGTGCTGGTGTGGGATTTGCGGAACATGGGTTATGTTCAGCAGCGAAGAGAGTCAAGTCTGAAATACCAGACCCGCTGTATCAGAGCATTTCCGAATAAACAGGTATGGGAACCGTGTCAGTAATTGTATTTCTGCTGAATATTCTTTAGGGAAAATGGTGGTTTATTTTTCAAGTTTTCTGCATCTTTCTTTCATTTTCAAATCTGGTCTTTAAAGTTCTGTAATCAAACTTTGGGAGGGGGAAAAATAAAATGGTGTTGAGGCTTCTTGTTCCTGGTTAACTCTTTTTAGTAGCGCAGCTTAGGAACGTTTGCCACTGACATACCAGCATATTGTTTTCATTTTTTTTCCTCAGTTTTGTCTCTTTTTTTAAGTAGCCTATTTAATGCATCACAATGCTAACATGTAAATAAAAAACAACCCCCCCACCCCCAAAATTACAGTAGGAGAGAGGAAGATAGAACTGATGGTTGCTCAGCACCCTTTATGCATTGTAGCCCTAGGTTCTTCAATAGGCTGTGAACAGGGGCAGGATTAGAACTATATGAATGTCATTTATATATATATTTTTTTTAACTCTGAGTCTGTGTCATGCACTCAAGAACCCACGATCCATTATCTAGGGGGAATTGTACAATTTAGATGATTATACAGCTGTTCCATGTAGGTTAACGTAGTGTATCTGTGGTATTTCTCCTTCCGAAGTAAAGCAAGAAGATTAGCTTTTTCTGACAAACTAATTTGGAAGGGAATTTTCCCATGTACATAACGATACTACAGGAATTGTGAGACCTAGTTACTTGTTCTTGAACTGGCATGAATGCTTTGTCCATTTTCAGTTCTAGTTATAGTAAAACAAGCTGATCTTCCAGATTGTATCTTATTATGGATTTTAAAGAACCTTACTATAGCTAGGTATCATTACAATCCTATTTCTGAAAAGATCTATTATGGGCTTAACTCAGAAGTTATAATAAAAGCATCTCAGGTTGCTCTAAGTTAGGACTATAATTAACTGGATAAGTGGGCACCACTTAATAATCCAGTTTCACTGAAAATACTATTTCAACTTGAGTGTTTAGTTGCTAGTATAAAGCTCTGAACTAATTTTAATGTAAAGTAATTCTGAAACTAAATAGTCCCGTGAGTATCTAGTATTTCAAATATTTAGGCCCTGGGGGCTAGATGGGAAAATACAAGGGATTCTCAACTCTTAACATTTTTATTTTTTTTTTTTCCTAAATCAACTTGTGTTTGGACCTGCAGGGGTAATTAAAAGTCTGTCAGCTTAACACTATAGTGCAATGAGAGTCTCTCTTGGAGAGCTTTTTTTGTACATTACTGTGTTCTTAGAAGCAGATTTTATTGATGATGCCATGGATCTGTGGTAACAATTCCTGGTTGTACCTAATTTAAGACCATTTACATTTCATTTATTTTAATTTAGAGGAGTATGAGATAGATTGTATTGCAATCTCTTTTCCAGCTGTAAGCTTCTAAAATGCATATCTCCACATTGTTTTGGTAGGGTTACGTTTTAAGTTCTATTGAAGGTCGTGTTGCCGTGGAATATTTGGATCCAAGTCCAGAAATCCAGAAGAAGAAATACGCATTCAAATGTCACCGTTTGAAGGAAAATAACATTGAGCAGATTTATCCAGTTAATGCTATTTCTTTTCATAACGTCCACAACACATTTGCTACAGGTAGAGTAGATACTCAATTTTTTGTAACACTTGCATCATTTCCTTTAGTTTTGATTTAGACAAGTCAGCCTTTACTTTGTATGCCCTTACTTTTTAAGCATTTAAATTGTATTTCTTGCAATAAGCAGGGTTTTAAAATTATTTCATGCAGTGAGAGTTAATTGCTTTAACAGGGATTTGGGGAAATACTTACTGTGCTCTTCACTGCATTAGGCAACTCTGTAAGCCTGTGTTTTTACTGACAGAGTAATTCCGGGTATTTTTTTTCCTTTGCTGTATCTTTTCGGTCTTACTGTTCTCCCAAATTTACAAACAGTTTTTAAAAATTAATTTTCAGGAGGTTCCGATGGATTTGTAAATATTTGGGATCCATTTAATAAAAAACGGCTGTGTCAGTTCCATCGGTATCCCACAAGCATAGCATCGCTTGCCTTCAGCAATGATGGAACTACCCTTGCAATAGCTTCTTCATATATGTATGAAATGGATGACATTGAACATCCTGAAGATGGTATCTATATTCGCCAAGTGACAGATGCAGAAACAAAACCTAAGTGAGTATGCTTCACCTGTATTTGAGACTTTCTGAACATTCATCCCAAGATTTATTAATTTTCCTAAATTCATGAATAGCATTATTGATGCCAGTAGATAGTGCAGCTTGACAGTAGGGTTGGTTTTGATTTTATCTTGTTCGCCCAAGCTTTCAATATCCGTAGGTTGATAGACGTCTGATGGATAAAATTGTGCCTGGTTGTTTAGTAGGAGAAGAATGTCAAACTCTTATCCTTTTTGAATAGGTGCTATTATATGAAGCTGTGGAGTTATTGCTAGCTCATTGCTTCAAGAATTAAGTGAAGAATTCAAGAATAATTTATTTGAGCAAATGTTACTGTGTTTGGGTATTTAAAACTTAGAATTAATGAAATCTTTACACACTGAGTATGCATCCAGCTGTCACAGTCAGAAGGGAATCTAGATACTGTTCTGGGAAGGTTGTGTAAAATCAAGGAAAAGCTTTCTCAGTTCATGTGTATTGGAGTTTGTTGCAGACTTCTGATAACACACTTTTCTATCATTGTTGCTGTCAAAATGGGGCAAACTGATTGATGGAGGTAAAAGATTTCTGTTAAGCTTGCTTTGGTGTAAGTATTACACAGAAAAATTGCCATCACAGTGCAGAATTGCACTACTCTTCATTATGCTAGCACAGGAGCAGTTATCTTTATTTTCAAATTCCTGTGGTTTGTCATTGCTATTTTTTTTTTTTTTCCTTCTAGTACTCACACTCTTACACTTTATCTGGTTGTCTCCATTATTTAGTATCTAAGTAGCTATGTAAATAGACATATAAGTGATCAAAAGTTTTTGAGTTTAAAACCTCAAGACACCCCCACCTCCTTTAAGTGACTTGTGTATTGCTTCAGAGCAGCCATTTTATCGCTGCAGAGATGTGAGGTCGAAGTTACAGAAGGATAAATACATTATCTCTCACTTGGAGATATTTGTGTTAAAATAATTTTGATACTCATGGAAAAATAAAACCGGAACTATTTCAGTATGTGTTTCTGGGGCTTCCTCAATTAAAAAAAAAAAAAAGTCCGAAGATGATGATTCAAATTTATTTTCAAACTTGGGTTGTGCTTGCTACATACATTTGGGAGGGTTTGTTTGTGTTTTTTTTTTTTGTTTTGTTCTGTTTGTTTTTTTGTTTGTTTCTTTTTTTTTTTTTTTTTTTTTAAAAAGGTGGTAAAAGAATACTTGCTGCTATTGTCTTGTAATGGTAAGAACTGCTTTCAGTTATTTTTGTTCACTGCTAGTTATGGTTGCTAATTCTGTAGATGCTTCATTCTGCTGTATGAGGAGGTTAATCTACAATTAAACAATATTTCCTCTTGTCCCTCCATTATTTTCTGAAACAGATGGTTCATCATTTCCTGGGCTGTTAAACACAGCAAGGTTAAGGTTAGACTCTTGGGAATCAGCTAGTTTTGAATCTTATTAGGCTGTAGAAGGAAAACTAATAAGAATACTCCTTAATATCATTTTGTGACTGTAAACAATTATTTATTAGCAAACAATTGATCCCAGAAGGGCAAATTGTTTGAGTCAGTAATGAGCTGAGAAAAGACAGAGCATATCTGTGTATTTGGAAAATAATTGTAACGTAATTGCAATGCATTTAGACAGGCATCTTTTTGGACCTGTTTCTGTCTTTAAATGAATTTCTGTAAACATTAACAAGGTTTATATGCTTTTCTGACATTTACAAGTTGCTTGTGCCAACCTTAGGGCACTAAGAATGATGTTTATATTTCAGTGTTACAGTAGTGTGAGTCATCTCTGGTTTATTCTAAAAATAAGTTACTTAAGGGAGAAGACTAAGTTGTTTCATAGTGATCTTTTTGCATATTAATTTGAATCACTTAGCATTTCTGCACAATGCATTCTTAAATGCATTAAGACGGTGCCATATAAAAAAACTTGATAAGATCAGCTTTTTGATCACTAAATTATTATATATGGTATCTTGAGACAGGTGAAAGCAGTCTTTCTACATGTTTCTGCTTTTATAGAATGTTGAATGTTTTACCTGCTTAAGATTACTCTAAATATTGCTTGCTGAAATACAGTTTATTTATTTCAGGTCTACTTAGAGGTCTACTTAGACTTCTGGTGATACTTCTTCTCTACAAGACATGCCCACCTGCTCCTAACAAGACTAAACTGAAATAATAGAAGTGAGAAGAACAGTCTTTATACTGATGTTATTTTTAACTAAGAAATACTTGTTTGTATGTTGTATGTCTTAATCTGT
Organism: Tyto alba; assembly: GCF_018691265.1. Taxonomy (NCBI): domain Eukaryota; kingdom Metazoa; phylum Chordata; class Aves; order Strigiformes; family Tytonidae; genus Tyto; species Tyto alba. Next base: position 5,169,739 of record NW_024881261.1, on the reverse strand, counting down.
CATTACTTGCCTGCTTATAATGTTAGTGAAACTGTTTTCTTTATCTGCTTTATGTAGCTATATTAGTTGAGTCCTGTTGGCAACTTTGCGTATACCTTTATAAAAGCTTACCACATTTTGTAGTATCTAATTATGAAAGCTTCCAGTTGTCTCATAGCTGTTCAATAAATATCCACAGGTTTTTTGAAAACAAAGACATTGTGTAGCAGCCTTTACTGTTTGTGAAACAAATGTTAAGACCAAACCTTTAAGTTACAGGAATTCTTGAGTTCTAGATCTTTCTGACGGAAAATTTCTGAACCTTTCATCTTTTTCCTGGGAACCTTGGCTCTCCAGGCAATGTTCACAGGGTTGTGAAAGCCTAAAGTTGTATTAAGTTTATCTCAGTGACTTTATCGTTACCAGAGTATCATTAACTGTTTCTGGAATGAAGAACTTAAACATGTGGTAGTTTTTTTGTTTTGTTTTGTTTTTGTGTTTTTTTTTTTTTTTTTCCCCCACATACTGCATAAAAGCCTAAAATTAATGATGCTTGGAAAGAATTGAGGGTAGCGGGGAGTAAATGTAGAGTTTCAGCCTACTGCTGCGTGGTCTGTTCCAAGACTACAGCTCTGACCTGGTAGCCCAGGGTTTATGGAATAAAACAAGTGGAAAGGTAGAAAAGAGGGGTTTCCCCAGAGAGGAAATATTATTCTAGCCACAAAACCCCAGGAAAATGTGCTGTTTCTCAATGTCTTTTTGCCTTATTTGCTAGTTGGTAAGAAGTCTAATCTGTAATCAAATTTTGTGTCAGCCTCTTGAGGATTCTAGAGTGGAGGGTGGGTGTGAGAAGATGCTTGAACTTGGACAAGTTAAAAATTTCTTAGGAAAGTAATATTAGAAAAACAAAGTAGACACTGTGTGTTTTTCTAAATGGGAATGTAGATCTGATCAAGAAACTAAACCTGCAAATCCATCTGCTAAAAAGAAGGTATTCAGGGTTGCACATTCCTGCTTGGTTTGTGGAAATAAAGAGAAATGCTTTCTGGTTAGCTTTTTTTGGCGGTACTGTCTAATCCAACTCTGTAGAACAGACTCAGACTGCTCTCTTAATAATAGCTTGTATCAGGTGTTTGGGAAGTACTTAAGTATTCACTTTGTAGTGAATAGTAAGGGGGGACAGAACAAAACTCCCATGAGGCTTATCAAAGATGATTAAGGTGTGGGTATTTTGGAGTGGTGATTGGATTCATACTTCCAACTTCTCTTCTGAGTTATCAGTGCCTGTGTAGCCAGTGGGAGGACTTCATTACCTTTAAGAAAACAGACTTGCTGACAACAGAAATTGTAACCGATCGTTCCAAAGAAGGTGGTGATGGAGAGGAAGCTGAGCCTTGTGTGTGCAGAAAGCTAACAAACTTGAGCTGGTACCAGGTAGACATAGCAAGTGAGTTGTATGTGGAATATTTTATAGTTTGTCATGAGCTAGATATGGATTCTTTGATAATCTAAACTGGTTTTGGTAGGTTTGAAAAACATAAAGATCTTCCTGAATTAAGTATAAATAATGCCCTCGGTGCAGTAGCGTCCAGGCTCTGTTCTGATAGATGTGCATCATCTGTATTTCTTCCAGTTTTAACTGGCTTTTTTGCTTTGAGGGTACATGACTAATGTTGGGCAAAGGATGAATTTTTTTATGTCAGCTTAGGAAGTGATGACACATTGGTGTTTGGGTTTTTTATTGTTTTTGTTTGAGGAGTGTGTTGATACGTAGGGCCTTGAACCTAACCATGGGAACCAACATGACTAGCAAATATTAATCAAAATCCCTAGTTTGGGGGATAACTATAGGCTAAAACAGCACGCTTTGTGTTAAGGTCACTGTCAAGTGTTTCAGGATCTTGTATCACAACGTGTGTGTGTGCAGGTATAAATACATCTACACTTGCAGAGCAAACATACACAATTTCTGTTGTTTCTCCATCTCTTCTCAGCTGAGTGTGTATAATATTACAAAATACAGGACTGAGCCCACGCATAAACTGTTGTTACCTGAAAGCACAATGGTGACCTTGCTTGTTGGAGAAAAGAGACCCAAAGTGAAGATGGGTCCAGATAAATGTGTGAAGGCAGAAATAGGCCAGGACTGACGAAAAGGTGACTTAGTGATGATGTAGAAAAATCAATGAAAATGGAAAAAGGATAGAGTGGGGAGTTACAGGGGTAAGACTTGGGGGAACAGAGTGAAATAAGAGCTAGAGAACATAAGGGAAAACAAAGTATTAGGGGAATTCCAAATAGTTTGGTTAACAAAGTGGGCACATAACATAACCTGGAAAAGATGACACCTGTACCACTTTTGGTAGGTATCAGGGGGAAGAAACCCACCTGTTAATGTTCGATGTACTGAGATCCACGTGCTTCAGCGGACAGAGGTAGCCCAAATGGATTGGATTTACTAGTTCTATTTTGGCTTATAAATGGTAGGAAAATTCCTTGTGGTGTGTCAGTGTTTTATGTAAATGCTCGAAACAAACAGGAGTCTGTAAGAAATAGCAAGACAGGCAGGCAGAACGGAGGAGAAGAGATGGTAGTTGGTCAGGGCCAGAGCTCTGTCTGTGTTAGGTACGAATGTGTGCAGCTGGAATAAGGACGTTGCTTTTACAAGATTAATCTTCCTTTCATTAGCAATCTTCTTGAAATGCAGGTCAAGGCAGAAGTTCATAAGCCGGAGTAATCATGAAACAAGCCTTTTCTGACCCTATACAACAAGCAGCTGAACAAAGAGGATATACTGACTCTCGACCAGAGGAATTGAGATCTAAAAAAGCTCCTTAAGTCATTGCTTTTAGACAGTGTTGAGGGCCATATAGAAAACATGGAGTCATAGCCGTCATTCTAATAGAGTCATCAATCACTGTTGACTGCTTGCAGGAAAAAATATCATGGGTTGTCTCTCACAAGAGGCTCATAACACTGTGGTATTAGAAGCCAAGTGGCATCTGTGCCCTGAATGTTACAAAAGCACGCTGGTAAGTACTTTTTTTCTGCTGGCCAGTACTTCAAGATAATCAGTGTCTGGTTACTACATGCAGGTTTGGAGTTCTGCCCCATCTCGGATGTGATGTTTTGTGCTGCTGCTGCAATGATTATACATATTAAAAAAACGTGTCCCTTAGATGGATGTTTTCCTGAGCAAAACCAATCTCTGCCCCGAGCCCCAAACACAGAGATTTAAGTTATGTCGTTGAGAATGACCTTTACAAAGCTGTGTGGGTATTGCTAGCTCCTCCTTCTTTAACTGCCTCACACTTTTGTAAGTGTCCAGTAGTTTTTACTGCCTTGAAAATGAAGGATTTTCTGTAGTTGGAGTCAGGCACTAAGTTCAGCAGTAATTCAGCTGGTGCACCTGTTAAGATAGCTGCCCAAGCTGCGCGTTCCTACTGTTGGATACTCTTGCAAATGTTGGCCTAAATGACATGTCCACCATCAGTGATTGGTATTAGTGCTCTGGAGCAGAACCTGTTTCTTTTGACTAGCAGACATCTGTTCTGGTGATTACACCATTAGCTGCTTTTATGTTGTTTAGTATAATCATAACCACGACGCTAGTAATTTTTTAGTCAATATGCAACTGATACAACTACTAGTCCTCCAACAATGTGACATTTGCTCTAAAATGTGTCAGGCTTCTTTGTTCAAAATAGTATTTAAGTGATACTTTGTAATACATTTAGATATGTAGAATTTAGAAATGAAAAGTCAAATACAGGACTCGCCCAGATATTCTTATAACTAGTATGCTAAAGGTACTTCCTGTGAAATAAGTCTTATTTCATAAGGCTATATGTGTAGCACTTTGACTATATTGTGCATTTTCCTATAGCATGAAAAGATATGAATGTGCTAACACCTGATAGCAACATGGGGGAGGTAATAGGTCTTCAGAGTCTCCTGTGATTACCTGCAAAGTGGAAGGGAATAAACTGTTCTCCATGTCCACTGGGACTGGGAGGAGGCATAATGAGCTTAAATTGCAGCAGAGATTAGCGTAGACATTAGGAAAAACTTTCTAAGTGTGAGGATGGTTAAGCCCAGGAATAAATTGCCTGGGGAAGCTGCAGCGTCTCCATCTGTGGAATTTCTCAAGCACACGTTAGGCAAGCATCTGCCAGGAATGGTGTAGTTTTAACTGGTTCCATCTTCGGGCAGGAAAGATAAACTAGTACTGATTGCACTTGCGGTTGTTACCCCGCTAAATTTGTCTCTGATCATTCATTCACCTGGCATCACTCCTGTTACAGCAAACTAGTATTCCTTGTAACCGAGGCAGGATTCCTATTTATTTAAAACTTCTAAATTCTTTGGCTTTTGTTTTCCTCCGTGGCCCACACCGCCACTAACAGACAAACTTGTTTCAGCTTTGAATCTGGCCGTGCCTACCCGCTTGCCCTGCCAGCACGACCTGGCACCCGGAGCCGGCAGCTGCCGGGGAGCAACGCCTGGGAGGGAGCTCTGCAGAGCTGTCCCCTTAAACAAGTCCAACATGCTGCTTAAATTCAATGTACGTATTCACTTTGTAGGCATTTCTGAATTTGCATAAGGTTAATAAAGAAGAGTACTTGATTCTTATTGGCTATATAAATATTTTTACATCAGTCTTACAGTAATTGTAGGTTAAGCTTGAGCTAGCTTCGCCATCAGCTGGCACTAAACAACTCTTGTAGCAGCATAGCATGTAGCTGTATATTTTAATCAATTCTGCACTTACAGAAACCCCCTACATTCTCTTTTGGTAAAAACAGCAAGGTAGCATCAAGTAAAAATAAAGCAGTAATTTATTCACTTATGTCAAAGAGTTCCTAATAATTAAATTAAACTAAGCAAGGGTTGCTTTTCCCGGCTTGTGTTTTCTGCAAACCACTGCTGTTCTACAGCAACAACAATGCAACAAAGACAACAATTGCCTTTTTCTCAGTGCTGCACAGATGCATTGTAAGAAATAATTCTGGCTTGAGAATTTGTTCCCTAAATAGATAAGACAGCCAAAGGTTGAGAGAAAGAAATATTCTCATGCCACAGATGTCAACAAAGGCACAGAATAAGGAAGCGAATTTCCTTGTCACAGAGCAAAGGCAGGACTTGAACAGATTTCTTGATTCCTAGCTCACGTAATTGGTTTAATTTTTTGTCTCTGCTGTAGACTTACTGTGGGGAGTTATTTGAGTTAATCTTTTTTATTCCTGTGATGTAATTTTTTCGTCAATCGAACGACCAGTGCTTCTGTGTAAAGGTAAATGAGACCAAATTGTTAAAGGAGAGTTAAGATCCTTAGATGAATCTTCTTAAATACAAATTTTTCTTATACGATAATGCAGTATACGCTATTGTGTTGATACATAGTACTGCTAAGTGGCATAAAGAGATTCCAGTAGAATACAAAGATTGACTTTACTACTTTATTAAAGAGTAAATGTAACAGGATGAAAGTGCAAACATTTCTAGAGGTTGTGCTTTTTAAAAATAATAATAAAATGTGCCATCATGTTTCTACATAATATTACATAGGCAGAGAAAAATGATAATTCAGGCCTCTGCAAATCAAAGACTACTAAGAAGTATTAAGTGGAGAATTTGTAATCTGCTTTGTAAAGCTCAAAAAAAAAAAAAAAATTGCACAACTGTAGCCTGTACAGCAGTCAAGAGTGGGGACATCAAGAATATATCTGTATTTTATTTAGCATGTTACACACCCTCAGTTTCTGTTGTCTCTTACTGCTGAATTGGTTTTCTTGTCCCACGCAGACATTTCATGTTCTGCTGGGGACCCGATGGCTGCAGTTGCTGCGGTGCTACCCGTGCAGCTCTCAGCGCTGTGGGATGCTCGGTCCGTGCTACAAAGCTGTTGGGAAGCTGCAGATATATTTTCCCCAGAAGCAAACACGTCCAGTATTTGTAAGTGGGAGAGGCTTCCCTGTTCCCATAGCCTAGTCCTTGACATTTACTTTAATATATTAAGTCACTGGTTTATTTTTTTACTTGCTGGTGATAATCCATACCATCCTCTGCATCACTTAAACTTGTCAACTGGTGACACAGACTGTAATAAGACAGTAAAAATATCTCTTGTATTTGTAAATTACATGTTTTGAGAACATGAATCTGGCTTTTTCTCTTCCATCAATATTTTCTGTGTTGAGATTGATTCTTCATGTGAAGGCTTTATGTAGTGGCCTGCAAACACACGATTGCTGGAAGGTGATGCAGCCGGAGTGGTACGAGAAGTGCCCTGTTTCTGTCAGAGTACATTAATTTCCGCTAATGAGATTTTGGAGGGAAAACATTGTGAGAAATATTTGTAGAAAAACTTTTCAGACAAAACATCTGGCCTTTTGTGCAAAAACCTTGGTCCTATACCGTAAATTAAACACCAGGAATATATCTGGGGAAATGTATCTATCCATTTCTGTTTAAAATCTTTGTTTTTAAGATCATAGCGCTAGGTTTGAAAAATAAAAGTACTACTTAAATCCTTGAATTTTCCCCTTGGTTATAATGGAGTCACTGTTCTTTCCCTGTCATCTGCAATCCTCTAATGCTTTTAATCAAATCCTCAGGAATTAAATTATTAAACATCTTTTGGGGATTACATTTTTTATTCCTAATTATACGCAAAAGATATATATCATGAAATATGCAGCAAGTAATTGCGATTAAAGCGTACAGTCTCCCGAAAATGGGTCTAACAGTTTTATACATCCAAAATTTAATTAGGCAGATAATGGGGTTAGAAGTGAGATTTTTAAGGATGGGAAGGAAATTTTTGGAATTATATATATTTTTTTTTTTTTTGGTGGAGATGGAAATCAATATGGAGGCTGCAAATGCAAATCAAAATCATATTTCTTTCCTGATCTCCACATGCCTTCTTTCTTCTTGCATTGGTCTTGAGATTGTCCAGACAAAAACTGAATTTATCCAGATAGTGAACAAGCCGGTCAGTGAGTCGCAGAACAAGGTCTGATTTCCACGTAGCTGGGTTTTGTGGTTGTTCCTTCTTAGACATCTGAGAAATCAAGTTTAGACTTAAACTCTTCCACAATCAGGAGGAAACTTTTCCCAGGTAGATTTCCTGGCCCTTCTTTCCTGGGCACGTTATTAAAGGCTGTCTCCTCTGCTTGGCTGCCTTCTTTCATGAGAGATACAGGAATTTGATATCTCTGAGACCTCCTTCCTCTGTCAAACTCCGTTGTAATTGGTCAGTCGGTTCCAAAGTTATTAGGGGGATGAGAGGAGAAGGGGACAGGCAGACAGACACAGACAATTTCATTGCACGAATCTCATTTCCTTAGGGAACTGGAATAAAAAAAATCAATTAAGGTTAAGACCCTTCTTCAATTACTTTGTAAGAATAATGTCTTTTGCTGAAGTATCCGTGATATACAATATCTTGATCAGTCCAGCATGGGATGAATCCTATTTTGGCAGTTGTTTGTAAGTGTCCAAATACAGGATAAAAACCTGGCTTTAAACAGTAGCTGAAGCTGCAGAGCCCTTGGCAGTGCCAGGATTCGGCCGCTGCAGATTGCAGTTTGATCATGTAGGTTCAAAAGGACACAACCCACCCTTTTTATTCCCACCGGCGGACGTAACGCCGGCGTTTCGACCACCCCTCGTGTACATCAGGGCCGTGTTTGCCACTGCTTTCTTCTTTGTGACGTCTAAGTGGCAACTGAAATTTCAGGCGCTGCTGTTTTAGGATGTGCCTGAAAAGCCTCCTCATGACTTTCCCCCAAAGAAAGAGTCTTTCACCCAAACCTCTGCCCAGTCGCTTCATCTCTCAGGGCAGAAGATAACGGCGCACGTCTCGAGTATGTGGGAATTTTGCACCAGGGCTTGCGCCCGCCGAGCTGCAAGGGAGAGGAGGGATGATGCTTCAAGCATCTCACCATGTGCCTCTTCCAGCGTCAGGGGTTTCCTACAAGCTGCACCACTCCAAAGGCACTTGGTCTCACCTTTGCTTTTGTTTCAGCATCAAATGACTTTACGCACTGCTTACTAACCAATTCTTTCTCTCTTCTTGTGAGTGGTTATCTTATTTCGTTCACATTCTGGAAAATTCACCAGTTTCCAAATAATTCTGTTTACTCTCCCTCCTCATGTCACTGACACTTTTTTCTTTTTTTTTTTTTTAAACATTTAACATTTCATTAAGCTTTTATTCCTACAATCAGAAACAATTCAAGCGTAATTTGTAAGTGGCAGACATATTGAGATATTGAAAAAAACCCTACGGTTTTCACAAGCCGTTTCTGGACTATCTTCTCAATCATCATCAAAATCCCAAACTAAAACAAAAAAGCCCCCAAACAGTTTTTTTTTTTTCCTGTTCTGATTGGAAACCAAGCCTATGTGAGCAGGCTGAAATGTTTATGAACTCAAAAGCAGCAAAAATCATCAATTTTCTGATAGCCTGCTTTACCCAGCAGAAATGTCCAGATTGAACACTTTGGGGCTATGATTCCTTTTTCTTCCTCTTATTTCAGTAATTGTTATGCTAACATCTTGTTCTGCTGTGTAACTGTTTACAGTAAGAAAAAGCCACCTTTACTTGCCTAGAATCTCTGTGGTGAGGTGGTGTTTTGTTTTTTTTTTTTTGTGGAGAGAAGGAAATGAAGGATGAAAATGTTAACAGAGGAAGCGTACATGTTTCAGATGATGCACTATATGCATCTCCTTATTTCTTGTTTTACTTCTCTGCATTTTTCATGTCCCTAGGGACATTTTATTAAAAAAAAAAAAAAAAAGTGATGCTTTCCCTGTGCATTAACTTGAAGACATTTTGGTGGGACTTTGTTATAATGTCACTTCAGTTATTTAGTTCCTCATGGAGTGGTGTGGAACCAGGATTCAAACCCTGACCAAAATTGCCTGAACTCAAGGGAGATCTTTTCGATTTAGTAACTTGCTGTAAGGCTTGGAGACAATTCCTCTGGCTAAAATCAGTGAGGAAAACCTTGTTTCACTTGGCACCGAATCAACCTCTATGTCAAAATGGTGGCAAATAACGTTTTCCAGATTTTATTTGTTACTACAGCATCAGAATCACCTTTACAGGCAGATACGGTATTCCTAAAATAGAGATTGTGGTTTATGTAATTTGCATGTAATGCATTATCATGGCCGTTATTAATTCTCCTAGTAACCCTTTACTATTAGAAAAAATTTGCATTGCAGGACAGTAAGTCTATCAGCAGGTATGCTTATTTTTTTTTTTTTTTAGTTGGTTTCTAATGCAGCAGCCTTTCATCCCTTTATATAAGATTTACCTTTAACCTAGAATCTCACCCGTTATCTATAATGTATAATTATAAATGCATTGTAGTCTTGAGTAAGTACAATTAAAAAGGGTAATTCGTTTCCCTTCTTCTCTCCCATCCTCCCACCCAAGTCCTTAGGTTTAATTTTCATGATTATGTTAGATTATGAGTCATTTTAAATCATGGTATCCAGTAGAGACTACTCCTACTCTGCAGCTCTTTTCAACAGTTGTTTATGGTAGTTTCAGCCTCTTTCTGCCTCTCTGAGGCTCTTTATTTTTAAAGCAAGGCAGACAAGGCCTAAAATTATTCCATTAAAGAGGTGCAATTTTTGTAATGGGACTTAGAGTGCTCTGCAGAAGTGCAGGCAAGTTTCTTCAATATCCTGAGCATTATTCGCTCATTTAGTTAAATGATGTTTCTAATTCCCTGGTAATTACATGTAATGAGGCACTCTTTCTCTTCTTGATGAGACTTTAGCTTAATATGAGATGTCGTATTTTTTCTTTTTTTTTTTTTCTTCTTTTTTTTTTTTTTTTTTTTTAGGGATAATTACCCTTCCCAGGAAAAGCAGGGGGTTTGTTGTGCAGAATATATAGCAAATTATTTTATTTCCTGCCATCTTGACTGCCAGTAAATTATAAAATTAAGTTTCAGTGGAGCATTAGCACCATTTTGGAAAGGCTTGAGATTTTTTTTTTTTTTTCTTATTCATGTATTGAAGTCCTTTGGGACTGTTGAGCTATTATTCATAGAATGGATGTTTTTCTGCCAATTCCTAGTATTAGATGGTATTGAAGCAGCAACATAGGTTTAATTTTTTTGCTGGATAATAACCAATGCAGAATGGTCTTGTTAGTTGCTTTTTATATGAGGTAATTATGTTTATAAAGTTTTAGTAACACTTCCCTCCACCTCGGTGACTAATTAAATTTATTTTTATGCATGCTGTAATATTAAATGCTGGGGAGTGCTTTTTGTTTTCAATTTTGGATGGCTGTTATTTCTTAAATTTCTTACATTTGAATATCATTTAAAGTATTGGAATGAATGAAAATCTGTAGGATACATGAAGTTAACAACAATAATGCAGCATTTACCTTCAGTAAAAATAGAATCAATGGTAATTTTAATTACTCTGAATTTCCTATCTTTTGTGTCAGTGTAATTTTCTTCTTGTTATTCTGATAAGGTGACTCTTGTCTGCTTGTTTTGTTTTTAAATTCAAAATACTTTAAAAATTATGAATGGAATAGCATCTGAGAATAAAATTGTTTAAGGAAAATCTCTGCATTAGGAGTTGAATTGCCATTTAAAAAAAAAATTTAGTTTTTTAATTCTTATAGAAAATCTAGGGATGGATTTTTCTCACTTACCTTTAGCTACCTAAAAGCAAGGTTTTTACTCTGAGGAAGCCACCTAGGGTCCCCTATTTCTAAATTTTGAAGTATTGTAAAACAACACCTGCTTGTACAAGAAACTTATGTGAAGGGTGGGGTCTTCTGGTCACATCATTTCTGCTAATTCATTTTTTTTCTCTGTGGTGGCTTGAGATACGACTTACAGCTTGTGATGCCTGGCAGTGAGCAAAACCCGGGTGCTGGGTGCGTCTGGTTTGCAGGTGGACTTTGGGAAGTCTCCATCAATGGCAGTGTTAATGACAGCCACCTCCTCTGCAAAGCGCTATGAAAGTTACAGGCTGAAATTATTATATAGCAGCCAGAACCAGCATCGTTATAACTTTCTAACACCTTTGCAACAAACGTTACTCCTGGCCATATGTGCAAGACCCATCTACTCTGTGCACTCACCTGGCAGGAGGAAATAAAATAAAATAAAAATCCAGTTGTACGGGGGAAAACTTTACTGTGTAGCAGGGGTGGCTGGAGAGGGAACAGGAGAACAGGCGGCGACGTTTGTTACCAGAGTCTGGTGGGATTTCTCACTTACTCTCTCTTTGGAAGAGATTTTTTTGCAGTCAGTTGGGAAGGCTCGCCCTGCTCGTCCTGTCAACAGTGTGAGTGTATTGGTAAGTGAAGGGCCATGGAAGAACCTTTCTTGATATGAAGATATATATTTCCGTACATGAGTTACATTGCATTTACACCCTTTGAAGTCAATGAGATTACCTACATGCTTTAAAATATGTTAATTTAAAGGTTTTGTAGGATCAGCATCAGAATCTGTAGTGATTGAAGGATTAAGTCTTGAAAATGGTGGGCTCCTGTATCAGAAGTGTACTTTTTCTGTCTGAGAAACCATGGTGCTGCAAAGTTCTAAATATAAAGGCACATCTTCATGATAAAACCAAGATTTTGAGAGGCTAAAGTGCAATCAGCGGTAGAAAATAAATGCTGTAAATAACTTTTTGATCTCAAATACTGTGACCCCAATTCTGTAGAAAGAAGCTGGAAAAATATGACTGCATCTCACTCTTTATTTCATCTTAAGCAATTTGGTATCAATCAAATGACTATAGAGGCAAAGCCGTGAACGTTTATTTCCCAGCCAACAGGATTGCTGTCAAATTGCAATTTTCAAAATTGAAAGAGTCGTTAAGCTAGATTTTCTCCATTTTCTTCCTAGTTCTTCCCCTCAAACTTTCAGAAATGTGCCTCTCAATTTTGCAGTGTACTATTCTACAATGTGCGGGGAAATTAAAGAAGCTCCTGAAAAAATTCTTTACCACCCAATGGTAAAATCTTCTTTTCTTGTCTACAACTCAGTATATAAATATAGAGGGAGACTACATCAAAGAATAGAGAATGAATGAAATTTGAGCATTAAGATATTGCCCTAGTGAGGTTGACAAGTAAAAGAAACAGGTTTGGTACATTCGTGTTACATGATTTAAAGCTGACTGGCTATGACTTGTTACTTCCAGCTTGCTGCAACTCAAAGCAAATCCTCGGACCTGCTAAGAAAGGGAACCTGCTACCCGGTGGTTATACTTTGTGGGTGTCATCTCTGAGTAAAAACATTTCCTCAGTATCATTAGGAAGTCAGGACATGTGTTCATTAAATGCTTACTGCGTGTAAACAAAGGAGGGAACCACATCCTTATAATACAGAGTTTCAATGAGATACAAAATTTCAAAATACAAAATTAGACTTTATAGGGGTTATCCATCTACTGTTGCTTTTGCAACAACAGAGTTTGGGAAGCCCCGGGGGACATCTGTGCTTTATTATCGAGAGAACTACAGAAACCCACCCAGGCAGCACCCATCCAGAATTTGCACTCGAAACAGATGATACTGGTGATAGGAATGATTCTCATTCTTACCAGTCAGTGTCAGAAGTAATGCTCTGAGAAAATGCCTTCTCTTCTATAAAAGCACATGTGTTAAGTGGTATTTATGAGGAACGTAACCACTCTCTCAACTGCTGCAATACTTTGGGAGGTACCTAAATGTGATTGGTGCTTTACTTTCCCTTAAGTTTCTCTAAGTTTCTGAAAGCCAAAGCTCCTTGATAAACCTGAGCAGGTTCCCTCATCTTTAAAACCAACTATAATGTTCTGCTCATGTCTTTCAGTTCCCACAGTCTGGTAGTAACTTCAAAGCCTGCCTAATATATGCAATTTTCTCTTAAAACAACAACAACAAAAAGCTTCTAGTGGAGAGAGCGCCTGTCTCAGCTGTGAACTCTGCTAGAAGGAATGCCACCTTCTTTCTAGGATGCTGCCACAACTGTTGGGGTGCAGAGCGCTGTTTTGAGACAGTGGGTGTGGTGCAGGTGGTAATGATTAGAGCACCACAGCCGATTAATATTTTAATAAGTAAAAATAATTAGGCTTATTTTGCTACTGTTTCACACTGCTGCAAATCTGCAGGCGCTCCCTGTGTTGTCTGATGTCTTTCAAGCTGTTGACCCTGGAGCAAGAGTACCTGTCTGACAGTTTTTCCCAGGCTCCAGAAGATCTCCTGAGCATGTCACCGGGTCATTCCCATTAAAAGCTTTCTTGGATATCCACTTGGATATTCTCGGAGTGCCGCTGACAGAGGAGCTGGTACCCAAACAGAGCTAAGCTGAGCACATCCTGGTGCCACAAGAGATGGGTCTGGAGTCCCAGGCGTTGGGATACATCCCAAACGGGAGGAGAGAGGATCCCAAGACAGCAGGCTTTCCTGTCCAAGCAGTGATTATCCCTTCCTCTTCTGAAATATTACAGGATTTGGCCAGAATAAATGATGAGCAGCCTGAGGGGAGAGCAAACCCAAAGGACACAGTCTTGACAGAGTCTCCTGCGAAGCTCTAGACTCGAGGGACAGGGCCAGGTTTGCCTTGGAAGTGCTGGCGTTGCAGATATCCCTGCACCAGAGGCCAAATCCGGAGAATTTGGAAGTTCTGCAGTTTTCTCTGTTTAGCATTTCCTACCAGTAGAAGTCTAAAGGATTAGAGCGTAGGGATTACAACTGCTTCATCGTGTAGATGGCTGCGGATGAAAGCATGCCTTGCAGTAACCACCCGGCAGCAGGGCGAGGGTGTGTGTGCAACCCCCGGGATGGGGCTGGGGGGCAGGGGAGGAGTAAAGGTAAGTGAGGCTGATACGGGAGGCTGGGCTTATCCGTACCTGATTTGCTATTTTTCAAATACTATTTTTCCTGAGGTACAATGTTTGGTTTTTCCATTTTCACCTCCATTTTAGTCTTGATTTTGCTCTAGGTATTTGTGCATCTGCTGAAGGAAAAAAGTAAAAGAGGATGGGACTGAAGAATAGGAAACCCAGTCTATAACAATTACTCATCTTGTCCTTTTCAGTTAATACCATTTTGGGTGCTTCTGTATAAAACCTGGAAAAATAATGGTAATTTGTGGTTTATTCCAGGGCTTAAATGTTGACAGGAGTCACCGAGTTAAGCTTGTCTTTCTTGCCAGTATTTAGACATCCAGATATGTATGACAAGCAGTTTCGAACAGTATAGTGCTGGAGAATTTATTCACTGTTCTTGTGTGGAAATAGAGATAAATAGACTAAAGCTGGGGGCTTTAAAGTGAAGGGGCAGGAGCGCTGCTCGAGGGTGAGCCGTTCAGCCTGGCTTTAGCCCGGCAAGTTGCAGGTTGCACTCAGGCCTGGCAAAACCCTCTGTAAGGCGGGAGGAAGGTGGACTTTGCTGGTTTTTGCTCTCCCGTAGTACGTGGTCCAACAACCTCAGATGCCTCATGGCAGCACCACTCAGTATGTGGAAACCTGCCTACCAGGACTGGATTAGCTCCAAGACCCCTTTCACAAGGGCTAATTAGGAGCCATCAGATTAAGTTCACTGTTACTTTATTCGAGTAGCCCTAAGCCTATAGGCTAAAAACCTGTTAGTAAATCACAGAAGTAACCATTTGTTGACATTTCTGTCTGTCAGGCCCAGACATCAGCCGGTATCCCGATGGTAATGTGGCTCTTTGTCATATGCACTTACACCACAGCAGATTAGGATGCTCAGCTCAGATTGTTACAAATGCCTTTATCCATTCCCATTGACATTTTAAACAAATGGTGATATATTTAGTACAATAATTACAGTTATTTGATTACCTTTCTTTTAGCCTGAAGTAGAAGGCAACTGACAGATGTGAATACCTCTGAGACCAATACTCTGTAATAAAATAACATTATTTATTACAATATGCATTTTATTAATAGGAATTGGCAGTAATTAATTCTCTAAAGTTGATGTTACTAATAATTACATGTAATTCATGAAATATTTATGAAAGAAAACTGTGTATAAAAATGACACAAAGGTCATTTAGCTAATTAGTTAATAAATATCACCAACATTTCTAGTGAGCTTCTCTAATTCTGAAGAATTTCAGATTTTCCTTAGTAAAATAATTTTTGGAACATTTTTTCCTCGTACGTGGCATCTTGACATGGGAGCTAACATTTCTGGTTATTGTTTTGAGCCAATGTACGTACTGTTTCCTTTGCTAATTCACTTTGTCCTCTTTCCTTGTTCATAGTGAAAGATCCTAATTAGAGATAGCACTAGCTCAATCTAATTTAGGTTATCAGTGGGTTGCGGTGTCTCCCAGTTTAAGGATATATGAATATATCTCTGTCTTTTTAACTTGATTCCACTGAATTTTCTTGGAATCAAATAACCATCATCCAAATTAATAGCTGACATATGAACTGGAAAAATCTTAGCGTCATTTCTGCTCACATCGAATTCAATGACAAAAGCACCCATTAGCCTTGTGAGATACAGGATCAGACCCTGGGCTTTTCTACATTCAGGCCTTGAACACTTGCACTAGTTTGCAGCAGCCTTTGTCACAGGAATAGCTGGTGATATTTGTAGAGTAAAGTGCAGAATGATATTATCTCATCGATTAGGTCATCCTGTGGAATATAGGCTATGGAGAACTTCACCCTGTTTTGAATTAAGCCAAATTACTTGTGTTTAGTTAACGCCAGTTTTTCAGAGATGTTCAGACGTGCTTTGAAACACTAAGAGCCAGGGAATCCACCACGTCTTTTTGTCATATGCTCCAGCAGCTAACCAAGCTCACCCTTCAAACGTGGACGGATCTGGCTTCAGTTTCTCGCTGCAAATCAAACAAATTATTAAGCTTGTTGAAGAGTTTGCTGTATAAAATTCCATGTCGCCTTCTGAAGAAGAGCAGACTTGGTGATCTAATAATGTTTGTTTCCATGAGTCTATGAGAGCCACCTTTGCACTTTCCTCATTCTGGCATTGCTTTATGCTCAGTCATAAAACAACCTTCAGCACTCAGCCTTTTGGCAGAGAAGAAAATTGCTTAAGGACTTCAGGGATGAGGAGGTGAAGAGAACGTCGTGCTCACCGCCTTACATCTAGGCGTGAGGAGTGGTGACCAAGGGCTGATGTCACTTCTGCATGTTGCTCTGTGGGTGGGTAAAGTGGCTCCGGTGCAGCTCCGAGCAGGGAGATGAACACAGGGCTGCCCTAAATCAGGGAGGGGCTGGCCTGTATTCGTAAGCTTTCTTGATTAACTGTTCTCTGGCTTGGTGTTACTGTACTGACCTGAAACAGATTGCGCTTAGACAACCGTCACCATGAGGTCCTTAAAAGCAAACCTGTGTGTGGAATCACAGTTCCTCTTGTTTCATGAATAAGAGACTACTGACCGACGAGGAAACCTTGGTCTTCAGTACTGAGGGCTTATGTTTCTCATGTGTGTCATTCACAGTAACAAAATATGCTTAGGATCCCTCCTTTATTAGGAACCTGTCCACTTGGGACAGTGTGTATGATGATGTCTTTCATGGTGGTCTACCCACTGATATTCCAGACAGACACAGATCAAACTTATAACTGATGTATATGATCTATGCATAAACTGAGTTACAGGTCTGTAACTGGTCTGAGTCTGAATGGCCTCACCAGTATCTCATGCCTTATTCAGTTTTTGTGGACTAACTTTATAAAAATAAATATTCTTTAAAGAACAATTTTATTTTATGGTAAGATCTGATATAGAAAATTTTATTACATTAGACAATAAAATATATCTGGGCAGGCCATATAGTCTTGAATGGCTAATGAGCATCAGTAGCAATTACTCTGGCTGATAAACATTTGTCTCTTACTTAATAGCTGTTATCCTTCTTAAGCACAAATCGTGCCCAATTAAAGTCAAAGATGCTCAGCCTTAGCTCAACAGGACAGCACAGATCTTTGCATTTTCTGTTGGTGGGGTTAGCTAGTCTTTAATGTAACGTGTTCTTCAGAAGTCATTAATTTCTGTGCAAATACATTTCTATGCCATTTCTCATGAGGCAGCAGAGGTGGCATCATGCCTGATGGTCTGTGTTTATGTGGATGAAATTGGCTTACAAGGGTTTTCCTTGAAGTTGTTAACTTTGAGAAGTAAATTTTCTGGAGTAAGAGCTGGTAGACAAGCATTTTTGTACCTTTCTGCGAGTCCGTGTGGGAACACCCGTGGCTGCAGCAGGGCAGGATCCTGCCAGGGACACGGGCGAGGAGCTGCAGGGGTGCTCGCCGGGGGTCCTGTGGTGCAGCCCTCTGTCCTTCACTGCTCAGCCACGAGCAAACCCACCCACGCCAAACACCTTCTGTCTGTGCTACCTTGCAGCCCCATCACTTCACGTTCCCTTCAATGCATGGATGCAAAATGGGTCTAGAAAGATAGAAGTCTCTATCCAGTCCTTGCTGATCAGAGGCATTGCCGTTCGATGGCAAAGGCAGTGGCAGAATGGTGCTGGTGATGTCTGGATGTTACTGTCTACTAAGACCTTGATGGAGGAGCTCAGGTGAAAGACCTGCAAGTGGAAATGACATCTGCGAATACCAGGAATGAATTACTTTGGCTTTGCTCTTTACAACTCTACTTTTAACAAAATAATGATTTTTTTTTTGTGACCCACTCCCAAAGCTTTGAGGTGATGTTCCTCTGAAAGAATGCTGTAAAGAGAAGTGGAGAGAGAAAACAATAACAGAAAATAAACAGGATGGAGAGTGCAAGGCCATTCCTGACTTTTGGCTTCACCTCTTTCGTTTGGCCAATCCGTGATGGTGAGAAAGCTCCTCAGGGCTCTGCTGCTCGGTGTTATTTGTAGCTCTCCTGCAGCTGCTGAGGGTACCTTGGAGAGTTAGAGACCTGGACTGGCCAGGCACAGTCACTTCCAAATGCCATTGCTTTGTGTGCTCATATACCAGTATATACAGAATAATACACTGATTAACTCAGGTTTACTTTCTTTAACATGAACAAGCACGGATGTATAAATAATATCAAAACAATATAATGACTACCATAAGGTATGGGTTAGAAAGAAATGATTGCATTTAGTAGTGAGGTAGGAGTTCTTAACTTAGTGGTCCCTACTGAGGTGCCCCTGTCCTTGGCTGACGGCAGGACACAGTTCCTATGCAAAACACATGCTGTTGTGTGGTGTTGAAGAGGGTGAGCTAGAGCCATATCAATCTCAGTCTTCTCCTAATAAATCCATCTCAGCTCATTAGTAAATGACAAGATTTGGTCTTGTATTATTATATAGCCTAACTGAATAGGAAAACAATTTTCTGAGATTATTTGAATTGCCTGCCTCAGAAAATAAAAATGAAAAAGCTCTTGTTATTTTCAAGTAATAAACAGACTCTCAGGAAGAAAAAGCTTCAGCAGCAAACAGAAGAAACAGCAAAACAGGATAAGGGAAATATGCACACGAGGGTCTGTAGTACAGAATATGTACAAATCCATGGTACCTCTTCCTGCTATGTAAACCATTTTAGCCTTTACTTCAGTTGCAAACAGTCTTCCTGATGGGCAATCGCCCTGTAAAAAAAGGGAACAATTTTGAATTGCCTTGAATAAGCTTCCTAACAGGCAACTGGTTCTGATAGAACAATTTTAAACTCTCTGTCTCCTTATCTTCTGTCGACATCATTTTTCAGAAGGGGCAACAGGACCAAATTAAATCGTTTTGCTGCAGACAGTCTGTCTGTCTGATTGCAGTGCGACTGTTGCCCATTTTGAAGATTTTCTCTAGCAGCTTAAAACTAAGATGAGAGGAGAGTTCATGTATACCCATGCACACAGATGCACACAAACCTGTGCTTCCCTTCCCCTGTGCTTACTCAATTATGAGATACATGTACAGTGTAGGAAATTCAGAGTGCAGTTGTTCTACCCCATGGCCAGCTTCATCTAGCTGAAAGTGTCAGAGTCCCCCTCCCCTTTTATTTTTTTCCAAAGCCAGCCTAAGATCTTGAAAGAAATAAAATAATGAGAAGATGTATATGAGTTAGTTTAATCCAAGTATTTGTTGTGGAAAGAAGCATCGGGAAGTGTGATAGGCAGCACTTGGTCTGATCTGTCTTGTTCACACTAAGATTGCAGCAATAGGCTTGGCTGTCTTTTGTCTTTGGTATTTCTTATGCCTTCTTCTCATATCTGAGGCATAGCTTATCTGCAGAAAGTTTGATTTTTGACTGATATGCAGCTCTTAAGACAGAATAGAAACAGTGAACATAGCTGAAGAGAAAGAAACTGGGAAATGAGATGCACTGCAGCCAGCAAATGGATTTGGAGAACCTGATTGCTGTATAACAAAAGAAGCCTCTGGGATATATTTTACTTACTGGTGGAAAGGAGAGAGCTGTGGTATTGGGACATGTTTCTAAGGCCTGCAATGCACAATCATCGCCTCTGGATTGTGTCCAAGTGCTGCTCAGAATCCTGATGGCTCTTGAGCGGCATTAAATCAAGACGGATGTCACTTTACATCTCATTGCGAATGCACTACCTGGAGCACGGGTTTGCATGTAGTATTCCTTTTCAAGCACAGAATTCTGCTTGATGTTTAATCTAGCTAGTCAGAGAGGAGGGAAACCCCTTTCTCGTGCCCCGATCTGCTAGTCGCTCAGTGTATAACCAACTATGATTCCTCCAAACCACTTCCTCAAGAGCTTCGTGTTGTGTTCAGGGGATCTAAGTCAACGCTGCTTAGCATGCCTCTGTAGTGAGGGGATAAACGAGGAAAGCAGATGAGCTGTGTCTTCAGGCTGGAGTGATTCCCCACTGCTATAACAGTTTTAGTAAGCTATTATTGCCTGTTAGCTCCTATTTCAGATCACCAGCTTCTGTAATTGCTCCATCTCCACTGACTACAGGGTGCTGCTCTCTGTGTTTCTGCTGAAGACTTGCTTCTTTGTTTCTTAATGCCTTAGAAAGTCACAAACTACCCTGTGAAATCCTTCCACCTAACTTTGCAGGGACAATATAAGTACCCGGGGAGGGAGTATTTCATAATATCTATGTTGGGAGCTAACTTCATAGTTGACCTATTATTTATTCTTGTATTTATATGAGCCACAGGTGTTATCAGCAAAGAAGCAAACATGAAAGACTGATCATTCTTTCTTCAACAGTAAATTAGCATATATAAAATGTATTATTAATATATTATTAAATATGTGGTTAAGCAATATATTAAAAAAAAAAAAAGGAATTAATGGATTGTGGAAGGAAAGAAAACACGCCATTGAGAGAGGGTTTTCACCATCCACTCCCCTGTACAGAAAGATATCTTAACCTTAATCAAAACAGCTTTAAACAGAAGTGGAAACCTTATCATACCTGCTCTGGAAGCACACATGAGGTAAGAGCTAGGTGGAAGTGTATGACAGCAAGAGTTTCAGTTGTCAGGTGCCTAAGCAGGTGCTAATTTCCAGGAATATGTTGTGTATCAGTGAACTTTGTATTGAGTAAGCATAAAGGAAAGGTTGACACCCATTCCTGGTGTTGGGATTGTATCAAATCACAGAATGATTTAGTTTAAAAGAGACCTCAAGAGACCATGTTGTCCAGACCTTGCTGAAAGCAGAGGTACATCCTCAAGTGGGCTCTGCTCTCACTGAAATGCTCTGTGTGTTACTGGGTCAGCATGAAGCCACTTTTACAGAGCCAGGCATCTAGTACAAGACAATACTAGGAAATTCCTCATTTGGAAAAGGAAAATGACATTATTATAGCTGGGAATTTAAAGAAAACTATGGGTCGGGCACATATTTTGGGGTCTGAGTTATGGCTAATTCTACTTTTGGCATCAAGTGAAAAGAAGCAAACTACTGTGCTCTGTCATTACAGCCTGTCTGTGATGGTGAATGGAGTTAAATCCAGTTGGTGTCCGGTCACAAGTGGTGTTCCCCAGGGCCAGTTCTGGGGGCCAGTTCTGTTTAATGTCTTTATCAATGATCTGGGCGAGGGGATTGAGCGCACCCTCAGTAAGTTTGCAGATGACACCAAGTTGGGTGGGAGTGTTGATCTGCTGGAGGGTAGGAAGGCTCTACAGAGGGAGCTGGACAGGCTGGATCGATGGGCCAAGGTTTGTATGAGGTTCAACAAGGCTGAGTGACGGGTCCTGCACTTGGGGCACAACAACCCCACACAATGCTATGGGCTTGGGGAAGAGTGGCTGGAAAGCTGCCTGGTGAGAAAGGACCTGGGGGTGTTGGTCTACAGCCAGATGAATATGATCCAGCAGTGTGCCCAGGTGGCCAAGAAGGCCAACAGCATCCTGGCTTGTGTCAGCAGTAGTGTGGCCAGCAGGACCAGGGAAATGATTGTCCCCCTGTACTCAGCACTGACAAGGCTGCACCCCAAACACTGTGTTCAGTTTTGGGATCCTCACTACAGGAGATGTTGAGGTTCTGGAGTGTGTCCAGAGAAGGACAATGAAGCTGGTGAAGGGTCTGGAGCACCTTGTGAGGAACGGCTGAGGGAACTGGGGCTGTTTAGCCTGGAGAAAAGGCGGCTCAGGGGAAACCTTATCTCTCTACAACTCCCTGAAAGGAGGTTGTAGTGAGGTGGGGGTCAGTCTCTTCTCCCAAGTAGCAAACAATATGATGGGAGGAATTGGCCTCAAGTTGTGCCAGGGGAGGTTTAGATTGGATATTAGGGAAAATTTCTTCACTGAAAGGGTTGTCAGGCACTGGAACAGGCTGCCCAGGGAAGTGGTGGAGTCACCATCCATGGGGGTTTTTAAAAGGTGTGTAGATGTGGTGCTTAGGGATGTGGTTTAGTGGTGGCCTTGGCAGTATTAGGTTAACGGTTGGACTTGATGATCTTAAAGGCCTTTCTCAACCTAAATGATTCTATGATTCTATGATTGTGCCCACGTTTGTGGCATGTGAAAGCAGTGTCTTATTTGAATTAGATGGCTGTTTCATAGGGTGAAAGCCTTTTGGTGTTGAATTAGTGGATGTTGGTCATCAAAATGTGTGTTGAAGAAAAAGAGCTGCAGTCCCAGCACAGGCACGCTCTGTGGTTAATAGACAAGGTCAACATGTTCTTAAAAGCTGGTGGAGCCGCTGTGAAGCAGCACCCTTCTTTTCCATTTCTACTCTCAGCAGAAGTAACTGGAGGGTGGAAAGAGAATCCTAGCCCTAGTTCTAACCTTGTCCACCTACACCTGATGTGTTACGCAGTGAGCTGGGCCTTGGGGGGCAGGGGCCCAGCACCCTCATCCTGCTTGACCCTTGCTTGGCCAGAGCTCTGCACCAGCCCAGGCATAATTTTGCTCTCCATGAAGATCCAGCACCCTGTTTCTGTGGGTGTGTTTTGTTGTCTCACGGCTGCCCAGCTGCACTCACAAGACTGAGTATTCACAAGCAAAGAAAACACAGGGTGAAATTAAAAAGAAGCTGAAGGAAGCAGACAGTCAGGGAAACAAAACCACGCTTTTCTCTAGGAGCACTTGGTGGAAACCCTAGAAGGTGTTAAATTGATTTAATCCTTGCCATGTTTTATTTGGCCACCGCTTGCAAAATGCTGCTGTTGATTTTGGCGTAAGAAATGAATTATGCTATTTTAGCCAGCACTTCTAAATGTAGTCTTTCACAGGGGTGTTTTTAGAGATGATTAAAAAAAAAGCTGTTTTAAAGAGACAAAAGCTCTCCCGTACAGTAGAATAGAAGCTTTTCTAAAGCCCTTTCCCCCTCCTCCTTCTTCTTGCAAACACATTTGTAACCATTAGTTTGGTGTCATGTTTTGTGATGGGGGTATTTTCGCCTTTTGCATCCCATCGTAGCAGGGTGAGGGCTGCAGGAGGAAGACTGGTACCTCTCCAGCCCTGCTGATCATGAATCATGTCAGTCTGGAGGGGAACCCGAGCTGGTCCCCACCTCAGCAAGGGTTCCAGGCTTTGCAACTTACTTTCTGCTGCAAATTTTCTGGGGGAGAGTTTTTTAGGCTAAGGAAACATCATTTCATTAATGGTACCATTATACTAGAAACTAAATAGAAGCATTTAGAACTAGAGGTTCTCTGTCATATTTTACTCAAAAAGCAATTTCTCTTGTCAGTGTTCAAATGCCATAACGTAGTAAGGGATAGTCCAAAATTTGTTGAAAAAGCAGAAGCCCAAACAAGCCAAGCAGCTATAGCAGAATAGATACTTTCTATTAATATGTCCCATCAATACAAGTTCAATGTAAGTTATGAAACTGGAAACTTTTTTATTTCCCTTCTAAATGTGTAAATTCTGTGTATAGTAAGCTTTCTATTTAAAGATGCTTAATGAAAAATGATTAAAATTTGAAATAAACAAAAGTATTTTCCCCAGAAAACAATTTCCTGTTGGAATCACTAACTTTGATAGTGAAATATTCAGTCTCACAGAACCCTATAAAAAAAAGCTGGAAAACATTTAGTTAGATATTAGAAGAAAGAATAAGATCTGAAAGGCAATGAGTTGTGGATATTGTCTTTTCTGTAGTGGCAGTCTGATAGTTTACAGAGCTTTTTCTTTTTTAACTCTAATTTCCTTTCTACGATCCTGATTCTACACACAGTTGTGTGCACGTGTGTGCCCAAAATGATGCCACATGTGCTAGAAATTATTTGTTTGAATGAGGCTAGATGGCAGTGACATCTGCATTTGTATTAGACCTTATTTTTGCTGCTGTTTTCCTTCCAGAATATTAAAGTAAAAATAACATTTCTTATGAAAATATGGTTGGCTACACAGAGATGTTATTTGATACGTTTGCAGAGCACTGGGAACCTACCTGTTTCTAACCAGTAAGGTAAATGTTTATATTTTCCTTACATCTTGTTTAAATATTTAATTATCATTATTATGTAGCTGAACTGGAGAGGAAAACAATTTTCTGAGATTATTTGGATTGTCTGCCTTAGCACCTCCACCTTAAACTACAAAATGCTAAACCCAAATTTTTGTTAACAAAAGCTCCCTTGTTAAGGATTTTGTTGCTAAAGTATTTGATGATAATTAGTTTTTCTTGGTCTTTGAGTGAAATATACCCTTTGTTTTGAGCAATTAGGATGGGCTTTCATTATGCTGTTTCTGTACTTCCCCAAATTTGCCTGTATAATTTTTAAATGGTCATTGCTTGCACACACCAATAATCCAATTCCATGTCCATGTTAAGAACAAATGAAGCCTTTGCTCTTTCTCTTTCTTCAGAGGCAAATAGGTCAGCAAAGAAGAGCTGCACACCCAGCAGTGGCCCTTGGAAAATTACAAAATAGAGGTTATTTCTTAGCCCCAGCTCACATGAGGATCTTGAAGAACACAGAGCCAGTGGTCTTGGTTTTAGTAAATTAGTAAGCATATTTTAGTGTGTGGGGTAGCTGCTAAATCTACATTGAGATCCCATGATTAGGAAGCTATACAGGGTTTTAAACATCAGTGACACATCAGTTGTTTGTATAATCTCTTTATTTTCAGTTTTTTCTACTTAATTCCTTTACAAGCTATTTGCAGTGTACTGATACCAGGCATGTCAGAGATTTGCAAATACAAAGTTAAAATTGCACAGAAAGGAGTAGAGACTTTTTCTGTACAAAAGGTTTTTAACACCACTGTTGATTCTATATTGCATAGATTTTTTTTTTTTTTAAGAACACAGGTAATTCAGTATAAGGTGTGTGTTTACAGACAATTCTACGTGTGAATTCAAATGGCTCTTCCCATGCCTTGCATTTGTCAATATTGGCTGTCACCAATGCCATACAGTCAATTTATCTACTTACTAGGTTTCTCTGATATTTCTCTGAACTTGATCAGTGCAAATTACTTTCTAATCCATGACAATATTTTACTTCTCACCTCCCACTGCCTTTTATAACAACCTCTTCCGAGTGGTTTTGAGAAAAGTTTGTCAAAAGCTTTAAGCTGAGTTCCTGTCTTGCTTGCTTCCTACAGGGTCTTAATATTATATAGAAAAAGCAATAACAAACAGCCTTTGTAAAGTCACACTTTTGGCTAATGCTCCATGATTTTTTTTATGCCTTTTTGATGTGAGAAGACCTTTCACTGGTGGAAGTATCACTGCTGGCCAATTATACAGTGCACAGTTGTGTTTTGTTATGGTTTGTCTTTTTGTTCCCCCTTGCGCCCCCCCCAAAGAAACATCTTACCTGTTGGTATGAAGTCAGATTATACTTGGGAGGGGATAAATTGAGGGGGGATATTTTAACTAGTTTTCTGACCAGTCTTAGAAATAACCACTCAGAATAGCAATATCTCTCAAAGTTAGTTTTAGTCACCCTGTAGGGCTGCACAATGTCTGCGTGCATTAGCAAATGAAGCCAATTTGCTTTCAGATGCAAATCTGCTGCTCATGTAAAACTAAAAGGATTTGCAAAATTATGTTTCTAAAGCAAAGAAAATTAAAAAAAACTCCTAAATGAAAAAACTTCCTCTTTATCCAGATTAATCTATATGAATTATTAGGATGAGGAAAGACATAATAAGGCTTGTAGTGAAACCAAACTTCAGAATGCATCATGGTACCCTCATACTAAAGATTTTTAGGTAAATTGCTCTGGCTTTTTGTACAGTATATGATTTCCATGTTGTTTGACTTGTTTTCACTTGACATTGGATTAGCCAACAGGTTAAATATTGTGGTTTCAAAGTGTTAATTTGGAACATTTGCAAATTAGAATTTTAACATATTTGGAATTTTGATGAGACTAAAAGCCAAATTGTAATGTTTAGAGCAGCTGATTTTAGGTGCAGTTCAGCAATTAAGTTAATTTCTAGCTTTCTGATGCTGACAAGGACACTCAGTGCCCATAATAGCTTATTTTCTCGGACACAGATTGGGGAGCTGACTGCAAACTTTCAAACAAACACGTGTGCTTGATTTGTCTATTTGTATTCAAGTTTACCTTTTTTGGTTGTCAGTAACACTACCCCACCTGCCCTATACAGCTTGTAGTGCTCAAACCTATTTGGAAAATCATGTGAATAGGGATTTGCATCATTACAATTTCCTTTCCATTTAGGAAGCATCTGCTATATCTTTAAAAGTAACAGGTCTGAAGAGGCCACAGGCTGTGAAACAGACTAAACCATTATTAAAATGAAACAAAAACTTGGAAAAAAAAAAAAAAGCTAGCTGGACCTAATTCAACAGCAGTTTCAACATTTTTTTTTCTCTTTTTACCTTGAAAAGGTTAAAAGCATTTGGGTCCTTGTGGAAAATGTAATTGCATTTCAGCCTTGTTTGTGTGTGAATCTAAAGAATACTTATAATCTGCCATGTGAAAAAGTTCTGTTCTTCTGCTAACAGGCAATCCTTCTTGCTCCTAACAGGTCTTTCTATTAAGTAAACAGTTAAGGCCTAATTGGAGCTTTTATCCGTACCATGTCACACTAACTGATCAACCATTGCTAGCAGTCATATAAATGTCATTTTAAGTACTTCAGTTGTACAGATCCAAGTACTACAAGGAACAAGGAAAAACCTCAGCTGCAATTTTTCTTAATAACAAATAAAAAGCAAAGTTCTATGAAGATGTGTTCAAGCAGGTTAAGTTAACAATATTATCCTGCTAACCTTCATGCATATCATTTCCACAGGCAGCTGGACAATTTATCAAGGGAATCAACTTATCGCAGAACATTTCTTTCTCTAATTAGGTTTTCTGTTCTTTTGAAGGTGGGCAGCGCCATCACAGTGTGCTTCTTAGCTTGTTGTTTGTCTCATAGTAAAGCTCTAACACAAATTTTTTCTGCCAGACTTGGTCCGTTACTCTGCCTAGGTGGTCACGAAGAGCTCTATACAACAAATACTTCTGATATCTGATTTTCCTGGGGTGTGATACACATTCTCCTCCCCAACTTCTCCCACCCTCTGTTGCTCTGCCCAAGCACCAGCTTTGCAGGAAAAGAAAAGAAAACCCCTTTTAGAATTTAGACAAGCAGGATATTTTGTTTGTTTATGTGTTTGTTTGCTTCACTTCCTAGTCATAGCCTGAAAGTCTGGCCTTGGTTTCTCCTGAGTCCCATTGCACACATCCCAAATGGAAAGAAAAAATATAACTTCGCTTTCCAAAAGCGCTCAGCATTGGTTTGTTCTTGCTTTCAGTGGGAGCAGGGTTTAGCCGGGGCACAACGAATCCCATCCCAATCTACGTTAGAAAACAAGGTCCAGAGGACACTTGCATTACTTTTGAAAAATTACAGGCTGGCTTTCCAGGCACAGTTCCTCTGATTATTTTTACTTCTCTCTAAATATACCCTGATCCAGAAATAGAAGCTT
The DNA here is from genome assembly GCF_018691265.1 of Tyto alba. NCBI lineage: Eukaryota > Metazoa > Chordata > Aves > Strigiformes > Tytonidae > Tyto > Tyto alba. The sequence goes on along the minus strand of NW_024881261.1, from coordinate 5,142,417 downwards.
CCTTTTTTTCCTGATAGTATTGCTGTTCTGTGTTGCTTGTCAGGCATCATGGGGTTGCTATCAGTAAGATTATTATTAAACTCATTAGAAAACTCTAAAAGTGTTTTACGTGTTTCAAACATGATTTTGAGTCCTGCAGTTTTGAATGCTGGACTTTAGAGAAGAATCTGACTTTGGAACAATGATAGCAACTCTCTCTTTGAACATCAAGCCTTTTAAAATCGTCTACTATCTGGCACTGTCAAATTAATGGAGCTCTAGAAAATAGGTCATTGAGCTCATTCCTTGTCTCAAGGCAGGGCTGAATGTATCCGAGTCATTTGTAAGAAAGATGAATGCTGTCTTCCTGAGGTCCATGTATCCCAAGTAGCAGCCTGTAGTGCACAGTGTACACTAGTGCAAGGACATGGCACTCTCCCCACCTCGAATACTCTTCCACCCCCTCGCAGTTCACCGCCCAAGGGTTTCATGATCTGGAGTTGGTGTCCTCAGGTTTGACAGCTGACTCATCTTCCTCTCCGTACCCAGGCTGGAGAGTCTGGACTGCCCACGTTATTGTAGTGTATGGATTTTACATCTCCTGCCCTGCCTGCGTGAAGCGTGCAGAGCCCTTAACGAGTGGGCAGGGTTCGATATGGTGACATCTATTGACATTGAGGTGCATAATGCAGCTGCCAACCAGATCATTTTGCAAGTTGAAAGGGAGAGTGTTTTCACTTGAGTTACCAAGCAAAGAACATCCATTTCTGCTCTTGACACTGAAAGCCTCTAAAAGAGGCACTTGGACAGCAGGTACTAAAGATGGATATCTCACCTGCCTTTAGGGGGATGGCATAAACCAGACCAGCTTTGGCATGTGTTGGTCTTGAAGGCAAACCTGTGATAAAGGGAATAAACAGGACCTGGTGGCCATTCTTGTGGGCTATTGCACAAGGCTTCACTTCAGTCATCCTACTTGTTGTGCTGCAAGCTGTGAGAGCAGTTTCAGTTCACTGGCTCCTGATTCTTCTAGGTTTGTGTTACTTTTTGCTCACATATTTATTGCAAATCCTCTTGAGAATTTCATCTTGGGCCCCTCTTTCCACCTTTGCTGTGATATCATACCATCTCCCACAGCTGGGATTCAGATGAAATGTTTCAGTTCAGATCCTGCTTACAGGTGGCCATCTCCATCAAGGTTCTTAGGCTTTATCCTGGAGAAAGGGTCTCTGGAGGGTACAAAGGAAGCAACAGACCTCTTCCCTTTGGCCAAGGTGGCAACAAGCTGTCTGGGAAAATTTGACTTTAGTCTAGCTGAAGTTAGCAGGTAACCTGGTAGCCCAGCTTTGGTGAGCTCTGGGGCCAGAGGAGCAGGCAGGAGTGGAGGAGCCTTCAGTGCAGATCTTGCACAGATCTGATGCTATTTACAAAACGGGCTGATGAAATATGTGTGCTGGCAGCCAAACCCCATGCAGCCGCTCACTCACCCTCTCCCACCCAGGGGATGGAGGAGAGAATTAGAGGGGTAAAGGGAGTCTCATAGGTTGGGATAAAACCAGTTTAATAATAGAAATAGAATAAACCAATAACAATAATAGAAATTACAAATGGGTAATGCACAATGCAATTTCTTACCACTCAGTGGCTGATATCCAGCCCGTTCCCAGATAGTGATCCCAAAAATCCAAGATCCTGAAACTGCAATCTGAACTGCGAGAGACACCCTTCGCTTCCTGGATGACTCTCCTCTATATACTGAGCATGATGTTATGTGATATAGAATTTTTCATTGGTCAGTTTGTGTCCGGTGCTCTGGCCATGCTCCCTCCCAGCTTCTTGTGCAACTGTACCGGGGCAGGACATGGGGAATTGGAGAGTCCATAATCTCTCAGCAACAACTGAAAACATCAGTGTGTTATCAATATTCTTCTCATACCAAATCCCAGTCCGAATCCAAAACACAGTGCTATTCTAGCTACTAAGAAGAAAAATTAACTCTATCCCAGCTGAAACCAGGAGACAGATGGGATCATAGCTTTGGTGTTATTTTGGCCCGGTTTTGTTGGCAGTTATGTTGACATGTGACTCAGTTTCTCTCAAGCATACATACTAATTTGAATTCTGCTTCTGTGGCCAAAGCTCTGTTTCAGTGCCAGCATTGTCCCCTGTGGTGGAGATATCCCTGTATACGACCTTCCCAACAAAGAAGAAATCAGTGAGATGGGGTAGAGGGACTGCTGAGCTCTTGATGAACCAAGAGGAATAGCTGGAGTGGTTCATCCCTCACATCAGCAAAGGAATGAAGATGCTTGGCTGGACTGGGAACAACCATGTTTTGCACAGTCAAATTGAACAATAGAAGTGCTGCCTGTGATGTGGGAATAGAGAGGCGCATGCAAAAGTATGTATTACACATACATGAAAATCCTCATTATTCATCCTTTCTTTTCCAAGACTACTTTGATAAGAAGACTTCTTTCTATCCTCCAGAGTTTTGTTAAGGTTTGGAAGGTATCCCCTTTCAGGGAGGCTGATTTATGCTCCCAAGCAGCACCCCGCTCCATTGTCTGCAGCAGCATGATGAAACTTTTGTGCCTGTTGGTTGAGCTCATGCCCTCCGGCCCCGGGCAGATCATTCTTCCTGCAATTAGTATTCATGGTTAGCTAAGCAGAACTTCTACAACACATCTTCCCTGCTTTGAAGGTTATGTTACATGGTTTCAAAGTGGCCAGGAGGAAAGATTCCTATATGAAGAAGATATCTGGGAATATCCATTGTCTTCTCATGTATTTAATGCTTGCATTTCGGGTAGGATTTCCTTGCTATTTATTCCATGATTTCTAATTTAACATATAATAAAGCAGGACAGCTAGTAGGAACACAGTGGTTTTAAAATTTTCCATTGATTTTTGTCCCAGGTTTCCAATATCTTTCTTGGATTTGGGAGAAGAGGTGGTATTTTTATTTATTCAGAAATTTTAGATGTGTTGTTCCTAAAGTTTTTGCATTTTTGCAAACATAGCAAACATATTTTTTCTAATATTGTATGTACAGAGACCTCCACATATCTGATCTTCACTGAAAAGATCAAAAATGGTGTAACTTTTCATTAGTTAAACTCCTATTGCTTTGAAAAAAAAGGTGATACCGCTTTTCCTCTTTTATAAAGGAGGGTAACTGAGGAAGGAATAGTTTAAAGGACTTTTTTTAGCAGCAGAGATGGAAATACAACCAGGACCCAGGACTGGTGTGCTGAAGGTCATTGCCACAGCCCTTCAGATCACTGATGGGTTTGGCAATGTGTTCAGAACCATTACTCTGGGAGGGATCTCCTAGCTGGCTGCCTGTTGCTCTGAGACCTTTCTTTATATTTACAGGGAAAAATATCTGTGGGTGCTCTTCCCCATGACAAGAACATATTAGCCACTGTCAGGACATAGACAATGTCTTAGGAAATAGCCAGAGCGGTGGAGCCCTTTGTCATTTTTGTAGGTAATCTGAAATAAACTGCTCTCATATTGCTTCTTGTTACAGAGTTTTCATAGCCCTAATGGACATTAGCATTGCTTTTGAAAAGTAGCCATAAGCAAAAAGATAATAAAATCTTTAGTAAATGAGTGATGGTACCCTTGGAGTTGGCACCCCTTATGCTGTGAGGTACAGTGGTGGCTGCAAGTAAGAGAAACATTAAATTTTGTTTTGGGCTATCTTTGACTTATCCTATGACACTGAGAAAGAAAAGGAAAAAAGGTCTAAAATATAACTTAGATAAGACTGATTCCATTAATGCATATATTGGAGTAGTTACAGTAAAGCTACAGAAATGTGCTAACGCAACCAACATCTCTGTAGTAAAAGACTGTTCCGTGTTTGTTCTAGGTCACATTCAAATGAACTTTGCTGTCATGTTGTTTTCAATTAAAATGACATGTGTAAATCCAGTTGTGAACAGGAGTTCCTACAAGAAACATAGGGGAAACGGGATGAACAAAAAATATTCTGAATGATGATGACATGGCAAACATGTTCCATAAATGCCTCCTTTGTTAAAAAGATTTCCAGGTCAAAGCTTCTGCTTGTGTAAAATGGTGTAAGAACGCAGAGTCTGTCAGAGCTGGGGGACATGAGCACTTAGCAAAGATTTGCTTAGATGCAAATGAAGCTGCTGGACGAGCCCAGCTCTGGGAGCCCCCAGAGCCTTGCTTTGCTGGGTCTGACGAGGAACAGCGAATGCTGAACTGGAATTTTACATCTGATATGAAAAGGCATTGATTTTTCATTTCATATATATTTATTTTCCCTTATTAGTCCAAGGTTTAGGGGGAGCAATTTATTCATCCGAATCTTTAGGCTGCAACATTTATGCCAAATTTAGGATGACATCCAGCTCCTGCATGTAGTCGAGCACACACTCTCTGCTTTGGACCCTCGGCTCAGCAGCTTCTTGGGAATTCTTTCTATACACAGGTGTAGAATCTTTTTCTATACACAAGTAGCCTGTGAATTGCCCGGTGGACGTTGATGAGATATACAGCCATGCTGCTATATACAAATATCAGTCAAATGGTCACAAATGCTTCATTCCTGGACAGGGTGGCTGGGTGGCACGGATGCGTGCAGGCCTCGGTTCTCTCTGCAGCAGCGGCTGATATTCCAGGAGACTCTCTGTCAAATAAAATTTTGCTGTGAGCCAGACAACTTCTTTTTCCTTACTGGTTTGCAGTGTGTTATTCACTGGTTGCTTTTACCCCCCATTCTAGAAATAACTGCTTTTCAAGAACATCATCTTTATTACAGTATCTGTTCTAGAAATAACTGCTTTTCAAGAATATCACTTTTATTATAGCATCTGTTACTGGACTTCTTATTCAAGCAATACTTGAAATCGACACTTATGGATCTGTCCTAAAAAATGTGAGGTGATTTGGGTGTTCTTTGGGCTGAAGAGCAATAACCATTGCTAGCAATACGGCCACTTGATATTGCGATCACTGGGTTTGGGAAAGGGTCCTTAACTGTAAAACATTTTTTGTTGCCATGCCTGAAATGATCTGTGAAATAAATTGTTTTAATGGATCGAATTATTGAGATATTTAATTTTGGCTGTGGCCTGCCAGTGTGTAAATGGCCCTTGAGAGAAGTTTGTTCTCTTAACTTTAAAAAACGGATTATTCTATTAGCCTGTGTGGTAAAGGAAAAAGTATAGTTTACCTGACAGGTTTTAAATGGATAGCTATGAGTTCACTGTGACCAAAATATCAGTGGAAGTGTATCACAGGTGATCACTTTTTCTAATGTAAATCATTTAACATCAGTAATTTTCCTCTGTTGCCAATGCCATTAGTTATTTCAGAGGTAAAAAAAAAAGGATGTTTTACTTACTTTTTTTTTAATTTATCTAGGTACCCATAGCTTAACTTAATGATTTGTATAAGTGATAGTAATTGCTGAAACTACAGTTGAGTATTATTAGCTATAAAATGAACATGGTTATATGTCCAACACAACTAGCAAGGAACAGAAATGCAGTTGTATCCAAGAGAAAATAATTACAGCAATAATCAGTGTAATTCATGATAATGGCTGAATTGAATTTCACACCGTAGCTCCAAGCACTTACATTTAATGAATGTAGTTTGTGCTTGTTTACTAAAAAGGTTTTTAGCAGAAAATCGATAATGTAACTTCAGTGTTTCTAATTGCAAATGCAATTTTTTTAAAAAGTAGTGGTTCAATAAGGATTTTGTAGGGAAAATTAAGGTATGTAAGTGCAGCAAATGCTGTTACTTTAATTAGGCTACCTGTACATTAGTGGTATAGTTCCTTAATATTTATTTATTACTACATATTGATTAAAATTGGGTTTTATTCCATTTTTAAGACTAGCTAATGTAATGAACATTGAAACTTTTCGGTAAGCGCTGGCTGTGACTAAGCATATCACTTTATAATGGGACTGTCCTCACAAAGAGGTGTTTTTACCTTAAAAGCATTATCATAAGAGCAAGGAAATATAGACCGGTCTACAAAGGTGCTTTCTACATGATGAATACAAAAGACTTGCTGATCCTTTACCTGGAATAGCAAAATAAATAAAGTGATTGGCACTTGGTGGTATAATTATAATTGCTTAATTGGCCTAAGTATATTCTTGGCCTCATTTGTGATGAGGAAAACTATTAATTAATTTTTAAAATGACAAGGAAGTTGAGGAATGTAATGCCAAATGAAGTTTTCAGTTCCTCAGCCTTGTGATCTCCACTGTGATCTCCTAGAGTTTTGGAGTAAGCAGGTTGGGTGTGGTACATAGAAGTTAAGATATACAACTCTAACAAGGATAACTGTAAATAATTCCAGAGACTGATTTATGGGAATAAACCCCATAGTCCTACTTTTATTGAAGTCAACAGCAAATGTCCAAATTTATTAATTGGTGGAGCATGATGGCTGGTACATTTCTGAGAGCGGGCAGGATAAAAGAGGTAGGAGTGAAGGAAGAGCATTTAGAAAACAAGGGAGATAGAGCTCTCAAAGGTGGGTTTTCTGGAGCTCAGCTACCTACAAACAGAAGTTGCTTTTACCTATGGGCTCTTTTTTGCTCTTGAAGACACAGGCCCGAGTAGTACATCCATGGGAAGTGGGAGGAGACCTGTGAATCACTTCTGAACTTTTTCATACAAGTAACAGAACCACCTTTATAGTCTGCAGAGACAGTCTTTCATGTGTTAAAAATCACAGCTAGTGGAGCTGTTTTGTCTTAAAATCACAGAATCATAGAATTGTTTTGGTTGGAAGGGATCTTTAAAGGTCATGTGGTCCAAGACCCCTGCCATGAGCAGGAACACATTGATGAGAAGAAAGTCATTAAGTCATGGAACTTCCAAAGCCAAGCTAATATTCCAGCAGGAGGGACATCACTGTCCAACCAACAGCAATAATATGGTAACTGGACTTAAATGGTGACAGTAAATTAAATACAATTCACTGGGAATATATTAAGAAATATGTAAGGGTTTAAAAAAATAAACCCGGATCGCTCCAGATTTATGCTCTGATTATTTTCTGTGACTACCTGCCCTCACTGCTAGAACCAGCGTTGCATTTTCTGCTGGGTTCAGTAAGGCATTTTACTCTACAAAAACAACTAGCTCCTTTCCAACCAATGATTACTTGTAATTATGCTTTCCCCTGCTATTATTCTAATAGACTGTCATGCTGCACAGAGGAGGCGTTTGGAGGCTGCTTTTATGGATGGACTGTTGGAACACTTAATATAGCTCTATTTTTGAATTATCAGGTTCTATCCTTTTGAAGTCTGTGTTAGTGGAACTCCTATTTATGAAATGTGCTGTGCTTAAAGGTTTGCTATTGATGAAGAGGTCCAACAGAGGCCTTTATCGTAAGTACTGTAGCATTCTCCCCGAGAAATAAATAGCCTTGCTAAAAGGTATGTTGTGTACCAAGGTTGCAAATTATCAGCCAAGCACCTTATAACTGTATACTTCAAAAATACCTTTCTGTTTTCTGTTTGTTCTCTTTTTCTACAACATGAGCAGTGTTTTTAAAAACACATAAGGAAAAAAAAAATACCCCAATCTGTTAGCTCTTTAATTGGACAGCATGTTCTCAGTGTAACTCTTTAATATACATATATATCTTAGCAGAAGGGGCTGTTTACAGACGTGTCATTCTCTGTATTAAGTACTGTGAGTTTTGAGGGAGTTTTCAGCTCCCATTCAGTGAGTGATTCAAATTAGTGGTTTATTGCAGAATTCCATCACTGTGGCAGCCACACCAACGCCTCCAAAGCTGTGAGCTGAGGATTACTACCCAATTATTTAGGAAACAGTAATGAGAACAATGTCATACAAACAGAAAAGTAGAAAAAAAAATAGATATTTTCAGTCACTAAATGTTTACAGTTAAAGACTAGGTAGGAGGGATCTTTGTAGCTTCATTTTCCTTTGGTGTGTTGCAATTACTGGGAGCTCAGTCGTGCAAGGTACTGCCTGGCCTTCTTTTTGAAATCAGCTCCCAAGCCTATTCTTTAGTTCTGTTATTCGCCAATGCTCTGTACCTCAAGGTGTTTGGACCTAAAGCTAAAGTGCATTGATTATATACGTTGATTTCTCTATCTGCTCCTGAGCTGTACCCTGGTTTAAGACCAGAATAAATCAGAAGAATGCTATGTCAGTAGAATTTATTTTGAAAATGAAAAGGAAATATTAATTCTTCATTATTTACTTTTCTGTTATCACCACATGCTGACCTCTGGGGAAGATACTACATCCAGCCATACCTTTCCTCTCTTTGGGAGCTTATCCTTAGGCTGCCGCTGCAGAGCTGGGGTGCTGTGCTGGGGCCAGAGCTCCCTCCGTGTTCTGGGACCTGGGGCCGGCGAGGCACCCGGCGTGGCGGGATGGACCCCACGGAGCAGGCTGATCCTGAGAGGGAGAGGTGTGGGGGACGAGGGCAACGTGGAAGAAAGGAGTGGGCACGTGAAAATGCAAATGTAGCGGACGCTGCCTCATGGAGGGTCTTTACATGTAATACAACAAATAAGGCAAGTCTGGCTCCGAAATGTTTATCTGGAGTTTTTCATTTGGAACTGTAATGTATCAGAACCTTGACTTCGTACTCCCTAATTCATCTTTACTTATGTATTTTACTATTACCGATAGCTTTCCCCTTAAGCCTGTCTATTTGCTAGTAGATTTGACAGATGACAGCTACTCTTTGGGATGTTAGATGGCGTTTGTACGGCTATGATGCCAGGAGCATTCTGAGCGCTGGTGTTGCATATTTATTGATCTCCATATTCCCAATAATCTGATGCACGTCACATTTGACAACATTATGTGGAGAGGTCAGCTGTATGGGGCTAATGAAACTGTTTCAAAGATGGATGTTGTTTTCCACAACATTAACCTTGCAAATAGCTGTCACTAGTGCATTTCACTATGGGGCTTGGCGTTTGAGAACCTCCCTTTTTTTATTGTTGATGTTAACATTAAACAAAACCTGAAGCCATTAAATCTCAGTATTTATATACAATAGAAAACATGGACGACATGGCATCACTCCAAATGAAAATCTTATTAACAGCATACGGTGCTTGTGGCAAAGTCCTGAACAATCTGAAAATTGGTTTGGCTGTCTGAAATATTTGACAGATTACCTAAGGATGATGTAAAAGGACTGAACAGGGACCAGCTGAATTCTAAGGATTAAAGTGGCAAATAGAAAACCCTGATGTAATCAAAAAGCGCATTGCACTTTCATATTTTACTGCAATATTACCGTTCTCACCAGGAGCTTATTACATCCAGGGCAATATAAAATTTAGATTACTCTTTTATTTTAAAGTTATTTCACTAGCATGTGTAATGTTATAAGGAACCATTCAACTTCTAAAGAGGTCTCCTGAAGTTCTTTTTCCTCAGAAAATACTGTTATAGTGATTTAAATATTTAATTGTAGGTTTTCTGCTGTTGTGCTGAGGCACTTCAAAGCGGGAGTCCTAAGGGTGATAAAAATAATCCTTGGAGGCCCCTTTCCTACATTACAGTGTTTTAGAACAGTTGTAGTAACTCTTTTTCGATGTCATACTGCATCTTTTCTAATGTAAATTTTACACATACTTACAGAGCACAATTCCAAATATGATTTTGATAGGCAAGCAATTTAGAAAATGCTTATGTTGGCCATCTGAGCTGTGAAGTGCCACATATTTTTACAACGTCTTCTGGGACTTCAGTGCTTTTTAAGTGAGAAGGAAAAAAACCCAACCCTCGTCCTGGTCTGGAAACCCATGATTACATTTTAATATTTTAAAGTTCAGTCAGTAAATGTTACTATCAAGCCCATTCACAAAGGGTGAGATTCTGACCCATGCACAGAGGCTGCTAGGAATAAAGGTCAGATGACCATGATAAGTGCAGCTGAACGTGGCCTCCCGAGGTCTTTAAGGTGATGTGAGCTGCAGTTGTTGCAACATCTCTGTGGAGCAATAGGTACTGAGGCTGCTCAGCAGCATGCCCTACTCGTCAACAGTCGGTGCAGTCCTCAAACATTGGACAATAGTTTCTTCATTTAAACTTGCTGTAATAAACCCATGAGCATTCGTCAAGCCACGCTCCAGGCTCTTCTCATAGGTGAGACTTGCCTCTGTGAAAGGTGGTGGTGGGTGTTTGGATCATGAGCTGATAAGGGCACCTCCCAGTTGAGTTTCAGATCATGCCTTCAAATGAATACCCCAAATTAAAGGGTAAAAAAGGTCAGCTGAGAAGGAAAAGACCTAAGGCAACCCTTTTAAAAATGCTGTCTAGGATGAGCTTAAAATAGGCTGTGACTCATTTAACTTATTGTAAACTGTCCAAAAGTTAACTGTCTCTAACCTAGTCACCCAGACTGAGCGCTCAGAGGGGAGAGAGGAAGCTCTGGGGGGGTCAGCACATGGGTCAGGATGGGAGGAGCTGCTGTCTGGAGGCATCTTGTGACTATATATCTAGAACGGCTATGGCAGATGCCTAATTTTTAGACCAAAAAACCAATGAGGTGGCAACCACCCCAGTAAACTACAAGAATATTTGTTTCTATAGAAACTTCCAGATAACATGTTTTTCAGGTTTATTTTGAGAATTTTTTAAAGATGTGGTCAGAAAGGAAGAGTAATGTACTTTTTGTTTCATATTTATTTTATAACACGATATGCATGTTATAACACTCTGATATGCAATTTGTTTCTTAAAAGTTTAAGAATGCAAATATTCACAGGTCATAAAAAGAAGGTCTCTTCCCTCAATTTCTGTCAGTTTCTTTGGTGTCTGCATTATTTATTTAGTGACTTAGCATAGGGTCATGGAGAGTTTCTCCAGAAGTAGAATCTAATGCCAAGTGAACATTGTAAGGGGAGTTTAAACAGATGATTTATATTTATAAAATCACTTAGTAACACTTAACATTGTTAATTGAAAAAACATCCTCCTATAATAATTCTCAGGTTGCACAGTATCATTATCACATGAGGTTGTGCAAAAATGTAATACACTTCTATAACATGATTTCTGATATTGCTAAGCTCACATGCCATAAAGTATTAAGTGCTCACCCAAAATGAATCAATGGAAAAAAACCTTTTTACTCTAAAAGCTAATGAACTATGATTTCATTTTATTTGTCTTTTGGGTTTAAAGCCTCGAGACCTCATTTTCAAGCTCTTTTCTGAATCCAGGAGAGCTAGTTTATTTTGCAAAGAAAATAGAGAGAGGTGTCAGCAGAGCTCCTCACAAATACAAAGGCTCTAGGAGCTTGGACTTTAAGATTTCAAGTGATTATGACACAAACGGCTTGAGCACTGTCAGCAATGTTTTAGGATTTTTTAAAAATATGTAATTTCTTTAAAGATGTTAGCATAAAAGATGTATTTTCTTGCTGTAGAAATATGCATTTCTGTACTTCGAGGCATAATGCTACCACAATGATAAATCTGTTGACTGTCTAATGCTCCTGGGACTTGGATCAAGGACCACATTTTTTTGCTTGGCTTTGCCATTATGACCTGGGGTATTTTTTCCCCCCTCTTATTTTATGTGAAGTAAAAATTCCACAGCTAGCAGCTGGAGCCTGGACGTCCCCCTGGGTGAGCATGGTTTGGGCAGGGTGGCTGTGTTGCCAATATCACATAAAGGTAGGGCATGGCCAGAATTACTGCTCAGGTGTCTGGTGTGAAGGATCAGTTATCCATTTTCAGATGGGTTGCTTGGCCGTGGCTGCCATCTGGAGCAAGGCTAAGAGTTGTATCTCTGTGTCTATAAGAAGATGCTGAAATGCTCTGCCACGACGTTCTTAAAGACTGAGAAATTCCTGACCTTAATATCACTAATGCCTCCAAAATAATGCTTAAGTGGGACTTCAGGGATGGAATAAGTCTAGTTCTAGACTTCTGGACAGAATCAAATTTAATCCTTAGGGAACATCTTATGTGCCTTAGAACTACAAAGTGCTGTGCACTCTACCCTGATTGTTCTGTAACTTGCAGAAATGAGCCCATATAAAGCATTAAAGAACTTCAGAGCCCTGAGTTTGATTGTGTGGAGTTAGAGTGCGAGGAGAGATGTGAATAGCAGCCACAGGACCCAGGCCACAGACCTGAATTAATGGGAATTTCTAAGCAGAAGTTCCTACCTGCTGGGAGAAGAGGAATTGCTGCTGGGGTGAGGATTATAGGATTTGTACCAGAGTCCTTGACACCTGGGAAAACTAATTGTTCATAAAGGCAGGATTCATTGGTTGCTTGTCTGAAAAATCATGTGTTATCTATGGTTAAGTGTAAAAGCAAAACAGCCTGAATCCTGCAATTTGCAATTTTCCCTTGGCATCATCTCAAGGGTGCCCATCTGATATCCACTCAGGGATGCTCAGATCTCTGGGTGCTTTGCTCCTGGGCCTTGGCTCAAGGATCAGGACCTGGCAGGTGAGTGAGAGCACAGGCTGATCCCATCTCTGATGGAAGAGGATGTTCTTGGTTTATATGCGTGTAAGGGATGTTTTTCATCTGAGAAAGAGGAATTAAGGAGGCAATATGTGTATGTGCTTGCATGACATCAACACAAATTCCCACTGAATTTTTAGATTAAAAACATTTTTTTTTTTAAAGTTTCAAAATGTGAGTTAAAATATTATTTTGTGAGCTTTGAGTGGATTGTACATTTTAGCCTAGTTATCTGAAGAGTTGAAGCTTGTTCTCCAAGGGTAGTGTGGGACAGGGAGTTGAGGAGATGCAGATATGCTGGGGAGTATGTTGGGAAAGCTTGCCCTAACAAAATTTTGGGAATATAAGGACACAAATCATTAACCTACATGGCCTCAGTTTTTCTTGTTCTACTATTAAGGACAAGCATGTTTTTATTTTCATAGCATTTTATATCTCACTAGTAATAGTTGAATTTAACATGCTATGCTGCAATATGACATTGTGTTACAACTACACCATGGCTGTAATATTCCATTAATTTAATATATATATATTTAAGTCCTCAAAGGCCAACTAGAACTGTTTGAAACATTATTCTTTTGCAAATTAAAGTATCTCCTGTTGTTTTTACAGTGAAATGCCTTACAATCTCATTCCCTTCAGAATCACACGTTTTGGGAAGAAAATGCCTAATGTGAAATGAAGATGCTAGTTTTGGCCAGCTGATTCAGACAAAAGTATGAAGGGCCCATGGATGGAAAATAATCTGACTACCAGGTAGATCCTCTCATAGACCCTAAGATTTACAGGTCAACTGAAATCCTGTGAATCATTACTGAATATTACTTCAGAAATATTTACTACTGATGGGTGAGGGCAGCAAATTTTGAACAGTCTTTTAGAAATTAGAAAACATGTGGAAGATGGGAAGAGGATACTTGCTCTACGCATCTGTGAGCACAAGCCCATGAAGCAAGAGCTTCTGCCAGCTCCATGCTCAACAGAGAGTGAAAGCCTAACATGGACTTCAATGGGGTTTTCACTAGAGCCAGTGGTGTGGGGCACAGAGGGAATGTGATGGAAGCACTGGTGCAAGTGGAGTGATGGGGAGGATGCTGACAACACTGATGCAAAGTTAGGGGAGCAAAGCAATGCACTGAGGTTACAGAGTGCAATAAAAAAAGACCTGTTGGGACATCTGCACCATCTGTGTCATGCTCGGACGCTGGAATCAAGGGCAGTTCACCAGCCAGGAGTAAAGGCAGGGGAGGAGGAAGAAGAGAAGAGGGAGTCAGGAGACTATGGGAGATCCTTGCACGTGTCCTCTTTCCAGGCAGCTCAGTTTTAGAAATAGATCCCCTGTAATAGGGACAGTATAATGCAAAGTATTACTGCACTGGCTTTCTGTTGGCATTTTTTAGCTCTGATAACACTAATGGTTTGATCTCCATGTGCAATGGGTGCTCCCAGGCACCTGGAGCCCCACTCTGATGAGCACACTAATGCAGAACAAGAGATGCCCGTCCTGCCGCAGCCCGTGTTGGCCTGGGAGTGCTGTGGGACCTGGGAGTGTGGAGCTGAGCAGGATGGAGCCCCGGCTGGTGATGGACCCAGTGTCCCAGGGATGGGCTCATGCCAAAATCTGGCAGAGGCAGAGCAGGGATTCACAACCACCTGCCGTGGAAATGCAAAACATTTGTGCATTATTTGGTTTGGTTTTTCAGTATCACAGCCTGTTTATAGTTAGCAATTGCATCAAACTGGCTCTTAAATGCGGGTTAAAGGCCTTGATGAAATACAGAGCACCTCAAAAAGACAACCTAAATTTTTGCCATTTTAAACTTTGCATGGCTGGCATGATAGAGCAGCCACCCAGGTTAATGAGCTGTGAGTTTAAATAGCAATTGAAGAAGTCGGTTATAAATATAGAACAGTTTGCTTTTTGCCTTCCTGTTGCTTTCCCGGGCTTCTGAAGGCCTTCCACTGATGGAGAGCTTTTAATTTCACATTTTGGCCCCCACCACAGGTGATAAACAAAGGTTTCCCATTGCTATGACTCGGGTCAGTGCTGTAGCCTTAGCGTCAATCCCGCTGCCTGTAATTACACACAAAAGGTTACCTGGATCCACAGCTAATTTGCAGCCTCTGTTTAGCAGAATTTAATAGCAGGTATTACTGGTGCAACAGTAATTAAGGACCTTTGTCAATAAGACGGAATAGATGGCCACACTTTGTTGTAATCAGTGGACTCTTGAGAACCCAGAGGAGTGAAAAGCAGTGAGAGGAGCAATCCATTTTGCGAATAACATGGCTGTCCTTTCACCCCCCTACTCCCTCCCCCCTCCTGAAACCAGCAATGGAATAATAATTCCCCAGGCAATGAAAGTACAGGAATAAAAGTACTTACCCTCCAGCCTGTGATTTTTTTTTTTTTTTACTTTTTATTTACTCTACTGTGCTTTTTATTTGCTTCGGGCTGCATTTGATGAAGTATTGTTTAAACAGTGTCGAGCAAAATGGATATAGGGAGATGGAAAATAGAAAGAGGAGGAATTTTAACCAGGTGGATATATGCATTTGCCTTTAAGGTGGATGGCGTTCAGTTTATCAATTATTTCCTTTGGATTTTTAAAAAAGAGAAAGAAATGACAAAAACAAGTGGCTTGGTGAAGAGGTGGAGAGAGTCATTTAGAGCTGTCTCTGCACAGAGCCGTTCAGCTGTAAATGGGTCGCAAACAACAAGCGAGAAGTGAACTTGGTGTAGCATTGTAGCCCCCCTCTTCTTCCTCCCCCCCCCCCCCCCCCCCATCACTAATGTACCAATGAATGGCTGGGCACAAGGCTGAGGGCCCAGACACAGGCGCGCACACACCCGCACCCGCACACACACGCTGGCGGAGGGCGCGGGGACGGGGGGAGCGCGGGGAGGCTGATATGACACAATTCAAAGAGTGCTTTAAGGTGTACACTCCTTTCAGTAATTGGTGAAGAAGCTGCATTTCACTCACTGATTTCCTGCCTTTTTACAGGTTTTAACAAGCATGATGCTTTTAATAGCGGTTTGAGTACTGGCTCTTTATGAAGGCTCTCTTTTTTAAAGCAGCTTTAACTATACCCTTTCTGTCAGTAATGTCTGAAAAACTTCTACCTTTAATCATTCCTGGATCAGGCAGCAAACAAGCAGCTCCTTTTCCTTTTTCAATTACATGTTGGATATTCAGCACACATATAAAAAAGAAAAAAAAAAAAAAAAAAAAAGCAGCATCTTGAGCCTATCATGTATTAAATGCAGCTCTTTGCTGCTGCATTAAAATAACACCAAGGATCTGGCTTCAGCCAACAAAAGCCAGAAATATAAAGTTAAAGCTGCAGTCCTCCTTTTTTATCTGCTCCATTGTGATAAGGCATTGTAGCACTCTTAAAACAGTGGGACTTTTTCTATACCTTATGGGTGATGATACTTAGCTAAGAGATCTTGACCTTTCTGATTGAGACCCATGACAAATTTTTTACAGCATCTTATGGATGGGCTCTGCTTGGTGCTGTTCCTGTGAGGCATTGCATTTACTCTTTTGCACTGCTAATTCAAGAAGGGAGCAAGGTGACAGCAAACTGGTGCTCTGCCAGTTCTGATTTGAAGGTCCACATCTTGATGGAGGTCCACATCTTTATGAGGTTACTTATAAAGGAAGATGAAGCCAGTGGTCTTTAGTGGACACTTACCCACAGTTATAAAAAGGGATCTCTTCAAGGGAGGCCCGAGCTTAAAATATGAAGGAGATTGAAAGTCAGGGCTGGTATGAATCAGGAGAACCATGAGGAAAACACCAGAAAACATCTTCCCAGGTATTGTTCATCCTTAAAACAGTTATCTGGGTCTTCAACAGACTAAATCTGCACAAGGAGAGCATAGTTGGCTCAATGGAGTCTTCTGATCTTCTCTCCTCCTTGCTTGCAGAAAACTATATTCCAGCTCCAGTGAAAAGCCTGGTTTGAAAGGAAGGGGTCAGAGTGGATTGATCTAACAG
Source organism: Tyto alba (assembly GCF_018691265.1). Classification (NCBI taxonomy): domain Eukaryota; kingdom Metazoa; phylum Chordata; class Aves; order Strigiformes; family Tytonidae; genus Tyto; species Tyto alba. The sequence continues at coordinate 5,125,934 of NW_024881261.1, read as the reverse complement.
TACTGGAGAAACTAACTTTGCAGCCAGATCCCTAGTGCCCAGTGCTCGTGTGTTTTACCCTGGAGATCGTGAACAGTGAGAGCTCACAGAGTATGGTTGCTTTGATGGTTCATGGTCAGAGTTTCCCCATCCTGTTTATTGTTTTGAAGACTCGGTCTGAGTTTTTTGTTTGCAGATTGGGAGCTGATTTGCATTGATTTAATCTCCAGCTATGGACACAGTTCACTGCAGTATTTCAGTCTGAAACTACAAGGAAAGAAGAGGAAAAGACAAAAGCAATTTCCAGTAATAGCAGTGCATGATGCTTTTGACAGCACTGACCATTCCAGTGGGTCAGAAGGACCTCTTCCCACCTCCTAAGATTTCATACATTTTGAGGAGTATGAAGCTAATATCCTCAAATGAAGCAGTAGCATAGGTGGACTGGTGAATCCTTTAGTAAAAGGCAGAAAAATGGTCATGGCTATAAGATGGAATGAGAAAAAACCCAACCCTTGTTGAAGGATCACAAGGTTATAATTTGATATGTAAACATAAGGGATGAGGACAGCTTTGGGCTAGCGATGGCTTTGAATATTTTAGTGTTTTCATACAATTCTCTCATTAAGCCAGCCCTCAGTGGTGTTTATTGGCTGACCTCAGCTGAACCCAGCTGAAGATCCAGTTTATTGTTTTGAATTCAGATGATGGATCTGAGAAGCTAAGAAACAATAATCTAATTTTCAAGGAGGAGACTGAGGAATTAACTCTGAGTTTCTTATACGGGTGTTAATAAAGATGGTCACATAAGTGAGCAATTTACAGAGTATCAATTCATAATCTGGCCAAGGCAAAATAAATGCTAGTTGTGCAGAAATTCTGTGATAGTGTTAAGAATTTTTTTCAGTGTTTTTGAGTCAATAGTATGGTACTGTAGAGCATATTTATTATTTCTCCCAACAGAAGACTGATAAACCATGGAAAATCCAGGGGAAATTCTGGAATGTGTTAGAGAAGGGAAAAGAGTATGGATACATCCTTTTGGTGGACAGATTACAGCAGTGTGTTACAGTGTTTTATAGGAAAAAGGGGTGTGCTTGATTGGATCCAAGTAGAATCTGAACAAAAAACTCCTTGAAAGCAAAGTTTTTAGTAACAACTCTGATGACGCCAAGGAGAACAGTCATGTCCTGATAGATGTTAGTTTAGTTCACAATAGATAAAGATGAAGAGATAATGTCAATGGAGAAGAATGTTGTTGCAAAATAATAGTGTCCTGCTGCTATCCAAATGTCCAAGGCTAATCCAGGACATTTATTTTCCAAGCAGGAGCCATTGATCTGAAAGGATGTTTGCTATTGCTTTGCTGGGCAACCCTGTTGGTATTATACACAGATATAAGATCTTGTGATGGTGAGTTAGAACAGGTCAACTAATTTCTGTGTTGATGGGGATCTAAAGTAATCTGGAATGATGACTGTGATGAGGCTGAAAAAACAGGGCTTATTTCTGGCCTTGAGACATTGCCACTTAGAGCTAATGGAATCTAGCTTTCCTGTGTGGGTACAAAGAGCAGGATATAGCCAGATGTACCCCAACACGATCAGAAGGGTAAGACAAACCTGATCTGTTCAGGACTGTTCTTTTTCTGAAGCTTTGTCAGTAAGAGCCAGAAGGCATAAGATAGATATGAAGGTCTGAGGTTCAAAGGTTAGTTATTTTCCTTAAGGGAAAATGTATCTTCTGCAAGAACAGTTGAAGGTTAGTGTTCAATAGGTCACACACTTTAACCTTTCTTCAGAGCTATTTGGTCATTTGATATCCAAGCCACTTCCCTATAAATGCAAACCATGTATGCAAACATACAATTTCCACAGATATGAACCTCTACGCTAGAAATGTGACAGAAGAAAGAACCTCATGTATTTAATGAACTTGCCTGAGAAAGGTTGATTTCAAGGTAGATTTGTTTATGGTCTGTGAACAGTCTGATCTCATTCCTCTTTCGTTTCACTCCTCTTCCCACCTGACTTGCACCTAGTGATGGCTGATGTGAAAGGCAAGAGGCTGGGGCTGACTACAGCCCTGTGCCTGAACAGCTTGCCCATTGTTCCTGCCAGGTGTGTCCCCCCCGGTGTGTCCCCTGCCTCAGCCCACTGCTAAAGCCCAGTGCAGCATCGCCCCATTCCATAAAACTCCCATTCCTGAGAGCTGTACTAACTCCCTCATTATTTGCCTCTCAGGGCGTTGGAAGTCCTGTTTGAACCCTGTGCTGGGTGATGCCCCGGGCTGTCCATATCGCAGCCTCGTTAGGCTGGTGTGGTGAACGTGCATGTGGACCTACATCAGTTTTAATGTGAGGATAATATCAAGGGTGAACACAGAGCCAAGGGTCTGCTGGCTTCTCCATCAGGGAGGTAGTGTGAGGAACTGAGGTGTGTCCTACTCTAAACTCTGCCCAGGCCCATGATTTCCAGCCAGCAGTGAAGTCCCCATGGATCAGTGGGAATTTCACAAGTGCACGTGGTTTCTAAGAGAGTTTTATCTGTGAATGTTTGTGCTCTTGCATGTGTTAGCAATGGATCACTCATTCTGACTAAAATAGCCCCAAAATCTATAAAATAGCTGAGCATATGTTTGAGGGAAAAAGCTAACTGGGCCCATCTAATCTGAATGTCCTCAACTGCTGCTAGTGTTGGTGGGAATGGAAAATTCCTTTCACAGGATTTGTCCTCCAAAAATTATAAATATACTTGAGCTTAAAGGAGGGATTTGTTCCCCCTCCCCAGACTTGTGCCATCTCTGAGACCTGTACAACCTACCTGCACGGTAGGGACTGAGCTAAGGGACTCAGTTTTGAACGCAGCTGATTTTGGAGAGGGTTGAATTTTGGGTGACTCAGATCTTGTTGGTTTGCACATATTTACCAAAGGGAAAGGAAACACTGATTTAGCCAATAATTCTGTGCTAACACTGTGCTCGAATTATTTTCAGCTTTCAGGGTGCTTTGTTAAACTTCTGCATGTTCCCCAGATGGAAATGACAATGTCAGCTAATTTACAAGCATGGTTTGTGTCTAAGCATGGAGAGGTGGCCAATCTCCCTCCCTTCTGCAGTGTGCTGGGATCAGAGCTGAGAAGCTGGGGTCAGATCTACCTTTCAACTTGTTGGTCTTGTCCATGCAAGGATTTTATTTTTTTTCCCCCAACCCTGCATTTTTAATATAAATAAAAAACTTGATCTCTGCCACTAGGAAACTGCATCCATTTTTTCTCCTAACAGAAAAATGGGAATAGGTTTCCTTTAACTAGTGGAAGGGTCTAGACTCTAAAAAGGTTTTTATTATTGTGCGCCCGGGGTCCTTAGTTTTAGACATTTATCTTCTGGTGAACCAGTAGGGAACTAGAAAGGCAGTATTTTGCAACTCCTAGACCCCCAGCTCTAAATAATGACTCAAAGCTGAAATTGAAGCAGGTGCATCATCTTCTTCATTGTGTCACTTTTAGCACAGACATTATACTTTATGGGCTTCCACTATCAAAATAGTTTGTGCAACGGACCCTAAAAATGGTGATGCATCAATCAATCAGTCACGCTTTATTGCTTCAACTTTCTTTGCAGCAGGCTTATAAGCCCTATTATAATACACGATAAGAAACGCAACAGAATACAAATGCATTGTAATGCTGTACCATTTCTGTGTATTTACTTTGAGGTCTGTAGCTGCACTCTTAGGAATATCCCAGAGCATCAGTCACACCGAGCCAAATGCATCCCTGGTGTAACCTCATCGATTGTGCCCTTCCAGAGCAGCTCGGAAGGATGGATTCAGCCAGCCGTGGTGGCTGGCACAGGCTCCCGGGGTAAGCCATGCTCTGGCTGTGCTGGAGAATAGGATGGGACACGATGTTTAAAGAGGACTGGAAAATGGGGTGGAGTGGCTGGGCAGGCAACCAAGCGGAGGGCTGGTTTTTCTGCGGGGCCGTACCAGAACCTTGGGGGTCTTCATCCATCAGCCAGATATTTTCACCTTCTGGATTTGGGATGTGTGTCCAGTACCCCCTCCTCCTGACCCCTGGGGTTTTAGCCCACACTAGGAGGTCCTTGTGTATAGCAGTTGTTACTGGGAATTGCCAGGGTTGCCTTTGCTCTTTCCAGTTGTTTGGCTGCTTTGGAGACACCTCATTATGTATGGGCATCAGTTTTGTCATCAATGAGGACAATTTTGTGTGAGACAGATACTGCACTATAGTGATACTGCTTTATGGGAAATATGAGCAAAATCCAGGAATATTAAGCTGTTAGTGCAAGTGAACAAGAGGCCATCTATGGATTATTACTTGGTTATTGAATGCAAACTTTGCATTCTAGGCCTCACGCTTTAATTGTATGTACTTTGGTTTGAGATGGCAGTGGTTATGTGAGATGATTGAATCCGTTAGTGCTTACATCAGACACACATACAAATAAATCTCACCTTGAAACTGTATCCTGACATCTGCATAACTTTCTCATATCAGCCAGTTCTCATGCAGTTCAGAAGAGTAAATTAGAAAAGGTGAATTAAGAAAAAAAGATGATTAAGGTGAGTAAGGAATAAAGAATTTGGCTCTTGAATATAAAATTATGTAGGTTATATTATAAAATAAGTGCAATACAGACTTTGATGCCTTGGATTCTTTTAAAGAGGACCAAAATTTTAGGTAATATTGTAATAAACATTGTATGTAAATATGTAACCAGCTTCTATTCTGCAAAACAGAATATTTTATAATACTCATTCCTTCCCCAAATACTCAGGTTGTTTGTATCAGCTCACAGAGTTTATTATAGTATTTGTAGTGGAAATCTCTAATTTGATATTTCTCTAGTGAGTTTAATGAGCCTGAAAAGTGACATTTAGAGCTAGTTTTCTCTTTGTGCTTTGAAAAATGAAATACAAGTAGTTATCTGTTAAATGAGATAATTACATTGCTACTTTGCTAAAGGCACATATTAGTGATTTTTAGCTTGTTTCACTTAATTAAAGCTTTACAAAATGTAGAGTGCCAAACCGTTAATAGACCTGTTGGAACAGTTACTGAGACTGTGAAATAAAACCAGTTGTTCTAAACAAGTCAGAAAAAGAGATTGATGAAATGGCTGGCAGCTCAGACATAAATTTAAGCCTTGGCTGCATTAGAGAAAATGTAATAATAGCAGCAAGTAACCAATATTTTTAATTTTACTGATCTTTCTGCAATAATTATAAGGAACTTTTAATGTCTGTAATTAGAACACTAAAGATAGGGTGACTTAGACCAGTGCTGCACTGTGAAAAATTGGATACTTACCATAATTGAAAATTAATCACTTTTCATTACCAGGAAGGGATGCAGTTATTATTTTGAATAGGCTGAGATACATCATATTAATTATGGGCAAACAAATTCACATATTTGAAGTTAGTGACTTTGAGGGCAGTCTGTGCCAGAAGTATCTCTGCTGACGTAATATACTGGATAATGAAAATCAGGATGTGTTTGTTTGACTGGTAATTACAGCCCAGAATTTTGCTTTGCTAAAAGTTCTGATGAGAGAATGACTGAGTTTTATCAGTCACCCCTCCAGCAAACAAGTTTTGGACATCATAATTTTAAACATCTGAATGGGCAGAATCTCCTATAAAGTCAGATGTAATCCAAAATAAATTTATGCAGCTCTACCAGAAGCCTCTGCCCAGATTTGTGCCATGAGGTAAGGAATAACCTATGAGGTTCGTTATATGGGCAGAAAATGGTGCAAACACCTTGCTGGAAGTGTGGACTATTACCTGCTAACTGATCTGTTTGGTGGCTGTGCAGAAGAGGTGCCTTTCCCTGCTCATATAGTGGGAGCACAGAGAAAGCCAGCTCCTCACTCCGTGTAAAGAGTGAAATCTCTGGAGTTCAGGAAGGTTTGGTGTCCCTGACAGATGGGGCTCCACTGGGGAGGAGGCAAGAACAGCTTGCAGAAGAGAACAGTTTTAGGCATGGTATGCTGATTGCTGATGAAACTCTTTGTTTTGTGGGCACTGCAGGAAACATAGTCCAAGCAGGCAAGTCCCTTGTAATTGAGGATGGTACCAGAAATAACATTTCTGGACTGGCAGCAGTTTAGCAGTTTCACATGAAAATATATTTTCAAAAGATAAGCTTTTTAGGTGAAAATGTGGATGGAAATGAGTTTTTTTCTTCTGTTCTGATGACAAAGGTTGATTTTGTTTGTTTGCTTGTTTGTTTGTTTGTTTGTTTTTAACCAGCTCTGTCTTTTGCTGTGTGTATTTGCTGACACCAGATTTATGACTTTTAACCATCATGTGTGGCACCCTCAGCACCCTATGGTGCCTTTGCATTTATAAGGTGGCATTTTATGCTCAAAAGATGATGTGAAAATGTCACCATCTTGCTCAACAATTCTTCTCCTTATGCATCTGTCACTGATTCCAGCTGCCGAATGCAAGGACAGCAGGGATACAAACTCTGCTTGAAACATTATTTTGTAAGTCAGCCAACAATAATCTCTTGCCCAGTTATGAATTTCCCAGAAAACATCTAATTTTAGGAGCAATAAATAAGCATAACTATGAGAGAGATGCTTCCCTTCTCATTGGCTCTAGTAGCTTTGTTCTGGCTGCAGCAGAAAAGGTAAAATAAAATCATTGGTCGTTCCTGTGTTTCCATATGCACAGCTGTACTGTCCGGGCTATACACCTTCCTCTCCTGTCATTAGGTTGAGCAAGGATGTGGCTGCTCATGACTGGGTGATTGATGTCAAATGTACCAGCAACATTAAATTTGTCTGAAATGGACAAAGAAAAGCATTATTCACTGTAAAAATCTTGTCTAAAGTTCCCATCTAGCCAGTGCTATTCCTAAATTACATTTGTATGAATTTTAAAATGGTTTTTTAAATTTCTTGGCCCATGATTGTTCCCAAGGTCACAAAATCAGAAAGCTGGGATCTAAGGCTTGTTAAAGCTGGTAGTGAAAAATGTGCCTGTAATATATCTTCATATTTGCAAAAGTATTTTATTGCTGTCCATATCCTGTGAGAAAAATCCAATGTTCTTAAAAGACAAGCACTGCTTGTTATATAGACACTTATTAATGTTTATTAGAAACTCATCTCACTAACATACATGGCTTTATTGGAAGTTCCTTAAGTAGCAAATCCAATTTCCTTTCTTATGTTTGTGCTTACTTAATTAACATCAAAAATTGAATGAGGCAAAACGAAGTTTGATATTCATTTTAATAAGTTATATAAAGTTAGCATAATCTCATTGAGGACATTCTTCATTGCTCCAGCTGCATACGCAAAGTGCCTTTGCAGCCATTTATAGTTTTACATCATATAGGTTAGATATCCTAGCAACTAATGAGACAACCAGTAGAAGAAAGGAATTAATTTCAGATAAACCTTTACAGCCCACGTTCTGGGGATACAGGACAATTTGTTGGGTGCTGGTGTATGCTTGGCAGGTAGCTGGAGATGCTCTGACATAGAAAAGGGTTAGGACCTAATCCTGGGAGGAGATGTTTTGCAGAAAAACGTTCAGAAAACCATCAAGGAACCACGTGGTATAATGCTTATAAGGATAGAAAGCAGGGATCTACAGCACGTTTCCGATTACGACACATTTTGTGTGTGCATCATCCTGCCCTGTGGTGGGTTCTGCCCAACACATGCACCAGCTTAAGACTGTACTCGCTCTGGCAACTCACTCATCAAAATATTTACCTGATCATGTGATATCTGTTGACCTTAGAACAAGCGTTATCATATTGGAAAGTAATGATAAAAAAATACCGTACTACACTAAAGCTATTATAAGCTGTAGTGTTTGTGCCATTACTGGGGAATACGGTATTGATTTTTTAATAAATTATGCCATAACCTACATTTTTTGCCTTAGGTTAACACTTAACACCATAAGCAGAAGAAAGGTTCAATATTATACTGATATCAGAACAAGATCTACCTGACCACAGACTTCAGCACATGCTTTAAAATCAAGAGTGGTGGGCCCTTGGTCACCTTCGTTTGTGACAGTCTCTTCTCCCCTGGCTCCTGGGCAGGGGATAAAGACACAGAGGAGCAGCAGTGTAACCCTAAGAAGGTTTGGTTGCTCTGCTGCCCCATTTCTCTTCCAGGTGGTGCAGGGTTCAAATGCAGGTTGCAACTATTCCTTAGCCATCAGATAACCTTGCTCCAGTAATGCTGAATATCAACAACGAACATCTCAGAAGTAGTTTTGCAGAAGCAAAAGAAAAAAGAAATCAAGCCTGACAACTGTTGTGAGTAGATGTTTTTGTATTAAAGTGAAACATTTTCTCTATGAGAGTGCTTAGATGAAGGTTTTCTTTATAACTGCTCTTCTTCAAATTTCTTTTTAATTTTGTAAGGAAAAATCACTGTCATCAACTTTTTCACTCAATCTTTTTCCAAGGAAGGGGAGTGAAATAGAGAAAGGACATTCTGCATCATTCTTGTAGTGACTAAATATTAATATCTCTGTAAACCTTGAGCTGTATCACATGTATTCTGCTGGTAAATGGGAATTAAACCCAAGAGTCTTTTATGGGAGGGGTTTCAGTGCAAACTGAAAAGCAGCACTGTCTGTGGGTATCAATATTCAGCTCAGAGAGAGAGAGAGAGAGAGAGATATCGGGGAGGGACAGATATCTCTACTTTGAATGGAGATTCGCTACTACTGTGCTCTAACCTTTATTCCTGAGACTAATATTTCAAAAGCTATTTTTGCCTCCCATTTTCCACCCTGTTAGCATCAAACAGCTGCTCTTTTCCTCATCATTCATAGGAGGCCTAGGCAATGTGATGTTTTCTAGGAGGTTCTGAGAATATTGCTCCTTCATACATATATGTCATTCTCTGAGACAAAGGTGCCGTAAGTAGACCCAGCTATGAAATTATTGGTTCAAAATGATGGGATAAATGTTTTGATGCAAATACTTGTGCATATGATTTCCCTGTTTGTGTATCATGGAAAATTCAGGAGTGTAAATACCATCACCGTGAATTTTCTTACCTCTGCAGATACCCTAATTTGCAGTAGAAAGGACATAAATGCAGATCCCCAAACCTCGTCTCCATTGCCTGAGGAGGTCAGGACACCTCTGGCAACAAAACAAAGTGTCCTAGAAGTTAAACTGCCTGAGAAGTTAGAGTGTAAGTTAGTGAGGGATGTGTCCAAATCTATCACATATACCCACATCATGAGAATGTGCCATAGGGTAAGGTACTGAGAAAGCAGCTGAACAAAGGAATGCAATGAGTGATTCAGAAGGTTACATTTCCAGAAGAAGAAGAACTAATGGTTAGAACAGAGATGGACTCACCAGCATTACAAGCGAAAGAATATTTCCTGTTACACAGATATCTTGTTAATGCTGTACTGACAAGGGCACTAACTCTCCAGGATAACTGTTTCAGTTGCAAGATCAAAATCTGCAATCGTGAGTACATTTGTCTTTCTAAAATCTACCTGCAATTGTGTATCATCTCTACATGCATGCTTAGAGACTACCATGGAAATTTTTCTCCCCCAATGTAGGAATAAACTCAGACAATTTTTAGATACTTACCAAAATATCCTCTAAGTAAAAAATTTAAAAGTCCCCATTAGTATTAAACATTTCCTCTTCATGCTGTCAGTGCTGCCATAGAAAGAGAAATGTACCTCAGCTTGGCTCAAGCTTAAATCCTCTCTCTTCTTGTACTCTTTAAATAGCAGGTTGTCAGCTTAAGAAACTTGTTGCTGCCGATGACTATGATTCATGATCCATCTAAAAGAACTGGGAACTTAATGGCTGTTTTTCATATCCTGATAACCGCACTGTACTCCAATCTCCTGGCTTCTAGTTTTAAATACATTTAGATGTATTGTTGGGGCTGTTTCAGTTTTCAAGCCCCATGGGGCCTGGTTTTATATTCCTCCCAGTGTTAAATCTGGCTTCAGTGGAGCTGCTCCTGACTTACACTTGCGGAAGAGCCGATCACAAGGCTGTTGGCTTTAATGAAGTCAAGCAGCTGCAACCAAAGTCAGGATTTTTCTCTTTAGCTTAAGACATGTGGGCACTTGTGGAGTTGTGTTACTTTGAAATACCTGGTGGGAATATATGGGCCATAACAATTTAAAATTAAAAATAATATTTGTAAATTCATATTAATTAAAAAGAGACATCTGAAGCCAAACAAAAAATCAATGAACTAACTGGTCCTTCCTCAGTTAAGGAACATAATTTGTTCAATTTGTTTTATGTCTCTAAGTGAAGAACCTTTTACTCACTTTGATTCATGGACAGAGGTTAGAAAATGGTACAGTAGAAAGGAAATTAACATTTAACCTGCTTGCCTGCATATCCTAGCTGATGTCTCAATGTGACTGCAGCTGTGAGTAAATTCTCCCAATAAACTAGACAGAGTATCTACAATATTCATATGGCTACCTGTGCCTTGAGGAAAACTCAGACTGTTTTATAGCTATTACAGACCAAATTAGGAAAAATAATCTGAGCAGGGTGTATTATTACTTGATATATCTATTCTTTCAGTTACAATTTAAGGGATCACATTATTAGCCAACATACAACATTACAGCTTCATGGACTTAAATCCTGATAGTATCTGTGAAAATTGCTAATTGACATCCTAGAGAATACAAACTGTTTTTTCTGAATACACTTAGTCAAGAAGAGGCAATGGTAAAGGAAAACTGTGGCGTTATTCCATAGGATCATGCAAATTAGACTTGGACTCTCTTTATTAATCCCAGTTTAGGAACAGACCTATGTACAGTCAGACTTGAGACCTTCTACATGCTCTTCCTTTCCCCTCCAAAAAATGTTATAACATGACTGACTACACCTTACAGAGCCAATGTGAAAAAATATACTAAATATGATCATGTAATAGTTCATGTAATGATCAAGATTTTATTAACAAATGGCACATGGGACACTTGGTATCAGAAAAAGAACTGCATCAATTGCTGAGAGAGCAGCTAGGAATTTAAAATAAAAGAGCAGAATACATTTTGATTTCATCAGGAAGCTTCAGGATCCTTCATGACATTTCTCTATCTTGCTAGCACTTCATTATGTCCTGTCCAACATGTCTGCACAGCAGGTGCAGTAAAGATCAGCCCAAGGCATCTGAAGAACAACAGATACATTTTTTTTGTTGTTTTTTGTTTTTTTTTTTTTTTTTTAAGAAGAACAAAGAGGGATTGTGAGCCAAGCATTTTACAGTGCAAAATAGGAAGTTGAATAAAACTCACAAATTCAGCTTCTTTCTGACTAGCTGAAGTTTGCCACCCCACTACACAAACTTATGGCTTTGAATTTTTCAATGAATTTGGAGATACAGGTTTTTTTATTTATTTTTATTCGTCATTGCCATGGAAGCAATTGCAATACCACATATACTAGATTCTGGCATCTGAGAGAATCAGACAAGAAAAGGAGGGAGATGACTGGTTATAAAAGAAGAAAGCTGGTATTTACACTTAGTGATGTGCACCTTGAGTAATCAGCTGTGATGGGGAAAAAGGCAAAAAAAGGCCTGTAACAGTTTAATGGGTGTCTTGAGAAAATATTATGTATTTTTTTCAAAGTTTGCCAGAGTGAAACTGTGTTTAATAAGCAGGATGATTATGGTATTTTTATATTCATGTTTCTGTCCCCTTCCAGGTAATAGTAGCCTAATCAGAGAGTAATAAAGATAGGTTCACAAAATCTTATTTCCTTGTAAATTTGAAGCCTGACTGCCTGAGAAGTTGGGGAGGATGCAGGAGCCTATTGCTTTTGCAGTGTTTCTTAGAATGGGTGCAAGATGAGATATGTACCTGTTGCATCTACAAGTAGAGTTGTTGTCTACTGTCTGTATAATTTTGTGGCCTTCAATATCCTCCTTGGGTGTACTGCTATGTTTTGTGCCATATTAACCATATGCTTTTGGAGGTTAGGATCAAGAACTTGCTCTGAGCTCCTAACAAAGCAGTTTTGCATTACTCTAACAACATACGAGACCCTTAAAATTAGGACAACTGTCCTATTTAGGGACTCCTTGCATGTCTTTGTTGGAAAAGGTTGTGGTCATCTGCCAAGTCATTATCTTTGGTAATAGATTTGTCCTCCAAGGTGCTGGCTGAGCTCTTCAGGTGCTCATTTCCTCATCGCTGTTGGTCAACGTGAGTTGGGTGAGCTGGAATCGTTTAAGTATCAGACCTTTGCTAGCACAGTTGCATTGACTGAAATGGGTTCAGCAGCCATCACACGAGCAGGGCAGACTGCAGATTTTCAGGGTGGTGGGTGGCTTTGGCAAGTAGAGACACAACCCAGGCACAGTTGTCTCTTGACCTGCTAGCTGGAACCTAGGAGGGTGCAACAGGTGGTGTGAGGTGTGTGGATACCTTAGTTCAGTGCTGTAGGATTAAGGGTCTTTCCCTCTATTTTTATGAGAGGAGAGAAGAGATTCTGTATGTCTTTGTATGTTTTTAGGATAGTGCTTAATATACTGGGTGCTGAGTCTTAGCTGTATTTATGGACCCAATTCCTACTGAAATACTTTGAGGATGTGGAATGCAGAAACCAAAAATAAGATAATGTCAAGATACAAGGCAGTGGCGGCACCTTATACTGTACAAACACATTTCTGTTTCAAATGGATTTTGGTTTTCTCCCTTTGTAACTATTATTAGAACTAATTTCAAAACAGTAGCTTCCTATGCCATTTTCAGAGAGACGTGAAGTAAAGTACCTGTCTCTACATGTTGCAGAAAAGGAAAAAAAGAGAACTACAGAATGGAGAATAATGGTGTTTGAACCAAAAGGAAAAACGTTGCATATGTGCTGTTAGATCCAGCTTTTGTTTGCACTTCATTTGATTATCAGTATTTTCAGCCATCTAACGCATTAATACTTCTCTGCAGGGAGGGGTAGGGTTCATAGCCCTTTCAAAGCAGCACTAATGAATGCCTTTAACTTAATAAAATGATCATTTGCCAACTACTTACCATAATGTGAACTAGATGCTTTCAGTACAGAGATTAAAAGGAGTTTTCTTTGTAAATGCACTGCAGTTACTATTACTTCATAAGTCATATGCAGATATGTGGTACGTTCATTGGTTATTGTTTTGAAATCTTGGCATCTCATAAAATAGGTTGGAAGGAGTTGTTAGAGTCTATATTGTTTCAATAATATATGGATTATCACTCTCTAAATACGCAATGACATAAAAGGCAATAATGCCTTTTATGGATCCCATGTGGCCTATTACACTAATGATCCATGAATAATGGGGTCACGGGATGAGTTTTGAACAGTGCCTTTCTTTGTTGGTTGTTTTTCTCATTTATTTACCCAGGAAAATTCAGTTTTAAGTATCTGCTTTTCAGCAAGGTTCTACCATTTACTGAGTTTTCATGTGGGTTAATGGATGCCAAAGGGTCAAGTGACTTCCCAAAGGTTATACAATGAGTCACTGAATTTGTCGAGAATAAAATACAAGAACCTCCTAGTTTTCTGTCTTTTGCTCCGACTGATACTAAAACGGAGAGATTTCAGATTAGCACAACCTCTACTAAATCCCTGTCCTGCCGCTTTGAGGAGGCATCAAAGCTTGGTGTTTACTGGAGAAATCTGAAGCTCCTGAAGCAACATTTCCCATATTTCTTACTGAAACAACCAGAAAGAGTGGAAACGCTGCAAGGCAAACAGGTTACTTTGATCCTTGCAACATATATTCTCTTAAAAAAACCTAAACAACACAGGGTGAAATAAACACATGGAAGCCCACAAACACAGTTAACCTAATGCTGATCCAACACAATATGAGTGGGATTTTAGACCTAATTATGTTTCCTATCTTGCTGCAATGGTGTCCCTTTCACTTCACATGGAAAAACCTCCAAACCTCCATATTTTTCCTCTTGATTAATGAGGGTGGTTTACCTCCTTCCAAAATGAACCTTGGCACTGCTTCTCCAAGCCCTGTAGATGCGGAGGCTCAGCTGCAGAGAGCAGCTGAGCTCTGCTGTGGGAAGGAGGTGCGTCCTGGTGAGCATCACCCCTGTTCTGGATGCATTGGTGGAGATGACAACCACAGTACCATCACCCTTGTTCTGGCCTTCTACTTTCTTCTCAAGTCCCTGCCTGGAAGAGAAGGGCTCCCGTGTTGAGCTGAAGTTGGGCACTGAGCAGTTACATACCCCTGGACATCTCTTACCTGGCTGTGCCTGTGTTTGCTCGGCTGCAAAAGTGAGATACCTCTTGCTATTTGCCTGTCTCTCCTGGTTGTGTGTGTATACAGAGCTCTGCAGCTCTAAAGGGTCCATTATTAATTATTGTTATTATTATTAGTATTAGTATTACTACCTACTGAATATTATTTTATGCACTTAATAATAGTATAAAGCAATTACAGAATGTAAGGTACTGCGGAAATACAGAAAGATCTGCCTGGAATAATAATTTGATTTTGAAACTTTGTTGCTAAAAGACTTCAGGGTAAAATTGTAGTACAACATATGAGATTTTAATGAAATGACTCCCATTACTTCTAGTATAAATGGATGAAACCTACATAACACACGGAAAATTTTCATTTAATTAGCAAATAATTTGTATTAGAATGTAGTTGTCAAATTCTAATTCATAAAACAGTATTCAGCAATGAACTGAAAATGTTTCTAGCATATATGTTTCCATATTTATACAACTTTAAGCTGGAAACCATATTAGGTAAATGCTGTTGTTTGTAGGTGTAGAAATAACACAGAATAACCACAAGAACTCAGACAATACATCTTTGATCCGACTGTACTTTGATGCTTCTGATATCTGGTGTTTTATGGGGGTGGGTGGAATATATGCAGGCAAAGTGGATGAGGCCATAGAGTGTGTTTTAATTGTTTCAGATTTGAAGGCGGTCGCAATTAATTAATTAATGTTGCTCATGATTCCTTAAGATGCGCATATGCTGTGTGAATACTCTGCTTTTTGTGTTGTTTTGCCTTGCCTCTGAACAAGCCGTTGCTCTCACTGTAATAGCTGAGTGCCTGCAACCATCTTACTTAAAAACAGATTTAAGACCCGCACTGTTGAGGAGAAGTCACACAATGGCTTGCTGACAGCCCATTGCACGTGCTGATCAAGGCACTGGCTTTAAAACAGTTTGGCTTATAATTATATCTTTACAGCTAACTGGGCTATCCAAATGATTATCTTCTCTCCCCCTCCCCATGTCTACTGACCTGTGGCTAATGAGATTTGTGTTTCGATTAGTTGTAGAACATAAATTAACTAATCAATGAGAATGGATTCACATCCTTTCATGTAAAAGAGCTCTGCTGCAGTGATCTGTATTTAATATTCAAATCAATTTCAAATTCTCAGGATGATTCTGCTAATATGGCAGGCTGGGACTCGCAGCATCTGTATCCTTGCCACAGACTGTAAATATGGGATGTTTATGGAATCACTCACTGACCTCCAAAGCCTTCTCTGGTCTCATTGATTTACTATTTCACTTAATAGTGATGATGAGAAGCTTAGAGGCTGGCAATGAAGCTGAGAAAGTCATGTGAGAGAGCATTTTCCCTTCACTTACAAGAGTGTTAAGACTAAGCAAAGTCACAGGACTTTGAAAAATGCTGTTTGTTTTTGATATGAAAATTTCGGGTCAATTTTATGTTCCAACTCAAATTTCCCTTGTTCTAGAGATGAGGGTAAAGTATGGCCATTACCAAAAAGCAGTTTTCTGAGGGTGAGGTTCTTTCATTTGCTTTCAAGGTAGACAGAACTTTCTCTTTTGCCTTGTTGTAATTGTCTCATCTGTACAATTAACCAGCATCTTGGCATAAAATGTGAAAATTTGTACAGTGTTCAAAGCATCTGTGGCCTTTATGGTACAAGTTCTGTTAGTACTGAAGCCACAGAAAATTAAATGTTCCCCAAAGAACTTCCAGATGTGTTTTATTCTAATAGGGTCATTATACAGTAAATTAAAAAGCAGGGTAAATGGAACTGTAAAATTTAAATTACTCTAAAACCACATCTCTTTGCTTTGAACATTCATTTGTGGGGTTGCATTTGCAATAAATGTGAATTAGGCAGCTGCAATAACTGTTAATCATATATTTATAAAATAGTAATGAGGAAATGAATAGCAGAGTAAGACAGCTGCACATTTCTCTAATAGTATGTCAACTGTGAACATAATAAGATGTAGAAAATTGTTTGGTGTTATGCTGATAATGCAGCCGAATGTAAGAGATCACTTCAACCTCTTAACTTTACAGGAAATTATATATAAAATCCATAAAAAGCCATAATAATACATTAGGCCTCTGAATTGTAGTCAATGTTTTTCTTTGCTTTGATTTTTCTGAAATGGGCCATACTTTTCCCAAAGTAATCTGCCAAAGATCACTAAGGCTTTTGTTTCAGGCTGCACTTTATTCACCATCTTGCAATTTTATTTAAAAGACACTGCTTCTAAAAGCCCAAAGTGATCTAACTTCCCTGCTCCAGGAGAGCTACAGGAGCTCCCGCCTCCCTTTCCTTGAAGAGTTTTGCCAGGTCTTGAGCATCTCACCTCTGAGCCCCAGCCCACTGCTGAAACTAGTGATTCAATGCAGAACCCCACACAAGGCATAGGAAAAGGTGACATTTAAATTTTACACACATATGTATATATTTTAGAAAAGTAAACAGTTGTTGATATGGCCTGAGGGCATCTGGCAGTCTTTTGCAGCCATGGTAAAATTATAAAGAGGTTGCGATAATTGCAAAAAACAAGCCAAACAACCTAAACCCAATAAATAAATTGAAATATTTGAACAGCCTTTTAGATTTGCTGCTTGTGCTAGTGAACTTTGCAGCCTGCCCTTGAGCCAGGTGCTGCTCACTTGCGCTTGCAGTTTTTAACCAGCCTTAATTGAATTTTGCAACTGAACTGGGGTGAAGAGGAGAATTAGAAAGCTAACAGGAAAAAAATTAAGCAAGTGTTGGGTTGCAAACAACTTATTGGCCAAGCAGGGAATAGGTCCTAAATGTGTAATGGGAAGGCTGCCATAGGAAATGTCACTTATCAAAGTGGCAGCACTTTGCAAGGAAAAGCAAGGAAAAGAAATAAGGGACCCAAACCCAGCACTTGCTGACGCCACTGTGGAAAGTCCCTGTGATTGAATAAGTCATGCACTGGGCATGTGGTTTTAGAAGGTGGGTTAAAGCTGATAGGTTTTTAACCCACAGCTGCTGGGCTGACAGCAAGGTGCTGAGTAGAGCTCAGCAGCGAGTACATGGAACCTGATCCTCAAAAAAGCACAATGGGATAGAAAACATCAGACTTTTCTATCAGATAAAATTGTGTTGGTTAATGACTCCCTTTACACCATGGAATACATTTGCTTGTGTGATTTCACTGTAAATGTTTCTTGCTGCACCACGTTGTGATGTATTTTTAATTTTTATATGCATTTGCATTTGGAATGACACAACCAGCACTTTAAAAAAAAAAAAAAAATATAGAGAGAAAGGAAGACTGAAGATCTTACATTCTATCCATTTCACAGACTCAAAGTCTTTCAGTGATACACTTGAAAGGTCAGTCAATGAAGGAGAAATTCTCTCTGGGCAGAAAGGAGGACTTTTCAATTAGTCCTGTATGTTTAAGGGTGAGGTGAGGGGCCACTGGAGGTCTGGGTGGACCAGTGGAGGTCAGGAGCTCTGCAGCACCATCAGCTCTCTCAGCCTTTTGTAAAACCTTTACGGTCACTCAGTGGACCTAACCTTTAGCCTTCATCAAGCTGTTGCCTTTAATGGACATAGCTTTTTTTTTTCTCTTTTTTTTTGGTTAGGAGATGGCACAAATCTTTTCAGCCATCTTAAAAACTATAAAGCTGTTTCACAGTGGCCAGATAGGAACAAAAAGAGTCCTTGGTGTAACCCTATCAAAGGAAATATTGTTCATACAACATTGCCATGTTATCTTGAGCTGTTACAGGCAAAGAGAGGCAGAAAGATGGATACAGACAGAGACAGATATGGAGATACGTTCAGGTCGAATTTGTCCTGTAAAATTTTGTCCTTCTACTTGCCAAAACAAAGCAAAAAATTGTTCTTATTATTAAATATAAATTAAAGGAGAAGCAATGGAAAATGACTTGTTTCCAAATTATTTTTTTTTTTTCTTCTTTGAAACAGACGGTTCAATTCTCCGGGAGAAGCAAAGTTCAAGCTCTCATTTCCCATTGTACATTTCTGTGTTAGTGCCTCACAAAATAGCAGTTCATTTCTGGAAATCCTATTACTGTCCACACTCAAGCAGCAACTTTAACAGATACATCTGTTACCTGGCAGCTTCTTCCTACACAACTCCCACCTCTGAGAGTTAAAGCTTATAGTTTTAAAAGGAAAATTGAAATAGCCCTATTTTGAACAATGCACATTTGGGGGCAGAGGGGAAGAAAAAGAGCACATGCCACTGTCAGCTATGAGAGCCTTATTTTGTCTTACATTCTGATCTGGACAGATATAGAAAACAGAGGGGTGCATTATCATTATCTTAGAGATGTTTATTTGGTGTGTGGACACTCAACCAAAGAACTAATGCAATCAGAAAGTTAAAATATATGGGCTGGAAATACAAATTCATTAGACGTACACAAAACGTATGCTGCAGCGGATCTGTCATTTAAATTAGATTTTGACAATTATATGGATAGTCTGGTTGAGATGATATATGATTTGCTCACTTTATCTGTGTCATGATTTAATTATTGCAAGGAACGTGTAGAGTTAGGACCCTGTTGTTCTCTCAAGAACCTAAGCTGAAGTGAAGCTGGGCTCATCTTGCATACTTTGTGTTAGCTGCTTGAAGGATTTTTGTGTGTATATGTGTATATATATTTTTTTTAACATGGATTTTTGTGTGTATATGTGTATATATATTTTTTTTTACATGAAATGAGTTGGCGTTTGCACCCACTGGAATTGATGCAAATCTTTCCACTGACCTCAGCAGGGCTGGGCCTCACTCTTTCCCTGCACATCACTTTCCAGCCCCGCGAGATGCTCCTTGTGTGGAGACTGCATGTTTCACCGTTCAGGGTCCAAAGCAGCCAGTGAAGATCCAGCTGCCTTCCAGGCTGCTCCCAGCCAAGCCCCAGTGCCTTGTACCCATGCATGAGCACAACCATCCTCCACCATCCCCATCGTGGGCCAGCATCGGGTCTCCGTCCCTCCTGCTCAGAAAGACGCTGGCTTGAGATGCTGGCGGCGAGCTCAGCTGGACCATTTCAGACTTCTGGAAACATCTCTCTCCCAGAACTCTCAGAGGTTTACAAGAGACATCATCAGCGACACGCTGCCAATTACTGGTGTGTCATGGTGGAAGCGTGGCCGGTCCCGCATGGGGATCTCCAGATGCTCATATGTCTCCTGGATGAAATCACTGCTCTGGTGCTAAATACTGCTGGTACCAAGTGCATCTCAACATCTCTGGCTGCTGGGGGTGGCACCACCCTGCCCTGCCTTCCTCTGGCCTGGCTCTTACTAGCAATATTTATTCATGTTGTAAACATGGGCATGTGCATAAAAAAATGCAGCAACCAGGCACGATCATTCAGGCAGACAAATGACAGCAACATCTCTTCTCTGTCTGAACGTTGAACACGTTTTAAAAAAACCCCAACTATTAAAACGGATACATGATTTGATAACTTCTTACAAATGCAGTAAATGCCACTTCTTACAAATGAACACTAGCAATCAATTTAATTTCTCAAATAAAATGATTAAATTGCCGTTATTGTGGAATCATTATTTTATTGCTAAAACCTTTTAAAATGTTAATTATTGTGCCCCTTGAAAAGCTTTCATCTTGCCTGACTTTGCTCTTACACAAAAAATGTCTCCTGGTTGTGACTTGTGAATTGAATGAAAATTCATGCTTTACCTTTTCTCTCTCTCTCTATTTTTTTAAACACCTGCAACTATTCTCCATGGCTGTAATATTTATATGAATTTAACTTTAATTTTTCTTTGCTTTCATCTTCTGAATTAGTCAGTATAAAGCATAGATCACTCCTTCTCTGCTGCTTTCCTGTTTATTTGCTTTAACAATAGATTCATTAACTAGATTTTGGTGCTCAAGCCATGCGGACACATCCATTTCAAAGGAGGCTTTAATGGCATTTCATATTTTTCTACATTAAGGAAGATTAAAGTATATTACAATACCCTTTACTGCTCTATTTTCTTCATTTTAGAAGTGGTCAGTTTTTAAATTTTTTTTCCCCTTTCTTTCATCTGCAGTGTTCAATAAATTGTCCAGGCCTTTCAGATGATAGTTCCAGCAAATTGAGTTCTATATTACAACTCTGAACCATTGTTTAGCCCATCATCAGTCAGATAAAGCACTCCTATTCACACAGGACATCAAAAGAACAAATATATGTTCAAAGTGGCTAAAAAGATTACTGTGACTTGGATATATCATTTCATTAATTGTTAGTGATTATTCTACTAGTTTAGGGGTGGTAAATTTGCTGACTCTGAACTCGTGCTTGTGATGTAATCAGAGTGTAATATATAGATATTCATGGCTGGAAATTACACCATTCAAGACGGGTCAGGTCTATCATCTTCTAATAGCTGAAGGTGGACTAATAGCAACATTTTAATAAGAAGAAAGTTGCAGACCGATGTCTTCATTTCACGTGTATAGTACGTTGCAAAGCGCTCCGGAGATGTTCAGCTGTGGCCGTGCTCGGATGAATCGGATGATGATCACGGTAGGTGCTGAGCCAAATTCAGCCTCAGTGCAACCTGAGATTGGTTGGGTTGTACCTGGGAGGAATCTGCCCCGGTTTGAATTGAGGCTGTTTGCTAGGTGAAAATGGCTAAAGTTAATGCGTTTAGGTCCTGATCCTGCAAAGATTAATTCACACATGTTTAGTGCTCTGCACTCGGAGCAATCCCTCAGAAATCACTGGCAATATTTTAGGTATTTTGGTGGCTCCCAACACCACAGTATCACAGTACCACACAGACCTAATGTGTTTGTTCTCCTAGCTCCACATGCAGTGGGGAAGTATTTTAGAAGTGGGAGAGAGAGATACAAAACCCGAGACCCTCCAAGGTACTGAGGTGCCTAACTCCCAGGGGCTGGAGTGAAATGACCGAGCATCTGCCACTGGGTTAACAACAGAGAAGGTAGCAGAGGAGAGAAAAGAAATGAGCCCATCTGAATTGCCAGCTCTCAGACACTCTGCAATCACTGACACACGAGTATCTCAATAAAAACATGCATATTTGCAGGATATAAAGCGAACACACCTACATCTTTGCGGGCTCCTGCTCTTCAAATGTAATTTCAGAAATCTTGCAAATGCACAAAGTTTAATATGAAATTTTGAACAGACGCTGCCTACAATTGCATGCTGCTTTTTTCTCGTGTATTTTACCCTGCATTGGGTAAAATGGAAAGGCAATGCTAAGGATATCTGATCATATGTGAGGCTACTGGCTGGAAGACAGATTTTACAACAGAACAATCGCAGGGTGTAGGTTTTAGGCAATAAGCAGGTAGCCTCGTTCTCTCAAAAGAAAAAAGAAAATAATGGAAAACTGTAACATTCATTTGGAGGCCTCAAAGGCATAAAAAACCCAATTCCAACTGTTATAGGTCCCTGCAGGAGTCTACAAAAGAACTAAGCTTTTTAAGTAAGAAAACTAGATTTTGGCCCAGAGGGCCCTGTCATTGCTGCTTAATAGATGAAACTCTTTTGATACAAATATGCTGTTTACTTCTCAGCTTCAGCTTTCATAAAATATAACCTTTTTATGATTTACGACCCCAGAAAAAGTGCAGGATGGATTTTTAGCTCTGAATTGGTTGAATGTCAACAAGAAAAATATAGATAACATATAGAAATAGCAGGGTGTTAATGCCACACAAAATGATGAAATTATTTTTGTTTAGAAAAGTTAAGTTTGTTCTTAAAGTTCTTTGTGGGTGAAACTGAGGAAAGAGTTTGCCAGTATAGCCATGGAAGACTTTGCATAATGCTTCTTTTTTGCTTTAAGACAGCGTTGGTCTGCCTAGAAATTGTGAAACCGATGACACAGACTCCAGCTGTGACTTCAGGGAAGGACAGACAGTGTCATGTAATCCTTCTGCTATCAGCCAAAACTTACCTAAGTTTTGCCCAAGTAAGCACTTCAGATTCAGTTCTTTAATAACATTCAAGTTTAAAGACTTGTTCCAAAACTACAGTTGTATAAAGGCTCTCTTTACTTGCAGTGATTATTAAAATCAAACAGAAATGATTGGAAGTGACAATCTATCTTCCTTCCTTATTTGCCCAGGTTACTATTTTTTTTCCTGTTGACAACCATATTGATGCCTGTAGACAAATTGTAATATATACATGTTTTAATGTATTGGTCAGTGATTAAAAAGAAACACAAATAAAATGTTGATGATGTAAAGTGCAAATGAAAGTATCAGACCTTTGAAGACTGAGACAATATTAAGGAGAGGGAATACCTGTTGTTGAGAGGATTGGCACACATTTTCTTTTTTACAGTTTTCCACTTTGTGTTATCTTTTTTGCAGCTTCTTTGCTTAGCATTAGCAATGTGCTTGTTTTTCAGGTGGCTTTTCTCATGTTGTTTGTGAACCTGCTGAACAAAATAAAACTTGATTTTTCTGGATGCTTGGGGAAATAGCCTGATTCCAGACAAATTGCCCAGGAAGTCTCTGAAATGACTTAGCCTGCCACAGAGGCAAGGTTGTAAAAATTGAAAAGGTTTTCACTTTTGACTCTTCCAACTATTGGAGAAAGAGACATTTGCTAGTGTATGTTCTCTGAAAACTGTCACCGAGCAAATTAAAATAGCAAAAATATCCATTTGTGAACCCCCACACATCCAGCTTTTCTGCCCTGCTCTGTAACAGGGTATTAATCAGCCAGGGTATGTATGGGGTGCTCAGCAATGGTGGATACCAGGAGGATCAGGTGGATGATACCCAGCAGCTGTAGGGTTTTTACAGAAAATAGACCCAAGTATTGATTCTGGAAAATACCGTACTCCACTGATCTGGATGCTTCTCCTTCCTGTATTACAGAAAAGAGAAAAGGAAACCGAAATGAAAAAGAAGGCATGGAAGAAACAAGGCTGCTGGAACATTATCTGTCCTGCCAGTTACTTACACATCTCTGGAGCCTTTTCATGGGGTCTGAGGATACGAAAACAACCTGGAGCACTGACTGCTGAGCCCTTCATGCAGGAGCAGCCTGAGGGACTAGGTAGGTATCTGCAGTGGCCAGACCAAGGCTATCCAGGACAAGATTTTCTGCCTGAGACTTATAGGTGCCCATGGGATGTCTGGGATCCTGTCCTGGAGCAGGGAGCCAGGCAAGAGCTCTGTGAGTCCAATCTCTTAGCTATGAGGGTTTGACTTTCTGATGGTTGTTGAAGTAAGCAGGATGAGCTAACTCCTCTCCTGAAAGACTCAGTCTCTTTTGGATATCACTCACCTATGCACAGACAGCCCAGGCAGCTGCTAGTCTTTTACAAAAAAGTTGAGAATAATGCCCTTGACCTGGCCTTCAAGCTGGAAGGACTAAAAAGAAGCAGCTTATATTGTCATTGAACATGCTTTGACAAGCTTTTGAATAGCAGTAGCCAGTCAATCTCCAGAAGCTGGACAGTGTGGCACAATTTATAGTTTATTTTCTTGCAAGGTACTCAAGGCATCTTACAACAAAGTAATGAAAAATTGGTACACCTTACCTATAGCTTTCAATTTAAAAAACCTATTAATATTATTCTTTGAGCAGATAATAACTATGGAACAATATATTTTTTTACAAAACTGCAGAAGTGCTTCCTGGTTTAAAGCTTTGGTGAAGCCATGCCAGAAATCTGAAAGCTATTAATTCTGCAGATAGCTGCAGCAGAACTCCATGATCATTGGTGGTGTGACAGGAGAGAGGTCCTGATAAGGGTTCTTGTTTCCATATGGCTCATCTCTGATTAGAGTCGAAACCAGCCCTCACCCTTAGCTGGTGATGGCTGTTGTGAATCAGGTCCTTGGTTCTCCAGACCAGAAGTGCCGAGCAGGGAGGTAGTGAAAGATCTCCAGATGTTGACTGCTCTGGCTCGCTTGCCACAGGGAACACGCCCCGTGCATCACGCTGTCTGCTTCTTGGTCACAATCTAAAGCCTTTAGGCTGTGTCTATGTTTTGTAGCACATAGTGTGAACTGTGGAAAAAGAAAACAAAAAAACATCCTTAAAATACACCCCTGAAACACACAAATAAATTAAGAGATGCTGTTAACTGCATATTGGGCAACTTGAAACCTTAGGGCTGTTCCTCTTTATTGTCTTCTGAAAATCCTGTTAATGAAGAAGGTTTTAAACACATGGTTGAAGTTTAGTGCGGAGTTTAAGTGTTTACCTGAATGCCTCTGTTCACTTTCCCATTAGTCAATCAGTCAATATCTACACAGAGCTTTGAAAAATGCCATGGAGGAGGAGGAGGAAGTGAGACAGGTAAAGATGGCCATCACCCAGATGTCCAAAGTTACTTGGGAAACAGACAAGACAAATATTTGCCTGAGGCGATCTCCAAAAGCACCAAAACAAAGGAGTGCTGCAGAATTAAGCTTGCTTTGAAATTTGTTCTGCAAACTTGTTGGAAACAGAGTTTAGAGTATCCCCAAACTTGTAAACTGGCCAATACAAGAAAATAATCTCGGAAATGGTCTAGACTGAACAACGACCAACCTGGGCCACTCTGAGGCATTATATAGACTATGTAGAAAACCTGACTCCCCTTTGATTTCCCATTGCTTAGATCAACAGTCTAACCATTATCACTATTAAAACACAACCTCAGGAAGTTTTTCACTTGTATAATTTTCAATAATATGCATCATTACAGAACTACATCCTTTGTGCTTTTATTCTGCCAATCTTTAGACCTTAACCTTACTTCATTCCTCAGATTAGAAGACTCCATGTTAGGTTTGCAGTTGGAGATGAGAAGTACAGAAAGCTTCAGCTAAAACTAGCTTAGAAACAGTAATTTCCATTAGGAATACTCTTTTAAAACTTTTCACTGCAGCTGTTTCTTATAGATTAGTCTCATCCTTGAATGGATATATTGGTGAAAATAAATAAGTGCATCTATTCTATTTTATCTCAGTGAAGAGATGTTGGTGACAATTAGTATATTTCTATCCGTTTAAGTGTAATAGTCCATCTGATCTGCTCCCATGCATTTGTTAAATGTACAGACAGATTCATGGGACATTATAGTCAGCAGCAATATGTATGATACCAGATTGCAATCCACCTGGAAATGACCCACACTGTGAACTCTATAAGCAATATATTTTCATACGTATCAGCCTTTGAGCTGTGAAAACAAGAAGGAATTCAGCAGCAGGGTGGTTTATACCTGCATGGGTGAGAGAAGGAAAGCAAATATTACCTGCTCCTTTCAGAGGTGGTCCTGCCCTTGGTCTCAACCTTCCTTAGTCATGTCATCTCAGTCTTTCTCCCAGGCAGACTGAGGGTATTTTTGAGGTTGTTTGGGAACTATTTTTGAGGAATAGTGTTTTAAGAACATGTGGTTTACATATGAAAACACAGGAATTGACAATTGCAAGACTTTATCAATGGATGTGCTGTAAGCAAAATCAGGTTCGGATGTCATCCTCGGTATATACTCAGTTCATCCACAGGTTACTGGAAGAGAGCAGGGTTTAACTGGTATGCATAGTCCTGTAGCTCGTAGGGAATCAGATGATGTGTTTCCCTTTGATCCTAGTATCAGGTACAAATCTGACCTTTTAAGTTGGGCAGATGAAGCAAATGACCGTCTCTGGGGTTTGCATGGAATAATTGCAGGAAAGGTTCCTGCTTTTCATGTCAGTAGGAATTCATCCATAGTCATGTCAACCATCCTTTCCTAACGTGCTCCCATTGTCAGAATAGCCAGGTGCTGTGATGGGTGCTAATATGTATGCCAAAAAGATATTTCACCTTTCCTTCAGTCCTTTTCTTCAGTTGTTCTTTTTCGGTTTATAACATTATTTCCCCAGTTATTTCAAGGTAGTTTTTGGTAGGGAAAAATCTCTGCTTAATGAGAATGCAGCTAAAACCTTACATCAAAATACTGAATGCTAAATTGCAAATCTGGTGGTGTGATTTACTGGTGCTAGGATTATTCGTTATATTTGGGGAACTCATTTAGCTGAAGGCACTGTGCTTATGTCCTGCTCAATGGCCTTTGGATCAAGTGAATTTACTTTACTTGTCTACTTTGAAGACTAGAAATTTGGTAGAGTTTAATTTTCATGTAGAAAACCAAAGAGCTGTTCAGATATTCTCTTGAAGCTGTCCTGAAAAGTGGCTCATAATGACAGAATCATAAAGGTCATGTGCTATTTTCTTCCCATAAATCTGGCAGTGGAAACATTACAGGTTTTCCTGGTCTTTATCCTCTCTCTTGCTATCATGAGGATGTCAGATTGTTTTTGGATCCTGTGAAATCCCAAATGTTGGAAATAAAATGCAGAGCAGATGAGTGCTGCTGCACCTCCTTGTTGTTAGAGGCTGGGACTGGGAATAACAACTGGTAAGAAAATAAGTTTATCACAACATGAATACCTGCAGAAGGTCCTCAGTCCATTGGAAAGGGTTCCTTACGTTGCTAGGAATGTGAAGGATGACAAACCCTCTTAGAGCATCAAATACAAGAAGGAAAATGAGATGGACATAAAATTAGGTCTTGAATTTTTGGTACTAGAATTTACTGAAATAAACTGGAAGTTATTGGAGCATGTGATCTGTTAAATCCCTGGAAATCCTGCAATCTGTTTCCATGGAGGTACTAGAAGAACCAACAGAAGTGGATCTGAAATACAGTCACGAAAGAGAAGACATTCAGTAACAGGGCTACCATTTCATCTCATGGCTGTAGATCACATGCAGCCATTTGATGCGGGTCTCTTTGGACCGCAGTATGTGTAAAAGGAGGACTGTACATTGAACGTGCATACAAAAACTGAAGTCCTGACTTCAGGCACAAAACATGTTTCATCTAGGTCTACCTGAACTGCGGGCTGGGCTCAGCTACCGGGAGAAACTGCAAACTGACATAGCTATATGTCTTCTGGATCAATTTGAGGTAAGCAAAGCCCATCTCTGCTCTTTCTTGCACTACCTGTTTTCTTTGAAAAATTAATGGAAAATAAATGAATGGCTTTGAAAACATTGCTCTTAATATCTGTCAAAAGTCCATATAAAATAAATTGAGCTCTTTGTTCTGGAATAATGTGTCTTTTTTCCCCCTAGCTTAGAGCTATAATTTTTTAATAAGAAGAGCTGGTGTATACAGGGGAGTGAGCATGGAACAAGGGTGGGGCTTAATTTTCAAGCATGATAATGATTCCTCAGTAACTCCCAGTTTATATAGTTTAATACTGCACTCGAAGTGTCTTTGTGCAGTTTAGCATCTTGCCTTCCCCAAAGGAGCTCGAAGGAGCAATTGGTGTGAGGGTGTCCGTAGAGTGGGAGGAGAGAGCCCTGGAGAATTAACTGTTCTGCAAGAGCTGCTTGGGATTATTTCTCCAGACAGACAATTTCTAAATCTGGTTTTCCCTGAGTGTTGAGACTACATTTGTGGCTGGTTGTGTATATGTGAGTGAGTGTGAGTAAACGGCTTTTGGCAGGCAGAAAAGCACCGTTGTTTATCCCAGACACAAACCTGGCCAGAAGCTAGGGTTTCTTCTCCATGTCGATTCATGGCCATAACCATGAAATCTGCCAGATTTACAAGCTTATTGGTCAGAGATGGAACTGAAACATTAATTAAAGGTAGTATCTGTGTTTGATCCTATAAAATACAGCATATGTTTGCATTTTTAGGACTGTATGACTTTTTTTAAAGTTGTGGCCTGGTTACAAGTCAATTTGGCTCAGTGTCCAGTTTATTCAACTCCTTCTGCGATCCAAGTCAGCATTCATGCTATTCATGTGGACTTGGTTAATGACAAAGAACTAAATTAATCTGAATCTTAATTGGCATTTATGGAACTGTGTTATCTGATGCGATATGTTCTCATAAGTAAGCATGAATGGAAACCAGTGTTTTGTTTTGGAGCACATGTCCTATCTTTAGTCTCTTATTTTGTTTTTCCTGTTTTTCTGTGATTTAACTGTCATGTGTTCATGGTTTTGATATACCTAAATTATCTGATTCTTTGATTGTATAATTATTTATGCCTGAGGGTGCATAAGTCTATAAAAGATGACATTTTTGACCCAGCAGTATGGTGTCTATAATTCACATAGTTCTCTGTAAAGAGGTATTTAGTGATATAGGGGTAGTATCTAAATTCTTGGAAAAAAAAAATGACTTGTTACAGTCATCCCAAGGGAATCACACTTATTTAATACCAGCAGTGAATTTGATCATCTTTTTTTTTCATAGCTGTTTTTGAGCCAAAGCAAACATCCCAAAATATTTACTCATGGAACAAGTCCAGGTGAACTGCACAATCTATCTGAGGGTTTTGTTTGTTTTTTCTTTATGTTCTTGAGGATCAGTTACATCACCAGGTCACAGGATAGGCTTTGGTGGTGTTGTAGATACTTTTAAGCTCTGTGTCACCACCAGTGTGAACTGCACAGCCAAAAATGTGTCTGGTTATGTTTTTTGTTTTTTTTTTTTTTTAAATTTTCCCCATGTTCGTAAAGTTTAAACAAGCGTTTAATATGAAATAATCATTAAAGCTTTCTTAATGAAATTGATATGTATTGTCCGTGTTTCATGACTACAAATTCATTCCTGATACTGAACTAATACAAAGTGTAAGACTTCTGTTGATAGATTTGTTGACCTGGGGAACACTAGACAAGGTCAGCCTTAGCTAAATCCTCTTCACAATTGCCATGTCCAGTGTCAGTAATTGGCATTTTAGCAAAGAGATCAGGGTTGGGTTTTATTCCACTCCAAAGCTGGAAGCATCATTTTATCAGAAATGGTACCACATTGGTATCTTTCGGGTGCCAGCATATCTGCTTATCTTGGCTAACCAAGTCAAACCCAAGTTTCTGCACAATAATAACAGTTTAAAAGCCTTGCCAGTTTGTCTGTGGCTTTCACTCTATTGGTGAAGTGGGCCATTCATAAATGAGATTAAAGCAGTCAATGGCCTACAGATTTCTCCAACTCCTTTGCAGCAATATCCTGGAAATCTTCAATTATTTAAGACAATTCCACAGCTCCCTTACAGAGTAACTGGCAATGCTGTTATGGCAAAATTGACAAATAACTTAGCCTGAGTATTTCCAGTTCTCTTCAGCTGTTGTTTTTTCCTGTTGGACTGAGACCTACAATCACTTGCACATAAGAGAAACAAGCATCTTGCATATATTTACTCTCTCTTGCAGGCATTTGCAGTCTGAGGTTTCTAGAGTAAATGCAGGTCAGACAGGATTTTTGTTCTATTTGCAGGGAAGTGCTTAATTGTGGACCTGAATCTGGGCCTTACAGTAGAAACAATATATATAGAAAGGAAATGCTGAGAAGAGTAATAAAGAGCAATCTTCCTGTGAGTAAATAAAAATTACAAAAGGAAACAATAATCAATACATTTTACAGTTCAAGAGTTCAGTGCATGCTGTTTCAGTACAGTACAATGGATAGGCGGCATCTGTGGATTATGAATTCCCACGTTTATGTGGAAACAGAAGTAAATAACTGAAACAAGAGTCATGTTGCAAGAATGTAAAACCAAGCTGGACTTAATGGTGTGCTATATTTAAAAGAGTGATGTGGTCCAAGGAGTATTCACTTTATCTTTTCCTTCAAGCTTGGCTGCCTGCAACCTTCCAGGACCAGCTAATTCAAAATAAACCATTTTTTCATAATTTCAATCACCAGTAGAATACAATATGCATTGCACTTTGTTGCCCTGAATACCAGAGCCTGATGTTATGAAACAGCAGTGTATTATGGATGTAAATAAATGGCATTTCTCATTTGGGTTGGGAGAACCATTACTTGGATCAGATACAGAAGGACAGGGCAGTGCGTTGATGCCATATACTCTTGCAATAAGTTTTTGGAGGG
Organism: Tyto alba; assembly: GCF_018691265.1. Taxonomy (NCBI): domain Eukaryota; kingdom Metazoa; phylum Chordata; class Aves; order Strigiformes; family Tytonidae; genus Tyto; species Tyto alba. The sequence goes on along the minus strand of NW_024881261.1, from coordinate 5,095,749 downwards.
AACAGATGGCTGAAAGCTTCTTGCCATCTTGTAAAACCTTTTAGCTTTATGAGTCAGATGCAGAAACGCCATCAGAAGCTTTGTCTTAGATCACCTATTCAGAATCAGACTTTGTGCATGCTTCATCAACTCTCCTCCTTTCCTGACTTGCTTCTCCCCTTTTCCCTGCTTCTCATGCTGCTGCTACTGCAATTATCAACCAGGGACCCTTTCATCTCTCCATTGGTATAAGAGAATTGATTTAACAGGGCCATCAGTGATTCCTCTAAGTGAGAAGGATCTTCCAGAGGGTTTGAAGTGGTGTAATTGGCTTCTAGTCTTGCCTGCCATGAACGCTCTTGGACAGGCAATATGCAGAGGGTCTACTTATCCCCAGGAGGAAAACAAGGGTGGATGGACCTGATGACACCTGTGAAGCAAGGAGGTGGGTTGCCCCGATGTTTCACCTTGATGACAAGGAAATGTTCAACAGCATTTCAGTCCGAAAAGGCTGGTCATTAAGCCTTTTGTGTAACTACAAATCTCATTATCACAGGGTTGTAGGCACCTTGTAAGAGAAAAAGGTGAAATCCTGGATTGGTTAAAATGTTCCTGTTGTCAGGGATAAATCCATTTTGCTCTAGCTGATGGTCTTGTTCCAAACTGAAGAGTCTCATGCATAGTGCAGATTTTGATTTGATGATGCATGTCCCATTTTCCAGGTTAGCATGTGTTTTATCCAGCAAAGGCTATATCTTCTCACACATTAAGGGTCTAGGCTTGTACATCATGTCCATGTGATAATGCAATCCAGGACATTATATATGAAAAAAATTCTGACATAGATGTACTTTCTAAAATCTATATTTAAAAAGCTGTAATTTAGAAAAGTAGTTCTTGCAATGTCATGTTAAGAATGAACAATTTTGAATTAAAAAACACAAAAAGGATAAATTTGGAGTGCTTGGCATTGTCAGACAAATACTATTCCTATAATCTTCATCAAAATCAATCTTATACAGATAGTAACAGTTGTGCCCTTGTTCTAGTATAGTAGAGCCATTTTGTTAATTTCCCTGTATTTTGTGAGGTGCATGGAAAATACATTTTATGAGCAGGTGCTCTCTTACTTTATATAGGAAGTATTAAATTTGATACCACTTTCCTTTAATAAGACCAGATAATGGCACAAAATCTGAATCTATTATCACAAGGAAGAAAGTAACAAGGACAGAAAACGAAACAAATGTAATTTTTTCTTATTACAACATTCACATTTCAAACTTGTGGAGTGTCTGTGCTTTACTTTGTAATAACTACCGTGACTGCATAATACTAGGATAGATATTGTTTAAAAAAAAAAAAAAAATCACTGATAGCTTATTCAGGGCTGTGTCTTTGTGTTCTCATGGTAGCCCATCTCTTTAAGTAGGTTGAGTTGAACAACTACCCAGCAGGTGAAAAAATGTTCTGCTACTAGCATATTGCAATCTTTCATTAAATGGTTACCAAATAATCCTATACAGCAGTGAGAAAGGAATGCATTTCTACCTGCTGGCAGATATCTTTACAAAGTGCAGGGTAACAGTATTGTGTGGATATAGAATGATGCTTGCAATGAAACTATGTGCATTTTCTCTAGTTCCCCCTCTCCCCCAGCAGCTGTAATACGCTATGAAAATCAGCCAGCAGAAATAACGCAAATGACATAGTAAACATGAGGGAATGATTTTTTTTTTTTTTTTTAGTGCATACAACATTAGCCATTAGGCTACAAGCAGTGATGTTGCATTCACGTTTTGGGTAATTTTCACACTAGTATGGTATATGCAAGCCAGATCTCTTGCCAGAACAAAAGGAATTTAATGGCTGAGTTTAAGCAAAGAAAAGAACTCTGATATTTATCAGCAGATTTTGCTTTCAGGAGTGACATGAATATGTGTTTTACTTTTTTTTTATGGGAAAATAACAAAGCTCCTTCATCTGCAGAAGTGAATGAAACTTATGTGGAATTAAAAATAAATATATGCGGAGGATGTTTTGTGTACGAAATTTACTGTTACATACCAACAGTTTCTTCTCCATATGTGTGAGAGATGTCATTTGGTAAGGTCTTTCATTTTAAATTCCTAAGAAGAAATAAATAAAAATGTTAAAACAAGTGATAAAAGTATAGCTTGCTCCTGTGATGTGTGAGATTTGTGCCAAAGAGGCTACAGAGTCCCATAGACAATCCTTCTGTGCTCTTAGTTTATTTCTCAACAGAGTCCCAGTGCTTGACAATGTTGCTTGAGGTGAACCCAGGTTCTGGCTCCTGTACCTAAGAAAATCCTCTGCAGCAACCCATCCCTGTTGAAAGTTGGACTCAAGGTCGTGGTGCTTTAACCCCACTCTTTTCTGCTGCTGGTTGGGCTGGACCTCTGGGATCAGTCCCACTTGTATATGAGTACAGCCCTTGGCCATGGCAAAAATGTTTGTCTTCCTCTCCTGACTTTCATATTCACAAAACCTCCAAAATCGACTCTGCAGGATTGCAAAGGGGAGATGGGTGCCCTGAAACTGTAATAAACTTGATCCATTTAGCTGTCTATCCACATAATCAAAACTGATGTCTTTCTATACCTTGAAAAGAAACAAATCAATTAAGAAATATGGGCAACAAAGGAAAGAAAATAAAAAAATTAACGCCTATGGTGAAAACTTCAACGTAAATTTTTACCCATTAGGAAATTTGGGCTGACTGAGTTATTACCTCTCAAAAAACCAGCATTCATAATGGAAATCCTGACAGAGCCTTAACTACAGCTGTGTGAGTGGCACAGCTATAATTAACTCTGCCTTCAGACGCCTTCCATTAATATTTTAAGGATTTTTAATTAAAATAATTGTATTAGTTTATGAAAAATACTCTCTCCCTCAAGTTGTTTCATACAGAATATATTCCAAACACATTCCTTTTTTTTTTTTTCTTTCTCTCTCTCCTTTTGCTTTCTAATTCCCTTCTGCATGACAGGTTTTCTCCTTCTCTTCATTTTCTTTCATTGCGAGATCCCCGTAGTTTCCCCCCAGATCCCCAAACAAGAAGGTCTTCCCTTTGATTTTGTGTCTTTCCAAGTTTTGGAAGCTCTGTGTGGCAAGCTCCATATTTATTTTCTCTGAATCATTCTGCTTCCTGCTCAGAACTCAGCCTGGTATCAGACATCTGGGGTTTTGCACAGCCGCCCATCCATCCCTCCAGCTCTGCTCTGAGGTCTGCACTGGAAGCCTGAGGCTTTTGGGACAGAGAGAATATCTTGGATTTCTTCATGAATCTCAGAGAACCTTGCTCCATGAGAGCTCTTTCCTTCTCAGTTCACTTGGTGGAGGAATCATCACCCGGTTTATAGCACAGAAGTGAGGAGGCATTCTCAGGCTTTATCCAGGATGCCCACAAACCCTCTCCTCTTCAGTTCTCCTTGGCAAGGTCTAAATCTCATGTGCTCTGTTAGAGAAATAGATCTGCTAATAACAACCATGCAAAGATGTTGCTTGTATTTTAAATATTTCTTACCTACCGACCTATGAAAACCATTATTTTTAGCTTGATGTTTTCCATATTTACTAATTCAAATATGATTGGAATTCAGAATATGCCTTTAATATTTCACTTACAAACAAGACCATGTTGATCATGCTTGGTGCAGATGGAACAAGGAGAAGATTATCTATGAGAAATGATATTTTGTTTTGGAAGAAAAAGTTCATGCGTCCACAGTCTTCAGAAAACTCCGTGTTCGACTTTTCAGTATATCACTAAAATGGTGCTAAAACAACATTACACTGCTGACATGTAGGTGGGCAAGTGAAATGGTCACAGGCACATAATAAATTGCACCAGTGTATAATAAATCTATTTCTCATATACCTACAACCTGTACAACTTCTCGTACAGATAATACTTCAGTATATGATAATTTATTGAGAGATTACACTTCTGATATATAAAACTATTTGTACACAAGAAAAAGCCCAACGTGAATAATTTAACCAATCACTACAAACTGATATAAAGCAGAGTCTGCCATCCAAAACAAATGAGACCCCATACAGATGCTTCTATTGACTTATACTTGAATTCATTTCATCTTTATTTCATTTCAACTCTACCTTAAATTTTTTTTTTTTTTTTTTGTAATCCTCTGTCCAGAATATGACATGGGTAACTTTTGAGCCGGCTCATCATTTGAATAATCAGCCATTTAGTGACATGTCTAGTCCTGTTTAATGACTGAATCTGTAAAAGTATGACCTCAAGCACTGGTTAACTTTAAAATAGCTGTGCCCACTGCATGACATAGCCAACAGGAAGCCATTAGAGCTCCAGCAATTACCATTTACATCCATTGACGAAGTCCCTATTTTATTTTAATCTGCTTAAGTACATTTTCTGCACGAGGTTAAAATATAAATCCCTTCTCCTGAACAAGACTGGTTTTCTGGCTGACTTGAGAGCACAATTTACAACTGATTTAATTTGTTCTTCACAAACATTCCTAATGACATTACCCTGGTGCATATACTGACTGCCTCCTCTTATTCCATTAACTCCCAAATCGGGTTTAAAGACCATATTGATGCTAGATGTTATTATGGGTGATTATCAAAACAACAGACAATGGGGCAAAGTGTTTACTAACTGGTTTATATATAATTTCTGTAATAACTACAACAGATGGTAATGCTACAAACAATAAATCAAGCTTTTCACTGCTGAAATAAATTGGCAGCCTGCAGTACAGAAATGCTGTATGTAACTATATACAGATGCTTCAGTCATCAACTGTATTGTTCATCTTATTAGAAAATGGGTCTGTTACTGCTATTACAGGAAATCTTTCCATTTGCAATTACAAATGTATATTTTCAATTAAAATTGTTTTTAACTGCCAAACTGGTTTAAGTATACTTTAACCTTTAATTACAAATAGAGTTATCACGTACTGCCAAACTGGTTTGAGGCATTTGTTTGTGTCTATGGAAGTTCCTCCTCAAATTGGGTTTCCATTCCATAAATATATATCTGCCCTTCAGGAATCCTCTGGCCAAAAGGCATTTGCAGTAACTTTAGGAAGTTAATTCAATAGTAGCTGTGTAAAAGGATGTTTTATTCGACAGTGCTTAAAACAGTATCCAACCTGCAATTAATTCCATTCACTTTTGTTTGTAGTAATTTATCAAAACATTTGTCTCCGTACACTGCCTTCTTTCCAGCTCCTTCGTGGGATGCTGATTCCATGTCTTCCTACTCATGCCACCATCTCTGGTGTTTCAGAGCTCTGGGGCTGTGGGGAGATGCCCTGCAGCTGCACTACCAAGGGACTTTGGGATAGAAGTTTTGGCCCTCAAGTTGGGATCAAACGATGGCAAGCTTCAGGGATCTGCAATAGTCTGGTGTGAACCACAGGAATGTTGGCCCACTCAGAAATGAGAGTTTTATTACAATTCCAAAAATGAGTAGGATTTTTAGTGTCTTTCAGTCTTGCTTTCAAACAAGGTTGAAACTGGAAGCTGATTGAGACATATGTTCCAGGTGACTAATTTACACTGATTTTTATTTTGACTTTGACACCATCCACTCCAGATAAGATAATTTAAATTGCTCTAAGTATCAAACTACAAATTTAGGCATTTTTTTCATTTTACAAACATAGATGTTATTATTTATCATTCACAAACTTTTGGTCTAGATTCTGTTCCTTGATTTCTGGTGTATCTTTATGCAACAATATCCAAACATCCAAGCTTTGCATACACACTTGGAACCCTCATACCCTGTGAAATTCTTTAAGATGTTGGAACTTGAGAATTATAGAAACATGATGTGTCTCAAAGAAACCTGAAGTCTCATGTCATGGAGAGATTAAAAAGGTAAAAGAACCCCAAAGCATGTATGTGGTGAGCACTGTGTAAGAGATGGGACACACAACAAGACAAAATAAAATATTTCTCCAAATATTCAGAATGAATCATTCATGATTAATCTGTCAACAGAAATATGTTGCTTTTTTCCCCAAAATAACCACATAATATTTTCAAGGAGTGAATTAATCCATGGAAGTCATGATTGTTTTATGAGCAATTTAATAACAGGAAGGTAATTGACATTTGAATTAAGTTTTCAGGAGTAGTGAGAATAATATGTATTATCTCCTTTACATAACTTTTGGCCTACCTGTAATCTCACTAATATTAGCTGTGCTTTGGTGTTCCCGTGGGCCTCAATAGATGTCTGCATAAAAGAAGTAAAAATTCTACTTTACAGGTTGATGTCTTTGTAAATATGAAGGAAGAGTTTTATTCCTAATTCTAATAGGGTGATACAGAAGCAAAATCATCTGCCCAAAATCTGGTTGCTGACAAATATTGAATCCAGACTCCTTCACCTTCACATCATTTAAAATGAAAACGCTTGTAAAAGAAATGTCTTTGATAACTTCAGCGTTTAAGATTGCTTTAGCAGGAGCCCAACCACATGTCCCGTGGACAGTGTCACTCGACTGCCCGGACTGGAGGTGATGCCTGCTTTGTCAGTGACTGCAGTGGTGGAAAAACATCAGGTAGGATGGTTTGTCTTCTGCACATGGAGTAAGTGTTTGCTCAGGTCCAGACCTGAAGCTCACACAAGTCTTGGGGGCCACCAAGAACCAGCTTGGAGCCTGGCAGTGAATATTATGGGGCATCATCAGTGCATCCTCCACTTGTGTAGAGGACTAAGGGGCAGAAGGGGCCACCGTCCACTCATACCTCATAGCTGAGGGCAGGATGAATCTGGATGTGTCCTGCTGCCCCTTCCACAAGCTCAGGAGACACAGTTGTTTGTCTTGGATTCATTTTTTGCCTCTTTACTAAGTTTGTTGCTTGGACAGGCACCCAGTTGCCTGAGGTTGCTGCTGTACGACGAGAGTTTTTTGTGTGACAGCAGCCTGCAGGGTAATTCCCACTGGAGAGCATCAAGCATATAGTACAAACCCCTTCCTATTGGTTATATGTATGTTTGCACAACGCTGCATGAACGCAAGTGATGCTAATTATATCTGGTGTATATAATAAAGATAAAAAAATGCATTCCCGGCATTATAAAGATCTTTAATTAGAATCCTGCAAAGGTGCAATCTGATTATTTGCTAATTGCCTTTCCATATTTTTTCAGGGCCTCACAAAGCATCAGGGATACTAAAGAGCAAACAGTGCTCTAAGGCCACAGTACAATGTGACAACAGTGATAGATATGCTAATTTCTTCATTCACTCCACTTCACTTCTTTTATTCTTTCCAATTAAAGCAAATGCTACTGAAACTGTAATTAAGCTAGTGCCGTAGCCCTGATTGCCTGCTGTTTTAATGAAACCCTATTGATTTTTCTTTTATTTCTAATGGCCACACATTGCGTTCAATGGTCAAACACATGGATGTTACAATGTGCGGCCAAACTTAATTTTTGTTCTCTAAAAGGGTGGCCTTATCAGAAAGAATATCAAAAGAGCTATTTGTGTGAGGTCTCTATAGTTTTTCCTCTATCTGCCTGAAGAGACACACTTTGAGCAAACATATTACCATTAAAAAGAAATGAGTTACATTTTATATAGAATAAAAATTACTATTAGTCTCCTGTAGTTGCCATAAGTTGCACACAGATTTGGCATATTCATGATTACCATCATACTTCTAAGTTTTATTATTTTTTATAAAAAAAATCTATCTGGAAGAGAATGTGGGGAACATTATATTCTCTTCCTGAGATATCATAAATCACACCAGCAATTTAAGATATAACAGGCTATGACCACTTTCTGATTTGTTGATAATTTTATTGAAGAATTCATTTTCACTGGTAAATTTCACTCAATTATTTTCTGGTTTGTCTGGAAGTAGTGAAAAAGATAAGGAAAAGAAAAACTCTATTAGAATCCCATAAAATACATAGTATACTATAAATTTATTATTCACCAATTGGATTGTTCAGCTAGGGAATTAGGCATTTTTTCTGGGTACAGCTTTTCTGTGGCTTCATATTCATACTTAGGAGCCACTGTGTACAAATCAGTGCACTGGAAGAAGGCACCGAGTCTCATAGCAAACGAATCTATCCAACCCCTTATAACACACCACTGCAGAAACTCACTGTGTGCACTAGGCACATCTACAGGAAGATTGAAGATTTTAATTCACAAAACATGAATATATGTGACCCTGTTCCAGTTTTGCTTGAGGAAAATAAATGGTAATAAGGAAACATGGTTTCCTACCATTCCTTATCTAAAAATGTTTCTCTTATGACTGCTGTGGAAGATAAACTGTAATCACATTCAAGTTACACAAAGTCAGCAGTCAGCTTAGCAAATGCACAAAACACACATGAGCTAAGGCTCTGATCCATCCTCTGTGTGCTGAAAGGCAAGAGGTTTTTTTTTTTTCCTACGTTTGTTCAACTTTAAACATTCACATTTTTTCCTGGACCAAGGCCACAATTTGCTGGTTGCAAAACTGCGCTCTCTCCTTACAATCCCTTAATCAGCATCTTTAAATCACAAATGGTGTGTTAGAGTATTAGCAATCTGTGGGGGAAGCATCTTCTGATGATAAATAATAAGTTGGGATATAACTCTTTTCACATATAAAATGTGACTACGTGGTTGGAGCCAGTTAAACGAGTCCTTAGAGCATAGGTCTATTTTGTTCTCGTTCTCAATGAATTTCGTGACACGTTATGGAAAAATATTTATCCGGTGTCCTGGGCCTTAATCCTCCAGTCTGACCTGTGTGAGCACATCTTGAGGCTTGCCAAGAACCACGGTGAAAGCCTCCGCGGTGTTTCCTTCATGGACCAGCTTGTGGGATCACAGTCAGGGGCAAAAGTTACATCAGCCCTAAATCTGCTAAATCTGACCTCAGGAACTGGCCAGGCTGGACTTGAGTGAGGCTTAATGCCTCCTTTGCTCCTCCCAAACATGACTGATGGATCAGGAGGGTCTGTCTTGGTATGACAGGGACTGCTTGTCTCATATGAACAGAGCTTCTGGGCTCCAGTCAGCCTAATAAGCCTGTGCCAGAATCCACTGCTATAATGTTCCTGATTGTTCCATTGGGAAAGTGACTATGAAATCCTGTAATAAAGTACATAAATGACACCGCAAATGCTGCATTAGCTTGATTTGTTTGAGAAAAAAAATGCAGAACAAATATGAACAGTTGAAAGTAACACATACAGTGTTTAGCATCAAGAAATGGAATTGGGCACAGCTCCTGTTGACTTTCTCCTTGTTTGCTCACTGACCAGCCCACCTGCATTCCTCTTGGTTTACAACAGAAGATCCAATTTTCAAGGTGCATATCAATATGAGGTTCCCATGAAGCTGATCTAACCACATGGTCATTGTATCCCCACACATAAGGTCTCCATGACCCACTTCAAAACCAGAAGGGGTTGGAGCAGTGTGAGGAAAGGCTTTGATCCCACAGGTGGAAGTCAAGCGGACCAAACTCAGCGTAAATGTAGCATAAATGTCAAAATTTCCAGTTCAGCCAGTTGGGGTCACACCATTTGCACCCAGGGCGGCCGCAGAGTCAGAGGAAGTTGTCCTTGCTGGTCTGTCTTGGCTTGCCAGTTTAGCTCTGCACATTACACGAGAAATCTTTCCTCAGCACTAAGTTCACTTCTGAGAATTAGAAAAAATATGCAGATTAAAAAGTGGTTGTAAATTTTTATTGATAGAGATACATTCCAGATTTTAGTCACGTCTTGCAGAAAGCTCAGCTCTTTGCCATAGCCAAGATACTAGCACAATTTTAGGTAAGTAAACAGAAGATGTGAAACAGGAATACATATTACCATTTTCCCCACATTAACCAAGAAGCCTTGCCTGCCTTATTTCCCAGCTTTTTCCAGCTACAGTTCTGAATCACCTTTTGTTTGTGACCACTGAATGTTAAATACACTTTTATTTTACCTGTAGGCACTAGATTTTTCAAAAGCCTCGCATTACTATTAGCCTGCCAGCAAACCAGGAACATCAGCTCTTTTTAATTAGATTTCCTAACTGTGATGTTCATTCAACAAGGGATAAATTCCCTTTAGTGGAAGTTGTAGAGTACACTTGGACTTGTTAGCTCTGGAGAAGTGAAAAAAAAAATAAAATCTGTCAGGGAAAAGGTAACAGTAGGAATAGTAGAAAATAAGATACCATCATGTCACTACTCAGCCCTGTCAACTGTTATGCTAATCAGGACAGAATTAAAAACACATTTTCTCCCAAGATGTTTCACAGCCAAACCGGTTAAATACAGATTTTAACAAAATTGAAAGCATATTATACAGAGATTTGTGGTTTCCAGCTCTGTGAGTGAGTGCTGAAAGTGTGATGAAATAACAAAATTGCAGCCTAATAATCTATAGAATAATATTGTCAACTAATGGATTATAATAAAATAAAAGCTATTATTAGGGTAAAACATTATAACAAAAAAAAATCCAACTTTTATTTGTAGCACCTCCCCCTTAATGGTTTCAAGCATTTTGAAAGGTAATTTAAACAAGTACATTGGGTCCTTATTGAAACTGTTTCATCTCGCTAGCTGCTGAAAATGGCTTTAACCATCTCTCTGAACAAAAGCTCGCTAATAAGACAACAAAAAGCCTACAAAAGCACTGGCTCAGCATCACTGCAGAAAGGCAACTAAAGACAGCCTGCAAATGGTCTGTTTCTTTTTTCTTGCATGTAATTAGATGAATTAAAAGGACAAAGTAGTTAATGTTACTGTTGTCCAAGGCCCCCGGTTCTTTTCATACCGTTCGCTCTAGACAAGAGCCCGTGGCTCTCGCTCCAGCAATGCGGTGAAGAATGTTGGCAATAAGTAAAATTAACAAGCTTAATCTGTGAAGAATCTGGTCTGAGTCATAGATGAAATGTATCTCTAGCAACGAAAGGCTAGTAATTCCTGGTCTCCTTTTATATGCCTAATAAAACTTACAATAAATTAACTGCATTTTAGTTTGCAGTGCTGGCTCTATTAATCAGGGCCGAGACGTGTAGTCAAGTTACAATAGAAAGAACTCAACTGGGTGCATTTCAGTTATGCAATTAGGGCCCATTGGCCCGGCTCTAATTAGGCCAGGGATGTTGATATTTCAAGTACTGTTTTATCATTAGGTTTCATTTCCTTGGAACATCCTCAATGGCCAAGTAGTGAGAAGGGTGGAGGATATTATAAGCACGGGTCATCAGAAAGTCATTAATGGGAGTTAGGAAGGGAAGGGCTGACATTAATACCTCGCCTTGTGAAATGCTGAGCTGCCTCTGGGAGACTCTGAGCCCTGCCATCTCGCAGAGGAATTGGTGGTACCTGAGAGTGGCAGGATCAGGCTCCCAGCAAAGGATCTCTCTTAGGAATGATATTGTTGTTTAATTGTTAGCTGCTAGATTGGCATGTCCTGACAGCAGGTACTGCAGAGAAGAGAGGAGTGGTCCTAACATAGGCGTGTTGATTTCTCATCCCCTGCAAGCTGCTGGAGTCAAAACCAAAAAGAAACACCTATTTTTGGCCGGTAATGGAGAGAAGATACTGGATCTTGAGGCAGGCTCATTATGGTAATTCTGTTGATGTTTCCTGGTCATCCCCACTCTGCTTCCTCGGGGCATGACACCTGCTCTCAGTTATTGGCTCCACCACATAGACTGAGGATGATGTGCTGGACAGGGCTCATCTTCCACCAGCACCCACAGGCCGTGTACATGAAGTTTCCTCTGTTTAGCACAGACATGGCTGTGGTCCCTGCACGGCCAAATCCAAACAGTGAAGGTCAGATAAAACCAGAGGGGAAAAAAACCCAGAAGAGCCATCAGTCCTCAGTTGTGCTTTTTTTTGCCAAACGTTAGCTTAAATCTGTAACTCCAAACAATACTTTGCCTGTTTGTAAAATATGACTTTGTTTCATTATGAAAAAAGAAATTACATAATTAAATTCATTATATCCAATTACTATATGATTCATCTGGCGGCTTAATGAAGCTTCACATTATACTAACAAGATAAAGCAAAAGAATAACATTTTATGAGACTGCAGGCATTCTGTGTACAGCAGACTAGCTAGTCTATGAGTTATATACAGCGCATTTCCTAATAGTAGATATTATATTAGCTCGAGTAGGGCAGCTATTGCTTGGTCCTGTGATATCTCACCCATTTCATTCTGAAAATTTGCTAAACCAAAAAGTTCAACTTTATTTTCTTTTCTGTCCAGTCCTAGACCTCTCCTGTGGATGTTGCCAAATTTTATCCAAGAGGACTATACGATGCAAGGAGCAAGCTTAAGAAGATCATAACAGAGAAATCTAGGCAAGTCTACAGCTGTCAGAAGGTAACATGTTTTGGATGTGAAAGAGCTGGTTTGGTTTTGAACCAGTGACCCAGAGGTGAATTACCTCAGTGTCTCCGTTGATAGGTATATAAATATTTTAAATACGATTTTGCAGAAGTGTAAAACTGCCTTTTCTTTCAAAGTACATTATCAGCCTAAAGAAGTCTATCAACTCTGTCCTCCCAATAATTTATGATCTAATAAAAGGCTTCTGTCTTTGGAAAAACTGACAAAAGCCCATAGTTTTATCTTTTGGGAATGAGATCTGTCAATATAGTGAAGCCTTGTCTTTCATATGTGTGTGTAAAACTATTAGAAATGTTCAAAATTTTGAAATTAGTCACTAACACAGGAAAGGAACAAATTAAAGACATTGAGTCTCCTTTTTCTTCCATCTATGAGTGCCCTTCAGCTTTTCTCATTACCATTTAGTATTTCTGGACAACTATTGATATTCAATGGGAATGTAAATGGGACTGAAAATCATAAATTGTGAAAAATAGGTTTTGGAGACATCAGAAAAGTTTGAGGAAAAATGACATTTGTCTATGTGGGAGAACAACAGGAATGCTTTCACTTTGTTATTGAAGGATAAGGCTGTTGTCTCTTAAACTGGAGGCTTTGGCTAGTTACTTGGTGAAGTTTCTGATTTCTGCCTTCTCAACTGAGCAAACCTTGCAGACTCAGAAGAAAAGGGAGCAATGAGTTCCAACATAATTAAGAGCTCCAGCTTTATTACTACTGGAAATTTACTCTAGTGACCGGTCTGTGTTTGTTCTTGCTAGTTAGTTTTGGAAAGGGACGTGCTGAAAGCCATCAATGAGGGATTTAAAAATCTCCCCTCTAAATCAAAATTTATCAGCCCATGACATAAAAACTGAAATATTTCCTGTGGCTATGCCTTCATCATCTTATAATTTGTTTAATTAATATAAGAAAAACCATATCTGCCTCTGGGCGAGTTTCAGTTTTGGTCATTTGTCTTACCTTCTGTAAGTAGAAATTGCTTAGAAGTATAAGCACGCATAGTGGAAAGGACTAAAAGTTCAAAAGAAAGGATTGAAATAAAACATGGTGATGGGCAGCTGACATAGCATCCTCAGCTGTATGCTATCCACTCCAACCAGTGGATTTCAGAATTACCTACACAGACAGTAAAAAAACCCAACATCCCTTCTTCCAGAAGTGCTGCTGATGAGTAAACCTGTCCTTGTTACTCTTTTATTTGACTTGGGAGCAAAGGATACTTCTGCTAATTTCAGAGACAATCTCCTAGAGAGACCCTATTGCTTCTGCGAACACCAAAAGGAAGGTGCTCATCCAAGATGTGGCCTTGCTGGCACCTTTGACCTCTCTCCCTTGTTAGGTCCAACTGGTGGGACTCATGGTGGATTTAACATGTCAGGAAATGCTCTTCGGCCCTAAGATCAAGCGATCCAGCATAACCTATGTCTGTACTGGTTAAACCAGTAACAATCAAAACAGAGGGTCTCCATCCCTGCTGCAAGTTACTTGGGACTGGTAGATCATGGAGCGAGCCTGTCTCACAGCTCACATACATGCCAAGGGTACAATGCATGCCTTTGCTCCATGTGCAATGTGCCATCAGGCCTGCAAGGAATTGAGAGGGCCTCATGCCCTGCACCCTCAGTTCCCCTAAGCAGTTTCATGTGTCTGCTGCCCCCAGGACCAAAGCCTGCCCCATCTGTGCAATATCCTTTTCCCTCCTGCAATGCTGGACAAGGTTGACCCTCCTTTTGTCCTGCATGTGAAGCAGTCTTGTTTGTTGTGTGTGGAGTTATACCATTTTGAACTATTTCAACTTTTCCCCGTGCTGGTTGATGAAGTTGAGCTTGCAAGTTGTCATGCAGATGACAGCCAGCAAGTACAGTGTGGGACAAAGTGTACCACCTTGTGTTGCCTGCTAGGGATGTTCCTGTCCTCTGCCCTCCTCAGGCATGGCCATCACTGGGTGAAGGCTGGTTTGCTGAGGCCACAGCTCTCCCCAGAGATGCTAGAATGATCAACCAGAAGGCTCAGGCCCATGGCTGGTGCTCTGTCATCATAACTCTTTTCCCAGTCACATCAGAGCAGACTGCCAGGTAATGGGTTATTGCGACATTCCTGCAAATCTGCCCTGTTGTCTCTTCCAAGGCCCTGGAAGCAGAGAGGGTGTTGCTCCCTTTGTCTGATTTTTGCGACAGCAAGGGAGCCTTGGTTGGTTAAAAAACACGCGTGCAATGCCTATCAGCGCTAGATCTGGTGACACACACAGCTGATGGACAGAATACGGTCTGGTGTATCTATAGCCATTATAAACATATTATGCATCTCCATTCAAAATAAGATAACAATATAAATTGTAGAGCTCTTTAACCAGTTGCCATGAGTGACAACCACAAATAGCTGCTGGGATATCTTGAGAGACTTGCCTCTGCATCTTTACAAGGAGCAATCAAAGGTGCTTCTTATTTCTGGGGCAGAAAAGTGAATCAGGGGAGCTATCAGATAACCGAGGTTCTTCCTCGCCTCCCATAGCAGCTGCTGCTTACAACCGCGTCGTCATGTAATTGTAAAATGAGTACGGTAAACATGATGCATAATTAAGTAACAAAGTGCGGAGAACCTTTAGAAAATGTACTAAAGGCATAAATAGAAAGCGGGATGAGATTTCTGCCAGCAGTGAATATCTTTATTAAAAGGTTGCAGTTTCTGGAAATTATTGTTTAACCAAATTATCAATGTGAATGAAATCAGGCTTTGGGGGAACTTCTAATTCATGCAATCTATCAGGTGTTATTTAACTGTTGTTTATACTGTGTGGAAAAAAAGCAACACCATCACATTGTTTATCACTAGGAAAAATCCTGATTTTTTAGGGACTAATCTCTGGTTGTCATGATGAAAAATATGAATAATTTAATGCAAAGCTACTTAGAAATATGTCTCCTGCATCTACACATATTTTCTGGGTCGTTTTTTTTTCAAGAATTTGTTTCAGAGAAAGGGTCTGAAACCAACAGTAAATATTATAGTGGTTTTAGTGGATACATCATTAGTTACAAATGTCCATTAAATCAAGTATTTGGAAACACCAGTAATAATATGATCATGTAGAAGTAGCTTGAAATCAGCATAGGTGGTAAAGAAACTGGACCCAGACACAGAGCTTGACATGGTAAACAATAAAAGTACATAAGGATTATTATAAGGTGTACATAAGGATTCTTCTGCAGAAGTTGTGAACTCCTCCCGGTATGATTTTGCAAAATACTTTGATTACTGATGGAGAATCTTCAGTACGTGCTTCTGGATTTGCTTAAGTTGCCTCGGTCTTGATGGCACGGTGCAGATGAACACTTGTAACCAAGTCTGTGAAGGACAAATCCAGATTTCCAGATAGAGGCATGCATCTCAGTTTACAGTTCTGGCACACGGCAACACTGATAGGGTACCAAACAACACTCTGTTTTCATTTTGGACATTTCTTGTGAGATAGTTGCTGATAGCACACACTGCAGCAATTCACTCTCCTTTGCTGATTTGAGAATTCATTTTTCTGTCTTCCCTTCATAAAAACATCCACAGCTGAAGTTTCCCTGCTGAAAAAAAGCAGAGAGATTTATTCTTGGTTTCTTTAGCTACTTCATTACATGGAAGAGCTGTGGAAAGGCTTACAGCCTCAAGAAGAAAGATGAATCTGGGAAATAAAAACAATGAGAAAAGGGATGTATACAAAATAACAAAAAAGTGTATTATGCATCAACAGAATGTCCCTATTTGTCACGGATCAATCCATTAAAAATGGGACTTATTTGTGATAAGAATAGTAATTATTTGACACTGGTATAACTTCAATAACCAGTAATTACCCTTTCAGCAATGATCTAGAGAGGCTACTAATCAAAGATGATACAAACAAAGATGGTGATACTGATTTTCTAGAAAGGGGCCAGATCAGTATGTTCCAAAGCACATCCTATCTGACTCTTGCTTTTTATCTTCTGGGATTATCTTGACATTCATTCCAATTCTCAGGGAAAGGGAGATCTCCACAAAAATATCATAAAAGGGTCATCATGTAGAAACAACTTAACAGAACAGAATTCTACTCTGCATCGTAGGATGCTTGGTTGATTCAGATGCACAAAAAATGACTCATATCAGCTTTAGCCTATGTCTTTCTTCTATGAAAATACATTTCTATGATCTGTGTGGCACAGCAATCTTTTTGTTGAGAATAATAAAAGAGTTTTGTCACAGGGATGGGTTTATCTATGAATCTCAATCAGCCTCAATCAAATCTCTTCAAAGTTTGCCAGGTCCCGTGGTTTACCAGTCTGTATTTCTGGCATCTCACAGTAATTTTCAAATGGTTGCCAAGATGATATATAATCAGAGTGTTTGTCTTCTAAAGGCAGAGTTAATAGGTGCCCTACAAGAATCCTTTGCACACATTTTGCCCTGTCAACTGTTCAGCTTGTTCCCTAAACCTGGCCTGCTTGAATATCAAAGGTGGCAGCAAATGGCAAACGTTTACCCGTGCCTTTCTCTAAGTGCAGTGTCTGAGACTGTAAAATGAGTACAACATAGGAACTCAGATCCCCAGCAATTACAGGAGCTACATCAGAGACTCTTGTTAGACAGCTTTCTGTCTTAAAAAAAACAAACTGTTCCTAAGCAATTCTTCTCCATCTTTATTAGAAGGTCAAACCTCTGAAATAGATGCCTTCTCTTCTGTCCTTCATGTGATAATTTAAAACAGGCTTTACTGTATAAATATCAAGTGCCTTAAAGAAAAGCAACAAAAGGAGTTTAATTTCTCCATACATTGCTGCTCTCCAATATGATACATAAGCTGCAGTGAGACTAAAACACAGTTACGGGGGAAGAAAATTACTGCAACATTGGAAGATGTCCCGGAGGGGATTCTCACACCAAAGCGGATTTATTTCTTCTGTAGTGACTGCTACCACAGCACCATTTTTACAGTTCCATGCTAGTTTTCCAATAGAACTCCACATATTCTGCAATTATATGTAGTAATTGAGCAAAACCTAGACTGGCTGTCTTTATTTAAGGAAGTAAGAGGAACAGCAGGGAAAGAAAGCGTGGCTCACATGGCAAAACAGGGGAAGCAGGCTGGGGGGATTTGTTTGGGGAGTGACAAGGACAGCAATAGTGGTTTCCCATGACTTCACCCTTTGCTGCCTGGAAGGTTTCTGAGCAGGAAACTGCCAATTTTGGTAAATCCTATGGTATGTTCTGAAACTCAAAAAGAAAAAAACCCCAAACTGTTACTCAGCAAGAAAGTTCCTTGCCTAAGGTGGAAAAATTCAAGATATTTCAAAGGGTAAACTTGCATGGTTGAAAAATACATTAGAAAATACTTGCCAAAAACCTAAAATCTGATCTGGAAAGCAGCGCCAAAGCCTGTCTACAAGTGTTGTTCTCTGTGGCAGTGGGTGCCACTAACAAAGGTTTAGGTGCTGCAGTCAGGCACATGCCCAGCTGCGATGACTTCTACTGGGAAGGACGTCCCAAAGACACCCATGGCAACCAGTTAGTCAGAAATCTCCACCTGGAAAGTGAGCTGGCATTTTTGGCTTCAACAGCAGTTCTTGTTTATCTGTTGTCTTACGAGGGAACCCCGAGGCTCTGTTCAGAGTATAAGCCAAAAGAGAAGTGCATTTGGTCAACATGTACCGGGGGCCTTGGAGTGGCAATGGGAAGGGGCAGCATGATGGAAAGCATGTCTGTCCAGCAGCACAGCTCAGTTCTTCCTGCTAGAGGAGTTAGCAGGCATTTTGGTGTTTCACTGGGGATAATAAAATTTTCTGAAATTTGTTGGTGCTGAGCTCCCAATGAAATTGGCCTGCAGTCTTTTTTACCATGTGAGGACTTACCTCTTGGAAACCTTCTTGATGTATACTCAATATCATGTAAAATTGGATTTCTGTCCCATATGATATTAACTGTGAAAATTCACTTTTAAAATCAGCAAATAGATTATTTTTCAGCTGTCAAAATCCAACAGTTCAAAAAGTGATTTTTTTTTTTCCCACAGTTCTTGAAACTTCTCATGCATTTTCAGTTACTATCTTTCATCATTTTGAAATTGAAATGATTCTGCTTTGAGTAAACATCTGCCTCCGCATAAGGGAACAATCTTTATGATTTTCAGTGTCCTGAAATATGGGGATGAATGGTCCAGGTGGTAATAAATGTTACTGCCAGATAACACCATATGCATAGAGAACACATGTTTGCAATTGAAGAAATCTTAAAGTACGGACCAATTAATTTTCACAGAAAAAATATTTTCCATATATAATAACTTTCCATCTACATTACAGTCCATTGCATTTTACTCGACCTAATTTATATTTGGAAAGCAAAATTAATTTTTCCTTTTATATGGAATAAAATAAATTTATATTGAAAACATAACACATTAAAATATTCTTTCTGTGAATGTAATTATTCCATACAAAATAAAAAAGCCAGCATCCTTCAGTCTACAAAATTATGTGGGTATTTAATTCCCAAATAAAATTCTATTGAGGGAAGGAGTAAATAAAAAAAGAGCTGTCTAACATGTGAATGACATCTGTCATGTCTGCCTTACAAAAAAAGTCAATGTAAGGCTAGTCCTAAATAATGTTCCAAAATGCATTCTAACAATATTTTTTATACGGGCTAGATACATAGGATTATGTGTTGAAGCAGTTCAAATGCAGAACTTTTGGTACTGCTGGCTTTGTGTTGGAACTGAGAGCCTATTGGGGCATCTTTCTCTGGGTATGCATCAGGATAGTCCCCAAGAGATAAGTCCCCATGTGACTTATGGCTGCCATTACACCACCCTGTCGACCTAATGTCTTAAACGTGATGGACTTTTATCTGGAAGATAATTATCACGATCATCGGAAATATGCTTTAACTTTAGAAAACATAAATCACTTTAATTTGACAACTACAGAAAAAAAAAAAAGTGTAATGAAGGTCAGTAGCAAAAATTGTAAAAGCTTGATCTGAGTTTTAAACCCAAGAATTTTAAAAATTCAGTGATCAAATATGGGAGAAAAACATGAAAGGAAACACTTTTTTCTTGTAACATGGATGTTGAAGACTCAGATCCTAACCGAGCAAGCTAAATTCAGACAGTCAGGTTTCCAACTCTCATTGCTTGCTGTGGATGTCGACTCAAGCTTTTAAATACAACAATGATGTGATTTAAAGGGAAAAACCCATGTGGAGCTGTGGGAGTCTGTGTTTGAGTCCAGCCTGATGACACCACCAGGAATTTTGCACTTGCTAGCATTGAGGTCAAATGCATATTTTAAAGGTCTCTGGTCCTTCTGTCTATGATTTTAGCTATCAGTTGATGACATTTTGAGTTTTATGTATTCTTTTATGTACAGCCATGTTTTTTTGCCAATGAGACCAACAGTGGCAGGAATAGAAACACAGATGGCAAAGAAACTGGTGTGCAGTTAGATATTTTTATTTTCCTCAAACCGACCTGTGTCTTCAACGGATAAATAAGAACAGGACACTCAGAGGTCAGTTGCAGATGGGAACGCGGGACAATAGTCACTTGGTGAAGGATTTCTAGAGATAGTTTTTTTCTAGATGGAAAATATCATTTCATTAACCCCAGCTTTTCTTAAGTTCAGACACATGGTAAAAAGATGCTCCTATTGTGGAAGAAGGACTGCACCAACCCATCCAAGAGACTAAGGGACACAGAGAGTTGCTGTGTTATCAGCTGCTCTTATTTGTGTCATAAACATTCACATAAACAGTGGAGGTCTTCTGTAAGGATTTATAGTCTTATACATGTAAACCTGAGGATTGACATTGTTTAAACTACCAGAAATTAAAGCAAATAAAATCAACCTCCTCACAGAGCATGGGAGCATCTCATACATCATAGGCCAACAGAGCAGACCAAGACTCCTCAGCATTGGGAAGGAGACAAAATAGGGATAACCCTTCTGGGCTGGAGTCCCTGGTACCCCAAGATGCTCCTTGTCTCATCGTTGATGTCCCAAAGTCTACGTGAGCCTGAAGCTCCCCACTTGTGCTCTGCTCTTCTCCACACTTGAGCACTGCAGGTAGGAGAGTCCCACCAGGAAAAGACACCTCATTCATCATCAGTGTGGACATAACCCTCACACACACGCACAAACACCCTCCCAGAAGGTGGCAATTTTAAATCAGGCTGAGAAGGCAACCTCCCTTTTATCAGCCTTACAGTGTGCCAGGCAAAATTTGCCCGATATCCCTTTCTGGACACATAATTGCTGTTTGCCAACTCCTGGCTCACGCTATCTGCAAAGTGCGGATTTCCTCTCTCTTTTGTTAGCAACCGGTTCAAAAGGCAAGGTTGATCAGAGCAGTAAACAGATGAGCTATTATTTACTTGTTCCTGTGGCAGCAGCACGTAATTCAGGCTGGACATACTGCAGCAATTATGATGCCTTTTTCATTCACTCAAATGAATCAATCACTTGCTTCACTTTTGTGTGAACAAGAAGTAACAAAACAAAAAAAAACAAAAACAAAAATTAAAAAAATGAAATCTAAATACTTGCTTGTTGGGCAATAAACAGGGAGACAGCTTGTTTTTTAAGACCAACATTTACATGAAATTATCTTCTTATATAATTAACAGCCCCTGGTTAATAACCATTCTGCAAATAACTGTGTATCTATTGAAATGAACAAATGAATCATTACCATTTAGCACTTATAGGATAATAACAGGATCTAAACACTATCAAAAAAGGGAATACTTGAAAATCTACCAGAAAGTGGCACCTCCAGAATAATATGAATGTGAAAAATGGAAAGATAGAAACAGGAAAAGTTTAAAACATGCAAAACACCAGAGTCTCTGCAGTCTGGTTAATTCCTGAAATGAGTTGATGGTGTTAGGTGCTGTATGCACACCCAGTAACAAAATGCTTGTGCCTACAGAGGGGGAAAAAATTAAAAATTTAAGAAAGCCAGAAGTGGAAGAAAAGGGATATGATTATGTCTGGCCATAGGCCTCCAAAAGTCTGTATGCATGACTGACACAGTTGCATATCATCTTCTGTTCAAAACCACCTGGGATCACTCCCAGGACCCAAGTGGAGCTATGAGGTTTTCCAAACTGAGCAGGGGTTGCTTGCTCAGCTTCATTCAAGAAAACAGTGAACAAACCCCATTTCTCCTACATCCCATGCTCTTGCTGTCACTATAAGATTCCCCCCACCTTTTCTGGGAGGAAAGAAATGAGCCAAAAAAATTATATAGCTAATTTCAGAAATAACTCTAATTTAGACTTAAAGTCTCTGAAGCCATAATGGGGCTGTATTATGAATATGATTGTCTGAAGTTAACTCTCTCTTTTTATTCACTTGTCTAGCAATTTATTTGTAAAAAGTAAGCAAACTGAAATGAGCAGGCAATCAGCTGCCCTGACACAGTATTTTACCCAAGGGTATTCTCCAGGAATGGAGGCAGACTATTTCAGCCATACAATGTAATATTTATACCTCCATCATGAGAAGAACTCATGACCTTACTCCTAGTTGTAATGAAAAGGTATATATTAAAAAAATAACCCTCTCTTTACAATGAAAGACGTTGCAATACCCCAAACTCTAATAGAAGTGGACAGAGATATTTTGAAGTATTGCAGGATGTATTCCATTGGAGAAATTATCATCAGCTGGTGAGTACGTACAAACAAGCACCTGCACAAAGCAGTGTTTGAGAGAGTTTGCTTACATTTGGAGAGCTATGAATTCAACTTTTATATGCACCTGTACTGAGACATATCAACCTGACCTTTTTTACATCGATCTTTGTTTCTTGTATAAAGTTAATTTGTGGGTAGACAAAAGTAGTCATTGCTGAGAAGCAGCTCTTCTCCTTTCTCAAACCCAACCAGGCTGCAGAAAAAAATACATCTTGGCTTCAGTGCCCCCTCATGCACGGCAACTAATTAGAAGTAACAAGACAAATGGAGCAGTTTGTGGGCAGTCCAAAGACGAAGAAAAATCTTATATAGTATTTTCTCTTGGGAAGATCTTTTTGAGGGCTGCGTCTCTCACTGCTACAGTGACAGGGTGGGATGAGATCCTTGCCAGGGCGCTACAAACATCAGGGGCTTTTTTAATTGTCCAGGGTAATAAGAAATCATCTAAGGCTTTTCAATCATTGGCATAGGTATTATGCAGGCGGTGTCTTGTAAAAATACCTTGCAGAAGATAGTCTCATGTCTACACTGGTAATATAACTTACTCCTCTTGCAAAAGGCAACATTTTGCTCTCACTTACGTGCTAATTCAGTAGGGTTTCTCCTGACTGATGTGGTAATAGCTAGAAACAGAATTTGGCCCAGTATGCGTGCGTCTGTAAAAGGTCTGAGAGCGGTGGGTAAGCACTGAACATGAGCCAGAGGTGCATGAAAGTCTCTGCTGGAATGAGAGAACAGCCCTTTCGAAATAATAATACCGGCCTTAGGCACAAAACGGGAGAGGATTGTGGTAATATGCTGAGACGGCGCTGTGCTCCCTCCTCCATCCCTGTGCACAGCCCAGAGCCCGGTCCAGGCTCACGAACACCTCTTTTAGGATAATTTCAGGGCAGAAGTAAAAGACACACAATAAGATGAAAGACAGTCTGCACTGGTGTTTCTCCTTGCTGGAGTCACGACCGCTGAAAAGAGAATATTGTTCCCGTAACAAAGGTGGATATTGTGAACCCAAGCAGATGATGATGAACATTGGCAACAGACTTCCTGTATCAGCGAGCAGGATGGCTAAATTATACTGGGGAAAAATTAGGATTAAAATAACTGTAAGATTAATTTCCTATTTTACCTGGAATAAATAAACCTTTACCTCTGTAACTTGTTATAATAGCTGGGCTGGTATCTGCTAAAGAGCTAACATATTTAGTTTTATTGTTTTGTCAAAATATTAAGAATATCAATATATCTCCATAATTCAGTGTTATACAAAGAAGCATTTTTGTGCCATATATAGCAAAGATTGTATTATACTTTTGAGATCATAGGTAATGATGACAAAGTGATCTGTGTTCAATTTCAGCATTAATGTCTGGTTTGAACAAAGCCTGAAATATGGTCTGGGAGCTAAGAGGCTTTAATATTAAGATCTTTAACTGTAATTTATGTGACAGAAGATAGGGTTTAGCATAATAAAATGTAATGGGCTCCTCAAATGAAGAGGACTAAGAGACAATTGAAAACAAGGTAAAAATGGTAAATTATAAATAACAGTAAATTTACCTTTATGTTGTTACTTCATTTATTTTTGATTTGTTAGATAGGCTCTGTAATTTCTCATTTTGCTACATTTGGAACCAGGAATTTCTGCACCTCAGGAATAAAGGGTCGAAGGCACAGCAATACTGTTGGGCCACTCGTATGAGAGCTGTATTAGGGCTCCAAATAGAAGCTCTCTTTTTATCCAGTGGTTCTAATTTACCTGTAAAAAATCAGCCTGAGTTGAATTTCAATAGAAAGACATGTGGGGAGCAAATGTATTTGCTTGTTTTACCTCCCAAATCAGTCTGCATTTTTTGAAGTTGTTTAAGTGTAGAAAATGAAGAACATCCGTAACACTTTTCAATATTTGTTGGAAATAAGTTCATTGAAAGGAAAATAACTTTAATAATGACCTGGGGTTTTTGCAAGGTATATTTTGCAAAGTGTTTGTAGATGTTGATAACCGATTGAAGCCTCTCCTCATTACAGCTGAGATTCTGCACAGGTAGTACCACACACCAAAGTGAAAAGTGGGCCATAAGAATTTATCTGAAAGTTTATTGAAAGGGATGAAAACCTCTCTACTTTTTTAAAGATCTCTGGACCAGGCCCTGTGAGCCCTGAAATGGCATGTCTGGAAGAAATCAAGTATATCAGGGAAAAAATCTGATCTATTTGCTTCTTCTGTGGTTCTCCAACTCCGGGACTTCTACTAGCTCAGCATCCTGTATCTTTTTTTTTTTTTGGGGGGTGGAACACATCTTAAAGGTCAGCCTGTTCTTTCAGTCTGCTTTGCAGATGACCAGCTTCAGTCTCTGTGTGTCTCCTTTCTTACAGTAGATCATTAGTGCTTTATTTTTGATGGCCCTGGAAATTAAAATATTTCTTCCCCTCTAGATTTCTGTCTAATGCCTGCACTTCCTGAGGTTCAACTATTTTTTGAAGTCCAGTGGTTTGGGGTTGCTCTCCCAAAGCAAAGTCTGCAGAGCCTTCCTGCATCCCTTTGCAAGGCTTCTACTTTCTTTTTCCCCAATATTAATCTACTTAACTTTATATTACTGATATATGTGAGCACTGCTCACACTTCTTATGGTAAGACAGAGGCTTCTTCTAGTGGTAAAGAACTGGGATTTCTCTTTTCCTCATTTCTTAGAATTTTGCCTCATTTGGTCCTTGCCTGGTCCAAAACTGGTGATAGAGAGGAATGAGTCTGTATGTGTGCAGTACTTGTAAAGAAACAAGGTGTTTATTAAAGGTAGATGTTTTTTTCAATGGTTACATTCCATAAAAACTCCCAAGGGAAAATACAAATCTTACAAGGAATAGTGTTTTCTTTCTTTATAACAGCAGAACGTTGCAGAAGAACCATCAGAATAACATGACATAAAATAGGAAGGTAAAGCAGATCTTTGTGTTAAAGAATTAAAGTAGTTAGTGACACAATAACAGTATTAGATGTGAGTAAGGATCCTACTCCTCCAGGTCCTGAACAAGACAGAGCAGAAGTGATGGTTCCTATACCACATCACTCTCCAGGGACTGGCTTTGGTCATCCTCAAGTACATGAAGAGGACAAAGCTCAGTGACTCTGGAGGGTAGTCCCACACCTAGCTTCTGTGTTACAAATTATTATATATAAGCCTGGTATATGCCAATGACCTAATAATATCCTTTTGTGTATAACTGACCTGATCTGAAGACCACTGAAATAATTAAAAACCCTTCTATTGTCTTCTATAGAAACTGGACTGGAGCCTCACCGAAACAGAAATTAGGTCTGATATTAGAAAAGGTTAAAAATAAAGTCTATGGCATTTCAAAGAAGTAACCCTGATGAAATATAGATTAAAATAAATACAAGGTTTTAATAGTAATTAATAAAACATGCTGTGAATACCTTATAAATGACTGATACATAATAAATGAATCATACAAATGTATTCATTAGCTAAAATTATCATACATAATAATTACATTTTCTGAAAAATTTATGATACAGGGAAATTCCTGTCCTCAGAGGTATTTGTGCAGCTTTCGTTGACTTCAATGCAAACCCACCTGTGTATTCGAGGCTAGAATGTGGCCCTGGGTATGTGTGTATTATTCCATTAATAATGCTGGGAAGGGAGTTCCATGCTCTAAGAAGTATATAAATTCATCCTGCTGTATTTCTTATTTATAAAACATGCTGTGTGTTAAAAGAAGTTCTGTAGCCCAAGGAATCTTTGCTGCAACCCCTCATTCTGCATAAGTGGAAACTGTTACTATAGGAAACATGATTTATTGGAAAAAGTTGTCTTTGTTTTGGTTCAGTTATCTTAGACTTCAGCTGTCCATGTATGCAGGCAGATAGCATTCGTGATCACAGTGTTTAGGCAAGTGTTGTATTAAATTTGCTTCTGAAGTGAGCAAAAACCTTGTTTAGAAATGCACTGACTTCTGTCGGGTGTGGAGTTCCAAGGCTGATCGCAGGGATGATCAGCTCTTCAGCAGCTTGTTCTGGCCACGACTTCCAGATGGTCCAGAGGGGCAGTGAATAACAAAAGTGCTTGTTTGGTATTTTATCATATTAAAGGTTACTTCTCTGTTTGGGATATTGTATAAATTCAAGGTCTTGGCCATGAAAGTTTTGCATAGGTGCTGCTTCCACTAGAAAGAACTTCTGTCCCAGTTGACCCTCAGGTCAGATAAAAAAATCTATAAATGGAACTAAATTCTCAAATACTCAGGCCCAGAAACCACCATCATGTTTTTCTGCCAGTTGGCGATGGTCCCTGGGTTTCTGCAATGTCAGTACCTGTGTGATCAAGACACCTGTCTCTGGAGAGCTGAATTTTCCCCAGCTCCTTTTGAGAGATTATTCTCCTAAGCATGCCTACAAAGAGGATGAGTTCTCTCCCTGGGAGAACCTGAAAAATCAGATAGGTGTGTAACATTCAAAAGTTAAGCAGAAATAGGCAGACCTGGAGAAGAGATCAAAGGTTATCAACAGCAGCGAGCATTAATGAAGATTGTAGAGGAGAAAAGTAAGGGCTGATTTCAGGACACTGCCATTGTGTTCAGTTACAAAATAGGGGAATTTGAGGATCAGATATGCAAGTGCAGGTGGTGGAGGACTGTAGCAACAAAGTCAAAGAGTTTGAAAGAAACCCAAGGGTTTTTTTAAAACAAAATACTTATAATTTATTCACTTGGGAATTGATATTCCTTTCCTGTCTTATCAGCTGATCGCATTTCTGCTCCTGTGAAATCCGACCCCTGGGTGGAACACACAAGATAACACAGATGGAGTAATTTTGCTTTGCTTACCTAAAATGAGAGATGTGCATTCCCTGTGCTATAGTTAAATTACCCTGCAGACCTAGGACCATGGAGCCTGATTGACATGAGAAAAGCTCCACAAGCCATTTCTCTGCAAGACATGTAAAGCACACGGGACATATTTCTTTGGATTGTTTTAGCATATTACCTAGACAATTACCACTTCAAATTAATAAGTATTTTTTAAATGCAATAACACGTGTCTTTAAAGTAAACATGCTTTCTTTATTAATTGCAGAAATTTGCCATGACACATATCTAAGTGGCTCTGGTGTAACAGGTTTTAGGATTTGATTACAGCACCATCTACTGGGTATTGAACTTCTCATTTTCCCGAACCCTTTCTGGCATCTCTTCTTATTGCAGTTAAAGTAGATCACTTTCAGAAGACGACTGAAGGAAGGGGGTCCTAATTTTAGGACCCCCATTAGGGCCTAAACTCAAAGCTCTTAAAATCGGCGCAAAGATTTGTTAACTTCAGTCGGATTTGGCTCTTTCTGGTGATGCTCAGCTAGAGTCATATTTAAATTACCAGCTTGGACTCTGCAATGAAAAACAGATCTAAAGAGTGAGACAGCATGTTTACTGCAACACATTTCATATAGTTATAACAAGGGATCATCCATTTAACAAATAAGAGCATTATAACACTGAATGGGTGTAGACAGGTAAAAGTGAGCAAACAAATGTGATGTCCTCAGGCAAAACAACTGAGTGGCAGCAGAAAGCATTGAATTAATTTAAAGAAAGAAATTTTGCTTAAGGGATTAATCAGTTAGACTTAACTCATACCATGTAATATGAATCCCTTGTATTACTTTCAAAAAAATTGATTTCTTCCTGGAGAGGGGATTTGTTTAAAAGCTGATTAGTGGAAGTAATGTTTAGAATATTTTCATTCCCCAATGATTGTTCATTTTGCACATAATCCAGACTCCCACTGACTTTTACACAGCTGTAAGTGTTCTGGACATAACCCTGCTAACATCTGAATAATGTTGTATGCCATCTATTAGTACTATGATTCTTAAGCAACTAACTGCTCAAGGAAGGTAATATTCAGCACAATCCAGTAATGCAAAATATTTTGTAGTAGGTACTGCTCTTATTTTGTGCCCATAAATGAATTTCTTGTACCCTTTATCTGAGAAATCTTTGGGAAAACCTGGCATGTAGCTGTTACTAACAGAGCTGGCAAAAGTAACGGCTGACCTAGGAAGTCCCATCCTGATGAAGCCCTGGTTCTTGGGGCAAAATTTGTGTTTTGGGTCACCTGGATGGCAGGTATGACAGTCCCAGTCCTGTGGTGCTCCATGAAAAGCACCTCACAGCCCTTCTCCTTGCCTTTCCCATTTGCTATTACATAGAGAGACTGGCCACAGTATTGTGCTGTGCTGTGATGGATGAACGAGTACAAAAATGTCCCCTCCTGATCAGCCTTGTTCTCCATCACTTCTAGTCATGTACCAGATCTAAACTGGTCAAGGAACTATATGAACAAAACTCAGAAGATGGTCTGAATCCAAAAGAGCAGACTCACTTACCCTTTTCTTATACTAACACTTGATAAATTCTTCCTTGAGATATTCTGGGTTGCTGAAAGACAAATTCACACTTTTCAATGAAAAAAAAAAAAAAAAAAAAAAAGAAACCAGAAATCTACTAAATGAGACTTTGCAATCATACTGACGTGGGGAAGTAAGATCATAAGAAGTACTATCCAGGTAAGAAAATGAAACCCTGTGTGCGATGAAGTAGATAGAAAAACCTCACGTGTGGCTGTTAGGTTGCTATGTCTTCATATACGTGATGATTTTTGCTCATCACAGAACAGGCAGGAGTAGCCCTCCCAGTTGTCTGAGCTGAGGGACAACTGATAAAGGTGGCCTAAGAAGCCATCCTCAGCAGCGTCACCTTTTCCTCAGCCTCCTTAGGACTGATACTAGGTGAAAGCTAGAAGTGCTTCAAGGCATCCTTATCTCACACTGAATCCAATCATACAAGCCTTACAATAGGATTATGGAGTGCCTCTGTCGTCGTTACTGATAGCCCTGGCTTGTGCACTCCTGGCAAACCATCCAAGGGGCTTCCCTTGACTGAGCATGACACCAGATCTCCCTCAGTTTCCACCAGAACATTCCTCCTGATGTCTAAACCCTCCATTTCTGCAATTAAACCTGTTTATTTCACTAAACACATCAAATTTATTATCTTTTTTTTTTTTTTTTTTTTTTTTTTTTTTTCTGTGAAAGGCTTCAACATATTTGAAGGCTGTTATTTGTCTTTACTTGATCCATTGAATTCCTGTTTTCACTGCTGCTGAATACCTTACGTGAAAGGTTATATTCTTTGCATAAGATAACCCAATATTTCATGCAGGCTGGTTTTAGTGTGAATGAAGGATGAACCCAGCCTCAAACCAAGCTTTGCTGTGGTTGTGCTCATGAAAGAAAAGTTGTAAGGTCAAGCTTCAATTTTTGAAAATGCTTGCATGCAAATCTTTGATATATTCCAGTGATAAACATTTTGTATTTGTACAAGTATAAATGTAGCAGTTGGACTAAGCTATTTATTGTTGAGGTTTTATTGTCTGGATAACATTGATTTTGTTTTATTAGAAAGGGGCTTTTTCCCCCTGCATGAGATTAGTAGCATTCTGTGCTGGATGGGGCAATGGTACAGCAGAACTTTGATTTGGGGCACTGAATTGTGCAAACTTGTTTATTAATATAAGCATATTTTATTACTAGATGCCTGATACCAGATGAAGACTGAATGATGTATTGCAGGATCCTTTTGAAGTTGATCTGTTCCAAAAGGCTTATGAGACATTTTGAAAGTATATTGTTAATTCCTTTTTGATCATAGTAAAGCAGAGCTTTTGCTGGCCAAAAAGGTATGTTTAGATGTTCCTTGCTTCTCGGTATTCTAGTGTGACAGGATTCTAGGTATTCCGGTCACACTGCCCATGTGGAGAAAGACAACCATGCCACTGAAATGAGTTGATCTCTGTTGTTATATGTTAAGAGGGGATGTATGAGACATGGTGGAGATGTTTCTGCTGGGAATTCCCTGAGAGCAGAAGAGGGCTGCAAAGACAAAGGCAGGATGCATATGGCTGATGGCAAGAGAAGAGAGAAACCACTGGAGGAACTCAGATATGAATACTAAAGAAGCTCACAGCAATCAAGACATGGTAATTAAGTGATGATAATAGGAGGGTTTGTCTGTCTGTCCCTCTACCTACCTATAAACTCTGTCTATGACCATAATGCAATTCCTACCATTTGTCTCGCCATTTTTCTAAGCATGCAACATTTACATCTAGTTTTAAAATTCTTCTGGTTTTATAATTCTTAATATTCTCTGAGACACTCAGTGAACTGAAGGAAAATCTAGGAGAAGTAAAGCTTTCCTGAAAGGCCTTTTAGCTTGATGGAGAGCAAAGGGATGATGGTCATTGTGGTGATGAGGATGGTAGCTGTGGTGACAAATGGCAATTCACTGACGTTTGGTAGTCTCACTAGACAGGGACTTCACACGTTATTTTCAGGATTATTTTGTCCCAGATTCCACCCTACAATAAATTATTTCTGATAGGTATTATAACACATTTTTCTTAGCAGAGACTGAAACCAGTGGAGGAAATGGGTCTACCCGATGAAATATCTTGTTTAGTTCACTGGTGGTAGAACATTTAAACCCTGTGCCCCCAAAACAGAACATCAAAATTTGATAGAAACAAGTGGCCTTGCCTGTGCCTTCAGAGAGGTACATAACAGAGTGATGTTTGATTTGAAGCAATCTGATGAAAAATATTCAGGACTGTAGGAAGATGAAATGTCTCCTTCCATATGTATGAGTTTTACTAAGCTAGTAATCCACAGTTTAAAGAACTTTTTTTAAATTTAATAAAGAGGTTATTTTAAACTTAGATCTGCAAAACACTCATACCTCCAGCACATTGCCTCAGTGAAATATCCCTCTACATGAAAATATAGACAGTTAGTTTTTTCTTCCAAAGTGAAACACTGCAAGGTCTTTCATTACTGGTTTATTATGCTTTCTGTATCTTTGCTCATTTTTCACCAGTATTGCATTAAGTATTGATATTGATTTCTTGTAAATGGTACTGAAATGGATGGCTCACAGTTTTTGTTATTGTTCTGTAGCACTTGTATGTAATTTATTATAGCTGCAATGGAACCTGCCCCTTGCTGCCAGGGTTTAAATTAAATGTGCCATGTTTTGGCCCCTAGTAGTCACATACATTTCTCATTCTAGATCTAAAAGTGTTATGTATAAAGTTACTTTTATAATTACTTCTTTTATATTATTTAAAAAGTTTATTTCAATAATTTTGGTAATTAATATGTAGTATATTGCTTGAATTAATAGTATTTTTCTTTTCCATTACAGAGACAAATTGCTGTCCTGTAAAAGTAACACAAAGTAGCTGGTAGTGGTGACTGTCTTTTCTCTTTCTAAGAGAAAAAGGGCAAATCAGCTCCCAACATTTTCAGTCTGTGGTGGATCTAAGGCTTTACGAATGTATGGACTCCCAAAAAGGTCATAATGGAAGAAAAAAACTAGTACTGACATTGAGGAGGGACAGCCCTATTGAAAGGGAATTTCTCTGGACCATGCCTTAATGTAGTGGACTTTTGGCACAGAATTTGACTCAGAACCATCGATTAACTTGATTTTCTGAGAATAAAGCTATAGCACTGACAAAAATGAAGTAAAGCAAAGAAACTCTCCGCACCAAATATCTCTGTACATGTGGTTCCTTCATGTAGGGTTTGTAGAGAAAATAATATTGATTGAGAGAACACTAGCGGTGTTAAAGAAAAAAATCTGATTGATAGGACAGTATCAACAGCACTGATATTGAAAGAGACTTATTGTATATTTCCCAGTTTTATTTGCTGCCATTTTTAATAGAAATAAACTTTCATATTCTGGCAGGGAGTGAACATTTTTTCAGTCTGTCCCTGAACAATCTTCTTCCCCGGGATTTTGAAAGGGTTAGGATGAAGGAAGGAGAGACATTTGGTTCTTCATTCAAGGGTGTCTACATTTCCTCCTCTTGCTGCTTCTCTGTAGGTGCATCTCTGGCTCTGGACTGTTGGATGTTACTAGGCTATTAGTGTTGTGCTCATGAAATTGTATTGGTGTAAAGTGCATTATTTCTAAGTTTTTTTAGAAGTCATTTAAAATGAAACTCGGAGCTTTTCACACAAGATTAACTGAAACCCTTTACAAAAAGTCTTAGTTCCAGTTCACTGAATAAATCCAATTGCCATTTCACAAGCTCTTCTTGGACTTTTCCTCCCCTTGATTTTGGGCAATGTCCCTTACTCTTCCCTTGTAGCTTTAAATAGGTCTGTCCCACTCAATTCTCTCTGCTCATCCTGCAGAGTAGCTGGACTCATCCCCCAGGCCTTTGTAAATGAGGCCTTTGAAGCAAACCAGGAATATTTTCACAACAAGCGAGTTCACAGCCAGAGTTCAAAAATTCAACATTTATGCAACAGAGTGGCTGTTTTTATGTCACTGTTTTTAAGGCCAGTGTGAACACAAAGCATGGCACAGCCATAATTCTCAGGCAATGCAAGGTTTCAGCAAGGCAGGGACTTGCTGCTCCACCACTACATGTGAGCTGGGAAAGGCTCTCTACTCATGAAATGACATTGTATTTACCAAAAAGCATTTTTAAGGCATGTTACGTAGCTCTGTAGTTTACCAACTCAGCCAGGTTATGGCCAGATCCTCCACCCTTACGGTGGCAAATCTTTCAACAAGATCTATAGGACAAGTTCTCAGGTGCATGTGTAGGTTTTATTTAAGTGTCTGGTTTAACTCGATTGAGCAGTAATCAAGGGGGAATTGTAGTTTGGGAGCCTGGCTGGGCAGAGCAGCCTCCTGCTGCCAGGGGAAGTTGGAGAAAAGGAGAAGAAAATTAGAGCAGGGAAAGTAGCAACCTGACTGGATGCTGGAGAGATG
Source organism: Tyto alba (assembly GCF_018691265.1). Classification (NCBI taxonomy): domain Eukaryota; kingdom Metazoa; phylum Chordata; class Aves; order Strigiformes; family Tytonidae; genus Tyto; species Tyto alba. The sequence continues at coordinate 5,062,759 of NW_024881261.1, read as the reverse complement.
CTGGAGTTTCACCTCATCACTGGGAGCTTGGTCCAGGGGTGACTTGAAAGGAAGTGGGTAGGAATGGGTCAGAATATTGTGCAGGTGTTGCTGCAGGGCCAGAAGCAGGCTGAGCTCCAGTGGGGATAGAGAACAGCTCTGGTTGCTGTCAAGGGTAGGTGCATCACTGATATGAACATGCCCTCACCTTGAGCATTTTCCTAGAGCTATTCATGACTTTAAAATGACCTTAATTTCATCCTCAGGCTCAGTCAAGCAGAGCAGCTCCTTGGGTTTGGTGCACAAGCTTGGCCTCTGCAAGGATGAGCTCCTAGGAAAGGAGCACAGAGAGGACATGTAACTTCCACAGGGCATCAGTGCACACTAGAACTGTAAAACAGAGGGAAGATGACAATGTGAATATTGTTAGTTAAAAATCGAATATAGAATTTTATATAGATGTGAAATCCCTCATTGTTGCATAGCTGAAGTGACTTATTTTCATCCAGGAAATCCTTACATATACATACAACATAAGTCTTGGTTACATAATACATTTCTGTCAGCTGTAGCAGTGTGTACTGTGCATTTTGCCATGAACTACTGTCCTCTTGTGGTTAATCTGGAACCACCAAAAAAAACCCCCAAATTTTAAAAGTCTGATCGAAGTTTTAATTTACGCTTCCCAGGTTTAAACTCAGTATTTATCTTTTTTGCTTATACTTATTTCATTATGTAAAAATCCAGAGACAAGACTGCTCTGGTGATATACTGATGGGCTCTTGGGCTCTTTACCTGGCACTTCACATGTTTACAATTATAATGATAAAAAGTACTGCTTAGCTGGGACTTCAGTTACCCATCAGTTACCTGACACTGAGGGATTGATACATAGGTAAGGAACAAGTCATCCAACCATCATTTCAATGGAAAAAGGCCCTTTGGGCTTAGAGCAAAGCATCATTTTGTTGTTTGCTAACCACGGCAACATATAATATAAATGGAGCAAATTTGCCTTCTCTTGGTTTTCTGCTGTTAGAACTGCTGTAGACAAAGAATGAATAAAAAATCAAGGATGAAATATTATGCTTCTGTCTGATGTTTTCAGCAGAGGAAGACTGGGAGGAGGAAGCAGTGGACTCCCAGGTCTGATCTAGCTTTCTGACAGCCCTTGTGCACAGAGCACCCTGGATGCATTGGCAAAGGGCGGTTCAATGTGTAGAAATGGGGTTGCCCTGGGCTTGGGTGATTTAATGCCTCAATGGGGTGAACATGGAGGGTGTGCAGCATCTCAGCAGCTCAGTTCTGTACAAACAGAGTGGGAGTCCTGACTTTCCTTGGATGTTTGGAGGAATGATCACATTATTTTGACATATTTGCAGACTTTTCATTTTCTTTGCCTTTCAACGTATTAAAACGTGTGTGTATGTACAAAGAGAGAGACAGAGCCTGATTAATAAAGAAACAAACCTTAAACAGGGGTAGTGCCTCGTTTCTTCAGCAATATAGCTGAACGATTACATTTACAAGGAAAACCTCCCCATCAGGGAGCTGGTCCTGCACTTTCTCTGACTCTTGGCAGTTTGTTATTCACATTTCTACAACCATAAAGGCTAAGGGACACAGCAAGGTAGGGACCATAACCTACATTAATAGCTGAAAAATTTGTCTCTTAGCAAATTTCCATTTCTGGAGAGCTCTCTGGGGCTTGTGCAGTGATGTGAAATAGCTGGTGCTGTGGGTGGGCAGTACAGTGGTGCAGGGGAGAGAACTGAATTCTGAAGAGCACTGTTAGGGAGGGGAAAACATAGGGAAAAGGTAACACAGAGCAATGGGGTGAAACTGGGCAAGGCAAACTCTGGATCAAATATCAGGAAAAAACTTCTGTTGATTTTCTCAGTGACCTTTGAAATTCTACCGCCCATCCCTCAGCTAGCTGATGGTAGAAGACCAGACTGAGAGGAATGAAATCCCTTTATCTCTCAAGGAAAATCAGGAACTGAAGTCATATGGCTATTGATGAGATAGTTCAACCCAGATGATTGCTTTGTTTTGTATATATATATGCTAAGAAATCAGCTACTACAACATCTACAAATCCTACGGATATTTCCAGTCTTATTATAGGATGGTGCACAAGTTTAGCAACAGGACCAGTCTCTGGAGAATGCTGCTGTCACAGCACCATAAAATGGTTGTCTCCTCTGTTGTGACCTCTGTGTTGTTTGTGGAACCACTCACGTTTCAAGATTTGCACTCCAGAGCACTTGGATAGCACAATTAACTTCCTGCATGTTTTCTTAATCAGTCATTACATTAAAAAGTGTATTAAAAATGTTTAGAGACATTCAGAAAAATCATCGTCATGATGAAACAGGATGAATCTCAGAAATATCCACTTTTCAATGGGTATTAGGTCATAGTAAGCCTTAGTTTTTACAAAATTTTCCTTCTCCACAAATATAGGCTTCTAAAATTTTCTAAAAAATAACATTTTGTTTTCCCCTTCAACACTCTGAAAACATGAAGGAGAGTTAAGTATGGAACAAACCGCAAACACTGCGAGGCAAGATTTGGTTTAGCTTTGGGCTGTCTAAGCCCACTTCAATGAAATCATGGTCCCCAGGTCTGAGAGCTGGAAGGTACTGTCGTGGTACAGATAATATCTGACTTCCTGATCTATCTTTTTTTCCCCTGTGTCTCTTCCTTGTTTTAGCCTAAATGAAAGCCTGTTTTAAATAGCACTGTTCTGTATGTAACGTATCAAATAATGTGGAAAAATTTCTTTGCTTGGTAATCACACAATTTGTTTTTACTGGGCCTTAAACATCAGTTGTCAAATCAGTCTGTACCACAGGACAACTACAATCTCTCCTCAGCTTCCAGCCAGTGACTAATTTCAGCCACTATATTCAGACTGCCCTTTGCTGCAGTTACCTGATTTGTATGGAGCCTTGCACTGAAGAGAGAAAATGGATTTATTGAGAAGATAAAGAAGAAAAAGTCATCTCCTCTTTGATTTTTTTTTTTTTTTTTTTTTTTTTTTTTTTCCCCAAAGGCAAATTAGCAACCCAGATGGCTTAGCTTCCCCGTCGGAAGGAATTGCTTATGTTATTTTTGCCTTATGTTAGTTTGTTCAAACCCCTTGAGAGCAACAGGTCTAGAATCCAGAGCTCATATTCTAACAGTGATGATGTGTTTTGCAGTAGCGCGGTGGAAAATCTGAGCATCAGAGGTGTTAATCTGATCTATCAGTATTGGTGTCCCACACCTCAGCCCCAGTGCAGGAAATTAAAGAATGAGATCTACAAGGGAACTATTTCATAATGCTTTAAGCAAATGAACTTCTTAACATTTTATGATCTCTGGAAGATTGTTTTGTTGGTAGCTATACTGCCTGCAGTGCGAAAACATTTGCTGAAAAAATCAGTAGTGTGGCAGTCATGTCAGCTACAGTCCAGAAAAACTGCACTGAGGACACTTACTTGAGCTTTATCATTATGGGGTAAATTACTCAGTCATCATCAATTTTCCTTTGGGCTAAATTTTATGAGAAGAACTGGCCCAAACGTGGGACTGCAGCTTGCTTTATATGGTAAAATCACCCACTTCACCCAGTTTCTCTCCCAGATGCCACCAGGAGCATTTTGCAGCTGTGATCAGTTCACAAATCAAGTAACCTCCCACATTTTCTCCCCTGCTTGGTTCAGAGGGGTTTGAGATGATACATGACCATTAAAGCTTTCTGCTGGTTTATGCTATTTAGAATCTCGTCCCCTTCTTTTATACCATTTCCAGGAAATTTCAATTCACTTTACTGCCCCTTTGCTGTCCTCTGAACCACAGAGGGGTAGAGGGAGACATCCAGCCCTGAATCAGCAGGCTGCAGCTCTCTTCAGGAGCACCAGATCATGTCTGAAGAGAAATAAATGCAGTCTGTGCTCAGCGAGAGGCTCTGACAAAGCTTCAGGCTAACGCCTCCTGTTAATTTCAGAGTCCCCTCAAGAGAAAAAAGGCATATAAAAAGGAAGCAGAAATTCCTCAAGGATAACGGTAATGTACCCTATCCACAAATTACCAGCAGACCTTTACAGTAGCTTATCGCCTATAAAAAGCTTCAGAGTAGTCATTACAGTCGTTGAGCTGATGGTAGTTTTATGACTTTTACTCACCATAAGGCAAGGCAGCGGTAGCCCGATGCAAAACTGCTTCGGAGGGGCTGGCAGGTAGCTCAGACGCAGTGGGCATCCCTGGGGTCTCCTGTGATGGTGCTGTCACCCACCAGCTGCCGAGCTAAAGAAGGATGGGGAGATGGAGCTATAAACCCTCAACCATCCATGTGTGGAGAGCTGCAAGGGGCTCGGGGGATGCCTGTGTGAGCCTTTCTCTTTTTGGGGCAGGGGCAGGCTGAAAGCTGCCATCAGCCTGGTGTTGCATAGCGGGGATGAGGTCTGCCAGGATTTGCACCCCAAAGGTCCAGGGATATTTGTCCTTCCCACTTCCCTGCTTCTCCAGGGGCTTATTCTGTGCCTGTCCCCCAGGCAGACATTTTACAGGTGAGTCCCTGCTCAGTTTTTGTGTGCCTTGGGACTGGTACCTGCAAACAGTGGGTGTGATAAATGCTCCTGCCACGTTTATGGTGCCCATGTGCTGCTGGAGCTGCTCTGCTGCCTCTCTGCCATGTGAGCATCACACCCTTCCATCACCAGCTTCCTCCTCTCCGTCACTTGCTGCAGGTGTGTGTCTGCAAAATTCCCCAATTCAGCCCCTGTCTCTCCTAAACACTGCGCTGTTTGAAATGATTGCAACTAATTTCACTTGGATAGTGAAAAAAACACTAGGCTGTGCTTTGCAGTCCTTTGCATGTGGTCAAACTGTCCCCCAAGGTCTGTGTAACCAAACCCATGGGGAGCACCCAGAGTTGAGTAATTGGAGTGGATTTTAAGAGAAATGATTGCTCTAACAACAACACATATAGACACTTTGATGTGCATGACTGGCTGTTTTTTTTTTTGAAATGCAGCCTGTGGCAGACACGATGCTTTTCCAGGTGTCTCATCCCTATGGGTTTTCTTGTGGGGCTGATAATTATGGCTCTGTAGGAACATCAGGCTGTTCAGCCCTGCCACAGGCTCTACAACTGATTAGGTGTCAGCGGTGCCGTATGGCTGTGTGTGCTGTGTTACATCCAGAATCAGCATGGAAGAACCATCCTCCCATAGCTAATTAATGCGAGGTGCATCAGGAATAATGATCTGAGGTGTTGCTTATGTGGAGGGGAGCGTAGCGTATGTTACACACCGCAATGCTTGTGCCTCTTCGCATGGATGAGCAATGTGAAGGATGCAGAGGCTGCAATGCTGCTACTGCTGTCAACTCCAGCAGATCCAGCCCTCGGTGCTGGGACAACATGTCTTTCCGGAGGTGAGTGGCTTTCCAGGAAGGCTATGCACTAAGTTGAAACAACACATTGGCCAGAGTCCAGGAAATAAATTTTTGTGTGAATTATTAAGATGTCTGGGCCACAGGGTTCCTGGACATTGGGCAGGAAAAAGAAAAGCCCCTGAGAGTAAGTATTTACTGAATAACCTAGAACAAGCGCAACCAAAGCTCAACAGGGAGAAAACAGAGCTAGTCAGCAGGTCTTCTGGTCATCCCTTTCTGGGACAGTAAGGTGGATTTACAGACCTTTAAGGAGTCTCATGAGAGGACACTGGAGAAAGCACAAGGGCTGCCTATGTGGGAGCTGATGGTGATGAAAGCAGGTCTCCTGGGAATGTGGAGGAGAGTTGGTACCTCACCATGGTGAGGAGGGTGATGAAGAAAAATCTGTGAAGGGCTTTGAAATCAAAGGCAAGCAGTTTATTATATATGTGATGGAAAAGAGTGAACCTGCTTAGACCATGGCACGATATTGTGCTTATCTGTGAGGTGAAGAGATGAGAGCTAAGTTAATTAGAAATAGAACTCTGGGTGTCCCCAATTAGTTAACCCCCAGTTTCGGTTAGGCTTCATTTATCTTTTATTTGTATCTACTTCAGATCTTTGGATGTGAAAGAAGAGGCTTCTGGGAATAAGCTAATAATGTCTCCCTTTTTTTTCACTCTTCTTTTGGAGGGGAGAGATGAATTGATTAAAAAGATGGAACATTTCAGATAAATTATAAGAGACATGTTAGATATAGTTTACCATCTGAGTGTATTGGACATTGCTGTTCTATTTGTTATGCAGTCAATGACAATAAAACTAAAAAGTGCAATTGAACATAAGTTCTATGCCAGAATACAGATGAAGATTCTGTGCATGTTCTGCAGAGGAATCACTGTTACTATCCTTGCTGTTAGACTCCATTTTAATTCAGTTCTGTATTATGATGTAAAAAAGCTTCGTTCTGTAATGACCCACATAAGGAATTTTAAAATTTTAATGTATTCTTATCATTTGCCATCAAACACTTACCTTTGTTTTTTATAACCAGAGTATTAGATTGGTGTCTACTCAACTTCACTCTTTGTGTTCTTTTTTAGTTTTATTTTCTAGCAGAGAGATATCACTGGCCTGAGAATATTACAAAAACAAATCACATGGAAAAATGTAGTTCTACCAGGATAGGTTAAGAAACAACTCATGACCCCACATAGCTTTACCAGAGTTAATTTTATTTCTAGTGCAATGAAAGCTTTTACAAAGACAGAAGGAAACCCAAGTATTTTAAATAGAAAACAAATCTTCAAAGTATAGTACACACATAAAATCCTGAGCAAATGTTTACTGACTAGAACACCTGGAACAATTAAGATACTGCAGTGGAACAGCATCTGATTTAAGAGGACAAGCCTTGCAGATGTGTGCTAAGCACAATACATGTGTCGTCCAAAGCACAGTGTTGCTTTAGCCTCTCCCTCAGTTCTTCTTGCACTATTCTTGTACTTAGAAATAAGGGAAGGGAATGAGATGGAAAAAGGTGGAGATTTAGCAGATGTGTTTGCTACACTTATTTTTACTTACTTTTACTCTAGTGTGTATTGAATATGGGCCAGACCTTTCACTGCCCAGCATTACAGGGAAATGTGCATTTCATTAAAGAAAGACAGGCAAGTGGTAGTGTTTCACCCATTTCCTGGCCAGATGCATTAGATGATTATTTATAAAACAGTTAATCCAATAAATGGCTATTAAAAAAAAGTCATTGTTCAAAGTTATTTTTAGATTCATGAGTCCAAAGAAAGCAAAACTACAGTTTTCCCTGAGCTCCCTTCACATTTTCCTTTTTTTTTTTTTCTTGATACCACCTTGGCCAACAGAGGTGCCACATGAGGGTTTGTGAGGGCGGTGGGGGGAGAGGACCTGGAGAAGTCCCCTTTCAATGTTTGCTCTAGAGGAACACAGCACACACTGTCTTTTGCAGGAGCAACTCCTTGAAGTCCTTGCCACATGTCAGAAAGCAGCTGACTATAAAAATAAACCTTACCCATCAATGATCCATAAAAGAGAGGAAACGAAAGCACTGTGCTTCTCCTACAAACCTGAGCTAAGCAATGTAAGGAGAGGGGTACAAGCCATTCTCAAAATACGGTGTTCATAATTTTATGTCTGTCTACTGGAAACCTCCCTATGGCTCACCCTTCTTCCCCTCCCTCAAGGCAGCCTTGAGAAATCAGGATGCTATAGGTGTTGTCAGTCCAGGTTGTGGCAGAACATTAGATAATAAAAACCAATTTCACAACTGAAGAGATTCTTTTGAGGATTCCTTGCCTATAGTGAGGTTCTGCTCTGTTTGGGATGATGAGGTGATTTTAGCCTGCCTGCCTAAGTCTTGCTCAGTGGCTACGTGATTAAGCTGCATGTGTCCCCGTGCTGAGCCCCAGGTGTATCAGAGATTTACAGATCAAAAAAAGAAATCTTGCAACTGGTTTTAGAAACTGTGTTACACTCAAGGGAAGGATGAGGAAAGGACTAAATGTGATAAAATTATTCTGATTTTATAAATGGCTTTCAAACTTCTGAAGAGGTTTTCAAAGATTGATTTTGCTGTCAAGACATTGGACAAGATTTAATAAATGTATCATTATATTAATGAAAATCCTACAGTCAAATGAACCATAATAGATATATATATACACACACATATATGAAATACAAAATAAATTAAAAAAAAAAAGCTTACTTCATCCTGTTGGTGGAAAGCAATGTTGTTGAAGACATCACTCAGGAGAGTTGATTTTGTCCATATGAGCTCCATCACTTATACCTGCTTGCAAAACGATATCACAAGTATTTTGCAGACATAACTATGTATTTAATGCATAATAATCTGCACAAAACCTGCACAAAATCAGATTAGATTGAAGCCCTTTGGAAATTATGTATTCCCTCAGTCTAGAATGTGCTTGGGATAATCCCAAAGACATTGGGAAGACTAATGAAATAAAATTCAGGAAAACATTATATATTTTAACAATATACTTTATATTCTTATATAGCTATAACTAGTATATATAGAAGGAAAACAAGGCATAACCTGTATGATGGAAACACTATTCCAATCAAGTAATAGGTAGTACTTGATTACATTTATGTTACATTGCCAGAAGACTTGTTATTGAGAAATTTGGCTAAGAAATGTAAAGTATTTGTGAATCTGTTATTTTTCATTCAGACAATTCCCAGGAATAATTTCTGGCCAATTAAATATTTGCATGTAGTATGTACCTGGCAACTTGAAATCTAAGGTGCATTGGTTAGTCTTTATTGGACACATCATTTATATCATATTGCTGATTTGGTGTCCTCTAACCAGGTTTTCAAAGTAAATTTCTGCTTTGATGCAAGAACTAACCACTTTCTCCATGACAGTGAAGTAGCTGTAGAAAATCACAAAGTCAGAAGAGAGAAACCAGCGCTGAAGTAAACCTTGTTTTTATTCTGGTGAATATTCACATTCTTTTAGGTTGTTACTCAATTCTGTTCCATCATGTTCCTCACACTGGATTAGATTTTTTAGCTGATGACAGTATTTTTTTAGAAAAGTAATGTGTTCAATGCATCCTCTTTGGAAGGTTTGCTTGGTCTAAATATCGATTAGATTTTACTACCAGCCAAGGTCAGAAACTGAAGAGGTTCTTGCTGCAGCAAGCTGTATATTAATCTCAATATCAACTAAAGTACCTAAACTGTTATTGGAATTTGATGATCAATTACATCTTTGAAAAGTACTTAGTATGACATTTGTTGGGCTTCCATATTTCGTGTTATACAGTCACACCTGATAGTTCAATAACTGGAAAAATACCAGCAAAGGATCTCCTCAGTTTTTTGTGCAGATAATAGCTGCTTTATAATTCCCATTTCTTGTTTTTATCCACATTAACAGGCCTTACACACCATTAAAAGGTTTTCTTGCTGCCTCCCTTACATTACATCATTAGAGAATATACTGCCGTTACACTTATTTAGGCAAACAAACGCACAACACCTTATTCCAGAAGAATATTTCTTAATTCCTCACCCTGCAACCTTTATGTTTGGAAATGTCACCATTAAATTCAATTATACCAACTCAGTCTGTTCCCCTGCCATTAAGTGCTCTGCTGTAGTCTGCAGGAGTGTGGAGCCACACATCATCACTGAGGGGGCTATTTCCACAACCTGTCCGCAGTGGGGAAAGGTCATTCTCTCTAGTCACAGATTTTTTCCTGTTCTAGATTAAACTGGTGGTGTAGAAGTAAAATCATCAAAGCCTATACTTGTGATACTATCCTCTGGAAAATTTTAAATATTTACCAGACCATTTCCTTCCATCCTTGCTTCCCAAGATAGATATTCATAGAATTAAAACAACTTGCAGAAAAACTTTCCAATAATCAAATCAACATAATGATACTCAACAGTTATAACACAAGACCAAGGCCATCACGAGGACTCATACACACACAGGCCAACAGTTCATGTCAGAACTAAAAACTACACTGGAATGAAAAAACAGCTCTCAACACACTATTAAGTCTTCTATTGTTTCTGACTACACTTTATTAAAAGGTGAGGCAAGGCAAAAGACTTACAGAAGTCAGTAGTTCCTAGATATCTTTAAAGTTCATGACTATTTAGCACTCTCAGCCACAAACTTACTCCTGACTCTCTTTTTCTTGTTTGGTTGTTGTTGTTGTTGCTTTGTTTACTTGAACCAGTCTGGTATTTCTCTGTTTTACTTCCTAAGATGGCCACTTCCCAGCAGTGGGAGTAATGCAGAAGTTTTGCTTATTTTAAACATCATCTGTGATGACATAATTAAAAAAACCCCAAACCCAATACATCATTATAACTAAAGGACCTTCCAATTTTAAAGCACACAAAACATTATAAGTGAACTTCTGTCTTCTGACATATGCGTTGCACTCTTTGAATGAGCTGAAAAGAAAGCAGATTTATCAGGCATCAAGTTCAGCCATCCAAATATTCCAAACCTCGTTTTTGTTGCTAGCTGTATGTAATTTTGAAATGGTTTGTAAATTTAATTGTCCGTGTACGAGGTGTGCACAGGCCATGCACAATCAACGGCATTGCCAAGATTAGCAGCTTTATTTCTTAGACAAGTAGGTCTAATGTGCTTTATTGGAAGCAAAATACACCCTGAGGCATTTTAAACACAGTAGCAGCCAGATAGACTGAGACTCACTGAAGTGAATATGTTTTAGTAGGTCAAAAATGAAAGTGTTTTGGGGATGTCAGTCACACCAGTTAAACTTTGGAGGAAAGTTATCTGGTGGAGTTACCTGTTTTTACTACTTCTATGCCTCAGGAGATTAAAATGGAGAATCTCTTTCCCACCCTGCTCCACAGTTCCCTTGTGTTATGTAAAAATGATAATTAATGGTGCTGTTTTTTTTTTTTTTTTTTTTTTTAATCAGGCTGATGAGAATCAGCATTTTGGGTTCTTTGCTGTTGATGGGCAGGTACTTATATTAGGTGTCATTGTAAATCAAGTTCTAGAGCATGTCTCCTGCCAGTGTCCTCTTCTATACTTTGTGGGTATTGTAATTTACCTGATGTGGGTGGGCATAGCATTAAACTATGTTATACAGCACTACAGTCTACATATGACATTTAGAGGATCTCGAGACTGATAATTAGATCACTTTAATTCACAGATATTTATGTAGGCTTCCTTAAATATGGACAATGATTTGAAGAGGAAGAGATAAAACTCTGGGATTTTAGACTTCTTAAATTCATTCTTAGCTCTATTCAAAGTGTGAAGAGGTGCTATCACAGGGTCTTTCTCATGGAAAAAAAAATCCAGGGTTATGAGTTGAAAAGTCTAGTTAAAAACCAACACAGTAGTCAAGCAACTATGTCTATTATTACAATGCAATCTCTATGGTTGATGCAATGCAGGTCTTTGCTCATCTTCTCTCATGCTCCTTTTAAAGCCCGTTATTGCTACCATCAGTGCACAAAGCAATGAGGCCATAGTCTCACCAGAGAATGACTGAGGCAAGGTAGTAATTAACTACCCTTAGACAGTAGCCAGCATGACTTATGTTGTAGTAAACCCCTTGCTGATGAAAAATGAAAATATTAATTAACCAGAGTTGCTACTAGGGAGATTTTACAGCTAGAAACTATCCAAATAAAATTATTAGTAACAGCAGTGATCATAAACCAATATATGGTTATTGCGTCAACGTAAGGTAGACCCTGTACAAAGACAGATCAGATAGAGAGCCAGTGGGAGGAAAAGGAAAGCAACTTAATTATCCATGCAGTGAAACACAGCACGTGTTTGAGTTGAAGATACGATGAGAAGTGCCTGCAGTAGTCAAAGGTGGGATTCAATGACCCAGATGAACTACAGATTGTATGTCCTTCAGGTCTCCTGTTGTCCCTGCCAAACCCCTAGCCAAAGGCTAATGCTGCTTATCTGGGCCCACCAGATGACTGGTCCCCTCAGCAATCACTAAATTGAAGTAGTATGTTCATAAATTAGTTCTTGTTTAGATTGGGATATTTGAGGTTTTTTTTTTTTTTTCATTTTTACCACTTTTCTGTAAACTCTTATTCCAAAGATTTATGTCAGAGAAGCAATTTTCTTCCCAACAAGAGAGTTATCTTTTTAGTCACAAAAGCAGGTCCCCAGAATCATAGCTTATTGCAGCGGCACAGAATAAGTCAAGAGTTATCACCAAGTACAGCCAATTCAAAAAAAATCATTTTTTTCATTTTGAATTATTTTTCAGCTCCAAATCCAGTTTCTGAGTTACAGTTATGAGACTCTCAGCTCTAGGCTGAGTTCTAACTAAAATTTTCAAGAAATCATAGAACTATTGTGTTGAAAAGCCCTCTCAGAAATTAAAGGAAAACATAGATCTGTTGAGCTGATGCCTTGTAAATGCACCGTGTAGCCCTCATAAAACTAGTCTCACATGAAATGTTAGCTCAAACTCACACAAGTACTCAAATCACTCTTTGTTTGTTGCTGACCTGTATCTTTTAAGCTTAACCCACACTTGCAAAAGCCCAAAGGAGTTATATTTGGAGTCTGGATATTTGTGTACCTTTCTACCCTAACTCAACTAAAACAATTCTCAAGTATGAGTAACTACAGTCTTTTTCAGTAAATAGAGATTACTCTGCAATAGAAAATAATGACTTTATTTCATGAGGCTTTGAAGATTGGTGCTCAAACTGCCAGGTGAGTTTGTTCATCCCTCTGGCTCACTGATGTTGAATGGCTTCTGATTTGGCTTTGGGTGAGGTGGTGTTGGGAAACAGTGAGCTAACCCTTTGGACAGCTGGGTATGGATTTTGCTAAATGTTTTCTTAATGAGGTGAGCAGATTTACCTAATTGCTGTAATGTTTTTTAGTAAATAACTAGAATAGTTTTTAGGTAGTTTCAGGGCAAAATCATAACTGAATAGCCCCAGACCTTGACAGAATTAGAAAAGGAAACCTGAATCCATCTTTTTTCTCTGCTAGAGAGGAAAGGGCACAGCTCCCAGTTTCCAGTGGAAGGCAGGGAGATCCCGAAGGGATCCTGCTGGGCACTGTGCCCCTGAGCACGGCGGCCAGTTGTGCCTGCAGCAGGCGTCGAAGATGGCAAACACTGCCAGGGATCCAGGGAAGCACAGGAAACTCTACCTGTGCTAGGGTGAGATGTGTAGCAGCAACAACATGAATGCTAAGCTTGTAGCTCTGCTGCAATGCTACATTGGAAAGTAATGACTTTTGGAAAAGAGAAAGCATTCAAGCAGGATTTAGAATATGAACTGAAAGAATGAATGGGAAGAAATGCATAGGTGCCACCTATGTGAATAAGACACTGGAAGTATTAATAAAGCATCAATTTGCAAGAGGAGCCACCTGTAGAGTGAGAGATGTCATCAGACACCATGTCAGTTATTTAAGTCCAAAAATTAAACTTGGGTAATTTTTTTGTGGAGTGCCAGTAATGCCTTGTTCATTGTTTTGAGCAGAGAGATCTTCATTCTGCGTTTGAAGTCGTAGGGATTTCAACAGAAAACATCTTTTTGTGTGCCTGAGGCAGTGCTGTGGCCTTGAGGGGCATTCAAGGTGAAGTTCATTCATATCTAGAGAGCCAGCATAAGATCCGTGCACAATTTAAATCCAAGTGAGCTCCTATTTTAAAGCATTTTGGCATGACTTCTGTGATACAAAGGCCTTGTCTTGGGCTTTCTGCCCAGAAGTGAATTTCACCCTCAGTGAAATATTATTATTATTAGACTCTGTTTTTGAAAACATAAAGCAAGCAACATGTTCAGATAATACAAAAGTAATGGGAAATGGAAAGCCCTAACAGTCTGAAGAATTACATAGGAATTGCTATATAAACCCTCCTTCTGTACTACAGAGGATACACTGGATGACCCATGGGTCCTCCCCAATCCCACCACCACAAGGTTCCTGAAAGAACTCTTCTTTCATAAATCTCTGATGCATCAAACATCAAGTATTAACCAGGCACATGTTTATCTCTATTTTTTTTCCTTTATCTAATATAGTATATTTATTAAACTTTCCCATTCTCTTATAAGTTTTAATCTAAAACTGGGAAGATTTAGGTGAGATCTAAGGCAGAAATTGTTCCCTGTTTGGGGGGTGAGGCGCTGGCCCAGGGTGCCCAGAGCAGCTGTGGCTGCCCCCTCCCTGGAAGGGTTCAAGGCCAGGTTGGACGGGGCTGGGAGCCCCCTGGGCTGGGGGAAGGGGGCCCTGCCCGGGGCGGGGAAGGGGGTGAGACTGGATGGGCTTTATGGTCCTTTCCAACCCAAACTGTTCTACGATTCTATGATAAGTATTTCCCGATTCACGAGAGGCAGTATCCTACAGATGAAGAGATGGCATTATAGCATTTTCTACATGTCACTCATAAAATCAACTGCTTTTTTTCTGTTTTGGTGCATAAGTGTGCATAACTAAGGACATTTTTCATCCTCTTAATTCTCTTTCTCCTGACTCAAAAATGCTCTGTTAACTTCGTTGTCAAGCTCTCTTGTACCATTACTGATTCCTTCAAAATGCACATTTATTTTTACCTTTTGTACTGATGAAATGTTTTCAAAAACACTGTACTCCTCAGTTCTAAGATTCTAGTGGGTTTTTTCTGCCTTAAAAGACATCGTCATGGATTCTTAGTATCTTGTTGGTGGGTATGAATTTCTGTTAAAGTATATACAGAACAGATGCTGACTTTAAGTGTGTGAGCAATGTTCATGAAGTCAATGGCATCCTTATGAGCTTAATACTACAAATTCCCTTTAACCATCCCTCAGCTTTAGTGTCTGTCTGTACTCAAGGCTGGGACTGAGTTTCCCTCTCTTCTCCCCTCCTTTTCCTCCCCTTTCCATTTTTCTTAATAATCTGAAAGTTGTGTTGTGGAGTAAAGGACTGCTGATGTTCACAGTTGATCAAAACCAGGGCTACTTCTGTATATAAGATAAAATCTTGTTTATTTGATAGACATGGATTCTCATATGAGTGTGTATTCAATTTTTGTGGACAACCTTTCTGAATAGCAAAAAGCTGCTGCAAACAGCCATAACTTCATGGGCGTAAACTGACTTATACACTGGAATAAACTAGGAACTTCTGAATAAAATTCAGATCTTGAGTAATTGTGTGCATTGCCCCATCAAAGCAGTGGATGTCTGCTCTTCAGTGCAGGTGGGAGAGAACAGCAACGTTCAGAGCTGTCTTGAATTTCTCAGAGACTGGACAAAGCTTCCGTGTGTCCTTTTTTTCAGATCTAATTGTAGATATTCAGATCAGAACTTTCTTTCAGCTTAAAAATGTTCCAGTTTCGACCTTGTCCTTTTGTTTTGTTTATGCCATATAGGTGGTCATATGTATGGTGTCCAACAGCTTTCATATTGACTTCTTACAGAAGGTGCATCAAAGAAATTTCATGTCTCTAATGGGATCAATGGTTAAGATACATAACCAAACTCTACTATCAGAACAGAGCAGCTTTTACCTCAATTTGTGTCACATGAATGTATCAAAGGGTAGATTTTAGCCTATAATTAACTGCATTTATTTGCAGGTAGTCTTACACTTTATTTCAGGGTCTTGAACCATAACGTGCACTAGTGCTTGCTGCAAACAATTCTTTCCTTCTTCCTCTTACCCTCACCTCACTTTTAGTTCTCACTCTATAAAACTAAAATAAATGCAATGCAGTGTACATCAATGGGTCTAAAAATTCAAAGGCATTTTTAGCAATGGAAAAAAAAATTGAACAACTTCAGGTGACGCTTACGGTTCCTAAAAATGCAAGTATCAACTGGTAAGTTTTTTGAAAATTGAATATAAAATCATAGAGAAATGCTTTATTTGATTCTCTGTTTATGGGAAATTCATTTTATTTGACTTTTTTATTTGTAATATCAACTATATTGCAGAGCAGAGTTTCTAGGTGCTCCCTTATGGTACCATTCTTCTAAATTATTAATGTCGTACTGTTGATATATTGTCAGCCTTGTACATACATTCTATGAAAATGAGTTTTACAGTAGGCTGGGATTTATAACAAAGCTTGACATATGCAGCTAATTCACCTAGACAGTCTTGTCAGTTTTAGGTTCATAAATAATTGATACTCAGGGCTTGGAGTTCAGCTACTGTTAGTGCTCCAGCTGTTAAATTTCAGCAGCATAATGGATGAATATTTGTTTATAATTTCTGTACATGGACCTGATGTCAGATCCCTGGTCTCATTTACATAGGTAGATTGAGATGTTGGAAGTGTAATGAGCATATGAAGATGATGAATTGTTTTCCTCAGTGCTGGTGCGTTTCTGTAAATGTTTGATTAGTTTTGAATGGATTACTGTTAGATTATCTGGTTCAGGGGTTAAAGTGAGCAGCTCTTTGCTCCCAAAGCTTTTGTGATCCCTTGCTGACAGATTTTAAAATTCATACAGTGATATTAGTGCTGCAAAAGCTAGGGGTATTCTTTGCAACAGATGTTTAGTAATTAAACATACGGTTTCCCTGTTTGGAAGTTGCTCAGGAAATTTAAATCAGAATGATTTGTTTACTGTAGTTTGAGGGAATTACAATTTCTAAAAAATAATATACTTTTGACCCTAAAGTGCTAGAGTTTTCCCCCCAATGACACTAATTAAAAATGAGCAAAACACACACATACCCTCGCAATAATTCAGATGTTTAACGCTTCAGTAGACAGATGCAAAGCTATTAAAAGCAGAGATTTGTCTCGTTTTTACCTTTTGTAAATTAATGAACATTATTCAGGAAAATATTTTCAATTAGATGTCCCAAGCAGAGATGCTGAAGTAAATCAGATTTTCAACCATACCTTTCTTCTGATGCTCGGGAGGAAGAAGCTGTGGGATGTGGACACATGTATTGCACACAATTCCTGATGACGTGAAGGGTGTGAGCGAGGAGGGGGAGTGCAATGAGGAAATGACTTTGGAGAAGCACAGAATAAATTAAAATAAGATGTCCTCTTGTATGGTAAGACTTGGCATGTGCCACACAGCTAAGGGGACGGTACATCAAACCAGAAAACAGTGGGGAGGAGACTGGGTCTGGCTTGCTGCGGGTTTCTATAAAGATGGGAGGAAGAGGAGCAGGTCATCCCAACTCCCACGTGCTTCTCCCAGCCATGGTGACGCAGGGGATGATGCAGAAACTGAGCTACAGGGAGGAAAATCCTCTCCGCCACCACTGCTGCCTCTGACCCTTCTCACTCAATCGCAACCCTTTATATTCCTGTTTTACGCCTGTTCCCCCCGCACCACCCTCCGAGCAAGTGGCCCTCTGACAAGAGGGTCTCACGGAGCAGCTACTTAATGAAAAGATTTAGTGGCCGCAGCTCGGCGGAGCCAAGTTCCCCCGCTCGCCGCCGCGCTGCATTTTGTCAGCCCCGTGTACAGTTCCCCCAGCTTGTCTGGCAATCATGTTAGTGATTATATGGGTAATGAAACACGTGCTCTTTTTGTCTGTGGCTCTGATTAATCTGCTTTCTATTTAGCTGTGATTTATGGTGCTCAACTGTTGAGGTGAGCGCTGGCCCATCGGTTCCATAGCCTATTACAGGCGCTGCGACGGCGAAATGCCTGCGAGGCTTGAACTGTTTCTTGACAGCCAGGCTTCCCGCTACATTCCCTCCAATCTGTTTTGCTTCCTGGTGTGACCTTTCATACAGTAAAATACATTAGTTGAATAGCACAGTCTCATTAAAAGAGTGAATTAACCGAAGAGTCTTTTTAACTAAATGACAGCCAAAGGACTGAGTGCTAATAGCCACGGGCAGTTAGAAACTTAACTCATGAATCAGGCTGTTAATACTGCTCGGTGCCTGAAGCGCTAAGGGCACCACACTCTCTGCTTGCTCTCATAAGAAGAAAAGCTCATTACTTTCCTCCTGATGGGAGAGAAAGAGTGAGCGAGCAATAATAAAGCTTGAATTTTTCAATACTGTTAAAAATGGGGCTGACAGATTGCCGACAATAGGAGCAACGGGCTAGACACTGCAAAGAGAGCCACTGAATTAGCAATACCATATATCATACAATCTAATTAAATCAACCCGAAGAATGAAATTAGTTTTCTGTGAGTGAAATGGCCTTTGAAAGAGCGCTATTAAATGAACTGTAGAGCATTAATTAAATAATTCACAGTGAGGGATTTTGCATTTATACAAAAATTGTGCACTTAATTGTCCATGCTGTATTACAGATTTGGCCTTATGTTAACAATGTGTCTAAAGCACACTTATTGGAGCATATCAGGAACAGCTTAACATAAATGCAGCTTATAAAGTTTTAAGGATTGCCAAAGAAACCGAAGAAAAGAAAAACACAATAGTAAAAAATACACACAGAGTTAACAACTTTTCCACATTAATCCTGTGCACGTTTGACAACTTGTTATGTTTTTTCCCCAGTGGAATGACATTAGGACTTCTGATTTTAAATTAAACAAAAATTGCAACATCTCATGATTTAGAAAAAAAAGTATCTTTAAATTGCCTAAAAATAACATATGCATGAAAATATCTGGGAAAAAATAGTATATTTTGCTTTGGAAGAAGAAAAATAATACTCTTTGGTCTCTAAGTTTTCAGTAAGACAAAAAACAAAAAAATAAATAAGGGGCAGGGAATCAATTTACAATTTTATTTTAAATCTTAATCATGCTGTACCTTCAATTAAAGGATATACAATTTTGTAATTAAAAACTTTGGTTTGGAAATCATGAGAATGAAAGATTTTTAAAAAATCTGTTATTTGGGGAGAGAGGTCGAATGTAATTATAAAACTCGATGTTGTTTTTGTCTCTCCAAATCTTGTTTTCATAAATATATTATGGCTTGACACTAACATTACGCTCAATTTTATGCAACTTCCTATCAAAGAGAAGCTTTGGCTGTCAAATATACATGACAATATGTATCTGTATTAAATGCATTATAAACATTAATAGCTTATCTATCACTTTCTCCCTTTTATTTTCCTGTAAATTTGTGGTATTACTTTAAAATGTCAAAAAATATATCCTTCCATTTGGATACTTTCATAAGATAATAAGAAGGTGTTGACCATTGGGGTTTTAAGATGTTGTCCCTAATTCATGTTCTTTTTCATCCTTGTAAATATCAGAAGAATGCAAATAGGGAAAACAGTCAATGCTACATATTGAAGTTTTATCAAAATGTAGATAACTAAAGTATATTCTTCCCAATGCTTGTAAACCCAGGTTTGGCTTGCTCAATAGTTCATTTATTGAACTTTATTTATGTATTATTATATTTGCTTTTTTTATTTTTGATTTTGATTTCTGAAAAGAACAAGTGAAGTCCACTACTCTAATGATCCCAACGGTGGTCACTTCAAAAGTGTTTGGGTAAATGAAAATATACTTCTGTTATAATGAGATCGAATCAAATTAACTTCCCAAATTAAAACACAAGAGACTTAGAGGGTTATCTTCATAATGTCTATCTTCTTGTCAGCCTCAGTTTTTATCAGTGATTTTCTCAATGGGTAAAGCATTGTGTTTCAGTAGTCATCTATTAATAATGCAAATTTGAAGATGGTAAGAAAATTGTGATAGTCAGTGAAGACATGATAGGCAACATATATTTCTGGCTAGCTAATTTTAAGCTGAAGATAGAGGTGATTGAGTTAAATGGCTTATAATATTTTAAAGCATGTTCCTGTATTTGATTCCATTTTGAGAAGACCAAATCCCTGTGAAGGATGAAGTGGGCACCCACAAGATGTAAAGGCAACCTTGAAGCTAGATATAGGGCACCTAAGTACTCACCGTCTGACACAGAGCTGTCAGAAGGAAATCTCCTAACAGAAAGTGGGCAGAAATGGTGATTAGCATCTTGAGGCTGTACACCATAATGTATAAGAAGAGTTGCTATGACCTCTCTTATTGTCAGCAATAGGAAAGCAATGGGACGGCTGCACAACAACTGGAACTAATATAGAGGCCATGAAATGCCAGGTCAGATTTACTGTCCTGATTTACAGCTTGCTAACCTTCTGTAGTGTATGCTTTTATGCAAGACAATGGCCTGTGTTGATGGAGATGGCTGTGAGCATCTGTGTCCCCTGGGTGGATACAGAAGTTCTGCCTCTGATGTCTCTGTAAGGTGAAAGGGAAAGCCACGCCTGTGGCAAAATCCAAGTCATCTTTATCATGTAGACTGATCCTTATAGTGACCATCCATAAACTGCTTGGCCATCAGATGCTGACACAAACTCTGCATCTTGGATCTTTGAAAGAGTTTGAGGTGTAGTATTTTGCTCTTATGTCCACCCTACAAATAGTACAATGGGCCTGGAACCATCAAAGTATGCTTGGGACACAACATCAACACAAGCATCTCTTGCTGGAGTCACGCTGAGAATTCACATCCTGAGAACTGGCACCAGTAGTCACTATAGGTATGAACTGGTGATGACCAGGGAAGGCAAAGGTACTGGGGCTGACTCACACGTACTTGTTCTCTCACATGTATAGATGTGTTGTAGATATCCTTAATTGTTTAACTGGGCTTATTCTCAAATTTACACAAGGCTGTAATTTATTCTGCCACACCAGCTCATGCTGACTAGTCTTTCACTGAAAATATTTTCTTAAATGACACTGAAAGGCTTCAGTGACAAATTGTTTTAGTCCCATATTTCCCTTTATGTTATTCTGAGATTTGGTATTAATATAAAACCATCGTGAAGCTGTTAATGATATTTCATGTGCAGTAATGTCAAACTATTCAATCAGTCGCATCATTACCTTTCATATTAAGCATATTTAGTTTATTCAGTCGTAACAAAGCATTTCTAGCACTAAAGGTTTCTTTTCTCCCAAGTACTCACTCATTTCAATTTTATTTCATATCATCTCTAAAAATGTATCTTTTATCTTGATTTTAGATGAAAGCCAAGGGAACAAAATGCTTTATTACCTAGCTGAGAAAAACTGAAAATTTGTTCCTCAAAATAGGCAACTGAAAATATTTGGGCTATTTCATTGTAAAGCTCATAGAAGGCTGAACTTTTCAGGTGTTTCTTTTAGAAATTTCATGAAGGCTTTGAAGTGCTGGAGACATTTGTAAAATTGCTAGAAATGTTAATTAGATCTCTGGGTCACCTTACTGGCAAGGCAAGATATAGTTTCCAGTTTGAAAATAACACTGCACTTGATCTTAGCAAAGGGACTAAGAAGCATGGAAATAACTTTCTGTGGACATACGTACCTATCCAACTACTGTATGGAACTTACTGGGTATTGTTTTGGAACAAAACAGGCACAAAACCACTTCTTTGACATGCAGCTTCTTGCTGCACAAATCAGTAATCTGCTTTGAACTTCTCTCTGATCTTCTGAGAGTGGCATGATGGAGGAGAGAAATTAAGGTAGATCCCCACTCCTCTTTGGCATCCTGACCACTGGTGCTGGGGCCATGCTTGGAAGAGCACTCACCCAATTTGTCCAATGTATGGAGCAAGCTAAAACAGAAGCAGCAGCTTTGGTTTTCAGCCAAGGCTTCATACAAACATTGTTTCTAACAATATCTAGGTGTCCTCTTCCATTTCCACTCTTTGGGCTGCCTGTCTTGATGAAAGAGCTCAAAAGGTAGAAAAACAAATGAGGAGCTGCTCTACCTAATGCTCTCCAGAAGCATGTGCTTTATTCCTGTAGTCAAAGGAGTTTCACTGGAGGGAATGTTGTCTTTGGCGTTACCCCATACCAGGATGCCTCACTTAAGGAGCATCAGTGAGGAAGTAGTTGAGATGCTTGAATAGACAAACTAAAATATGAACAAACATGGAATCACCACTGGCATTTAGATATGCTTCAAATACATTTACACATATTTCATTCCTTAGTACATTATATTTCATTATTATACTGCACCATTTATTTTGGTTCCAAACTATGACTGGAAGAATTATGTGGAAGAATTATAGAGAACATGAAAAGCTCAGCACAGTATAAATGAAGAAGCATAGTGCAAACAGAGTAAGAAAATAATGAACAATGCACTTATCCAGCCTGTCCAAACAATCCAGGTCTCTAAGAGGACAGATCATAAGGAGAAGAGGACAAATACTTGTGTTAGGAAAATGATAAAGACGATGTAAAAATTGTAGGTATTTGGTGAAAGTGTGTTTCTGAAGCAGCTATACAGGTTTGGGTATACAGCAAGGAAACAGCAACCTTTTAAACTTTATTTTGGTTATGAGACCTTGTAAGGATTGATAAATGCAAAACCCACTAATATACCTGTTACATACTAGAAATTTAAACAAAAGTAAGGCACACTAAACAGTAAGAAAGTTCTGGACAAAGAAGTTTGATTAATCCTCGGACAAGTGTCTAACTTTCTGTAGTTCATCTAAATTTAAGTCTATTGGGCTGTGCTTCTTGCCTCAGGGAAGCAGGGACAGGATTGGCATTGCATACATTTATTGCTGCTTCTGCTTAATATCAACATCCAAGACAGTCATCATTCAAACCAAAATGAAGTTCCAAAAGATTTTGGTACAACTGAAAAAGTCAGAGTTTTATGGCTCTGTCCCTTACCTATTGCATTATCTATAAACTATGCCTTGTTGGAAATGAAGTACTAGTCAGCATGGCATAGGACCAAAGTATTATATATCAATATATAATGTAAGAATGTGTCATTCAATATGCTGCAAAACTTGCTATTAAGAATTAATCATTCTCCTTCTTAAGCAGTCTCTTCAATGCACTCCAAAAAGTTTCTATTCCTGAAAATATTCCCAGTCAGGAAAATCATCTACTCTAGTAGGGTATGGGTCAGAAGAAAACTAATTACAGAATTTTAATACAGAGTTCAGAACACCTTAGAAACACCTTTTGCCCCTTAACAACCTAGAAAACTCCTTGCTGGATTAGACCAGCGGTTCAATTTGCCGAGTAATCAAACAGCGGCAACAGGAGATGCTCATCAGGGGGAGGGTATGGAGGTTGGGCCACTGTCTGCAGTCCACTGCCCTCCTATTTACCCTGATTTTATACCCACTGTCTTAGAGATGTCACAAGGTATGCCACTATCAACTTTCATTAATGTCTATATGAGTTTGTTCATCAATTTGTCTAATACATTTCTGTTCCTGCTCATGCTCTCTTTCTCCAGTCTCCTACAGGGAGGAATGCCAGAACGTTGCTATCTACTGTAGGTTATCTTGTATTTCATTTAAAAAGATCTACTAGATTCAAAGAATCTCCCCTTCTGTTGCTGTGAGATTTGGTACCTATCAGTTGTGCATTCACCCTACCCATTGCAAACTTCAGTCATACTGTCACCATCAAATTCTTACACACACGATAGATCTCCCTGATTTTCCTCTCTTACATAGCCCTCTCCTTCCACATGTGCTATGAGGTATTTGACCCATTAGGATTAGCCTAAGTGGCTGTTTTAAAAGAGCAAGTGGACTGGTCTGGTGTGGAAACTCTGGGAATGTCCTGTTATGGTCATGTCTTGTTGTGTGAGTCCAAGGACAGGGCAGAAACAGGCAACACAGTGAATGAGAACGGAGTATGGGAATGTAGTGACTTTCTCATTATAGCGAGTTTACCATTCTCCTGAAGGGGTGGGACTAGGAGATGTCTTCAGGATCTTCTACGTCCTGCTTAAGTGATTTAGAAACACAAGTCTAAAAAAACAGGAAAAGTGGTGTCCTGCATGCTCTCAGAAAGAGACATGTGATTTGAAGCTGAAATATGGGAATGGACATGTATCTAGGACATCTGCCAACCACTATGCCCAGAAAACAGGAAGCTACAGACACAGCTCATTTGGAGAGGATCTGAACCACGTGGAATAGATAATGTCCTCTGGCAATCTCTAAGAAGTCAAATGTGTGCTTAAGTTCCCTGGGAGAGATGAAAATAAAAATCAGTACATGTATGATGGGGCCATTAAGAAAATTTGACTTACAGGTCCTTGTGCTAATTCACTGGGTGCATTTTACGTAAACAAACACTAATCTTGGGAAAACATCTCTTCATCAGGTGTCCTAGCTGATTCTGTCTTAGACAATAACCTCATAGGAATAAATGACTTGACAAAGGCCCCTCTGAGCATCTAGTTTTATCAACCAATAATTTTTATCACTTTCCATCAATGTTTTGATTCTTTGAGGAATTCAGCCTATAATAAATGTGTTGTAGATGTTCTAACAAGAAAAGAACAGATGCAAGTTTAGTGAATATTGAGTTTTAAACTTGTCTCATAGTGATTTGTGGCTGTGTCACTGCAAATATTTTTCAATGTCATTGCCTAAGCCCTGGCTGTCACTAACATGGTCAGCTGGGGAATAGAAGGCCTAACACTATGATCTCGGTATTAATGGGAGCTGTTGAGAGTGGCAAAGGTGATAAAGTATTGTTTAGTTATTGGTGCCATACTTTTGCTGCAGGACATTATTATAAAATGTTGAGTTTTTTTGTCAGATTTCAATCACCTATCCAATAACGTATTTAGCAACTTACTGCAGAGAGTCCTAAAAAAACATCTTTGAGGTGATTTTTTTGTTTCTCTTTTTTTTTTTTTTTTTTTTTTTTTTTTAAATTGGGTTTCTTTGATTTTAAACTGCAACTAGAACTATGCAAATCTACCACCTTGAACAAAAAAGGATTTAAGACTGTTTCTGATGTAAAGCTTATTTTTTTTGCAGTTTAGCTGTATTTATTTTTATGTAAATGTTTTAGGTTCAATGTTAAACTCAAACCAAAAAACAAAAAAAATCCCCATGATCTGGGATGAATTGGCAGCTACTAAAGGGAATATAGTTCTGCTCATATTCTAGACCTCTGGATATCTGGTAGGCTATCTTTCCTCTTGGTGTGAATGTATATTTTATACTAATGTTAATGGAAGTTATGTGTGGGTATTCAAGAGAGAGAGCATACTCCATTTGGTAGGTAAATTTATGTGTCGCTCTTTTTCATTATTCCCTAGACCAGTACAAGGAGAAATAGAGATATAAGATTTATAAAGCTTCTACAATATCCTGTTTTGCCAAATTGTATTCTAGCAAGGGCATGACAGGATTACTTACCTCACCCTTGACACCAGAAGAACACAAGTTAATGACTCACTGTCGTTGTCATTAAGAGTAGCTGTGCATGTTTTTAAGTTATAATTACCTGAAATTCAAGCTATTATTGATGGCCAAGATTGCTTTATTTTAAACCTTTTGATGAACATGTTCACTGTTACTTTAAATGTGGTACAGTACCTCTTTATAAAAAAAGAATATAAAATTAGATTATGAGAGTTTATATAGCTTTTAAATATCAAGCTGTCAGGGTTTGTGCAGGTAGAAATATTATAATCAAAGAATGGTGAAGAAAGAGTTTATATTAGAGAGGATTTTCAAGTAAATTCATACCAAGTAGAATATAATGGAGACAGGTTTTTTTGCCAGTGCTTTGGCTCTGCTGACCTCCATTTGCAGCAGAGATCAGCTTGATAAAGCCGACACAACCTCAATAAAATACTAACAATGGAAAGAAGTAAATAGAAATCATATTAAGCAGCAGCAATATTGCATGAATTGAAACAAAAATTTAGGTATAATAGCTTTGGTGGGTTTTAATATTGTTCCCAATCGCATCACAATATGAATCATATCATAGTGATTCTAAATAACATTTATCATCTTTAAATCTTCTCTCCTAGTAGACGACTCACATTACTTGAGAGGGTTTTTTTTTTTTTTTTTTGAAGAGTTCATACATAATTAAATGTGCTGGAAGCAAAGGGTACAAAATACCTTGAGAAACAGCAACTTTGTGTTATATGTTCAATTAAATGCAACAATTCCATATTTATTGTTATTTTGCTACCTTCTAGGAGTTAAATGAATAGAATAATAGAATGGTATTGCAGAACAAAACTCAAATAAATCTAGATGGGAAATTTTATTCAGTTTTCAATTACTGTGGCATTGCTGAATTCTGGGTACAATCTGTAGAGCGTGACAAAGCGAAAGGAAGATTGGTCAAAAATGCATTTATAGGGGATTAGAGGCTAAATATAACAGAAAGATAGTTCAATTCATTTTGTTAGAAAATTATCTGTCAAATGGATTTTATCTTCATTTACAAGAAAAAAGTTTAATCCATCACGTGGATGGACTTCTGTCTTCACCATGGGACTCTGGGGTTCGAGTTGTAGGGGTCCACTTTTCAGTGCATCAGGACATACTTTAAATAGCCTTGGAAGACTCCAGACTCAAAGGGTAGAGGTATGAGATAATGTCAAAACCACAAATTTTCACAATCCCAGCTCTGAAATATGGATTATCAAGCTATTTCTCAGTACTTGTCTCACCCTGAAAACTCATGCTTTCTCCAGGCACCCAACCGCCCAGGACTAAATACCCAGCATCACTAAAAGCCTGGTCTTGCCTCTAAGCTCAGAGGGGGAGGAAAATCAATAAATTAAGTAGTATCCCATTGAATCGATATGGGAGTCTTCTGGCATGATTTGAAGATACCTTATGCAAGATTTGTACAAACATTGGAAACAACAAGTTATTTTACGTTAATGATAGTGGCATATTCACTTTAAGTCATGTGAAAAGCCATCTCATTGCTGAGAAGACACCAATCTATATCTCTCTGAATAATAGGGAAATCTTCCTTATCCACAGAAAGAGCTATTTAGGAGGACTTAAATGCAAATGTTGACACTGAGGTCAAAGTCTTGGAAGTGGAGCAGGAGTTCAGGTCGTTTTAGCAAGAGGACATGTCTGAATCAGGGCCTTGCAGGCAGGATGCCCAATAACTACCCCTTTTCTCTCATGCCTTGTGGGAAGCAGCTTGCTCCGGTGCCTAACTTCAGGACAGAGCTCATGGATGTGGACCCTGAAAGGAAATTAAATCTATAGGATGGATAAAGAATGAGCCTTTGTGTGTTCTACTTCCTGGTCAATATACCTTCCTGTTCTGCTGGTGGTTTTTGTAGATCCTGATCAGATAAACATTTTCATATTGTACAGAAAACTTGCCTGGATGCCTCATGCACAGGTCTAGGTTCTTCCTGATGTCAGGGTATCAGAAGGTTTTTGCAGATGGGCTCCTTAACAGTTCTGTTTGAATACTTCGGACATCAATAGTGACCTGGTGATAGCTGACATGAATTGAAAAATGAGAAATGTAGGATATTTATCCATTTAATATCATGAAGTCTGATACTGACTCTACCTAACCTAGATCAAACAGACAGTGCAGTCTGTCATCTGCAATCAATTTATCATCTTTTACAGCCTAGATCTAGTTGGTTAAATGTTTAACTTAACTAACTAAAAGGTTATTTCAGAGGTCCTAAATAGGGGCCTATCTTTAGACATATAATTTTAATAAGTGATCTCACTTGTGGATATGTATGTTCCAGAACGTGGCAAAAATATAAGTTTTATATATATAAGTCATATATAGGAAAAATACAGCGGTATTTCTGTATTTCATGATAGTGATTTCATAATACAAATTCTAGGCATACATGACAAGTCAGGAGTGGTTGGTTGGCATTCAGTAAGAAAAAATATATTGCCTGACTACAGCACCTATTTTATGGTAGGGCACATGCATCATGATTTTATACTATAAGAAGTTTAAAGATAGATTAATCTATTTGGAACAGACGTTAATAAAGATAAAATGCAACAAGTCAATGAAATGAACAATTAGATGAAATTGATAAAGCTAATTAAAATTTAGTAATTATCAATGAGAATAAGCTAAATTTCACTCAGATGTCTAATTATCAAAAAACAATTTTGCTATTTCATATATATAACGTAGGTCTACATAAAATATATTTGATATTATATACATAAAGATGAGTATCATATATTTTATTCATGACTGTTTGCTGACTTTTAAGCTGGTTCTCTCTGGCATAATGGCAAAAATGAAATGTGAATACAGAAAAACATGGACAGATGAAAATGGCCGAGTATGGCAGGATGAGATGAAGTGGTCCAGGAGAAGAAAGAACAAATGAAAGAGGAGAATGAATAGTGACCAAGACGGCAAAAGCCAATAATGGGCAAAATGCAGAAGACTTTCAGGAGATCAAGGAGGAGGACAAAGGTGAGAAAATGAAATCTTTGTTGTCAGAGTCTTCAGAGAAAAAGGACATTTCTATGAGTACATTAGGACTGAGTTTTCCTTTGTTCTACACAACACATAAGGAAGTAGCTGTGGGTTAGATAGTCATCTCAGCAGCAAATATGGTCTGTCACTAATGTGAGATCTTTTGCATGATAAGCCCTACGGATGCCTGGTGGCTTCATGAATGATGACAAAGTACTGATGACAAGAGTCCTTCTAGAGTTGTGGTGGCATGGGGAAGCCAGACCAGGATCCAAAGAACTGCAATGGGAAGATACCACAATTCTACCAGGAGGTTTCTTGGATGTCCCAAGGACAAGAAACCAAGATCTTTGCATTTTGAAAAGGAATTTGCTGGATTTGTCAGGGCCAAGATGCAAATATAAGGATGGGTATCTCACAGTAAGTGTGGGCTCAGCAAACATGCATATGCAGATGTGCCCATTTACATCCATAAGGACTCTAATTTAATGCTGCATCCTTTTTAACAGAAACTACATACCACCAGGTCAGTGAAAGTGTCAGGCTGGTGTCCTGTTTCCTGCTTTTATCAAGGAAAAAAAAAGAGGAAAGTATCTGCACTTGGTAACAATTTATTTCTCCTATAAGAATGATTAGCAGTCTGTCTATTCTTTGTTAAAACTAAATTATTCTTATTTTCATCAAGTTCTTGTGGTATTTATATTTTTTGGCTCTTAGGAAAAAACAAAAGACTTTTTTGACCCTGCAACTTTAAATCTTTCTGTTATTTGTACCTGAAATACCATGGTACGTTCTTTTTGAGCTTTGTGACAAAGTAGTGGCAAAAATTAAATCAGCTACTAATGTTTTACATTTTGTATCTGATTTGGACACCTAAGCTGACCATTTCTGGTATATGCACCAGTTCATTAATACATGAAAATATGCTATCAAACAGACAATCAAATTTCATGTAAAATAAGCTCCAGCATTAAAACTGTTCCTAGTATTTTATGTGTAACTCTGTGGTTAGATATATTTCTTGCTACTAGAGCAAAACTGATTTGTGTGATGGTTCCCCATCATGAAATCACTTGGAAGGTTGTGAGATAAAATGTCGCTTAGGATAATGTAATTGGCCTTAAGGTACAGGAGTTGAATTATTTTCAGTGATTTATAATCTGGAAATTAAAGACTCACTCATTTTCTAATTTAATTCCATCTTCAATGGAAAAATGTTCACTCTGAACTAAATTGGCGAGTAATGTTGCTAATTCAAATGCAGATGCAATTTCGATTCTGGTAGCAGTTTGCTGTGATTGACGAGTCCCCAATGGATCATAATGATTCTTATCTCCCAATCTCACAAATTCTCTAGCAGTTGTGATAATAACTTCAGCTAAGGAGAAAAGGCAAAAAATAAATTCTCTGCTGCACTGTCAATTCAGGCTTTGCTTTTTTCTGACATGGAATGGGGTTTATTTCAAATCTATTGCGTGTTGGAGACAAATATGAAGCCTCATTACTAAATTCCGTGTCATAATAAAACTGCGGTTTAATTGTTTACTGATACTCTCCTAACTTGGTTTTAAATCCTTCTAAAAAGTATTTCAGATTTCTTATTGTTAATTAGCTTAAGTTACATTTAAGGTAATTAATTTTTAGGTGTAAAATACTGGAGACGTGTCCAGCAATTAGCTATATTTTGCATTTTTTAATTGTTGTCCTGTTTAAAAAATTATACTAATGTATCTGTTATTTTCTCAATTATTACATTAAATCTTGATACAAATTATAGTGTTGACTCTGAGATGAAGATAAACATATTCTCGCTCTCCTAGACCAGCAGCCATAGTTTTAAACTTGGAATTTCCTCTGTCAGGGACAAGCTAGCATTGGACTGGCTGTGGATTTATTTCCACAGTAAACTGACATTAATGGGATGATGAGCTAGATGAAACAACTGTGCTCCCCCAACCTGAGGCCTTGCAAAGTGAATTATAGAAAAACTATGGAAAAAGTAACTTTTAAGGGAATAATATAGCTAATTTCAGGGCATGATGATATGAGGAAGGAAAGTTACTACTTCTCATGCATATCTTAACATTTCAGGGGGATGTATTATTTTAAAACCTTAATGATTTAATGATCTTAATAATCTAACTCATATAGAAGTGTATGTTTGTACCACTACCTCAGAAGAAAAAATTATTTTTATGGGGAAAATCCTGCTCTCCTCTCTCTTTCACCCACTTCACATGGGTTTGCATTACTGTCAGGAGCTGGCAGAGGGACAGGGTGAAGACACTCCAATTATGAATGAGGCAATCAGACTCTCACCAGACCTGACAGTCTCAAAATGGAAAATGTGCAGTTACAAGAAAATTCCTCCCTGGGAAAGTGTCTGAAGCCCAAAGAATTATCTTATACAAAGTTTCCTTCTTCGTCCTAGAAGCAGCCAGATTATCCTGAAACCTACAGATATGGAAAGTAGAGGAAGAGATAGTGGAAACTCTCATGAGGAGTTCCCAGCAGTGATTGTGCACAAGTGTGGGGAGGGTGGAGGTACAGGGGAGAGGGCTCCCCATCAGGTATGGTTGTCAGCAGCACCTGACCCTCTGGGTGACATGGGGAGACCTTCCAAACCAGCCCAAGAACAACCTCTGCTTCTTCCTTACAGCACCTTCGGTAGGATCAGAGACATCCCACCATGGATGAGGTCTAAGGGTGACAGCTTTGCTCAGGGCTTTGGAGTCTGTCCTATGCAGTTCTTCCATGAGGTTCTGCTTGCTCAGAAAAAAAAACCCTACACACCGAAGCACTTGAAAGATCTTGGAGGAATAGCCGACCAGAGGGAAGGCTTGCCCAGCTACACATGCCAATATGACCTACTCATTAATTGCTTATTTATCCCATGAAAATGGAGGTTAAATAAATAAAACCAATCAAAATTGTTTAAATGCTGTCTTTCTACTGAATGGCTAGAAAGAGACTGAGGATATGAGAAAAGGACCAAATCACTAATTTTACTGAAAAGGACTATGAATCTTGATCTACTGCTCATGAAACCTGGCAGAGGTAAAACTGCCACATTTCTTTGTTTTTTAATTTTTTTTTTTTTTTTTTTTTTTTTTTTTTTTTCAGTGATCAAGCTGAGAGCTAGCATAAAGTGACGATGATCTACCAGCTTTGCACCCTCTGGATCAGGTCCTTTGTGTCATTAAAGTATTGACAGTGTTCAAGATCAGTGGAAGTAGAATATTGCTGAAAGATCAGAGTGCCCCTTTGAACACACTTTATTGCCTTTCTCATCTTATCAGTACTTACCATTATTAACCTGAGGATTTCTGTCTGAGTGGGCTATAGAGGCAGGGGATATCAGGGGGAAGCAGTGGCAGTAGGAGAACAGGTAAGGCATGAAGAGATAAGAAGGTACACTCTTCCCTTTCACCCACACACATTACAGGTGCTCATATAAATATCCTGATAAAAGTCATATAGCAGAAAGTCCTCTTTGCATCTGTTCGAGAAAAACAGCAGACAGTGCCGAGCCAGGGAATTGCACAACCAACAGCACCGACTGCGACCTGAGAGCATATAAAAAAAACAGCCCAGTCTGATGTTATCCCTCCACTTGCCCTTGCCTTGCACTATGAGGAGGGACTGTGCAATGGAAAATAGGTCTGGATCACTGCAAAGAGGTTTTAATGTGTAATGGAAAAATATTGCCTCTTCAGTTTAAGGAAAAAGTACCCGTCAGTGGATTTAAACACCCAGTGCAGCTGGTTTGGGTATAATTGTATGCCAGATGTCTTTTTTTCATTCAATGGTTGTAAGTTTTCTAGAATAAGATAAATATGTGTGTTCTCTCTGCATTTTATGGAAATTTTTCTGCTTTATTTTTTTTTCAGGAAAAAATATAACTCCTGAAGTGGCACTTGGAATTATTCCCCTTGATCTATGAACTTGGCAATACAGGTAAACTGTTCTTGTCCAATATAAGAATTTTCTTCACTGAACTCTCAAAAAAATTCTGAGCTTTTTTTTTTTTTTTTTTAAATCAGTTGTTTAATGAATATAAACATCCAGCAAAGACAATTTTGATTCTTATCATATTCAGAATGCTATAAAAGTAAGACTCTCTCAATGGGAGCAAGTGTAGATAAAACAGCATAAACCAGGCAGGAGATAAGACCAAGGTCTTTAACTGGCTACTGGTGCTGTATGGATATCCCTAATGGCAGGAAGGTGCTTTAAATAGTCTAGTGTCAGGACAGTGTCATTAACACCTGGTGCCTGGAGTATTTTCTCCTGCCAAAGCTGTCTCATGGTCTTTCACCAGAGTGGACAAAATCCAGGACTGAGGTGGCCTCCAAGCAGCTCACCAGACAACACCAACCTCAGCAGCCTGAAGGAATGAGAATGGATGAACCTTAACACACCAGCAGCACGTGGCCATTCAAGTCAATTCTGGCTGTGATGCCCTCTCCCACCCCACGATGTGTCTGTCCTTTCTCCTGATTGATCGTGCAGACCTTCATGGGGAAGACCTGCTGGGTGGGACCAAGATGGATCCATGTCCTGTGACAAGAGACTGCCAGGGCTTGAATATATCTGTTACCAACTGGCTAACTTTTCCTTCTCTACTTTCTTCATTGCCATTTCTCCCATTGAAAGAGACACTTGTTCCTGAATAGACCCTTCCAAGACTGTCCTCTGCTGCTGGAATGACACCCAGACTGGAGTGTCAGAGGGATACAGGATCCAGTGGTGCAAGTCAAAGCCACCTGCAAGTCCTTGCACTCACAACTCTAGGATCTGGGTATAAATGAAAGCCATGGGATACCCTCACCAGCATACTCTTTGGTGTCAAATGAGATGTGAATCTTATTTAAACTGGGTTCATATGAAACAAGGAATCCAAGAGATTTATATTTGAGATGGATCACCACTGTATCTTGCAGCCCTACTGTCGGTGAGATAGGGCATGCAGAACCTCATCGGCATTCAGGAGAGGGGATTTTTGGGTAAGACTCGTGGATGCAGAAGAGGCAAGTTACACTGAGCATTCGCTCTCAGTAATTCCAACAGCTGAGTGCCTTTAAAATATACTGCTGTGCTCATAATGTCTTGCCAGTGTTTCACATTAACCTTTAGACTATTTGAATTTAACTCTGTAAGTAAGCTAGATAGCTTTCTAAAATGGTAGATAATATAACAAAAAAGGTACAGACATGAATGAAGATATGTGAGCAAAGCAGTTATTAAAATTAGAATGATTTATGCTATAATATTCTGAGGTATCCTACATGTGGAAATCTAAGTGGCTGTTCTCTTTAATTTCCACGTGTAACTTCTAGTTGTGGAGCACCCAGTAGGTAAACTAAGCCAAGCTACGAAAATAAACCCAGGGCAACAGGAAAGTCTGCTTCTGTGATACTCTATAATGTATTGGAAAATGCCATTGGCTCAAAGGTCCAAATTTGTTAATAAAATCAGAGTTAAGCTTCTTTGTTCTAGACTCACATGCAAAACACAAATATAAAAATGTTTAGCAATGAACTTATTTGTGGCAACATGTCAGTGACCACAAACCTTCTGAAGGGATCAAAAATCTACACTAAAAGTAACTGTTTAGAAGTGTACTTAGGTTTCACACTTCTGAATTAATTGTACCCTGTACATGTGTTTATGAATATCTATGTCCTTTGAGAAGTTAAAGACTTACTGCTTAGTAAATAGTTAGCTGGGAACATCATTACATCACATTGTGTTCCACTTTACCCACACATTTTTAAACCAATATGGTCATTGCAGTAGAAGCAGAACTTAAACTCATGGGGGCATATCCTCTTGATTCATGAACATAACTCCCATTAATACTAATAGAAGTTATGCACTTATATTGAGAGGAGAATATATCACAAAGAGCTGATGATCATCTTAGACTAACACAGAAGCATACTGAAATTTCTCTCATACAAAATATGTACTCGCTTTCCTCCTAATTCCCTGATGCATATCACTGCCAGCCCAGAAATACACGCACATGCACCAGAAATGATGTGTGGAAACAGCAACTGGCAGAAGTTAAACTAACGAGAAGAAGAAGTTGAGGAGACATTTTGAGGTGGACTTTATCAGTGGGGAGGTTGGAGGTCAGCTTTATTTACACAAGAGAAAGCCAAGAGAGAAATTGTCACCTGATGAACAAGACAAAATAGAGAAAATGAAGCATAAAACTTTTCTAGTTTACTTATTAGTACAATATGTAATTGGATGGAAGTAGCAGGTTTCAAAAATTTATCTTACTATAATGACTATAATTTTTTAGAGATCGAAAATGAATCTGACTAGAAAATACCATTAAACTACCAACTTGCTTAAAATTTAAAGGGTAATTCACATATAATGCTTTTATTTAATAGCCCAATTTACAAAACGTCTAAAATTAATGCAGATCTTTTCAGGACAAAATCAGCTGTAACTGCACCAACTAATTTTTGCTCATTTGAACTGAATTATTAATAAGAGAGAAATATACCATATGTTCCCAAAAGAGCTGGATACATTTATTTCAAATAAAATTGCTGTGTTTGGTGGAATATAAGAGGTTTAAATGCTTTCAGAGAAATGGGTTACTTATATACTGATTTAATAGAGTATAAATCAGACTGCATAATTAGGGACACAGCTGTTTCCTAACCTAAAGCTGGCAGCTTTTGTTGCTTAAGTTCCTTTATCACCTGCATGGCTTTAATCAGCAATAATTTGTTCTTCTTGTGGAGTAATACAAGTTAATCAATAATTTTGCTGTTTGTACTATACTGGAAAAGGACTTTTATAGCAGGTTTAGCTTAAACTGGGCATACGTTCTCCTGACTTGTTCACTCGATTTATTTAATTTTATTGTGTTCCTGATATTAATTAAAAATGAAAGTGAAGGGTATTTTGGTAACAGTCTCTGCCTACACCTGGTACAGAGATATATTGTTTTAACTTTTTAATGGACCTTTTAAAGTTTGCACTATATACAGATTTGGGCATAAAACCAAAATCCTGACTCTGTAAGATAAAACTTCTTGAAAACTCCCCTTAGAGCGCACTTGGAGATTTCCATTCTGTCTACACCCCAAAAAACAGGGAGAATGAATAACCTGTTCTATTTAGTTTAGATTTTTAAAAGTTTCTTGTCAAGATATTAAAACAAGAATACTCTGTACACATGTAATCTGCAATTGGAATTTACCTTTGACCAATACATCTGATGGCAAAACCTTGTCGTACAGCCCTGGCTTTACTACTAGAAGGTCTGCTGAGCAACAAGGGATCATTTCAGCTCCAAGAAATGCATGTTGACTTACTGACCCCCTTGCATGAACAGCCCCCACATCCATGGGGCTGGGAAGCTAACGGTACATTTTTCCCTGTAGACACTACTAGTCTTTCAGAGCTATCCCTCTGCAAATCCTGGGGCAAATTTTGAAGCCCTTGACTTAGGCTAGGCTTTGAATCATTAATGGCAGTGTAAAATTTTACTTTAGGTCAGCGTGACTTCATGCTATCCACAAAGGGATGATCCTGTTCTCTCCCAGTCCAGTCGCTTCCACCTCATCATGTCTAAAATCATGGGATAGATAATTTGGTCAGGTCCAGTGGAGAATGTTGATTGATTGATAAGTGTAGATATCCTAATTAGGTAACCTAGTTCTCCAGAAAGAAGAATCCCCAGGTGTAATAGCAGATTTTTATGACAGTATTTTTTGCATCTGGTTTTCATTAGTTTTGTCCTCTAATGTGAATCTAAGTGAACAAAGCAGTTCAATTTGATCAGTACATTATTTTCAAATGATTTATCTGGAAGTGTATACTTTTTAAAAGTCATGTCTGTGATAGAAAACCAAAGGAGACTCACAAAAGTCCTTTGCCATCTAGATGCTGGGGGGGCTGGAGCAGCTCCCCTGGGAGGCCGGGCTGAGAGAGTTGGGGGGGTTCAGCCTGGAGAAGAGAAGGCTCCGGGGAGCCCTTCGAGCGGCCTCCCAGGGCTTAAAGGGGGGACAGGAGAGGGGGGGAGGGACTCTGGGTTGGGGGGTGTGGGGGTAGGACGAGGGGTAACAGATTTAAACTGCCAGAGGGCAGATTTAGATGAGCTCTAAGGCAGAAATTGTTCCCTGTTTGGGGGGTGAGGCGCTGGCCCAGGGTGCCCAGAGCAGCTGTGGCTGCCCCCTCCCTGGAAGGGTTCAAGGCCAGGTTGGACGGGGCTGGGAGCCCCCTGGGCTGGGGGAAGGGGACCTGCCCGGGGCAGGGGGGGGCACTGGGGGGGCTTTGAGGTCCCTTCCAACCCAAACCATTCTGTGATTCTGAGCTACATGCACAGGGGAGAGGGATACAGCTCACGTGCATGAAAGAAGCAAAATTTCATTTTTAGAAGTTTTAATAGTTGTACAGAGCTGTTCATACCTGAAAATTTTCCTCTTTTTAAGAATGTTGTAAAGCCTAACTCAAATCCCAGCGAAGTTAATTCAGAAGTTCCTCTTGGCATTAGTATTTTGGGATCAGGATGAAGATGACAGAAGATCTACCTTGAGTTGAGATTTATATAATTTATAAAATATGTGTACAATATATTAATACAAATACTAATCTATAAAAACATGTTGACTCATATATATATATGTATATAGTTATGTGTTTCAACATTAGAGTGTATTTACTGTAAAAGTTGTGATGGACAAGCCATAGAATGTGACATTTTTAAATGAAATACTTAAACTGCAATTGGCCACATGAATAACACTGGCTGTTTTCAGCTATTATTTGTATACAATACAAATTCAAACAAATTATGTCTGAATATTTTAATTTACAAGATTATCTCTAACTAATGTAAGCCTATGGAAATTCACCTCTACAAAAGGGTTTTAATTTTCCAAAGTCTGCAGCAGCACTGTGGGGACTCCAGTAGCACTAGCTTCAAGTAAGAGAATGTTCTCTAATTGCAAACATAACTGTATTTCTATTTGGGGGTTGGGGAAGGAGATGGAATAGGCTGTGAGTAATTTCTGACACCAGGTTTTTATTTTAAATAGTTATATTTTAAGTGCATCTGCTACTTCCAGTCTTTCTCCTCTGCTTCCACAGACTTACACACAGATAATCACATTTCTTGCTTTTAGAGCCAGAATATTCTTTTAAAACCCCGAAGAGGCAATATGCAACTTAAAGTAGAAAATTAGCTTCACTCACAAA
Organism: Tyto alba; assembly: GCF_018691265.1. Taxonomy (NCBI): domain Eukaryota; kingdom Metazoa; phylum Chordata; class Aves; order Strigiformes; family Tytonidae; genus Tyto; species Tyto alba. Next base: position 5,025,408 of record NW_024881261.1, on the reverse strand, counting down.
TTACGCATTAAAGAGACTTTGTATCTCACTATAGATCTTGCTCAGAGGGAACTTCCATGTTCACAGATTCCAGCTGTGCAAGTTATAAAAATTTTATGCCCATAACTTTTACAGACTGAGAAGGAGTTTCTCCACAGTTAGATTGGTTCAAAGGAGCTGCCACTAAAGGGCAAGCTCTAGCACCTTCTAATCAACAATTTGTCCCTGATGACAAGCATAGTGCCACTGAGGGGGAAAATCTGAAACTTCTGACCAGGTAATTGAAAAATTTACAAATTCTTCTCCTTTCGTTCAGGATAAAAGTTAAATACATAAATCCCAACAGCCATAGAAGTGAACAAAACAAGTTTTGTAGTCATGTGTTTTTCTTTCCTCCTTTGACAGCTCACATCTCCACCATCTGAAGATTTCCCTAGACTGTTTATACCCAGTGCCTATGGTTTGCTACATATAACTGTGCCTCTGGTTTGATGCCAATATAGAAACCATAGAGACATTATGCCCAAACTCATTTTCCACATCTGTGTGTTCCTTAACACAGGTATGCCCATGCAAATGTGAGCCATCCATTGTATGGTCCATGTAGGTCAGCAGATGTTCCAGAAGCAATACTCTACAATAAAACACATATCTGAAGTCTTCTAAAAAACCCCTATCCTAGGGCAGGGTTGAGGTTTTAGTCAATAGATCTAGTCCTTGGCTCTCCCCATGGCTGAAATACACGAATTTCAGATAATTTACCTTTTAGGCTGCATTTCCTTTTCTCTGAATGCTACCTTGTTCCTACAGCCTTATTTCAAAGGATTTTTTTTCAGATTTCTGAGTGTTTTTTTTACGCTGAAGCCCATCTTAGCAGACTCATGCAATGCTCACATTTTTCACTATTGAGTAAAAAAAATAAATTAAAGGTCCTTTGTAAGATTGGGTGTCCAGAGGTACTTCCCTCTACTGGTGAACAAGGACTAAGAGAAGAAAGGCTCTCTGGAACTGGCTGATTTTGTTCATAATGCCTTTTGATTTCTTTTTTTTTTTTCCCTCACTCTTCCAAGTAACACTATTAACAGTAATGGAAAAGTTATTTGGGAACAATTAGCATATAATGTTTATCTTGTTGCTACTCAATATATGTTATAGATCTAAATCAATATGTGTAACTAAAGAACTAGTAATTAAAGAACTGTTTTCTGTGCACAAAGAATGTGACTTTTGTCCTTTATATCTAATGTCAACTGCAAATATATGCATAGCTGTGGAGGTACGACACCTAATTCATAATTTTGAAGTGTTGAAAAAAATTGATAAGGGCTTGTAAACAAGATATATTTGACCATTCTTCCAGTGTACTTTGATCTATGTAATAAAGGTCAGCACTCAGTGCTTCATTCTACATTCTCCCAAATATCTAATTGCCTAATTATTTCATTATTTCACAGCCAATCAGCTGAAAGGGTTTGTATGGGAGTATGGCAGAATAAGAGGGCTGTCAGTCTTTGGTTATGGTCCTATAGTTCTAATTCAAGAATTAAATATCTGTCTTTTCTAAAAGTCATTACATGATTTATTGGAAAATTGGTAGAAACAGCCCTGGGGGGTTGTGCTCAAAATCTGGTTTAGAAGAGTGGCTGCTAGCTATGACTTTTGATTTTCTTGTCTCAAAATGAATAGCACTGCCTGTTTCTATGCAAATTAAATGTTTGAATGTATTTTTTTGAGATAGATTATTTTTGTTAATTTAATTGTATTTCTTATGCAGTGGGATGATTTGTGTTTTGATCTTTCTTTCTTGAGGAAGCAAAATTTTTCCCTTTTGCTACTGATTCACCAGAAGTGCAGGACTGCTTTTTCTGTTGTTTGATAGCTCTAAAATGTCTGCAGAAATTGTAGGTCAAGAATTACAGCTATGGTAAATCATGCCTCATGAATGAGAAGTCATCTGTGATTTCTCTAGGGTTTTTTTGGTCTGTCTTTGAAATGAGCATAATATTCAGAAGAAAATAAAAGCTTCTTTAACATATTTTGGCATAAATATGAACCATGCCAATATGTGCATATTTATGACATTCAAGCTCTGTTGACATCTAGAATTTAGTCTATATCAAATAGACAGGAGCCTTTTTAAATAACCTCAAGAAAAAATAGTATTTTAACAAGAACTATTCCCAGTAATTATTTTAAAAAATCTAATTAAATTAATTTTCTACATATAAAAACAATGATTTTTTTCCACCATGAACCAAGAGGGGCCTCCATCCTCTCTCCCCTTGCTTGTTGAAATGTTGCTAGTGAAGTTTTTTGCTTTATACAGCTTTCAACCATTTTTTTCCTGCCACCTGAGGATGCTAGTCACTTTTTTGTAGGACAGTGACTCACCCCTTTTCCTTTACTTTAGGACTAAACCAGGAATAGGTGGGTTGTAAGTCCTGTGAGTGGTGGAGCTGGGAACACGGGGAGGTTGGCAATTCTGGGGGACATTGTCAGGCCAGGGCAATGAAAGGATGGTTAGCTGTTTCTCTGGGGGCTCAGTGGCCCCCAGCTCCTTTGGTGTGGCTCAGCAACTTCATTTCTATCACCCGAGTTACTCCTATACCTGTCTTTGCTGACCCATCTGCCTCCATTTCTGAAATACCTGATCCACTTTTGTAGTGCCACTGAATAACAAAGGTGGTTCCCCTTTGCTGTCATTGCCAGAAGCACTGCAAGAGATAGGGACAGGCTTCTTTGTGGCTTCATTCACCTCCTCCTTTGTAAGAGGCTCCTCCTATTTCACACTTCCCAAGCTGAAGGTTCAGAAAAATCAATAATAGCTCCTCCCTTTTCTCCCTCTTTTCTGCCAAAGCGTTTGTCAAAACAGTAATGATTATGGCTAGAGAAAAAAGTCACAGAAGTGAGTGTTTAAAAGTAAACAAGGGGTTAACTTTGTGATTTATGCACCTGATTATAGTTTATAAGAGTTTTTTGCATGTGTTGTCAGCAGCTGGACTGACATAATAGCCCTAAAGCTGCAAAGGGCAAATAACAAGCACATCAGATGCAGCTGGACAGATAAAATAGACAGACCATTTCCAAAGAACTCCCATTAGAGTCCATTGGGTCAATAATCCACAAACTAAGAAGGGTTTACATGATAGACTAAAACAGCTGATTTGGAGCCATTACATTCTATCAAGCAAAATCTAGTTTTAAAACTATGGTAGTATGCGTATTTATGTGAGAGGTCTTGTTGCCTGTGAAGCTGTCATTCCAGGTGACAGCATAATAAATGTATGGTAGCAAAATTAGCAACAGGATCACAATAGGTTATTTACCTGATTCGTCAAAATATCTCTCTGAGAGACACTGTATATCTTTGAAACTGAAAAATTGAAACAAAGCGGTCTGATCAGACTATATAGCTATGAATAAGATGGGGTTTTATTGAGAAATAAAAGACAAAAATGTATCTTCTACATTACTTCAAACATACTGTATTCAATAGTGATTTAGGAAAACTTGGAATAATATTGTGACTTCTTTTTGGGCGTAGCCAAACTGGATTGGATCTGTGACAGGAGGATAGAGAGGAGGTATTACTCTACCGTCTCCTTCCATTACTCTTTGCTCAGGGTACCCAGAAATTAATTTCAGCTTGGTTAAATTTAGAGCATCCTCAAAATTCCTCTAATTTGTGTCAATGACAAGGACTTTCTCTGTATCGTTTTCATTCTTTTCTTTGACAGAAGACTACATTTTTGCGGAGAGAAACTTGCATCGATAGAAGCAACTGGTGAAAAAATGAGGGGGAAATCCCAGTTTTTATTGACTTTTTCTTTTGTGCCAGGACAGTGGTATTGAATGGGTGTAGAAAATATCAGGCTCTAACTCCTTTCCCCAAAAAGTCTGTATAGTAAAAAAGCGCTGCAAACATAATACGTAACAAAAATATTGTTGCAGTTACATGGTAAATGTGCAAGAGACCTAAACATTAAAAATTAATCTCAAGACTTTACTATTCCTTTGTAACTCAACACTGCTATGATCTTTGTGTAGTGGAGATCTCTGCAGTACTCATATGTGCTCTTATGCCTAGGCAGAATGCCGTGAATTAAGGATGGAGCGTAAACCTTGCCTTTGAATTTCCTGGCTTTTGTTAGTTTGTGTCATAAACTCAACATTATTCAAATCTGGGGTTTTGTATTTAATATTATTAAATGCCTTCTCATCAATGCCAAGTCTGTAATTGGTCACAGTGAATAGGTGATTAGACAGATAAAGTGCAATTGTGATTGCAAAAACTATCACCAGGTTTGCAGAGGACAATAATTATGTAGCTTATAATGTTTGAAAATATTGCCTAAATCTCTTTCCCACATGTTGTTTGTGATGGAAAACAATTAGACAAAGGATTCTTTTTCTAAGCTGCCTCTGATTCAGATTTGCCTGATGAATGGTCTTTATACTGAACCCAAAGCATTTGTTCCAAGTAAATTATATGTCATTGCAAATGCAAAAGGTCTGCTTCACAATGTTTATTGGGATAAATTAAATCTTCTAAAGATGGTAAACAGAAGGCCTCAATAATTATTCACTTCTGTATAGTTTAAACTGAAAAGGATGTTGCAGTTAGAAGGATGGAGATGAGGCAAACAACACTCCCTGCATTGTGTTAACAACATAAGAGGTACAATAGGGAAATTTAATTTGATACTGATCTACATGAGGCATAACACAGCAACACAGTTTCAAATGTTACTTTTCTAATGGCAGCTTTTGAATTGCAAATTTCCACCAAAACCACCTGATTCATTACTTGAATGCGTTCCCAATCAAGTCAAGGAGTTTTCTCTCCTTGGCTTCTGTAGGGGCAGGAGCAGGCTCTGCCTCTGTATAATTTCAGGAGATAGATAGATATAAAACCCGATGGATGCTTTTCTTGTGAAAGGCTTGAGCCTGCAAGGTGAGTAGCACACAGGCAGCATATCTAGCGCTCAACAAAAAAAGCTGCTTCTGGGCTTTGCTGCAGCAAGCCAAATTTCTCCTCGCAATGAAAGGTCAAGTCCTAGAATAGTCTGCAGCCCTTTGGTAAGCGCTTGCCTTGTGCTCAGAAAGGATACTTTTAAAAGTTGGCAGTGATTTGAAAATGTTTTGTTGCTTCTGTGGGCCATCCAAAACCTACTAAAAGAAATGGCAATCTTTCATTTCGTGTTATCAGGCTCCCAATGGAAAATTGCTCTAAAGATGGTAGAGCCCTTCAAAGCAGAAGAGTCTTTGGCAGATGTCTCTTTTGCTGCATCTCAGGTGGCACAAAGATGTACACGATGTACAAGCATGGCATGTAAGTGCAGCAAAAATCTCTAGTGCTTTCTCATTTCATGTGAGAATGCTGTGATTCAGCCACTTCATGTGTGAAAAGATACAGTGGTCCGTATCTGAAATTATCTTCTCCTTGAGCCTAAAATGAATATATGAGAACTTTAAAGGATGTCAGTTAATTAGTTTATGATCTAGTGTAACATAAAATTGGATCTTAAATAATTTCCATAAATGCTGTCAGATCCTTTTAGTCACTCCATTAGCTCATTCTTGTAACCATTGTAATTTTTCTAAATTTCCAGATGGTTATGACTCACTGGAATCTTGTGCACAAGTGATTAAAAAATGTCCTATAGACTATTAAAATGACTTCTGGAAAAATATTAGCTGTTACTCAATTACATTGTTGTCTTTATTAGACTATTTCTAAAATTTTGAAAATATTTATTTCTTTCGCTCTTAACCCTAGTTCTACATTTCAGGTGTTTTTTATTGCTTGACTCATTGTAACATCCCCAGAAAGATTTTCACCCTCTACTTACTGTTCATTAGTATTCGCAGTCACAAGTACACCTTTAGCTCACATTCATGCATATACTCCCAGACAAAAGCTGTATTAATGAGACTTCATATCTGATATCAAACACATTTATATTTAAACATATAGAAATGTTGAAAAATATATAAAAAATTACAGGACTGCAATTACTTGAAGGTAGCATCTAAATTCCTCTTTGCTTGACACTCCCCATCCTTGATACAGCCCAAATCTTCTGCTACCTGAAAGGACTAGTAGGAATTCAGATGGAGAATTTGTATCCCTGCTGTTCAACATGGGCAGGGCAAAGAGGATGTATATCAGAGCAGGTTTGAGGATGTATGGGGATCTATGGTCGCACACAAACAGCAGCAGGAACAGGCCCAAACAAGTAGATTTGTATGCTTCATTACTTAGGGTAATGCCAGATAAGTACAGATTATATCTTCACCTCTGAGGAGGGTACAGACAATATATACAAGATGTGGATACTCTCTGTTAGTGTTTGTAGTAGTTTGTAAATGAAAAAATACCTTCATGAACTCAAGGTTTTCCTCTGTTTAGCAGCTGGCCAAAGGAAACAATTATGCTGTGTACCAAACAAGCAGAATTTTCTTTGCAAAACCAGTCACTAAAATCCTTTATATGCGAACAAGCTTTTATTAATGACCTTTTTGAATTTTACTAGTGAGACTAGCAATAATACATGGGTATTGTTAGAAATGTAAATGTAAAGAGATAAGGAAATTTTCAGGCAAATCTATATTTAATTTCAAAGAAAGCTGCTCATTTCTAATGACCCTGTTTGCATGGATATCTGATGGCAAGGCTCAGGGAGGGTCACAGAAGATAAAACCTAACAGGATCATTGAATGAAAAACAAATATTTATTTTCTCTTTGTCTCTTTGGGACTCATTTGCATTAAAACTGCAGCTTTTCCAGAGACTGTTAGTGAAAAAAACCCCTCATTTATGCATTTAATATTAGGAAAGCTCTTTGAGATTAAGATTGTATAAAAACTGATTCCACTCTACATACTCGCCTTTCCACAAAGAATACCAAGCTGAGACAAACGGTACAGATACTTGGTTTGTTGTATACCTCAGATTTGCATTTTATTACACCTATGTATTTTTATAACTGTATTATAGATCCCATTGTCACACTCCGTTTCTTTTCTGAATTCCAGCTCCTATTTTACAAAGCTATTTGTCACTTATTTTAACCTTGAGCATGCAAAACACCTCACAGGCTTAAAATTAAGCGAGACCTTATGTTAAGTGCAATTTCAGGCAGTCAATGTTGCCTGAGTACCTGAAGCTCTTTTGAGTTATCTGCGGTACCCTCTTTGCTCTTTGGCTCTGGCAAAACCTGTTGTCATTCTTAATGTCACAAGATTCCTTTTAGACATGAAAAAATGTAGGGTGGATACATTTTACTGATTAAGTTGTTTGTTTGAGACTGGGAAACTTACTGTCATGCTTTAAACTTTTGTAAGGACAAGGTGGGCAGTAATTCCCCCAAGCACGTTTTGCACCAGGGATGCTCCCAGCAGAGACAAGATGGGGTCCCACAGCAGTGCCCATTATGATTCTTGTGTCCATGCTTTCCTTACGTGGTAGAATGCAAATACCCAACGGGTTGTTGGAAAAACAGGATGATTATTCCAGGATACTTTGCATGCCTTTTTATGTCTATCATTGCTGCATTTGACACACGATAAAACTATAAAATGTGATCATCGCACCGAGGTTCTTTCATTTTTTATTGTCTGCTTGGTGTGAATAAGCATGCTGCATAAGCCAATTGTTTTAAAAGCCTTGATCTAAAAAGCTGTGCAAGCATATGTTTCTTTTAAACAAGTAGCTGATTTACTTTTAAGCAAGCAAAGTTAAAAAGGAGCTAGAATTCAAGTTACACAGTAGGCGGGAGATCTTAATGGAGTTCTATATGGAATATCATTTCGCATCAAAATAATTACATCTCTATGCTGATTAATGATTAACCAGACTCTTTAGTATTCCTTTCTGAATGCCAGCTTCAGTCTTCAGATAGATTACCTTTGAAGTCAATAGGAGAAGTCATGTGTACGTCAAAATACGGAAGTTATCTTTGTCATTAACCTTGAGAAGCATCATTGATTTCTGGCAGTAAGATCTAATGGTTTTATAGAAACAACTGCTTCAAAAATAATTTTCAAGGCATATTTGAAAATGAGTTAGATGAAGCTACAAAAATATGGCATTGATATGATTTGGTACAGCTAGCACAGAATAGCTTTACAATGCAGTTCAGCTAGCTTTACTGGTATGATAAAGAAGGTGAAAATCACCATGTTGCCTTGTTTTCCAGTCAAAATTAGTATCTACCTATGACGCAGAAATTAATAGAAGTAGAGAGCAACGTTAGTGCAATGCTGATACTCTTAACAAAATCATTTTAATCAGCTAAGGGATCACTACTGTGCTGCACTATTCACTTAAGCACCTTTGTAACTCAGATGTATCTGAAAATGTGACCATATGCTTGTAACCTGACAGGGAAAAATATATACACGTGTTTTCAGTGGGCTTGAGATGTATCAAAACGTGCTTTGAAAGAGACTTCCATCCTCCCTTTTTGGTTTGAAAGGGCTTTGCAAGCCTTGATAAATTTAGCTGCTTGTATCATCATTGGTTCTTAAAACTATTGATGTTACTTCTCCAGTAGATGAAACACCAATAATTTGAGTCTTTCTGAATGAGTGTTTGGAAAGTACAAAACTGGCTTCTGTGAGGGATTCTGCATTTGGAGCCTCTACACCATTAAAGACATGCATGTTTAAACTTTAGCCATTGAAACTGCCTTTCTTTCAATTTTCTCAATATATATTATACACAATAATACATTTTTAACAAAGTGAACTGTGCTGTCACTCAATTTAAGGCTTTACAAGATTAAATAAATATCTGGCCTACTTTACATTACCTTCATCAGAGACATCAGAAGCAAAGAGCTTAGAAATAAAAGAAACCTTTTTGGACACTTTGTCCATCTGTTTCCCAAGCAGATGATAATATTTTGTAGGGCATAGTCTGTCCTACTGAGTTTCAATAGACTCAAATATTAGGGATCTGCAGGTTTTTTTGTAAATCAAGTGCATTTTAGATCACCACAGAGGTTTTGCTGATGCTCTTTTTTGCATGCTATATACTTTAAGGGACTAGAAAGATACTGAGAATATGGTCCCAAATCTGCCTTGTTGGTGTTTTGAAAGGGATGTGTCAACTTAGTGTCTTGGGAGAGAAAAAGCCCACAGCAGATCAGTAAAAAAAAAATAAAATCAAAGTTGAGTAGTGTGCTATTGAAATCCTGTGTAAAAATAAAGTGAAATAAAGGATGTTGTGCTTAAATAAAAGATGATGTAAAATTGTGCTAGTCTGGTGCTTGGCTAGAAAACTGCAGAAATTTAAGGCCTAAATCTATGGTCCTAAATGAGGCAAAACCTCAGATGTATGGAGGTTTTGTTTAAGCAAATGTTGTAGAGGTTACCAGTCTGTAGTAAACTTCCATGAAACCGACTTTAGTCATATGCATCCAGCTCTGCCTATTTTATTAAGATGTGACCCTTCTCCTGCTGCAAGCTCATCCCTTCTACCATGATTTGCAGCAATTAATTGGTCTCCTCTAAGCTGACTAGCAAATCCATATACTACTGTAATTACCTGAATGTAAAATATTTAGGAAATATCTATCATGCTCTTGGAAGTCTCAGGTCATTGAAAGAAAGCCAATGAAATTGCAAACACGCTGAAGGGATTGGATATCAGCTACTTTTCCTCCCCCCTCCCCATTCTCTTGGCTCTTAGCATCTGTCTCTAGGGCATGACCAAATAGTGGGCATGTGTCATAAAGACATTTATCATGTAATTACAGCTTTAAGATCACTTTCTGTTGATGTGAGATGATTACTGTGTATTTCACGCCTTTCAGGTTCCCAGCTGGGATTCAGAGATTTAAGGACATGGGATATATATTTTTAAAATTTATGAGATAGCCATTAATTTAATTAATTGGACCATAAGAGTCCAGTCAGTGACCAAATAAGAATCTTGCAAAACAGAGAGAACCAGATGTTTCATGAAGTTTCGATATTTTTGACATGTATAACTTGGAAAAGCAAAGGCCTTTGTTTCCTTTTCAAGGAACAGAACATTTCTGTGGAGTAAGAAAAATGACACATCAAAGTAATTCATTGTGAAACCTGATATTAGAATAAGAATACTGTTAAAATGAGACTATTTTAAGCCTGACTTAAAATGCATTGTTATGTGTTAGCAATAGCTCGGTGCCATTTCTATATGGCTTACATCAATAGTTGTGTTTTAAAATCTGGGCTCAGGCGTTGTAACTGTGATTCCTTCAACTAATTTCATGTTGTGTTTTTATTTGATTTTGTGTTTTCACATTGAGATCTGATTTGAATTATTATGAGAAGAACCCTGTCACCAAGGTGATCATGCAGCTAGATTTCCAATGTTTTCAATACTCACTAAATTTATATGAGCTTTAATGAAAACGGATTTCCATTGAACTCCTATTTCTTCTGATATTGGGGTCAGCTTTTTTGACCATTCTCATAGCTGTTTAAATTTACATATGATATTTTTAAAGGCTTCATTAAAACAGTTTGAGATTTTAGTGAAATAGATTTAAGCTTTCTTTTCATTATCTCATAACATGAGATGCAGCAGGCAATCCAGTACAGCAGCTGTGTCCAAATTACAGAGAGACAGAACATTTTATGCTTGGCCACTTTTAAGAAAAACAGTTTATCCTAATTTCTTCTTAAAGAGTTCAGCCTGGCTCCTGCCCAGAGATAGCCCCAAATTTCAAAATTCAGCACAAACATCTAGAAGCATAAATTTTATGGTAGGGATACATCAAGGTGGAATTTCATTTCATGGCGCAGAACTCAGAAGCAAAAGCATGCCTCATGCTGCAGGCTTGGTTTGCTGTTCTTGCAGACTGCCTGGTTCCCTGGAACTGGCATGGGTGCAGTCAGACTGGCTTAAAGCCAATGTAATGGATCATAAATTAAGTCCAAAGGGTTCTTCCTGAGATAGTGGTGGCGGATAGAGCTCCTTAACATAAACAGGCTCATGTGAAAGCCACTAAGATACTTGCCTGTAGAACCTCCAGCCTTATGGTCGCAGCCACAAATGTCATCTGTTTTCAAATAGTCACATCCAGTTGTGACATACTGATCCAGCAAAATATATTTACACTTTTTTTTTTTTTTTTTTTTTTTTTTTTTCCTTTTGGGAATGTAATTGCAAAGTAGAAATTACTGTGGAAGCATTAAAGGGAGCTATCAAATCAGCAGCTCTATTTGTCTTTGCTGTTGAAGGAAAACTAAAAATGCAAATATGGCAGTGGCTGAGGATTGTAAAAGGATGAGCAAACAGGCAGGTGCAGTTTACACTGGGAGTAAAACAAAGGCAGAACTGTCATTATAGCAGAGAAATTATATCTGGTATTATTTGAGGGCACAGGCCTGGCCCTGGCTGTCTCAAGATCACTGCACGTTGCCAGACAAGCTGTTCTCATGCTTAATTTACAGCTCACAAGGTTCGTGTACTGTCTTATGAAAAATCTCGATATGAATTTGCAGGAGAAGGAGGAACAATTATCAAATTATTCACATTTCTGCAGAGGAAGGGAGATCTCTTGGCCCAGAGAACTGACCTAATAGTGACTGCCACCAAGGGTTGTTGTCAGGGGTTTTATGATCATCCCACTCCTTTTGGACTGTAACATTATGCTTAATGTAACACCAGTCTTCATCTTTTGCATAATTAAATGTCATGTTTTCAGTACAGCAGCAGTTACAGTGGTTTGAGAAGATCCTGTGGAATTAAGTAGCCCAGCCTTGATGCTGAGTGTTGCTTGGCATGTGTGGGCACTTTGGCTACATCTTATGTGTGGGGAAAGCAATAGGAATTGTCTCAAGAATGTTCATATCTGTACTCAGATACTGATTTCACCCCATAAATTGGGGTTTTGGTAGTTAAAATGACCATTTGTGATGCAAGGTACCCCTTTATTCACCTCTGTCTTCAAGCACTTAGGGGCATCGGTTAACCCTCTCCTCCCTGGCTGGACTCCTCACCCTGTCCAGTGACATTCCCTCCTTTCTGGAGGTCCTTTATCTCTCTGTGACTGGCATGACCAAATTGATATGTTTGTTTTCACTCCTTTCAGCTAGAGCTGCTTTCTCTTCATGAGTTACCACCTGTCTCATCCCCATTCAAGAGGTAGAACAGCTTTGCCCAGCTCCACAACTAAAAAGGTTGAGTTTTCCTTGACAACACCAACATTTTTTTGCAATTCATGGTCACAAATCTCCATGGGAAGAATAACACTTTCTCCACTCAAACTTCCATAAGTTTGGAAATATCATACTTTTTTCCTGAACTCAAATGTCTTACATGTCTTCCAAGTTCTTCAGAGCAACTTCTTTGGCAGAAAGATGCTACTATATCTATAGTCCCATGTAATTGAATTCACTTCTTCCTCTACAACATGTCTGTTATTCATGTTTACTTCTTTTTAAATAATAAAGTAAAATTTAAAAAAGTTTAATTATTGAAAATGTCTATTTAGTTTGACACAGGACTAATGGAAAACAGGATTTTACTATGATAATAAATACTACTGTTTGCCCTTTCCTTTGATGCATGCTTACCTTTGAGGTAAATTTATCTCCATACATCTTTGTATTTTAAAATGATAATAGAAGATCCTGAAGTCTTTGTGACTTAGGAGTATATGTAACTAAGAGCAATTTTCTTGCAAACCAATTTCTATGCTCTTTTAGAAGCTGATACAGAAACATTCTATATAGTTAATATTTAATACCAATATAGTCATGAAAAATTCAGCCGCTAATAAATGGGATTTATTTATTTTCTACCATTTAAATGGCCCCTACTGTCATCTTAAAACTGTTGATGGATAGACTATCTTAAGTGGAAACAAATATTCATTTGTTATGGGCTGGTTTGTGTTTATATAAGGTATTTAGCTTCAGAGGTGAACCTCAAGCTTGTATTGTAGCAGGAACATCATGGAAACTTCTGTCCCCAGCTCCTGCTTGCCTTGCTGGGGACAGAAATCGGTACTGTAAGATGTCTCGTCAGTACAGTAGAGGTAGGTATCATGACTATGACTTGCAAAGGTAAAACTTTCAGTGGTGCATGCCAGTTTTTGGCCTTTGCTATTCTTTGCTTACCTCCTGGCAAAGCACAAAATGGATTTAAGCATGTAACTCCTGCTTGCTTTCTTCTTTCTATGCCTGAATAATAGATGAATATTTGTATTTTGTACTTCTTAATAAAACAGAAGAAGAAACACTCAAGCTGGAACCTTATGTGCCTGGGCTATGGTTTTTCAAGGCCATTTACACTATCCACTTAGATAAGAGGTGTTATCTTTTCTACACGTTTTCCACAGCATCAAAACTCACACTTGCCCTTTGAAAGCTTGAATTTTGTTCTGTGTGTAATACCCAGGCAGGTACCATGCTGGCATTTCCTTACTTCATCCCTCTAAAATTTAAAAGAAGATCTCTGTGTAACGGTCATACTCTCTCTTTTCTTTTTTTTTTTTTTTTTTTTATTTTTTTATTTTTTTATAATAAAAATAACAGAGAGATAGACATCAAAAGCAATTTTTCATTTCCACATGCCTATGTGGTAAACCTAGATGTCAGGCTTTTTGTGGTGATGTGATTCATATCACTTCAGTATGGGATGTTAGCTCTGCATTTAGTCTTGCCTAGACTGTAACAAAGGACACCGATTACTCTGGTGATTCTAGCTAAAAGCTGCAGGAGAGGCATTAGAATACAGGAAACGTATGGGGGAATGCAATTTCAAAGTGGATGAAAAATGTGTGAGTGGATGAACATTCAGTTAGATAATTACAGCTTAGGTTTAGTCCTGAATTTTCTTCAGTCTTACTCTAGGGAGAGCCTAATGGCCATACCTGAGTTTTTAATGGCAACATTTGGGCAAAAAGTATGGCTATTATGTGAGCAAATGTAGCACTTTATCCTGGAGGAACGGATATCACCTTCAGTGTCAAAAGTAAAGAAGAATCAATTCAGCTATGTGAGCTACGAAACTTTTCAGTAGGAAATCTGAGAATAGTTTCACTCCCTGTGGGGTGGGGAAGAGAAGATGGTGTCCGAGCCTGGCATGTGCTCAGCGCAAAACACATGGTCATAGATAGTCGTATCTATTGATTCCAGCCACCTTGGTGAAGTTATTCCAGATTCACAGCAGCAGAAAAAGAGAATCTATAATTTATGCAAAACCAAGTAATTCAGGTAAAAAGAGATACAAAATAAAATGAGTGCCATTGTCATCACCAGATGAAAGGTATATTTCACAAGCCAGTTTTTTTGATCAATAAAAGGAATTTTAATATTCATAGCACTGGGTGTCTCTTCGGATAAAGTGAGTACTCCACTTTCTGAAGAAAACATCTTCGGCTGATCTATGACAATTATCAGATCCAGGTAGCTTTTGTCAAATGGGATGTCAAGGAAAGAATCACTAAATGGCTGGATTAAGAACACCATTGTTTTTTATCCCAAGACACTCCTGGAAGATGTAAATGAGCTGCCTCTAGTCTCCTTTATAGAGGGAAATTTCATATTCTAGTCTGTGAACCAACATCTTCCACATTTTGTAGACATATTCTAGTGAATCTGTACTGAGGACTATGTCTTCATGGACAATAACACTGGGGCTGCTCCTTTCTGCATGACATTATTTAGGCATGCACTGAACCACACAGCCAGTGAGATGCTCACTAGTCTGTTGGGAAGAACAAACTCCAAGGAAACTGGGGATTGGGGCTCAAATTCAATTTGGCAGAGGGAGAAGCTTCATCATGGTTTTCCAGACCTTAAATACTTGTCCGAAGGAGAATATGGTACACTGCATCTACAGTGAAAAAGTCTAGTTTTAGTTTTTCCTCAAGAACAAAACCAAAAAAGCCTATAATAGAAGTGAAAAAGTTTAGTTTTACTTTTTCCACAAAAAAAAAAAAAGCCTATTATGGAAGGTACCCCAAAATCATCGTGGCTCAAGTAAACTGTTGCACTTTACATAAAAATGGAGTATTACTTGTTTTATTCTTATTTTTAGTTAGAAAAAAATAAGAGTAGAATGGAGACAACAACGCTTGCTCTGGCCCCTCTCAATTCTAGTACTGCAAATCAATCCATACACACCTGCTATCTGCACTGCCTTAATTGCTTGCAAAGCTTTGTATGGCCAGTTCAGATCCCAAATGGACCCCAAATTGCAATTATTGCTGCATGCTTGAGGCTAACAAGAGGAACAAAACAAAGAGTAATGGACAGCCCTTTGGCCCTCACATCTATGTACGAGATGAAACTGAGCTTGTTCCCTTCCAGAATCCAGCTGGGACAGAAGTGGGACAGAAGCAGGAAGAACCTCACATTGACATGGATTTTGCATGGCTCTTGTGTGGCCAGAGCCAGGAACTTCAAGTTGTGATGCAGGAGAAGCCACCCTCACGAAATATGCTGCCCCATGTAAAGTCCTAAAAGGTTAGATCATCCAGATAATTTAATCTAGATATGCTTATCAGAAATGATATCTGGTTATTAAACTTTTTTTTTTTTTTTTTTTTTTTTTAATGCAGGGAGATCTGCTGTACTGACATATATACACAAGCATCACATCAACGAACTTCCAGGTGTATTTCTCTTGTTATTTACTGCAGTAACTTGTATTTCTAGTAGTAGGCAATTTCATCCCTCAAACAATCGCAATCTGAATGTCCTTAAAGTGAACTGATGTACTGTACTTAATAGCTTGGTGACTTCTTGGATTAGACTGATAGAGCCAGTGATGAATAGGATAAGTATAGTTAACAGCCATTCTTAAACAACTTTGAGTGTCATTAATTTTGTTATAGGACAGATTAATCTGAAATGTCAGGACTTGCTGTACTAGACCTAAAATTGTATTTTCAAACCAATTTTAACAGATTGTATTTCACTCTTGACACAAAATTCATTTACTTGCCTTAGATTGCAGCTTTTATTGTAATTGTATAAAATTAAATCAGGGCATTAGAACCATAGAAAACTAAGTTGAAGTTATAGGAAGATAGTTACACTAAATTTCTTTCTATTTTCCTCTTTAATACATTTTTCTTCTTAAACAATCTCAGATGCATGGACATTGCTATAGGTTAAGAAGTAATTTTAAGTGCCTTATGTGTAGGTATTTAAATCATGTAAAACATATGTAAATCATACATAGACATAGGACAATACCTATTCTGTTGATTGTCTTATATCAACAAAATGCCTACTTTTCTTTTATAAATTTGATATTTGTTTTGATTAGACTCACAAATTATTTACTAAAGCCAGTTTATTTAAATCAGTTTCAAACATTCAATTAAAGAACAGCCTGAATGGTTAATGGTGATTAAAATTAGCAGAAGTGAATTCAGACCACATGAAGGCAGCAAACAGAAAGGTTAACTCTCCTGAAGCCTTCGAAATGCAGTTTAAGGATGAGTTACAAGGCCTTTGAAACAGAATAATTTCCCCTCACTCCCCAAGAAATACATTGCAGATAATAAATAGCTAAATCAATAATCTGGTCATAGGCAAACTGTACAGCAAAATGTGTTTGGACAGAAACATTTCTTGAATAATTTTGAATTATGAATAAATTCGTAAAAGTACCAGTCAGTTCACAGATAATTCATGAACTGAAATAAGGGCAAAATTTGTCGAATAAATTATTCACTACAAATAGTTCCTAAGCTCTCCAAAGTACTATCACACTTCATTTATCTCTTGCCTTAGGGGTAGATAAAAATACTCAGAAAAAATTATAACTAACCTGAATTTTTCCCTAAAAAATTCAAACTGGAACATCTTCTTCAACATTATTTTTAAAGGTTAGAAGCTTGTTCAGCTGCAGCTTTTATCCCCCCTCCAAAGAAACCTGATTTTATGTCAGAAGTCTCTGATTTTTATGTAAAAATCAGAAATAATACAATCAGGAAAGAGCAGATCTAATTTAAAGTCCCCAGGGTTTGCAGTATTACCAAGTGCAATAAGATGGTTTACTGCAAGATGGCCAGAAAAAAATGAAAATTTATTGAATTCTTTTGGTGACTGCTCAAAATTCTGATTTTCTTCTGGTAGATGTTCTGTCTCCAAAGGGAGCTGTGGCTGTCTCAAGTCAGTAAATCCTGAGCTTTTGAATGTGTTTGCATTACTGTAGAAGCCCGTGAAATAGGAAGGCTTGTTTGATGTGTGTAAATGGAGGCAAAACAATGACCAGTAGGTGCATCTCTAAATATTCTGAGCAAAATTGGTGAGTGTCCTATGGATTTTCAAGATTCACGTTCAGAAAAGGAAGCAAGAAAAGACAGCAGAAATGTCATTAGAGGGACATAATTTTATGTAATTTCTGGTATCAATAACAAAAACAGAAAAAATGCCTCTGAGGGAGACCAGTAGAAATAGCTTTTATACTCTGTATTGAACCAAATCAACATTTTTGTCTGCTATAAAATAAGAAAGAGAAAAAATGCTTAAGAAAAATATTTTCTGGACAAGAAGGAATAGAGGATCTTTCCAGATGTAGGCAAATGTTGGAAAATTGAAGCATCTGTTGGTGTATCAAAAACTTACAGAAATATGAAGTATTTGGGATTGTGCCCTGACTATTCAAGATAAATCTTGGCAGCATGACATGGCTCACTGTTCAGCAATATTTCATGTAAGAAGGCTAGGGCAGTAAGAATTAGTTTGAGCTTGGGCTCTTCTGAGTTCTTTACACCAAGGAACCTTAACTCCCCATACCAAAGCAGGGAAATGAGACAGTGAAATTCAGACAGTGAGCAAAATAACTCTTCGCAGTGTTTTCAGGACAGGTTTCAAATCCAAAGGAACCTACATCAAAGAAAGAACACACAACACCCTGTAATTCAGAACTTGCACATGGGTTAGGTTATACCAGGTTTTCCTCTTAAACCCCTGAGAAGAGAGGATCCAGGCCAATATGCAGAGATGTAGAAAAGTTTTGTCTTGTATACCGAGGTCACATTAAATTATACCCACCCCAATCTACAACCTTTCAAAATGCCACCACGTCAATAGTCCTTGAAAGACACCAGTGGCATTCTCCAGGGGAACAAGTCAGTAGGCATTTAACGGTGTGCCTGGCTCTCCTTGCTTCATCAAACAAAAAATAAATTAGACGGGTCAAACATTGTAGATCTAATCTCACTGTGAACTGAAAACATAGTAGCTCTCCTGCCACCAGAGTAAAGCGGAGCCTGCGGTGACCCCACCATGAACCGGAGGGGATGGGAGATCACCAGCAGGTGCAGTCTGGGAGGACTCAATGTCGCATTCAAGTTTATTCTTTGTACGGTTCTGAGAATGGCAGGATTGTGTTTTGAATCCAATACCCCAGGGCTTTCACTTGCTTTCTCACAATTACCCGTGCAAGAAGAAGGGGGGAAAAAAAAAAAAAAAAAAAAAAAAAAAAGAAAAGAGAGAGAATTCTTCTGTGGCATAGCAGAAACGGTCAAGGGCAGTTCAGATTAAAGACCATGATTGGCACAGGCTGTGGAGAGGCTAAGCCAACAAAATAAAAAATGGAACCATCCTGTTTAATAGAAACAAATTGCTCTCCACTTCTCAGTGACACAGATAGTGGGGCCATTTGTACCTGCTGCCCTTTGTTGAGAACAACGGCAAGGAAATGTACTCGTCTTGAGCGGGATAAAATTCTTTTTGTTGTATTTGGCTATCTCAGTCCACAGAACAAGCACGGCAGTTAAGTAGTTGAGCTTCCTTGTACATTTGTTTGATTAAAGGTCTGTAACACTGGCTCAGGTAGAAACAGCTCAGCTGCATGAAACCGCAATGAATGAAGGGCTTGTTAGAGAGCAGCCAGCGAGACACGGCAGAGCTGGCTCCTGAATTAGTTCTGAATAGGAGCCTGTTGTTTTGCTTGTTCACTTTAGTATGGAAGGACAAAACTGTACATTTTAAATTACATGCGATGAGATCTGGGCTAGTTTGCATGTGTATATTGGGAAAACTGCTAAAAACGAAGGCGAGCTCTTTTGCAAGTCAACCCATGAAAACAAATATCCTTCAGATGTCCCTGAGTGCTCCAGTTAACATTGGCATTTTTAAAGGTCGGAGTGGAGTGTGTTAGAGCATATTTATGAAGTGACCAAATGGAAGGTTTTAATTTTGATCATAAATGGGCTGGAGAAAATCCAACCCACTGCCTAGCTGATAAAAGAAAAAAATCCAGCATTTATTTGTGTTACTTTCTAATCTTATATGGACACGGTTATGCGTGGCAGGTGTCTTACAGTATAATCTTGATTCCAGCTTTAGGAATACCATTCTTCCAGGTTCAGTGATAGCTGCTCCAGCTACCTCCACCTCCATCAGCTCCCATCAGGTAAAACATGCTCAGTCATCAGCATGTGAGCAATCCATCTATTTTGTTGAACTGATGCTGTACTGAGTATGTAAATGGGCATGTACACATATACATGATGTACGTACATATATACATCACTACTGATACTCTCTAAATGTTCTCTGGCTTCTTTGTTTAATTTCTATGTGTAAGTGGACTAGGGTAGATAAACTCTGACATTTGTGTACATGCAGCTGTGTATGGATGGGACATCAAGGTCACTGCTGATAAAAACCTGCACAAATGTACAAAAGTTGTCATGAACAAGGTGTTAAAATGCCTCTGCTCCTAAAATTTGGTCTCATAGTAACCAGTACCATAATCACAACAGTTCTGATTTGTTAATTTTAAGGGGCTCCAATTATAACTGAAGAAATTTAACCTGTTTTACCTTCTACTAAATGTTAGATGACTGCTTGGAAAATGGTTTAAAATGTGTTTATGTTATGGAATAGATGCAAACTTTAATCCTAAATTTAAAAGGTCTAAATATGACCAACTTTTCCCCGTGCTTTCAAGATACAGCGTATGTTTATTCCATTATCCATTAGTATCAGTACATATTTGTTAAGCATGATCTCTAGATAGTGTCAAATGTTCATAGTCCCACTGTGCTCGTCGTTGCTAAAGACTTGCCCTGAAGTCTCTTAACCCATGGAGAAAGACATTTTTAATGGTGAATTGTGAGCACAGAGATCATATTCAGTCCAAGTAAGTGAATTACAGTGTTTAGCAGCTAAGAGTTATCCTTCTATTATGACCAGAATTTCAGGCAATAGGACTCTGCGTGTGTTTATGGCTGAGTATGTTTGTAAGAATTTGGTTTCTGAGAGGATACTAAGCTCCTCAAATGAGCCATAAATATCCACAGTTAAAATCTACTTTGCAGAGGAGTCTTTCTGTGACTTGCCTACACATTGAGAATATTTCTGGTATTCAGAACAAAATAAAAATTGGCTCGATTTTACTTTTAAACAATTAATCAGTATTTGACAATCTATCAATGGGTACACCCAAAGCGTAGATCTGAAAAGAGAAATATTTATGCATTATAGAAAATGATGAAAGATTTTTTTTTAATGACTCAAAATAAGCCTTTTTTAGATTTTTTTCATGTTTCTGCTTTTTTGACAAATAATTTTTGATTATAAAAGAAATAACGGAGAACAGACTGACAGAAAATATCTTTGGGATTGCACCAGGGAAGTCCACTTCTATTCTCATTTTATCTTGGGACTAAACAAAACAGGGGTCAGTATTTAATGTGTATGATAACTTACACAAAAGTATACTGAAGTGCAATATTGAACTGAGCAGAAAGAGTTCAGAAAGATGCCATCCTTCACTTATTAAGAGGAAATAACTACACTCTTAAAGAAGGAAGACACATGGGAATGGGACAACATTTTCAAATGGACAGGTATTCCTACTGCGACTGGTGCTCTGATTTGTATCTGGAGGTGTCTCCCTCAATGCCAGCTGGTAAAATGCTGAGTGGCATCTTACATTTGGAATGTATCCTTGCATGACTCTTCCCCTTCACCCTGTGCCTTCACCTATGTGAATAGCCTGTGCTCTTCAGTCTCTGCTGGAAAATATCATCTGTAGCATTCACCTTTTGGCAATTATTTTTTCTCAGGAGCATTTCCTTCAATTTACTGAACATTCATTTTTGCACTGTAATTTTTGGATAACAACAGCTTTCCTTCAAATTATACCACAAATGAAAAGTATAAAAATACACAGCAGAGAAAGCAGGAGATCAGTTTGGGGGTGTTTAGTTGCTTCCTGCATCTGCGGCCATATTGTGTCACAAGGAAAGTTTGGAAGATGATAAAGGAATGCCTAAGAAGAAAGGTGGTGGCATCACAAACCCCTGCTAAAGGAAAAAATACTCTCTTAGACCCACGCTTCAAATCAATGCCCATTTTGAGCTGATTCCATGTTTACCGAAACTGATTGAAGGCCCCCTATCATCACCACAGCTAATTTCAATTGGAATACAATGTTACCTTAATTAAGCAAGGCATGAAACTAATGATGATTTGGTTTGACTCAGAAATTGATAATTTGTTATCAAATCCTTTAATAGTTCATACTGAAGTTTCTGTTGTTACTTGTTGCTCCTCTCAATCTTTATTATGACAAACCCTTTAAAAATGCCTAGGTAGAAAAAATTGCCCATTAATCCTTTCAAGGAAAGACCGCCGGTACCAGATTAAGTCAAGCTGGCATCTGAAACTATTCTTTTCTTTATGACACATAGTAAGTGGTCAGTAATCCACATCTTAATCTCCTTGTTGCACAGCTTGGTTTATCGTAACCGATACTCCTGTGACTGCTGCAGACTCCTATTGTGTTACCTGCAGCGTTCAGCTCTTCTTCCTGTTTTTTCCCCCTGGAATGTCTGATAAAGGCACCCTTGAAGTTGACCATAGTCCCTTGAGAAAGTGCTTTTCAGAGAAAATGTGATTTCTTTAAAGTTGTATTTATGTTACTTTTGTATTTTCCCCTGAGCAAAGTCTCAGACAATATTTCTGCTCTCCGCCAACACATGAATTTCACTGCTACTGAAAAAAGAAAAACTCTTTTAAATCCTCTATTCCAGTCCATAATTTTCTCTGAGCTGCAATTATACTTTATGGCAGTACTTAAGTATCAAGAAGGAAAATAAAAAGCTGTAAGAAGTGAAATTTAACTTGACCAATACATAAAAAATGTAAACACCAGGCATTTTAACCTAGAATGGCTGTGTTTTTTACAGCTGTCTCTCTAAGTGAAGGGATAAAAGATTTTCAACAGTTTTCCTGAGAATGAGCTTGAAATTTAAAAATCCCACATTCCCTGCTGGTGAAGCAGACATTTGCTACAATCATTTTAGAGATGAAGAAACTGAGGTGAGGTGATGTAATAGTTCATGCTTGAAATTCAGCTCCTTTTGTTGTTCCTGAAGCCAGTGGCAAAACTGAAGTATTTTAACAAAATGTTGCAAGATTCACTCAGGTCTTGATTTTTAGTATTTTATGACACAAGAGCACTCCTTTTTTTAAAAGATGGATACCTGATCTGTCCTTTTTAGCAGATGCTAATTTTAATACATTTTATTAGAGAGAGAGAGAGAGAGAGAGAGATTATAGGCAATTCTGGAAAATGTGCCAAAAAAGCAATCGGAAAGCTCATGGACAAGTAGGCTCAATTTCTGATTTCAGAGCAGTTGTACTCCACTGTGTGGACCTGGAGCACAGCAGCTTTTCCAGCACTGGTATTTCAAACCCAACACCCCACGAGAGTCATGCCAGGGGGATGTTAAGTTAATGTTTAAACCATGGTTTGGGTTTTACTGGAGGAGTCTACCTCCACCATGCTTTGGCCCTTGTTCAGGGTCTCGCTTGTGATTCTGCTAAGGAGAAGGAGGACAGAGAGAGCAGCAAATTTTGTTCTAGACACATGGAGACTGGCCATGAATTTCAATTTCCATGCTGACCTAGCCAAGCTAAGGTGGTTAATTACTACTGAAGTGTTTATTCTTGCATCCGACTTCCGCTCCCCTTGTACAAATGAGACTTCCCTGATTGTTTCCCAGAACAGGATAGCACAGCAGAAGAATATTTCTCTGTCATTTTGGACAATGAAATATCACAATGACCTTTGTAATATTTTCTTGACTCCAGTGTACAAAATCCATGAAAATTTCTATGAAAACAGAAATTCTACTTTAGAAAATTTATATGAAAGTAAAAAAACCCCAATTATTTGATTTATATGTACAAATTCTCAAAAATATTATTTTTCAAACAGAGCAGATCTGGATGAAAAAAATATTTTACCTTAGAGTTAAACTGAATTACATTCTTACATCTAGCTGAACAGTGAGTCAAGAATTTGTGTTTAAATGTCTGCTGAACAGAGATGGAACTATTTATGTGCCTAAAATTAAGTATTACAAGAGCCTTTCTGAATTGGGACCCCTGAAATATAGTATTCTCTAAATCTTAAGTTGCCAGACCTTGAGGAAAAAAAAAGGCATACTGAGTTCCAGATTTTGGAACTTATAAAGGTTTTTATAAAAACTCAGCATCTTGATTTGTGTTCAACTACTTTAAAGTTCACATATTTCTTATTTGAACTTTGCTAGGTGCAGTAATTTTATTCACACTCAGGCTGCATTGGTTCTGCTTATTCAGATCTCATTAATTACAGGAAACTGGACTCATGCTCACGTATCCCATTCACCCATCCTGCCCTTAGGCTAGTCAATTTATCTGGCATTTAATGAGGAGTTTTAGATTTTGCAAGTTATCAGAAGTGGGCCCTGAAAGTGTTAGCTTGTGAATTCTAAATAAATGAGCTACTCTGAGACTTGTTTCAAAACAGACAGCCCATCAGCTCCTCAATACGTGTTAAATGAGTCTAAAATGCTGTGCAGTGTTATCCCAAAGGTGCTTTTTTTTTTTTTCTTGTACTTTGAGAATATTGTCACTGTCAGCTTTGACGTCTTTCAGTTGTGTGAGAACTTCATATCTACTATGATATTTTGTGTATTTAATTACCCAGCTTTCGGGTAATTGGCTGTTTCAATATTTTGTATCCCCAGCCTACCAGCTGAAGGGGGCTTCATTTAACAGCACTTCCAGCAATAACACAGTACTATTGTCACTGTTGGTTATTTGATATCTATCAGTATTAGCACAGGTCCAGAGCTAAATGAAGGCCATAACAATCTCAAATACATATCAAAATCGCAAGGTGTATAAGATGTGTCTATTAAGCATATTAGCACTGTAGCATACTTTTTGATATAAAATTGATTTCAGTATAAAAAAAACAGCCTTTGACTGTGATACCTGAAGTGGTTGGCTCCATGTCTTCTCAGTGTGCATGTCTTTGGAGAACCTCCTATGGACAGACGTCTTGGATATAGAGGCAATCACATTTGGTCACCAGTTCCAAAGCAAACCATACTCTCTTTACTAACAACCACTTATTCTCTTAATGTAGACAGGTTCCTACATTCAGGTACTTTTCTTGAGTCTCTGGGGAAGGTGTGGGATGTTCACCACACACCCCATGGTTTTCTCTCCCTCTTCCTACAGAGACAAGCACAAAGCATCTCTTTGCAGGGGGAAACTCTGTATCCTTCCCATCTATCTTCTGTTAAACAGATTTAACCTTAGGGGAGGTAGAGAGATCGTCAAAGCATTCTTTAATTCTTCATTTCACCTCGCAGAGAAATGGTACCATTTTTTTCTCTAGTAAAAACATTTTAAAAGTAGTATGAATGATGCAATATCTTAAAAAAGTGTGAAGTGTGAGGCACAATACTCTGCTGCAATGCACATGATTACACACTATGGAAAACATAGCGCTTTGCCAACTTAAGTTAGAACAGAACTCATTGCAGCTTTTCACATGATATTATAACTGAGCAGTTTAGCAGACATTAATAAATTTCTATTGTTATACAAGACTAGTTAACTGTAAAGCAGCTGCTCTGGACTGAAATCAAGCCTGAAGCCCTGTTGCAATGATTTCTGTACAGTCGCAAGGTAAAAGACTGCTTTTCAGTACTTGCAAATACACGCATATAGCTGTGTTTTATTTTTCTTCTGGAAGAACAGCTGATGGGTTTCACCTCAGCTCTGTGCTAAGAAGAAGATTGCCATCTATAGATAACTATCCCCAACTGCACATCCTTGCATCAGCAGGGGAGAAAGAAGGTGAGTGGGGAGGTGGTGGTGTG
This sequence comes from Tyto alba, assembly GCF_018691265.1. Classification (NCBI taxonomy): domain Eukaryota; kingdom Metazoa; phylum Chordata; class Aves; order Strigiformes; family Tytonidae; genus Tyto; species Tyto alba. The sequence goes on along the minus strand of NW_024881261.1, from coordinate 5,000,284 downwards.
CCTTCCTGGAGTGGGATGTGAGTCTGTGAAAATGGACTTTGTGTCAGTAGCTTCTAATTTAAAATAAAGACATTGTACAAAAGTGGCCATTTAAATGTGGACAGTATCGAAAATCTTCTTTCTGTCGTGCTAGTTATACAAAACTACTGACAAAAATTGTTGCCAATCAAGGAACATTTCAAGTTAGCTACAAACACAGTTATGTTACTTACAGTTTCTTTGTGTTTTCTTCTTGTGTAGAAAATGTGAAAAAAACCCCAGAAGTATTCCTTGGCCATGCCCAATTCAGAGATCAAAAAGCCAAACGTTAAGAATGTCGTTGGGCCTTGATTATATGCTGGTGTAATCCTCAAGCAAAAGTAACAACAGTTCAAATATACGGGTGGCTCATGTATGCAAGTTAAAAAAAAAGGAAAGCAAAGTAGTTAAATCTACACACAAACATAACAAGTGTGAACATCTGTACATGCACATACACTCAGACAAAAATGATTGACATTTAAAAAGTATATTATGATTAAAATTAATACTATGTTTCTCATCAGCTCAACCATTTACTTGCATAGAGTGGAAGCATTTTCTGTGAATATTGGGAATGACAATATTTTCCCAAGGACACTGAGCTATGGAAAAGCTGTCAGGGAGTGGCAAGTACTACTTGAACTATAAAAAGAAAAAAAAGTAATTAAACCGAAGTACATTTCAAGTGCAACATGTATTGAATGACTTGCTACTTAAAAATCAATGACCTTTACTTTTACCCTCTTGAAACTTTTCAGACAAACTCTGCCTTCTAGATATACCTAGCAATTTTCAGGATAAAGTGTTCCAAAAGCTGGTCTTTTCAATGGGACATGAAGAAACATTGTGTATGGAGAGAGGAACCCACAAAGCTAGTAGTAAAAAGCTGTTTGAAAATGAGCATTCAAACAGGATAATTTTAGTTTTAAACGTGTCTGTTGCAAGAATCAAGTATTCTTTTACTCATCTGACATGCAGCCATACAGCAGCAATATGTAAAATTTGTGAACTGGTCCATCCTGAATACAAATCAAATTACTTTGGTCTTGTCAATCTACCAAATCTTTCATCTTTTCACTGGTTGCCTTTTCTTGCTACATTTTCTTTATCTCTGCTTGCAGTTTTAAGAAGTGAATGGCAAAGAGTCATCTCCAGTTCATCTGAAGATAAAACCCATTAAGCTGTTGTATTCACATTTAATTAATGTTTTCCAACTCTCATTTCCTATTTGCCTCCTGAAAATCTTGCCTAAAGTGCTATATGCCAAATAAAATAACTCAGGGAGGGGATATCTGATCCAAATGTTTCACAGGAGATGACTGGATAAGATAACTCTAAGGAGTTGATAATTTTTATTATTTGAGGACAGCCTTTCTAGCCGAGTTCATTCGCTGCAGACATACTCTTATCCCTTAGGGATGGATGGTGCAAACTGAGCTTTTCCTTTTATTTTTCAAGCGTTGCCTGATACCGATACAATTGCACTTTTATCTTTATTAACTCAGATGGTGGCTAGTTACTCCGGTAAATCAGGTGCTAAAATGAAACGAAAGCGCCTATTTCTGCACATCAACCAGCACTTCCTAACGCTTTGCAAACGTTAATCCAAGCGAGACACAGAACATAGCTGCGAGGCTGGGAAAAGGAGGTGATTTTCATATTACGAGCGGGCAAAGCAAGGCGAGACTGGTCCCAGAGGTGACAGAGGTGGCCAGGCAGCAGATGCAGTCGGTGTGGGGCTGGGGACGTGTCTCCCAGCCCGGCACGCCAGCGAGCCAGAGCTCCCCGCGCTCTCAGCAGTAAATGCCAGCAGCTCCCTGGAGCTGGGGCGTGCGATCCTCTTTCTGTCAAGCAGACCTGAGCATAGCTGTGTAATTACTTGGCCGTGTTTGCCGCCTTGCTGCGGCTGCCACCGACGGACAAGGGAAAGCATTGAAACAGCCCAGCAAGGTGATGTCTTGGGGGAGGAGAGCTCGGAGCTGCGGAGCGGGGTAAAAATCTGGAGAGATGCGGAGGGCGGCAGACAGGGCAGCAGCCAGCAGCTGTAATCTCAGTCTGTGATCTGAGTATGACCTGGATGAAAGAAAAGAAACAGGTCTGAATTTTATGTCGTAGGATTTGTCACAAACCGCCCGCAGGGGCGGCTTGAGCCCAGTGGTTTTGCCGGCTGTGTGTTTATAGCAGCGTCCTCATCGGAGTGTCTGGATTCAGTGACAGGCAGAAATGAGCTAGAAAATACAAGCTGCTGGTCACAACAGAAAGGAGAGTATTGCAGAATGGGAAGATGATGCATAAAAATAATATAAGGACAAAATATATATTTTCACACATCTATACATGCACATGCACAAAAGGAGCATGCTTTTAAGACTGAATTATTTTTTTTTAACTCCCATTGCTGCAGTTGTCAACTGTTTCCATTGTTTTATTGCTATTTGACTGAACCAATCACACAGAATTAGGACATTGACAGGAAAGAGTCTGAAATCTTTCCACTATAAAATAAACCTTCAATCATCTCAGGTTCCTTCTCTTTAGATTTAGGAATTTTAATACTTTTGGTAGCGATAAATATTTGAATATAGTTGGTATGATTAGTAAGCTGAAAGAGTTTTTCTTCTCCCTCAAACATTTTTCCCCAGAGATCATTGGTGTTTATATTCTTTATAACACATATTATATTTTAATGTGAATGCTTGCTACAGAGATTTTTCACGGCATTAATTTTATCACTTAACCTTTGTGAAGTAGAATCACATTGTGTTACCACTTGTCCACATTTTATTCAAACTCCTTCATCAAACAAGGAACACTAGGTTTTTAAAACCTAGTTAAACACTGCCTAAATTATCCGGGCTTTAGTTTAATACTGCTTACATATTGTAATAAAAAAAAATTTTGTCAAGCTGTTAGGTCAACAAGATGCTTTTCAGAGCACAGGATTTTGACTTATGGGGTAAATGTACACACTCCATGGTGATTCCTTTTTTCACCACTTAGAGAGGATCAGCCCAAATTTAGCTGGGTTCTCTGACCTTGCAGAACTGACAGCTTGATTTAATAGTCATTAGAGAAAAAAAGCCCCAACTTTCTTCTGACTTCTGCAATTAAATATTAATTTCTTGGCAGATTTGTCCTGTTACATTGCAGCGCAGCTTCCACAGGCTGAGCTGAACAAATTGAAATGATGTGTGTGAAACCCCATTAAAACCAGCGGCTAGGAGCTGATCCAACAACTGAAAATTTTGCAGCTTGCTGCTGAGGTGCTGCTTAACCCTGACACTGCTTGCCTGAGGAAGCAGCACCTCTTTCTCGGAGGCGCGGACCGCTCTCCCTCGCTATCAAAGCCCCGCTTGGCAAAGGGATGGAGCAACTTTTAGCTGTTCAGCGGAGCTGGGTTGCACAACCCCGCACAACACACTCAGACGCAGCAGCGCAGCACCTCAATTAGCTTATGTGCAGTTAATTGAGCGTAATGGAGAGGTCCTCTCTCCAAGTTACAGCAGCGGGGCGTCCACCCGTGCCGGATGGGTGCCGGCTCCTGCCCCTTTTGTGCATCACCCAGTCGTTACGAGACCCACAGCTCCATCCCTGCCGTCCCTCGGGTCTCCTGCTTCCCGAGACAGCCGGGAATCGGTGCTGTGCGCGCACCGGCACAGGCGTGCACCGAAATTCCTGCCTCCTGTCAAACAACAAACTCCTGTCAGGTCTTTGGAATAAACAAGGAATTATTGAGAGCTGCACGCAGTGCCGCGAGGTCATTTCAGACGAAGGGATCAGTCAGGATTTCATAAAGTATTTATTTAGCTGACAAAGGAATTCCCAACCTCCCTTTCATGTACGTTAGAGCTGATGCTAAGTTTCCGAGACAAGGCTCCGATTGTGGCTGTCACCAAACAATGACATATTTCTTTTCTTCTCTTAAATTCTCTGTATCATTCTATATAAGAGGGCAATTTGTCTGTCATGCAGCTAAAACAGGGCCCACTCACTGCCCTCATTAAACTGACAGCACAGTTATTAGCAGTAAACGAAGCCAACAGGCAATGAATTTAGCCACTGTTTTATGGCGAGCGCCAGTGAGATTTTTTCAGTAATTAATTTGATAAATATATTAATTATGAATTGAGTTGACAGTACAATCAGATTGTCAGCCTTCCAGACAGGCTCTTGTGATAAGTAGCTTTGTGATGAAGTGGTCGGATTTCAGTACCTGTCATCCTCCGGTGTCAGTCTCTTATCACTGTCCTGGCCATTCACTCTGTAATTTCCTGTGTGTTGTAATTAAATGGTGGCTTTCTGATTGGAAGTGACTCCTCAAACTTAATCTCTCATTCTCTCTGAATATATTGGTTAAAAAAAAAAAAAAAAAAAAAAAAAAAAAAGCCTCTTTGTTTCAGTGGCTTTTAATGTTAAAAAAAGGAGCTTTTTATTTCACGTTTGGTTATTGTCCCTGTGGGTGTTTGGGAATGGTTGTGCTGCCGTTGGCCCTGGCATCAGATGGAGGGAAACATCTGTGCTCTGCCACCGTCACAGCAAGCGGTGGCACAGGGAGATGAAGCCACGGGGCAATGTTGGACCTGCCCTCCCTCTCATGCATCTCCAAGCAGGGAGCAGCCCAGCACAGTCTGGAGGACTTTGGGAAGGGTCACTGCCAGTACCTCTTGCCAGCTTTTTTTTTCTTTATGAAATTAATTAGGAACAGTGCCTGAGGTCATTTGGCTCAGGAGATACATGTCAAGATAAGATATTTCAAAAACACCTCCTTAATAATTTAATATCAGGTTGGAATTTGGAAGCATGATAGGGAATTGTTTAGAATTGCAAATTTAAACAAGGTAGGAAGAAGTCCTGCAAAAGAAAACAAACAACAGCTATCAAGATGCTGTGAGTTCTTCAGTTCCTGTTTAAGCCTATCAGGAAAAAAATCAAACCTGGCAACAATATTTACCAAATGCAGCAGATGACTCTCCGCTTCCAGTTGCCTCATGTTGGAGAGAAAGAGTGGCCAGGGGATTGGGGACTGCAGCTGGTCCCCAAGGTTTAGGTCCTATTGAGTCTTGGTGTCAAGTTGTTCTTTGACCTTGAGCAAGTCAGGATGACCCAATCCAGCAAAAATTTCAGTATATGCTTCATTTTAAGCACATGGACACAAGTTGTCCCATAGAAGTCTTATTACATATGTGTTTAATTTTAATTTTGTGCCTTTTTACATGCATGCACTTTAATTTTAAGCACATATGTAATAAGAGCTAATGGGGCAACTTGTGTACATATGCACACACTGTCCAGGTGTTACATGCTTGCCCCAACCCAAAACACTGCTTTTTATTGATACCCCATTTTTCACAGCACAGGGCAGAGCATCACACACGGGCTCCAGCCATTTGACTGGTACCTGCACATCAGTGTAATGAAAATGTGCTGGTGTCTGCTGGACACGCTCACTGCTTGCCCCAGCTCTGGCCACCAACATGTTGCAGCCTTTGATTTCAAGGTCTTCCTGAGCATTGCTCCTTGAATAGGTTTAAGTCCTTTGCTAACGTTAGACTAAGGGACTCTAGGCTGTATTATAAAATGAAAGGCAAATCAGAATCACATTCTGGCAGTCAACATGAATCCCCAAAAAGGCCACCCAGAGCTAAAACAGGGACCTACTGCACGACTGCCGGGATTTACATTATATCATACAGCCTGAAGCCCTGCAATGAAGCATTCAGAACAGTCTTTTTGAACTTCTCAACAGGGAGAGTCTTTATGGATTATTTAAACATAAAAATATATGGCTTTCTGGAAAAGAACCATTTTAGCCTTTAGGGGCTCATATTAAGTGTTGTATTGTAGAAAGATCTATAATTGAGCGTGCTAATACTGATATGTTATTGTTTGAGATAAATTTCACCAGGCGTGAGCCCATAATGCAAATTACACCTTAAAAAGATCAATGTAAAGATTCTATTGTATCATTTTACTGATTTTCAGATGTATCCACACTACAATCAAAAGCAGGCAACTGCTGCATATTGGTGAAGAGACTACTAACTACTTTTAAAGTATTTTTTTTCAGCTGAATCTCATAATCACATGAAAAACCTATTTTAAACAAACTAGTTTCTTTATAAAGCACCTATGCTTAAATCTGATAATCTTAAATGAGCTTATTACTAAAAACACCAAAAATCTTAGTAAATATTAAGCAAAACGCTTCTAATTGTCTTTTAAAATTAGTATGTGTCTATACTCTGTTACTTTGAGTAAAGCATGTATTGTCTCTGTCTTTATGCAAATCTGCCATAACAGAATGGAAACTGCCCAGTAAGCTTTGAATTTTCTTGTTACTGAATGTGTTTGGAGCTTGTGGCCAATGCTTTTGGTTTCTCTCACATAGCATAAAGCAGTAGATTCAATAAAAAATGTATGTGATGGTTCAAAAATTGTAAAAAAAATAATGGCATCTGACACACTTGTAAGGGTGATTAGGTTCCCCTCTCTGCAGGCTGGATAATGTTCTTTTAACAGCTTGTTCTATGTATTAAATAATGGCAAGTTGTTACATATTCTTACTTCCTTACTTTTGGTGCTGTTACTGATACGAGCTATTCCTGAAACAAGCTACCGAGGAATTGCACCCTGATAGCTGAATTCAGATTTTCTGCCTTATTTATAGTATGTTTTTTTCTCTTAAACATAAGCTTTAACTGCAGAGCAAGATTTGCTTTCTGGTAAATGAAAAAGTGACTTATTCCTTAGAATAAGACCAGGGTTGCCCGCAAGGAAATACATCTTTATCATGTCTGAAAAATTCTAAACCAAACTGATTATGTGTCACTTGATAAAGTGCTGGAGTAGAATTATAGGTGTATTCCTGTTTCTACTAAAACCAACAGTGAACTCTGCTACAGCAGCAGCAGCAGCAGCTCCCAACACATCCTCTTTACTCCCAAGCTGTTGGGTGTAGCGTGGCATTGCCAGCCATGCAAGTTGCTAGAAGATTGTAATTATTCAGTAAGGAAAATGCTCAGTATTTCCTGAGTGAGTCTTTAATCCTGGTTTGAAGTCATTGCTGCCATTATAAGTTCCAAGTGGAAACTGTGGAGCTTTTGTGCATCTGTCAGGCGCCGCTACTTATTACAGAATCAGGAATGATAAATATGCGGAGTGCTTTGATGTGAATATCAGCTTGAACTCCTCCAGTGCTCAGGTAGAAAGTAGCTGAAGCTATTGTTTTCATCTTGCATGAAAGGTTGAGCAGATGCTTGAAAATAAATAGGACCTGGTAAAATGATAAAAATCCTGGGATAAAAAGCATGGCCTCTGTTCTCAGCGCTTACTGTGCTCCTAGCCCAAACTTGAACTATCGCTGCAGTTGATACATAACTCCAAGTATTGTACAGAACTGCCCATTCAATAATAGCAACATGTAGCCACGAGAGTAATAAAATCCACATTATCTGTCCAGATTAACTACTAATCTTCATCTTCAACTGGCTGAGAACAGAAAGACTTTACAACATCAGCTCCATTATCTGCATGGATGAGGGTACGGGATTTCTCTCTGAAGAGAAGGATTATAGCAGTCAGCCCAGACCCAGAGTTTCAGCTCCTAGATGTGACACAGACCTGTCACGTCTGTTTGTGGGAGTAATTTAGGATACAAAAGAGACTTGAGGCACCCAAAGGACAAGTGAACTAGAAATTAGATGTTTATATATTTGTCTACATAGGTCCATGCAGGGCTGTGGAGAATTACCCCAACTAGCTCTGAGTCAGGCAGGTCAAATATCAGAGAAAAATAACCATGCAAGTGTCTGATCCTCTCAAGAGCATCCGTATGTTTATCTATTCTGCTTCTCAGATATTTGATCCATCTGAAAGACTGTCTACACCCTTCTTTTTTTTAAATTATTTTTCACATCTTAATTCATACTCGTTGATAAGTCGTGGAGAACCTGGCACCTCCTAAAAGTCATTGCAATGAGGCAGGGACAGTAGTTATCCATATTCATTCTGGCTGTTGAATGAGCCACTTACCATTGCCATTCCTTATAAATTAAAGGCATTAACATCAAATCTCTGAAATTTTACCTCTTGGCTAGAGCAAAGTGTACAGTCTGAATGTCTTTCATGATGCGTTGAATGAGAAATACAGGGTGTGAGGAGGAACTAACGCTGGTGCTGAAACAGTACTGTATTAACAACTTCTCCTCCTGTTGCTTCTGTGCTGATGTTTCTTAAAGCAGATTGTCAGTTTTCTGAAATATATCCTTGTTTTCTGACTCCAAACACAGCTAAATCCCCATGTGTTTGCCTATAAACCTTCTTAATAAATGCTTTCCAACTTTTGAGTAACAAGTCAATGGCAGCCACAGTTCTGATCACAAAGAATGGATCGAGACAGTCTCTCTAGCACATTATGCCATCTGATTTTAACATTATAGGTCCTTAAACTGCTGTCAGCTGCCTTATTTATGGAATAAACTTCTAACAGGAGAGTTGGTGATTGAGTCACGCTTCTGAAAACCACTAAGCTCAAAAGATCATTATCAGCTCATAGTTATCCCTTGATGATTTTTCTAGTTCAATTATTGACATGATGGGAATATATTGTCTAATTCCAGCTCTTCCAAACTCTTCATTTCAATCTGTCAGCAATATCTCATGGACTGAAGAAACTTTTATTTATACCAGGGCAATAATGCTAGTGCATTCACCTTACTGTTTGCTTCAGACATACAACCAGTGGTAGATGGTTTCCCATTTCCCCATTCATCCCCTCTCCAAGGTCTATCCTCCTGCCCAAATCTTCTGTTAACTCCTCCCCTTTTCTAGAATTCGGTTTCCAAACAAGTCTTGCAATCTGTGTGACTTTATATCACCAGCCTGCTCACCCATATCTACTGGTCACAGGAGGCTTTTCCTGGTCAGAACGGTGGATATGCAGATGGAGAACTGCCTGCCTCCACCTTCTCGAGCTCCTGCTGGCTGCCACCAACATGTCCACAGAAATGCTGTGAGCTCTTACTGGAGGACTTTGAAATGAAATTACATGGCAGTGGGACCAAAGGGAGGGAGAAAAAAGAGAGGAGAAACATAAAATAAAAAGGTTTTCTCATTCTCTATTACTGGCCATAAGCAAATTAATGTAATTGTCTCATTAAAATGAATGAAGTTTAGTTCTTATCATTTTGTAATGAGATTTTATTTCCTGAGGAGGTTAGCTGCATATTCCAGTCCACTGTGGAAGAAATAGGAAAACAAGAGGCAAAGGGTAGGAAACTCACGGAGAAAAAGGTAAGTCAGAATATCAGTAAAGAAAAAAAAATATATCACCCTGAGGTACTGGTCCACAAAAATGCTTTACAATAGCTGAACACAAAATCAATTCAGAAATACAGTATATCACAGTCCATAAATAACATGTCCAATCAGAAAAGTGTGAGGGGAAAATGACAAAAGGAAAAAACATGCTCCCAAGGGGGCATCGAGGAGGTGGGGAGGATGCGAGGAGCATGCCTGCCCTTTGGAGGAGGACAGCTTGCTAGAATAATGCCTTTACTCAGCCAGACCACAAGCTTGAGAGATGGAGGGCTACTGACACCCCCCGTCCTTGCCTAATCTGCTACGGACAAACGATAACCTGCCCCTCACTGCACGTCCAGAGAAGGGCTAAAGAAAAACCAGTTCTGCACAGTATGTGTGATATATAAATATATCCATATAACCTTACCTGGCTCAGGACATCTCCAGGTGGAAAAAGTTCAGGTAGCATCAGGGGAGCATCGCGTGTGTGTGCTCTGTGCAGGTTCTTCAGCCGGGGAGGGGGGAGCCCTGGACCACCAGCACCTCTGCTCTGACCCAGGCCAGCCCCTCTCGTGGAACTGGGCACAGCTGTGGCAAAATGTTCTCTGTTAGCTTAGGGTTCTTTCACATTCCTCCCGCACTCGAGGCAGCTGCCTCTCATTTCTGCCAGCCAGGTAAGACTTGAGGCTTGAATGAATAATCATTTTGAATATATATTTTTGTGTCACTCTTCCAAAGAAACTCTTGTCCAGGAGCCACATTATTTCTTTCCATCCTAGTTAATGAAACATATTAAACATACTTGATTAAATGTATGTAATATTTCTTTAAGCTTAATCAAGGTAAAATAAAATACAATTAAGAAAAATGATCAAGGGTCATGTTTTAAAGACTATAACATATAGAACTCATTTCAGTTGTGGTTTACTGACTGTGAGAAATAGAACGGTACTATTTTGCATGTGCATCCATCTGGGAAGAGCACAAAGTGTTTTCCTAAAGAAAAATAAAGGCTTTTCATCAGTGTTTCTGGGTGCTCACAGCAAACTGCAGCTGTCCAATGTAAAGAGTGTTGTGGGTTCAGGTTCAGCTCTATTCGTTTTACGTCTGTTACATGCAACCATCTAAACAGTTCAAATCCTACTTTTTACATTGACTAGGAAGTTGTAAAGCCTGTCACTGGCCAGGTGTGTACCTTTACCCAAGTCAACACTTAGGCTTCTACATTACCAGACTGATACATATATATATATATATATATATATATAGTTATCTACATCTATATATAGATCTCTCTATTTTTTTTTTAGTTAATAAGAAATTTGAAGTAATGCCATCACTGAAAATTTGGCCTTGTGGAGGCAGATGTCAGATTTTAGTTGCTTATAGACAAAGGTCCTTAGTCAGGCTAAAGCTCAGTAAAGTATTGAAGTAGTTTTATTTTACAGCATTTGTGTAAATTTTAGCATGAGTAGTTCAGCCAACTGATGTTAGCACTTGTGTAACTCCAAGGTCTCTACTTCATACTCTTCTGCTCATACAAAGTGTCAAGGGAGAATATGGTCACGTGTTGAAAACATTGTCTTTCATTCAGTAAAATAGGTACAGCTTCCCTTATGAAAATAAAATCCTGGGTTTGGTAGACCTACATTTTATTCCTGCTTGTAACATCCAGTCCCATGGTGACCATGGTTCATTATTTCATTTCATTAGGACTCATTTTTCTCCAGTTATAATAGTGGCAATAAAGATATTTAGTTCTTAGCACTCTGACATATGAGGATCAACAGTACCAGTGAAATGCAAGTCAATACTTCTATTTATCAGTGCCAGACAATCATGCCATTACCAAAGTGTTCCCTTTTTTTACTGCTAACCTGCTTAACTAGTCAAAAGGGTTTTTTTAATCATACAAGGTACTTGCATAAAATGAGACAAATGCAAGAGGTGATACTCTGGCAATCTGAGATGCTGTGCAAGTCCTGCCACACATTGTAGCACGCGTCTCCATTTTTCCTGATGGAAATATATGTATTCTGCCTGCAGGAAATGTGAGAAATAGCTTAGGTCAAATAAGAGTTGATTTAACTACCACCAGGAATCTATCTAGATTAGATACCGTAATTGCCTTTTGTTTCTTGTGTTCTTCTCATTACCATCTTTAAGGTGGGTGAGAAATGGAGGGGACTGGCTGTCATGGTGGGTGACCATTCTCCTGAATTTTCCAAGTTTGAATAAGCAACTGCACTGAACTAAAATTCTGAACCTTCCGAGGTTCATCCATCACTTTTACTAAATTACCTCTTCATTCTCTTTTCTGCTAAGAATCTAATTTTTATAGCACTGTAGAGAATTTTTATAGCACTGTACTTTATCTTGTCACAGTATTTTTTTGTCATTATTTTCATCTCAGTGAACTCTCGAATGATACTAAATAGACTGTGTTAGCCTGACTGTAAGATAACAAGGGAGGTGTACATTTGCAAATGTTAATAGCTCACCCACCTAGCCTCTTGCCTGGGAAGTCAGGGTTTGTAGCCTTCTTGGGCAGCACACAGAGAAATTGTCTATATTTGGTCTTGCTTCTTTTGCCAGCAAATAGGTCACATCAGATGTCTCTCTTTTTTTTTTTTTTTTTTTTTCTGGCAGGTTACCACCTACAGGTTGCTAAGACTCTGATTACTTTGTGATATGGAGAAAGCTGAAGTGAGCTGCTAAGCTTTAGGAATTAGGTGGGTGTTCTCCCTATGCAAATCTAAAGAAGAAACGCTCACAAGCTGTGTGCCAATATTTGCATGTCTGGGGTCAGGGCCTCATTTTTTACAATCATAGGGCTACAAAGAACTCCTGTCCCAAACTATTTTTTAATTTAAAAAACCAAGAAGAGATAGGAAAAAGGGGTGAAGTGAGCTGTGTGAGGTCACATATAACCCTGTTAGCCACCTTCCTACTGCCTGTGTCTGCAAATAGTCTCCTCATGGTCTGTGTTTGGAGGAAAGGTTTAGCTCACCATGTCTGTACAGCTGATGCTTAGGAAAGTGTATTTACCCAGCCCTGCCAAGTCCCTGGTCACCTTGCCTATCACTCTAGAAAAAATGTTTCCCAAGATGGGGGGAGGAGAGGAAAGGATGGCAGGAAGGAAATTTGGCATTTTTCCCTCATGCAGTTTTCTCTGCCCTCTCTCATCTTAACCTGATGCTAGGCCCAGCAAAATTATGATTTTCTAAAATGAGACCAAATAAATGTGTGTAGAGGTCAGGGGTGGCAAATTTAGCTAAAGATTTTAGTTTTGTTAAATGTTCACCCAGCCTAACTCATATATTTCATTCACCTGAATATACAATCCTGTGCAGAAAGCCTAGAGGCAGAAAAGTCATTTAGACTTCCACATCCATAAAAATTTGTTCAATTAATACACTCCTTCATGAAACAGCTAGATCTTCACCCCCTATTACACCTCCTTCATCCTTTCTCCGGTAGCGGGAATGTAAATGAATGTAAAACTGCCCTGGTGATGCAGCCAAGGGAATACATCCAGACCCAAGAGGGATGGGAGGCAGAGCTGTGTGCTCATGGGGTGGGCTGACCCTGGCTGGATGCCGGGTGCCCACCAAAGCTGCTCTGTCACTCCCCTCCTCAGCTGGACAGGGGAGAGAAAATATAACAAAAGGCTCGTGGGTTGAGATAAGGACAGGGAGGGATCATTCACCAATTACCATCATGGGCAAAACAGACTCGACTTGGGGAAATTAGTTGAATTTATTACCAGTCAAATCAGAGTAGGGTAATGAGAAATAAAAACTAAATCTTAAAACACCTTTCCCCCACCCCTCCCTTCTTCCCAGGCTCAATTTCTCTGACAATTTTCTTTACCTCTTACCCCCTGCAGTGGCAATGGGGGTTCATCACACATTGTCTCTGCAGCTCCTTCCTCCTCAAGTGGAGGACTCCTCACACTCTTCCCCTGCTCTAGTGTGGGTCCCTCCCACGGGGTGCATCCTTCAGGAACAGGCTGCTCCAGTGTGAATCCCCCATGGGGGTCACAAGTCCTGCCAGTAAACCTGCCACAGCGTGGGCTCCTCTCTCCACAGGACCACAGGTCCTGGCGGGAGCCTGCTCCAGTGTGGGCTTCCCACGGGGTCACAGCCTCCTTCGGGCATCCCCCTGCTCTGGTGTGGGGTCCTCCATGGGCTGCAGGTGGAATCTGCTCCCCCATGGACATCCACGGGTGCAGGGCACAGCCTGCCTCACCATGCGCTGCACTGTGTGCTGCAGGGGAATCTCTGCTCCAGCACCGGGACCACCTCCTCCCTCTCCTTCTTCACTGACCTGGATGTCTGCAGGGTTGTTTCTCTCACATATTCTCACTCCTCTCTTCAGCTGCTGTTGTGCAGGTGTTTTTTTCCCCTTGCTTCTTAAATACATTATCCCAGAGGCACTGCCACCATCGCTGATAGGCTTGGCCTTGGCCAGTGGTAGGTTAGTCTTGGAGCTGGCTGGCATTGGCTCCATTGGACATGGGGGAAGCTTCCAGCATCTTCTCACAGAAGCTGACCCTGTAGCCCTCCCTGTTACCAAAACCTTGCCATGCAAATCCAATACAGCTCAGAAATCTCAGCTGGCTGCCCTAAGGCTGTCAGAGCTGGGTATTACTATGAGCTGATCTTTGGAACAGCTGAGGACATCAGCCACCCATTGCAGCAAAGGCAGGATCCAGAGAAAAGCCACTCCCCTCCCACAGAGAGCAAACAGGTGCAGCAGACGCAGGCACTACATGTACCCAAGCAGTGGTGGATCTCTTCAAAGATTAGATTGTGGAGAGAAATCCTCCTATCTGAGAGGAGTGGCAGATGCAGGGAACAGGTCCTGATTTCTAGCCTGATGGAGTGAAAGAGCAATTGTGGACTGAAACTCATCATAGGAATTAATGTAATCCCACAAGTTGTCCTGTTTTACAGCAAGGGTGCTTCCAGTAGGTACCTTCAGACTGCAGCCTCTGAGCACCTTCTCAATTCATCTCTCCTTTCCACCCCTGCCTTTCAAAACTGGAAAACCTCAGGGAAAATATTTATACAAAGTCACCCTAGCTCTGCAAAGCAGTAACAAAACAAAATGATGTCTTCAATAACAGTGCCAAGCACAGGAACAAGTCGTATGGATATAGTCACATTTATAACACGGACAGGCAAGAAGTTCTCTGAGGATGTACATTGTACATCTTCACAGACTGCTGCCTGGTAGCATGGATCCCATGGAGTGAGATATCAGCAGTGATTTGCTTTGAATGCGTACATCAGGATTTCTTCTAGTAGTGACTAAGACGCAGGAAAAAAAGACAGGGAGCAGCATCATGTCACTTTGTGATTGCACTGCCCCAGCCAGTGCGCCTCAGATACGCACAGGGGAGAAATCCAAGAAATTACGTGGAGGTGGGTTATCTGAAACACCATTACCCTCCTTTATCCTGCGCCTGTAGAGGAAGGGGACAAGCGGGAAGTATTAGCTGCCCCCTTCTATTCAGTCCTAGGTATAACAAGACTGCATGACAGGAGCTGTGATCAGCGGTGGTCACTGTTAGCAAGGACGACAGGAACAGAACAGCTGTACCATTAATAGACCTCATTTTCAGACCCATTTCTGAAGTCTGCATTCCCTACAGGGAACCTGCACAGCTTCGTTAAACTCCCTACGTCTGCTTTGTACAGAGAAACATCAGCACTAGGACAGGGTTTGACTTGGCCTTTGTAGGAGTCAAAACAACCTCCTGCAGTATTAGGAGAAACATATAAACAGAAGATGCCTCGGTGATGGTTATTCCAGTCCTTCTCCTCTCACTGTTGAGCATTGCCATCCAGACTGCCAGGGAAACATTGAATTTTGCACCTTGCTCATTATTATTTTTTTCTAACAAATAACTTTTTAAACTTTATCTGGATGGGTACCTTCATCGATTGCCTGAATTGAAGTAGTCAGGGCTACCATGTTCCTTCAATGTCACATTTGTTATTTATTTCACTAGTATTAGATTGAAAAGCCTCCTGTCACTAACTTGTTACATTCCTGCTGCACGCGTGTCCATGCTGGTGTTCGTAATTGTCCAGTTTCTCAAATGTACTCTATCTATTTAAATCTTCCAGTCCCTGTTTCTTGTCTTACCTGCTGTACAGAGAGAGTGGAGCCAGGGAGGGTGGAGGTGATGACAGTGTTTTTTTTATCTGTAAATCTCTGGGGGGATAAGGTTGCATGGTTTGCAATTAGACAACCAGGTACTGTGGCAGAGGACATCATTTCCTTCAGCAGGTTATCATTTTGAAAAAATCGGGAACCTTTTAATATACAGTATATCTTGCTGAATCTATTGTGGCTTTCTCTTAGCCAGCTTAAAAGACTGAGTTTAATGGCCTTTAACTCTTCTGACAAAAACAAGGGTTGAAGCTGGGCTTCTTTATCCCCTTCTTCATATCCAGCTTGCAGCTGCACTGTAAACACTTTGCAATGCAAAACACAAGCGGGCTCTAAAGGCAGCTCCCTGCTGTCGCGGCTCAGACCCTCTGAGAAAGGCAGCTCACGCCGGGTGCTCACAGCAGCTACGCCAGGACCTTCTTATCAAGGCTAAGCCTCCAGTTTTGGCAGCATTATCTGTGTAATGGCCATCAGATGCAGCCCAGCACTGGGTTACTGGAGCTTATCTTTTGTTGCAGAAGAAACATAGTCACATTTATGAAAGGACCTATTTGACAGATGATACTGAAATTCCCATTTTTTTTTTTTTCTTTGTGGTTGTGCAAAAAAGGAGAAGCTATAACTCTAAGCTTCTATTTCCAAAAAGCTTAGCAAGAAATTTAGGACTCTGAAAGGAAAATGCTTTGAAAAGACAGTGCTTGTAAAATCCTCAGTATTTTTACACCAGAGGAGACCTGCAGGATGGACTGGAGCAGTGGAGTAGGGCACGGACCACTGCTTAGACCACTGCAATGTTTTGGGGTTTTTTGTTATCATCCTCCTGAGTGTACAATTATTTTTGTCAATTGTATTTCTAGAATTTATATAACTATCATCGCAATGGAAAAACAATATTCAAGAACTGTTTGTTACGGCCTAGTTATGAGAAGAAGCCTATTCTGTGTGAAAACGTTATTTCCGTATGTTCCGTGTAAGTGTTTTGTGCACCACTGATTAGGAAGCTTTCTGATAATAATAAGGGTGAGACTAGATGACCTTTAAAGGTCCCTTCCAACCCAAACCATTCTATGATTCTCTGAAACAAAACTATTTGTAATCAGAAGTTTTTCTCTAACAGGGGTAGACATTATATTTTTTTAAGACTTTTTTTGGTGAAGAAGTTCCAGCATAGCAATTCTTCACTTTGATCACATTCTTCAGACTAAATGGGAATTAAAGCTCTGTGTTTAAATATATTTTTTCTTTTTGATCAACAAACCCAGGATATTGATCTTTCTTAGCTATAGGAAATAAGCAGTTCATTTTTAATGCCTGTTGCCCCAAGCTATAGAAGCAACAGAATAGCTTCTCCAAGCTCTCATTTGGTGAGGTTGTGTCCTTTGTTCAACAAAAAAGCTCCGGCATAGCTAGTCTTTTTCCGGCAATGAGGAGTTTGTCATGCAGACCTATAACAATGCAATGCCAGCAAAAAAGTTTTGTCTTAATTTCCTGATGCCAGCTATATGATATGACAGGAGTTATAAAGGATCATTTATCTTGTCAGGCAGAAGGGGCCATCATCATCAGACCCCAGAGACTGATCTTCAAGGTCTGTCTGAAAAATTATGCACCTTAAAAAGCCTGATCCCAAACCAGCAATCACAGAGCTATACCCATATATTAGTTACCTGGGCTGCACTGGATGGATAACTGGAAAGATAGCCAGTAGGGTGGGCTTTGAACTTTAGTGGTATTTTAGCTGGCATCTTCTATTATCAAGCTGCAACTTTTCTTCAGAGCCACTGTTGTCTTATTTCTGAGCATGATTTAAGACTGCTAGATGAAAAAAAAAGTTTAAAATTAAAATATAATTTTTAAAAATGTTGGTTTCAACACATTTCCTCTCCTGAAAATGTGTTCGTTTTGTAATTACGTTTAATGCTTCTCATTAATAAAAAAGATATTTTCTGTGAATTCTTCCCTTCACCCCTCCAATTTCTAATTTACAGGGACAGCACGAAGAAGTCAGGATAGTGCCTCTTACTCTCCAACCTGCTCAACAGGCTCAAACTATGTAATGAATTTGGGGGAAAAAAATATATTTTTCATTATTATGAGAAATTACAAAAATGTAGGTGGAATTTAGTAACAGTATTGAGAAAACAGTAATATGTACTGATTAAAAGGCTCTAAATTAGCATTTTTCATTTACAAGAGGCATATTAGGTGCTTCTCTGGACACACTCATCTAGTGACCAAATAGCAAATTTGCTGCTAGAAATTATTAGGGAAAGAATAGAAAAATAATCTGATATTCCTAATCTTTGGTAATTTTGTACACAATTTAGACCCCCGAATCCACCCTTGTGTGTCATTTTTGCCATTCTGGGACATCCTAAAGTGTCTCTTGATGATGTTTCTGTGGGGAGTGGGACTCCTACTTGTCCTGCACCCTATCTGTCAGCCCTGCATGGAGGGTTCTGCAGCATCCTTGGCAACATTATTTATCATGTGTGGAATTATTGATGTTTAATATGATTTATTTGTTGTATGGGTTAAGACATCAGCATGTATTCTCATTCCATGGGATGCTCTATGACAGGTTCCTGGAAATATTTAAATTCTCTTTATCTCCCTTCATGAAGAATTTCTCTTCACATCACTCAGAGGCAAATTTTGCTGTTATATTCACTTATACATAATTTTTTTGGTGTCTTTGTATTGGGGTATGTGTCCTTTAGGTGTTAGGTCTCCATTATCCACTTAGTGTGTTTTTATGATATCTTTTGTTTCTCAGATAAGTGATTAGTTGTTACCTCTCTTAAACTTCACATTTGACAAGGCATGATGCATGGCTGCATTGGCACAAGGCAAATATTTAAATTAATGTTACATAATGTTTATTCTCAGAGCAGATATAAATTTATTGGAAATTTTTTTCCCCCATTTAATTCTATGCAGAACTTTAATCATCAAGACTAGAAACTAAATAAAATTAAGTTAGAACAAATGGCATGAGCACTTCTACTTGTCTGTACCAAACAAATTCTTAGGGCATATGAAAAGGGGAGTTTTGGGCCTTGAACTTTTGACTTGCAGTATTATTTGCAGACTAAATGAACCATTCCCAACTATTTCCGAAATAAAGGTTAGAAAGTAGGAACTATTTGTACATTGCCAGGACAGAACAATTATTTCACATTGTCAGGATTTAACTCACATTTCAGGATTGCTTTGATAATTTTTCCTTCTTGGTAATTTAATTCTTTTACAGTCCTCTCACGGGATTGAGAGAATTGGATTCTTCTACCCTTCTTTTTCTCCCCCTCCCTCTCCTTTTTTAAATGGGAGGTATAGTTTATACCTGTTTCAGTGAATTTGCCACAATAAAGAATCCATTTCTTTCAAGGTTTTAAAAATCTCCTCAGAGAGTGAAAGTAGCATTTGCTGAAATTAAGGTGCATTTTGCCAGAAATGTGATGCTAATCCTCTTAGTTTTAATGGTTTTGAAATGGTTTGTAGAAGAAGGTAAACAGAGTAGTTGATTAATAGGAAGGAAGTCAATTGGCCATGCTGCAAGTGTTATATGCTATACTGTACAATAGTTCTTTATTTCTACAGAGTGAAACACAGACTGGTCTCCTTTTTAAAGTTCTTAGGTGAAAACCGATACATCTTCTTATACTGTACCATTCAGAAGTGTTTGATTCCAGCACCAGGAAAAGCAAGCAGTGCACTTTTGAAATAGAAGTCAAACAAATATCACTGATAAGACATTGATGTGACACCAGTTATCTTCCCTTTTTATTGAAAATAGGCAGATATAATGAGGTGCTTCACATTTTAAAGTCTTAAATCTTAGAAAGCTCCAGGCCTAGATGGTTTGGATTTTGGCTTATTAAACTTGCAGTGCAAGGAGGGGGGAAGGAAGGGAGACAGAGTGACTCACTTATCCCTGCTATTTAACCTTTCATTTGCCAAAGAGATTTTTGTCCATAATTTATTAAAAGTGTTGTTCATTCCTGAATTACTTCCCAGTGTCTCCTATCCGAGCTGGGATGCCAAGACCCACTCGAGCCAGGCAGTTGCCCTAGCAGGCCCCCTCCCCATTAATAATTCACCCGTAAGTCTCCCAGAGCTCGGGCACTATTTGCATGTAAGGTGATAGGAGCCAGCAGTTACCTTAATTCTTTTGTTTGGCACAATAGCAAAACTCTTGCTGTCACAAGCCATGAGGCCTAACGCTCACATCAGTTGTAGTCCATCAATTAACACTTACAGTTAAGTGCTGCAACAAAAGTGTGAAGTGGTTGAAGATCTGAGCAACAGAGGCAATAGGTAACCCAAGAGCTCTGAAGGAAGGCATGGTGGCTGCAGTTACAAAAGATGGCTGGGACAGAATTTCAGGGTTTAAATAGGGAAGAAGGCAAAATAAATTTGAGAAGTAACTGAGGAATAATTAGAAGTCGAAGCAGCTACGGTTGCAGGAAGGGAGTCTGCAAGTGTTTCGCAGGGCTCAGAGTGATCATAGTGTGGCCAACAGCTCATTGCTGCAGTAGCAGAACTGCCTTCATCCTCTTCTAAAGAGATCCTTTACTAGTAAATGCAGTGAAATATTGCAACATAATTTAAAATCAATGAAGGGCTGTCTGAGGGCAATCATGTTATCTCTTGCACCTTTGTCCTGACTAGAAAGGTTCCTTTTCTAAAGCTAGGTCTGAAGACCCTTGCTAGTTGAAGCAATTAATCAAAATTATCCAATTTGAAAAGGTTACTTAAAAAAAAATCTTGTGGCACCAAGTACTCTCTCATTTTTGGGTATAATGACAGATAAAAATGAGTTCAAGAAATGACAGTTAACTTAAAGATAAAACCACAGAACTAATACAATGGTTCTTGGGTTTGTGTCAGGTTCAGACATGACAGACCAGTGTCTTTATATATGCAGTGGTCTTTCAGCAGGTAAACTAAAACTCTGATAATTTTTATTTGTAAATGAGACAAAAAAACAGACAAACTGTTATCTTTAGGGTGGGACAAGGTCATGAGGAAACCCAGAATAAATTACGGCCCCTTCATGTGAGTAACTCTGCAAGATGGAAGACTCTCCAGAAGCAGTTTGACCTACTGTGTTTCAGTGATGTCTACCACTGCTCCATCCCACAAATACCTTTTCTTTTGGCTTTGAGTAAAGAACAATTTTTACGAAGCATTAATTTATGACTCCATTTCATCTTGCAAATCGCAGCTCTCATTTAGTGAACCCCATGCATAGTATAAATAATTAACTCCCTGTCTTCATATTAAGCCACAAGTAAGGGAATTATCTAAGAGCCTTTGAAAGCTATATTTACCTCCTAATCAATAATTTGTTATTGACTCAGCATTAGGATCTGACAGCTTTATAAATTTATTTTATGGGAAAACACTCATAGAAATAGTAAGAAAACTACTAACCACTCTCCTTCTGCATTAATCCCAGTGAAATAACAGAGTCTCTACAGGAATACAGCTAAACACAACACAGTCAGTGCAGAATATGTGTTAACAAACACATCTGTACCATGAAATCTAACTATTGCCTCTTCCAACACTTTTAAACTTTCCTTCCAAGTTGGCTACACTTTCATCTCAATTGCAGTAGTGTCATTCAAGAACAATTTCATTAGATTAAATGGTCTGGTAGTCAATGCAACTGTAATCAATAGCTGTAACTCCAAGAAAATAGCTGGATGCAGACTTTCAGTCTTCTCTGCCCTGGTCTTTGATTGACTTCAGAAGTGCTGTAAAGCCAAAGAAGCATTTCTGTCAGCTATATTTTAAAGGATCTCCAAGCCTTCCAGTTCTACAAAGCTGTCATCCCTTATCTTTAAAAGCAAAGAGAAGGCTTTTTTAGTCTGGGATAGAGTTTAATGTCTCAGGCTATGACTGGTAGCAGGGAGACAGAAATGGATAAAGACCATCCTGTCCGTGTGGGTACACTCCACTTAGCTGTAATTTCCTCAGTTGCATCATTGCAGCAGCCTCCCCGACATGAAAGGAAGCCCTCGAGCAGCATTTCTGAAAGGTTTGGGAGCCCTGATGAGGTAAAGCACTAAAGTTTCACAGCACCTTCAAAAAAAATCCCAACCCACACATCAACTTTCCTTTTTTTTTTTTTTTTTTTTTTTTTTTTTTTTTTTTTTTTTTTCCTTTTTTCTTTTGTGTTCCATGGGGCAGGATGCTGCATCTCCTCCTCCCTGCCACTTTCCCCAGTGCTGGACCTGACAAAGCCCAAACCGAGGATCATAGATATTGTGGAGAGACTTCTGCTAACTTCATTACCTGCTAATGCACACGAGACCCATCGGCAGCGGTGCGGGGAGCCAGCAGCATGGAACATGAAATACAGCCAGGGCTGTTTGATCAGGTGCACAGCCTTTCTCAAAGTCACTTTCAGCATTGCAAACACCGCTTCGTGGATGCTCTCTGCAAAATTTCTCCACCGTTCCTGAATATCTGGGGCCAGAACAAGCTCTAATTCCACATTAATGACTAATATCTTCTCCTTGTTATATTGCAGATCTGTTGTATTCATCACATTAATTTCAGTTTCACCCTTTCATTCTGCATTTTAGTGGTCTTAAATGCAATGTGTAACTACTACTGTCTTGACATATGCAGGTGTTTGCCCTACACTTGACATCTTTCAACCATGCTGAATCTCGAATGACTAAGCAGTGATCCATGTAAACGTCATGTCATCTCGAGTTTGATGGGATACCTTTTAAACACAGGAGGTGAAAAAGATAATCCTTTCTCTTCTTTCTTTCACCTGAAAGATAAATCACTCTATTTGTACTGTCTAGAAAATTAAAAAGCTTTTATTTAGCACCACTATTTCAGAACAAGCACCTTTATGAAATACAGAGGCACTTTGGAAACGCAGAAGCATATTTTCAAATGAGTGCAGATATTCTCAACACTGCTTTATGTATTTATTATAGCTCTTGCATTACAGTCTCAGAAGCTGATGTATTTATATTTTTCATGATGTCTCCTGCAGATGATAGGGTATATGCTGCAGTTTTCCTTATATAGTTGGGGATGTAAGAAAAAGTACTTCAGCATGTACTACATCATGTCATTCTTCTTCCAGATGAAAGTGGTAGTAGATTAAGTTCCCCCCCTTCTTTCCAAAGCTCATGCAGGTGTTTCCTGGAGCATAACCAAGCTCAGTTCTGAATGCTATGCAATCAAGAAGACTGAATCCGTGCAGGACTGAAATAAAAGACCTGCATATCTAAGAAATTTTGACAACGTTGTGGCCCCAATGTTATGTTACATATTCCTGAATAATGGAACATAATTTTGACCATACTACTTCTAGCTTTTCTATGTTGATGTAAAGGCTTGGAGCCTGCTTGTGTACCACACCTTTTTAGGGTCTTCAGACTTGAAGAATGACTCAAATTTCCACTTCCCAGTTGCTGATGATCCCGAGACTGGAATGTAGTTTATCCCATACAACTACATCTGCTGCTAACTAAGCTCTGAAACCTGAATTCTTACAATGAAACTATTTAAAAAACCTCTCTTCAACCTCCAACACTTAGTAAATTTATATTTGCTTGAATAATGGTGATCTGTGTAGGATTTAGAGGTGGTGCTGAGTCACACGGTTTGCAATAGGGTGCAAGCTGGTCATGACACAGTAAAACCTGTAGTCAAGCCCCTTACGATCATCTCTGATTTAGATTAATGGAGATTTGTAGAAATTAATTCAGATTTATGCTCATAATATAGATCTATAAAAATGAATAGGAACTGCTTCTGATTTACACTCATATAAATAAAGAGAATAAAGTTTGCATAACTCAGTCATAAGATTTTCACATTTTATCTTTCAAGGCTCTAGAACACTCCCTTGCAAAAATTCCTGCTATTAGACCTATGAAGACAAATTGCCTTCAGCCTACTGCTATTATCAGTGAACTGTGGAAACTGCAAGTGAGGTTGTTTTGTATAGGATGAGGCCAGGATAAACGTAACTTTAATCCTAATCTGCTCAGAGATTTTCTGTAGGTCCTTGAATAACTAGTTTGGCTTCTATCTGTTTCTGTGAAAACCGCAGAAAAATAAAACAAAGCACTCTGAATTCTATCTATCAGTCCTTTATTTGGATAGGAAATTCAACCTGCACTAGAAATAAGATGTCAAAAGTAAAAGACAACCCCATTTTAAGAACTAAACTCTATAAAGCTACTAAATACAAATTCTGAACTGGCAGAAGCGATGTGCTGAACTGTAATGAGGCTGCAACAAACCCCCTCATCTCATACTAAACCAAATAACAGAACTAGCTAAAACCCTACGTCAAACAAGTTTCTCCACCACGTCTACTGCTTAATCACACTCCAAGACCAGAGTTCCCCCCCGAGTGAGGGGCTAATTTCCACTCTCCTCCAGGCCTGGTTGCTGCAGGCACGCTCCCCACTGCTCTCCTGTATGTGCCCAAAGCATGCTGAGCTCCAAGTCGTGGGCAGTCAGCAGCACCAGGAGCCTCAGTCCCTCAGCATGCTCAGGTAGCCAAAGCTGGGCTTGCAGTTTGATTCTGCTTTCCTTTTTAGTCTTTTTTTTTTTTTTTTTTTTTTTTTCTGTCAGTTACTGAATTTTGATAAACATCAAAGCCTGTTATTTTCCTATGCTTTGCAGTCCAGCCTGCTGGCTTTCCATTCCTTCTTTAGCTTGGCTGCTGTAAAAGCTGCTACCCGATCTCTTTGTATGGTTGGAAGAACCATACGTCTCTGCTTAGTATTAGTGCTTTTCATTATTTAGTTTAGTTTTTATAAAAGATTCCAGACTCATAAATAATGCCACTCAGGGAATGTGGCTGGGTCAGTGGAACAAGTGACAGCCAGAGGACTTGGGTCCTACTTTCTCCATTGCACGACTTCAAGCAAGCCGTGTTTTGCTCCTGCCCTGCCCATCAGTTCTGCCCAGTTGGGCCAGGCTGAGAAACACTGGCACAGCGGGAGCAGGTACTTCAGCACAGGCTGCACTGCACAATCTGCAAGCCTTTATGCTCCGTGCTGGCTGGTACCAAGATCACTGAAGTAGGTGGGCTGATGCAATAAAATCTGTTGGCAGACAGCACAACGCACATCCCCTTACCTGGCAGAGGAGGTTTGATACCCTCACTAGCAGCTGGGGTGGCACGAGCTCCCTCACCACGTGCTGATGTTGTGGCTGGGCTTTCTTGTAGCTCCAAACCCAGCAGGCCTGTCACTGACTCTATCAATTAAAGCGTATGCTGATATATAATTCAGCTGAGTGCTAGGAGAGGCTTGTTCTCACTGGGGTGTAACAAGAGTAATTAGAATAATGATTTGCCCATTCCTCATGGCTGTATTTTCTCTTAGCAACAGGCTTGAGCACCACAAGAAATGTGATCAAAGTTGAAAGAAAATTCTCTTTGATGCAAAGGAGTTTTTGTTGGTGTTTTGGTTAGGGAGGGCAAGCAGGGGAGTCTGTCAAAGCAGTCAGCTAATGACAAACAGGGGATAAAGCTCCACGGGGATTAGCAAAGTCTGAATGCAAGTCAAGTGGTCTGATTCTGTAATTTCAACCAAGTAGCAAAGCAACCTACAGGCTTTTTAGTGTTTAGGTTGCCACAAAGAAGCTTTGCTGTCATCTCTGAAACACTTTCTCAATAAGAAATTTCCTGGAACACCAAGGTCTTATTTCTTGTGGGAGGTTAAGTCATTGTATTATCTCCTCAGGTGAAAATTCATTATGCTCATCTTCTATGTGTGTTTGAACAGACTCTTCCTGTACAACAGGCTGCCCGTCTCTCCCTTAGGCGGTAACAGCATCAAGTGGTGTTCAGTGCTACTTATCTTGCTCACCTGCCAATTAGCTATAAACTGTAAGAAGCATTGTACCCAAAAAGAAAAAAAAAAAAAAGCTGGATCAGTTTCAAGTTTAATTACTCCAAAAGAATTCAATATATTATTGCCTCAAACAAAAGAAAAAAAAATCTGAACCTTTAATCCTCTTTGAAGATGCTTCTTACTGATATATCCCATCACATATTTTTAACACTGGTGACAGTACTTAGAGAAATCATATCCTATGTTCAGTTAAGCCAGGAAATGCATTTGGTTCTTCTCCTATACTTTTTGCTGCAGCTTAGTAAATTCAACCTCTTTACCCCTTGTAAACCATCCCATTGATGGTACTTGGTTAAATGCTACGTAAAAAATGGAAATGTTGTGAATTAATGTAATGTGTTTATGTCTATATTGTATAACATATTCACCTTGCACATATGAACTTACTATTCAAGCACTGCCTTTTTTATAAAGATGTTAGGGACCTTAAAGGGTTTCCACACCACTCTTTGTGTCTCACGACTCTGAGATTAAACCTGAACCCCAGGGAGGGAGCGCAGGTGAGATTCACCCCCACCCTCAGAGCGTGGCCCGCAGGGACAAGGGGACATTCAGGCACCGAGGCTAATCCTGTCTCAGGGGCTTGGCTCAGATGGGGCCAGGGAGCACAGCAGGCTGGTTGAGCACTCATGGGAAAAAAATGCCCTTAATTCAGTATACTTTAGTAGATGATGCTTGACCCGGGCAAAACAAAAATGCTTTGTGGTCCAAAGAGGCAGGGGAGAGAAGAGGAATCGGGTTTTTATTCTTCTGGAGTTAGAATGCAGCCATGAGCTGCAGACTTCCAAGGGCGTTTTTCTTACTCACAAGCTTTTAGGGTGGCTTTGAGCAGTCCACCTGAGCGTGAGCCCACTCTGGTTTTGCAGGGGCCCAGGTAGCCAAGCTGGTGGGCTCGGCCGCAGGAGGGGTCGAAGACACGCGTGTGTGTGTGGTATCTGTTCGGGATCACACGGGAGGGCTTCAGCAGGGGAAGCCTTCCCCTGTGGAAATGCAGCTGTGTATTCCTATAGTGCTGCTCTCCTGAAGTGCAGGAGGTCCTGGTTTAAATGGGGATGGAGCTGGATGCTGGAAGGCATGCACAGCCCGTGACCTTGCCTGAGTATGTACAAGCCAAAGCTGAGGCGGCTCTTAATCTCCCCTTCTCCCCCGTGCCTACTGTACAGTATTATTAGAAATGGTAAGGATAGAAAATATGATTTTCAAGAGTAATCAAACAACCACAAAGGATTTTGCTTTAACAAGGTTTCTTCAGCAGATTTCAAAAGAACCCTCCAAGCATCTTCAAAGTTTTGATTACTGATTTTTTTTTTTTTTTTTTTTTTCCCCCACACAAGTGCAACAGTTTATTTTGCTTTCCCTTTGAATCGGCTCATGTACTAATCTGGGGGCTATGGACACTGGAGTTTGCTACAAATTATTAAGAAGTTAGCATGCTCCCTGTAAGCATTTTCCATAATTGAAAAAGTACTGAATTTGTTTTATTTTAAAACTGAGCTGGTTCTTTGTTGTCATCAGTTTTACAAAACAAAACTGTTTCCAACATAAACTCCTTCAGGAGTAAAGGTCCCTACTGGGTGACATTGTTTCATGTTTTCTTTTTAATTTATACTCCAGTTTTCTAAAAACTGAACCCTTGAAACTTATATACCTCAATAGATCCATTCTCAAAAAATTTGAGCAATTAAAAGTAAAAGGTGTCATTTTAAGTTTTAAAAAGTGACATTTGAAAATTGAATGCATGCTATTATGCAATCCATTTGTTTTGTGTTTTATTATGCAGCATAGCATCGTACCATTTTGGACACAGTCACGCTTACATTAGAGTTATTTTAACTCTTTCTGAGTTCATTTTTTGATTCCTGAGCATTACAAACCCATCTAAGTACCATCTTCCAAGCTGCATCTATGTTGCTAAAACTGCTCAGCGTTCCTGATTTAATTCTTCTCAGTTAGGTGGCTGCGGAATGAAAAGCAGCCAGACAACAAACCTGCACTTATGGACTAGTCTGAGCCGAAATGCACCATGTCAAGAAGATTTAATATTAACCTTCAGCACAGCACTGTTGGCTCACTTGTACAGCATTGGACAAACCAAAGGTTGGAGCCACAGTCAAGTCTCCTTCCAAAGGACGTTTGCTTCTGGCTCATGACAATAGCTAATTCATACAGCGATGGCAACTCGTTGATGATGATGCAGAAATTGGGCTCCGAGGTAAAAGGAAAGTGCTGAAAACCGACTATTCTGATGATTTTTCGGTGGTTTAAGGTAGCCCTCTAGAGACAGGAGAGAGCACTGCATGGGGGATGCCGCGGAAACCCATGCGCGGATGCGGATCGGGGCTTGGCTCGAAAAGCACAAATAAGTTTCCAGTTTTTATTTTTTATTTGTTTGTTTGTTGTGGTTTGCTTGTTGTGGTTTGGTGTTGTGGGTTTTTTGTTGTTGTTTTTTGTGGGTTTTTTTTATTATTTTTAAATTTTGTTGTCCTTGGTTTTGCTTTGTTTTGTTTTGCTTTGTTTTGTTTTGCTTTGTTTTGTTTTGTTTTATTCTGTTTTCAACACAAAGCTGCTGCACTCTTGTGGTTTAACCCCAGCCGGCAGCTCAGCCCTACGCAGCCACTCACTCACTCCCCCCACGGTGGCCTGGGGGAGAGAATTGGAAGAGTAAAAGTGAGAAAACTTGTGGGTTGAGATAAAGACAAGTTTAATAAGTAAAATTGTGCACGCAAGCAAAGCAAAACACAGAATTCATTCCCCACTGCCCATGGGCAGGTGGGTGCCCAGCCAGCCCCAGGACAGCCGGGCTCCATCACATGGAATGGTGACTTGGGGAGACAAACATCATCACTCCAACTGTCCCCCCTTCCTCCTTCCTCAGCTCTATATACTGAGCATGACAGTGTTTGGTCTGGGATGTCCCTGGGGTCAGTTGGGGTCAGCTGTCCCAGTTGTGTCCCCTCCCAAATCTTTGTGCACCCCCAGCCCCCTCACTGATGGGGTGAGAGGCAGAAAATGCCTTGGCCCTGTGCAAGGACCATCCAGCAATAACAAAAACACCCCTGTGTTATCAGCACTGTTTGAAGTACAAAGCCAAAACATGGCCCCATACCAGCTACTGGGAAGAAAATTAACTCTACCCCAGCCAAAACCAACATATCCACTTATCTGAAAAATGAATAGCAGCAAGTCCTTGATTTGCAATTATTTCCTTTTATAGCACTTCCAACAAATTGAATATAGTGGCACAGTCACGGCACCAGTAAGACAGGTGAAGCAGCAGCACCACGATGCGCTGTCAGGGTGGATGGGAATTGCTGCTCTGAGCACAGTGTACCTGGGGTAACGCTGGGCAGCAGCTCTGCAAACAAACTATTCAGAGCACATGGAAACGCAGAGGAATGCCAAATGATTTCAGTGAATCTTGGGTTAGATCCTGAAGAAATGCACAAGCTTAATTCTGTACCTGGATGAAAATTTACATTTGGAGTGTTTCCTGTGTGATACTGGTATCTGATGAGCTCTTATGTCTGGAATGTGTTGGAGCGATGGACATACCCTCATCACACCAAGCAGCTCACCTTTAACTT
Organism: Tyto alba; assembly: GCF_018691265.1. Classification (NCBI taxonomy): domain Eukaryota; kingdom Metazoa; phylum Chordata; class Aves; order Strigiformes; family Tytonidae; genus Tyto; species Tyto alba. The sequence continues at coordinate 4,971,285 of NW_024881261.1, read as the reverse complement.
TAACTTCCACTTACCCATCTTTTCTCAAACCCCTATAGCTTCTGCATCTGAGAGCTTTGCAAACCATCTGGTCAGGCCTTAAAAAACTAGAGCTTCTGGCAAGAAAGGGAAGTTTGAGATAGAGGGTCTCTGTGGGATCTCTCTCCTGAGCTCCCATCTGCTCCAGCCGGTATGTGAGATTTCCCCATCTGGTTCAACCTACTGCAAACGGGCTCCATACCCCGTGGGCTAGTGACGCGTGGCCCTGAGAAAGCAAGTTTTCACAGAGAAAACATGCAAATGTCATATTTGGAACCTAGGTCTAGCTTTTTGTTATCAGCAGTTTTCAAGCAATATGTCATATATGCAGTGTAAGAACTGGCCCAGTCTTGCTTCTTGTCTTCTCTGCCCCAAACAGGAGAATCTGTCTCTCAGTTCGATTTCATGATAAAATACAAAGTCACTTAATCTTGTATGTTCGTAAATTCTCTTCAAGGTGGGTTTTGAAGGAAAATGCCTTCTTCCAAAAGTGTAAGAGTAGATAATTGAACGAAAATGGCGCAGTGTCAAAAATACACATATAAATGCCTCTCATATAAAATGCCTCTTGCTTAAACTAGGTATTTAATAAACTAGTCAGTTCAAATTAATCTTCATTTTAGTGGGAACTGATGCTGAGTATTTGCCATACAGTGACATTTCTTTCTGGGGTGGAGGAAACTGTTTCTATAATCTGCGGTAGAGTTTGTGTATCGTTTCTTCATGAGATTTTGTTTGTATATTTTTCTTGGTTGCAGCAGTCACAAAACATTAAATTCCCAGAGAAAATCTAAGACACTGAAGAGTATCAGATCATTAGGTCTAATCCACTCTGCATGGGTGCTAGATGGCATTTTCCATCCTAGATGAATTTAGTGAGTGGTCAGTCAGAGCTTGTAACCAGGCTGTTGGTGTTTCAAAATCTTATGGATTAGCATCTTTATTTATATTTGACCAATAAAAATGTTTTATGTCATACTTGGTTTTGTAACCCAAACCCAGTCCCTCAGGCATGCTGCTGATGAAATATGACGGAAGCACAGTAGGACATATCCCCCAAAAGCTTTGTAATGGGTTCAATTGACAGGGGAAGTTATCTGTGTGCTTGAGTGGCTGGAATGATGCTCCAGGATTGTGTCTGACAGCTTGGTGTCTTATCTGTGCCCATAGTGGGAAAGTGTTCCTGATAGTGTGAAGTTTGGTAGGCATTTGGTTTGGGCACAAGAAATCTCTCCGAGCGTGTTAGAGCCAGAGATGGGTCCAGTACAAAACCTTCAATCTGGGTAGCCTCATAGCCACTGTTTTTTTTTTGGACTCAACTCTGTCTGAAAATTGGAAAAACAAAATAAAGAAGTCTGCCAGAGTTGCCATTTCATGTGTGCCTTTCAGAATGAATGCATTTCCCTTGGAGCACACAGATGTTGTGTTTTGTGCATCCAGATGGATGACTATTTCAAAGTGAGATTTTATGAAGAAGACTCTTTCATTTTTATTTGGAAAAGAACTGTAATTTCTAAATATTGTATATTTATTTGTTATGGACTTGTTTACTGGTTCACATCTGACAGAAACAGTTGCAGTCACTGAACTGAACAGAAATTAAAAAAAAATGCATTTAAATGTCACCTGGGATAACAGAGCAATCTGTGATTTCTGACCTCTCTCTGTTGCTGAACTTGCTTACAAGGAGGGTAGCAATACTCCATCTGCCAAGAGCACAGATATCGCACTGCTGCCTTCTTGCCAATAACCACATAGTGGTACCTCAGTCTTTGCTGAGCTCAGTCTCAGCCAGCTGTGGTTTATTCAGCCCAAGGTATCCATCAGACACACTTCAACCAGATGTGCAAGAACCAGATACAGCTCAACAGATGTATAAGATGTGTTGGCATGTGTTGATGGGAAGTACGAAGTCTGAGGAGCATCCAATAAAACCAAGAGGCATGTTTAACCAAGCAAAAGGGGATAGTCTTTCACCCAGTGCACAGTTAATCCTTGCCACTGTGTGGATGCTCAGAGTGTGACCAGGTTCCAAAAGTATTTGGAAAAATTAATGGAAGAAAGCCCCATTTGATCATTTAAATATATAATCTCTATGTGTGACTCAAGAAGTCTTGAAGTCACTGATCACCAGATTAGTGACTACTGTGAAACTTTTCACTATAAATTGTACTGCTCTTCTCTAAGCATCCACTGCGAGTCTCTACTAGGGAAGAGATAATAATATCAATAAATTTGCCCTGATGGAGTGCAGCTATTATTTTGTTCACACGCAATGAGGAAGGACACAAATGTTCAACATCACATAGAATAAGGTCCCGTCATTCCCCAAACTTCATACAGATCAAGTTCAGCAAGATGTACAAGTCCCAGCAGTGTTCATGGCATAATTTTTGACAAGTACTTGTACACCTGCTCACATATCTTGAGGAATCATAATTGTAGATCCTTAACACACAGGTTATATGCATTTAAATCAATGATTTCACTGAAGACGCCTTTTGGTTACATCTTCATTCTTTATAAGAGTATAAATAGAAAAGCTAAACAAACCTCCCTGCCAAGGTAAAGTCTATTTCTTTTGCCAGCCTTTGTTATTTTCCTACCTGGCTCCTGATTTTTCATATTGACACCTAAAATGCCCCTAAAATACAACTTACTTGTGAAATTACAGTTATCGCAGCATCCTTCTTCCATGGGCAGGGAGACTGAGCAACTGGCGGCTCAAAATAACAACCCTGTGTAATTTGGTTGTGCTTTTTGGATGCACTTGTTTTCACCTCCCCTGGCCCCATGCTAGCATGATAAGCATAATCATTTTCTCCCTTGTACTATATTTGGGCCATATACTGGAATTTGATCCAACAGTCACCATTTGCTAAGGAAAAGAAATGGCTTTAATGCCACACACCGATACCTGAATCCTATCAATTTTTCCCTGTTTCATTTCTTCCAATAACCCAACCAATTGGCTTGAGCAAGCAATTCAGAAAAAAAATAAATGTAATAGAGGTCCTTCTTTTCAGAAAGGTACTTCTGTCCAATTGCTTTCATCTTGAGAATACAGCTATGAGGTCTGTTTCAAGGGATGTCCTTCAGCAGGCAGCATGAATTGCAAAATCAGTCACACAAATGGCCTACCATATATAAAAATAACCAATATATCAACAGGGCTGAAGCCAAGCAGCAGTTAAAATAACTACTAGATCAGTAACACTAAACTTAAAACAGACAGGTGCATCTGAAAAGGAAAAGTGCAGGCCATTTTTAGTTTGATTTATATTATTACTTCATTTTTTATTCAAGACATGAAACATTCTGAAAAGCAAATGCTAAAAATTGAAAAAGATTGCCATAACAAAATGAAATACAGTGTAAGTGTAAAATTGACAGGGGAATATTCCTATCTCTAATGAGACAGGGTGCTGTGGCTGAAAAAAAAATTGAGATAGTCTCTGTGCTGGAAGAGCCTTCTTAGATGGATGGTGCAATCCCTGCTCATGCTGCACATGGTTTTGCTGTCTCCATTGCTGCTGCTTTAGGAATAAGTCTCACCCTGCTAATGCAGGCATGAGTCAGCAACTCCCTTTTAGGCTGAGCTGTATTTATACTTACTAGGATTCCTCAAGTTTTGAAACTGTTTATTTGTAGAGCTCAAGCAGGAGGATGGAGGGGTCTAAATCAGGGAAGTAACGAGGTAACATGCACAATTAAAAGAAGAACTTTGCAACTTGCTATGAACCTCTTAGCCTGTTCTGAAATCCCACAGCAAAATTTCCTCTATCAGCACAATCTTCTCTGTTTGCAGGGAAAGAAGGTTGTTTTCTTCCAGCTCAAACACCTTTCTCAAGATTCATCCAAGTTTGCGGTATAAGGATAATCTCCATGATAACTGAGGCTTGAGAGACCCAAGTTCAGCTCCCTGCTTTCTGTTGGATTTCCTGCCTCAGCTCTCAATAACTGGTGAAAAAGCGCAGCTTTTACTAAATGCAGCTCTTTATGCTGTGAGGGTCCTGGGGTGGTAACAGCCTGCTGGAAGGATGAACAGAGCCTATCCCACAGACAGCAAGGATGACGTCCTGCATGTCTGCTGTGTGTTGGAGGATGCCAGTCCTGCTGCCTCTGAAAGCAAAGAAAGAATTGGATAGGAAGAAGGCCAATAATAGGAATCTCTGGTACGTATTACAGAAGACAAGACTAACCCTGTCTGTACAGGAGTAATGAGACTTAATGACAGCATAGTACCTAATTTGATCTGCTTTAGAAGACACAAACTGAACTACTACTCTGCTTAGTCGTTAGCAAAATTCATGCTGACTTCAGTGAGGCCAGGGTTTTACCTATAATCAGGAAATTAAATGATTCAAAAAAATGCAGGCCTATCCTCCTAGCTAAAGACAATTATTTTGTAAGTTGTTGCTACCTGGATAAAACTCATAGTGGGAATAGATACTCCTTTACATGAAATACATATGCAAGTGAATACAATTCAGGCTACAAAAACATCTGATAAAATTCAGACCTAAAGTGTCTTCAAAGCCCAAAGTGTTTGAGCTGTTCCCAGGGTTCAATGAATCAATAGATGTCTTTCCAATGACTTACACTGAATGTGGAAGATTTCCTTTCTGAACTCTAATGGTGCCTTGCATAGATCTGGGTTGATTCACTGCTTTGGAAAAACCTGAAGATGAATTTCCCATAGCCCTAATACTAATCTGCGTATGTTTTCTGCTGTGCTAGCAGCTGCTGGGCTTACAGGAGAGCTGATGATCCATTTTATCAGATGGTTTTCAAGGGATGAAAGCAGGTGCACCAGGCTTCACAGAGAGTGTCTGGAGACCCCACAGACATCTGTAAGAGGAGAAATATGCTTCCAGGGTTTTAATAGCTTTAATTGTGTAAAATATGTCAGTAAAGCTTACTTAGTAATTAGTAATGTTTACTTAGCAATTAGTAAAGTTTAATTAATTATGTTAGTAATGTCTTTTTAGACTCTGGAAACCAGGCTTTGAAGCTCCTGTGCTGCAGCACTGAACATGCAGAAGTCCTCAGAGGTGGCTGATGAGAGAGACAGGAAGGATGTTTGGCTAAAGAACTGGCAAAGTGTCCCTGGAGACCTGCTTTTACTCCTGGGATCTTTCAGACACCACCAGTATAACCTCTGGTCAGCCACTTAAAGTGATGCTTTCAAAAAGGTCTCTTGCCATCCAGAGGAATCTGGACAGGCTGGAGAGGGGAGCCTGGGCAAACCTCATGGAGTTCAACAAGGCCAAGTGCGAGGTCCTGCCCGTGGGTCGGGGCAATCCCCAGCACAAACCCAGGCTGGGCGAGGGGTGGCTGGAGAGCAGCCCCAAGGAGAGGGACTGGGGGGGTTGGTGGGGGGAAAACTGCCCGTGAGGCAGCCCCGTGCGCTCGCAGCCCAGAACCCACCCGTGCCCTGGGCTGCAGCCAGAGCAGGGGGGGCAGCAGGGCCGGGGGGGGATTCTCCCCCTCTGCTCCGCTCTGGGGAGACCCCCCTGCAGTGCTGGGGCCAGCTCGGGGGCCCCCAACAGCAGAAGGACACGGAGCTGCTCGAGCGGGGCCAGAGGAGGCCACGGAGATGCTGGGGGGGCTGGAGCAGCTCCCCTGGGGGGCCGGGCTGAGAGAGTTGGGGGGGTTCAGCCTGGAGAAGAGAAGGCTCCGGGGAGCCCTTCGAGCGGCCTCCCAGGGCTTAAAGGGGGGACAGGGGAGGGGGGGAGGGACTCTGGGTCAGGGGGTGGGGGTAGGACGAGGTGTAATGGTTTTAAACTGCCAGAGGGCAGATTTAGATGAGCTCTAAGGCAGAAATTGTTCCCTGTTTTGGGGGTGAGGCGCTGGCCCAGGGTGCCCAGAGCAGCTGTGGCTGCCCCCTCCCTGGAAGGGTTCAAGGCCAGGTTGGACGGGGCTGGGAGCCCCCTGGGCTGGGGGAAGGGGGCCCTGCCCGGGGCAGGGGGGTGGGACTGGATGATCTTTAAGGTCTCAAGCCATTCTGTGATTCAGCGATTGAAGCTTCCGAGTATTTTTTAAAATGTTGCTTTCACCTTTTCTCCCTGCTTCGCCCCCTTTCCCCGCCCCTTCCCCCTGACAGCTCCAGCCCCCTCCAGCCGGGCTGCCCTTCACACACGGATCTCCTCCTCCCGACATCTGCCACCACCACCCGACGCTGAGCCGAGCCCAGACCCCCCCGTCCCCATCCCCATGCACTCCCCCCACGCATCCCCACGCCGCTGCCACGCGGGGGGGCCGTCGAGCCGCGGACGGGCAGCGCTCCCCGCCCCGCGCGTCCCCGGCACCGGCGGGCGCTTTGAACCACAACCTGCTTAAAACGGAACGAAAATAACCTCTTAGACCTGGCAGCCCTCGAGAGAAAATGCCACTCGTGGTTTCCCCACACCTGGGAACTACCGTCGCGACGTTTCCCAGCTGCTCTTGCTGAGATGAAGGAAGATGGCTGGCATCGGGCTCTAGAATTTAATCAGTGTGGGTGATGCTGGTGGCCCCTCTTCACGCCACCCTGCGTGGTAGTTTGCCCCGTGTCTCGCCACTGGTCAAAACCCCCGGGCTCAGGAGGCCCCGCTCAGTGCCCACGTAGTGCTTTCCAACAAATCGAGACCCTGCTCTGCCCACAGCTAGCCACAAAGTATAAACACAATTCAGGGAAAACTTGCTTTTTCTCCTGAAAGGTTTTATTCTCTTGTAGAAGCCCCAAAGCTACTTCCCACTACCATTACAGGCTGCTGCTTTGATGAATTTTATGCACTGCTGAGGCCAAGATGCCATAGAGTAGATTAAAGGGAAAAAAATAGTGTTGCCTACAGTCCTGCTTCCAGCTCCCAGGGCATATGGAGGGGTGTGTGGTGTGGGGGTCTGTGAGGGAGCAGGCACTAGCGTGGTTAAAAGGATTAGGTGCGTAAATGCCTTTGAAAGTCTGGAAACTATTATTTAATGCTTCCTTTTAAAGAAAGGAGTAAAGGTGAAGGAGTGAGTGCCTGCTCACACATCACATCCAGGGCACTACCTATCCATGGGCACAGGAAACATGTCACAAGATTGCACAGCCTCTGCACTATTCACACTGTGGTCAAAATATTCCCTGGGTTCAAACAGCCAGGGCAAGCGTGGAGAAAACTTTGTCATCCACCAAGAGAAGAAAAATGCCAGAGAGGCGTCTGTGAAGGAAGACAAAGTCACCAGCGCGGGTTTGCACCCTGGATTTGGAGCTGGTGATCTGTCTCTAAGGGCTGTTAGGGGTATTCTCAAAATATTGGAGCTGCCTTTTGCCCTTCCCCAATGCAGATCTGAAGGACAAGTCAGCAAGGTCATGGTAGGGAATGTCTGTGATGAAGTTTGTGGCTGCTTCAGTCTGCATGAGTTAGAGGGTCAAGTTTCGTCAGTACTTGGCTGATGATTCAATAAATGGCATTCTTCCTCTACTCTTCAGTCTCATGTCTTAGTCAAGCTCCTGCTCTAAGATGCTAGGATTTCTGATTAAGCTTATAACACATTTTTCTCCAAAATATAGTCTTCATTTCCAAGTTTCACACAGGACACATACATTCACTGTATAATGTATTTGCAAAACTTACTAAATTACAGATATTTAAAAAATGTATTTTAAATAAAATGGGATTTTAAAATTATCTCAATTATACCTGTTTTCAATGTCTTTTTCACTTCACCATGATTTCATAAAAAGTCGTGACAACTGCTTTCATTTTGTAGATGATTTACAGCAATACACCCTGCAGCAACTGCTGTGTTCCTGGGGTTACAGTCTCTTACAATTTTTTGCCTGCTCTTTATTGCTTCTGTGCAATTATTTCTTCTGTACAAGAGGATAACTGAGTGAGATATAACCATATGAATGTTCCTGTGATTATCTGTGATGGCTAAAATACGCTAAGGGAGATTTCTCAGCATTAAGAAATTCTCTAGCAACTTGCAGCAGAAATGAAGACCAGAGAATTGAATTCTTTTAGAACTGAGTGGCTGAGGCCATAAATATATACCCACCTAAAGACTCATACAGCTAAGAAATATCAGGGGTTTACAGCTAAAATTACCTAGATCCCACGTTTAGTGGCAGACTTGGGAACCAGCCTGGAGGTTTTTCCTGTGAATTCAGCATCAGAGACAAGTAACTGATGGTGGCATAGGGAAGGGCTGTAGGACCAGCAGTATATATGGACCATGGCCATACAATACCAGCTGACAGCCATCCCACCAACCCACAGAACATAAACACACTCAACACAACAGATCACTCTTTTCCCAGCCCTCTGGATACGATGCAACTTCATTATTGTAATAACAGTATGTTCCGCAAATTTTATCTTGTTATTTTCCAGAATTGGTTACAAATACAATTTTTTCCTTTCTTCATTATTCCGACTTGCTGATAACAGTTGTTTTTTCAGCAAATATTCAGAACCTGTGCTTGCTTACTCACAAAAGCCAGGTCATATCTTCTTTGTCTTCGCCTTGATTCTCCTTATGAGACACAGTTTGGACTGGGAATTTCCAAATGAAAAAAATTTTCCATTCTAAAAAAATGCATGCAAAGCAGGACTTTTTCCCCAACAATAGTGGAACAAAGCAACTAAGCACACTTTTCTATTACCCACACAGGTTTTCGTAAAACCACTTGTAGCATATAGCACAGGATTTTCCCTTTAAGCAGTTATGTGTAACAAATAGCTTCTTGATTAAATACTTTACCATGACTTTGTATTTTTATAATTTTCTCAATTAGTTCAGTTATTAAACTTAATAATGTGCTGCCAAGATCAGTAGGAAGATTTAAGATGTGCTTTAGACACACCCAGATCTCTGACTATATAAATGTGTCTCCAGCATCATCAGGTGAAATGACAATGGCTTCAGTAGTTTTCAGAGGGCTGAAAAAAGACAATACCCAGAACAATGTCTGAAACATCAGTTACAGTATTTTTCAGGGCAGCCCATGACAACGACTGTTTTTACAAAGAGCAGGCTTTTGAGATCCAGCAATGGTATACTTAGCATGAGCTAAGAAGAGAAACCACTACCAAACAAAAGCAACAGGCAAGAGTGATGATGATGAATGGTGGAAAACAAGAAGAAAACCTGACTTGTCTAGGTCTCCACAGAAAAACAGCTGGAGAATTAGGAATAGACTTGTAGCAGAAAACTTGCTTGTGTGAACATGCGTGGGTGAGGAACCTCACACTGGTGGAGACCTGAGCCAGACAATAAATACAATATTTAATATTGGAGTCTGATAGCCTCCAGGGGAGATCTCTATGTGAGTTCTGTTTCAAGGCCATTAAACAGTGTGCCCCTACTTTTCTCCCTAGATGTCCTTATGAATTTCAAATGTTTCTGGGTAGTTTAATAGGTATATTATTTATACTCTTTAGATGAAAAATGTTAGAAAGTGTATAAAACCATTTAGTCTGATAAGATTGACCATTTAAACTGTGCTTCTCTTGAAGCCTATCAAATTACCTAAATTTAGAGCGTACTGTAAATTAGGCAAAACAGAAATTACATGGTGATTATGCGTCCTGTGAAAAATGTGGGTGAGAAATCATGCCTTTGATTATTAAAGATGAAATGTAAACTGTATGCAGTCCAGTGCAGCCTGGCTCATTTATATTGCCCACCATCCTGATGTGTTGGTCATGAAGTGGCAACATATGGAGCTGAGTGCTGACAGAGATGAAAAACTGCATTTCCAGAAGCAGCACAGCCACCTTTATGGGCATTAATCACCAAAGTGAAAGGCCTAAAATGAAGGGGAAATAATAATAAAAAATAGACAACTTTGGAGATTAAAGGCAAGACGGCTTCTCTGGATGTGGCTTGAAGCCTGAGGAAATCCAGATCAACACTCCAGCACAGTAGTGAGGGGAAATTTTTGTGCTATAGGCATCTTGTTCATCTGTGCTGAGGTGTGCAAGGCTCAGCAGTCCTTAACTAAACCTGGGATAGACAGTAAAAAAACAAAAGATACATATGTAAAACAATTTGTTTTGCTCAAAACTCCCTCTAAGCAGGTGTCAAACAGTTTAGCTGAGAGTCTGAACATTTTCATTTTCTGAAGGGTAGGCTGTAATAAGCAAGTAATTGAAATTAAACATAGTAACATGTTGACTTTAATAAGTCTTTAACTCAAAGGTGCACAAGCTACCTGCAGCTGAATTAATATTCAAAACAAGCCACAGAATGTGCTGGATGAGGCATCAGGCTTAACCAGGAGAATAACTGTATTAGAAAGCAGTATTGTGAAAAAGCATAGATTATGAGGAATGGAAGAACAAAAGCATAATAAAAGAAAGTTCTGTGTACTCGATGTCATTAAGTAAGGGAAGAAAATGAAATGTGACAAAAGTCAAACTTTTGGGAAGGATTTTAGTACAAATACCAAAAGCTTGTTTAAGCAGATAAGTATCAAAAGGAAAGAAGATGAATTATCATGCAGAAAGGATATTGTAGAGATTGGAGATAATCCATGTAAGGCCCAAACTTAATCAAAGTTCTTCATTTTTTTAGAGATGAAAACAAAAAGCACTGGAGAAAAAAATAAATTAAGAAAGTGATCGAGGGTATGAAAATGGAGATTACTGCATCAAACTGCTTCATAAATGCAAATTGTATAAAACAATTTGCATAAGAGAAAGCCAAAGAAACTGACCACAAGAAATGACATCTGACACCAATTATTTCTAAGAAATGTGAATAGTTACAGGCTGACAACTACAGATAAGAAAATAGCAAATAACAAACATATAACAAGGAAGGAGAAAGAAGTAGTGAACTTAACTTTTCCATCAATGTCACTGAGAAAAAAAAAAATGTCTATTTTCATGTTAACATAAGACATAATGATACAATGTTTGAAACAAAGAAGCAAATTACATTATTAAGTTCTGTAATTTGCTGTGTCGCTGGATGGGCTGTATGTTGCAGTACATGAGGATATGAAAAGAACTTTGCAGATGGCACCATTCCTATAGATTTGTACAGCAACATATGAGTGCATAGTGTCTTTACATAGCCCAAATCTCAAATATTCACAATTTTTATTGATGTCTAGGTATGAAGCAATAGGGAGTCCAACAGATCTCTCTTGTGCTCAGTATATGTCCTCTCAGAAAGAAGCAGGAGTTATGCTCCAGACAAGTGCACAAATACATGGAAAAGCTTTCATGGAGATGATAAGATCCTTTGAGTGAGCTCGCTGGTGGTATGGCTGAACAAAATACAAATGCCACATGAGTCTTAATAAAAATGATGAAACTAGAACCAGTTCCTGCCAGTATAAACACATGACAATTTTAAGCTGATCTTTCTCACGCTCACTGTAACTGTAGGGAAGGGGAAGATGGAAACCAACGGAGTCATGGAGTGAGATATTGCTCACCATGGCCATTGTAAATGATTTCCCCAGAGGCTGCAATTTCTTTGAGGAACTTGCTCATTATAATTCATTTCACACACTAATCATGCCTATAATTTATTCTGCAGCTATCTGCACTTCTGTGGCTTGCTTTTGGTCCTGACTAATGGTTCTCTGGGGTGGCATGTCTCACAGAGTGTCCCACTGGGGACCCCTGAGCCTGCCCAGGTCCTGCTGAACAAGAGCAGCTCAGCGCCTTGCAGGACTGTGCTTGGGGATATCAACTTCTCTGTTTCTAAGAGGACAATCCTCTAATGGATGGGAGGCACGACAGTCTGGATTTTGAATTTAGCACTGAAGGATCAGTCATCCCAAGCAAGTCTTTCCAAGATGAATAATCAAGTACCTCTCACATATTTTTCAGGAAGCCAGTGAAGACCAGATGACTCACCAGGGAACTAGTTAAGCAGAACAGAGATTTTTGGGAACCCATTCTCTTTTTTGAGAAGAGGCCAACATTGAGTCATTTCAACATAATTTCCTGAAATGGGGGTACAGAATAGACAGCCTTTTGTGCTTTCCTGCTCGGTACTTCAGCCATTACTTCTGCCCACTGCACTCTCTGGACTTTATTGCCTTTAAAATGATGGAGTGATCTTTTCCTCAAGCTCACAGTGTGGTGTGACCCAATGGTATGGCAGGGTGGCTGTTGTGCTCCAGGCCTGCATTACAGCACACAAGCACTTACTGAGCTTTAGCAGAAAAATACCTTCTGAGAAGCAAGAGGCAGATGCAGCTCTCTGTACCCTACTACCACCCCAGAGACCTTCCCAGTCACACAGGAAGATGCCCAGATAAGGTATGAGCTCTGAGAGCAAAGGGTTTTCAGCTTGCAGTTTTAGATTTAGGTGCCAAATTCCACCTAAATCCTTCTTTGGGTAATGCAATCCCGTACTGAATCTAGTCTTCAGCTGTCTCTGCCTTGGTTCACCTGTAAAGCATTTTTGTCCAGAGGCTGGAAGCCTTTTGGAAGTAACTGTTGCCTTTAGTTTGTAGAGAAATTATCATAGCAGGGCCTTGAGATGATTTCATGACTTTTTGGTATGAGCTAAGCCAGGAAGACTGGGTCAGAAACACTGATGTCTTTCATTTGTTCAGTGTGAGTATAAAATGCTATCTAATCAGAACATAACAAACAGTGTGGAGGATTACTTTGCAATGAACAGCTTGCTAACGGGGTAAAAATGCCCTTCAGTGACTCTGCTAATTATGAGACAATTTTACAGTTGGAGAATTTTGCTTAAGAATCTCCCAACCATGTAAAAAACACACACACAAAAAAAGAGAACAGGTAAGACTGAGAATTCAGGACAGACTTGTGTCAGGAGATAGGCTTGTTTGGGAGAATTAAAGTCACAGTTTGTTCAATGTAACCAGACAGTGACTATGCAGACTTTGGCTGTTTATAACTCACAAATAAGGCAAGCGGACAGCTAATACAGCCTGGGGCCAGCCATAACAGAGCAATGGAGTTTTATTAGCAAGCTTAGGTGGACATGTCATTTGATATATCCGCGTGTGAAAGTATTTTTATCATCTGTATGCTGAAAAAGGTCACAGAAGCTTTAAATATGAAATTAAATAAAATTAAACCTCACTGAAGATAGCCAGATCCCTCAGGCACTTGGAGTCTCTCGGTGGCTTAAACAATAGATGTAGAGAGAAGTAGGCTAATCACATGGGACTTCAGTCTATATGAAAAAATCCAGCATAGCCAGCTTTACAATAGTTAGAAAAAGAAACATCATTTAGATACCTATGGCAATTATCAAGCAATAGAGAATAATAGCTGCTTAATTAAAAACTTTTGCATGTAGACTTTCTGACATATGAATTGAAAAGTAATTCAGTTTAATTAAAATGTTGCAATCAAAATAATTACATTGGATCATGATATCTCAGTTCCATTGACCAGCTGATCCCATCAGTTGGGTAATTAGCGAGCATTTATCAGTTAAGCTCCAGCAAAGGTGTTAGTTGTTTTAGTACACCTGTATTTATGTCTTACAGAGATAGTTTTGTGCTGTAAAAATGAAATAAAATAATTCGCCCCAGTTGATGACATTTCAAGTATTTCAGTTTAAACTTTGTTTGTGCTGGGTTTCTTGTCTGGGAATATTTGCTGTGATGTGCCACGGTCTGTCTGCTTGCTGAAGCCCCAGAGAGGTTGTGACAGTCCCTGGGTCGGCTGCTCTGCAACTCCTGCCATCCCTGGAGGAAAGCCACCCATCGCATGTGAGCTGCACGTCCCGTGAGGACCCCAACAGAATTAACACACTCATTTTTCACTTTTGGAGTGGAAAGTTTGCATCCCTTTTTATTTTGGCAGTTTTGTCTTCAGTTAACAGCTTAATAGCTTTCTTTTGTTATATATATATATTTTTTTTTTTTTTTTGACAAAAAACTGTTTATGAAGGAAGCCCATGGTTTTTCTGTCATTTTTCATATTCTTCATTAAAAAAAGATCAGTGGAAAAAAAGTTTAGCCACTAACAGTGGCAGATGTTTTTAAAGACAGAAAAAAACCCCATTTTATTCTGTTAAATGCTTATAGTCTAAAACTTTCAAGAAATGCAAAATAAGGGAAAAAAGGATAAATATGTAGTAACTTTGTGTTTTCTTTGAAGGTACGGCAAAGGCCATAATCACGACTCAGGTAACTGACCATAGAATGATTTTCTTGTGTGTGAGAACCTGTGGCTGATGGGACCAGCTGGGAAGGAACAAGGCAAACATCCTTAAAGATACTGATCCTTTCAGACATTTCTTATTGCTTACTCATCCTTGTGCTCGATAATATATTCCTTATGAGGATTTCAGAACTGTGCAAAAGTCAGATACTAATAGAAATGGTTTAGCCTGCCTCTCCATTACACTGCATTCAAGTAGCCTGTTAGATTCTATTACTGTCTCCATAAAGAATTTACTCTTCTGCAGGGAAGACATCTATTAATCATTATTATAAATACAAGACAAATTATTACCCTCCTGCCCCCAAATTTCTCCTTACTTATTTTAGGTCTCAAACGCTATTTACTCCAACTTTCTTTATTTTATTTGCAGGTGTCAGTGAAAAGAGAGTTTCCTTTAGAACCAAGTCAATATTAACCAATTGTTGTATTATTTTAAAATAACTGGAATGACCTCCATATTTTGTGTACAACTTTTATTCAAGTTGCAAAGAGGTCTTGACAGAGTTCATGAAAAGTACATGCTTAACAATTCATTAATATTTTATTTCTCCCCCAAAATCTTAGAATCGTCAAATCACAAAATGGTTTGGATTGGAAGGGACCTTAATGATTATTGAGTCCCATTTCCCCTTCCACGGGCAGGGCCCCCTTCCCCCAGCCCAGGGGGCTCCCAGCCCCGTCCAACCTGGCCTTGAACCCTTCCAGGGAGGGGGCAGCCACAGCTGCTCTGGGCACCCTGGGCCAGCGCCTCACCCCCCGCACAGGGGAGAATTTCTGCCTTAGATCTCATCTAAATCTGCCCTCTGGCAGTTTGAAAATGTGCTCCTCAAACATCCTCTATCTCCACACGGTGTAGCGGGAAGCCAAGGGGCATGGAAACATGAAGCTATGTAGCACATCATCACAATGGGCTATTTTGCTGTGTGATTTTTGTATTTGAATGTACTGAAATTGGGTGGATGTGGTAAAGGAGAATGACGAACCATCTCATCCTGGACTCTCTTACCCTTTCTGCTAACTGTGCTTGTCAAGGGTCCTTAGAATAGGTCCCAAATTATTGTTGATAATATTTGAAATTTGACCTAAAGCACCTTCAGAGAAGACAATGAACTACACCGTGTAGGGGATAATTGTGGCAGTCTGTTGCCTCATTTGACCAAAATACAAGGGGATGAAGGTGAGAATAAGAATAGAGAAACCCTGATCATTCTGGTATGGAAAAGTCCTGTGGCTACAGGCAAGGTATTGAAGGATCACAGATCATTTGCTCCGTAGCTCCTAATGTAAATTCACACTGCATATATTTTCAGAATAGTCAATGATTTTCTTCTTGTAATTGTACTTAAGTTTTGTTATTAATGAATTTGCTCACCATTGCCCATTGAAAGACCCCATTCCCAAATAGTCATACGTTAAGTATTTGGATTTAAGATTTCCATGGTGGAAGTCACTTTTACAAGGAAATTAAGAAAGAAACTTGAGATTTAAAAAATGCCAATAAAACTTCCACTTGTTTAGTGTTTTCTTTTTCCCTTTCATTTTTAATCTTTCTGTTTATGTTCCCTTTGGATTTTTATCTTGCTTTTGGGAAAGACAGTAGCAGGGCTGAACTCTGATAAAATCAAAAGTGTTTGTGTGAGCATCTGAACTCATTTGACATTTCAATACAAGAACATCAAGAATCCAACCTTGTATTGCTACAGACACTGCTAAGAGAGAGAGCAGAAAACCTTGAGTTGGAAGGCAAAGGTTTTATGTTCTTTCATTTCCCCTCATGCTGGACAGAAAAGGTCCTTCCTACAAACTGATGCCAAGACTCGCGCAGCTTGTGACACTGTCTTTTTCTTTACAGATCTCTGTTTTTCACCCTCTTCTACAGCAACATGAAATGAAGCTCATCTCATGTCATCGTTACTAGGGAAAGCTGTGGTGATTATAAAATTGGGAGAAAATTGATTACACCCAGCAAAGCATAACCTTTCTGTGTGCCTTTCTTACAGAGAAACCTGGAAGAGTAAAAAGCCCAGTGAAGAACATGTAATTCTTCTTTCCATTACGACTTTTGATCTGGGTTGTGTTGGAGAGCATCACAGGGGTTTTTACATTTTTAATTGCTCCCAGGAGAAAAGTTTTCAAAATCTCATAAAGTCCATTTGAATGGCAAAATAGCTTTCGATTTAGCTGATGGAAATTAATAACTTAATGGGTAAGAGTTTTCTGTTTGTTGATGAAAAAAACAGTTTCACCTTCTAGAAACAAAGCATTTCAGCCTGCATGGTTTTTGCAAGATTTGCAAATACACAAGAATGTTATCCTTAAAAATGTAGGCAACAATGCAGAGAATGAGTGCAAAACAAATTGGGTAAGGGTACAACAAATATCACTCAACAAGTAGCACTCTGGTGTAAAATGTTATTATCAATTTTAATGTTTCATTAACTGTTTGGAAGTATATATTTCCAGTTACCTTTCCTAAAAGAGCTGCTATCTGTTTTTCTAATCTGAATTAATCTTGCCTATCACTTGTCTTAAAAACAGGAATAAACCCAGGACACATTCTTAAAATCACAACAATCTTTTGAATTGCTCCATTTTCAGTTTCTTTAGCACAATGATATTCATTCAAATTCATTCAATTTATTTCTTTTTTTTTTTTTTTTGGAACAATTGATGCAGTTCTACTGGAAAATATTTATTCCTTTGGCTAAGGACAGGGTTGATACCTTCTTAAATGTACGTTGCTATTTTGTCAATGGCAAACCATAATATTTCCAACATATAAGGATTGGTTGCTATACACTATGCTGCATAAACAGGCATGAAAATAAACCCATTCATTCAGAGGGAAAAGAAGAGGTGGGGCTGGAAGAAGATTTCCAGCCCTCTGAGCCAAATATTCTCTTGCTTAGGCCAAAAAAACAGCCCCCACCCTCTGCCCCAAACAGAAGCAGACTCCTTGTGCATTGCCCACAAGTACTTGTCAAAATAGATTGTATACTATGTGTTTAGGAGAAAAGAGTATTACAAACGGCTCAGGCTAATTTTAACTCTGTTAAATAGAATTAATTAATCTACCTCAGAAAAATATAAATCACCAGCTTACTGATTTTTTTTCAAAGCTTTTTATAACTTTGGAAGGGGAAAAATTCCAGAAGAGCAATCCATAGCTGGAGATGAAACTGCCTAAAACAAGAATATAATTTATTTCAATGTGCCTTTGACATTTTTCTTGGGTGAGAAAGAAAGATATTTAAGTTTCACAGCACAAATATCAAGAATGTAGGGTCTACATATTTCTGTGATAGACTCATTGTGTATTTCACTCTGTGAGATGAAGCAGAGGAACCAGGACAGTCTTTTTGGCCCATCCTTTATGTATCCTTGGTAATTTTTTTCAAGAGTAATGGTTTGTCTGCTTTTAAGTCTAAAAATTCCCCTGCACATACTGTCAAGAGATTTTTGCTGCTTTGCACTGCCGATTCAAGGGATAGGAGAAATCCATCTACTTGCATGGCAGAACTCAGTGGTGTAAGCAAGGAAGAAGGGTAAGAAAAAAGGCACACAATCTTCTTTTTTTATTTTGGGCACTTTTTGGCTGGCTACACACTTACTGGAATCAGATGTCCAGATGGTGTCATACAGATAAACTGAAAAACTGAGTACCAGACTTATTTGCAGCCTGGATCTACCTGTGGGTTTCCATTGTAGAGAACCAGTGTACAGACCACATTATGCTTGGAGAGAGTCCTTACTGCTTGGTGTAAGACCATGTGTTATGGATCCTGATTTCAGAACCCGCCGACTGCACCCATTTGTTGCGGACGAGTGTTTTGATCACAAAGAATCACCATCAAAGGTATTAGCAAAAGTGATTTTAACATGAATTTGTAAAAGTGCGACTTAATAGAGTTCTATGGCAAGGTTCACTCACTACTTACAATGTGAAAGAAACGTGAAAAGGAAAACTGAGTTAGAATGTTTTACACAAATGTTGGAGATGCAAAAAGGTAAGGGACACCGTCCTGTTGAGTCACGAGGTTCAGAATGGATCCCCTTGGATTCTAAACTCCTCAGAGAGGAGTCTAGGTGCAGCTGGATCCAGACTTAGTCCCAGACTTGGTCAATGCTTTATGGTTAATGGAATTAGCTGCATGGATTTAATTAGACAGCCATTCAGCATGTTGTCAGTCACTTACTGAGGATTTGTTGGGGATAAGAGGTCTCTGCCTCGGGTAAGGAAGGATCTCTTAATCTCAGGTGAGGAATCTCAAACTTTGAGTGCTGGTCTGCTCTGTAGTTCAAACCCTAGGTTTCCCAAAGCAGAGTCTTAGGCATTGAATCCTGTAAAAATAAAACAAGGAAGACCGTGAAAATACCACTTATACCCCAGAAGTCTGTGTGCTGTATGGAAGAGCTGAGCTCATGTCCAGAGAGACTGAAATGGGAGTCCCAGCTAGGAGCTGGAGGGAAGCAGCTCCTCTAAATAAAAAAGTGCACAAATGTGTGGCCTTGACCACTAAGGTGATGTGAAGCATCCCACAGACCACTCGCTGCTCCAGGGATGTAAGTGCCTGTGACCCCACACTGCCAGGAAATAGTCATGAAAATATATAGTGATACAAGAGTTTGTCAGAGTTTCTTTTTTGTAAAAACATTCTCATAAATAAAAAAGTTCACTTGCACAGATATTCACAAAGACTGTATAGGAGGAAATACAAAGGTAACCTGGAGGAAAATGTTATTTTTATTCAGGTAAATGGGTATGGATATTTTCACAAATTGCAGACAGCTAGAATTGTGCTTGTATATACATATATATATACACATATGTTTATGCATGCATATAGAGAAATAAAAGAAAATGTGCCAGTGCCAACCCTCAGATACACTAAGGACCATTGTGTCAAAAATATCCTCATGAAATGGAAAGCAAGGCTGGTGAGAAGCAACAGCAGTAGCTCTTGCTGAAGTTCCTGAATACAGAACCAAAGGTTTGGTTGGTTCCTATTTCTGATCACTGCTATGGCAAAGTACTTTTTCCTTTTTTTTTTTTTTTTTTTTTTTTTTTTGGCCAGGGTTTCCTCTATAATCTATGTCTATTCCCTAAATAGATTGCAAACTCTTCTGAGCCAGGAATCTCTCAAAATTCGCAATACCAGCTACAATGGGGATTTGATTTCAGCTATTCCTGTGCTAAAATCAACACCTCCTGAGATATTGTCCTATATTCCTCACATTTCTGGGAATCCAAGACATCTGGGGAGATAGTTTTTCCTTTGGAAAGGCTGTTGGACTGAAGCTGTAAAGAATGGTATATCCAATGGTATTGCTTCTGTTTTCATGGGTATGTTGATGACAAAGTTTTGTTCTAATGAGAAACAAAATGACTCAATTTCAGTCACTGTGTCTACCAGCACATGCACCCCAGGGATGTGTGACTTGTCACAGCATATGGAGAAAATCTGGGGGAGCCTTCTGGGAAAGTGTTAGGAGCACCTTCTGGAAAAGCCTGTGGGACCCCCCTCTGAAACATCCCACAAACACCACTGGTAGTTGGTGTCTCCTGGACTCACACATGCATATCAAAAGCCACATGTGATGGCCTGGAGGACCTCTAGCTTCCTGGGAGCACTTCATGGAGATATAAATAAGGAAGGCATTTTATCCCAGAAATATACATGAAATAAAGATACTTGATAAAAACTATTTGCAACAGCAATGACAAAAATATATACGACAAAAACCTATTCCAAATCAAAATCATTCTCCCAAACTGAAGACCAACTACAGACAAAACTAATAACTAGAAGTGATTTACAAGGAACTGAAAGCATCATGAGAATAGGGGAGTAAAATATATTTTGGATAGAACAATATAATGTTATTGGCAACACAATGGCATACAAGCCTCTGGAGGTGTCATGTTGTCTTCTTTGATTAAAAGCTTGCACAGAAACATGAGTATTAATTTAGAAAGACTGTTTATATCTTCTGTCTCTCTAGAATATTATTAATTGAAGTATGCAAAATTAGGTCTTCAGAGCTCTTTAAAAATACTGTAAGCAACAAGTCTTTACATGGAAGGATAAAGCAAGGATTTCAGAACTTAATTACTTCTCACAAACCCTCTATTACTTTCAAGTGTGTTCATTTACAGGAAGAACTTCCCCATAGCAGTGGGCATCGGGTATCTAACTTTGGTTTTCTTACAAATATTTCCTGAGGGGAGATTAGCAATATACTCCAATTAATCCTAAGGAAGAAACCATTTTACTACTGTAAGAGACCTGAAAAATCTGAACCAGCTCTCTTGGATGCTTAAGCTATATGACTTCAGAATCAATAGTTAGACAAGCAGCTTCAGAGGGGGTGTCACACCATCTGAAAACAGGGAACAGTTGAAAAAAATGTAATTACAACCATTTCCTTCTTTCAGCTGGTTATGGAAGTAAATTCAGATTTTAAAGGACTGAAGGTAGGACAGACACGTACCTTTCTGATCATCTTTAGTTATGTCATGGGATCCATGATGAGTTTTATCTCTAGGTCTTTGGTGGTACAGGAATGGAGAAACTGTCTTATGTTTATCCTTCCTTTTAGGATCTGAAATCAACATCCACCATTGCTTCTCTACCTTATAAAATTTTAATCGCAAAATATCTTGCACATATACCTCAATACTTCTAAGAGATACAAATCTGGAGCTCGATAAGAGAAAGAAAAAAAACATCCCAAGATTTATACCATAGAGCTGAAGTACTCTTACTCCTCGTAAAGTCATTCAGTCTGACCAGGCATAACAACCTGGCCTGCAAGTTTTTAAAGGAGGAAGATCTTGCTGGTCAGAGTCATTAGGCAAATTAGTGGACTTGATAATTGTATCACCTCTGATGTGTAGCAAGTGAGCACAGTTGGCATCTGGTTAGATTCATGACTACCTAAATTATGTGATTTCTTCTGTATGACTACAAAAGCAGGCAGCAAGTGAGTCTGATTACCAGTGATAGAGCAAGCCTAGAGAAGAGGAAACAGGTGAAAGGGGGAACTTTGGAGTTGCAGTTTCTAACTCAATTTGTCTGGTGCTTACATCAGAGAGAGACTGGCCCCAGGCAGACAAGAATTTCCACCATTCAGAGGAACTTCTTAGTTGGCAATAAAACCAGATTTCATATAACTAAACTACAAGACTTGATCAAAAAGAAAAATCTCTTTATTTTTTTCCCTGTTTCTTTTCCCTCTTTGGATAAGCAATAACAACATTAAAATGCCATTTTTTAAAAAGTCTGCTTATTTCTTAAATGAAGGACCTCTCATTTAAAATCACAGGCAGGGACATTTGGATATAATCTAATATTTTGATTTTTAATATCAAACTTCTTAGGAAGAGATCAGCTTTCTCAGTACAAGAGAATAGATGAATCTCCTTTGACCCTGGTGTCCACCATCCACAATACCAGCCACGAGAGCTGACACATGGACTACAATCCTTCCTCCTCCTTCTTCTTCATAAGTACTGCTTCAGATTTTAACAAGATCTACTTAAATATTAAGATTAAAATACCACTCTAGAAATCAAAGGAGCATGACGCTGAAATCAGGATGCTTTAAAAAGAAATTGGGGCCGCCTTGTAGTCTAAACACAATTAAATTATGTCCTAAATTTCACAGGACTCTCTTAACGGAGGCTTAAACTGTCAAGCTCTACAAGTCAATCAAAGTGATGGTGTTTTCCCATTATCAGCATGAATAAGTGTTAAAAGATCGAGACATTGAATGTGCAGCTGATCCTGAGCAGAAAAGCGATGGATGGAAGCATGATGTCAGGATGTATGCACAACCTCTAGCTAAAGTCATTACTCTGAAAGTAAAGTAGCTCAGGGAGTGCCTATTGCCCAAATCCAATTTTCATACCAATGTGTTACTGAGAGTACAAATTACTGAAAATTTGCCAATCCAAAGCTAATATTCAGAAAAGCCTTTTGGGTGAAAGTGAAAACAGCCTTTCAGTTAAGAGTACCACTGCATATGTGAAATAAAATCCACATAATTTCAATAAATAAAACAAAACACAAATAAAACAGCTGTAAGACTACTGGTAAGAGGAACTGTATTTTAAAGCTGAGTGCACGGAAACCCTTTTTGTATGTTTACTCTCGAACTGAGGAAGACGAAAAAGAAATGTTCATGCACAGTCTGGGACCAATGGATTTCTTGGGAACAAAGCCAACTGGTTGAGTTTTACCAGTAGAAAGGGGAAAGGTGGGAACACTGTGGAAGCCTAAAATTTGTCTGCTGAACTTACTTTCCCCCACCTAATAGTTTAAATTCCCAGCATGTCTGACATGCTTACCTGCCTCCTTTTCTTCTAGATTTACTCCTGTATTTCTTCCTGTCTATTCCCACATGAGATGATTTGACTGCTCAGTTCTTGGGTATCTCACACATCCCACATGGAAAGACTGTGCTGGTGGTGTGCCCTGAACATGCCCTTCCTCTCTGTGCGTGCATCTTCCTCGCCAGCCTTTGGTGGAGATCTCTCCTGAGGTCATAAACTTCTTACTTTTGATATTAATTAATGATTAGCATTCTAAATGTGATATCCCAATACATAACTATGTCTAACCTCCCTGGACGTGTGTGTGTGAATACCTGATTAATTGTTTACCCCCCAGCAGAAAGCAGTTTGCTGGCTCCATCTGGAAGCTGAGCATGTCCCCCAGCCCCAACCAGAGTCTTTGCTCCAATCAGTAAGTGATGCTATAAAAACAGTGTTTAGTGTCTTTTTGCATTAATCCTTCTAAGTGAGGTCAACTGTAATCAGGTGACTAGCACAGTTAATTCCAGCAACAAAAGAGCAAGATGTCAGTGAAATAAGAAAAAACAGGCTAGAGAAAGTTTGGATAAACTACAAGTTTTCCAGTCAGCAAGTCTTGATGGTCTACCTGCTGGAGACCTTACTTTAAAAAATAAACCTAATATTGCTAAGGGGAAGCCCACTGATGCACCAGGATGGATTGGCTAGTGCAAGTGTGGGATCTGCCTGGTCAGGGACCTTTTGGTAAATGTCTGTTAGAAGGGATACTGGTCCTGCAGGGCAGGGAGAAGAACTGAATAGTTCCTTGAGATCCTTTGTAGATGTATAACTTTACTTTGTATGATGAATAATTTTTTGAGGATATTTTAGGCTATATTTGAGATTTCATTTGTAGCTCAAGAGTGAAAGCATTGATCTAGGAATAGGAATAGGGCTTGAACCAGGAATATGGTTATAAAATGAGAATTATCTAATTCTTGAAAAAAAGACAACTATCTTGAAAGAAATATTCATTAAAATTCTGATTAGACCCAGTGCATACATATATAAAAATATGTCTTTGATGTGATTAAAACCTATAAATGTGAGTGAATATTTCTACTTTTGTATATGCCTATTTCTTTCACAGTTCAGATGGGAATTCCAGAAAAAAGGAGTTGGTTCCATGCAGATGCTCCAGTAGCAGCTGTCAGAGCCTGGAATTACCCAGCATGGCATTTGACTAAGTTGTTGTAATGCATTATACCTGTTCAAAAGGAGAGTTTGTTGTGAAAACTGTATCTGGAAATCAAGAAATCTGATGTAAAAAGAAGTCTTATTTCTATTGGTACAGGTTGACTGCTGAGAGTGAATTTGGTGCCTTATGAAATAGGAAAATTAATTTCTGCCTCAAGAAATATGCTTGTTAACTGTATATTATTTTGAATATTTTAATATTCTGGCTGACACATTTGATCCACATAACTACAAACTCCTCTTTAATATGGTAGTTGATAATCTGGTTATTGTCAAATTGCAGCTGAGGGAGGAAGACTGAAGATGGTTGTTTCAGAGGAAGACTATTTCAAAACATGATTTAAATAGTACCCTGGGATTTACAATCCCCAAACGGTCTCAGTTCAAATGCTTTTGTTTATAAGCAGATAGAAAGTGTTGACGAGGACCTTGTGTCCTGGTCCTGGGCTTGGGCTGGGGGGCACTGGATGTTTTCTTCCCATGCTATCAGGAAAAATGAAATCTCTGCAGGCCACTTCAGTGCACATGTGCTGCCACCAGATATACACAGATGCGATTGTCTGCAATTCGGTAAACACTACTTTTGATGATGCCCCAGAAAGAGAATCTAGTTCACTCCCTTCAGGCTACGCAGAGCTAACTGGGATGGAAAAGGGTAAGCAAATAAGTGGAAAACAGCCAGCAGAGGCGAAAGAGTGGCTGGCGTCCCCAGCCCTCTAGGAAAGCAGAGTCCAGGGCAAGAAAGGTTTTCCTGAAACTGCCAGAGCAGAGGGCAGCCAGCTGAACTTGCTAAATGGACATTTTCTGATGAATAAATATTGTGCCTGTCATGTGAAGAGGTAATTTTTCCAAGGGAATTCTCTCTTCCCCAAACACAGCCCGGCAAGCAGGAACTGAAATACCGTAAACCCCTGCTGTGTGGCCAGGGAGTACCAGGGCTGTGTAGCATTTGCTTACTTCCCCATGCTAATCTGAAAGGACATGATTTCAGTGTCTATATAGCTGGGTATTCCTCTGCAGTGTGCACTCAAGCATTCAACCTTTCTGTTACAGTTTGAGTCACTTTACGATACCTCTATTATTAACAATACCTGAGCAGAGCAAATAGAGCACATCCTTTTAATGGAATTGTTTCTGCACTTAATCTGTTGGTTTATTTATTTGTGAACACTCTGGCTGAAGGAACTTATTAAATAATAATACTGGGATACAATCCTGAAACAGCTGGCACAGTGTATTCTTAGAAATCTGACAGCATCACCACACTGCTGTAGATTCAACTTGAACATCGTAATGGATTTAAAAAATGTATGTGTTTTTATATGGGTTATATTCTCAGTTTGGTGGGTTTCAGTTTCTTCATAATTTTGCTGATGGTCTTGCTCAGCATGGTAGACGTGACTCATTTGTTAGCTGCACAAAGAAATTAAAATAACACTGGATTTCTGTGGCTTCCCAAAGCAGCCAGAGAACGTGGGAGGAGGGCAAGGCAGTGCAGGTGTATGCCAGCGCTGGTGAGGGACTTTCTGAGCTATTTTCTTCTCTGTGCACTGGCAGATCTGCACATGGCAGCAGCCACGGATGTCTGAAGGAGAGGAGTGCTGCAAACCTGGCGTTCAGCGTGCCAAGGCCACACTTGGGGAGGGTGCAAGTGGCTCTAACTGATAGTATATCGGGGGAAGTCAGGTTGTGTGCAATAGGAGAAACGATCAAGACCGTAGAGATCTGTCCCTTCACTGGCTAAGGGATTTGTGCAGCTTCACCCTGCACCAACTCACTGGTGCTGGATGCTGCAGTGATCTTCAAGGGGGGCTGGAATTGCCTTGGTAATTCAGCAAGAGACTTCTCCTTGCAATCATTACTATGTTTATTTTTTTTGCCAGCACAATTTCAAACTATGGGAGCAATTTAGGTGCCCAAACTAAGTGCTTGTGCTTGCTCAGTCCTTCTGGGCAGTCTCTGCTGGCCCCTGAGCTGCCCTACACCACCACCAGCAGTCCCAAAGGAGGTCTCAGACACCCTGAGGTGTGAGAATAGCACCAGATACCTGTCTGAGGTTATTAAATATACTCTGGCAGCCTTGTTTGCACACAAGAACAAGTGGAATTGAGTAAAAGTATGAGCGAAAAATAAGCAAAACATCACTGAACATTTCTTAGGATAGGCATGAAAGTCAATAGCTTTCACTAGTATGGGATAAGGGCTAATTTACTGAGATGTCCCTTGCAATTAGGAGCCTTTTCTCCTTGCTCTGAATCTCTGGCAGGCAGCTGAGATAAGAGCTACTCTGGTCTGGGTGATTTCCTGATGCTTATTGCTTTTTTCCTTCACTGTCTGTACTGTACAGCAGCTCCAGCCCTCGAGTACTTTTCCTTAATAATCCTAGTGATATTCATTTCCCCAGCTTAAACTGAGGGAAGGGGCTGGGACAATCAAGGCAAGAAGATGCTGTCTTCAGCATTAAAGCTCTTTGCTTTCCCACCCAACTTTCCCTAAACCGTAGAATTTGCTGCTTCTTTCAAGGGCTGCCTTATAATACCTGTGCTCAGATAATGCATCGTACCTTTCTGTCCTGCCATGTCTCTCTGCACAAAATGAAGTGGTTGATTGTGTGTTGCATCTTCACAGCAGCAGCACCCGCTTCTCCGGTGGCAGCAGCAGGGAGCTCCCGGAGCTCATCGCCGCTGCCTTTCCCACTGCACCTCCAGTGGGAACCACCTCAAATCACAAGCACCTTTCAAGTGTCAAAAAATCTCTCATCAGTCTCTTTGCTTAGGTTGGGATTTTTATTGGAGCTTCAGACACCCCAAATCTGCTACGTGTCAGCGGGATTTAAGATCATCGAGTCCAACCATTAACCTAGAACTGCCAAACCCACCACTAAACCATGTCCCTAAGCACCACATCTACACACTTTTTAAATACCCCCAGGGATGGTGACCCTACCACTTCCCTGGGCAGCCTGTTCAGTGCCTGACAACCTTTTTGGTGAAGAAATTTTTCCCAATATCCAATCTAAACCTCCCCTTGTGCAGCTTGAGGCCATTTTCTCTTGTCTGATTTCTTCCTGCTTGGGAGAAGAGGACCTTACCACAACCCTCTTTCAGGTAGTCCTCTCCTCCATTCCTACTGTAGCCAGCTCTCAGCAACTGTAAACCTTTAATTTAACTCAGCAATTGCCTCACTATTAGCACTGTTTCCCATAAAATCTCATCCTGCATCAAGCTCCTGACAGAAAACAGTATTATAATACTTCATAACTTTGTATATACTTTATAACCCTTGCTGCCAAGATAAAAAAGATTCACAGCATCTTTGGGAAATCTGATCCTTCTGTAGCACATACAATAAAGTTATTATGGAAATCTTTAAAATAGGAGTGTGTCTGTTTAAAATATGCTTGCAAACAAACAGAGTTTATGATCAAAATAAGCCTTGCGCAGAAATTTCCAGCCTTGAAGGTTTAAAACAACATTGCTTAGAGCTTACTAATCTACCTCTCCAAAATCTCTCCTGTATCACCTCAGCTGGCTGGCTGCAGGATGATTTTGTCAGAGACCTCCCTACAGTGGATGACCAGATTTTGGGTGCTTTTCTGTAGGATGTAGGAGGCAGAGCTGAAAATCCAGTGAGCAGCGACACTAGTGAAATCTGCTGTTAACGAACTGTTCATCACTGAGCAGTGAGGTGTGCTACCACCCTCTCCTCCCAACAGCCCCACTTGCTGAAGAAATTCAGGCAGGGAAAAGGAAAGCCAACCTCTCTTATGCTTCATTATATCCTTCCTTTGACATGATGCATACTTACTGCTTCTGCACTTTATGGGAGATACTAATCAGACCGTAGCTAGGTTTGGGTTTGGGAAGGAGAACCCCTCCCTCATGTTTCAGCACCTGTGCATAGGCGTTTCTCTCTGATGAACATTGCTTTAATATCACCTGTGGGTCTTTTAATCACAGATAACGAGAGTCATGGCTTGCTGATATGGGTCAGCAGTGAAAGCCCACCAGCTCACGCTCTGCTCTACAAATATACTCCTACGATCAGTGTGTTTGGTCTTTGCCCCTGAGCAGGGGCTAATGTGTGGAAGGGGGAGGAGAGGGAAGACTTTCTTCTTCCTTCCAGTAGCCAGACCCCATCAGTTATGTACTTTTCTTGATCAACCATCACCTGTCCCAGAGGTTTGGAATCCCTGGTCAGGATTTTGTTGTCAATAAAGCACTGAACTCAGGCTGTGAATCCACCTGATGTACTGAGTGAAAAACAACTATTTTCAAGTAGTCATCATAGGAGAGAATTACCCACTGAAATCACGTCACAGTGAGAGTGGTTTCCATGACTTTTGCTGGGATACTATCTGGATTTCATAATCAAACAAGCCTGACATAGTTGATCTTGTTCACTGAAGGCTGTGGCTCACCACAAATATGAGCAGCAAATCATGTCTTTGTTTCTGTATGTATCCTTGAAGGACTAAAGACAAGCAGCGAGGACTTTGTAAGCCACCTCTGTGATCTGAGACCAAAAAGGACTTTTCCATCCCTGGTGTGAGTTGGAACAGCCTCACGGAACAGTTTTCATCCAGTTCTGTGCTCTCTCTCCATAACCAAGGCAGTCACACAAGATTAGGGAGCTAATAAACAGCAAGTGGGACCAGTTTGGAAGGGGACAAATGCCTGTGCCTGGCTAAAGCCAACAGCACCCATCCAAAATCTCTGCAGGCATCTTATTTTGCCTGGTGGTATCTCACTGTGCTGACACGTGTCTACTATCGCTCTCCCCTCTGAAATGCAGAGCTTGCATCTGTGCAGCAGGGCTGGAGGCTGGGTTTGCCCTGGGAGGGCTGCTGGGGTTAGGGCTTGCCCCTTGCCCTGCACCAGACGAGGTCACATCCAGCACCGCTTCCCACACACTGCCAGGAAAACGCTCCCAGTCTGCGGAGCTGGCAGAAGAGCCTTTAGCAAATCTTCAAAAATTTGAGACAGCAAGATGGACTGTTAGCTAAGTTTTTCTCACAGCTATTCTTGCCCTACTCTCCATTAGCGATTAACACTCTTCCCTCCCAGAGAAGGGTTAACAATCCCTTAGTACGGGTTGACATTTTCCAGTCTTCATAAGCTGCTCCTTGTAGGCAGAATGACATGAACAGTTAGATTTCCTCCCTAAAGTGACTTGTCACAGAAAGAGCAACTAGGGCAACAGGCAGTCAAGAGTCTTACCACTTATAATTACCATGTCTTCCCTCCTCTTTCTATATCTAAAGCTATCTGGACCAATCTAGATCTCTCTGATTGGCTCTCTCCCTGGGTTTTCTATGATAGCCATCCCTATTGCACTGCAAGTGTTTTCAGTCGCAGGTAACAAATAGTAACTAAAAAAGATATTTCTACCGAGTACATCTTATATTTATACTACATACACACACATATTTTTCTTGTATTGAGTGATTTTATTTGATGGCACATAATACCTGTTCTTTGTTGTGCTAAACTGTTGCTCTCATGTACTCTATTACAGGAGACCATGAAATGCTGAGTACAGCACAATGTTTTTCTAACATTTTCCCACTTCTTGGAAATAACCTGCAGGCAGTTACAAAGATGCTGACTTCAAGATTTTTTCACACACATACTTTAAAGTGACTTCATTGGAGTTTTTCCTGGTTTTACACTACAGTAACTGAGGTCAAAAGTAGGCCTTTGCTCTCCTGAGAGTGGGAGAGAAGAGGGCGAGGAGGACACGCAGCAGCTTTCCTCTCCCGTGAGCAGCCAGCCCAGTGCCGACGTGGAGCAGCAGGTTCAGCAAGCTGATGTCTTTACAGTGCTTGCTGCACAGCTTAGGTACCACCTGAAAAACCCAGCACATCTTCAGGAGACTGAAGAAGACCCTAACAGCACCGATTTGTGCAGTTTGGGCGATCTGACGCCTGCCTGTGGGGTCACTCCGGCCCGGGCATCACGTAGCTTCAGCTCCCCGTCATTCGTTACAGCAATACCTCCACGAGTCTGTGATTAATTGGTGAAGTCCATGCCCGGCGGCTGGTGCACTGCCTGGGCACATCTCTTGATCTCTTCCAGGGAGAACAGCTTTGAATTCCTCTCAACTCACATTCTGAGACAGTTTTGGGTTTTCTGGGTAATACTGCATTCCCAGAGTCTTTGAAAATATCACATTTGTGGCTCATTAAATTTGCATATTTGTATTTGTAGTAATGTTGTATTAGATCGACTGTTATTGCCATTCCAGATATACATTGTATTTTCATATCCATGCTCAGTTTCTACATCCCATCTGATGTTATTTATACCAGGATCCTTATCCTCTTTATTTTTAAGCTTTCGATTATTCCTTAGCACATTTTAGGGGACTGTAAAAAAATAAAATAAATGGAAGATAAGAAAATTTTCAAGTATAGCAGACCACAGTAATCAAATTAAATCTTTAACTGATTTTTATTTAAGTTAATTTAATAATCAGGCAGAAAGAGGTTGATGCTATTTAGAAAATGGTGTTGGAGTTGTCTAGATTTCTTAGTATAGACATTTCATCCAGTTAAATTTATATAACGTGTTAAATGACCTCTTAAAATTGTTCTTTGATGTCATGTAGAATATCAGTGACACATTTTAGAACAGCAACAATGCAAGCTCTTTTTCTTTGTTATTTTTGCTATAAACCAAAAAACCAAACATGCTTGAAATATTTATTCTAACAGTTCTTCAGATCAGTGACAACAGTTGTTTTTAAAAAGAGATAACAACCTTCAGTCCTTCCAACCCATCTCAAGTGTTAGAAGAAATAAGGGACTAGCTGAGAATTGATCTGTAATTTCACTTATTTGCCTAAAATTTTAATGTGCTTAGCTGAAATGACCTAGATATTAGTCCTAAATTCTTCTGCAAGTTGCTTCTAGAGCTGAAAAATACCTGGAGAGTATACACAGAACACTAAGCCCTACGGGTGTTCAAGACAACTTTCACTGGATGGAAAAGATTTAACATAATAATCTTTCAGAATATGGAAGCCAAGAAAGACATAGCAGGAGGAGATAGATAGGCAAAATAAAGAAAAAAATAAATTATACCAGGCAGTGCCTCAGGGTGCTGACTGAGTGTTTTTACATTCCTTTTGATTTTTTTTTCCTTTTTAAGTAAAAGTTTGGTTTTGTTTTTTTTTTGGTTTTTTTTTTTTTTTTTTTTCTAAATCCAAACAGGACAGTGTTCTTTATAGGAGCTCATTTCAAGGAAAAGGAAAAAGCTGAGAGGAATGGAAAATCTTCGGTGACAGAAGTTGAGAGACATAAAAACACACAAGGACTGTGAAATCCAATCATGCCTCACAGCCCCACAAAATCAGCTTCTCTTGCAGCTACTCACGCCATTGCTGATTCCTGCGGTGGCTTTTGCAGCACGTAATGGTGGAGCAAGTACGCCTAATTTGTGACTCTGCTTAGTGGTGAGCTCTGTGACAAATACAATATTGCTGGGCTTTGCTAGTTCTGCTTTACAAGTTGAAAGCTCAAACATGAATAAAAATGCGTATGGGGATGAGGAATGTGAAAAAGTGTGATGGGCGACCCAAACAAGGGAAAGGAAGAAATGTGAAAGGGCTGAGAAGGAATGGGGAAACTGCCGGGTTGGTGTTTGAGTGAATGCAAAGACATCCACCAGATGCTGGAATACATTGTTCCTAAATTTGGGGAAACATAAATATTGAGCACCAGGTTTAAAGCAAGCATACAGATCAAGGGCTCAAAGCTATCAATGGGATGTTTTCCACCAGCTCATGAGGCAGCTGGACGGGGCTCATCATCTTAATAAGTTCACAGTGTTGTACAGTAAGGTTCACCATGTCTTACAGTACTCTGAAAGTCTCTTTTTTTCTTTCATCCACTATTTTATTGCAGAGAAAAATGACTGTGATACTTCAGATATAATTGCACATTTCAACAGATATTTAGTGGGTGGTGTAGATTATAGTACTATGTAATGGAGAATCCACAGAAGAGGGAAGCACTCAGAAATACTGTTTTTCAGTATCTATAAAAGCCTAGAATATTTTAAGCTCATATACTCTTCTGTACTGATTAATCTTTCAATACAAATTGGTGGATAACGTTGACAATTAGTTACTTCAACTCTTTTTTATTTCCTTCAATTTAGACAATTAAATATAGATACAAAGTTAGATAATTATGCTCCAATTGGGAGATGTATTATAAACAAATGAGATACAGTGTCTAAATTGATTAATAAAATTGCATAAAGCTTTCTTTAAATGCAAAATATTTTTTTCATTACTGTATAACTATTCATTACACGCCATCTGTTAAGATTCAAGTTAATAAAATGTGAAAAAGTGTAGGATAACAACCAAAGTCAACTCATTTCAAAATAATTTTCTTGAAAGGGTTCTCTGGAAATAAATATGGTTTATTTGAGCCAGCGAAACTTGTCACACGAATCTGAGGGGGAGAGAGGCTAATGTTTGTTGAAGGTTTCGTTGTGAAAACAAATATATTTCCATTTCCAAATATCATTTTCATGTTGGTTTTTGAGAATCAAACATAACATTTTACCAAAACTCTCCTAAAGAACAGTGATATTTAATCTTTTATCGAGTTTATGGGAAAGCAAAACTCACCACTTCTTTTCTGAGTGAAAAATTTCCTGGACTTTCACTGTCAATTATTTTTTATTCTAATTTAAAACATGAAATTAATTGGATTCAATACATTTGACTGCTTTTTCCATATGGACTAGGACCACAGTGACGTTTGACAAACCACAGAGATTCTGCCAGTAGAAATCCTCTCATTAATTGAAGAGGTGAGAAAATGCAATTGTGTGTTGCTCGCCCAGAGGAATTTGTATTTGTACATTTGAACACTCTTTAAATAGCAGAATCCTTTACATAAGGGACATGCATGCTTGTCAGATGCCGCAGGGGAAGATGCAGTTGGGGGGACAGAAAGCTATTCACCAGAAACATCGTGGAACTGGGAATGATCTGAATCCCCTACCCCTTCTCAAGGCTCCACAGTCACCTCCCTGCTGCTGATCTGGCATTTGTGTCAACTGGTGCCACTTTCTTCAGGAAATCCAGGAGTTTGGGACACGGTTAATCCAGCTGCATTTTTCAGCCTGCCTGCCAGTTAAGCAACAAGGGTTGCCATACATAAACATTTTTTCAGCAATCTGATATTATTGCCTACTGCCAGTTAGGTTTAGCATAAGCATTTTTTTCCCAGCTCTTTTTCCACTCCATGGAAAAGCCTGATGTTTTTCTTCCTAAGCCCAGCTGAAAAGTCAGCAAGCTGAGTGATTTACAGAATGGAAAGTTGAAAAAAGCATGGATACGCCAACACATTTGGTTTTGTTTTTAAATGGAAACAAAAGGTTTGGATGTTCCCAAGTCAAAGCGTTTAATTTGGATTTGTTAAACTAAATCAAAGCTCGGCATTGCAGTCTGGTTTGACACAAGATGCCCACAATATCTGAATGTTGTTTCCCCAGACACGTGATGGTTCATAGATACCAAGCTGATTTCACTGTGGTTATTCCTATTCAAGTTCAGGAAATAAATCACATTAAAACTCAGTTTTGTAATGTTGATCTCCCAGGCAAGTTATGGCAGCCACAAGGAAAGGACAGAGTTGCAGGAAGGAGGTGAGTTGCTTTGTACCGTTGATAAGAAAACTAGTGGTTTTTAAACCAGTCTGTTGGCTAAGTCCATATTACACTGGAGATGATATCGAGGACTTCTACCCCCTTTTGAACCATTTCCATGCCTTCCTAAGCCTGTTTTATTCTACAGAACTGGAAAACTTTCCTTGCATGTCTGTATTGAACAAGCCACTTGGATGTATATCAGTTCTTATCCAAAAAGTTTTTTGAAATATCGCTGTTATTAAATTCTAAAGACAGTCTATGCCTACACAGTTTATGAAATATTGAATGATTACTTTGGCTACAGAATATCTTAAGGTTAATAAATTTCAGGTAAGAAGATAAATAAAATATGTATCTATACTTAAACTAACTAAATTAACTCAAAAGCTTGTAACGTATCTCATCTAATACAGTCTTCTTATTACACTTAGAATCATGACTAGAACAACAAGAGCCACAGAAATATAAAACTCTTTCTGTTAAAAAAATAATTGCTGTTTAGGAAGCTTGTTCATGTTTATGAACAGAAACTAATTTTTTAAGAATTGTAGTATTACAGAAATCCATGACTCTATATAAAGTCAGTCTATTGGGGCAATAAATCTACCAGAAGCATGACAACACAACCATTCTGAAATGTGGTAAGCCGTATTTGACAGAAGATAGGAACAATGTGCTTTCTTTTGGGCATTTTTTAGGAATAAGAGGTCAAACTCTTAAAAGTGGTCTCAGCCTAGCCTTCAAATTTGGATTGGACTTTACTTTCATATTGATGAATGCATTTACTTAGTTAAGATGTAGAACACCTTATTGAATTTCATTTTTGTTCTCTTTGTGACATGGTTCATGACTGATTGGTTACCCCAGCTCAAGAGGTATGAATTTCTCCCCGGCTCTAGACTAAAACCAAAGATCACCCCCAGATGAACAACCACATAAGATGGTTGTTTATCTGGCTAGCAAAGTTATACCAGAAAGAAACCATCATGTCCTACTATGTGAGCTCATTGGGACTTCTGCAATCAGTCTAGCCTTGGCTTATTGTGGCCTAATGTGGTTTAAAATGGGCAGGAAAGATTAAGATTAATCTCAGAATGTTGTGATGATCTGGTGGTCAGGATGCTTTCATTACGCTTTGTACAGGGTAGAGCATAGTAATGGCACACAATTTATTTTGAGCATGTACAAAGTACGCTGTGGATTACAAGGACCCAAGAGATGTGAACAAAGACACGTA
Organism: Tyto alba; assembly: GCF_018691265.1. Classification (NCBI taxonomy): domain Eukaryota; kingdom Metazoa; phylum Chordata; class Aves; order Strigiformes; family Tytonidae; genus Tyto; species Tyto alba. Next base: position 4,936,659 of record NW_024881261.1, on the reverse strand, counting down.
CTCATAATTTTCCCCTGGAAAATGAAAAGATGGAGAGATCTTCACAGAGACATATTTAAGATTTTCAATTATCAACAAATAAAGTAAAAATTGATTGAAGAAAACCCTTTAGGCTGTCAGATACTTTGTTGAAAAAGATGTGTTGGAAGTTGGTGAAGGCTTTAAATCAGGCTCTTACAGGGATTGGTTGTCATTTATCTTTCCTTTCAGTCTAACCAAGAGACAATAGTGGTGCAGGGGTTTGGTGCAGAGAAATGTCTCCACAGCTCTGGAAAGCATGACAACGTGTTCATGTTTTGGGCTTTTACAACTCAGTGGAAACCCACCTCTACACACATAAGCAGGTCTTTTGTATGGCTTCTACCTCATTTCCCTTTAAAGCAGGTTAGTTTTATCTGCTGTAGTTAGCTAGTTCCTGGTCAGTCACATCATACACTACAGAGTAACAACACATCTTTGCAGTTCTGTGCGGAACTGATTACTCTGTGCTGGTTTACCTACTTTAGGATGGCTGGGATCATATATACCTTAGTGCCCTGTGATGCCTCATCCCAGTAAAGGTCCTGGGACACTCATCCTTGAGATCATCAGTACTCTGTTGGACTCTAAGACTCACTATACTTTGTCTTTAGCAAGAAGAATAAATACAGTGATTGTGGTGATCAAAAAGATCATATACTATATACCATCAGTGTATAAAAGATAACATCATACAATTACATAAATCTGAATTGCAAACATCTCTTTTGTGGTTAGCATCAATCATAGTTTTTCAGTCTTATTTTTCCTCAAAGATTGACTGGTTGTGTACTAACTGTTGGGTTTACATTTTCATTTTATTTGGTGTGAATAGACCTAAGAGCCATGCTTATAGTTTCATGACTTGATGCATGGTCTGTCGGTTTGGGAAGTATTCACAAGTAGCCTTTCCCAAGTAATAGAGGAAGGCAACTAAAACCAGTTATTTTTATCTGTTTGGGAAGATTTTCCCTGTTTTTTGAAAAGCTTAACAAGGGTTAATTAAAAGTCCTCAGATTATATCCACCAGTCTTTCCATAAATCTTTTTACTAACTTTAGCAAGCTTAGGATCAGGCCTTAAATACTGTATGTTATAGGGATGGAAGTTTAAAGCAAATAATGAAGAGAGAAGTGACATGAATGAGAAATAATGCTGATTGCAGAAGAAAGAATGACCTAAAATATTGAAAACCTGGTAAACTTGTGTCTTGACACCTCCCACCCATGGTGCAAATAACAGCAATACGCATAAGTAATAGTCTTTTCTATCTAATCTTGCCAGAATTGCTTGAGAAATGTCTTTGGGGGGGATTAACTGTTCCTGAACAGTTTCTTCAGTGTATTAGTTGAGAAAGACCTTTTTTCTTGTCATGTCTTTCTCACCTATGAGATTTTTCTTTGGATAAAAACAGCCTTAACCCAGAAAACAAATTTTTTCAGAACCTATTAGAAAACACCACATTCTTCTTGTCGCTTTTATCTTACTGTATTGAGGAAACAAGTAATGCTGCCACACTCATCTGGAAACTAAATGCTCAGGGCTAACAGACTCAGCAAACTCGGAAAGAATAGCTTTAGAGAAAACAGAACAAGGATACTTTTCTCGTTAAAAAAAACCTAACCAAACCCTTTCAACATACATTCAGTAAATCACTGAAGAAGAACTTACTAATGAGGGCTATATTTTAAAGTGTCTTCCTTTGGTAGAGACAGCAGCAGATAAATAGGGTGATTTCTGCAGCTGTGGAGCCTGGTTGCAGTCAGGAGAGATCCCAGTGAGCCAAGTATGTAGCTAGAACATATTTTGCTAGCATGGCTGGAGCTTTGAGCAGATCATTTGTTTTGCATGATATGTCACAATTCCCAATTCCCACTTTTCAAAGTCCATACATATCTACAGCTTCTTGCATAAACCCAGTCCTTAGAATTCATGCACCTTTAATACACATATAGGCAAAATGCTTCTCTTAATTTGTCTTGTAGCTAATATGATACATCTGATTCAGGAGCTACTGAGATGATATATTCTATGCTATTCTGAAAATCGGATTATTTGCAATGGGGCAATAAAAAAATTGAGGAAATGTGACATAGCACTTTGTTGCCAGAATCTCTTGGAAGATTTAATGTTCAGTTTGGATAATGTATTGCCTCTTAGAATTTTTATTGCAGGTCCTGTGCCTTTTCACCCATGTTATAATACAGCTTTCTGTGGTGAAAGTCGTCTAACATAGAGCTTAATAAAGTTGCACAGCGAATAATCCTATCCTTTGGTGGATAAAGGTGATATCCTGGAATATTTGTGAATATTATCTGTATCTCTATCTGTATATCTGTGTATCTATCTACCTATAGTAATTTAACAAGAAAGAAAGAAGAATTTACCAAGACATTACAGAACGAAGGGTTGTTATTATTATGCTCAGGAAAGAAATAGCTATATTCCTATTAAGAAAAAGAGAAGTATAAGAAGAATGAACAAGATTACAAATCCAATTTTCTTGTTAGCAACTCAGGAATGGAGAATAGAAGCTATTTTTCTTAATTCCTCATTGTGGGATCTCTGGGGATAACTGAGAGCAAGCTGGGGCTGTAATGTGCCTCCAGTCCTTTCTGGGACAGTAGCAGGACAGGGCTGCACTGACTGCAGCCCCTACGCTTGTATGATCAGCCAGGGACACCATCCACACCAGAGTATCTTCAGAGGGGTGGTTTACACACTGCTACACCCCTTTTGCCACCACAGATTAGACCATTTTATTTAATGTCAGAAAACCACACAAACTCTTTGTTCAAATTTGCTGTGGGTTAAACCCTCATGGGATCTCAATAAGGCAAAATGGCTTTTCAAGAACATACGTGTAAAACTCAGTGTTACTCTGAGATACTGTCATTGCATGTTTGTGTTTGCAGTGCTATAATCTTGTGCCATCATTTTCATTACAGACCCATATTTTCAGTGAGGCATGTCTTGTCAGAAAAAAATATTTTAAAGCTGAGATTTAGCAGTGCATTCCTCATCCTGTGAGGCTTTTAAAGAAAAAAATCCAAAACCATACTTGAAAATAAAAATATTGATTTTAGCTGATTCATGACTCAGTGGATAAATATGAGCTTTTATCCTGCTTTGGGAACTCTGGCAATACACGGCTTGGATGTCCCTGCTGCTAAGGGAGATGGGCTGCCTCTAGAATTACACTTTCAGTTTATTAGACCAAGCAAGCTGTTTGTTGATAATACCTATGAGTTTACTTCAACATTGCTTTATCTTCTCCTCCAGTTGCAGTAACCCATCAAGCCTTTTTAACGCATATTTTGCTTTCCTGTAAGATGGGCAAATTCTTATGAGATTTCCTTCTGGAAATTGTATCAGGGACCACACGGAATTAATAAGCAGAAATTTGCCAGCCTTTTGGAATCAAAGATTCAGATTTTCTGCCCTTTCAATCACCTTGCCATCCCTGAGTAATGCATAGGGAAATAATTCACACAGATGTGAATAAAGATTTGTACCATAACCTCCAATAGATTTATATTAGATGCAGCAAAGGAGGAAGGTTGAGTGTTTGTAATGTGGCAGCAGACTGCAAGCTATGACATCTAAGATGGCTTCATGCATGTTCTTTGCTCTTGGACTGCCCCACCATGACAGTGTGATTATGCAAGTTGAACCTAGAGCATTGACAAAGTGCCCTTATCCATGGCAAGATCTCCCAAGGCCAAAGCCAACTGTTCAGCTGGCACCTGGAGTCCCTCCTGCAGTGTTGAGTGAATCTCTCAGAAAAGAGAGGATGTTTTATAAAATCTATCCAATATTTTGAACAACCCAGGGATAGAGGGTGAAGAAAAAGGATCTAGAATATCACCCCCTCAGGAAAGACATGCATGAGAAGGCTACCCTGCAGCTTTTTTTGTAAGTGTCCATAAGAAAAGTGAAATAATATCATTCATTGTACATATTCCAGTACAGCAGTTTCCACACATGACACACAGAGAAACATGCTCACTTTTCCTCTCATAGTCCTTAAATTATTAAACAGAATTTAAACCAGTAGCTTAATTCTCTATCTGCTAAGCAGACAGATATTACTAAACATGACCTTCTGGCCTGACATGTGGATTAAGAGAACTAAAATGCATATTGTATATAAAAAACAGGTCTTCCCACAGTGCATGCCGTATCCTGATCCCAGGATGGGTCCTCTTCTCTTTTGGCAGCCCAAAAGTTTGCTTTGGCAGGCAGCTGTTGACCTCCAATGAGCAATGAGGACACATTAGGGTCATGGACAGAAGAAAAAGGCGCAGCTGGAAAAATAATGTTTCAGGGATTATTGAGTGTTATTATGGTCTCCTTGAAACCACAAATGAGGCCTTTAGCTGGTCTTGATAGTAGATCCTTCAGTGCCAGGAACCAGAGAACAGGCTTACTCACACATCCTAAAGCACATGTTCCTCTTTCATCTCTTCCAGCATCAGTTTTGCTTCTGGCCAAAACTGCCTCAAAATCCATACAGTGTGTCCACACGTTCTTTTATGGAGTATTTGAGTTCTGTTGGCTGATTCCTTTCAAGGTGTTTCTGAACATCACTGTGCATTGATCGCCACTGCCAAGTTCCTCCAGAGCACAAACATGGCCAACAAGGTGGCTCTCACTCCAGGCCTTCCAGATAAAATACCCAGCTGAGAAAGTGCAGGTGCGACTCAGTGCAGACATCCTCATGTTTAAGAGACTTAACATTCAGTTTGGTAACTACATCTGAAATGCTGTTTCAGGAGGTCTTTTATATGAAAGGAGTCACTGACACTTGGATCTCTGCCTTGTCAATGTATGTTGGAGGTTTTCCTGAGGAACAGAGATGCAATTTACATTAATTGGATTGAATTTTTTATTATCTGTGTGTTCTATCCAATATAACTCATTGTAATGTTCTTTATTTCCCTTAATGTATCACCGAAGAAAAGACACACTATCAGAGGTTAAAAAGGTCTACTGAGAACAAAATGAAGTATCATAGTTCCAAGTTTTGGTGTCTTCCCTCCACTAACTTGTAAGTAAAGTTAGAAGAAAATAAATTCAAAATCCACTGTGACCTTACATAGCTTGTATCAAAAAGGGGGAGAAACTTATGTACGGAAAGGAGAAATTATGATAGCTGCAAATCCAAAATGGCAACACTGATTGCAAACACAGACATATTGCAGAGGATGTGTATTAAGACAACCTGAATTTCTCTGCAGTTAGAACCATTTTTGAAGACATTATTTCAGTTTAAAGAAAATGTACCTAGAAGACAAAAAAATCTCACCATCATCCAGCTGCAGGGTTTCAGGGACATTGCCCATGTCTCCAGGCATGGAGATACTTCTCCTGACTGCAGTAGTTCCTCACCTCCCAGGGTCCATAGGTAGAGGATGAACAACTCCTTGAAGTTAACTGAATTATCCTGACTTAAAATGAAAAGAGAATAAACCTTTTGTTAACAATAATTAGAATTTTTTCTTTTACTTAAGAGAAAAAAATCATCATTTTGTCAGAAAAGTAAAAACACATTTGGAGCTTTCTGTCCAAATCCTTAGGGGTTTCCCACAAATAACAAAAGTGGGGACTTTCTGTGAGAATGTAATCCATCTAAAACTTGTGATGAAGAGTGGAAGATCCTCAACACTGAAAAGAAATCAGTCAGCAACTCCTTTAATTTTCTTTCTTTATAGCTACCAGATCAATGAGATACTTATGAATACAGAGGAAATTCTTACATGAATACTGCTAAAGCATTATCATTTCCAGAGCTTGCCAAGAAAACGCAGGTGTTCCTCGAGCCCCGAGTAATAACAGCCCAGGGCTCCTGGGTCTGGATGACAGGTATTCATGACAAAAGGAAGTAATCTTTCTGCGTGGGAGATAATTGCAGGAGATGTTTATTATACCTAGGTTGATAAAAATCAAATAGTGATTAAGGACATAGACAAAACTTCATCACTTTCTTCTTTTCTGCCTTATAATTAGATTTTGTAGCTAGACTCTCAAATATCAGGTGAAATTTAATATAAGAAAAGTCAAAGATGTTCTAGAATATTATGATATAAAGGATATAACAGATCACTTCAGGGTCTCTGTCCTCACTTGCTCCTTCCACAAATCTTACATCTTGTGTGGTTGCTTCTTTTCTCATGGTTGCTCTGAACCTTTATCAGAAGAGTGTTTTAAAAAGACAAATGGATTAGCTACTAGGCATGGAAATAGTCTATATGAATGTGGATTAAATAGGCTTTTTCCATGGTATGAAGGAACTCGCTTGAGACCAATCACAAAAAGTCCTTGCTAAAATAAACTGAAGCTGCCCCTGTTCATTTACAGGTAATAATTGCACAGTACTACTGTGAACCGGGTATTTTTCCAAATTGCTCCATCAGGAGCTTGCTGATCTTGGATACCAGTTTGGTTCTGTTTCCCTGTATGAGTTTTACATAAGTTTTCTTTCATTATCAGTAACCCACATGGAGTACACTAACTGATAAGAACACAGCAGAAAGTAACCAATACTTCCAATTTCATTGTTTGGGGTTTATTTTAAACATTTACTGAATTAAAAAAAAAAAAAAAAAGTCAAGTTATAGTTGACTGAAAGGCTATGATTTTTTTAGAGGAGTTTTATCCATATGCTGTATGCTAGTGGAGAGATGAGGGATGTTGTTAACTTGTTGAACACAGGCTGTGGTGGCAGCTAAGTATCTTGGAAAAATATGAAATTCTGCATTGAAACCAGAACTCAGTACACTTTTCGTTGAGTGACTCAATGAAGAAAGACTAATCCTGGTGGATTTTTTCCATGTTCCTAGGAGAAGAGTGGCAGTATGGTGTTTTGTTTGTGCACAACCTGTTACAGAACTGATTATTTTTTAATATGAGCTTTACACTAGTAAATGTGATCATGTGGGAGCTTTCAAAATGATTATTGTAATGAAATCAGTCACTTAAGTGTTAGATGTTTATCTAAAGAATTTAACTAGTTTTTGTACTGGTCTTGTTGTTTTGTTCTTATTCTTCCCTTCTGTAAGCTTGCTTCATTTCAACACCAGCAGGAAAACAAGATCTTATTAAATAAATCAATGCTTTTCCACTGATGTCACCAAGAGAGGATTCAGACCATCTTTCATTTTTGTGGCTGAGACCTAACCTACAAAGGCAGTGTGGATGGCTCAGTCCTCTGTCTTTGGATTGTGATGAGAACTGGATCAAAACAAAAAAGAGTTTAAAACTCTTCACGAAGTGATTCATTTTTTCATAAGGAACAGAGTAGCCCTTCCAAAAAATGCTAATACATTAAAAGCTTCCTTTGTCATTAGGCAATTTTGAAGAGGTCTTTTAAAGTCTAAGATATTATTAATCAATCAATAATCGTATCTTTTAATGAGTATGCATATATATTAACTATGCACATAAATAAATCTAAGATAAATGAAATTGAGCAAGATGAAATTAAATAAATCAGTCTGATACAGTTACCCTATTTCTTAGTAGACACTAATCTCCAGGCAATTTAATGCTTGATCCACAGTTTTCTGATCCATGCATCCACATGCATTGCAGCATGTGTCTGCCCAACAGAAATGCAAAAGGATTTTGCACAACTCTTCAGCGATAGCCCTGTCCAACTAGGTGTGCTATCAGTGCATTTAGTGCCTTGCATTTTCATTTTGGTTAAATTCATTTACAGTCCTGCAGAGCTTTCTGACTTCTTGACTCAGTTGTTGCCATGAGTTCTTGCAAGTCAGATACATCTCCTGCTGCTCCAGGTGGGCTGCATCACCTGCATATATCAGCTGCAGCCACTCACTCATTCACCAATTAGTTATGCAATTGTATTTTTTCTGGAAGATGCTCTTCTCCAGGCCTGAGGAGAGCCATCACGCATGATTTTCAGTAAAATAAATGTCATATTTTCTCTCAGCTGTAAATAAAACCTGGCAGAACTACAAATGGGATACCTCAGAGATAAAGTCCTGTCTGATGTCAATAAAGGATCACAGAATCAGCTCTTTCAGTTTACTGTGATCTTAAAAATTAGGTACAAGATGACAAGAATTTTTTTGAACAGAGTTCGGTGATCCATCTTTCTTGATTACAAAGAAAATGCCAGTACAGCTACATTTCTGGTAATTTCACATGACAATCCAAGAACCTGTTGGTTGTGGACGATGGTCAAATGATTGTTTTGAATTAACACAAAATCCAAGTATGGTTATTATTAACCTCCTTTTTGCCCTCCATTTTGGTAGTAAGATGTTGTGTTAGATTTACAAGTTCTAACTAAAATCCTTTACACTAATAACATGTTAAAATGAAAAGTCTGAACTGATAGCAAATGTATACCATACCTCATTAATAATGGTTCCTAAACTACAGGCCTGGAAATAACATTTCTATTTTAAAAAGGCTGCCTGGGTTTATCAAAGGGATTGCATAATTCCTTCATTACCATGGTAAGCCAGTTAAAGCAATAATTAAAATTAGAATTCCAAAGTTCTTAAAATTAGTGGACCTGTAGAAAATCTTCCAGTGAAAAGGGACCTTATAAAACCTTATCAATATTTCACAAATCCAAAGGAATCACAAACCCAGAAGAGCTGTTACAGGGAAATAACTTAAGCCTTTAATAGACTGCTTTGCATAGGGTCTTTTAGTCTCTTAAGGACCTATGAATTGAATGTTACCTTCCCTGAGCTGCAATGGCATTAATAAACTTTCCAGTGTATTTAAAATAGTTAAGTAATCAGGTGGAGAATTTGCAGGTGATACACAATTAGTTGAGCTTTGAAGTCCACAATTCCAGCACAGTATGGAGGGCAAAGCAAAAGCAAGCTGTGTAAAAAATACATGCGATCATGCAAATTAAAAATATTTTTGAACCCAAAATCTTCTGCTCAGCCTGAGGCAAAGATCCAAATGTCCTTTGTTAATAAAGCAGAAGTATTCGGTTAGATCATCCCCCTACATATAATAACCTCCTTCCCTGAAAAACTTGTTAAAAAGAGCAGAAATGATACTCTGCTCAATGGAAAAAGAAGATTCAAGAATCATTTATTTCAATCATAAGATAACACTTTTAATAATGGTCATTTCATACAAAGAAGTGAGTAGATATGAATATCCATGTAAAATTGTTATAGTAGAAGCAATTATAAAAAATAAAATACCTAGATAATTGCTAAATGGAAGTCTATGAGTGTGTACTCATGTATGACTTTTTATATAGAAACAGGCACTGCCATCTACGTATCCTTTTAAAAGCCTTCTGTTGCAAGCCTCTATTTTCGTCTTGGCTGAGTGAGAAGGAGCCAGCCCAGTTTAAAACAAGAGAAAATTGAAATACTGCACATCTAAAAAGAGCAAGTGTGACAAAAGTGATTTCTGCTCTGACATTTTGAAGAACTACAGGGTAAAGAGAACAAATTCTGCCTAGAAGAGTGTGGATGTGACAGATGTCACTTGGTTATCAGAACATGGGACCAATATAAAATGTAGCAGATAGCAGATTCAGTCCTGCTTTTCCTCCACGAAGAACTGGGAATGAATTTTTCACCTGTCTTCAGACACCCAGGAATAGTTTTGGTCTTTTAATTAATGGGCATAGGTCTCAATCTTTTCAGGCATTTTAAAGTCACCTGCACAAGCACAAACTTGTGCAAATCTTTCCTCCTACATATACGTAGATGTAGCTAAGACAAAGTGCGTTTGGATTTGCTGGAGATCTCTAGCACTCCTACTGCAAATTAACCACACAGCAAGATGATCACGAGTCTTTAAGTTAATGACCACAGACAGAGAAAGACACGTCTTGTGCCTTAAACAGTCATGAAGACAAAGCCATCCCCGTTAGCCATAAACCCGTGCTGGACCTCTGCCAGCACGGAGTCTGAAGTGCAGCCCTACCTGAGCTCGGGTCGTTCCATCAACTCAGACGGCAGCTCCTCGTCTCTGAGGGACTGTGCCACGTCCTCATGGCAAGCCTGGAAGAGGAAAGGATATCTCCATCAGTTGAGGCAGCTGAGCTCTTGTCAAGACAGTCTCAGCATATGATAGAGTCCTCATTATGTCTCCTCACGGGAGAGGCACTCATGGGTACTCACGGATCCCCTTTCACATGCACATCAATTTGCTCTCATCCTTATGACAACGTTGACAGGAAAACATAAGAGTAACTCAGAGCAATAGTAACAGCTTTTTAAATCAGGTGATATTTGATTGACATGTTTTCATGTGAATGACATCAGAATAGCTATGCAGCTTGCAAATAATGATGGCATCAGCTAAGTAGACTTTCAAATGTATTAATTCCTCTTTCCCAATTTTCCAACAGCATTTCTCATTTAGCTGGTGTAAGTTGCAAACTAGATAATGTTTCAACAGTTCCTGGAGGCTGGAAATCAGCCTTTCTAGAAATACCTTTCAAGGTTTGGGACAGAAAATGTGTTGGGGTGTGCTGAATAATTCTAACTTCTGCAGATGTGCATGCAAGAAGATGAATGGTGAAAGAGCTGATGGAAAAATTTACTTCCCCCTTTCAAAAGTATGGATATTATTCTAAAGGCTGCAATATTATGGATATATTAATTTAATTCTAATTTAAATATGGGGTTTTGTTTGTTTGTTTGATTTGAGTTTTCCTACATCTCTCAGAGGAAATTATTTTAATTTTAAGATTAGTTATTCTTTTATTCATTTGCATGTAAGAAAGAGGTGAGGAGTAAAACCATGTTGAGATGAAAAATTAAATCAGAAAACAAAACTAAAAGTCTCATATATTTAAAAAAATGCTAAAATATAACTAATTACTTTTTGCTAATAAATATATTTTTGTGAGAAAAAGTAGTGCACTTAAAATCTATCAACCAATCTTTTCTTTGTGCCCTCATTGTTGCCTTTATAGATAAATCAAATAAGGCAGGTACATCCATGTACTCTCTCCTTTAAATGAATACTATTCTAATATAGCTCAATATGAAGTGTGACTCAATATCTGCATCATTGATGATACTAATACGGAATGATTCTAAAATATAAATTGCGAACCAAACCCCATGCTGGAATATGTCATTTAACATCTTGCCTTTGCAGGAAATAACACAGGGAGACCAAATTACTCTCCGACTTGCACCAAGCGACTGAGCTTGCTCATCCACTAATTGGTCCGCAGGAAGAAAGCTCTCACCTGGTTCGGAAGCAGCGCAGGGAAAGGGAGAGCTGTGCCTTCCACCTACACACACATCCACCCACAGAAGTCCCTGACTCAAAGGTTCACATGGCTTGCTGCTGCTGCTGCTGGCTTGATTTGATTTCCTTAGCTGCCCTAAGAGCCTTTAAAAATCCATCCAGCAGGCACAAGTGCCAGGAGCATCAGCCATGTGCCTCAGGACCTGATGTTTCTTTAAATCCATGAAGAAAACTGACAGTGACAACCTGAGCATCAATAATTCACCGGGGGATTTCTGGTGAGCTGCACTGCTGTAGCTGTCGTGGCACTTGCAGTGCAGCAGCTGCGTGGCAAGGCAGTGGAGGGTTTCTCTCCCCAGTTCCCCAAAGCAGTGGCCCGTGAGAAACCATCTGGCTGGCCAGTAAATCCCAGTTAGTTCCAGTGTGCCATGCAGGATTTGCTGTGTGCAGCCCACAGTACCCGCTGGAGAGCAAGGAACAAGGCAAAAAAGCCACTGTGTCCTGCTAGTTATTTGGGGCTAGGAAGGCTGGGGGCTGAAGTAAAATAAATTTTGGTCAGTGAAGGTGACAGGGAAGGTGTAGCAGCTACCTCTGCACCACGACACCCTGCCAGCCAGGGCCCGAGAGGGACAGAGCTGCGGATCCTCTCTCCATCAAGCAGCCTTGCCAAGATTTTGCATGGTACTGGGCTGAAGACAGACCAAATGCAGCTCACACCAGTGCTTAAAGAGCTTCCTTGTGCCTTCTCTTCTTGAGCCACTGTCCTGGCACGGCGACCAAAGGTCTGGATCACTTGCCACGCAGTGAATCGAAAGTTATGAATTTGGAAACGCAGAGGAGAAAGTGTTCTTCATTTCGTCTGACATCGTTAATGGAGCAATGAACTACCAGGGCCAACTGCCTTGTTAAGTCTGTCTACCATGCTGACAAAGTATGTAGATATTGCACAAGTCATTACTCACATTATCTGTACTTTGCATTATATGGTGAAATTCTGACTGTTGGAGTCAGTGATATTTTACCATCAATCCAGCAGAATGATAATTTCATGAGCCATTATCTTACTCTCATAAAAGAGGATAACACTGTTTTTTCCAGTGTGACACCTGACCTTCACATAATCAGACTAAAGATACTGCTGTTACTAAAATTTAGTTTAATTGACAATAAAGTGAAACAACCTGGTTCTACAATTCATGAATGTATTACAAACTCTACAAACAGCTGTGAAGTGAAAAGTAAAGACTGATGGAGGCAAGAAGAAATACCCACAGGCTGTATGCAGGCAACCTGGCTTCCCAGGGGAAATTGGTTGTCTTTGAACTGGCTAAGACACAGATAAAGGAGAAATAATCTCCTCTATGTGTCAATACTTTTGTCATTAAAGTCCTGTAAAATTTGTACACTACTGATCAAAGGAGGAAGGCGAGACAATAGGAGAAGCAAAATGCAGTGAAAGCATGAAACTGAGATTCCCCAATTTTGACAGAGAAAAATTGGAGAGCTACAAACCTCAGTACAAAGGAAATGTATCAGATCTCAAATGCATTTTCAGGTTAGATTTTCAAGTAGTTTTCTCAGTGGTGTAAAGCCTTAGTTTCCTATAAAATGAGTGTCTTAGATGTTTTAGTTAGGTCATCAGAATAGCCTTCTATCTAGGATATTCAGGACTTTGAAAATTTCATTTATCCCAAGTAGCTATTTCATTGTCTCAGTGAGACAATATGCTGAGAAAGTTTTTGCCTTTGAGAACACCCCAGCAAAGACAAATCTTCCATCCATGTATTGTAGACTTTTTGAAATTGAAAGGTCAATCTGAAATGCTGAAGATTTAATCAGCTTCATGCCTTTTTCCATTGCCAAATATAGACAAAAATACAATATGAATTACTACATGGAGAGTAATAAATTAATCTCTTATCTTCAAGAGTTTCACGCTGTTGCAATATCCCTCCTGTTTGGTACAAAACTAGTACAAATCATATCTCTGTTAAACTGGTATGTATATGGTATGTAGGCCACAAATCCATTAGCTATAGGCTATTGTAAAAGAATGGCAAGAGATTTGTGTGATCCTTCTAAAAGTGGTCATTTGTGTCTAAAATTAATAATTTGATTAAGATAAGGCCTTTAAGCTCAGGTTCAGGACCTCATTGTGTACAAGCACCTTGTCTTTGTCCCCGTGAGGTTATGGGACAAAGAAAAGATGGGAGAGGTTTGGTGAACTAATGTCCCCGTGGTCACACAGTTCTCAGATCTCTTGTTTACCAGCTCTACCTGCTGGGCCATGCTGCTTCACAGCGTCACCTCTGCATTTAATATATATAAAGTACAATAGATGTTCTGTGGTTTTGTCTGCTTGATAAGGGAGCAAATGTTAAAGACTACCTATTTTTGAAACCCAGACCTACTACTGTCAGAGTTCACTGGTGAGAATTGATATTTATTAGTAGTGCTTATTGTTAATTCACAATATAATCTGTCATTGAAATATTACAAATCAAACTTGCAGTCCCTGCCATTAGGGACTCACAGGCAACACATTAATTTCCTCTACAGTGATAAAATATGCACAGCATATTCTTTCCTCCTGATTTGTATAAAATTAAGCTATTTCATGGGCCCATCATGCTCTTCTAGGTATGCATGATAAATAAATCCAAAAGGGTTCAGTAAATATTCTCAACTTCAGGGATTACCAATGGGGGAATCAGTTATGTAAATTACTTGGGCCTTTAGAGCTAGACATATATGCAGAGTCTCAAGTCAGTCATCAAGAGAGAACTTCAGCTTTGTCCTGAAATTTAGAATGCTTTTTCACTTGACTGTAGATTTAAGCCCTTTTTAGCTGCTACATTTTTCCTGTAAATACTGGGAGTTTAGTCTTACCAATAACAACTGAGAAAATTGTAGCACACAAAATAACTTGATAGAAGAATGGAATGGAATGGAATGGAATGGAATGGAATGGAATGGAATGGAATGGAATGGAATGGAATAGAATAGAATGGAATAGAATAGAATAGAATAGAATAGAATAGAATAAGGCAAAGCAATCAGTAAACTATGAAGCATAGACTAGGAATGCTTCATTCATTTAGGCCAACAATTACTGAAGTACATGCCAAACTTGCTGATTTAATTTAGCTTTCCCACAACAGTAGGAATGGTAACAACACCCTACCAAACTCTGGGAGAAAAAGGGCTAGGTGGAGGGAGGGGAGATTTCAGGTCTTGGAAGAAGGAGCTCAGACACCATGCAGAGAATATAGTGGGTCTCCTCTTGACAGCTATCCACTCCTGTATGATTCTCCACTCGTCAGTAAAGAGATCCAGTAGAGCCTGTCCATAGTCCTGCTGGCCTCTCCTGCCCTTCAAGGTTTTTTCACCATTTCCCTTTGTCCACTGTTTCCTCCACATCAGCTCCACATTGGCCCCCCCAACACATATCCACTGCAGTGTCTATCCCATATCACCTCCAAACCTGACCTCTCATATTCCATCACTGCTTCACTGAACCGTTTCCTTCTGCCTCCCATTATCTCAGATCAATACATCAGTTTGGGAGAATCCTCCTTTCCTGACTGTAATCCCGAATCCTTTATCTCCAGATGCAAATTTCCTCCTTCCCTGTCCACCCAGGCTTGACACTGATACCAACCCCCCTGCCACACCAGGGAATTATGTGCAGCGCTTCTGAGCCCAGGAGCACGCTGTTTCAGAAAACCATCCTGATAAACCCATAGCCCCGTGTGTTGTAAGGCAAGATAGATGACTAAATTACCCAGTGCCTGGGCTGCTGGCCCTTGAATGATTTGTGCATCTGAGGATCTTCCAGCATTGATTTAAGCTGAGGAGGAGTCTGATTGTGGGGAGGAGGAGTCAGGGATCACCTTGACACCAAGCAGACATGAGATTCCTCTCTAACACTGCCACCGAGTACACAGCCCCCATATGTCCCCAGGTTTTCCCCTCCTTTTTTCCTGTCCTTCTGAGTCTGCCAGCAAGTTTTGCCACGTTTTTCTCCTCAGTGCCTCCCAACTCATATGGCTTCTTCCTGGGGGCCTGCAGCTGTCCTTGCTTGCTGAGCTTGAAGCTGGTGTCATGACAGGTCCTGTGACACGGACACCCTGCTCAGGCCACTGCTGCTAGGACACCTTTCTCAGCCAGGGCTGTTGCTTCCTACACAAGAAAGAAAATTGTTGTGGTTCTGGTGTCATCTAGCAGCAGCAAGATCTGCATCTTCTCTCTCATCTCCTTAGCCTACGTCTCCTAAGAGGGTAAAACCTCCTCCCATTTAAAGAAGGGATCATCTTTAGGCTTTTCTCCTGTGGCTTTGGATCACTGCCTCAGGAAAAGACCAGAGACTGAAGTCCTGCTCCTCATCAGCCCAGCATGAGGATGGGTACTTGTGTTCTGGAGACAGGGAGCTCGCAGGGTTCACGGACAAGTCCAGGATCTGCACCCTGAGCCGCTCCTCCTCGGCTGGGCGTGTGGTGGAGGCCCTGCTCACCCAGCTAAACCATCCTGGGGACTCCCAGATGTCTTAGATGACAGGCTACTGTCTTTATGAGCACTTTAAAACCTGGTTTAAGAAAACGAAATAAAATAAAAGCAGAAGAGAAGGGCCCTTCCTACAACATGCAAACCCTGACACTGTGCACGGTGACAGCTCTGCTCCTGAGCAGATGAGCCCAGGTGCCTGTGATGCAGAGCTGCTGTAAATTGAGCATGCACGGCTCTGGCAGGGGCTGCGAGCACAGAGGAAAAATCCGCCTAGGCATCTAGCTCTTGCACACGTGCAGAGGCACTTACTAAGCCACAATAACTGTGCTGCAGGGTATCTTTTGCCTTCTTATTGTGCAGGGATTAAGGCTCGGCTGCCTTGATGAGAAAGCTGTCCCGATTGCTCACAAAGTCTCAGCATTCCCAGTTAAAACTGTTTTAAAGAGATAGGAAAGGCAATCAGAAAACAGTTCCCAGTCCGTCCTTTAGAACAAATTCAATTTTAACACCTTATTATGTGCAATATAGACTCTTTCCTATTTCCTTTGCCAAGATGCTTCTTGGTTTTGATCTCACAGGGTGCTCACCCTCACAGGGAGGGAGGCTTTGATTAGGAAGAAGTAAAGGATGTTGAAGGGGAGAAAACATGATTGAATAGCAAGGTTGGCAGCACATTGCTGTCTCTGCCACTCACTTGCTCTATGACCTTGGGCATGTGACAGTGGCATTTGGGGCTTTAGTTTCCCTGTTTTTAAAGGAGGAGGGGAGGCAATCGTTTTCCTCCTACGCATTGTTCTTGGAGACACAGGACTGCAAAGTGCTAAACTAGAGCAGTAAAACCATTCCGGTAGCCTAATGACAGTTCCAGAGAAGTAGCAGAATACATAAATTTTTTGCCATGTTTTTAAGCACAGCTAATGAAGAGAAAAGAAAGCCCCTGCTCTGGCTGAGAGCAAGCAGTAACTGTGAAAGTGATGCACCGAAATGTAGGAAACACACTGGAGTGCAGGAATTCGGTTACATGGCTGTTTGCAAATTAATGGCTAAATCAATTAAATGAAAGCATGGGATTTCTCTTGAGGAAAGTCTAGTCACAATCGCAAGGAGAAGGGGAGGGGTTGTGGAGTGGGGATGACATAATCACGTTTGCGAATCACCAGCAGTGTACATGCTTTAATCCATTAATGGGGTTTTATCTGTGATCATAAAAAGCAGGTTACATTCAGCCTGGAAGGGAGTGAGGGTTGGAGGAGAGGGGAGGGGAGAGAAAGAGCAAGAGAGAGAGAGAGAGAGAGAAAGCAAGAGAGAAAGAGAGCACAATTCACTCGGTGAATTGCTTGCAAGCTTTGAGCTGATAATTAGGGATCTCAGGAGAGCAGTTTCTCAGAATAACCTGCTCTCCTTCAAATGGACCAAATGGAGACAGTGGTTCAGTCCTGCTGATATTTTTTAATCCCTCCTCACAGTTTGATGGGCATTCCCAGTGCTTTTGTGCACGTCTCGGAAAGCGTTGACGTGGAAAGGAGCAGCGAGGAGGGGGAGGTTGGAGAAAAAAACGGCAGCTCTTCTAAAAATACGGAGGGCATGCAAGAGCGCGAGCTGGCTGGGGAGGAGGGCGAGGTGAGCGCGCCTCGCACCATGTTCCCCGGGTGCCGGCGCGACGCAGTTTCGGAGATGTCACTCCTGTGACTGGACGCACCATGAGCATCTGGGAGGTGATCCTGGCTTTCGTGGTGGTGGTGCTGATGCTCGTGGCCCTGCTGGCCAACGTGCTGGTGCTGATGTGCTTCCTGTACAGCGCCGACATCCGCAAGCAGGTCCCGGGATTGTTCATCCTCAACCTCACCTTCTGCAACCTGTTGATGACTGTTTCGAACATGCCCCTGACCTTGGCTGGGATCATTTACAAGAGTCAACCAGGAGGAGATCAGATCTGCCACATTGTGGGCTTCCTGGAGACTTTTCTCACCACGAACTCCATGTTGAGCATGGCAGCTTTGAGCATTGACAGGTGGATTGCTGTGGTCTTCCCTCTAAGTTACCACTCCAAAATGAGATACAGAGATGCTGCTCTCATACTGAGCTACACATGGTTACACTCAGTGTCGTTCCCGATAGTGGCAGCTTCTCTCTCCTGGGTGGGTTTCCATCACCTCTATGCCTCCTGCACCCTGTACAACAAGAGACCAGAGGATAGGACACAGTTTGTGATTTTCACTGGGGTCTTTCACACCCTCAGCTTCCTCCTCTCCCTTATAGTCCTGTGTTTCACATATCTAAAAGTGCTGAAGGTGGCACGGTTTCACTGTAAGAGGATTGACGTGATCACTATGCAGACCCTGGTACTGCTTGTGGACATCCATCCCAGGTAAGGTGCCTGTGTGTTCAGCAAGTGAGATATTCACTGCGGAGGAAGCCAGGACGGGGTTCAGTGTTATGTTAAATACAGTCTGTTCTGTATCATAGCAGGGGATGGGGAGGGGAGGAAAATAAGCATCCTTCTTGCCAGTTTCTGTTCTGCATGTTTCTTCTTAGTTGTGTTTATTTTTCCGGTTGCAGAAGCAACTCTTTCTTGTTATGCTTAAGGGCTTGCTTTGGGAGGGAGAGCAAAGAAACAGGCAGTTTTGGCTGAGCATGCACTTCCCTTTGAGATAGTGATCAGATCACTGCCCTTTGTCTCCAAAGATGGATTTAGTGGTCCATAGCTTTGCATTTTTTGACACTGTCAGCCAAAACGTTGTTGGATCCCTGAGAGGGAACAGGCTGAGGCTGCACATGTCCCTTCAGTCAGAGTTCAGAAGGGAAGCGGGGTGATGTGTGCCGCTCCTTTGCCCAGCAGTTTCCCTGTTGCTGTACTATCTGTAACTTTATCTTTCCTGAAGGCAGAATTGAAAGAGAATAACATCTGCAAAATGCATACACTTGAGTGCCCATACTTAAATCTAAGTGAGAGAGACTTCAGTAGCAATGTCAATATGACAAGCAAGGGATGTATGAAGTTCATTTCAAATGAGAGTTTTTAAGTACCAGAGGAGAAAAGTGTCCAGGGTCAGGGAGGATAATGGGTTTAAGGCAAACACCAAACAGGTATGAATGTGTGCTGGGATGCTGTGTAAAAGAGTCTCATCAGGGATTATACAGAAACTATAAATCTTGCCTGAATAAACTATGTCTGGATCTGGAAGGGATACAGATTTGGCTGGAGGAGGGAGGGTGGGAGAGACAGCTTTCCTGGGGACAGTAAGGGAAGCATAGTGGTAAAGCTGAAGGAGAGAAAGCCTTGCTGGATGGAAGTCCAAGGGTGGTGCTGGGCAGGCTGTGATCCTGGTAAGGAGCTGGGGAATGTGCCTGGTGCAGGGAGAAGGAAGAAATCAGTGTGTGGTGTGAGTATGAGATTGTTCTGCCCACAAGAAGTGGAGAGGAGGAAACAAAGAGGACCAAGACAGGCACAGCTGAAAGGATGTGGGACCAGGCTGGTGAGAAGGGAGCAGCAGGACAAGCCAGTGATCTGTCTGGAAAATGGGGATTTGAGAAATGAACCTGCACAGTTGAGGCAGAACAGAGTGGGACAGGGGGGGCTGATGGATCAGTGAATCCTGGCTGAGGGCTGAGAAACTCTGATGAGCTGGGGTGGATGGGGCTGAGACCCAGCTATGGCTGGGACGGGGTGGCAGAATCAGTGGGTGAGCTCTGCAAAAGGGAATCCAGAGGCACTGGTCACAGTATGGAAAGAAAACAGCCTGGTTTGCTCAGAGGAACTAGTCTGTCTTAGGTCTTAGCGTGGCTGGAACGGGTGATTGGAAAGGGAAGGGTCTGATGTATTTGCCTGGAAAAAAGGGAGAAGATGGTTTGGCTAGGTAAGGTGACACAGCAGCTGTGAGGGATGCGTGTGCTTCTTAGGAGACAGTCAGAGACGGGATCTTAAGGTTCAGACTGTCTCTGTCACAGACTGAAAGGAAATGTCTTTCAGAAAAACACTGGCAGCTGGCAGTGCAGGGAGGTGTCTGATACGGGGGAAAAAGTCTGCCTGGAAGAAGAGAGGAAAGCTGAGAGCAGTTGAAGAGGGCAGTCCCACACCAGACATCCCACCTGACACCCCCCCACCCACCCCCCCCGCCTTCCTTTGCTGTCCTTTGCAAGCTGGAGGCAAACACCAGCTCTCTCCATTTGCAGCCAGCCAGGAGTAAAGCTGTAGGAGTGAAAGCACATGTGGCTGTCCTCAAAAAAAGGTCATATTTTGGGGATTCCTAAGCCTAAGGCAAATAAGCCTGAAAGGATCAGGGCAGGGCACCACACTGTTAGAGGAACAGAAACATTTGCTCAAAATTCTCCAGTTAAGCTGTTTGATCTGTTTTTTGACCAAGAATGCAGAGCAGAACTTTAGGCAAGTCCTGTTACTGTTCTTGAGAAACACATGTATAAATCTTCCCTTATCCACCAAGTCACAGAGAGGAAAAAACACCCTTCTGCCCTATGTGCTGTCTGGTTGCTAAACTGTGCCTTGACTGGTCTTAGTTCCTGCACACACTATGAGATGTGGTGGTTATTCCGAGGACAGTGTCATAAACCCACTGGGGCTATTTGAAATAGCAATCATTATGCCCAGTTCTTAAAGTATGCCTGGTCTGCACAGCAAAGTTTAGAAAAAGGGCAAAAATCTCAATGGTATTTCTCCTCTGCATTTTTTCTGGTCTAGGTTAATTTGAGGGTGATTGTGTATTTTCTAATCATCTCACTGGGGGGGTGGATTCAATAGGGCTGTGGGAATGATACCTCCTTTCTTCAGAGGGGACGAGTTGTACAGGCACTTTGCTGTGAGTAACCTGTATTACTAACTCTTATTTCCCTCTCACCTCAGGTTATTCTAACTCCTCTCTCTAAGAAAGGAGAGTTTTAGCTTCTTTTCTAGACTACAGAAATGGTGGCTGATTTGACCTACGGTGGTGTTGCCTTAACTGGAGACAGCTACTGCTGCTGAAAGGGTCAGACCTCGGATTGCTTACCCTACTGTGAGAGCTAGCCAAAGGCTGCAGGTCTCCTGGAGCAGTCAGTGATGTTCATAAAGCTCTGACATAAAACAAACATCATTTGAATTATATAAGTGGTGTATATGCAGACATTTTCAGTCTTTACTGTAGTACCTAACAGCATACACATAGATGCTGGGAGAAGGCACATGAAGTTTGTAATCCCACCTTAGACTGCCCTGACTTTTTTGACTTATTGCACAGTCTAGTTTCAACACTGAGAAATGTGTACAGACACTTTCGTGCTTTCTATGACTCAGAATCCACCCGCAAGGGGGTCTAGCGACAGGCATTATGACAGATGGCTTTATTATCTGTGACGTAGAAAGACAGGAATGATCATCTGAAGATCCTTCAAGATGAGTACAAAGGAAACCTCTAAATACCACACAAAATTGTGTGAATGTTTAGGACAGATGTCCTCTCAAGTTAGCTTAGGCATTTTTACTGGATACTGCTTTTTCTTGACTTTGTTTTTAAGACCAAGGCATCTTAGGTATTGTGAGAGGTTTGGGCAAGACTTCACTTAAGTGTTTAACCCACGTGTTTTTTCAACCAAATAATCTGTACTATCTTTCTGGTGTATCCAGCTTTACAGATCTATAAGTCCAGTATCTCATAAACTTTGTTTAAAATACCAAACATTCAAAGGGATATATCACAGATTTTCCAGGATATTAAAATCTTTAAATGAAAGCTTAGTCAATAATCCGGTTCTCTCACTAGGGTCACTACTGAAACTTGCATATATGTTCTTATCTTAGCATATAAAAGTGTGTGCAAAAGCAAAATACTCATCTGCGTACATTGTCTATATGAAGGAATGAGATAAAATACCTTCCTATGTGATGTGGTAATTATTAGCTACATCTGGAAAGGCTGAAAAAAAATGAATTGGTTGAAGTCTACCAGGACTTCCCAAATAATATGTGAACTTCAGCAGTCAAAAACAGATTTCTGTATGCCAGTAGGAAAAAGATACAACTGGGGAAACTGTTAAAAATATACCACCCTCTACACCTTAACAACACCCTAACTGAACCTACTTTGAAGATTTCTTTTCCTATATCACTGTGTGCCTGTAATACTATGACTTTAATAACACAGGTTCAAAGTGAAGCTGTCAAACCTCTAAGATCATCTGTCTGCACCTAAAAATACACTAAGTTCTCCAGCTCCTGCAGAACTGAAAGCACATAGGTTCCCTTGGAAAGGTGGATTTTTTTTTTCTTTTCCTTCTCAGCTGTCATTTCTAGCTGCAAATAACTCAGACATAGAACATGTAACACTTTCAGATGTGTTTTCATTCTACTTAGGCATATTCTTTAAGAGCAAGATGATTTGTTATTTCAAGGAGAACAAACTTTTCCTCCAATATTTGTTTCATTTTGTACGTCACTGTAGCTGCTCTGCAGACGGGCAGTGTAAGAACATATATAAAACAAAACAAAGAAAACACATTTTCTTTGACACAACCAAAAGATAAAACATAAGAACTCACTACTGCAGGGATCACCGAAGCATGCTGAGATCCTCAGGACATAACATGCATTTAGATGATGATTAAACATTTGCAGGTACAACAAGTAACGTAAGAGTAAGGGTATGGCCATAAACCTCACAGTTATTACTCACAGATGTGAGTGTGGAACCTGGCAGTGAGTCATCAATTACAAATTTTCAATAAAAACAGAGAGACCAATGTCAAGCAGTTAAAAAACACAGCACATGGGCCAGACCATTCAGATTGCCTAGGATGTGATTGCATTACCACGAGACCTGTGCAATGAGTTAACACGTAGCAGCGCTGTTATGTGCGCAGAGAGGGGTTTCAGGGCTGCAGGCTGGCTTTGGTTTTCCCTTTCCCAAAGGGATTTGTTCAGGTACAGATGGTCCTGGTGCTCTGAGAGATACAACCAGTGCTGCCCATCCAACCTACCCATCTGGAGAAGACAGTAACTCACACACTTTCCTCAAAATGCACAGCCAGTTCAGGAGTTACACAAGAAGGTAGAGAAATGGGATGGTTTTTCATGTTACCACTCTTTTGGCAAGCAAATGTGCTGATTTCAAAGGAGATTTCCTGCAGTAGAAGTCTTGTCTCAGCCCCATGCTCCCAGCACCTTGCTGGCACACCAAGGGTCTCAGCAGCTCTCCGGTGACCTGGTGAGACCATCACTGGGAAACTCAAGGGAGAAGCTCTTGTCCTAGAATGTCACGGGTAGAAAAAACACCCAGGGTGTCACTAATTTGTATCTGTTTATTTGAGAACAAGGCTGTTTTGAGGCGAGGAGTCAGAATACTGCAGCACTGTGGATTTACTATACAGTTCCTCATTTTGCAGAACGTTCAGCACAGCAACCATGCATAGCTGCACGGGCTGCCAAAAGATTTATGGCCACACGGTTCACAGCTATGGGATAGAGTGATTGCTCCAATGTTGGGCTGAATGGTTTTCCTGTTATGTTTTTATTGTGTATTATTGCTTATCTTGCTGGGAAGTTTCTCCTAAGGTAGTGGTGTTGGAATTGCTGTTTCCAGGGAGGTAGCATGATGCCTATCCAACTCTGGATATTTTCCAAATCTCTGAATATTATGAGGCAAACACTGGCCTGCAAATACAACTTATGGTAATTAAAAAAGGAGCTGCAACTGAATTCAAAGCTGAATTCCACCAATTTGACTATATATAAATCAATATAGTGAAGGAGTGTGCATATAAATATATAATAATGTATTTTTCAGTAATTGTTTTTGGAGGGTAAGATGATCATATAATGCATTAATACTTGGTATTGTCCCATATAAATGCAGTGCACCTGGTATTGGCTTATGTGAATACAGCACTTACTGGAACAATTGATTGCTATCATTCCATAAGTAAAGCCATTAAAATCTGTTACTTGATATTATGATTCATGTTCTTGTTTGTGTTGAATGTCACACAGTGTAAGAGAGCGTTGTCTAGAAGAACAAAAGAGGCGGAGGCAGCGAGCAACAAAGAAAATAAGTACCTTTATTGGTACTTTTATCCTTTGTTTTGCACCTTATGTCATTACAAGGTAAGTGTGAACCTACCTACTGGAAAAGACTACTGACATGCACTCAACTCAGAGAAGTAGGGCACGCTGAACCAGAAAATGATTCAAGTCTCCTGTAAAAATTTTATTCACTGTTTCTACTTCTATGACAGAGATTGCATTTACTGAGCTAACAAAACTGTACAAAATGTCATAGCACTTACCAGATACAATCCTGATGCAGTCTGTGAGCCAAATTCTGTTCAGTCAGCCCAGTTGAGATGTTGGTCACATGGGAATGATTTAGAAAGTCAGTCCACAGGATTTTGCAGACTTTTTTTCAGGTCAAGTAGTCACATACTCCTCAGGTTGCATCCCCAGTTCAGGAGAAGACACTTGGCTGAATAGGTCAGGCTGTAAAAATCTGGTCAACAATATCTACCTGAGGTGAGAACACGGTCCAAAGACTTAAACAATAGTTTTGTCTGACTCTATAGAGTTTATTAGTCATAAACATCAAATACCAAAGCTGTTCTGGCTCATAGCTAAAAAAAAATTATTGTGATTTATGGTCAGATGTCCTTATCTATCTGCTAGCTTATCTTTGGAAATGGATCCTGTGGGAAACACAAAATTACTCATACAAAAAAAAAAAATATTAAAAAGTGAGTATATCCAGAAAAGTGCTATCCAGTTGTTGAAGGAAATTTACAACTTGCATTCCTTATTAAAAGACTCTGGAAAAACTGAAATGCTGCTATGCAGAACAGGGAAAGAAAAAAATATTTTAAAAATATCTCCTATTCCAATGCTATCAAATAGAAATTATTGGGGCTGACTTCAGTCAAACTCAGATACATCATAAATAATCATTGAAAAAGCTAGACTTAGTATGGGTATGTAGCCGACCGCAGGTTTTTCCAATTCAGTATAATATCCTGAATTTATATTTCTAACAAAACAATTCACAAGAAGGTCTTGTAGTCTCTTAGTAAAAATGGAAAACTGCATGTCACGTCACATTGATTTTATGTTCATGATAACACTAGCTAATTGATTCACGCTGTTTATTTGTAACAATGTTGCAAATATATTTGTAACAGTGTTACTATATTTACCTTCACTTTCACTCAGTAGTCACATGAGGACATTCCATGCCACACACTCTAAAAGGGTGTGAAAGGATTAATATTAACAGACATTTGGCCTTAGTTCTCACACTGCAAGATATTGGAGTATTTGTCTCATTACAAATGGTTAAATTTCATTATATGTTGAGTCTCTGAACTTAATGAAAATGGTCACAGAATAGCTTGTGGCTCTTTCCTGAGTGACACTGAGTACTCTAAACAGGACTGTCAGAAGTATTTTTGTACTCCTCCATAGGCATCTCAGCTCAGCACTCAGGCACCACCTCCCCACCTCCTCTTAACTCTGCGGCATCCTAATCTGTGTCCCAGTAGCCCTAAAATAAAGAATAGGGGTTAGAAAAATCCTAGTCCTCCTCCCTTTAGTCCATACAAAGATCACTTAAACATTGTCCCGAGTCTTCCATCTGTTGAGGACTAATAACTTTGCCACAGAGAGCGACTATGAGATGAGACAAGATGTAGGGTCTTGAATGCATGAAGAATGCATGAAGGGCTGGGCCCTGTCCAGGCGTGCCAGGTGGGGAAAAGGCTATCACTTTCTCGGCCTTTTCAGTTCTGATATGTCTAGGGGGATCTCTGAACAACAGGCTATGGGGAATTCCCTCTTCAGCTCCTTGCGTCCCCCTTGAGAACTTGTTGGGTGCTACGCCTCACAGAAGAGTATTCGAGGACGTGCATTACTGTGCTTCCTTATCTGTCACACATACAGTTGAGGGTCTTGAAGTCAAGGGGATTAGGAGGCTTTTGAACATAAGTATGTAGGCAAGTATTATTTTCTGGATTATGTCCAGTGCTTTGCATGCACAAGATAGGGGCAATCAATCACTCTTCAAGGCAGTGAACAGAAGATAGCCGATGAAGTGTATTGCTCAGCCTCTCATTTGGACAGCCAGCTTTAGTCAGCAATATGCTTAAATTAAACATACTTCTAAGTATTTCATGAATCGAGGGCCTGAAAGCAGCATATCACAAGGCTTTACTACAACATCTTTCTGTTTCCACACTAAAACCAAATAGTTGTCTCTAGCAATTCCATGAACAGGTGAAGGAGTTGGGTTTATAACACCAGCCAGATAAATTATTTTCTGGGTAAACCAGAGTTTTTCAGATAGCATTAAGGTAAAAATCAAATTAGACACCACTTTTATCAAGAAAACAACCTTCTAATTAGTTCAGTGGCTGACATCAGGTAGTTTATCAGTAGAATCTGATTCTTCTTGATTCGTTTCCACTGTACCAGTATGACAGATGTATTACCTCATACAACTTATTTCTTTGCATAGCTTATTTTTTGGTTTGTAAAAATTCTATTAGTACACATCTCTTATTTTGCTATATTCATCATTATGTGATTAAATAACATTGTTCAAAACCTATTTCTTTTGAGGAGTTTTTTAAATATGAAATTAAAATAAGTCATACTAATTTCTAATATTAATCTCCAACTTCAGGCATTTCATACTGAAATACAGAACTTTGATCATGTAAGTTAATAAGTGCTGTCAATGTATGAGGAAATTGGCTTTAAATTAAAAATCCTAAAGTAATATCAGAAAGAAGTTCATAGCCCCAAGGCCTCAGGTTACAGAGGAGGATGGTGGAACAGACAGAAGAAGATTAAAATTCTCTTGTATCATCTCTGGGGGACAAGGGGTAAACAAACTGTGTTTTTAAAGTGATCGCTTGCCCTCTGCATGCCGATCCTGCTCAGGTAGACAAGCAAGTTCATAATTCCTCTGCAAGTTATGTTCTCATCTACCTGTCTGTGCATATAAATGCATGATTTTCCTGTGCAATATTATATTGGCATATTTGAAGAAAGTGGCCTTCCAGGCTTTGTCAGAAACCTCAGCTGTTGTGAGTTAGAGATATTTTCCTCCTGGATAGAAAAATCTTTAGGTACAAGCTGGGGAGTGCTGCTTGCTCTCACCGTATCTCACTGCTGCCCTGCTACTCTCATATCTCTGTGCTGACAGGTGGTTCCTGCAGCTCTGGGGAACAGCAGTGGCTAAAAGCAATGGTTTGCAAGATTTGCTACAAGACCCCAAAAGTCTGCTGCCTTAGAGAAGCCGAGCAGTTGTAACATATGCAGCACTTAAGAGGCAAAACTGGCTAAGGGTGAATCATCAAAATAGGGCTTTTTCACTAGCAAGACAGCATACAAAACATTCAGTCTACCAAGCAATAAAGTGAAAATAAAGTAAAATCAACAGCAACATAAAAATCATGGTCAGCTTATTCATATCATCAATCCAAAAGAAACTACTAAAGTCTAATTCTTATACTTGTGTGTGGGAAAAATAATAAGAATTAGACAGAAACAGAAATGTTAGAAATGCAAGCTTAAAGAGCTGATTCAAATTCTTGGGGGAAGGACTGAATTTCTTCTTGTGAGAACTTCATCATCTACCAGCTCCAAAATGCAGTGCCAGCTTTGTTTCCGTACTGAACAAGAAGATGTTTTAACTTGTTTGAGACTCTGATCTGTTCAGAATTTTCTCCATAATTCAGCTAAGCTCTCAGGTTTAAGTAGTCCACAACAGATACTTTGCCACTGTAGTAGGACGTATACATGTACAGTAAAGTGTTTTACTAAAGTGATAAACTGCACGTGTATATAAAAGGTTTTCAGTGTGTATTATCTTCATAAAAGATCAAGGTCTTAATCTTCAACGTAGCATTCTCCTTTGTGTACTGAAAGTCAAACAAAATAATTGGATAGCCATTTGACATGACACAGGCTACAGAATTATATGTTTCTAAAATGTTAACAAAGTATCACAACAAAAGAGCTTATATCTTTGAAATAACAAGATATTGAAGACCAGACAGTAGCAGAGTGGCTTATGAAAGTAAGATAGGGAATTAGGTAGCACTGAAATATTAATGCTCCTTCACTGAAAATGTCTTTTTTTTGGCTGAAACTTTTCATGAAAATTGAAGCTATGCATATAATTTCCCTCATAAATGAGAAACAAAACCCTCTTTCAAAGGCAATAAAGTATGTGATATGACTTGAAAGACTGATAATTGTTTGTATATGAAATAGAATCTCATAGTTTAGGGTTTGTCCGCATTTCCGTGTTCGCTGCTTGATACCTGCAAATGTAATTTATTAAAAAAAATAATACACAGAAATTGCAAAATGTGTAAATATCAAGGATGCTTAGGGAACATAATCAAATAAAATATTCTTTTGATAAAAGTATAGAGTTTTTAGTTGATCAGCCAATGAATGTAAAATTAGCAAGTCTAGGCTTGCAACCCTGAAGTGTCTATTTGATATGCTTTAAATAGAGATTGTTAACATCTCATAGAACTGATTGACAGAGACTCAGACACAAATTTGTCATATTTTGGTCATTCAAAGCATCCACTGATTTAATTAAACTTAATCAAATTCATATTAGTAGAGCATTCGGTAAAAGTAAATCAACAAGATGAAATTCAACGTGATGAAATTCAAAATCCAAAGAAGGCATCAAATATGTGAAGAAGAGAATAACAAGAAGAATGGCTCATGGTAGATTACAAAGTAAATATGACTCAGTAGATGATTAAGTTTCAAATAGTCAATTCTCATT
This sequence comes from Tyto alba, assembly GCF_018691265.1. Classification (NCBI taxonomy): domain Eukaryota; kingdom Metazoa; phylum Chordata; class Aves; order Strigiformes; family Tytonidae; genus Tyto; species Tyto alba. Next base: position 4,908,137 of record NW_024881261.1, on the reverse strand, counting down.
TTACAGCATATTAACGTGGGTGTCATAAGCTACATTTTATTAAACAAGAGAGAATATACCAGATGAGACCCTCTGGCAGCTTGAGTAGATGATAACTATGTCTGAGTTTGGATCCTACTTTGTAAGAAAGATATCAACCGTGAGTTACAAGGAGAGGTTGAAAGAACAGTATCTGTTTAGCAGAGATGAAAGGAGAGAGAAATGAGACAGATGGTGGTTCTTTGGTATCTCAAAATTGCTTACAGTGATCAACTGAGCCAAGCAGCACGCATGGAAGGGCAAGAGCAGTTCCTAAATATTTTTATGTAGATAACCTGGTCACCTCAAATGTCTCACACATCTGTGAGGCCATAGAGCATTTTGGCTAATGACACCACCCCTGAAAACATCCTTGTACACGTGTGCCTCACTTTTGATGGAAGTGATATGCAAAGTGATCAAATTGTTAGCACAAAGCACAAGAATTACTGTCAGTTTTAGAACTGCCAATACCGTGACAGTGGCTAAAGCCCTAGCCCTGGCTGCAGACCCCTGGTGCTAAGCCCAGCACTCTTGTCCAGCAAGAAACAGTGCTTTTGTCATGGAGTTTGCAGTCTAGGCAAACCAGGATGGAGAGAGAAGACAGAAGCTCATACTCAGTAGTGTAGCAAATTAAGGCTCCTTAGTCCCACTTTCGAGATCAAATGACTGGACCATGCCATCTGCCAGCGCTATTTTAAACAACAAGATGTAGTGGAAGTTTACGGAATGAGAATAAAATGACTAAGGAAAACTATCCTCATCTCTAAACCGCTTGAAGTACCAACACTATTGCCATTGCTGCTGCAGGGACCACGCTTCAGAATGCTCCTTAGAAATGGTGCTTTTTCTGAAGAAACACCAGCAACTGAAATATTTTCCAGGAGGTTTTAAGAGCACCCGCTGCTGTTTCAGAAAAGGTCTTATTTGCCATTACATAGTGGGGCTCTATAGCAGCACATGAGGCTGTTTGTCCTCTAGAAAAATCAATAGTTTCTCAACAGCTGTAGAGACATATTGAACAGAACTGACCTTCAGCGTTGCTCAAAGACATGGGGAAAGAAAACCTTGTGAAGTTATCAATATTTCAATGTCAAAATACTGTCTCACTACAAAGTGAACTATCTGTACTGGTTTAGGTATGAGGAATATATAAAGATCTTCCCTCTCTCCCTCCCTCCCCTAATGAGATAAAAGTTTTGCCTTGCTAAATTTGTTGTGAAAGTATATGTTTGGCCTTTAAACTGACCAGTTTTTAAATTCAAGATATAATGTGCCATCTCTCAGTGATGAATACTCCTTCCTTGTGAACTTCTACTATGAGCCAGACAAACTGTTTAAAAGCATCAAACTCTCTCTAGGAGCCGGATTGGCTAAGAAAGCTAGATAGTATGGGTGAGGTGGTTCCTCAGATATTCTAGAAGGGACCTAGAACCATGAGTTCAGACTAGATGCTGTATTTTTAGATAGCTAATGGTAGGGGAATATGACTAAGCAATGGCACTTTGCGTTCCAGTCTCAAACTTTAGTGCTCAAAGTATGGTTTTTAACAGAAAATTATCTTAGGATATGCAGAAATAATCTTTTACAACACTTGTGGTTAAATTTGCTGTGTATGATGGATTCAATGGTAACAATAAGTGTGAAAATCATCAGGAAACATACCTGGGGAGACTATACTACTTTCTTTCCCTTTAGAGGTATATTAAGTCTGTGATGAAGTTCAGCTGCCAGAAACATGATTTTATGACACAGGCTACTAGAAAAATGCACAAAACAAAAACAATAAATGAAGTTAAAAATGAAGTGAAATATCACTGTCTAATGAGATCTTATTAGGACTGAAATCCCTAGAGTCATCAGAGAAAATAACACACACTGTCTCTATAGATGAGTTTTGGCACAGAGACTAAATGTGTAAGAGTTGAGGATAAGTTATGTAGGAAATTATTTTATGAGTAGATGCTGCATGGTATTTTTTCATCAGCAGTAATGTGATGTGTTGATCTGCTTACCACAGAGTATTTATGATCCTAGACATGATGTTTGCTAGACAGTAAGAATAGGGCTATGTTACAGTACTCTAGAGAGAGGGGTGCCCCTTTATCAAATATCTTAATGGCCTGAGTGAGCCAGATGAGTTGAAAATACAGCTTTACATCAGAGATTTGAACTCGGTTTTTAGTCTCCAAAATGTGTATTCCAATAACAAATAAATAGGCTCTTTTGAAGACTGCCTCATATCCTGATGGAGCTATTCCATTTTGCACTAAATTCTTCAACATTTATTGAGGCAAATGACCAAGAGAGTCTTTTAGGAGGCCACACATCCAAGGTGTACTTCCATCCTCAGTAAATGTACAGCTAATTGTACAGAGTCAAGGATGCCTTGAGGTTTGGCAGTTAAGACACTGCTAGGAGCTGTGTAGTCCCATCCTTGGGAAACAGACCTCAAGCTTACATTTGCAGTCTTAGAAATGTGTAAGGGGAAGACTACATTCACATTTTCATGAGTATGACTTTCTTTTATTTTCTTGCAATTGCCCAAGAATAAATTGGGGACTTTTGGGAGGAGCGGGGTGGGGTGTCATTGGCTTACAGTTGTGCTGTTGCTCCATGTTTTTAATATGAATATTCACTCTTTCAAGCTTCCTCTTTCCACAGACTTGTTGAATTATCCTCTGTGGTCCACATCAATTACCACTGGGGAATCATTTCCAAGTGCTTAGCTTACAGCAAAGTTGTTTCAGACCCTTTTGTGTACTCTTTGCTACGGCATCAGTACAAGAAGACATGGAAAGACATCATAAACAAGATCCTCAAAAGAAGCTCCATCAATTCCTCTGCCCTCACAAGTGAATCGCACAATCGGAATATATTGCAGCTGAATGAATGAGGATCCTGGTATGGAACCTGCAAGACACATAAAATGATGTATGGGAAACAAAATTAACTGGCCTATCCCTAGTAGCTATCGTTGGCTGTCAAGGTGTTGGGAGGCCACCACGAGCAGGTTGAAGCCCAGCCCGTGTCCCTCCAGTGGCCCATGTAACACCTAAGGGAGACAGGAGGCTTTGTACCCCCTGCCTCCGACCAAAAGAGTGCTATTGATCTGTGGTCCTGCAGGCCTTGCAAATACAAATCTCCCGTTGACTTCCATCAGCAGTTACACATATATACAGGATAAAAAGCTAGTCCTCAGCAGAAGGACTTATGAAAGTAATGGGAGCAAACCGGTGCCATCATATTATCCTAAAAAGCTGTAGAGGGATATTTGTGCTGTATTTTTCACTGGCTGCAGGTAACATTCCCTCCAATCGAGCTGCCAACCTGGCTTTATGAAAACTGCCCCAACCTAGTTGCTTGAGTAGGTCCTCTATAGAAACACTCTTAATAGGAAAAACTTAATAGAAAAATCTTTACCTAGATACTCATAAAGTGCCCAATATAGCTTTCAACCTCTTCTGATACCTATTTTTTGAACAATCCTGTAGAACTGAAGGAAGAGAAAAATCACTTTTAAAGTACACTACAGGCTGGATTCAGCCATGTCTATTTTAAGTTTTTAAAATAACTTTCACAGAATCCCATTAAATTTTTCTCCCCATTTAACTCACGGATTTTCTCCCCATTAAATTTCAGAAAAATAAAAATGTTAGATAGGATGGAAAGGTCAGGATGCCTCCTGCCTACTTTCAAGTATATCTGAGCTATAAAGAGATGGATTTTGCCCAAAGCTATAGAATTGGGGCCTGTTCCCAGGGGGGGGAAAAAAAATATATATATTTTTCTGAGATATTATTAATCATGGGATTTTTTTCTACAGATATGTTACTTAAAGTAAAGGTAAGACTAAAGCTGAATTTAAAAGTATGATTTCCAAACCAAGTAGAGCAAAAATAACAGGCCCCCTTCCCACTATGAGAGTGCAGCCAATAATCTGAATCCACATATGAATATGAAAAATCTCAGGAAGTTTCAGTATTGATCTTTATAGCTCCAGACTGCAGCTCTGCATAGCAATGTTATTAACATATACCATACTATCAGTTCAGCCTGCAGCTAAAATAGGCTTAAATACAAATAAAATTTTCAAAATCAGGACAATCCTACATGTCACACTTCCTCAGACACCATCTCAGTATCTTAATTTTTGTAAACATTGTTTAGTTCATTGTAAGTACAACTAGAGCAGGTAGATGGCTTCACAACTGTCACGTAGACAAGTGATGATGAAGCCATCCTCCAGTGACTCATGAATAATTACTTTCCTGGGTAATTTTCAGTGACTTCTCTCTCAATTCAGTGAAAACACTATCAAATGAGACAATTTTTAATGTGTTTTCTTATCAACTAAGCTGTAGAATACCAAGAGCAATAATTAATCAGTTGTCATTTCTGTTATGATTTTTAGGAATAATCAATTTCTAAAACGACTTGTGCTGTCCTCATAATCCCTCAAAATTATATTCAGGTGAAGAACTATTGGTTTCAAATGCTTTACATTTATATTTTAATTGCCAAAAGACTACCAATTCTGTCCTTATTTCTACACACATTTTTCTCCAGAAAGTGACTTAAAATCCATAAAACTACAGCAAGTTAACATCAGAAAGTAAATTAGTTTTTGCTGGGTAGGTCAAAAAAGCTTCTGTTCAGTGGTCATAAAGTACACAGTTTCTTTTGTCAGAGTAAAAGGCAAATATATGCCCAGATTTTGAATAGTCTCAGTTAATTAAGCTTCATACAGGCAATGGCAATTTAAAAATTAGCTGAAATACCACCTATCCTTGCTCATATTCTGACTGTCAATACCATGTTGAGAAAATATGGTCAGGATCATATTGAGAAAATAAGTCGCTGAGCGCTAAAAATATGTGTTACTTTTTAGTTAAACCTCCCATGTCCCCCAGGAAAAGGGCACCGTTTGGTGCCTATAGCTCTGCAGAATCCCGGACATCAAACATTAATGAGCTAAATTAGTACATTCCCTATCACTTATGCTAAATGTTCAATATCAGTCATTTTGCAAACATTAGCATGCTCCATTTTGCAAACTCTGCCATGAATATCGGTCTTTTTTTAGAACAGATATTATGGCAACTCCAGTCTCCTTCATACCTTGCAAAAAACATCCGCTGCTGAAGTTCTTGGCCAGTGATTCAAAGCCCAGGCAGGTAACTCACTCCATGAGGGGCTTCACCCCAAAGTCAGTGAACGTGGGGTGACACCTCAGCTCTGGGTCCGGAGAGCCTTGCCTTAGCCCTCGCTCTGCCATGGCACTACAGCTGCTACGAACCATGTTAATCTATAAATTTACATAGTTACCTGCTAGATAAATGGAAGCATTAGTGTAATGAAGATCAACTACTATGTAAATAAAAATTTTCAGATCAACTATTAATTTTAGCTATAAAGAAATAATATCATTACAATAAAACATACACACAGATATAGTCACAGAATTTAAGTAAGGTTTTACAACATTGCATTCAAAATTAGCCCTTAGCCAGATTAAATAGTCTACCTCATCTAAATCATTTTACTTTTTAGGCTTAACGTAATTTTCTCAGGTGCAATAGATAAAACCACCCAGTTCAATATTTGTTTTTTAAGAAATTCAAGTAATATTGATGACTTGATTGTATCAGAATACCAAATATTAGAAAGTTGATTATTAGTGAGTTTCAAAAGATAAAAAGCTCTATATCAGACTGCCAAACATTTTACTAAGACCACTTTCATGTAAATAAATTGCAACAGGATGATTGTTGAAGTCCACAGCTGTTGTCAACTTATACATGGGGCTGCCACCAAGTCAATGGGAGGTCTGTATGTCGATAAACCTAGCTGCAGAAGGATTTCATATTTTAAATTCATATTCAAATAGAGTAAGACAATTTCCCAGAAAAAACAAAACAAAACAAAACAAAACAAAACAAAACAAAACAAAACAAAACAAAACAAAACAAAACTAACATTGTACATTCAGGATGGCTAGTAAAAGATGGAGAAGAATTCAGTACTGAACTTGTCTCATTATACTTGTGTATCGCAGTCAGTCACTGATTGATTTATATGTCACCATGAGCAATAAATCTCTCCCCCGTACATGTTTAAAAATTTGTCTTTCTTTCATGGTGCCTTTCTTCTAGAATTAATCTTATAACAGAGAATAAATATAATTTCCCCTTACTTATATCAGCTCTCTGACACATTGTCATATTTCTACCATCAAGCAAGCGAGAGTTGTAAATGCTGGTGCTTGACAAACTGACTTAGTATACAAAACAAAAATAATACCCTAACATTTCGTGATGACATTTTATAAGATACTAGAAATATGATACTGTGGCTCATTAAGTGCTAGATATTCAGCTGAATTCTTATAGGCAACGGGCAAAATTTTCTAAAATGTATGTCTAAGTGATGAATGTAGATGTGAGTAATTATCTGTCTGCTGAGTATTATATGTACTATACAACACTGACTCAAGGGAGTTAGAATAATGATGGTAAATGTAATGCACAACACTTTATTACCTCTGTTCATGAAGCAGAACTGTTCTCTTGTCTAACAAATGCGTGTGTGTGTGTGTGTGCGCGCGTGATTTTCCATTTGTTATTTAAACATTTTTGAAAAAGTTTGTAGAGTATGGCTACAATGTGTGCCTAAAATACGGAACTGCATGTGCAAAAATTGTGCAGATGCTTAGGCAACGTGCAGTTTTCTGTTTGTTGGTATCTGCGATCCACATGCAATATCTATTTCTGACATGCATGTTCAATTAACATTTTCTTCATATCTTGTAAATTTGGCAGGCAGATCATTGGCAGACGATTAAGAGAATTTAGTCCACTGTGTCATTTTGCAGATTCTGAGCTTTTTCCTCCGTTCATTTTACAGTTATTTATATAATCTCAGAGCCCTGACTGTGAACCGGGATCCTGTTTTATGTTATATTTTTGAGCCAGTTTGAATGTGAAGATCTGGTTAATTGCATTTGACACAAACTATAAGAGACTGATAAGTTTTGGAATAAATAATAAGTACCAGGTCCTCTCCTGACATAAATCAACATAGTAGTTGATTGTCTCACCTGAGGATCAAGTCCCATTACATAACTATATCCAGGTTTTATAGATCTGTCTTCTAAATGTGTAGGGTCCTGTTTTCATGATATTTACAAATGGAAAGATGTAAACAGGACTTGGTGAATTCCTTACATGTGTATGTGCCCACTTGCAATGTCAGGCAACTGTGTGACTCCTCTAAATAAGATCTACCCCTGTTTTCACTCTTTGAGTAAAAGACCCCAAAACCCCCTTTACAGTGGCCCTTAATCAGACATTTTATAATCTCTCTTATTTCTGAAAAAAATCTAACCTAGATATTAAAAATGTTCCGGACAAATTCTTATGAAGCCTGACGACTGCTGCAGCAGTAGCCACACATACTGTAGGATCACAGACCAGCTGAGGCTGGAAGGGACCTCTGGAGGTCACCTCATCCAGCCCCCAAGAGACACATCACTTTACCATCTTAATTTTGCCAATACATCTGTTTGCTCTGCAATAGTGCTGAGAAGTGATCTCAGTTTGCTTCACGTCAACAATAAAATCTTCCTGGAAATAATTCTTTTTTTTTTAAAGTAATGTTGGGAAGACATCTTAGACTTAACTTCAAAAAACAGCTACATCAGAACAACTTTAGACATTGTAAAACTGGATCAGAAAGAGATGTGAATGGGAGGCTGAGGGTCAGGAAGGTTGGGAACTATAAACTGTCTTTGCTGCAGTTGCAATGATATGTGTTGCCCTGGCTGCAGTGGGCTTTTCCTAGTGACTTATTTCCACACTGACAGCTCTCCAGGTCTCTCCAAAGAGAAAGGTAAAATTTTTGTTAAAGGCCAGTAGCTGCCATAGAGTGGGCTGAGGCTACAAGAGCAGTACAGCTTTCACTGAAGGACCCTTGTTGGGTTGGGAAGACTCTAATGGTTTTCAGATGTGCTATATGGAAACTACTCACGTTGTTCGAATGAGTAGAAATCACCTACACCTGGATGGCCCTTACCTTAGGAGACACACTAATTCTTAAAGCCCAGGAGGTTTAGGTAGCTTGAGGAAAGTAATTTTTTTCTGGACCTACATGTCTAAGGTTTCATTGTTCCCTTACCCCTCTTAATCCTAAATAAAGAAGGCTCTGAATATCTTGTCCTATACATTTTTACATGTGCAGTGAATAACTTTGAAACAGCCCTTTGGAAATTGCTTGCTTTTCACTATTGTTAGAGCTGTTTCTTCCCCACATTAAATGTTCTTGTGATTAAATGAAGCCTATAAAGCAAACCCAGAGACTTCACACCTATGTCAGCTCATTGTTATTTGACCTTAAAAATCACTAAATATTTCAGCACATCACTTTCAGCACAGAAATCTCAGTTAAATCTTGATCCTATGGTCACTATATATTTGCTTCTGTGGGTAGCCCTGGATAGTTAGAGCTAAGCATAGGCCTATGTGTTTGCAGAATCAGGGATTATATCTTTGTAATTAACCCAAGCTTGAATAAGTGAGAACAATAACATTTTAGCCTTAAGTCTGTTTGTTTTTTTTTTTTTTTTTTGTTTGTTTGTTTGTTTGTTTGTTGTTTTTTTGGTTTTGTTTTTGTTTTGTTTTGTTTTGTTTGTTTGTTTGTTTTTTAATTTGGTTTTTATGCTTTCAGCATTTAGTATATCAAAAATCTTTGATGGGTGAAATTTCCTTATGAAAACCATCCTGCTCAAAAAGGCAGCTGTACCTGTTGAGGGGGTATAAAAGTTTACATGGAGAAAAGAGCTACTGCATTCTTTGTAAAATGTCTACTTCTTACCTGTAGTCCTGGTGTGTATCATGTAAATATGTATTTAGGATTGTTGGGTTTTTAAGGAAATAATGGTGATCTAATGAACTAGAGAGGTTGCTATAGTTTATCATATATGTCTATATTTATAAGAAAGATGGTTAGTCCTATAGACTGTAAGTGCACTTCAGAAATATGTGTATCAAGAAGCAAATGCATCAGGTGTATGACAGCATGCATGTGAGGTAATTGTGTAGTAAAAGTGATTATTTTTGTTGAAGAAATACTATTGCACATGGTTACAATGTACCCAAAGGCACGAGTCCACATGGTTGATTAATAATCTACAAAAATACATTATGAAAAGGATCTCCATTCTGAGTTAATACTGAACACTAGGAAGCTGATTTCTAGTCACTGTAGTTATATGATCAGAGCTTTAAAGCAAACCATTTTTAAAAATCATACAAATCGCAAAAAATTGAAAGCCTCCATCCACCTGGGATTTGGATCCAGCAAAAATTCCTAAGGAAAAAAAAAAAAAACAGTGCTTTTGAATGAAATTCTGGTGCATCCTGGTGAGGTATTAGTGGGAATGCAACATGGCCCAGGGTGCAAAGTTGGCTACAGCCATCCTCTTGCTGACCATCACAGGTAGTCTTATTTAGTCATATTACTCTTATGCTGCCCCTTGAGTTCTTGAACAAAGATTTTAAAAAGCCCTGTTGGATATCAAAGTGTTTTACATTACCTTTGACCATGAAATCCTTGCAAAGACAGGTAATTTCTACTCCTTCTGCTTTGCTAATGTGATCAATGAGCCACAGAGGGGAAAAAAAAAAATATCTGGAATCGAATGACTTCTGTTAGGAAAAAAATGTCAGTAAAATACTCACTGCCCTTAGGGTCACACAGTAAATATGTGACGAGGCTGGGGACGTGTTCTCTATGCTCTGCCGTGCCGCCCAGACATATTCAAGTAAAATAGTTACCTGCATCAGCTAGAGTAAAGAATGGGTCTTTTTATAACAGAAACTGCAGAGTTTCCCAGATAAGATGTTTGAAAATTCATTATCACAGATTGCCTTGGAAAATAGAAATAGATAACTAAAAGGTGCCTTGATTTACCTTTATTCATACACAGGGCATTTTTCTAAATCTTAGATTTTTTTCGCATTGTTTTTATTTTCTTAGGATCATTTTAGGATAAAATATTCCATATATTTGGCAGTCACTAATTCCATTCTGAATTATTGCAGGAATGTAACGTATACCAGTCCTTCCAGATACAGTTAGATATAAATATTTTCCCCTAGATTAGATTATTAGATGATTATTTGCTTCCAAGAAAAGTGTTAGGGGCTGGTTTTACAAATTCTTACTGTAAGGACAGTGGGATTGCTTGGATGAGTAAGGACCATTCATATAATGAGAGATATAAAAGGTCCAGCCTGTGTATTTAAACTTTTTTGTTTTGTTTTGCAAATAATGGAAATAGATGGTTTCCTGTTTCTAAAAGCACCTAGCCAGTCTGAAGAAAGATAGTTCCAAAATAACATTAATAATAGCTGCTGTAGATAGGGCATGTTTTGAATATATTGTTATAAATGTACCATTATAATTTATTGCATTTTACTCTTTCGTATAACAATGGGGTGTAATTGCAGGGGCTATTTATTTAGGAAAAAAATCGTATTATAGATAAAACCTTTCTAAATTGCATGGCTAGAGAGATGCACAGACCATTTTCTAGTGACAACATGCTCAAGAGAGCCATGAGTTAACAGGAACTTTAAGGTCCCAGGTAAACTAAATTACAATAGCTTCTCAATATATATTTCAGAGATACAAATTCATTCATGTAAAGGCAGATATATAGATTTCTGCTATATTAGCACCTACAGTTTAAAGGAATACAGTAAAATAAATTTTAATCCTGACTTCAAATTTTTGAATAATAGGGCCTGTGCTGTCACTTCTGTTTACAATTGCTTGTGCTTTGTGAATACATATCAAATGTTGTAATATATTTTTATTACATAGAGTTAATGGTTAAGACAAAAGGACATATACAAAGAAATATATATTATATATGTATACTGTGATTTTGTTAAATTTACTGTTAATGAAATGTGATTATGATAAATTACTTGGTGTGAGCTATTTTTTCATATAAAAGTTAACATTTTAAAAAGTCTGTTTTACTTCATTGTTGAAAAAGTGAAGCTTGTAATGTCATTACAATTATCTGACCTCATCAGTCCTCCACATTTTTGGAAAACAATCACAAAGTCAATTGTAAGAGAGTATTACTTCCCTTCAATATGAACAACACAAGTGAATTAATTGGAGAACCTTAATACATAATGCATATGCCTAGTCTTAATACACACAGCCCTACTTAAATTTAGCCGTTCCTTGACATTGCGAGCGGGTTTCACAGCTGGTGTGAAAACAGGCTTGGGGGGAGCTGGTGGTGTGGGACTCCCTTTTCCTGCTCCCTGAGCATCCTTGTCCACCCAGAGCTCCCACAGAAAGGTCTCTGGAGGTTCCCATCTCACCCTGACCACCACCTGGGAGGCATACCCTGCAGAGAGAATAGCTGGTAGTCTTCACAGAGCAGAAACCTTTTATGGTCCATGTGAAGGCCAAACTCTTGGTCCCCACGTGTGTTTTTCTGCTGACTCCCAGGGCTTAATCACTAACTGTGCATTAATAACAACATCATAACTTCAATACTCAGATGTGGGTAAACACTCATTGAAATCAACAACAATATCTCCAGTCTTCTCCCTGTGATCTCTAGACAGAGGTTTGAGTTGAAGACTAAATTCCACTCCAGTGCACAGATTAGGTCTCTTAAGGGCTCTTTTGCTTCCCTTTCAGGTGTTAAATATCTGCTGTAGAAAAGCAGAAGAGGCTTCAGAAGATCTCCAAATTGTCAGACATCAAATAATTTCTGATTTAACCAACATGATTACTTTGTGCTATGCCTTTGGTTCCTATTTCCCTCCTTTATTTTAAACAGCTCAGCAAATAAGTTTGTTTCCCACCTTTCTCTGTGCATGCCCTCCCTTCTCGTCACACACACACGCACACACAGACAGTCTCTGCAGATTAACACCATGCTCTCAGAAAGGCTGGCAGGGCTGGACAAGGGAAATAATTTATTCATGTTCAGCTCATAGCCACTTTCAATTTGTACTGAGGGCAATGTGCAAATCAGGCTCCAAATACAAAGCTTTCACTATTGTCTTTGGAAGAAGAAGCTGGAGACACGCTGGCTCTGCAAACTCTCAATGCCACAATAATGTCTTCTCACAGGGGGAAGACATTTTCCAGCATCACAGATCCGTCCGGGGCTCCAGGCTTAAACAAACATTCAAAGGAAACCTGCTAACACAATGTGAGAGATTCTGGGAGGCTGTTCCCTCTGAATCTGTGGGAGGTTTATTTAGCTCTGGTCTCCATTACAATTGCTTCTTTTCATCCCTTAGGAAGGACCTAAATATTGCCTTTCACGTTACAAAGGCTGATGCGAAGGAATATTAATTCCTGGAAAGTTTTGCCTGGAGATTTAGCAGAGGCAGAATAATTACCCTGGAAATTGCAAGGAGATGTAATTTCAAAGGAAGTGCTGTCCACATGGTTATAAAACTTGTTTCTTTTGCCAGCATCATGCTAGATCCAGTTAGAACCTCATGCCAACTTCTGCTACCCAGACTTTTGAAGTAAACAAGCTGTAATGCCAGCAACAGAGCAGACATGTATCCAGCATGGCTAGACACCTCAAACAATAAAACTGTATATTTATTCTTTTAGTAGTATGTACAATGTAGAAAAGGGGCCCGGCCAAAGCCATAGGAGTCCCTACACACACACAAAAAGAAATGTATGTTGGCTCCTAGAGGCATAGCCCATCCCTTGAGTCAGTCTGGTCTCTGGACACCGGAGCACTGCACAAGAAGACAAATCTCAGCACATCACTAGGTGGCCAAGAGGCCTGGAAGGGGAAAGGCTGTGAGCTATTTAGTGGTCTATGGGCCATTAGATAACAACAAGGTGACCTCAACTCATATTATATCCCTATATGTGGCTGTACGGACCTTTTTCCAATGGGTGTGTGCAGATATGCCAGGCAAACAATGGAGAAATACCAATATTGGTGTCATGTACTCAAATTATTTGTGTTAGTGTCCCTCCCAGAGTATTCCCAAAGTACTGGAGAGAAAGACTCTAATGAAAGATAAAATTAAAGAAAGCAAACCCAACACAATTATCTGGCAGTAAATAAGCAGTTATTCATGTTTAGTGCTGTGTCAACAGAAAGAAAAAGCATTCCAGAGGAAGAGAAGATTAAATAACTACTCTCCAACACAGGAAAAGTGCCTTTGGAAGGAGATAGGGCTCAGGAGGTGCTTTTCCAGTTAAGCAAGAGTAAGCAGCAGCTCCAGCCATTCCTGCCCTGCCTGTACTCTGGCTAGCACACGCGTAGCACTGGAGCCCCTTGCTGTGAGCTCACCTTGACAGTGAAATAAGGAAGCTCTTGTCTTTTGTTTTGTTTTTTGTTATTTTGAAATTAAACTCTACAAATTCAGATTATTACAGCACAGCATTTTCCAGGTAATTACTTTATGAGTCTTTAAGCCCCATATTTGAGTATGCATACATTGGACAATTCTGTATGATAATTAGGATCAATTAACTTTGGTGATAATTTTGAACATGCATGGCGGCTTCAGCTGAAAGGGACACTAAGAGGAAATACTGCATATCATTCTGAGTTTAAGCAGTCTAAACAATTTAGCTTTCCAGTTGAGGCTGGATTTGCCTTTGGGTTTTGATAAGGAGTTTTATCATTTTAAATTGCATTTTTTTTTTCAGATTTTTTTGCTTTTCAGCACTTCCTGAAAGTGCTTTAGAGAAGCTATTTTCAAGATGACAAGTAATGTTCTGACATCTTTTCTAATGGTTTCATCATTACATCTGACTTAAAAATTTAAAAATTAATACTGCACCTTAGCTGTCCGGGTATCACATTTAATTCCCATTTTACTAACTGCAGCTACATAGCATTTTCCTATATCTGCCTATGTGTGATGTCACTTTTGCTTTCATTAGTTCTGTAAGCTTCTTAAACCGTAAAATAAATTATTATATACCTTTCCACAGAGCAGTAATTCCTGTTGCTATGTAATAAATATCCTGACTTTCATGATGTATGAGAAGAACTAATGTTGGCTTGATTTATCCTGTTCTACTTCTGTTTCTGAAGTTGTGTGCTTGATCCTCATACTCCCAAAATCTTAAATTTACCATTTGTCCAAACTGACCACAACAAGATTTCACTAACATCTTGGGATGAACCTCTCATTCTACTAGTGTTTGAGAAAAAGACCCACTGAGGCAGCAGCTGGCCAAAAATGTTTGTATTATTGTATCATTCCTACTTCTTTTTATTGTAAACCCTCTACTCTCCAGAGGCAAACTGTCAAAATCAAATTTCTGATTTAAAAGGAGTTTTCTCTGGAATTCATACAACTTCATATTACTCATAAAAATAGATGTGATGTGAACAGCTGGCCCAGCAAAGCAATAACACCCAAACTTGTTCTAGTCGGATTAGCTATCATCTTTTAGACAAACCATACTTAAAATCTTGCATTTCAGAAAATGAACCCGTATTTTCTCCCGCAAGGGCTGTCAGTCATCTTCGGTGCTCCCACCTTTGCCCCAGGACTGCTCATGTTGTGTCCCAGAGCCTGTGCATGTCACAGTGTCTGAGCAAGGACCCAGCATTTGGGATGCCCATACATATCTGGGCTCCAGGTCAGACTTCCCTTGTCACCTCTGTTCTGTAGGGAATACTTCTCCACATTACTGTGAATGAAAAACTGCCCGTGAGGCAGCCCCGTGCGCTGGCAGCCCAGAACCCACCCGTGCCCTGGGCTGCAGCCAGAGCAGGGGGGGCAGCAGGGCCAGGGGGGGGATTCTCCCCCTCTGCTCCGCTCTGGGGAGACCCCCCTGCAGTGCTGGGGCCAGCTCGGGGGCCCCCAACAGCAGAAGGACCCGGAGCTGCTCGAGCGGGGCCAGAGGAGGCCACGGAGATGCTGGGGGGGCTGGAGCAGCTCCCCTGGGGGGCCGGGCTGAGAGAGTTGGGGGGGTTCAGCCTGGAGAAGAGAAGGCTCCGGGGAGCCCTTCGAGTGGCCTCCCAGGGCTTAAAGGGGGGACAGGGAAGGTGGGGGGGGACTCTGGGTCAGGGGGTGTAGGGATAGGATGAGGGGTGACGGGTTTAAACTGAGAGAGGGCAGATTTAGATGAGCTCTAAGGCAGAAATTGTTCCCTGTTTGGGGGGTGAGGCGCTGGCCCAGGGTGCCCAGAGCAACTGTGGCTGCCCCCTCCCTGGAAGGGTTCAAGGCCAGGTTGGACGGGGCTGGGAGCCCCCTGGGCTGGGGGAAGGGGGCCCTGCCCGGGGCAGGGGGGGGCACTGGATGGGCTTTGAGGTCCCTTCCAACCCAAACCATTCCCATATTCTGTGATTATCATCTACATCACCAAGTCCTCAAGCAACCACTCCGAAGTTGTCACAGTTCAAACAGACATGAGAAAGGACAAAATATATTAAATGCATTTTCATCTTCTTACTCAGTGTAAGAACCAATAACCATAAACAGATACCTTTAGAAAGTCCAATGCCTTGATAATTTAGGAAGTCAAGTTTCCTTCTACCTTTAGGAAATTTAATACTTCTCAATAAATTTATATAATCTGGTCTACTAAGCATTCACTTTCATGAGTGTCTTCACCACTATTTAGAAGTGTCTATGTTGTAGGCTGGTTTTCAGTGTTGAGCTTTGCTTCTCTGGATTTGTCTCTCTTCCAGGGAGATTTTCTTACCAGCTCACATGGTGACCTGTCTTGCCTGGTGTCTAGGGCTGCTTTTCCAATCAGTAGAGACAGGCATTTCCAGAGGGTGATTCAGAAGCCCCATGTTGGGCACAGTAAGTTACCTAAGTAAGGTGACATGGCCTGATGTTGAAATGTCTCATCTTTCTTCCAATAAATTTGCTGAAAATATTTTCTCTGAAATTTGTTTATAACCGCTAAAATCCTACTGTACTAGCCCTGCACACTTCTTTTTTTTAACTTCTATTATAACTACTACTAATACCAAGCAGTTAAAATTCTTAAAGATCCATAAGGAAGTATTTAAAATAAAATTTTACAGCAAATGGCAGCAGAAAGGTCCAAGCCACTAATAAGACAACAGTAACAGTGTCACACTATATTTGTTAAAAGACTTCAGGACATTAAGAAATTGGAAAAAAAAACCAACAACAAAAAAACCAAACCAAACAAAAAAAAAAAAGACCCAAACAAACGAAAAAAACAACAACAACAACAAAAAAAAGCCAAAACAAAACAATCAAAACCCCATGTTTTAAAAATTTTGGTTACTAAAACTCAGTTAAAATCTTGGCTTTACCTCAGTCAAAGACCCTTTTAGATAAACATTTTTGATGTTTTTTTATATATAAAATATACTTAACGTAAACCATTTATGTTATATGTAAATCTTGATGAGTTACAAATGGAGACATCACTGGCAGGTTCCTCTTTGCCTCCAACACTTTCCACCACACACACACAAGTACCCACTACCAAAGTGAGGTAGACAGGGAACACAGGAGCTAAATATCCCACTTGACACCAGCTGAGAACTCCTCTGCAGTTCCCAGCAGCTAGGACCGGGGTCTACATCTTTTAAATGGTGCCAGCTACCAGGGCTGATAGGTTGGTCCTGAAACACTGTAGTGTGTTTTTATAATCAATATTGTTTTCATTTCTCCGAATGCCATTGCAAGAGCTCTCATGTTGCTCTCGGGTGAAAACTCTTCTCTAAATGGAATGAGCACATCCTAAGGGGATATATTTTTTTCCCTCCCCTGTATGTTTTTAGAACACCTACATCCCCCTTTGTTTTATAAGATGGGTGAGTAGTAGCATCTTTGAGTCTTCAACCAGATACTGTCTCCAAGACTTCCATCCCAAAGTCCTACAGGAGCCACATGCCTAGGGGCTCTACCCCCACAGCCCTTCAGGTGGATCACAGACTAGACTCTGCTCCCCCAGGCATGCCACAGTCCCGAGGACAGAACTGTTGAAGAACCACTGTGTTTTCTCTACATTCAGTCCAAATTCAGTCAACTGCTCTTGGTGAAGCACTGTTGTTGTGTGGGCTCTGCTTGACAGATTGGCCTCTCGGCAGTTTCAGGTGCTAAAAATTCCAGGATATTCTGGAGATCAAAGTAGTAATTACAAAAATCAGGTGCTTTTTAAAAACTCTGACAATTACCGCAATCATTAGCACAAGGTGTTTTGCTAGAAAACAGATTCACCTGCACACTGTGGATTCAGGGAGAGAGAGTGCCACAGAAGCCAACAGTCAACCTTATAAAAATGACAACAGCAGAACAAACCAAAAGCTGAAAGCAAACCTGGGAGTACGCTGAGGCTCAGGCTTGATCTGAGTTGAGTCTTTTCTGAAATTGGACAGAAAAGCAAGAGCCAGGGTGGCACTTTGCTGCACTGATTATTTATAAAGGTCTACACTTCCTTAGAATTGCAGATTCTTGGTTTACCATTATGAGAAAAAACCTGTTCATTTAAAGATTTTATACATATAAAGTCTCGTTATGTTAATATTAAGAAGGCTGCTTTTTACTTCAATTTTTCTGTTACAGAGATTCCATTCAGCACTTTATCATTTGTCCTTGTTTAATCCATTTCAAAAATATCTGTGCAGCACGAAACATTGTCGTTGATCTCATTAAGTGTCTTCTAATAATTGCAGGTTTAGAGAATGCTAAAGACAAAAACTGACTAAAATTAAGCTTGCAATGAAAAAGAACAAGAAAAAGATGAGTAGGAGTATGGTAATTACATACTTACAACTGTGACAGTAGGAAAAAGAAAACAGAGAAGCAGATGGTATCTAAATCTAAAGGAAAATGTAAATGATGCTGAACTCAGACAGTTCTCTAAATAATGGTGTATTTAGCAGCAGGTAGTTGTTCCACCTAAAGAAGGGCTGCCTGATAATTCGAAGACATACGTCTGATATAGGAAGGACATACCAGTCTTCTTCATTTGGAAGAAACCATTTAATCCATTTCTATGTGCAACAGGGCCTTTACCTCACTTTCCTGGTGATTTCTACAATTTTGCTTATCAATAAACTTACATTAGATTTTAAATTTGTCACTGAGAGCCACAGAAAACATCACCTTCTTTTGTGACCATGATAGCCCTAACATGGTTATTTTCAAAGTAGCCTGAGTCAGTAGTAGTTGGCCTCTAGTTCAGTGTGGAAAATAAACATAACACTAAAATCCAACAGAAATTACCACTGGATTTTTAGGACATGCTCCCAGGAAGGCTGCTCAGCATTGTAATAAAAGTGTTATGTGAATAAGTGCAATGGAAAAATCAGGTCCTTCCATTTTCCCATGTCTGTGCCTGCAATAGAAGATGAAAGACCAGGAGGACCCAGGCAGGAGGTCTAGCCAGCAATGTGCTGATTTACAAAAGAGGTTTTCTAAAGAAGGGTAGGAGGGCATGTGTGCCGTCCAAATGCCTTATCAGCAAAAGCTTGTGTGTCAGTTCTGATAAACGACGGGCTGAAGCACCCACGAACTGCCTAAAAGACTCTTTCCTGCTGTGAGTTATTGGGTGAGTATAAACACAGTTAATAAGTTTCTTGGGCCTTGTTTTGCTCATGTTATAATTTTGGAATCAACAATGTACGACCACTTTGTAGAGCCAGACAGTATTCGCCTAAAGATGTTTTTACTCATACTTTGTTCTTCCTTTGCAATGCAAAAGAAAGGAAGGGAATATATATCTATATATTTTTCATATTTATATACTTATATATTTATATTGCATATAAATATGCATTTTACAGATGTATTCCTCCAAAGGAAGACCACAAAAGCAAAACAATCTATTCTTTGTTAAAAATTAGTCAATTACACTTATAAAAAATATTATTTTCACTTCATCTGTGTCAAGAGGATCCAATGAATATTGCTGCCTACCAGCAAACAATAAATATACATAGGCAGTGAGACCATCATCTCAGAAGAACTTCTGCTTACTTTAGATTGTTTCCTTCTCTATTTTTTTGGCCAACTGGCACAGACTTTTCAGGGACTGAGGCATATGGGAAAAATGACCGGATTAGATTGAATTGATTAGGTGGTGAAGATACTACCCGCGCCTTTCTAATTTTACATTTTCTTCCTCCATGACCCCAGTTCCATGTGTGTTCCAAAATCTCCATCAATTTTACAGAGTTTCCCGAGGGAGGTAAGCATCCAGTGTGGCCCACATGGCTCCCCAGTCTCCTGCTGCCTGCCCAGCTCACCAGCACCACCCATGAGCTTCCACACCATGGCCTGAGCTAGCAACATCCTTTTATGCTTTGCACTGTGCCCAAGACCTTCATTACATTGTTCCAGGCTGCCTTACAACGTATTTTCTCTTTCCCCTTTCCACCTCAGTTCTTACCAGCCCATGCCTTCACCCACAGATAAGATGACAAGTTACTGCTTGTTATTCTGTATATTTTGCTTTTTTTAATAGATTCAGGTGCACGCGCTGCTGAAATATTTTCCCCAGGAGCCCACAGTTCTTAATCACCCTATTAAAGTGATTGTTTATTTGCCATAATTTTCACATTAAAATTATCTACTTTAACAGCACACACAGAGCTGTTCAAATTATTTGTTGTGAACAGCTGATTGAATTTAGCTCTGCTTATTGTTTACAAATTGTCCCTTGCCTTTCATGGTTTTAGGGAGCTGCTGAGTCACTGAAGTTCAAGATATTTCAGATATTTTGGGCTGGGGAGGCATGAGCACTATCGCTCAGAGATGATCTGAGCATCTAGTTTCTGAAATGTCATGGGGCACCTTGCGGACTGATACCTAACCTGGTGGCACTACTGGCCTTCAGTAGGCTATCAGAGTTTTTCTCATCATTAATGCATGTGTGCATAGAGTCTTCCTACAGCAGCAGCACAACAGAAATAGCCTCAGTGCTAACTTGGCAGCAGCCACCTCTCTGGATAGAGCACTGAAGCATTAAGCCATCAAAATAGATATATATCCGGACTTCTGTTCATGTAGAGCCTGTACATTTTTGTCTTTCCACACTACGTTCTTCAGTATTCTGGTCCAACTGGCTGACGTGCATAAAACAAGAGAGCTTCCAGGCAGCCGTTTAGTGTCACTTGATGTGGTGTAACAGCTTGCTTTAAATATCTTGCTCGCCTAGACAGAATAGGTATATGTGTGCACTGCTCCTGCCTTGGAGCAAAGGGATGAAGATGATGACCTCAGGTAACTTCTGGTATTTCTTAAGAAAAAGATACTGGTTACCACACTGACCATGAAGACCTCTCCTGCTCTGATGGTTTTTATTTTTTTTTTTTTTTCAAATTGTTTAACATGTTTTTATATCAGAGTTTCAAGATTTCAGGTTTGTTTTTTTTTTTTTGCCTTTCAGAAAGAAATGTGCTGACATATGGGATATTTGAAAGGCTCTATAAATTTGAGAAATCTCCTATTTAGAAATGCTCCCTGTGAACTTCTACTCAAGAAAAACAATACTGTTCTAGAATTAGTCCCTTAGCTTTTCCAACACGCATTTTTTAATAATATGCAGGCACGTGCACTGTTAAAACTAATTTAGCTTGCAGAAGTTTGAAAACCGTACCTTTGCTTTTGGAACAACATATCAGTGAACTGAAAACCACCAAACACTGCTGTGAATACTGCTGCCACCATTCTCTTCCCTCCCACTTTGCATTCACAAGAAAAAAAATAGAGACCTTTACAAAGTTTCTCTCACAGTCATCTATACTATCACAACCAAGTGATCAGCTTCTGATTTATGGCTAGGTGATGGAGGCAGTGACAGCTGAATGCCAGGGAATTTTCTGTACAATCCGTAATAAACGTAGAATGCTGGATGTGCCAGTTATCCACATCAGTCCCCACATCTCCTTACTGTGACGCCTACCTCTACTGGGACTGTCAGTGTTCTCCATTTCTTTCTTCTGCCAGCAGAGCAACATTACAAAACCAAAACAGGCTAATTTTCATCAGTGGCTTGGACTATGGGTCTGTCTCTGGGAGGCTAATGCTTATTGATTAAGATATTGTACATAAAACTTAAAGAGGGAAGAAGGGACAAAGACAATTGTGTACCGTGAGCACAATGATTAAAGTACAGAAAGCAGTCTTATAAGTTCGCTGCTAATGTTGAACACAAAATTCCTATAAGAAAAGCAGTCTGAGGAAGCAGCAAGTGAAAACCAAAATATCCTACTCGTAGTACCAGTTCAATGCCTTAAGAATTTCTAGCCTGGCTCATTCAGAGTCATAAGTTCAGTTTAAAAAGAATGAAATTAACAGAAAAATATGATTGAGGGCATTGGTATTTGGCCATGATTTCTCCAGATGCTTACAAACTTCTGATCTTTGGCTTTCATCTATAACTGAAGGCTTTAAAAAAAAAAAAAAAAAAAAAAAAAAAAATCAAAAACTGAGATTCTTCCAGGCAGATCTGTAGTATGAATACAAGTATTGGCAGCATTTTACCAGAGGTCAAATGACATATTTTTATTAGCATTTTGTTTATTGAAGCACCCACAATGTGCTGAATTCTTTAAAAGCATTCAAGTGGGGATGGGTCACAAATTTTGATGTAGAAAATCATTATACTTTCACAATAGGAATCAGATAAAAATTAACTCTTGGCAAGACATGACCCCTGTCTTTGAATTACTAATAAAGAAGTCTATCAAATGCAGTGATAAAGTGGCTGGGTAGTTTTATCTTGATGTCAACAAGTTTTGTATGGCTTCAACAGATGAGCATTTGTTCTGGTTTTGTCTCTAAAGCTTCTCTATAATCTGACTCATAAAAACATGGCCAAATTCCTAAACATTTCAAGGTAGTATTTTCAGATACAGAAGTCACGTGAGACTTTGGGGTTTTCTTCAGCAGAGTGTTTTGTGTTTTATTTTACTTTTTTTTTTTTTTTTTTTTTTTCCTCGAAGGTGGGAGGCATGATAAAACCACTGTTTTATATCTTGAGTTCCTCAGCTGTAGCTTTGTCACTGAAGCAAATTCAAAGAGATATAATCAGGAAAGCTGATAAATACGACAGACTCCTACACTCTGCTCTGATTGTTGCTATAATAAGGCTACATTCGTACTGTTTGGCTTTTCTAATGTCTCACAATTGGCAACGCTGCAGTGTTGATGCCCCCTGAGAGCTGCCTGTCCTCGTAATTACTTCTGTCTACTGAAAGTAAACATATGAAGTGTTTACAACATGCCCACACAAGGCATATAAACACATAGCCCAGTATTGTTGTGGGTCACAGAGACTCACTTCTACTCTATTATTTTTAACATTCTTATTTGCTTCTTCCTCCTCCTCTGGAGTTTATTTTTAAATTCTAATAACAGACATTTTACTTTAAATTGGGAATGGATCATTTCCACATCCTCAGCAGCTCATGATACTTCTATAATATCTTTGTAGAAACTCAACACCTCTCTCCAGGTTCTCTGTTATGGAACAGTGATGATTCAGGGCTGTGCCTGGTATGGGCCAAATACACTGGACAACAGGAGGTGAACAGAGCCCTGGCTTGGCTGATTTCACACACATGTTACTGACTGTCCATCTTCCTGCCATGGAAAGGATATAACATCATTTCCTCCTTCACGCCAAACAGGAAATTTGAGTCAAAGCACAAACTTATTGAGCAAACGGTTCTTTGACCATTCTGTTTTCTACCCTACCAATTCTCTTCCAGTTCCCTTGGTGCATAAAATACCCAGCATTCTCCTTCCTGTCAGATTCCAAAATTCAGAGTAGTTTTCTGTTATTCAAAAAACTATAGTTATCAACATTTGGAGAAAAATAATATCCCAGCATCTGCTTCAGAACTATCTGGCTTGGATTGGAAATCTTGAAACGCCACCACTTAGGCTGTTCTTTGTTGGTCATCTCACTGACTGCTTCAAAAACAAGGACTATTTGAAAATTCAGGAAGAGGCAAGTTTGAGGAAGATTATTCAGGACAAATAGGGGAGTAGAAGATTTCAACTTGAATCCTCTTTTCTATGTTTTATTTTTTCTTTCAAAAAGTGGTTATCTTTCTCCCACCCCAATCTCATGCTTTTTCTGTTTTAATTTCCCAAACACTAGACCTAAGCAGCTAACAAGTTCCCTGCCAATTACAAGGATGAGTTCCAGGGAAGCTCTATTGATTGAAATTTTGTGCAGATCTGGCCCACAGTATTTCTTCTCAACCAGCATTAATGGTGCATTTTCAAACATGGGGAAGGTTTGCTATTAATTATTGTCCCCAGAATTAGTATCAGTAAATCACTAACCAAGTGGCCAGATGAAACCCTGTCATTCTCAAGCACCTATTACATTTGATTTTCAGTCTGCTAATAGCAAATCAAGGAATTAATAATACATCTAAAGAATGTGATAATCTGAAAAGTACTCTCTGGAGACTCATACTGCTTTAAGAATGATATATTGCTTCCAAAGCCAAGATGGAATGTCATCAATTAATTTGTATGAACACTTTCATTAGCAAGAAACTGATTTTATAATGCTGGATTTTCTCCAAATCTTGTATGTTCTGCACACCAATTAATGCTAAAGGAGGTGTGGATATTAACAATATAGTACCATCAGTACTCAAATTTATAGTGCCTCAGAGTCATTAAACTGATCCTTGATGACCTTCTTAAGGTAAAAACGGTATAAAGTGTGCAAAGCAACACTGCTGTGAGATTTCAGCAAAACCAGATGCCATACGCTTCTGAAGAATAACTCTCAAATTTCTAACACTCAAGAAACTTATTTTAGCATTTAAAAATTACAATATAACAACAAACAGTAACAAAACCATTTAGAATTAAACTGAATAAGCAGATTTAACAGCTTACATTTTTTTCCTGGTGGAGCTGTTCAGTTGATAGTCTTGGTCCTTCAGTGCAACCATATGGGGTTGAAATATTACCAGAAACCATTATGTTCATTACAGTGGCTCTAGATACCATTCATTAACCAAATACAGAAAAATAAACATTTGCATTTAGACAGATACAGGGTAAATCATAGAAGAAGAGCCTGTTTTTTTTCCATTCACTTTCCACTCCTTTCCAGATGATCCTGTAAAGTTACCAGTTCTGTTTTTGAGAGCCTGATCAACCCTGGGAGTCACCAGGAGCTGATTAGTGAGCTGCGTTAAAGCTGTGGCATGCCAGGAGAAGACAACCAAATTAATGATTCAATTCACCTGTGAGTTAGAGGGCTCACAAAACGATAATAAATGAGAATGTGACTTTAACACCTTTTACACTGAAGCCATGTAATCAGATCCAGATCCTTGTGGTAAGAAATAGATCTTACATTTAAATCTCTCTGGCCTATTCAAGTGAGATTATGCTGCCATTGATCCTTATTAATCCAGGTATTGAATTTCTGTCACATCTAAACCACAAAAAGTAATTCCATTTTTCATCTTTTTACTTGCTGACAATAAGGCAGGCTGAATTTTGTTGGATCTTTAAATGGTGGTTTACTCTGAATGCTGCTTTTTGTTGCTCTTGGGGCAGGACAGAGTTAATAAGAATGATTGTGCTGTTGACATAAGTGGTGTATTGAATTCTAGAAAGCAGCTGCTGCAAATTAAGTGAGTTAGTGACTAGAATAATTAAAATATCAGGCAGTTGTTATTACTTCATAGAGTAATATGTGGGAATTGCTAACTGATTTCTCTAAACAACATTAGTATTTCAGAATATACAGTACAGATTTGGAATGGAAAATAATTCAAAAGAAAGCTTCATGTTCGTAATTATGATTTGGTATTACTGTTCATAAATATTCTTTCAAATGTACAGAGGAGGTTTTTTGCTTGTTTATTTTGCTTGGAAAAAAACAAAGTGTTGTTCTGGGCTGTTTTTTTTTGTGGTTTTTTTTTTTTTTTTTTGGGGGGGTGTGGGCCGTGCAGGGGGAGAGTTGCATCTCATTCTCATGGAACAGCCCATTCTGTATATACATTTTTTTATCATAATCCTGGCTGGACTGCCTCCATATGGACACTTAACAAGCTGCCATGCTTGAAGCTACATCCTGGGTCTCTATATTTATATATTTCTTTTGACTTGTATATGTCTTACTCCGTATACCTTTTTCTGGCATTGAAATACACTGTGCATGGTGATTATTTACCCTCTGAGACAGTATCTTCCAGATCCAGTCTACATTGCGATTCCTCTGTATGGAATCCTCAGGATGATTTATTATTTAAGCCATTGGGGAAAAGTACTAATTTTCATGTGGAGTTCATAGGTGTTGCAATACAACTTTAAATACACCTATATCTTCTTCATAAAGTCCTGAAGTGATTATAAAATCTGAATGCAAAGGGTTCCTTATGGCGTTATAATTTAATCTTATTTTTTCCAACATTTGCTGTTCATTAGTCCTTTATCTCTTTCTTTATCTATGTCCTAATCAGGAAATTAGAGCTTTCTAAATGGCCCATACCTTCTTTTATAATAGTATTAAGCTAAAAGAGTAGGCATTTGCAGAGCGGTACAATGCTCCTTTGCAGTATTTTGCTGAAAAAACCCCTAGTTTCAGAAGTGCTGATGTACCTCGAGAGCCCAAGAGATATATTATTTCCAGCCATGATGCTGGCACTCCAGCCATGCTCCCATGACCTCCACAGGTGAAGGTTGGACCTTCATCTGGGAACCTGGCTAAGGGGGAGAGGGAAGTGCTTGAAAGGTCTCTGAAGATCACTTTCGTAAAGAGTCAAGTAGAGCAACCTGAGCATAAACCCATGTGGGATATTGTTTAATCCAGCTAGTGCAAGCCACCAGACACAGGGGAGGGGAAGATGGATTTAACCTCTCTGATCCTGGCACTCTATCAGATGATTAAAGGCACTCATGTAACTGGAAAAGTAGATTAAGTATGTAAACATGCAGCTATAAAGTACCTTTATGTTTACTGCCTGAATTTTTTTCACAGGCTTTCCAAAATCCCTTTGTTGGCATTTTTTACTGATAAATGTATTCATTTCAGGCAGTTATGAATTGAAATCTTACACCAAAAATTGTCCAATACAGCCCCTTTCAAATTTATGAAAGGCGTAAAAATGTTCTTCTTCTGCCTAATGAGCATAGAACAGATAATGAACATGAGAGCACTGTTTAAAATTTTCATGTGTAGCAGTAATCTAAATCTCAGATGAAATAAAATTGAGTAAATTGTCAGGTTAAGAGGACAGAGAAGCCACCATAACAACTGATAAAGAAATTGCTCTGCACATCTGAATGTGGACTTGGTGGGCTTGTAAGTCTCATCTAGATAGAAACTGGTTATGCATGTTGTAAAATTATGATTATATTGGTGGAAGATGGTAGAGAATGGTTATTTAGTGATTTACTGTTCCAGGCACAAGATTGCATTCACCATAATGACTTCATTGAACATAAATTTTACTGCTAAAAAATCACATTATAGTATCAGAGTAAAATACAAAAATGTCATCTCAAGCTAAATGATCTTCAAAAAGGAATTAAATCACATCTATGCACTTAACAAGTCTAAACTTGGAAAATTAAGGAAATACTACAATAAAGACCTAAAACTTCTTGAAGTTAATCACCTGAAGCCAAAAAACATTCATAGCTGTTTATTAAGGACTGCAAAGGACTGCGAAAACTGCTTGCCACTACGATAGCACAAAGAAGCACAGGCAAAAGTGGTACTAAAATTTTCCATGAAATCAACTGTAAAAATCACAGACCCTCTCGCCATGTATGAAACTGCTCCAGTAAGAAAGGAAAAAAGTGTTTGAAAAGTTGTATTCTCTTAGTGAGTATGAAATAGAGCTGGATAGTTGTTAGGCGTACACAGAGCTGTCTGTCCTGCAGTGTTTCCATGCTGGTGCAGCAGTGTACTGCAGCAGGAGGTGATGCTACCACAATTTATATGACTTGTATGTGCTTTTACACTTTCTCCTGCAGGCTTATGGCTGCAACCTGACTAAATTCACACAGAGACTGATTACAAAGATAAATGGTAAAGAGGCACTTCTGCTTCCAGCCTCAGGCATTTTCAGACCCATAGCAGATATATTATATACCGATTTTTAAAGGTTAACCAGTGGAAGTCATTGGTGTGAAACCACTTGTATTGTATTTCAAGTTAACTCATCTCTGTTCTGGTGTTTCTCAAAAAGGTCAACCACCTACCACAGCATTATAAAAGAAGCAAGTAAATCTGGCTGTATAACTCCGTCACTGACTGCCGAAATCCACAGTTTGGGAAAGTGTCCCAAATTCACTGAAAATAATGAGTTGAAGTTAGAGGAAAAAACCACAACTACACATGGATAAAAGATGGGAAAGTAGTTGGTTGCAGAAGCTGAAAATATGTGACAGGCTTAAAATATCCGCTGAAAAAATTGCATTTCTTCACCAGCATAGTCAATAACTTCATTTAGATTCATCTTTATCAGTGTGTTTTATCCACACAGAGCACAACCTCCTGGCACAAACAATACTCAGATACTCCGGACGGTCTTCTGGTACCAGCAGATTAAATTTGGGTTAGTCATTACCAAGATTCACTACACTTATACCAATATGTGTAAGTAGACACATTTTTATTTGCTTCATTATTCCCAAGCTCATTTGCAGATAGTGAAGTCTGTCTTTGAGAGGTTGGTGTACTTGGAGTTACGAAGATGGATGAGAAAATCTGAAATACAGGGTGATAAAAATTATGATAATTAAACAGATAAAAGATGAATAGCTGGATAGCATGACAAGGATAGTCAAGGGGAAGCCAGCCAGCTCCCACCATATTTTATGATTGTCAGGGCTCTGCATGGGGCAGATGACTGACGGCTGGTATTATCAAGGAGAGTGGAATCTGCCCTGTTTTAACCTTTTATTTGTTTAACCTTTATGCTGTGTGTGTAAGATTGTGCAGCTGAATTTCTTATTACTTGGAAGGGATTGCATTTTTTTCGTTTATATCAGTGATGATCAAAGTTTAGCAAAGTCCTCATATAAGTAGCTGTCAAAATGGATCTGTAATTATAAAAAGATTGTATCCGTCTTCAAGTTTTCTTGTTGTTTCTGCAGGGTTCCCTATTTTCCTACAACACTGAAAAGGGATTAAAAGCACAGAATTTGGAAAATATTATTTGCTCTAAAAACATGGAAAAGGTGGATACATAGAAAACACTGGTATCCAGATTTATTAGTTTTTGATTTGGATCTATCTAAAGGTTAAATAGGAATTCTATGTATTTCAAAGAAAATGAACATTTTAACTCCCAAGTACATGAGTATAGCAGTAAATAGGGCACATATCAGTTCAGTATTATTATATTCAGGGCAGGCATAATCATCTTATCTCAACATGAGATATTCACACATCTGAAGTTCCTTGTAAAATTCCTCTGAACTTGAGTGTTTTCCAGTGTAAAGATGCTGGACAATCAAAAAATAATTGCACGGACAAGTACACTTGACAGCTATTAGGCCATTTATTTAGTAATGCCTGAACTAAAATGGAGTAAGGTCACCTGCATTAGTTATAGCCCTGCTGTGCCCAAGTATGCGTAAGCACTAGTCACGGCCAATAAAGAGCATCAAGGCCACTGTCTTCAGCATCTGACGTTACTGAGGACTTCATCAATCAGCGTTCATCTAATTTTAGCTAGTAGTCATTGAAGAATTTTCCATCAAATCCACTTCTTGCCATAAAATTAAAAATAACTTCTCATTGAGATAACTTCATACATGAGAACAAAGCACAAGGACCTCTAGGTTTGTAAAGTAAATCTCAAAACAGCCTGAAACATTATTTCAAGGTAGAAAGAACTGACCTGACAGGATTAAGACAGTGGTTTCCACCTTCAATCTGATTATCGGAGTGATTTTAATTTGGCTGGTTAGTTCTTCATTTGCCTGTGCATGCCAACCACCCCCAGCAAGATGACTGGGCAGCCAGAGAGAAGCCACCTTATAAACTCCATCAGTTCATAACACAAAATATTGTGTATGGCCCTGATCTATTGTGGTGGTCACAAAAGCTACAAATGCCAATGAACAGGCCAGATTAAACTGCTAACAGATTGTCTGCTGTCATTACTCCATATTCCAAAATTATATCACATCACTACTGGCACACAGACATCATTAATCCCTTCTAGGCTGCTGAAAAACCCCTTCTTGACAAGTTGGTGTTATATTTGTTATACAAAAATATATGGCACATAGAATGTTGTAAGGGTGGTAAATAGAGTGAAATAAATAAAATATAATTCCAAATGCTAATGTAATGATTGGATTATTTGTTTACCTCTATTATTTAATTTAAATGATGCTGTCTGGGAGCTGGAGTTCCATAATTTCAGTTATAGAAAATTATGTATTCACTCTTCTGTTTTCTTTGAGCCCTTGATGTCAAATACGTTGCTGTTATTTAATAGTATCTACAGAAGAAGAATGGGCTGGAATTTTCTAAGAAATTTAAGAATATGACTATTTATTATGCAAAGGTTCATGATTATATTATTCATTCTGCAACCTTTTGCCTTTTATGTGTTTACGAGATTCATGGACAAGAAAAGAAGATTTAAAACAGATGCCTCGTGGTATTTTTACAGTGAGTTTTCTACTTGCACTTTATTTTTCCTCAGTTTTGAATGATACTTTGGTGAATGTCTTTTCCAAGAATCATATCAAATAGGCAAAAACTGTGATAGCAATCAAAATGTTTTAAACAGAATTGTATTTGGAAGTGTATGCCGCAGTCTTTCTACCAAGCATATTAAGAGAATTTTATTTAACCACAGACTTTTCACTGGCTAAAATCATACAGCTGGCCTATGGTTAGGTATAATTAAGGTCATAACACTGAAGGTAACAGAGCAAAGCTGATTTTCACCAGCTGATACTTTGTATCCTGCTGTACAATTTTGTTATTTAAAAGCCAATAATAAAACACAAATCTTGCTCCCATAGAGTTGTAAGGCCAGAAAAGCAGCAGCAGCTGCAGTGGCAAAATGAGCAGACCATGCAGAGGAATACAAAATCCCTTGCATGCCACAGAAAATAGTGGCACAGAGTGTGCATGAGCACTAAAGGCACTTATGGGCAGGCCAAAAATCAAGCAAAAAGATGGTATCAGTGGGTTTGTGAACTATGCACATATCAGTGACCAAGCCTCTCCTTTCATACACATGATATGACCGGCTGTATCCATAAGGAAAGCTTTGTTTCAAGTCCTTCTCCCAGGTTAGAGAAGGGGTGCCATGCCACAGTGCTGAAGTGGTCCTTATCCCACACCCTTTTCATTAGATTTAGTTCACAGAGTAAAAACGCAGCCTTAAAAAGCCAGAGGAGAAAACACTCGTGGCATTAAAATCTGGAATCACAAGACATCCTTAAATATAAACAACCCAAGCAGGAAAGCTAAGGTGGGTTATTTTCTTCGATTTATTTTTCTCCAATTATTATGGTGCTTGTCAAAAGGTGGACTTTCAGGGAAAGGGGGTCTGAAAATTTGACACAAATTTTAGTGATATTTAATAGAAATTGTCCCTTCTCAGCTCTCCTACCATATGAGAACAAAATGTAAGGAGTGTCAAAAATTTTTTGAATTGCAAATATAGACCAATTTTGCACTTTAGAATCAACTTTTTTCAGTTTTTCATTCAAAACAACACTTCCCCTTTATAAGTACCTCTCTTTTTTTTCTTTTTTTTTTTTTTTTTTTTTCCTATTTTCAGACAAACCAGATTTATGAAGGATTAAATAACCCAACAAGCAAAAAAATTCATTCCAGGTTAACTCAAAACATCTTTCTAAATTCTTCCTGCCTCTCCCCTCAACCCGGGGCTAATTTTGGTTCAGCTTGAATTTTATTTCTGATTCTTCGCCAAACTGAAAAACCCCACTATCCACCCAGCTCCACTAACAGAAAGGCCTCGTGCAGAGAAATATGTGTGAAGAGACGGGCTATGTAACTCTCGCTACGACTACAGCCAGGCTGGCAGAAGCAGAGCTCGTGGATGCCGCGGGCTGAGGTCTATCGCCGCTGCCGCCACTGCCGAGCCCTCTGCCTGAGCCGCCGCATGGACAGGCTGATCGGCTGCTTCCCAAACTTCTTCATGATCTCCTTGATTCTCGCCAGGTTGGTTTTGGAGATGGTGAAGTCGCACTGGGTCGCTCCCATGTCGTAGCCGACTTCGCAGGTCTTGGTGGCGGCGGTGTAGCCCTCCGCCTTCACGCCCACCACGTATTCCCCCGGGTTGAGAAGACGCCAGTAATCCCCATCAGCTCCTGGTAGGAAAAGAGATGGATTTCAGGAGAGTGGCCCTTTCTCTTTGAGGAAGGTGTTGTTTATGAGAACACGGAAATCCCTGTACATGGATAAGATGACACCACAGGCAGCAATCCTGTACCCTCACACCAGGAAGGGGGTCAGTGAGGCTGCCCACCGTCACACGTACCCCTGCTCATCCTGCCAGCCTTACAGGAAAACACACTTCAAATGATGAAAAAAAGGACATTGGCCTTCAGTCCAGTTTAAGATTTTTGTCAGCTGAAGTCAGGAAGATCCTAAGGCAAAGGGTCACCTTGTAACGGCTGGTGATTCCTAAGGTGTATATAATAGCTTTCCCAAACTAATTCTAAATAACAAATCAAGAGGAGCCCCCGTGGGGTACCCACATCGCGCCCATGATCCTGGCCAGACTGCCTGGACACGTGTGTTTTGGTGCTATTTATTATGCAGAGTGTGCGAATGCATAATGTCAACTCTCTTAGAGATCTAAGTAAATACCCCCTTCTACAAAATCTTACATTGAGTTTCATTACACTAATTTTCCTGCAGACTATATTTCATCAGGGTACTTAACTACTCGCTTACCTGTAAATGCATGAACAGAGCTCCTGTAATCAACTAAACTACTCATGCACAAAGCAAGATGTATTTTAACACCTCGTTGAATCAGGACTTTCTGTTTTCTTCTTTTTTCCCTGTAAATGATCTCAGATTACCCATACATACATAAGGATGGTTTCAGACTTCTCTTTAAATATTAACTAGCAAGTATGCTTAGCCATTGACAGAAAAAGGTGAAACACTAATACTTCAAATTAGTTTTGCACTCTGTGTTGGGAAGACCCACTGTAGAATGAAAGTGCATATTCAAATATGCAAATAGTAATGCAACATCTCTTGTATGAAGAGGGGTTGTGGGGTTTTTTTAGCATTGATGAGAACTGACAGTCTTACTATCACTTGTCTTGGGTTGCTTGCAATGCAGTGTGTTGTGAAAACTAATGATGATTCGCATTAAAATAGATTAGGGAAAACATCAGACTAGCTAACCTCATGTTGCAGCTTAACCCCAGACGGCAACTAAGCCCCACACAGCCGCTTGTTCACTCCCCCTCAGTGGGATGGGGGAGAGGATTAGAAGGGTAGAAGTGAGAAATCTCATGGCTTAAGATAAGAAGAGTTTTATAATTGAAATTAAATAAAATAAATAATAAAAAACTACTGATAAAAAATTGTAACGAAAAGGAAAATAACAAAAAGAGAGAGAAATAAAACCCAATAAAAACAAGTGATGCAAATGAAAAACAATTGCTCACCACAAACCGACTGATGCCCAGACTGTTCCTGAGCAGCAGCCCCTCCAGCCAGCTTTTCCCCCTAGTTTATATGCTGGGCATGATGCCATACGGTCTGGGATGTCCCTGGGGTCAGCTGGGGTCAGCTGTCCCCACTGTGTCCCCTCCCAGATCCTTGTGCCTCCCCAGCCCCTGTGCTGGCAGGGCAGCATGAGAAGCTGAAAAGCCCTTGACTGTAAGCACTCCTCAGGGGTATCTGAAATATTAGTGTGTTATCAACATTATTCTCACCCTAAATCCAAAACACAGCACTATACCAGCTACTAGGAAGAAAACTAGCTCTATCCCAGACAAAACCAGGACATAGAAAAGAAACAGGATTTTAATTTAGGGGTTGGTAAAATAAAAAGCACTGTTGCAAACATCAAATGTTAGCAAAACAGCAATATCAACTATACCCTGATATTGCAGTCTCTGAACACAAATGTGAAATTGTGTGCAAGAAGCACATCCAATCAGGTCACTTCTTGCATGCCACCTTGCTGAGGTTTTTCTTTCAGCCAGTTTGACCCCGCCTGCAGTGATGAAAAAGGTCCAGATTTTGTATTTCTCAGGACTCACACATTTTTAGGAAGGGCTCTCTGAGAAGCTCTTTATTCCATTCTCCCTTAATATTGGGTCTGTTGGCACCTTAACCAAAAGACAAAACATAAAGCTGTCCAAGTTTCTTGAATTTATCCCTAAGGGCTCATTTTTAGCTGTAAATGCTCTGGCGATACTACCAGGCTGGCAAAAGGCTACAGATCACCCTGTGCGTGGCTGTGAATGCATCCCTGCTCAGAGGCTGGCTTTAGCCCTTGGCATTCAAAACTGACCCACATTTTTCTGACACATTTAACAGGCAGTTCATCACAAGCCTGCACAAGGCCAGAAAAAAATCTACGCGTTCACAGACCACCGGGAAATTATTGCAAAGCTGGATATTAAGCTGTTAGCAGGATGCACTTTACCTCCTTTCCATTTATAAGTAAGTAGACATTAGTATTTGTCAGCTGTCATTGTCCAGAATTTAATACCAGACTAAAGGTTTTTTTTTTTTTTTTTTTGCAAATCAGATTAAATGCAGTAGGTAAAAAATTTCAGAGCAGATGGCAAGAGAAAAACAATTAAAAATACAGATAAATTTAGTAAATAACAGGTTTGCTAAAAGAATAGGCTCCAGTGGGAGCAGGCTGGAGGCAGACTAATCTATCCCCACCTATTGGGTCTGGAAAAGAATTGCCATGCCCGCTTAGATTAAATAACAATGAGTAAAAATACAAAGACAGTATTAGTATAAATTAAATGTGTCAGGTGACTCCATAGACACTTTAATTAAAAGCAACACTCTTTGAGCCTGATAGGACAGACCTTTGTTACAATTAAGTGTCATATATACACTGAAATGTACCAAATTTTACTAATTTAAATAAATTATAAAAATCAGTCCTAATGTTCTGTTACCTACAAAAAGGCTTTCCAGGAAATCTAGCCATAGTGCTGCACACCCAATGCATGTAACGACTAAAACTTTTTTCTGTACTGAACAGGCAGCCAGAAATGATTCTGGAGAGTTATAATACCAGAATTATTCTTAGCTTAGATTAATTCTATTAAATATTACTAACTGCTACTTCAAAATCTTTGGATTTGGTTACGTAATTTATACTGAAATCATACAAAACTTACCAAAATATTCATAAACATGTATTTGAACATTGTGCAAAATTAAATTCATTCTGCTTTGTTGAAAAAATCACCCAGAGATGTTCATCTGTCTTTGAAATCTGGCTGTGATACAGAAATGCTTCACTAAAAAGAAACTGTACATTTTTTCACCAAGATTTGTTTTGAGATTTCCAAAATGTGCAATTACAGGAAGCAACCCATAAAACTGCCTTTGCTTCATGAGGAAAAAAGGTGTCCACATGCATTTGGTCATCCAATTGATGGACTCTTTTCCAAAGGTTATCTCATAGAGCACAGTCCACATCTAACCCTAATAATATGCAATCACTCAGACTTAATCAATAGTTACATCTGCATCAAGAGCAAATGGAATAAATTTCCACAAAGCTCTTACTCTCTGAATCAATT
This sequence comes from Tyto alba, assembly GCF_018691265.1. Classification (NCBI taxonomy): domain Eukaryota; kingdom Metazoa; phylum Chordata; class Aves; order Strigiformes; family Tytonidae; genus Tyto; species Tyto alba. The sequence goes on along the minus strand of NW_024881261.1, from coordinate 4,873,359 downwards.
ACTTCAGTTAGCCTATTAATATTGTTAGCTTAGTGTCAGCAACCTTCTCTTCCCATAAGATATATTGTATGTCTAAGAGAAAGTAAAAAAAAAAAGTGCTTTCCATGCTTTCTTTTTTTTTTTTGTTCACCGGAAGAAGCAGAGAAATTTTCTCAAACGAGTAAATGTTATCAGAGGCCCTTTACAGACAACTTTTGTCTGGCTCTACAGGGTAGTTGACCACGTTAATGTATCAAAGAAACAGTAGATACCTTACAGCTTAGCTCACTTCAAACAAAACTTATATGAAAAGAGATAGCCATAATTAATCTCCTGATTGGCCCATTTTTATATCAGTGCAACACAGAGATTTAAATGGATACATTTTTCATTTTAAAAGGTACAAATGAAAGACTGCTGACAATTTGCTTTCTTTCTCTGCAGTTATACATGTCATTTTAGCTTTTTGGCTCCAACATAAATTCTCTAGTCTCAAAGACTAATGAGGCATACATTGTTATCTATATAATATAAAACATGATAGAATATTTGTGTTCCTGTCTACAAAGTGATTCCCAAACAGAGTGTCAGCTTAAACATCTCATTAAAAAGAATTAAAAAGAATGAAATAAGTACTTTTATTTTTACTAACAAGTGGAGATGGCCTTGAGCCATAGAAGCTCAGCTTTAAGTCTAGCTGTAAATAGCTGCAAGATTCCCCAAGTGTTACGATTCTGGGATTTGCACGTTTATTACACATGCCACTGGGACTCCTTTCTGTATGAACATTTACTGTCTTTAAACTGTTGATTTTTCTTTCATGTGGCAATCCAGTGTACTGAGAGCTGGAGATTAATAGTCTATTGCATTTACTCAGCTTTAACCTGAGCAATATATTAATTCTGTTAATAGAATAATACAACTTACAGTTTATGGCACTCTTTCAAGACTGCCAAGAGTCCCAAGACAAGAAAAAACAACAGATTACTTTAATTCCCATTATCATTTCCCAGTGGTCCCATTTTGAAATATTCAAGGCAGAATCATTATTACCTAATTAAATATCTGTCATTTAGTGCTTTCTTTTACAACAGAGACACAGTAGCACTGAAATAGAATTAATCTCAAACTAAGTTAGATATTCCAAGACTTATTATTGGCTCAGATAATCTACTGTAGCAAACAGTAAAGATTTTGAAGTCTCTTGCCTAAAGCTCTATGATATTCCATAGCCTGAAATCAATTTATGTGTCCAAGTGTGCCATACTGTATTTTAGTGGCAAAGCACGTGAAAAGTGGCAGCAAATGAAAGATCCAGAATGCCAGCCAGGACATGAGAAATACATAGAATTAGTGTTACTGTTTCTAATATTAAACCAAATCCAGACTATGCAACAATATGATTTGTCTGATTATTCACCATGATGCTACCTTTTCATAAGCGTCCAACAGAAACCTTGTTAACCTCTTGCAGCCATCACTTTGAGTGCAATCACTAAAGGCTCCTGCTGACATCTTGCTTTGTTGTTCCTTTCTGCATGCTCCTCTCCCTGCTATATCCCCTCTGCTGTTTCTCCATTTAAGATGACCACGTTTCTTAAATGACGGTACAGTACCCACACAAACTTGATGGCCATTGGACACTATCCTGCCTGCTACCTGCCAATATCAATTTTCAGGCAGTTAGTGTCTGTTTAAAGCAATTCTTTGTTTAGTGCCGTAACTACTTTCCAGGCCATTAAATAGGATTAGAGTTTACTCTGAGTATACATACCTGCGTCTGGGTAGAGATTGAGACTGTGCTAACAAGGCAAATAGACATTTGTGTGTTTTTTTTTAAACTATTGAAAAATAATTCTCTGGGCTGAAATTCAGCTGTGCAAAGCAGGTTTCTACTGAGCTCCATTAAATGATCTTTTATAAACTTGTGATGTTTTGCAGAAGACTCTTCAGGTTGTGGAATTCCCCTTTCCCTACAACAGCTGTTTCTCCTCTGGACACAGCTCTAAATCACATCTCCAACACATTCACAGTCATGTAACTTAACAGCCAGAGAAACACTCTTCACCCAGCATGGCATTACCTACACCCTTGTTTTTCAGTGCTGTAATTATTCTGGGTTAGATTGCCACTACCTTTATGTGAGAAAAGGAGCAGTAAGGGTTCTTTAGACATAGCCTTACTCAGGCTATTGATTTTGAGCAGATAAAGTACTACTTTCTTAATATATTAAAAGAAGTGGAAAGAAGAAGAGTGGTAGAGAGGAAAGCCATAGTTCTGCTCTTGTCTACACAACTGCGCCATGGAAACAAGTGACTCCCTCCTCACTTGCCATTCCTCCTGCAACAATCTCCTTGGACAGTGGCTTTTCTCAGAAAAGAGTTCAAAGTTGCAATGAGGTTCTGTATTTTGTTTTTAAACCATAAATCTGTTCATTTGCACCAACGTTTTGGGGTTTTTACCTGTGCGAATGTCATGGTTAACACCTTCTACTGAAATAACAGCGTTAGGGATTCCCTTTCCATGCACATCTGTTACTACGCCTTTGATGCCCCGATGGACCTATTGAGAGAATAAACAAACAAATAAATACTGCAGAACAATGAACAGTACTATCATTGGGAATATACAGCAAATTATTAATTCCATTTGTGCATTACACGTATTATATTCCTACTTTATAGTTTGCACAATCTTGAAATATCATTATTAACCCAGTATCAGCCTTCCAGGTATTAGCTTCTTGTGAATCAGCTTACAAATTCTGTTATAATTCCCAAGACATCAAATTCAAGAGACAGATAAAATGAGCAGATAAAACAGCAGATGTAAGGGTTTTTTTCTGGCAGTCCTTTCTAGCAACCTCTGCACTCACATCAAATTTTAACAAGCTTCATCATTTTATTCTAAATCAAAACAGCCTGGCTGAAGTGATATGCCAGTATTGCTTGTAGGTAAGGCTTCTATCACAAATACCAATAATCATGTAGTTAGTCATGCAAGAAAAATATCAGGAACCTTAAACTCCCTTTCAATCTGAAAGCAGTCATCAAGTTATTCAGAAGTTGCTCTTCTGCTGAATACCTGTTCCATAAAAACAATCAGGGACTCGCGGTTGTTTTCCCATTCTTCGGGCAACTCACTCTCATGGGGATACTTGTCACAGCCAACATAGATGGATAACTCAAAGCAGTTTGTGTGCAGGTAACTGAAGTCATTTATGCCTGTCAATAGGAGGTAAAAAAGAAACTATTTTATATCCTCTTTTACTCTATTGATTAGACCTGATTATTTTATGCCACGTAATACAACTTATTTAAACACTAATTGGGAATTTATCTAGCTGGCTTAGTCTGCAGACCTGGCAGGGCAAAAGTTTTTTAGAAATGCCACATGTCTTGTGATGAAGAACCAGATTAACATAAGAGCTATACATTTAACGAAACAAAACTTTTTAAAGACTGTATCACATCAACACGTTCAAAACAGAGGACACAAGCTTGCACCATTACAACACAGGCCACTGTGTGAGTCAGCAGCACATCCCCAATTCCTTTATTGCAAAGAACAGTGTCCTTCTGCCATCACAACACTTAGAGGAAATAGAGATTTAGCAGAAAACAAACAAACAAACAAATTAAATTAATTCCAGATAAAATATCTATGATATTGATGGAGAAAACTGGGACAAAACGAGGAACATGTTAGAAAAGGTCTCACTTTACAGCAAAAAGCTTGTGCTTTGCTTTTAAGAGCTTGTGCTCCTCTTTCCTATGGAGCAGCTCTCGCTTGTGATTGCCCTGGGTAGAAATGGCATAGTCTACATTAGCTTGCATGGATGTGCAGCCATTAATCGAATTTACACAACCCTGATTGTCAGGACACAGACTAATGTGCACACAGTGATTGTTATGTAAAAGTGAATTATCAGAGCAGCTGATGAAATAGCTTCTCAGTCTAAAATGTTTTCCCACAGAGGTAATCTAAATGATAGGCAAGCCAGAATAATCAAGATAGTAATAATTCTTTAAAGTTATATATATTGTCTGTTAGTTTGTAAGGAAAGAAAAGATCTATTATGTTTTCTCCCTACTATGGTTTTGCAGTGGACTGCAATGTGCACCTTGGCTCTGCAATAGGGATTTCCATTAGATATAAGTCCTAATCAAAACCCAGGAACTTCAGTGCCTCTGACCTCTGTGGAACTGTGGTTTAAGTCTACATTACAGAGGGTGCTGTGACCTTTGCAAAGGCCCTTAGCACCAAGGAAGACTGTAGATACAGATCTCAAACATTTCCATTATCCAGGTTTCTCTCACATTTCTCACAATTATTTTTCCTTTGGGAAATTCCATTTATTAGTTCTCCACAATCACACAGATAACATGATACAGTACATAAACACTAGAGTAAGAGATGATGTGAGCTCAATTTCTTATTCCGTCAACGTTTTTAATAATAATAAAAAAAATGTTTATTAATGATCATTAATTGTTATATTTTAAATGGCAAAGATTAGCAGAAAATGCATTCACCAAGTGCTTCTGGTTGAAAAGAGGTAAAAAACCCCCGTAGTACTGTCCAATTGCCATAGAGCAGTAGTCAAGTATTTAATGAGCCCTCAGTGCCTTCTGGATGCAGAGCAGGAGGATTATATAATACAGATGCTAAGCTTTTCACTTTTGTTGATGGGGAAAGCCTAAATATCAGACAGTGGCATATGCTACTCTGCATAAATGTGATTCCCCTCTGTTTGAGAAACAGCCACAATTATTTTCCCCTCACATACTGTATTGCATCCTGATTAATCTGTTGTGAAATGTTTTGCAATACACAGTAATTGCTTGGTTTTAATACATGTATTTAAGAAAATGGCTTAACGTTGCCAAGAGCAACTCTCTGTGTAGTGTCTGAACACGCAAATCCAGTCTTGAAAACACTGAAAGTAAAATTAAATTCATCTGTTCTTTGCCTTTGTGCAGTTCACCCAGTACAGAAACGTTATGTGTGAAATTGCTGAAGAACTCGCATTCATTGCAGTCCAAAATATATGCAGAAAATAGTAAGACTGGGTTTCAAAGGCATACTGTGCTCTTTGATATCTGTGGTGCACATACTTCTACTTCATACAGACTCTCTGGTGCTGAAAAGGAATTAGAAAAATCCCTTATGAATTTTCCCCTGGCATGAGCAGTGAAAAGCTTATACGCATGATCATTGTAAGACCAGGCAGGCAGAAGGTGGATGAGGAGAGAGAAGATGGGCAGCCTCAAGTCGTGGTACAGGGAGGAGATGCCACCCACACCAAAGGACAAGTGGACAGCTTTCTGCAAGCAATAAGTTGGTGTGTCACCTTCAGGTCAGACCTTAAGCAGGCAGGGGTTTAGGAGGAGAAAGTGTTACGTGTTGATCTAAAAGGTAAAGAAATAGAAAAAGTGTAGTGAGCTATACAACTGCATCTATCTAGTAATGGAATTACAGAGTGAAAAAATATAGGAGAAATTTGTCTTCAATTTGGAATCATGTCTGGACAACTCTTTAAAATACAAAGTGCCATTGGTTAACTATCAGCTGCAAGACATATATACGTATGCATATATATATATATATATATATCTGCAAATTTGAGGTTTATTCTGAAGTGCAAGGTGTAAAGAATTGAAAGTAAAAGCAATATTCTAGCATTTTTCTCAAAGACAATCTTGGAAGTCTTGCTATAATGAAAGAGAGCAGGATGTAAACCATAATGAGAAACATCAGAAAGCAATAAAACAGATCAGATGAAGGGAATACAATATACAATTGTCACTAAGAAATCAAGATACAATTCAGCATCTATATTGTACATTATTACTTAATGTATCTTAGTGTGACAGCTGTTAGTGACATGGCCAGTGTTGTCTTTTCTGGATCGATTCATAATCATGTTTCTTATAGCACTTAGGAAAATTAAACTCATAAATTCAATAATTAAGCAGTCAAGTTAGCATTGAGAGATTTTTTTTTTTTTAGAATTTGCAGAAATGCATAGAAGTGTATTGACAGACATTGGCCTTGTGATCTAACAGTTCAATCTTTTCCCCCCCAAATTCACCCAGCACTTTTTAACCTCCTGAAAAAATATTTGAAAAGTTAATTCTTGGCTCTAGCCTTTAAAATCTGGCCAGCATTAACTTTACATGGGCCAATGTAAAAGCCATAAAATCCTTGTCCAAAATTTAGAAATGTTTATGCAGTGAAACTACCTGCAAGTTACAAACATGAGCCAGCTCCAATAAAACGTGGTCTGCACAGACACTCACTTGCATCTGTTTGCCATTACTGCTGCAGTTGTTCCTATTGTCATTCAAGTGATGGCAGATGCACAGCTAATTTCTTAATTTCATAGAATATGTTGTCTAACTGATGTACTTACAAAAAACCAAAGATTTTGAGCACAATTGTGATGAATCAGCGGAGTGACTGATTCTGAGTCTGCTCAAAATGTACACCCACAGAGATAACTGTGCCTACTGGTGTTAAAAATGTGCTTCTAATTGGGCTTTCCTGGAAATCAATGCTTTGTCTGCACTCCAGGACACAGCTTCCCCTTCATGCTCCTTAACAGGGCAGCAGGCTTGGGCATAAGGTGAATGATGCAGTCTGCAATTTATTCTGGCAGCAGAAATACCTATGGAGACCATGCAAACTTTTAGTGTAAGGATGTCTAGGTCCTTTAAAAATGATAGTAGCAGGCTAGCAGCAGCTTTTTGGGGCGTGTTTTTACAACTCAAAGTGAATGTGAGTGGCGGCTGATCTGTGACTGAGTTCAGTGAACAGGAGGCTGAAACCATGATTTTCTTACCCGAGGGCCACTGGAATCTCTCCCTGGAGTTGCTGCTTAGGCACTGACACTGGTTACCTCTGATGTTCAGCAGGTTTTCTGTTGGAAATTTGTGAGAATGCAAAGGCTGACAGGCTTCCCCCTGCTAGTGGGTTTGAATTGGGCTGGTTTTCTCCTGACAAACCACTTTGAATGTACAGAATCCATAAATCTAATGTGTTGCATGTGCACTTTTGGAAACCCCAGCAGTAAATGGAATGGTCACCAGGCATTAGTGACACAGTCTCCTTCAGTGCTCTGATACTTGATGAAATGCAGTGAACATATTTTCAGACTGGGAAATATTCCTCTTAAGGCACCTGTTTTACCACCATTGCCTCTGCAACGTACACCAGGCAGTGGTGGCATTATCATATTTAAGAAGTTGGTGCTAACTGCAGTCTCTACAGACACTTACTTCCAGCCACGGTATGCCAGGAGGCTCCGTTAACAGTGCCATCCTCCTTTTGGAAATCCTCTGTGTGACACGCTCTCCTTCGTGCATCTGTCATCAGCCGGTGAGTGGAGGCGTAGGAATACGCAAGCCAGCGAAAGACGTGGTCATCTGGGGTAGGCGTGTAATCCTGGGTTTTCCACATCGATCGCACCATATCGTAAGGGTATGCCACCACCAGCTCTCCTCCCTGAAGATTTCCACCCAGCACAAAAGGAATTTTTTCCATCCATGCTATTATTGCCCGTGTCTCAACTGCCACCTGGGAGAATAAGCAACAGCAGCTTTGATTCATCCTGTGAAATTTGATAATCTTTTTTCAAAGTCAGACCAGATGCAGGACTCCCACAGTGAGTTTCTTAGCATGGAGTGAGTAGCCAGCACAGAGATGTGGCCAAGAGGAAGGGCTTCTATATGGTGCCTGCCAACCATGCTTGAGAGGTCGCCACCAACCCATAAAAACTAACAAAATCTTAATGTTAGTAATTTATGCAGCAGGAACATCAATGTAGAGTGAAGCCAAGAGCAGCAACCAACAGACGTGTCCGATCATGACATTGCTCCCCCTGCCATCAACTGAAATGAGTTTTTGAAATAAGGGATTTTAAGCACAGAAATATTTCTAAAGCCCACAGAACTTCCACAGTTAAGTGTCTTCCTCTCAAATTGGGGGAATCTCAACCACTATAAATAGTTGACATTATCTTTAAAAGGCCATGTAAAAATAAGTTCATTTTTTGGCATTACAATCTAGTAAATTACTTTAGTATAAGCCACTGCATTGATTTTGCACATGCCTCAGCATTTGCTGTGTTGTTTCAGATAGGAATATATTTCAAATAAGAACAAATAAGAAAACCCCAGGAAAAATCTATATGGTGACTGAGTTTGCAAAGAGCTCATTGACACTGTGAAACTAGGGAGAAGACTGAGCCTTTCGGTGGGTTTCTCTTTGTCTACCTGTTGCTGCCTAAAAGTTGGATATCGAGTCCTCCAGGTTCTTGCAACATCCCAGGGAAAAGATGATCCTTTGGGAAACAGTTCCCTTCCCAAGGGCTGCCTCTAAAATACGAGGGTGAATGGTACTTTTACAGTGCATTTTTATTTCCACTGACTAACAAAGAAGCCTAGACAAGTAGCTTAGATCAAGTATGTAATTTCACCTACAAGTTACTAATTACTCGAGAAAAGCAAGGCTCACACCTTCAGCATGCCCCAGCCTTTATGATCCCCTCTCTCTGGCCTTACTTACAGTGGCATTTTCAGACAGGTACCAGTCAGGGATAGGAATGTGATGGTTTGGAACTTTTCTTTTACTCTTCTTCTGATCTTCTGAATCCCAGAGTAAAGAGTTTAAATCGGGGAAGTTATTGTTGATGTCAATGCCGTCCTGAGTCCATCGTCCTAAAGACCAGCCCCCTAATTCTGAACCCTTAGATTTAAAAAAAAAAATTAAAAAAGGAAGAAAAAAAAAGATGAATGTTCATTCAGAATATGGCAACCTGTGAGCTCTCCGCAAAGTGTTCATGGATGTGTCAGAGATAATTTTATATAGAGAAATTGAAGGCTTCATTATTTAATGAAATGAAATGAATAATTGGATTTTTTTTTTGTTTGGTTTTGTATGAAACCTTGAATGAGGTGAAGAAAAATCCATGAATAATTACTGTGGGTTAGCCAAAATGCTCTGGTTTGTTTTCAAGGTTTCTATTTAAGACTGGTTGTCCCCTGGGTTGCGATGGAGATAGCATATATTCCTTTCCACAGCTGTGAGTGTGACTTTTGTATTCCAGTTTTCTACAGACTGCCCTGGAAGATTTTCCAGTGCTTTTGACCAGCCCCTGCAATTTTTCCTCCTAGTGTCTGTCTTCTTCCAGACTGAATTATTACAATGCCCAACACATTGTGCTCTCCTTAAAGACACATTATTAAATTTCAACTGTGGAAGAATGCAAATTTTCACGTGCTTAGCTTGATTTCTCACGAGAAACAGATTGCATGAATTTTCCATTTTCCATAATGGTCTTCCCACTGATCTATGCACATACATATATTGGTTTGTTCTGGCAGTCTTTGTGACCCTCCTTTCCATACACATCTTCCTGTTAGCCAATGTCACATAGAATACCATTTCTTTCAGCTTTTTTCTGAGTAAGATGTTTCATTGATTTATGTTTGCTTTGATGTGTCTATTTTAAATTTATTTTGATTGCTTATAAAATATGGTCTTTGAAAAATAATAATGGCAACAGGACCATGTTTTATTCATCTACCAGAAGTAAAATAATTCCTCAATATGTTCATAATCATATTACCGCTTTATATGCCTTGTCATATCCATCCGGGTTGACTGAAGGCAGAAGGTGGATTCTAGTATCCTCAATGAGATTTACAATGCGTGGGTTTCCAGCCAGGTATTCCTGGCACATAAACTGCATTAACAAAAGGATTAGCTCACGTCCAAGCACTTCATTCCCGTGAGCTCCTGCAATGTACCGAAACTCTGGTTCACCTTTTGAAAACAAATGGAGCAGAAATGTAGTCAGAGCAGCAAATAGGTATCTAACCAAATTTCACCGATGTCAATCAGCAACATTTCACTTAAGAAGAGTCGGAGATATACCTTAATTGAACAAATGATAGATGAAAATGTACCTTTACAGAAATAAATAACTAGTTTCTGTTGCTAATTTAGTAGAAGAGGCTTACATGTCAGTGATATCTAAAGCCACTGTGTAAAACCTCCAAAACCCATTTTCCATTAATTTTTAGTTATACTCACAATTTCAACACGTTACAGGTAGATTTTAAAAGTTCTGATAATCAAAATAAGATGAAAAACACATTGCTAGTAGTTCTTTGGGACAGATGTCAAGGCTCTTAAAGGATAACAGTCAGTAACTGTACATAATTGATCTCTGACTTCACACACTCCTTTTCCTTCACTAGTCAAAAAACAGGTTCACCTATATTTTCCAAGGTTATACTGAATACCACAATACTTGCACTCAACTACAAAATACTTCAGTTGTAAATAGGAATAGTGCCAGCTATTAAAAAATTCCCCATTATTTAGTTGTCCTTTGTATGAATAACACTTGCAAACATCAACAGGACAGACCCAAACTGGCCAAGCTTTGGCTTGTGGCTGGATCCACCCTCCCAGTTTGTCTGGCCCATGATACACCCCTTGCATGTTTTCTGCAGGACTCTCAAAAACGGGTAAGTGGGCAAGACAGATTAGATGAATCATTTTGGTATTATTCTGGTGTTAACACCTGAGATTCAGAGTCTGCAGACCAAGGTCAGCCCCAAGCCTACTGAGATATTACATCTATTGTGCTCCGTCCCTTATGGCAAAGTAGAGACACATCTTAGGAGTGTGTTGCAGCACACTTCCTTGCATGGTGTGAACACATATCTGGCTATATATGGACATGGCAAAGCACAAGATGCCTTTATTCCAAAAGATGCTCCGGGCAATATCATAGTGAGATCTTTATTTTTCTCCGCAGAAGGACCAAAGACCGAATGAGTTTCTATTCTGAAGAATTGTATCACCATAGGAAACTGTACCCCAACACTCACCAGTGAAAGATGATTTGGGAGATTTGACCTGTCCTTGCTTGCAATGCATTCACACCATATAAAAAATGTAAATTTCTATCCAAAGCTACATAAATGCCCACAACTAAAATCCATTCCCCGGTGCTAAAATTCACTTTTATTTTGTTATTGTAAAGAATAAAATTATCATTAAAAAATTTGATCCCACATTCAAAATGGCTTCTATTTGTGCTCACACTCCTCTTCCCAATTTAGAAATATAATGCTGAAGTTCCTCCCACATACATTTGAAATCTTTGCTGCTGTGAATATAATTCCATCAGTGATAATTACTGCAGATACAGAGAATGAGGAGAAAAAAAAGCCAAATCCCAACACCCTTCAACAGATTTAGTTAGACTAAATCCTAACCAACTTCGTGTTCTCCTGGGTTGTCAGAGATCTCAACAGCATACAGCTTTAGTCCTTGGTTGCTTTTTCCAATATTGTAAATTCTTGTGATATTCGGGCACATTTTATTCACAGTTTTCATCAACTGCCAACAAAAAAATGACATATAGTTAGACAATGCAGCATCAAAATAGATTCACTCTGAATTCTTTCATTTCAAATTTGTTGTGGCAAAACCTCTTATTTTCTGATTATTTCTTTGTTGTAAAAGTTTTATGTTTAGTTCAAATTTATGGCTCTGCTATCACACAAAATAATGTTCAGCAGCAACAAGCTGAATACTGTCTGCTGAAACGCTACAGCGTAGGTGAGGTTCAAGATCTTTCTTACACGAGATGTATTTGCACTATTATCACAAAATTAAGGACTTGAGGGGGAAGTCAAATAGGAATAAAACCAGCAGAAACATACTACTATACTATCAAGAGGTAGTAAAACATGTTTTAAAAATGTTATGCAATGGAAAGCAACTAGCCACCTTAACATTTCTTTCTACACACTCTGTGATTTACCGTAGCTGAGTGACTTGAATGACCCAGGGTGTTAGTGGCACGTCAGTGCACATATGTTACAGGTTGCCACAGCCACATTCTGCCCAGTAGTGGAGATTTCTCTCTCCTTTGCCCTATGCAGCAGCAATTTAGTTCAAAACAAACAAACAGAGAAGGACATAATCCATTTAAACATTATTTTCCCAGTGAATTCAGACTGAACCAGCCTCCACTCATGTAGAAACCAAGCCCACCCTTCCTGTATTAAAACGTAAAATCTCATATGGGAAAATCATTAGTTAAGACAGTGTTGATGTGGCCAAAACAACTAAATAGATATAATCTGGATGACTCCATAAACACAGCAAAATATACTGCTTCAGTAAATAACAGATTCATCAGTATTTGCTCACCAAGTTTCAGCAAAAAATAGAATTAATAATGGTAACATCAACAGCCTGTCTGAAAACATTCCTCCCATCAAAATCTACTTTATTCACTGTTTCTGCACATAATGCATGACACGGTCAAAATATAATCTAGTAGCCTTAGTGCTTACTAAAGTGTTTAGGCAAGGCCATGGTTAAGGGTATAGTTCTGTTTAAATCAATGCAGTTACACAGATGTTACCCAGATAAGGATATCTGGAGTCTAAGTTGTCCCACAAACACTTTACTGTGGCATTTCAGCTGAATGTTAAAATTTACGAACAAGATTGAAAATTTATGTGTCAATAATACGTTATTGCAAATAGCTTTAAATGACAAGAAATTATCTGTCTCTATTTTTTTTTTTTTTTATTGGAAGGCATTAAAGAAAGAAATAAGGACTTTCCTGTAAATTGAAACACTAGGGACTGTTAATTAAGCAATCTTTTCATAAACAAAGCTGCATACATTATTGAAGAAATAGCATAATAAAATTCTTTGCTCACATAGTATTAATCTAGAAGCAATATTGGATGATCACAAGGCTGATGATTTCAAAATGCAATAATTAGATGTGTCTGATTCCCATGCCACCATTTAGCAAATCTAAGTGGAAACACAGTTCACATTGGGAAGAACATCATTAAAATTCCTCTCATAAAAGACTTCCCTTCTATTTATAATCATGTTGCAAAGAGACTAAAAAGATGTTATTTTTCTACATTTGTTCTTCTCACATGTTGGTTTTGTACATGTGAGAAACAATTTCTTTTGCAAATCTAAACTCAGCACTTGTCTGAAGAATAGTCAGTTATGCTCTTTCAGTGTATTGTCTAGTTTCCTATCTACTTTTCTTCACTGCTGTCATCATCATCATTGTGCTGCTATTTTCATGGAGCTCCGTTTAGCGTTCTAGGCATACATAAGTGGGTATGACATCATTTGTTGTTCCAGCTGAAACACATAGGTGAAGTCAGAGGACACTGTTTTACATTTTACAGTGTTTGATTTAAATGAGTAAGCTTCTAACTTTTTGAGACAGACTACCTTAAACCTTCATGGTTAACCTGCTCATAACGAACCAAATATAGTATCAATGGATATGGAGCTATGGACGTCTTTCTAGAGCCTCACAGACCAAAACTTAGCCAAGGTCTACTGTGTGGGGATTATTAGTTTATATCCTACTGAAAAGAGGATGAAGTGGATTATTATTGGATTGGATACCATGTTTTTCTCCAACAGAGAAAAATATTATTTTTTTCGCACTCTGCCAACAAGTACAGATATTGCATTAAAAGAAGGTCTATTGTACTTGGTTTGTGTGTGTGGCAGGGTTTTTGGTAGTGGGGGAGGGAACTACAGTGGTGGCCTCTGTGAAAAGCTTCTTGAACCTTCCCCGGCTCCAAGTTGGACCCAGCTGTGCACCAAGGCCAAGCCAATTAGTGATGGTGGCTGTGCCTCGGTGATAACATATTTAAGAAGGGGAACCTGGGAGAAAGTGTTGGAGTTGTGAGGAAGAGTTACAAGACATCTCCATGAACACTGAGGTCAGTGGAAGGAAGGAGAAGAGAGGGGGAGAGGGGTGCCAGAGCAGACCCCACTTGCATCCTGTGGTGAGATGGCAGGGCCACCAACCTGCCACCCATGGAGGTCACTGGTGGAGCAGAGGCCGACCTGAAGCTTGTGGAGGAGCCCACACCAGGACAGGAATCTGAGCTTAAAGGAGGCCGGGTCTCTGAGGGGAGAAGCAGCTCCTGCTGTTGTAGTTTGGCACTAAGAGGACTGCAACACGCAGAGGTGACCCCCACTGGAGTAACATGGGAATGACTGCAGCCTATGGGGAGGACTCATGTCAGAGAAAGTTAATGGAGGACTGTTTTCTGGGAGAGGGGAGCTATGTGGAGCAGGGGAAGAATGCCAGAAGTTCCCCTCCTCCCCAGGATAGAAGAAGCAGCAGGCTGACCACAAGCCCTATCCCCTGCCCCCTGCACTGCTGGGGCAGATGAAGTAGAGATATCTGGAGTGGAGCTGAGCCCAGGAAGAAGAGAGGGGTAGGGGGAAGGTGTTTTCAAGGTGTGGTAATGCTTCTCACTGTCCTACTCTGTCTGTTAAGTGTTATTGTCGTTGTTAGTGTCTGAATTAAATTTATGTTCTTTCCCTAATGAGTTTGTCTTTTGACTGTGACTGTAATGGGTGAGTCATCCCTCCCTGTCCTTATATTGATTCTTGAGCCTTTTGCTCTCTTTTCTCCTTCCTAGAGCTGGGGGGAGAGGGGGGAGTGAGCAGCTGCACGGTGCTCAGTTGACCTCTGAGCTCAAACTACAACAACCATTTTAGCAGGTTAAAAATAGCTTTATGTAATGGATAAATTATGTTACTGTTCCTCTCCTTGCATCCTCTTCAAACTGCAGGAAACTCCCTCCTGTGCTGACATATCACTGCATCCATGCAGCTCCCCAAGATGTGAAATAGGGAAGATGAGCCTGTCCTCTCTGAGCTATCTCTGAAATCAAGCTGCAGAGCAGAAGCTTTCCTAACATGCTTGGCACTTCAGTGCTTGTAGGGTACCAAGAATATAAATTTAGGAAAGCAGTTAGAAAGATTTTAAATGTTCATTACTAGTGAGAAAAAATGCTGAGGAACCAAGTTCAAAGTGTATTACAAAGAATGGAAATACTTGTATTGGCCTTATTAAACTCCCCATCATCTCTTTAATTGCAAGCATGTGATTACTTTCTGAGCCAAAGAACCTTTCCTGAATTAGGGCAACTGGAGTAGACTCCACTGTGGCTCTTTTGATAACAGTATGGATATAGTATTGTAGTTAAATGTTTATATGTAAATACAATACTGAAAATGAACATATTTCATATTGGCTTTTCTCATACCCATTTCCTACGTATAGCACAACAGGTCACCTGAAACGTCACAGTGTTTTCTTTACGCTTTGTACAAACTGTCAAACACAATTGATGATCACAGTCAGTCAGGGTTTTATTAACAACTAGGAGGACTGTAAAACACTTTCACAATTACATTCACCAACAGTTCATATTTGACGGTTCCTATTTGTTTGTCATTACCAATTATTTACCCTGTTAATGCCCTGGAAAAAGACTGCATGCAGTCTTTGAAGAAGCCCCACAAAACTGAAAGTCCAATTCCTCCATTTTGCAGAAAAGGTGTATTAAATGTAGGTCTATGTGCCATCTACACTTAGAGGAGGCAAAAGGACTCTCAGTCAGTACCTTTCATGTTAGAGGTATTCATCCTCTGTGGAGATCATAAAATAATTTAGGTTGGAAAAGATCCTTAAGATAATCGAGTCCAACTGTTAACCTAACACTGCAAAGATCTCTGTATTTCTTGTTCTGCTGCGAGCCAAAACAGAAGCTACCTCCTCCTTGAGCTTGGAGACTATCAGATAGAGACTGTCAACCTGGCATTGCATGCAGCCTAGGATGTTTGCTGGGTTTTGCTCTATTCTTCTACCTTTGGTCGTTTCACATTCAAATAAACCTGTACAATTGGTAACAGATGCAGGGCTCTTCAATGTTCTGTATCATTACATCATGTCCATTAACACAGCTGACCATGAAGAGCAGCACAAGACTTTAGGGGTGCTTGGAGTCTAGCTTGTCCAAAGACGTGAGTCACATCTCGTTAAATTGGTTTCAAAATTAACACTCCTATTTCCTAAAAAAGATGTAATCTGGGTTTGTTATTTCAAAGACAAGGTTGTACTCAAATGTGCATCGCAAACTATTTCTGGGGATATCTCCCAACCATTTCAACAGCTTCCTATACAGCATGAATACATCGTGTAAATATTCTGGACTGTAAGGCAATTCTGACTTCTACATATGAAATACAGCGAGTGTTCCCACTGACTGAAAGAAGAATCTTGAATGCTCTTTTAAGAGAAAAAAATGGTACTATAAATTCCATCTTCCTAAGCAGAGAGTTCTATTAAAATAGTCTGACACTGAGAAAATCCCTCCCTCTCACATATACTTGACATATTGCAATGTAATGTAATGCTTCCAAAACATGGCCCCGGGAACACCCTCTCCTCTTCCTTCTTTAGTGTTTATGATAAATAACTTCAAAGAACAGCATTTTTCTAGGATAGTTGGCAGTGAAGTAGCTAACAAAACTGACAATAATGCACATTATTTTTTTCAAATAAATTTAAGTTTACTCTGGAAATTGACAGTTATTGTTCCATTTTATACTCAGGAAAGAAATTATAAAGTTCTAAAAATAGTTTTGGGGATGTAAGACTTACTGTAATGCAACCCACAATCTTCAGCCTACCAGCAACAGAAACCAATTAGAACCCAATGATCTCAATAAATTAACTATTTTGACACAGAGAAACCCAGGAATTGGGAGAGCATAGTCAAAGACAGTTCAAAACTGACCAGCTCTCAGCCACAGCCACAAATTTTCTACCTGTATGAAAAGTGGGAAAATATTCTGTTTTAAAGCTGCATTTTTTTTCCCAAAGATATTTCTAACCTGACCAACCTGTCTTTCTTCAAGGAGAATGTAAAATACATTTTATTGTTCTTGACAGTAATTATGCCAATTGAGTTTCTACTTGTCTCATCTTTGTGCTAAGAAATATAGGCCACAAAACCTCTACTGAAATAAATGTGTGACTCAGTGCACAATTGCTCAATAAAAACGAATGGTGATTCATGCAGTATAAATATACTGAAAATTCAGCACACAGCAAATGATTCACACACTTCAAGTCCAAATATATTATCTTCATAGTTGAAGAGAAAGCAGGCAGAAACATTTCTTTAGGACAACCCACACCTGTGTCTGTGGTGATATGAAGTTAGATTGAAAACAATAACAAAAATGACAACAAGATTGCTTGTTTGAAGTTAAAGGAACAAGATTAACAAGGCTGGTAGATTTAAACTTATACTAACAGGATTTTTTTTCTAGTGCTTTTTTTTGGTGAGTTTTTGGTGATTTTCACAACTGTGAATACAGAATTGGACTCTGTATAGTTTATTCTAATTATCCAAATCCACTAAAATACAGGAAAATTCTGATGGCTAAGTCAGGGTCAAATCTGAAAGGAGAAACCACTGTAACAATCATCACTCAAACACACATGGAAGAAGAATGATGGCACATTATGTGTAGATACTTCCTTTGTCACGTAGTGTCACTTGTTTAAGGTTAGATAATATATAAATTAAGACTTTGGAATTTTTATAGACTGCTGCTTTTAATGGATTAAAACAGAAAAAAAAAAATAAAATAGATTGCAGTCACTGTTCAATATTTTTAACAGGTAGAATTCAGATTCCATAAGACCTCAAAAGCCTGCACCCATCCACCCGTCATCCAGGAGGTCACACATCAGCCTCTTTGCCTACCTGCCTCATTTCCTTGTAGTTGTGATGCTTAAAGTCAAGATTATCTGTGGTTGTCATTTCATTTCTTCTGTGGTAATAATTATTTGGGTCTGAGAAAAGAAATAAAAGAATTTTCATGTGCTTATGAATTTCAAATGTAATGATGTGTATCCATAATGCACGCAAGGAATGTGGAAATCTGTATTCCACTGTCCTATATGTATTTAAAACAGGTTTTCAAAAGCAAAACTCAAAAAAATGACAAATTTGAAATATTTCTAATTACTGCACAAGTCAGCTCATATAGATCCATACAGAAGCAAGGAGGCAGCAGGCATCAGCTTGCTAAACAGCTACTCTGCATAAGCAACTAAACTTCAGTAGAAAAGCAGAAGGGTATCCTTAGGCTATGGAGGAGGGCAAAAGACACTGGAAAATGATGAGTCAGATGGAAGATAAAAGAGTGGAAAAAAATCACATCAGAAGAAAAAGCCACAGTAAATGTTTTGTGTCTACTTGATTAATTTCTTATTACAAGGAATTATCTTTTAGTTTTCTTGATGAGTATTTTCAGAGTCTATGCACTGATTGCAAAATACAGAAAGGATCTACTGTGCATATTAAACATTCCTGATTACTTTGCTAAACATGTTTTTGTTTTGGTTTGTTTTTTTTTCTTTTGTGGAAGTCAGAGGTCTTTTTTATTTTGAAATTAGCATATTCATTTCTATATGGATATAATTTATAGTTTGTGTGTTTTGAAGTATCAAAGGAGAATATGTAGATAGAACAAAAACCTCTGTTTCCTTGACTTTCCAGGCCATTCTCCTGGAAAAAAAAAACAGGCCAAGACTGTTAAGGCTCAGCTTTATATTTCTTGATATATGTGCTCCTGGCCTAATCTATTATGGTTTATTTTTAGAAATAAACAAGTTTATTTGGAAAACATCAGACACAATCCTTAATTTACCATATCTGGGATGTCTGGAATTTGAGGAATTGTTTGTCAAACCAGTGGTTGTCAGGCTGCTATGAAAAATTGTTTCCCTTCGCACAAAATCATCTTCATTTGGTTTAAAATTATTGTAAAAAAAAAGCCAAATATGAATGCCTAAATATCATCCTGTCTTATTTCAACACAGCCAAAAGACTCTGTCTAGAGAAGAAAAATGATGTTTTAAAAGAGTATCATCTAGCATTTCTGATTTTTTTGGGGGAAAAAGAAGTATAATTGTTAGTAGGAAGAATACATAGATACTGTCCTTAGATACAAGCACTTAATGAAATTATGAAAAACTCGTAACACTTAAAAATATCTTAACATTTTTAAGTTTCATATTTCTCACATTAAAATATCTAAATTCTCAAATTTGTTCTTCCCATAAAATTCTAAAAGCATTTGAGTTTTTTTCTTATGTGGAAAGAAAGCAAAATTTGAACTATTTAAGTTATTTATGAAATGAAACATGCAAGTTCCATTAAGCTTCACTGTAACAGTACTCATCTCTCTACCATTTATTTTCTCTTCATTCACATGCTCATCTCCATGTCCATTCCCTAATCTACAGCAGAAACACTGGAACATCAGTTGAATTCTGCTCTACAAATATGACTGAAAAATATAAAAAAAAAAAATCTTGCCTCAACAAAATCTGGTTATTCAGTGCAGTCTGCCCTTTCCAGTGAGAACTTATCCTATAACAAGGCCACCTTGAATTGGATTTGAATTGGAATCTAACCAGATGATAAAACAAGATTTCTTTGGTTATTAAAAAAAAAAAAAAAAAAAAGTTTTGAAGAATCAAGAGGATTAAGTTTCACATAATTCACCTGCATTTTTAGGTCTTCTTTCCAACATAACTGCAGGCTAAATTGATGCAAGTCCACTGACAGCAACAATGCTGCACTAACCCTGCTGATGTCTCTGGAATGTCAAACCCCTAAAGGTCAACCCATGTTAATTTGTAGAGATCACTCGCTAATACATTGATGACTGAGAAATGGAAATCATAAAAACCCCACTTCTTCTAGAAGGAGACAATGTATTTAATGCCACACAGAATATATTCACAACTGTAAAAATAGGCCTCTGTTGTGAAAATATAAAAATAAACATCATAGAGCTGCCAGGATGTTGAAGGTTTTCTCTATCACCATAAGCCAAAATATACAGCAACTGATATTATTTCCTGATACTTTAATCCCATTCCTTTAAAAGTCTGGCACTTTTTCCATACATCAAACATTAATTTCATGGGAATGACTGTGAATTCTGGAGAGTTGGTGGAAACTTAAAAAACTGTACAGTGAGAATGATTGTATCTCTGGTCCTTCCTCAAAAACAGTGTACAATTTGACAGCTCCCTAGAGAATTAGCACTCATATTTTGCCAGGCTCTACTGTGAGTCTGCTTGGATCACTGGATTTCTGCTGCAGCAGCAATACAGATGAGAAAAATAAAAGCTAAAATGTAGAAAAGCATACAAGTCTTGCGCACAGCTGGTTAGGTCCACGTTGGCAAAAATTATTTTCTTTAATAAAACAGAGAATAGGAGACTAAGAAATTCAAAGCACAGAAGAATTAGAATTGAAATATACTCATTATTCATGGCACTATCTCAGAGAGTCTCTCTTCCAAAGAGAAAAGATCCTGCAAAAGTGTGACACTCCTATTTATACAGAGGAATATGTTAGTTTTTTTCTACCACTAATCTATCTTTGCATTACCAGTAGAGCTAATAAATTTTGCAGTTAAAGGTAGCTTGTTACCTTCATACTTCTGTTCTCTGAAAGATGAATAAGTGCCTAGGAAGCTCTAAATTGCTCAACTACTTTCCAGCATAAGAGCTCTGGGGACTGCCCATATAAAGTACCAGAGAGGACCGATTGCTCAGCGGTTTGACATATAAAAGGGATTTTATGTTATATTACAGCTCTACATAGCACCTTAAGCAGTGCAACCTTGGTGCTTCCTGTTATTATGCTAACGGCAACAATGCGTGGTGGTCTTTTTTTTCTCCTTTAGTTTTCAGTGCTCTTTTAACTGGCACTGGAAAAGTATGAAGTGAGTTTGCAATGGCTTGCAGTTGAAATCAACGTTCACAAAACGATATTATCAAAATGCTCTCATTTAGTAAGTGAAGCTCGCATCCACTCCCAACACGATTTCTTCGTATGCCTCATTCTCACAGAAGTCCTGCAGTGAGTTGTACGGTCCATCATACTGATGGAGTTGCAAGCTCAGAAATGGTGCTCATATGGTACTCCAAATGGACAACATAATGAAGTCAATCTAAGTGTTTTAGATAAGTTTATAATAAAAATAATATTCTAGGCTAAATCCTTTAGACTGCCTTAAAAAACTCAACATGCCATTTTGCGAATGACTGATTTTTTTCATTTCCATATAAGTGAATATTTCACTTGTCTTCCCAAAATTGAACATGTCACAGACAGCACATGTGTAATCTTGAAAAAATCTGCTTGCAGATATCTCAGATGATTCTAAGTATTTTTCCATATGATCTATTTCATGGCAGTCATGAGCAATAGCATCACACATTAAATTGGCAATGAAATCATATTCTTCAGCTATACATGGATTCTTTTCTATATATGTTGACATATAGTCAAATATCAAACAACTAACTCCAGTTAAGTATAATGAATGCTAATAATGTGTAAGAAAAAAAACCAAATACTTAACTTGCAGTAGTTGTTTTTAGTACAGTTATTATTATTAGCTGTTATTAGTACAGTTTTATTCTGATAATAATGGTAATTCTGAAGATTGTTAATACTTCTTCAGAATAGCACACTTCATTTTACAAATAAAATATGGGAAAAAACCCTTTTAATGACATCCATTGCATTGCAGGGGGATGTTACACAACTGTCTTGATGAGCATGGAGAAACATAATACATTGACCTTTCCCAGGAGAAAGATTGAATTTAGTCTCATTTTTATTCAGTCTTTGCTCAGGCAAACTCCCCAAAAAGTTTTAAATTGCTCAAGATTAAGTTTTAGCTTTGCAGTGATAAAAGCAGAACACAAGGACAGACTGTCACTCTAAGCAAAAATTTACTCTCACAAGTAGTTTGCTGAATTTAGTACTGCTATCTACACGATCACTTATAATGAAAGATACTTGTAGAAAGTCACAGTTTTATACGAAATGAGCACAATTCTAGGCTTAACCATGTAGCCTGACAATAAGGGACCAGCAATGAAAATAAGACTGAATGATGCATCCACTGCAAAACACAGTACTCCATTACAGAGTAGTTAAAGTTAATTTTTTATCTTGGATGGAAAGTGATGGCATAATCATGATACCAATGATAGTTTTCTATATAAGAATTATTAAAAATTAAATTTCATCACAAATTTATTCCATTAATATAATTGCCTATTGCCTTGAATACTCTACAGTATAAATAAATGCATGAAGAACTCAGCTAATTTTCTCTCTCCAATCTCTGGGTACTTTTGATCATATGTAGTTTCTTTTTGATTTTTCTTAGGTTTGAGAAAGAACAGGCAAGGAAAGTACATCCATCCCTTTGAGGCAATTGCAAAAGATTGTGTGTGTCAGTCTACATCTATGCAAAACCCAACATTTTTGGAAACTAGTGAGGAAATTAAATTCTGGTGCTTTTGTCCTTTTTATCCTCTGCAGGAAATGGCAGCACTACCCTCTGCTCTAAGTAAGATTTTGTAGCATCTTTGCTCCACAGCTTAATGTTTTTCCCTTGGTAAAACAGCAAATGACTTCTGTTGCCTGAAAAGATAGCACCGACACAGTCAGATAACACAGCTTCTTTTTTTTTTTTTTTTTTTTTTTTTATAGCTACTGTTAACAGTCTAGAGAAGGTTGTTTGTCAAAACTAGCCTACAATACACCAAAAATGTATGACATGAATAATACATAAGCATTTCACTGATAAAAATTACAATCATTTTATATAATACTATTAGATAATCAATATCTTCTCTGCTCCAATTATCTAAATATTATTTTCTCATGATTTCTCCAACTTTTAGTACACCTAGCATATGCAGGAGATTTTATTAAAAGAACCCTAGAACCCTACCCACAGGAATGGGTTCTAGCTGTCTTTAACCATTTCCATCACATTTTGCAAGTGCTAACAAGCTTTCCTAGAATCTTAGTATCTTGTTCAGGTTTCTTCTTTATCTGTTATTCCTTTCTTACCCTCCATTGTGAGCCTACATGATGGAAAGCTGATACAGAGTACGGACCGAATGCAAATCACTTAATTTATTCAGGGATAAAACCTATCATTACAAGTTTAAAAGATATGAAAATAAATTCATGGTAATGAAAAATTACTTACTTTCCTTCAGCCCCATTTTTTTCCTTAGGATATTTCCCTATGCCCCGTCTGCCCGTGCACTGTCATTGCCTCAGAACATTGTGCATGGAAGCTCTACAACACAACCAAAGTGCTCCTCCTGACAACTTGATTTCTTGTTTGTTCACACTCAGGGTACAAATATCATCAAACCCACTCCAGGTATTCATGGAAACTGAGCATGGCGTAATTTCTTTCATGTGTTTTGGGGCTTTGGAAAGGATAGAGGTGTGTGAACTGACAGAGTTCCACCTTCTGATTTTGATGAATCTGGGACGCTTGCTCAGTTTTATGGAGGAAATCCCTGTCAGAAAAAAGCCCTTGATTTCTAGCTGTGCAGTCAATACAGTGTTTGGCAGTGCTATCAAAGAGGTTGGACCCATGGCCAAAACAGTCAGTTATCAAACTTGAAACAAGTAAGATGACACCAATAAAGGGTGAAGAAGTCCAGTTACAAGGAACAGCAAAAAATAAGTCATGGCCTGTAGTAAGAAAACGTGCATGGAAAGGCCCCTGCAACCTGGGGAAGAGCTTTTTCTTAAGAGCCTTGCGTGCGATGAATAAAATGAGCTAGAAGAAAGAAACGTCAGTTCTTTCTGAGCTAAAAAGATGGGTCAGCAACTTATCAAAACCTATTAGTTGTCTCAGTCCAATTACATTTTGAATAAACACACCCCATTCCCATTGTGTTTCTCAGTGAATGATTCTGGCATTTTCTTTCAGGAATAAACTGATACAGCCACTGCAGGCAATTAACTCAATAAATGACTACCAGGAAGAAGCACTGATGCTGTTTCTATGCTAATCTAAGACCTGCAACAATCTGTGGCAGCACTCATTGTCGCAGTGCTGGAAGTGCAGATATGTTCTTACCTTGGTAGCACCTTCCCACTGATACATGAAGCTGAAGGGTGACAAATGCTAACACTGCAAAGCAGAATTTGGGCCTGCATGGGTGTATACCAAATAAGAATCTAGTGTAAATAACTGCTGCACTTAGTAAGGATCACCTTTCTAAATATTGACATTTTTGCTCTTTCTTCTTCAAGTAGTTCTATGGAATAGAAAAGGATCATGAGAATTTCCCTACAAATTTCTCTCCAAAATGGTATGAGCGTCATCTCTGTTATTCCCTGGAGACCCCTGTGCCTGTCCTGCATGCCAGTGAAGTCACAGTGCAGAAGAAAGCTACGTTTTTCCTCCAGCCTCACAATCTGTGTTATAGAGAGTGGATCCTCTGCAAACCCGCACAAGAATTTGGGATAGATCACTGCTCTCCAACAGCCCACTAGTTAATTCAAAAACTGAGGGGAAATACTGGCTCTGGAATTGCACCTCCAGGGTAAAAGGTACAATGTGAAACAAGCTACCTGCAGAGCTGGAGTTTTCTAAACCAATAGTTGAAATAAATCAGAATCCTACTGAAAACATGGATATTCACATACATAGGACACCTCTGGTCACTGCCATTCAAGTCCAGGATGTATTTGCTATCTCCAGAAAAGCAGCTGGCCAAGAGCTGCTAACCTTCACTGCTTCATGGTAATACACCTACAGACTAAGTTTTATGACAATATTTGCCCCATACTTTGTCAGAGAATTATCTCTTCCATGACCAAGATTTTTTGTTTGTTTGTTTGTTTGTTTGTTTTTGTTTGTTTGTTTGGTTTTTTTTTTTCCATGAGTATTTAAACATCTAAAGGACAAAAATTAGGCTACCTCTGCTTGGCATGTGAAGACCCTACATCAACAGTGGAACTGGAGGCAGCAAGTCTCTGAACAGCAGCAGCAACAGTTAAAGTTGTAATGATAGGCTCTGGAAAGGCAGTTCTCTTTCTGGCTCTAGTATTTCTGAAAATACTATTCATAGTCCCCTGCAAAAAAAAGAAAAAGCTATCCCCAAGGTGACAGAATTTAAGATCAAAGGGAAAAAAAAAAGTAGATGAGAGATGTGGAATGAGTAGAGGGCAACTTAGAAAAGGTTTAAACAAACAGTTTTTCAAATATTCATATATATACCTGTGTAGACACAAATTCACCATAAGAGTATTTACAATGTGCTGAATAGAAATATGGTTTTGCCATAATTTGCAGTATTGAACAATCTTTTTTTTTTAAGTGGTCTTGTATAAGGTTTCACTTTGCATACACTGTTTAGCAAAACCCTAATTGCATTTTTCACTCATATAAGAGAAACTGCTAACACCTGAACCTCGTGCTAAGCATCAGGTTGTATCTTTTCCACAGTCTTTACTGAGGATAGGACCATTTACCCTCACCTGAGACTTATCAAGGATCATGCTGGATTTGATAACCTTGAAATTTGCTAGAAATTCTTTACATCCCCAAATCCCCTTCTTCCCTTCTACAAGATAATCACTAGTTCAGTCACAGTATTTGCTCTCAAATTAGTTCAAGGAAGTCCTATGGCCTGTACAATGAAATAAAAAAAAAAAAAAATTAAACTCAGACTACATAATTATAATGGTCCTTTCTTGCCTTAAAAGTTTAAGACATCTGAAAGTGACTGTCCTGATACATAATCCTATTACCTCCCTAGTACATGTGCACTCAGTAAGATTAATTGCATTGCACTTCAGCCCAAACAACAGGGAAAATCTTGTTAGATCATACATGCAACCTCGTTTTATTAATAAAGCCACTCATAGATACTATGCAGTTGTGTTTGAAGAGTTATCCTGATACTGTCCATGTATCTGGACAGATATTTTTGTTTCCTTTTGCATAACTCTACTCATAAAAGATAGGTATTCTATTGAAAGCAAAGATACACGAAGGAAATAAAATTTCTGAGACTTGGCACAGGTGGCCACATCAACATCAACTGAGAAAGACTCTTACCTGGCAAAGGACACCCTAGGATTTCCAGTCTCATACAGATGCTACCTTCTTCGAACCAGGACCGGGGGTTTATACGGATATAGCGTGCAACCAGTGGCACCGGCAACATATTGAGAACTGGGATCTCTTTCTCACTGTTTCCTTCAAAAATCTATGTAGGCCAAACATATGGAAATGGCAAGATCAGTTCTTCAAAAAGTCTTTTAGCATTTTTGGTGATAGAAATAAATAAAGTCACCTGGTACAGCCCCACATTGATGGTGGCTCAGGCCAGAACTGCTCTTCAAAGAACACAGTCCCTCCATACCCCTCAGAGAGGTGCAAAGGAGCCAGAGCTCTACACCCTCTCTCCATCAAAAGGCATCTCATTGGCATGAGATGTCCACAGGGACCAGCAGACTGATGCTAACACTTGCATGGGCCATGCAACAAGAAACATGTCTCATCACAGGCAAGACCACTGCCAGGGTGGCATTCACATCCATAGGCAGACACATGCAGATTTATCATATAGGATATTCTGGGTCCTTCTCTATGTTATGTAATTTGCTCTTAACATTAGCGGGATCACTGAGAGATAATGCCTTGTAGTCTTGCACTGACTAATCTGGAAAATCAAAACTCCTTGAGGACAGCCCACACTTTCCAACCACTGCTCTGCATAAAACATCAGTTTCACAATACTCACCACATCTCCAGATTCATTTCTGACAGCAGTCCATGCATGACTGTCATTGCTCACCAATACTCTGTAAGAGGTCACCCAGTTACTCCTTCAAAAAGACAAAGAATATCTAAGTTATTTTTTCATAACTTAGAATGACTGAAAATTATGTTTAATGTAATAAAGCATGTGAGACTGCTAGCAGTGGAAATCCCACTTGGCAAAGCCATGTCAACACTTGTCTGAAAAAGTGACATACAAATCTAGATTCAACAGATAATTAAAACAGCCTAGCGCATAGAAGCAAAAAAACCCCAAGATAATATTCTGGGATTCCAGGATGTGAGGGATTATTGCTTTCCTTACCTTCTATATGCAGAGTTTGGGATAAATGGCTTATCTAGAATGGATGTATCAAGTATTCAAAAGTCTTACCTTTTCAACTACAGAACATATATTATTTCTTCTGTTATTATGGGAAAAAAAGTAATAAAACCTCTAGGGTGAAAAGTCCATGAATTTCAACCAGCCAAATTTTCATTTCTTCCAATACAAGAATGACTGGAACCTGCAGTCATTCTTGTATTTCTTAGCAATAGATAGGAACAAAGAGACAATTCTGTCTCTGCACAGGAGAGTCCAATTGATCACAATACTAGTGTGCTACTACAATATCTACATCAATCTTCTGTATGCTGATCTTTCTAGTGGCCCGCTATCTGATTTACAGCAAAATCCCCTTCAATCTAAAAAAGCAAAATCTTCATTCGTACTTAAATTATGCTTTGTCTGTATTCAGCTAAAGAAGATTGTGAGAAGAAATAAAATGCTGCTTACTATATTCTGAGAGGAGTTAAATCTACATAGCCTTTACACAGTCTGGGCATTCCCCATGATAAAGTATATACAGCTATGGAGAAGGTAATGCCCTGACTCTCATATGTGTTTGTCTGAAAGGGCAGCAGTAATTTATTTTTTTCCCTAACATCATTCTTGTTTCAACAGACAGTGACTTGGAGGAGAGTTGTGGCTTGGAGTTATCTTTGTACTATAAAGTCAGTCCAGGCTGATTAAATCCTCTATTCATGTATATAAACTGATTGTATGTAACCAGCACTTCTCTAGAGCAGGCACTCTTGGACACGGGTTCTTAGCTAAGCTACACAGATTTCTGGGATTGAACCCAGGGTAAGGAAAGCTCTCGGGACTAGAAAGAATAAGGGCAATTTTGGCAGTTATGGGAGAAGTAGCAGAGCATATGGATCAGAGATAAGGGAGTACGTGGAAGGACAGACACACCTAAGAAAAGCTTCCCCTTGTACTGTACCCATACAAATGCAAATTTGCTTTTCTTTTAAAATCAACAAATAACATTAGCAAACTACACAGGAACACACAGGTTGACTTCACTGTGTTTACGTTTAAAGGGATAAACTAGCTTTTATGTGTTCACTAAAAGAAAATCAGTCTTCTAGTGAAGACCAAAAAAGGGGCAGTGGCAGAACAAGAGAAAATTCATCAGCCACAAGATGATCACAAGTTCACCCAGCTTTTTCTCGTACAAAATACTGACCATCAAATAATGCCTAGGTCAATGCATGGCAGCAGAAAATGTATAATTTTACATTTTGATCTACTATTTCATTTTCTGATTATCAATGGTCCCAGTTACACAAAAGATTCAAACTGATGTCCAGACTTACAATGACACCTAAACCCAAAGATTAGATAAATTGGATTTTAAAAAGCACTTCTGTATGTAGCATATGAATATCCCCAAAAGTCAAAGATGAGAGGTGATTTTGAAAAAATGACTCAACAAACCCAACTTTGTTTTATACACTAAACCAGTCCTTTGCAAATCTTTCACCAGTATTCTTCAATAAATTGATTTTGCCATTCATTTTAGTTTAAATGAAAAATCTTGACTATTGCTAAGCAGACTGAATTGTTTGTTACTGTTTTGGAAAGATGAATACATCTATCACTTGTAATGCATACAGTACTTCAATTTTTCTTAAACAACATTAACAAGTTAGTAGCACTCTGAAAATACTGTCTGCCTGTGACTAGAAGATATCCTGGGTTAAGGGACTTACTGGAGATCTACGAAGTGCCACATTGGCATCTCAAGTCTTCATGGCTGTAAAATGATATACAACAAAATAGACAGTGACTTCAGCACACTGTATAAGTTTCTATTAACTCTTGTAAGGAACTTTACGTTCTTCCTTCAACTTCTCTGTGATTGTAAGGGGAAGGAAGGCAGATTTACTTCTAGCAAAGATGGAATTTGGAAATGGCCAACATCAAAACTCCAGGAAGAGGAAATACAGATTTTTCTGATTGAAAAAAAAAAACAACCTTGAGAACAAAATTAATGGGTTTGAATGGGGGTGGCAGTGGTAGTGTACATAGTTAGTGCATATAAAATTGTGTTAGATGATGTTGGGGTTTCTGTTTTGTTTTCTTGGGGGGGGGGGGGGGGGGGGGCGGTTCTGTGTTCTTTTTGTTTGTTTGTTTAGTATTGGGTTCTTTTAGTATTCTTGGCTACTTTTCAACACCAAGTTAAAAGACCAAGACAGTCAATGTCACAAACCAAATAACATCGTTGTTTCTGAAGTATTACAGAACTTTTTTCACTTCAGCTGCACAAATAGGATTAGGAAGGCAAACACAATACATCCATATTCATTACTCTACACCTGGAAAAGAAATTCAAACAGAACACCAGAGTCGTATAAAAACAAGACAAGAGTGGACATTCTCTATAATTGAGAATTTTGCAAGAAAATCATGGCACATATAGAAAGTTCTTAAAACAACCATCTTAATTTAGTGACATGGGAAAATGTTGCTGTTACACTAATATTTCCAGGCTAGGAATTTATTTACCGTATTTTAATTTTCCCACTCCCTACAGTTACAAAGGTTCAAACCTCTCCCAGAGGAAAATGTATACTAATCAGTCGTACACTTGAGAGGCAACAAGTAACATGCTTTCCAGAGGCAGTCTGCCAATTAAAATACAAATGGGACTATATCCAGTCTTGTACATTTGCAGTATAGAAGGAATACAGAGGGCCATGAGAGGAGATAAATCAGCATAAAGTAATAAGTCTCACACCACATCCTATTAACTGTGCTTTCTTGTAAGGAATAAGCATTCTCTTTTCATTTGTTGAGATGCAGAATAAAAACATCACAGGTGACCAGATCCTTCTCCCACTGGCCCTAAATGAAAAGCTGCCTTTAGGGTCTTAAATTCTTCCCCCTTTTTTTTCAGCATCATCAGAAAAACAGCTTCTGCCATTATTAAGAAGGCTGATGTAAATTCAGATTCCTCTTGGAAATGGCATCTTCTCTCCCGAAGTCACATTCCCCGTAGTGGGGAAGGGAAACTGCACGTAGTCTTGTGTTCAGAGTATCTGGAAAACTAGCAGAAGCTAACGCACAGGGCTTCTGACTGGGCAGCTGAGTATCTTTAAATGCCAGATATTTCTGCAGATACAGACCAGCAGAAGAGCATTCGACATACTAAATCTTCTTGAAAGCTGCAGATTTTCTACACATGTGCAGCACAGGAGGTCTGATGCTTTCAGGAAGCAGATGGATGTGTTGCACATGCTTGAATCAACAGCCAGTCTGTTTACAGTAAGCACAGTGCTTCCTGGAACTGAAGAGTTTAACATGTACATGGTGCTCAGTTTATTCATGTAGACATCGAAATCTAAAGCTTTCAGGGAAATCCATCACAGAAGCATGACAGCTAAAGCGAAGTCTCATGCTAGAAGAAATATTCTGGAATGTCATCTGCTTTGTGTTGTTACCTGATGACAGGAAGATCCCTCTCTCATTAGGTTTGGGATTTGCAGACGTTAATTTCTCCAGCACATCACACTGAATGTTTTCAGGGCCCATCAGCACAGAACAATAAAGCTAAGGAAAGCTGAAAGTGAGCCACAAGCTTCACAGTACTTAGAATGTCCCTGCCATTGTTTTAGAGAAGCTCTTCTGAATAAAATCTCCCTGGACCCACTATTATGCTCCTCCCATATTTGTTGGTTTTATAGAGTCAAGGAGACATGATTCAGGGAAAGTCCTATGCCAGCATTCAGAAAAGAGTACACAAGTTATCAAGCTCTTTCTTGACAGGAAGCTAGGCAATGCAGAACTTACTGCATGACAATATCATCAAAAATATCTAAGGTTACCTCTAGTTCATCAAGCTCTAGCAGAAATTGTTACTTACATGACTGCCTCACGAATTTCACCAATACTAGAAAAGGATCATGACATACAGATTTGACAGAAGTCATTTGGATTCAGGTGCTTCCCATTAATAATCCTTCTTAAAATTTATGTCAGCTTTATCTCTCCAGGAGAAATCTATCTGAAAAGTCTCAGTATCTATTGCCAACATCAATCAATTCATTTCACAGAAATTAAGTGCAAAAATAAAAATATTGTTCAAATTCACTTAATGTGGTGGATTTTTTAATTGTATTTAATTAGCTTCAGGTTTTTACCTATAATGCGTTAGCTTCAGGCAAGGCTTATTTGAACATCTCTGATTTAAAATTCAGTATCTTGTGTCGCATGTAAATGTTCAACTTGTTCATGTCCATCTGAAAAAAAAGACAAACTAAGGGATTAAGTGACTTGCCCAGGGACAGAGAGGAAACCAGAATCAAAGTGGAGAATTAAAAGCAGATCTCCTACAGCCTTAGCAGGTTCCCATCCAGAGAATCAGCTTTTCCTTATCTAACCACATCATCAGGCTACTGAGCATAGGGAAGGACGTCACGACAGCACCAGAACAACAAAACACTTCCTGTCTTGCCTTCCCCAACATAATTTCCTTACTTTTCTTTGTGTGTTAGCCACATAGATGAATCCCAGCTTGGCACAACACACAGCGAGTGTTAAATGAGAAGCAGTGGAGGGATGCCAGGCGTTTGGCTGCCCAGCCTCCAGCAGGCAAGTACATCAGCTGAGACTTCTGACTATTTGGGTATGGTTTTATTTGTTTGAACAGCATCTGCTGTGTGTAATATTTTAAGGCCAAGTTTCCCAATTATGGAGAGCTGAATAAGCAACAAGTGAAATAAATCTGATACTCTTTATCCTAGTCTCTAAGGATGCTTTGCCACATCATTAAAACCCCACAGGATTTGAGATAGATGAAAAAGGTTGGCAGGTGCTGGTGAGCCAAAGTTCAATTCCACAGTGGCAGAGATGCAGGGGATGAGACTAGGAAACATCAGTAGAGTTCATGTTAAAATCATCTACAATGGACCTGGCTCCAGTTGACCATGCTATTCTTCTGCTATCATGATAATCTGATTTATCTGCATTACAAAACTCTAAAATTAATAGAAAATAGAACCAGACAGGCACACAGATGTGTATCCTTCAATAATGTATAAATTGACAAGGCAAAATACTTGAAATAGCAGAATCTCTGTACCAAAAACATGCTAGACAGACCTTAGATTAAAATGTACTTATGCAACAGAATCAGCATGCTGGCAATTAAATGGATTTCTGCTTAAAAAAAGTAATTTGTAGTCTCATGCAATTAAATGTAAGACCATTAATATCAATACTCTATAATAATATTTATGTTGATAAAATTTTAAATCACCCACTGCCCAACAGTTTCAAAAACAAGCCAAGTCAAAAAATGCTCAGGCTAACCACAGGTAGCCCAGCAAGTTTTACAAACTAATTAAAATAAACATGATTTGAGAGATGGAGCTTGACTAGTAAGCAAGGGTATTTTTTTTAATAATTGAAATCTTTGAATGTTTAATTTTTAAAATTGTTTCTAGCTGACTTAAATGAATATACTGCTGTGAATTCCAGCTCTTCAGAGGCCCTACAAAGAAAGGCTCAGGGCCAGAATTTCACTTGCTCAGAAAGAATTAAGCACAGATTTTTCAAAGCTCTCTCCTTAGTGAGAAAGAGTTGGGGTTGCAAATGTATTTCCCATCCGATGGTGGCCACTTACAGCCAGGTTTTTACAAGATTTTAATCTCTGACTTTCTGACCTCTTGAGAAAATCCGGTGCCAGTTGTGGATGCTTCCCTTTGCTGTTATACATTCAGACAGTAACACCTGAAGGTGCCAAGCCTACTGTGTGGGGTCAAAGACATCTTCTGCCCCAAATATTTTATGGTCTTAAAACCTGTCATTTTGGGCCACTTTTTACAAAAAAGATCTGTATGTGTTTGAAATTCTTTCTACACCAGACTTTCTCCTTCCCGAGCTGTTATTGCTTTTCTTCTAAGCCTCCTTTTGTGACATTTTTAATTTTCCATTCTTGTTTGTGACTACCACACCTTTGTAAATCAGTCACGTAGCTGAAGAAAAAATCTGAACTATATAGGCACTGCCTCACTATGTCTTTATGTCTCCTTCCCTTGAATATTAAAGTAATGGAAAATGAAAAGCTCTGACAGTAACCAGCAAATACTGCCATTTGTGTGCACAGCTGTGAGCATATTTAAAGCAATGCTGAAGGGGCTCACAGCTACCAAGTGCACACAGAGATGTGGCCGAGTGCCACTTGGTGCTCTCGGAGGGATGTGCTGTCCACCGGTGGAGGGGAAAGGAGCAGCTGCCTGATGTCCCCTAGGTACCCCCAGCCCCCCAGTCATTCTCACTGCAATGAATCATAATGCACATGCAAAATATACAAGTCAAGGCTGTGATTAATAAGTGTGAGTAATCTGTTGCAACAGATGCCTGTATTCATTTGATGCATCCTTTTTCCTAAAGGCTTCAGATCATTTGATTGGAAACTGCCCATTGTAGCTCCTTCCATGGAAGTTAAAAATATTTCCTTCCTCTTCTGAACATCTTCAGCGAGCCTCACTGCACAAAGCAAGTTCTCACCACCCACCACCACCATTTTTACAGGTCAAAGCAGTGGTTAACCAGGCAGGAGTCCTCCTCCTGGGGATGGCAGCGACCTTCTCCCTCCCAGTGCTGCAGTGAGTCACTGAGTCCTTGGCAAGAGTCGGAAATGGAGCAAGATCACCATGACAAATCATACCCGCAGCAGAACATCACCAGTTTTGACATCTTTGTCAAACAAACTTGCGAAATTATAAATACATTCCTGGGTGTGCTGTCAGAACTCCACCTACACGGGAACATCTGAGCTGGTCACAAACCCAGCTCCCCAGCACCAGGAGGGGACAGCGAGTGTTCGTCCACAGGGATGAACACCGTACCAAAATCCTGTGTAGGGCACATGAATCAAGGTGGAAAATTAACATGGCATGGGGACTGAAGTTAAGCAAAGAGTTGGAGAGCACTCGACGCTGAAGCTGCCAAAGGCTGATTCTCAGTACTTCAACTGAAAGCCTGTGAGGTGGCTCTCCCATCAAGAGTTGATGGAAAATATAGCTTATTAAGAAAACCAATCATAAGCACTAGCATGATATGTAACTAGCGACATTAATGTATCAAGGGATCTTTTTCTACACTGAATTCAGGTTGTTTTATAACTCCCATCAATATATTTGATGTGATTTCAGTGGATTTGGAGAAATTCACTCTGAGAGTGACTTTGGGAAAGCTGTAATAATCTCTGCAGTCCTGTCATCCAGTCAGAGCAAATAACAGTTTGTGCTGATTTGATGCACCATAACAATCCATGGCAGTACAGATCAGCTGCTTATTTTATTACACAATTTGGATAAAACATCAAGACATTTTAATTGAATTTGCTGAAGTTTCATCAGAGTGTGTTTTTTACAGGCTCTGCATGGGAATAAGAGGTACTGCTTTGAAAGTCAATGCCAAGTATGTTTGTTGTCCTTGTGAGCTGGACAGTTTATTCGACTATGCTTTCAAAAGCAGCATTGAGCTGTTGTATTTTGTCCCTTCTTAGTGTGTACTACACTGTCTTGAATGCTAGTGCAGTTACACTGGAAGGATTGTCGCTGCTCTTTATATTCTTAGTAGTAGAATACTGAAGATGCTGAAGTGATTATCTCCTCACGAAGCCAGTCTTACTACTGAGACCATGGTCCTAATACCTTGAATGGCTGATAAAGTGGGGAGGAAGCAAGAATTTTTACCTTCCTGCAAGCAAGGAAGTTTAACACCTTACACTTCTCACATACAGACTGTCCATAAAAGCAAATCTCGGCTCCTGAGGATTTGCCAGCGAGTATAGCAATAAATTAAAGTTTGGGACAACACATTCATTTTGTGACTGAAGAAAAAGCAGAATGTTGTGCAACCAAAATTAGAAGCAAGTAAACTGCACTGACCTAAATTCATCCTCAACTATATCTCTGGAAGGTACCCAGCTTGCTACAGACCTACAGTTCCCTAAGGACATTTTGCCAAAAGACATAATGGGGAATCATGAAGGGCTACACGGCACACAGAAGGCTGAGGGTGTACTATAAAAAAAAAAAATGTAAAATTACTCCCTTATTCAATTACAGATATCTTGTCTTAAGCAAAAGCATCATCAGACAGAAAATCAAAGCTGAAGGATATTACTTGCTTTCCCTATAGAGTAGCATAAGCAAATCAAACAAGTGACACAGTAGGGAGAGTGTAATGGTGTCTACACTAGATTCTAGTTAAAACATAGCTTCATCAGTGATGAATAAAAGTGACCAGTTTAAAAGCGTGTCAGTTTAGAAGCAAGCAATATCTGTAAGTCATTGTAATTATTCCTTCCAGCCAGCAACGTCATTGATTTGTTGTCTCCTCCAACCAAGTAACCTTTTAAGTGCTGTTGCAGGTTTGCAAGGCATGTGGACTACAATCTACCCAAAGCAGACTTTGAAAATTGGCACCCTATCTCCTTTTTTTTTTTCCCTCTAAAGACCAGTATCTTGCATAAAAGTAAAAAATCTTCAATATTTTCATGAAGCTGAAAGGTCTTAAAGAAAACATACTTGGAAGTAAGTCTATTTTTATTTTTTTCTAAAAATTTCAGAATTTTGCTTTGGAATTTGAGCATTCTACACAAATTATTTTATCTATGTTTGTTCCTATTGTTGTCATTTTATTTCATGACATGCAGCAGTAATGCATAATTTAACATGGTTGAAAATTTAATTTTAAGAAAAATGTGTCAAGTCACAAATACATCTTACTCACAGAAACGTTGCAGCCTCTTCTAAAAATCAAAACATCCTCTGTGTTGAAACAGTCTGAAACTTTATATTACAATCAGTACACACTGAGTCTATTTAGATACGTGGGTTTTCTCTTGATACAAATGGTGGTGCTGAATTATCAAAAGATAGTTTGGGTTGTGGGAAACACATTTCCAATGTTTTTTAGATTCTTGCCAGACTGCTAAGAGTGATTAATCTTTTCTTTCCCTGTGTCAAGAGAGTGCATATTTTAAACTATCACATCACTGCTTTAAATATATGGCACAATTCCACAGTGATGCTTCCAGTGTCCCACTCAATTGTCTTGAATAGTTGTTTAAAGATACTCAGTTCATAAAACTGAAAGATGTATTGGCAGCAATATAAAGAATGACATACTGTATTTCTTCCCCATAAAACCCTCTTGTAGCCCAGCTATGGCACCATCCACCTCCCCCAGGGAGGATGGCACATGCCTTTCTAAAAGGTCACATCACTCACACAACTTTCTCTATCCTGAGAAGGCAAACAGAACAGCTCTGCAAAGAGATGTAACTGATGTCCATCGACTGCTGGATATTCATAGTGAAACAGTGTGGTAACTGCCCAGAGACACAGATCTCCAGATGTTCTCAGTTCATACAAAGAAAATGATATTCTGCCCACTCTCGAGCTGTTAGCTTTTATTCAACCAACACATGTGGCACTTCTGAGTTTTGGGTATCTTCTGTGTGAACATCAAAAAGAAATCCTGGTTCATGCATCTGGGCCCCACTTCTGTGAAATTCCACATCTGCAGATATTCTGGATAATCTAAGCAGAGTTTGTCATTTATGATGGTGAAAGAGGGCTTTGCCATGATTTCAGGTTTCCCAAGAATGACTGAGGTGCCTGAACAACAACAGCCCTTGAGTCTGCATGCTTGATTTGATTGGAAAAAGGAAGGATTTCTCCAATTCAGGAGTTCTTTGTTCAAAGAGTGGTTTTGATTGTTGCAGAAGGAAAACAGAAAAACAGAAAGATTTGATTCCACGTGACTATCATGGCATTCAGAGCCATGCATTTTGAGCATAAAATTTTACTCCAAAGTGGTTTTCCTTGAAAGGAAGTGATTAAACAATTCAAGTATTCATTACTAAACAAGCATGGCTTCCTTCTTTCTCTAGTCAGGTCTCCTGTGTTTTCAAGACCTGTTTCTGCAACTTGGCCTCTTCCTCCTCAAGGATCTCACATCTCAAGCACAAGAGCTCTGGACAAGTTAGCAGAGCCGCAGCCCCATGGCCAAGAAACAGCAAGTTTCCAAGCAAGACTGGGAGAGAAGTAACTGAGGTGAGACAGCTCCTTCCAGCATAAAGTGACAATCCCATGCATTTTTGTGTTCTTTGCACTGTGACAAGTGTAATCTTCAATTCATCATTGCCTATAAAATTTAAAAAAAAAAAAAAACCAAAACCAAAAAACCAAAAACAATGAGAAAGGGCGGATGCAAATAGACTGTCTCTGGGTAGAGTGGGTCATCAGCAAAACCAAACTACTGTTGCCAGTGCTGCTATAAAGGAGCAAAATTCCACCACCAGTATACGAGTTCTGACTACAGCATTGGACATACAAGCAGAATCAAAGGCAAGACTGCTAATAACTCAAATGTTGCAGCCCTTCAGCGAGGGGCAAAGTTATTTGATACTGGATTCAGCAGCATGTCCTTGCATGTGCTCCCTTGTCACTTCACATGTCCTCATTAAGTTAGCAGCAGGAAGCTAAAGAGACCAGAACAAGCACAAATCTGATCTAGGCAGAATCTCAGAGAGGACTTTCAGTGAGGTAAATTTTTCTGTTTTGTTAAAGTTTCTTGTTCAATACAAAATGGAAAAAAAAAGTTGCTTTTCTGATTCTTTATCACTATCACATAATAGCGTTAGTGAATTTAGCATATATCCTAGTGTCTTGACTGTTTTTTTTTTTTAATATAATGCTAGGAAAGTGTCCAAGGTTTAAATAAAACTCTTACCTTGGCTCTCAAGATTGGCAGGTTTTTGCTTCTAATACAGAACAGATCAGAAGGGTGTTATTTGGCTCTCCTACCTGAAAGAAGCTTATTCTCCAAACATATGTTTCTTACTTACAAAAGCACTATATTCTTGTCATATAACTTCATGAATGCGGGAAGGTGCTTCAGGTAGCAGAATGGCATCTTTTTGTACAAACTTTCATATCATAAACAGCCCTTTTTGCTACCATCACAGTCAATAGCTAAGTATAAGAGAAGGAAGCTAATGAGATTCCTTTGCATCTAGTGCCCATTACAGTAAAACAGTCAGAACCACCTGCTCACAGCAGTAAAAGTCCTACTAGACTGTTTCTCCTGGGCTGGCTTACAAGAGTCAATTCGCCGTGTGCAACCTTGGAAAACATGAACATCTACTTTGGTACCTCAGGGAGTACCAAGTTATTTTTAAAGTAACTTTTAAAAACTATTTTAATTATTTATTTGTTTGTTTGTTTAAAATTATTTCTTTTTAAAAAAACTATTAACTATTAATAATAATACTAATAACTATTTTTGAAAGGTATTTACACAGGCAGAAGCAGAACATCAACTACACTGACTTTATCTGTTCAATCTGATGAGGGGAGAGAGAGAAAACGAGGCGGACTCTAGGGAAAGCAGTCCCACAGCCAAGGCTGTATCAAGAGACACTAAGTGAGATGGAGGCCATCACACTGACAATTAAAACCACCTCCACAGCAGTCCTTTGTGTACAAACTGGAGGTAGGGAAGGAGAGCATCCCTTCCTGGGACTGTTTCTCCCCAATCCCCTGGCCCCTCCATGGGACAAAGCTGGATCTTACAGGACATGTTTTCCAGGAGACGTTAGCCTGCCTCACAGTGCAGATGGTCCAGTTAAAACCATCTTTGATCCTAGGAAGAAGAAATGTGCCTGTTTCTGTGAAAATCTGAGTAACAATCCAGGAGGATCCTGGACCTGCTCTCCCAGCACCAACCCTTCTCCTACTGCAGACCCTCAGAGATCTGCCCACCAACTCTGGGGGGGGGGGGGAAGAGGGCAAAATCAAGATTCAAGAATTTAAAAACCTAACAAAAAAAACCCCTAACTGTGAATGCCAACTATAAATAGAGTGTCAAGTCCTGCATTAAGCTTGTAATATAACCAAACTAAAAATAGCAATACAACAAGACATAGCAGTGCAGTGCTGGTGTTGATACGAACAGTAATGTCAAGAGTATGAATATAGAAAAGAGTAAGACTTTGCTACAGTAATTATCTACCTAACACAGAACAATGTGAAATAAATATAGAAACCTTATTGCCAAAAAGGCTCCTACTCCCACAGCGTTAAATGAAAAAAAAAAAAAAAGACCCCTCAAAACAGAAATTAAACTACAGAAGGGAAAAAAAAGACTTTTTTCTTAGATATAGTGATATTTTTCTGGTTTCCCTTTTATCATATGGCACATTAATTTTTTAAGTAAGAGACCTGACCAGAATGGATCTAAGGCTGTGCATCTCTTGCATATTTGGTGAAAAGGTCTAGCAGCACAAGTGGGATTATCTGCTCACATAATGAAGTGAGACTCAACAAGAAATTAAGAGACTGAACAAACACTGTAAAGATCAGATAAAAAAAACCAAACAAACAAACAAACAAACAAAAAAAAACCCAACAAAAAAACCCCCAAACCAATACACCATCACCTCCGGTTCCTGTTTATGTCAGCTGATTTCTGTATCCTTCATATACAATTCTCATCTCATTCACACTGGCTGTATCATAGAGAAATCTGGGCACCTACACTCAGAAACAGGTCAAAAATGACTAAATGCACAAACTTGGGCAAAACAGTTATTTTGCAGTGCCATATATTTCTTCTGTAACACAACCAGTTAACCAGAAAGCTCACAAATGCTTTCAGCATTGGAAGTGAGCAGCACTATCAGATCAAAGTTGAGTTCCTGGGCTACACGTGGCTGGGTTGCCTCCTTAGACTGAGGCAGCAAGGCAGCTGATTTATTTGTGGCAGGCATTGTTTCTTAAAAGCTTTTTAGCAAGTTGGATTGAACCACATGAAGTCTTCCTAGCATCCATAAACACATCACAACATGCCTGCTACCAAACACTGCAGTTCTGGTCAGCATATACTCTATGGGTTTTGGTTATATTATAAATCTATTAATACTTTTTTGTTTTATAGAGAAAAAAGTTGCTTTAACTGGTCATTTTAAAATCATATTGTTTTGGAATTTTACCAATTATTAGGTGATTGTTTATGTATTATGAAATCTCAAAGATCACTGGTTATTTTTTAACATGTTAAACTAATCAAGTTAAATATTGGAAAATAATTAGAAAGTGAAACACAAGCAAATTTGACAAGGTGAGGATAAAGGAATATAATCCAAGGAAATTGTGGTTCTTCCTTTACTAGATGTAGATAATGACTATAAATGTCTGCCACCTTTAAGCTTGTATTTTATGCCATATAAAAGCACCTTGTCTTCCACTGTTCCTCTGTTCAATTACTGGTTAGCACAGCATTTCCATTCTTTCTTTTTTTTCCTTGAAGAACCAAACCACAACGCAACATGAATTCCTTGGTCTGAAAGCTCAGGATCTCATGGAGAAAAACTAGCATGCACTTACGACCAGAGAGAGTTTCTTCCTTGCGTGATGACTCCAGTGAATTTTGTTAGCCTTCGAGCATCTACTTCAATCCACTGATATGGGTCATTTCTTCCTGCACACCAAGCACCATCATAAAAATCATTTTCGTTAACACCTGCCTGAAAAGAAGGCAAAACTGTCTTCATAAATCAGAACCAAGAGACTGAAAGTCTTTCATGGGAAAAAGAAAACAAAACATGAAGTCATTATTCATTCCACTTACTCCTTTGACTCTATTTTAAGACCCCTGAGACTGTCATTCTCAAAAGCTATATGGAGCAAACAAAATATTTTCTTACTCAAAGCAGGGAGTGGAATTGTGCAGAGTCCCTTCAAAAACTAAGAACCATTACATATAGACATAAGTTAGAGTGAGAGAGCATAAGAAGAATGTCAGTTCAGTCCACCTGTCTGTAGCCTGATAGAGCCTTTATGCAGAACAAATTATCCACATGGACTTCAGAGTTACAGAAATCCTAAAAAGCCATCTCTAACCTATGTAAATAATGTTCAGTGCTGAACCAATCTTCTTTCCCCTGGAAGCAGCAAGGAGAGTGTAAGGCATATGGAAACTGTAATACCATTCCCCACCAATTTTCAATCCCAGAATTATTAGTTTTCATCACTAGGGATATTCAAGCCTCAAGTAAATTAATACCAACGGTCAAAAATTTAGGAATGCCCAGCTGTAGTCCAATTTGTGTATCAATCTCTATCCCAATTTATGTTGGCAAGAACACAACAAACAGCCTTCTCAACAGTTCCAAAGAAATGGCTGCAAGGTATTTTGAGCAAGCTGTATTTTAAATACATCTGAAATAGAATTTAAAGAAACATAGCATCTGAGGTCTTCAGATATTTATCTTATTACTGAATCCCAGGAAATGTTTGGCATCAAGCTGGCTACTGCCACAGAGAGCACAGAAGCTTTTCCATATGGTTCTCTGAGGCTATGTGTATTTTTATTATATTTCATCTGTGTTTAATATGGACTTACCATTGCCATCCATGCAATTCCAAGAATGAATATCCTTAAATATTTCCCAAATATAAATGAAGAGTCTAGAAAACTTTGTAAGTCTACATTAAAGACAGATCTTAAAGCTCTGGTATACAGCTATTGTCTCTTCGGTGGTATGTTTTCAGTTGGTGTGTGTATATACAAAGCATAAATGAAGGACTTAAGAATACAATTGCCAATTAAATTTCCTGAATTACCCCTCAGATTCCCACTGAGCAGTATGAGCAGATATTACAGTCATAGCTGGGATACAATGACAGAGATCGACAGGTTTGTCTACCCCCATTTTTACAGACAGTTTTGAACGAAGTGGGCACTGGGTGCATCTAATTCACAAAGAGAGGATACAGTTGTGGCGTCTGAAGGCAGAGACGTAAAACAATTTATTCCTAAATTTAATGCCTAAAACTTCTTATTTTCGCAGGTATTTAAATGTGAGACAGGGCAGCTTAAAAATTACTTGTTTTCCTGAATCTACCATATTTACATTAAGACACCTACTTCTATGTATTAACTCTGATATTTTAAAGTGAAGTTTGTAGACAAGTCCAGATACAAGATACAGAGAAAAACCTAACTATGGAAGATGAATTCCTCAAGGAGAATTGAACAATGAGAAAACATGAGAATATAAATATGATCACTGACCTGAGTTATAACCTTTTTCAATAAAAGGTTTCAAGGCATTCTAAAATAAGATGGAATTTGAGGTAGCCTTAGGGTTTAAAACAAATGATTGACAGGAAACTTGAAGATCTGCAGAGCACCTTGAACCAGCATCATATTAATCCCCTTCATACTGATGAAATTCCACCAATTTCTGCAGACCAAGTACCCATATTTCCCATTGCTTCAGCTGGCATCCTTGGCCCTCATTCAGACTGAGGATATTTCCCATTGGTGTGATGCTCATCAGGGTGTAAAGCTCTCCTCTACATTATAGTGAGGAGGGGGAAGTAGAGGAGAGAAAAAAGAGCTTATTTTCAAAAGAAACCCTGCCTTACATACTCAAGTGTCCACGTTTTCAACTGGATTTAAATAAAGTCAAGCATGTGTTTAAGTTGTATAGCAAACATAGGGATTCTAAAGGACATGCTTACAGTTACACACAACTTAAAATACTATGGCCTTAAATAGGGGCAAAGAGAACATAAAAGAAAACAAACTCTGCTGTTACTTTTGTCTGCTTTCTTATTTCCTGACATCAGCTTCTCTGAAGCTAAAGTAATATTTTTAACAGGTAAAAAGCAGCAGGAGTCTGTGTATAACTATCACAGAGTACTACCTGGGGGGGGGGAGAGGGGGGAGGGGGGAAGAGTATTTTAATCAATAAGAAATTCTTATTAGAAGAATTCTAATTCCAGAGGAAAAGAATTCCAATAATTTTACACCGAAACATCCCTTTTCAGGCTTCAGGTCTGTATTTTTGTTTGAGGTACTTGAGTTTTTGAATTTGCCTTATGGCCACTTCAAAATATTGTTTTTATAAAAAACTCTTATAAACTCAATCAAAAATTTAGTAGTTAAAATTTAAATTAAATTTATTTGAAAAAATTTTCATTCCTGAAAGATGAGAACAATTGTAATCGAATAATCAAAGACTACAGATCAAGATACCTTTTCTCAGTAAGATGTTCACTTGAACTTAAAAATTATTTATTGAATTAATAGAGATAATGAATTCAGGTTATGACACATATAACTTTAAGCTATTTCTTAATCTTAATCTTTAATATTACCTTCATAACTGGGAGAGTGAAGGAGCTAATGAAAACTGGAAGCCAGGACTAGGTCTTAAGAAAACCCTTTTTTCCTTCACTGAATTTTCAAGAATAACTCAAAGTCTAACCCAGCTTATATTTCACTTGAGGCCAAATGCAAAAGCATTTATCAATATTCAGTGTCTAATGAAAAAATACCTTTTTGATATAGGAAAGGGGTTTTTTTTTTCTGTCACTCCTGAATAAGTTATCTGTAGATATGAATGTTTAAAATTGTAATTCAAATAAAATAAATCAACTGCTTATTATGTACCCAGAAACCAAGATGAAGGGAAATCAAAAGGTTACGATTCTTTTACAAATTATAAAAGACTACTGTTTTTAACTCATGCTTTTCTTATGTGTTAGAGATGTACAGGACAGAATAAACACTTGCTCACTTTACCACTGTTCCAGAAGTCTTATTCTATAATAAGGAGAAAGATAATACTACCTAAATATATTCAAATTAAGAAAGAAATCTCATTCTTCTTCCACAATTCAGCTGGAGCAGCAGTTAAAATATACCTAATATCAAACCCCTCCTGCTTAAATTCTTTTCCATTCCCAGTAGTGTGATCAGAAACATTATTTTACCACAGGAAATTTGGGAGTGGGGAAAAAAAAAAAAAAAAAACAACATTACTCATCACAGGTATTTATAACAACCACTGCCAGTAGAGGAGAACTAAAGCACACAGGCTGAAAGTAGAACTTCAATAATTTTGTCTTTTTCTCATGTTTTGATAATGGAGCTTTTCAAAAGGAACTAGTGAAACAAAGAACTGGAAAGGCAAAAAGCAATACATCCTGCTTGTTTGCATACACGATTGCATTACTTGGTTAATCTTTAGTGTTGTTGAATTTCTCCAACCAGGAAAATGAGGAAGGGAAAGAAACATAATTTGACTAATTATTTCAGGTTTTAACCACTGCTAATTATTGTACAAGTGACAAATAGTAATGACTTTTATCCCTGAAGGCAGAACGTCTCAATGAATATTATTTTATGCTATGATTTTTCCTGATGATGTTAAATTATTACTGGTTGTGCCACTATTGCATTTGCAAGCTAGATCTCCAATATATGGGGCTCTAGTAGCATTGCTCCTGCTCTCAAGAGGTCCCAGCTTAACCACCACATTCACAGAGGACTGGGAGGAAAATCAGGTCCCACACAGCACAAGGTCAAGAGAGAAGCAGATCCTAGAAGGTTTTATCCAGTTCTGCTAAGCCTGTTCTCCTTTGGAACAAGGCATACACTGACTAATTTTATACGCTTCAAGTAATTCAAACAAAACAAAACAACCCTCAGAAGCCTTTGAACAACTTCATTATTCTGCACATTCCCTGTGAATTGAGGTAGTGCCAGTTACCTGGGGTGAGCCCTAAGCTTCTCAGCTGACTTCACATCAGATGATGAGGTTGATCAGAGACCGGATTTTGCCTTATTTTAGGGAGGAACACAATAGTCACTTGAATATTATGATGGCACTGTGGTGATACCCAGACCATGCCACAAGGGCAGCAGCCCATAAAATTACTCATCACCATACATATAGTAGAGTGCTCTGGTGAAACCTCAGCGGGACATCAGCCTCTCTGAGTCTGTCTGACTTAGGCCAAAGGTTTTTCTTCATGTGCAGTACTAAACAGCATGAAAACACAGCTGCTTAAATACCAGTGCCTTCTGCCTTTCCCTAGCACACCTCAACCCACCCTTCTGAGCAGCAAACAGAAATCACCAGGGACCTCACTACCCATCTCAGGGGAGACCTTATTGCTCTCTACA
Source organism: Tyto alba (assembly GCF_018691265.1). Taxonomy (NCBI): domain Eukaryota; kingdom Metazoa; phylum Chordata; class Aves; order Strigiformes; family Tytonidae; genus Tyto; species Tyto alba. The sequence goes on along the minus strand of NW_024881261.1, from coordinate 4,828,451 downwards.
ACTCCTGAAAGGAGGTTGTAGCAAGGTGGGGGTCAGTCTCTTCTCCTAGGTAACAAGCAATAGGATAAGAGAAAATTGCCTCAAGTTGCACCAGGGGAGGTTTAGATTGGATATTAGGGAAAATTTCTTCACCAAAAGGGTTGTCAGGCACTGGAACAGGCTGCCCAGGGAAGTGGTGGAGTCACCATCCATGAAGATATTTAAAAGGCATGTGGATGTGGTGCTCAGTGACGTGGCTTAGTGGTGGCCTTGGTAGTGCTAGGTTAATGGTTGGACTTGATGATGTTAAAGGTCTCTACCAACCTAAATTATTTTATGATCTGACACATCAGTCCCCTGTAGTACCTTTTCTTGGTTATAAGCATATATTTTTTAAATGGTACTGAAATTCTGAAGTCTTAATGCAGAGCAAAATTAACCACTGAAACCCAAGTAACAGGGAAGAGATCTACAAATTCTAAGTGGTCTTAAAAAATAACTAAAGTGCTATTAATTTTAAACTAATCCCAAGGAAACAGTATCTAAAGAAAAATAAATGCAAGCCCATAATTTTAACACTGCCAGTCATAGGGATAACTCAAGTTAACTACGGTCAAGTGCTTTGGGGAATTACTATAGCTATACTACAGAGATACGCTTTCAGTAAGGGTAAAAGCTTTTGATTTTAGGATTAATAGAAATCATCATTATAGGTAAAAGTATAGCAGAGAGAAAGGGCTACAGTCAAAGAAGAACAGTAAGCCAGAGAAGTCACTTTGCTATAAGTCAGGTGTTGTTGGTGTATTTGTATATGAGCTTCCCACAGTCTTGGATCCAGGTAAGACCTTATACCAGAAAAGAATAAAACCAGCTTTTGTTATTAGAAACACTAAAAAAGGTATCAAGCAGAAGCGTGACATTCTGAAGCTTTTGTTCACAGGAAAAAAACCACTATTTTTTAAAAGAAGAAGAGCAAAAACCCAATCTGCACTGGACAGAAGTTCTTTTCACCCAAGGCTCCCCACAGCAATCCAGGGAGGGCACAACAGCCCCCACACTGGAGAGATTGGGAGCTTATTCTCACAATAAATGCAGAAGAAACCGCTGCCACAGGCCTGGCAGAAACATTTCAGTTCTAACCAGCAGGTCCCAGGCATAGCTGCTACCCAGTAGGTGAAGGTGGGATGGGAGGAGTGCAGGCTCTGGGGTCCTGGGAGACAGGACAACACAAGAAGGTCTCATCCAAGCCCCAGGAGCATCTCACTTCTGTTTACTGCTAAGCAAAGGACTGTCTCCTCAGCTTCTGCTGGAGACTCTGGAAACATCATCCATAGGTAAGAATCTTACACCTCTCTATTATAACACAGCATTACTGGTGATGACAGGACACCAGACTAAATGGACTTCTGGTCTCAACCAGTATGGTCATCCTTGTGTTTAAATAAATTGGACTTTAATACCAGCATGAAAAACGAAGAACCACAACCAACAGATAATTCAGAGGTTTGCATCACAATTCTTGGTCTTATGCCACTACATAAACAAAACTGTAATAAAATTAAACATTCCCATAGAACCTATCTGAATATCACCTGTACACCATTTTTGTGTTCAGGAGGTTTTGTTTTTCCCCTAGCAGAGAAAAACAAAGAAGCAAACTTCCTCACTCAGATCTCAAAAGAAATTAAATATGAAGGCTGCAGGTAAGTCCCTGGGTTGTAACCAGCACGCTGTAGTTGCATTATGACTTAGGAAAGGAAGAGCCTGTTCCTACCTCTGTGCTGGTCTCCTGCCCCTCACCTCCAGCTGGTTTGTGTGGCTGCATAGCAAAGGGGTTTACTAAGCCTTCTAACCAACATAAATTAATAAAAACAAACAGGAGGGGGGAAGAGGGTGGTAGTGTTTTGTTTTGTTTTTTTTTTTTCCCCTGCAGAGAAACTTATAGAGCTGTTTATACAGAGGCACTACAGTGGGATTTTAAACAAGAGTAGTCCCTCCTTCCAGCAGCTGCCCACCATTACACTCCAATGAGCACCATGTGAAATTGCACTACTAATTAGAGCTCATCCTTCCTAGTCCCAGTCTTAGTTCATTAACTGGCAAACACTTCCAGCTGGAGAAAAAAAAAAAACAAACAACTAATGTAGGGACTAATAATAAAAAGTAACTAATAAATTAAATAAGATTTAGGGATTTTTCACTGTTGACTTGGTGTTAGTATCCTGTTTATGACTCTGATTTTTAAATGTTGTAATTTATTATGCAAAAGTAGCATTTTTACACTGAAAAATATTGTAATTGCAGAAAACAGCACTAATAAAGTGGAAGACAGAAACACAAGAAATGGGAAAACAGAATTTGATCCTGCAAAACACCTAAATACATCTTTAATAACAAATAAAAGAAGCTAAACCAGATTGTAGGGTAGTGACTTCTGAATTTAAGCATTTTTTGTTAGTATAATCCTTGCCTCTGAAAAACTGCCTTTGGGCAAGTGTTTTACTTGAAACCACATTTTCAATTAATCATTGTCATTAACTCCAGGCAAACAACAAAAAAATAAAAAACAACTTGCTGTGTGAGCTTCCTTCCAGGCCGATTGTTGAGGGAGCTGGGATGATTTCCTGCAGCTGGGAAGGGAGCAGCTCTGGGATGCCTCCACCCTCGCTTGCTCATAGAGGTCTGTCTGGATTTGCACCCTCAGCACATGCAATCTGGCATGTTTTCTAATTAAGCCCCACAAATCTAAAGGCTATCCATCAACCTTATTCACATCTATAATTCCAGTGTTTCCCCTTCATGTGAATTACATGAGCTGACAAAATAGTCAGAACCGATAACCATCCATTGGTTCTCTTCATACAACAGTACAACCTTAAGCTGTTCTCCCACATAGGATAAAAATTGATGTTACCTGAATATTAAGCCTTCCTCTGTGAGCCCCAAGGCCATATCGCTTTGCTGTAGAGGCATGGAGCTGGAAGTCAGTAATTTTTAATGTCTCTAGACCAAGTGGAGGACAATCTACAAAATAAAACATTGATTAAAGTTTAATTAAAAAAAACAAAAAAACAAAAAAACAAACAACAACAAATCCAACACACAAAACAAATAAGTATTCAAAGTTTCTGGATTTCAGTTGTGCCAAACTGGATGGGGTCCTCAACACAGCACCACTGAAGTCAATGAGAAATGGCAGCCCCCATAAAATCACTGAAGAAATGATGATTTACGCCAGCTGAAGATTTGGCTTTTGAGAGTCTCAGTTATTACTGTTTGCTATATGCTTCAGCTTCTTGTGGATATGCACAGTATTTCCTGTCAAGTGTTTTTCAGTACAAAATGCCAGTAAAAATGATCTTTTATTTTTCTCTCTTTTTGCCATTTTCTTTTCCAACTCTTGTTTTGATTTTTTTTTTCCCCCCTGTACTCATTCCAAGCTACCGTACAAAGTTATGTTTCTAATTAAAATCTGTTCTGGAAACTTCAATCACAGTCCCTCATATTGCACAATAGCATCTGTTACAGAGGTCTGGGAGGCCGGACAGCAGAGCTCTGCAGAGGTAATGACTAAGCACAGAGAGGGCAATTTTGAAACAAGGGGCCATCTCTCTAAGCTCCAAATTGTTCAAAGCCTTGAAGAAAGAAAAGAAGATGCCATTACTTCAGCAGCAGAAGATGCCATTACTTCATCAGCTAGCTAGTAATGCAGCAAACTAGAGCCTGGAGCTCTGGCTTTCAAAGATAAGATGTCGGAAAGAGTCTACTTCATGATTATCAGAAAAATATTCTGCTCTAAAATGACCCCAGACATCACAGTATTTAAGTCCCTCACAGTGCTTAGCATATTTGTCCTCAAAATACCATGGTGAGGTGGCGAAGACCCACTCTCAGTGTTTCACAGGAGGTGAACAAAAACACAGAGAAACACCTAAATTGTACAACAGAAAACAATTTAGAGAACCTGAAGTCAGCACCAGCTGGAATTGGAAAGTCTGGGTAGGGCAGAGATGTAAAGCAGTGTCATTATTTAGATCAGGTACTTGTTAAGTTAGACTAAGATTTGCACTGCTGTGGCCATATCACTTCTGGGTTTGGATAGAGGATGGATTCTTTCTGCAGCTGAGTATGGGATGTTTGCTGTAAGTTGCACAACGGGCTGTGACAGAGACAGGAGCTGAGCACCAGCCATAGAGCCCAGGCCACATTTCCAGTCCCCAGGGCACCCCCCCATTCCCCCATTCCCCAAACCATCCCTCCTCACCGTCTGCCTGACAGCTGGAATCACAATTTCCCTTGTGCCACAGTCACAGGAGATTTGTCAAAGAGCTCACTTCCATGCTCTATACGTGTATCCCACTTACAGGTACATATTTTTAATCACTCACCAAAATGTCATGAGGGTATGTACCTGAGGATCTCACCCTGTCCCTGTCTAACTTTCAGGCATAATTTGGCATTACTATGCACAAACTGGCAAAACATTAGAGATTTCCTGTGCTCTTTCTTAGCTCATAACAATCTAAAATCCCTCAGGAAAAATGTTATGTATTGTTAATTCACACTAGTAGTTCTTTGTTCATCCCTAGGAAAGTTCTCAGACAAATCCAGGGCCAAATGTCTCGATCAGAGAACATTCCATCAGTGAAGACAAATGCTAAATATTAATATATTTTCTAAAGTACCAACAGTGATCTTAGTCTTAGACAAGAGACAAAATGTAGACAGTTCCTCATTTCAAAGAGCTTTCAATCTAATTATTCAAATCAGAGAAGAGACAGGATGTATAAGGAAAGTCAGAAGAAGGAACAGCTCAGAGGATTTTTGTTTCATTGATTGATTGTTTTAATTGCATTTCCTTATAGAGTGTTTCACCCTTCACTGTACTCCAACTAGCAGAAGTCTCAGGCTCTGTCAGATCTCTACTGGGAGTAAATTATTTAGCTGGGAACTGCCTCCTTTTCTTTAACAAATTCAGTCCTCGAGACAGGTTTGGAAATCAGTCTCATGGTGTAATCCTGCAGAAGCTTTTGCACTTCGGTATATTTTGCTCTGTGAACAGTCTCACCATTCCCAGGCACTCGAACGCTACCCAGAAGTACTCGTGCCAGGTCTGAGCTGAAAATAAAAGCAAGCTGCTTTTACATATTCTGTTCATAAAATATCATTTAATTTGATGTTTATACCACACCTCACAAGGCAAGAGGGCAATCTACAGGACCTACTGGGAGGTAATAAAAAAAGCAGAAAATTTCCCACAGAGTGAACAGCCGGCTTCATCAGCAAGGGATCCACTGAAGCTCGGTCTCTTCCAGATTGCGTGTCGCAGCCCGTTCTCCGCTACGGAACAGCAGCAAGGGCTTACGGAGCTGCCCGGGGGGCAGCCAGCACTCGCTGCTCCATCGGACGCACAGCCACGCGGTCTGCAGTCCCTTTCCTCAGCACTTCTCCCTTCTGTACAGAGACCTATTGCCATGCAACCTGTCGGAAATTCACCATTTCTGAGCCTGGCAGCTGCCTGTCAGACCTGGCTGAAGTTACCTGGTGTGATATACACCTGCCAGTGTATGTACGAGAAGTGGCCTTGGTTTTATTCAGACTGAAATGTTACTGTTTTACTATAAAACTGCAGTATTCTTGGGTTTCCTGAGGATTTCAAGGAGATTTTCATAGACTGTAAGATGGGTATTTACAGGCTGAAAAATATTGCCTGCATATATTTATGTGTATTTTCTCTGTTTCTAGAGAAACTGAAGCCTAATAATACACTCAAAAGTGTTCATATGGATCTCAGTTAAATATGCCTGACTGCTCTTTATTTTTCAAGGATGAATTATTTGTATTGTCTGTGAATGCATCAGACTAACAGGCCAATATTATGAAATGCTCAATTTAGCAGGAGCAAGATTAGGCTCTAAGAGTAGGCAGGAGCTATCTACAGCATGTGGTATAGATACCTTTGATGAAAACTGTGCAATACATTGTTAACAATACACTGACTTTTCTCAATGTGCTTAAGCCTTACAATATTTCAAGTGAAATCATTAGGATCTTTACCATCAATTCAATAACATTCAGGAATTTATTTTTTTTTACTGTTATTTGTATAAATTAGTAGGATAACACCTAGCTTGCTTTCTCTGGAAGTGAACTAGACTTTAAGCTGTGACTTCACTAACTTACTAAACCTTGTAAAGATTCTTCTTTCTTTTTAACTCAGTAAGAAAAATCAAGTATTTTGCTCCAATACTTGATTGAAAATTAATGAAAAGCATTCTTTTCACAGCTGGCCCCTCTTTCTCCAGTGACCATCTCGAACCAGGAAGAGGGCAGCAGGATTCTCCATAAAAGACGATTGACCTTTAGATGCTTCCATCTGTGCAGCATTGCACTGGGATGATATTCTTGGAGTCATCGAGTCTATTGTTTGCAGTAGCTTTGATGTATGGAATTTATGCTGTTTTCCACAATTGAAGACCTTTGATTTTGGTCTTAAATGAAATTGTGTCTTCTATTTAAAGCCATAATATTACACTATTAACACTTCAGAAATATTAATTTTTTTCCACATGCATATGAATTCCAGCGTCAATAAAGGGATGAAAAAAGGAGCATATCAAACCAAACCATCAGTCTGTAATGTACAGAGATGGTGGGGGCAAATTTTTCAGTATGGCCTCATCTGATTAACTCCAAGTTGCTCATTATAACACAACACAATCCACCTAAGGTTGACATTTCACTATTGCAAAAAAAATAATCTTGAGTCATACTGTGAATTTAATTATAGACAAATTATTTTGTTGGTGTGTCCTGCCCTGCTTCTTAAAGCTACTAAAGATAACCAAGACAGCCTATTTTTGACAAACTTACAGGAAAAGAAACTGATTTATAGCATTCATAATGACTACTTTTTAAAGTATTGCTGTACTATATTTTATTTAAGAATCTTCCATATAAGAATGAAAATTGCCACAGAATCAATGTCTGTCTTAATGATTTTGAAATTGGTTGGCATGAATAATCAGAGCAGTACACACCTTATAGATTCAACTGTAAATGATCTAGCTATTTGGTCATTTCTTTAACTAGTTGAAAAAGTAATCATTGTAAAATGCAGGAAATTCAACTATGGCTTTGAAAGACACTTAAATCCACATAATGCATACATAACAACTTACTAACAAAATGCAGCTAGAGTATTTATGTTTCAGAGTGACTGAAAAGCAAGCATAAAACTTGCAGGTGCAGGGAAGAGGCTGAGTTATGGACATTTCTCTCTTTCTGGCCCATATCCAACCATGATTTCGTGTGTGATTTTCAACCATGAATAGGTGTTCACTTCAGAAGCAAGGCATTAATAAGATGTCTGGATCAAACTAATTCCAAGACCTAAAAAGAGATGGGGCTTGGATTCAGACTTAATAACGTTTGTATCTTGAACGGTATTCTTGTGAGGTTTCCCTTTCAAAATAGCTTTCCCATTAGCTATGTTAAATGGCTATGTCTAAAAATAATGGCAGTGTCCATTATTTTTAATTATGCTTCTACTAGCCAGAGAGATAATTGTGTCCCAGGTGAGGGCAGGAAGACATTTCTGATACTTCAACACTGTTAGCAATCATCAGTTCCTTGAAGTCAGAAGGGGAAACACTTGAGATTTATTTCAGTCACAACCTCATCTCTAGAAATCTGAATTTACCAGTTATAATTTGGGGCTTGCCTAGACCGAGAGCACTACCTGAGGGAGCTACTGAGCTCCCTTCTCAAGCCAGCATCAACTCAATTTACAATCTCAACATGGCTCTGTGCAAGGATATTAGGCTGGGTTTGAAAATGGTTTCAGCCTCATGATGGCTGTGTCCTACTAGTGCAGCATCTTCCACTGAAACTCTGGTCAAAAATAACCCCTCCTGCAGAGCCAGTTTGGTTGTCTTTACACTTGCAATATAATTACAGCTGCTCTGCTGCAACATTAGCTGTTCTTTATGATAAAACCGTATTAACAGGCATTCTTAGAAACATATTAATTCCAGAAGTAGAAGACGTATGTATGAGCAGGGCAAGGAAAACACTTCTGTTCATCTTTATTGCCTAAATTATTAATTTATTTTATTTTGTTCTGGTCTAAATAAAGATTTTCAGATAAGCACAGATTGTCTTTATAGCTCTTATATCTAATAAGGATGGATTTAGGAAATTATTCTGTACTGTTATTTGGAGGCGCACCAGACAAATCATTGTTTTATTTAAAGCATATTTTCCATCAATTTAGGAATATGTTCGGTTTTTCAAATGGAAAGGAAAAAAGAAGCATCATATTTCCCCTTTGCTTATATTTTTAAAAGCCATACCTGTAATCCTTTTCAATTCCCGCAAGTCTATGCTTGTCTAACTCCTTGTGTACAGTGATACTTAGATCTAGAAATGGAGGAATATTAGCCTTGTGCAGTCTGACAGTCTGCTTGACATTTGGGGGCAGAATGTACTCCGACTATTTATTTTTTATGATTCTAAATGTGTTCTAGCTCCAAGAGCTTTGTCATTTTAAAATATGTAAGAATCCCCTTGCACTTCAAAATGTTTGTTTCGGGAGAAAGGATGTTACACTACAGAGATATAGAAGTTCAGAGAAGACAAGAAGAGGTCAAGGCAGCACTGACAGTGAGTTAACAAAGAATTTTCTCTATGCAAAGAATGGTTTTAGTGCCAGGATTTTGTTGTTGTTGTTGTTGGTATCTGTAGCTTTTCATTCGGGGCTTGAGCTTGCACCACCAAAATCAAAAGAAGAATATCACTGAGATAAACATGAAGACCTCATCACCCTTCCAGTGTAACTGATCTTTTAGGTTGTGCATTTTCCATCAAAACATACACAGCCAGTGTGATTTTCAGTAATGCAGCACATCCCAAGTTATCACTGCAGTTAGCAGCAGCAACTGACACTGAAGTGTCTTTAAAAAATATGCTGGTCAGTTTAGAGGGTCAAAACCACATTGCACATCTTGGCCTTAGTGTGGCCAGAGTTTGCCCAAGTCGGGGGATAACAGCGGCCAGCAGGAACCTACAGCAACAGAAGTGATCTGTCACTGTTGGAGGGGAAGCCAGTATGGTGCCAGCATGATGTGCTCTGGGATGCCATTTCTATTTCTAGTAACAACCTATTCCCGTAATTAATACCAGTTTCTTCTTTCTGCAAATCCATTTGCCTACCAGACTTGGCTATAGACTCCTCCCTTCTCTGGAGACCTTGTTCTCTGGGGACTCAACACATATCTTGCCACCATGATATGGTCAGCTATCTCATGGCAAAAACCCATGTAATAAGACAGATTTAGTACTAGGCTTTGATTCCCTGTTTCTTTTTCTGGGTCACACCAAAATAGATGCAGAATTTAGGCTTTGTTTAAGCAAAACACTTATAGTTAACGAAGAAGGTATAAATTTGTAAAGCTACTGATATAGGTAAGTTAAGCACACAATTAAGCATATATTTTGGGGTATGAAGACTTTAACACTTACACTATTCATATTATTCTTAGATCTTTATGGTCTTGGACAAAAATTATTAATGAGGTCAATATAATAAATTTTGCCCTAACAGCTAACTAGAGCTTTTCCTATGAAAATAGTCGTTGATAATTAATCTTCCAGCAGCAGAAACTTTTAATGGAAACTCTGGCAGTCCAATTATTGTGTCTCAAGCAATACTTAGGTCACAGGTATGCAAAGTATTAATACTGCAATGCACCCAAAAGGTGAAATAACAGTAAAAGCACATTTCTGCTGACCCTTGCTGAAAATATCTTTTGATTGCTTTTCTGTGATGGACAGCCTCTGTGGGGGCTGAATTAAACAGAAAATGATTCTCCGTTTTCTAAATTATTCGTTATATTTACAGTCTTAGGACATTTGTGGGGGAACATGGTCTAGCTAAATTTTGCTGTTTTGATGATGTGATTGTGGAAGTGTGAAATTTCCACAGATGTTCATGAGTCACACTCTACACTTGGTATGGCCTAGCTTTTCCCTGGAAACATGTCCAAGGATTTCAGTCTGAGCAGTTTTGTGATTTTGTTCACATTCAAAGTGTTGCTAACAGTACATACTAGTTTATTTTCTGGCCTGAATTCAGGCCACCAGCCCCCATGCACCTCAGATTAATTGAAGCAGTACAAGCAGATGAAGGTTCTTCAAGCACACACAGTTTATTTTTATTTTATTTTCCTTATAAACCTATTCCCTGAGCACTAAAAGAATAAAGCAAGAAATGTGCACTTACAACAAATCCCCTATATAGTAGTTAAAATACTGATTTATAGTCCCAGATCAAAGATCAAATAAAGGATTAAATAGATGCCAAAATTTTCTGTCGTAGGACAACATTAATTGTTCTCTAATGTTGCATCAAAGCTGTATATTTTTCTAGGATAAGCAACAAATACTGCACGGGGGTTCAAGACATCTGGGACCGCTCTCAGAAGGGAAAGACAATATTTATCACAGAACTGCAACATACACTTATCCTTATGGTTGCTGTTGAGGATTAAAAAAAGAAAAAGCCACAAACACTTTTGGTTAGAAGCCACAAACCCCAGCTCTGCTAGAGGTCTGACCCAAAACCTCCTTAAATCAGGAGGAACATTTTCATAGGCCTGAAGTTGAAGCCTGAGTGAGGCTCCCACCAATGTTACCCATCCGATACCTCAAAACTGTTTTTGGCAATTAGATGTGCTTCTTTGCAACCAACTTTCTCCAGGGGCTGCCTCTGGGCCAAGGAGCTGTGTTTTGACAGCCTCTTAGCCTGTGGGAGAGGGAGATGCTTTTTAATCCTAGATTGCTCACGAGGCACCGCTTTGTCTTCCAGGTAAACAGACTCCTTTCCCTGCTAGGAGTCTCACCAGAAGATTTTCTGCAACAGTCTTTCCTGTTTCCCACGCTACCCATACTTCAAAAACTGAACCAGCTCTGTAGGCAAGGAGGTCGTTGCACAGAAGCTGTATATAGCTCCTGCCTGAGGGCACAAGGCCAGACTTGGACAGGGAAGGTGCCCACTGGAGTCAGAGGCAGCAGACAAGAGTGAAAGCCCTGAGATAGTTTCAAGGCCACCAGAGTTGTGTCCTCACCATCTCTGATACCAGTGACACACAAAGCCCTCCCACGGTGCAAAGACACTGGGCACTTCCATGCTTTCTTTACGCCACCTAAACACTGCGCACCACCCAGCAGGACTGGGCACGACAGTTACTTGAAAAGTTGTAGGGTTATAGACTCTATACAACTGTAAAAATATCTCTTCTCCTGCTTCCAAGGTTGAGGGAAAATTCAGCAATTAAAGTCAAATAAAGAATAAATTAATAATTATCTTGATCCTTTGGGTCTGGTCTGACATGAAACCAAACATTTCTGAGATCTGGAAAGTATACCTCTTTTTTTTTTTTTTCTTTCATTATTTTTCACATTTTTGCTCCCTCACAAACCCAACGTTGTGGTTGGTTCTAGATGCAACAAAACAGCACATTTAGCAGGAAGAGTTTCTATTATTCCTGGCACAGCTAGAAGCAGGAATTTCCAGAAAGCTTCTTTGGGAGTTTTCTGGCCAAGCTTTCTGATTCAAGAGGCTCATCTAAGCTCCAGATACCATATACATTTCCTGAGTTGCCTTCTGCTGCCGTGGTACAGCCTGCCTAGGATATGACGTGATTTATGATGTGGACAATGCAGGAGCCAGGTCCCAAATGCACGAAGTCAGCATGCTTGGGCACAAGAAACATTTCCTATTTTTTCCTCCTGGTTTTGTTTCTTGCTGCCTGTGGTCCTTCTGCTCAGGGGGGAGAAGCAACCATAGCCATGCATGCCTGCAGACAGCAGCCTTCTCTGGGTGGGTAGGTATGGAAACACTGTCCATAGCTCTTGCATGTCTTAAACTGGCTTAATCTCTTTCCCCACATCTCTTTAGAGGCAGAGAAAGAAGAGAAAGTCAGAGGAAAGGGAGGTGCAGGCAGGCATCCCAGAGTTTCTGCCCCGCTGCCCATGGGAACACCACCTTGCTGACCTGACATGGGAAGGGACAAGGGTGGGAATCATGTTGCAAACCTGGTCATGGCATCCAGGCCATTAACAAAAGAAACGATGTGAGGACAAGCTGCATTGGTGCAGACTATCACCATACGGAGGCATTAAGTACCACCATAGGCATAGACCCAGGAAAGGCTTCCAGATGCTCGTGATACAGGGTACCTTCTCATTTGTATCCAAATCTGACAAGTCCTCCACTTTCTCTACAAAGGAATATGTATATTTAGTTGCTCTGAAAAAGACATGCTATTACCTTTAACAGCCAAAATAAAAATACAACCTGAAAAATATCACATCAATTCTTAACTTTCTTTTAAGAGCTTTGACTAAGCCTGAATTCTGTGTTATTAATTTTAAAATGTCTCCTCTGATGTTTCTCTGAAGCACAGAATGAAGATGTTCTGTAATTCCAGCTAAAGCCACAAAACTTGAATACAGCCATCAAAAATGAGAACCATCCTTTTTTTTTTTTTTTTCCAGAGCCAAACAAATAGACTTAACCAAACAATGGAGAAAAAGACTGAGACAGACTGCACGCACAATGGCTGGGTATAGGGCTAAAATTACCATTAAAAACACATATCTGTCCAATGTCTTCATGCCAGAAACAGCTCAAAATATCAAATCACTGAGGCATACTGCAAGACCAAAGATTCTACAATAAGAACATTAATTGTAGCCATCAAAAATAAGCATTGAAACTTGGAATACCATTAACAAGTACAAAATCAAGACAGAAAATAGCTACTATCTTAAGATACAACCCTGGCTCGATAAATGAGACACCTTAAAAGTGCTAAGGTTTAACCACTTTAACAATGCCATTTGAATGTATTTTACCAAAAATAGTACAACTGCATAAAACCAGTTGTATGAGTATAAAATTGGCTTAACGTGCAATTAGTTTTATCCCCTTCTCTGAAAACTGTAGTTATATATATATATATATATATATATATATATATATATAAAGTTATCAACTTTATACAGAAGTAAATATACCCACAGTTAGGTATAGCATGTTCACTATGCAGTTGTACAGAGTGGCAGCATAGTCAGGAAATTCCTTAAACATAAATAACCTGGAAAATGTCCATGACTTTGGGCCCTGGAAATATACATCTGCCAAGAATTCTGCCAGCTTTAAGGCTCTTGCAGCAGAGCCATGTTTGTGGAGCAGAACGGGGATCCCAGGCAGCACAAGGGAAGTATCCAAGTGGAGAACATAGGAAAGGGGCTGTATACGTTCCATCAGGAAGATCAGAATTGCACGCTTGGGGCTATGGTAGACCTAGTGGTAAAATACACATAAATAGCTTCAGCAGTGCTCTAGAAACACCTGATTTCACTGAAATAGATGGCACTACTGTGATATCACCCAGTTTTCACCCTCTTAGTCTCACTAGCACACACGTGAAGCCCACACACACAGAGCAGGAAAAACTGGAGAGATTGTAAAGGAGATCTCATTAGTAGTGACGAGCCACTACTATAGTTACCTCCACTTGTAAGTACTAAATTTACACTTGAGAAAGACTGAAATCAGCCTCTTCCCAGTCAGGACTACTCAGTGTTCTTCAACTTTTAATCAAGTTAAGCTCCAGCATAGACCAAACTACATTTCTTTTACTTTTCTTCTATAAGGTGGAAAATGTGCTGAAAATGATATTGAAACAGATGCATTAGCTTCCTTTAATGAAGCAGCCGAAAGCCTAACACAAGTAAATCAGGATGAAGATAGAATCACTTTGCTATTCAGTTTTGGATTTCATAGTAGGCTGTCTTCTACCAGTTTAGCTTTCTGACTTAGCTCTCAACGGGAGCAAGCAAACTTCAGAGCCAGCTTAATGAAGTAGTATGAGCTATGCCTTTAGGCAGCAGACAGTCATTAGTCATCCTAGCTGCGAGTTGAAATGTCATCTTTAATTTTTTAATGATTAAAACTAAAAACACGCATTTACCAACAGAATGTACAATATCGGTACTCTGTATCTGCAGAGGAACTCAGGTGAATAGTGCAGGATCACCTTTCTGAGAGTCATTCCTCCCCTGCTGGCTTGTGAAACACTAAGCCTTGTCAATTTTAAATCTTCCCAAAGAATTTACAGCTAATCAGAAGTGACATTAAAATGTGTGTGTGTAGACAAACACGTAGTTGCAAACACACCTCCGTGCACAAGCAAGAAGACCCTCAAAGGCAGGCTGACCACTTCGGTAGAGAAGGCCACGACAACCATCATACCTCAGCTCCCAACTGCATTTATACCCCTTGCAATTAATATCCCTCATCCTCTATCAACAGTAATTGCTCTGCCCACTATGAGGAAGCATCACTGAGGGGGTGGGAGCAACCACTCAAGCCTCAGAGTGTATTTATGGGTTGTCACCAAGCACAGGCTGGTCTCAGTTGCTACCTATCCCTCTTCCAGGTTGCACATCTGGGCTAAATACTCGACCTATATAGAGAGTCTGTGACAGGAAATACCGAAAATCAATCCAACTTGGTTTTAAAACCTTTTATAAAGTGTAAGTTGCAGTTTTATGGAGACCTGGTGTGTCTGCTCTAGCAGTGAGTTTAGACATTTATGCATTTTTTTTTCCCTAACATCACATCTGTTGTTATTATTTCATATGAAATAATAAGAGGAATGAATGAAAACAAACACTTCTCATAAAGCATAGAAGTCACTGTAGTGCCTGGAGCTATTGCTCAGACAATGATTTCAGAAGAAAGTTGTGTGGATACAATTAACCTGAACTCAAACTTTGTGCTCCTTCCCAACCCTGAAAAAGGAATCAGTTTGCATTTTCTAGAGCACAGTAAAAGAAAAAATAAGTTTAGTTGGCTTGTTTGATTTTCACTTCATTACTCTTTTTGATGGACTTACTTTTTAATTGCATAGTTGATTCAAACTCAGCTCTAAGACAGTAATAAAAAGTCAGAAGTGCTTAATACATTTCAAGTCCCGAACAGTGGAAAACTGTTTCAGTGAAAGGATAAAAAATTGGCCAAGTGCACATAGAAAATAATCAGAGGTTCTTTGAATATACACAAAGATCCTGAAAAGCAAAAGATTTAGGAAGTCATAAAACAGAGCTTTCTTCTTCCTTTAAAACATCCTGTGTCCAAGCTGTTGCACCCTTGAGAAGCACCCTGAAAGCAGAGTATCTGAGTTTGAAGCAGCAGGAAGTAAAACTTCAAGAAACATTTAGATCTCTAAGATTTGAGAAAATAAAATCCAGGCTTGGATTGAAATGTAACTACCCTAATTTAAAAAAAAAAAAAAAAAAAAAAAAGCAGAGGAGTGGAATTGCTGGGGTGCAGGGAGGGGTGCAGGAGGGATGCCTGCCCTGACATTTGGGGTCACTATGGGGACACAAACCCCAGGGCAGAGCAGGAATACCACTGGAAAATGCACCATCAATGAAGGAATAGAAGAAATAGAAGGACAGAGTGCAGCTTGCAAAGGCAATTAATGACTCCCGAAAGTAATTTCTGAAAAAGGCATGATTTTTAAGGAGCTCAGAAAACACATGCACTCTGCAGTCAGGCTCTGCCTTTGCCACATTTTACCAGCTGTTCTTCCCATGAGCTTTTCCTCATCTTCCTAAAGGATTTCATCTTCCAAATGACTTATTAGCTTTCACGTGTCCATTGTGAAGATGGAACTTTGCACATACCATGGTCCCTCCATTTTACTTCCCCCCTCTCTACTCATCCTCAAACGAGTCATAGAAGAGCCAATTTAGGGAACTAAAAAAGAAAAAAAAAAAAAAAAAAGCCTCAAATGCAAGTAAGCACCAGGCTTCTGTGGTTTTAAAAGCTCAGTTAATATCTTTTAAAGTTTGAGGACTTGGCATTTTCACAAGCCTCTGTGCTTCCTGCATGTAGAAAGAGAAATGCTAAAAATACCATGAGAAAAAACATGGTTCTTGATATTTCTGAGCTAATCGGAGGGAAGAACTGGAGGTTCAGCAGCGAAGCTGTTATGAAGCTCCATCTCCATGCTACAGAGTGAAGGAGCTGAAACAGTTCAAGTAAGGTTCAGACAAATATCTCAAAGGGTGGGCATCTCTCCAACACAAGTGACTGAGTGTTCAGAGGTCCTTCCTCCCTATTCCAGCTTCCCACAATCTCACAGCTTTATGCAGCCTGCAAGATTCCCAAAATTCATTCTGTCTAAACATCTTTTCTGCTTTGTTTAACAATTCAGCCCTGGTCCAGCAAAGGTTCATAATCCCAGGCTAAACATTTAGCACATTGGAGGCTTCACTCATTCAAAGCTAAGTATGTCAGAATCTTCAAATTATATGAAATGTGAGTTATTAATGAGTTTAAAATTGCATGCATGCATGTCTTCTTTCTCAAGGCTGAAAGCCCAAAGATCCAGACTGCAGGCAATGCATTTACCAGCCTGGGGACCCAAAGAGGACTGCTCAGGAAAGCATTCAGACAAATCTTAGTTTATACTACTTGCCCAGTGAGTTTTGACATCCTTTCCCTGGAGAAAAGTGTCGTGCTAGTTATAGCCCATGTTGTTGTTACCAGAAGAGTCCTTGTCTCCACAGAAAACCAAGAGTGTGATAATGTGAAAAGTGCAGGCCATGATTTCGGACTTATTAACTCGACTGCTGCCTTGGAGAGCACATTCTCCTTCCTACCCATGGGAGTTGGAAATATCTACCAAGCATAGGTATTCTGCTCTTGAAAAAACATGGAATAGAGTAAGCTTCAAGGCAAGCTTGCCTAAGCATAAAAAAACCCGTTTTTCAATTTTCAAACTGGGAGGAAAAAAATGATTCAGGATTAAAGAACAGAAATACAGAACAATTTTGCAGAGTAATAATTCTGTGTTATTTTCTTTCCACTTTCCCGGAGCTCTGGCATTTCAGGTGCATAAGTCCATACTAGCATTTTTTTAATCATATTTTGAAAAGTTTCCTGTTCTATTCCTCTTGTAAGAGTGTAGAGTCTCTATATGTATGATTGCCATTTGACTAGCATTCAAGCATCAGAAAAACCCAAGTACATATTTATTTTTTGTGTATTAGCAATATCAAACAATTCAGATGTGTTTGCAATATTTTGTATTCCACATGCTACTAACCTTCATTATAATTTGGATTTTTTTAGAAAGTAGACTTACAAGACTTTTTTCACCTCTTCAGTTCATAAATTAAAATAACACTGAATGCTTACAGCTTCTGGTTGAAAGCTTTACCCTTTGTTCACTGTGGACTTGAACTATTGCTTGCAAACAGACAACGCTCTTTTTTTTTTTTTTTTTTTTTTTTTTTGTGGAAGTGCTTTCAAACCCTAAGCAATAAGCAGCAATTTTGCAGGAAAAATTGGATTCATATTTTTTTCTCTTTTTAAATAAAGAATTCAGTCACTCAGGCAGAGAACTGCTGTAACTTGTGATTTCAGTGGCCAGATACCTCAACCCTCATTCTTCTTGGGCTGCGCGTTTGGCAACTGAGGAATTTATACATTTCCTTCTCTGAGCTTTATGCATCCCACCCATCTCTGGGCTTCTGCAATCCTGGTCTCACTTTGTCAGGATTTTCAAAGGTCTGGAAGAACTCATAGCTTTCTGCCTTTATATATGATCCCCCAATCATCTGTTCTACTGCAAGATGAAAACAACATTTTTTGGGGCCCCCTTTTGTCACTTACATGTATTTAATGAAATACCTGATGTAAAGGAACTGGACCAGATGTGAGACACTCATCTGAGGATCCTGCAAGAGTTTTGGACTGTAGTCCTCTGCTGGGATACAAAAGCCTCCAGAGGAGCCCTGAGGAAACAAATATCTGCCAAGAGAGCTGTAAGGTATTTTTCTCTTTGTTTTAATTAGAGTGTGTGCTGGACCATGGCTACAGCTGGTCCTGGCTACTCATCCTCTCCTCAGCCCTCTATTCACCAGCAGCATAGGAGCTCTTGCCTCACCTGAAGGGAAGCCTCCTGCTCCAGTGACGTGCACTGAAGACTGGGGCATATCCCCACGTTATTGGGTCACTTTCACCCTGGAGTGGATCCAAGCCCAGATTTATTATGGCAAATTCCAACCTTTCCTCCAGCCATGTATAAAGGCCATATATAACCCAGCCATAGTTTCAACAGAGTTCTCGAGGGAATTTTTATTTGGAATTTGAAGTGCATAAAGAAATTGTATACTCTGTGGGATAAAACTGGGCTTATCCCTTGCGGTAGGGTACTTGCCATCCAGATTGTGATAGCAAATATAATTCTAGCTCTTTCTGAAATGTTTTCTGTAACTTCTCAGAAGATAAGCAATCAAGGTGAAAAAGAGAAAAATCATGTTGTTAAAGGCTGAAGTTTTAAGTGTTACTTTTAGGCAATCACGCATGAAAGGCTGTTTGGATGAAATTGAAGCTTCTGTTCTAAGCCAGCGAAAAATCTTTGGGAGTGTTGAAATCTGGTCCCATGTTCAAACATCCTTTGTCATGTGTATGGGGGCAAACTCATTACACTGTTGAAAATTATCTTGGGGAAAAAAAAGAGTGTGTTAAAGACAGGTCTGGCATAAAGGGTGGTTGTAATGGTGGTGGTAGGGAGTGCTTACATCCATATTTGAGATCAGCTCTTCTAAGATACTTTGAACTTTTCCCTTCATTTGACAGATGTTTTAGGAGGACCCTGAAAGTAGAAAGGAGCCATAAACCTGTCACCATAAAATAGTGTATCTCTGAAGAGAAGAACATAAAAATACTCTAATTTCTGGGAAAGAATGAGAAAGATGGTTTTCAGTTGCTCCCATTGCAAACAACACTGTCTTCCAGCACTCCACAATGATTAATGTACTTGGGCAGTTTACAGTAAATCTTGGATGTGTTAGAGGAGGGAGATACTTGTCCTCACTCTGTGCTCTCTTGTCAAATATAACTCCCCTTGAAATGGGAGGCTGTTTTGCTTTCTAAAGTTCATATGAGGAAACAGGTAAAAGGCAAATCTGGGGACAACAGAGATTACAGACATCCTGAGCCCCTCTATAAGCCAAAGAAAACTCTCGAAGTCAAGCAGAGACATTTGAGGTTCCTCCTCAGATTCTTTCTTAGGTCCCAGACAAGAGGATCAATCTTGTAGAGCCAAAAAGAAGGGAAATTACAAGAAAACTACAAAATTTGTGATACATGGGAGTGTGAGGAAGAAAACATCTACAGGAAGCATTCAAGCCCCATAACCTAAGCAAGCAAATCAGATTTAAGAAGCTCTGGTAGCCATTGTCTGGATGAGCTACTGAGGTTCAAAAGGAAGAACAACCTGAGTACAGGACTCTGGTGCCTAAGCCAATTGAGTCCTGTTATAGAACAGGTGAATGCTGCACCTAAACAAATCCAGTATTGTCTCTGGGTGGTGAAGATCTGTCTGCCATGTACTAGGATTCAAAACTGAGCATCTGTCTGTCCACGTCTCCTGAGTGGATTGGTGCACTGCAAACATGTCCAGCATAACAAGCTCTGGGTGAAACACAGCCAACACACAAGGCGATGGAACAGGATGTATCCCTTTAGTTGACTTCAAATGATTGCCCGGATGGCTAAAGCACTCTCGTGGCTGTCGTGGACACACATCTCGCAGGGAAAGTTGATGAACATCAAGCATGCAACTCTTATTACATTCCTTGTTTGGACTGTTGGGTGCAGTAACATTTTTGGAAATACAGCATCCTGTTAATGCTTGTGTGAAAGCAGGAGCAGAAATATATTTACAGACCTGTAAATTTACAGGATTCCCATACTGTAAATAACCACAAGTAAACAGAAGATTAATCCTGTATCTGGGTGCTTTCACTACTAAATCAGATACTCAACTTCACCCATGAACAATAGTTACTGGAAGTCACTATGGTCCACTGAAGCTTGCCAGCTTTTTTGCGATTCTCTGCAATATCACATCCCAGCAGACACGCTGTGATGCAGCCCCACATAGACCATGAAGTGCAAGTTTGAGGCTCACTTATGTGTCAGAATAGGAAATCATTCACTCTTCCTAATCCAAGAGTAAAATGTGCTTCTCCAGCTCTGACATAGGAGTAGTATCTTGTATAATTTTTTACAAGACATTCTTGTAAAATATCCTTTACAGTGTATTGGGTCTGATTCCTATTTATAAGGCAGCTTGTTTAAATACCCCTGCAGAACCACAAACTCACTTTAAAGCCTCTTTTTGTTTAGAAAATTATGTAGATCATTGTGGAAATAGGGAATGAAGCCCTTCTCTTTCCCTGTCTCCATTTAACCTATAATAACCTGGTACAAATCCTTGCTTGCCAATGCCAGTATGTTACCCACCAGAAAGGAAGTATTTTATGTCCAAAAGAGGACTTGAGATGTCTATCAGCAGACTCACCAGACTATTCTTTGTAATTGAATTCAAACAGGGGTAGAGAAATTAACAGCTAAACCCAAGTATTCTAAAGATGCTTTAAATGATCCCCTCATACTTCCTCTGATGTCTTCATAGGCACTCTGACTCTCAGAGTCACCATCTGGCATCTCTTCATTCCCCCTTGTTTTTCTCACCTTTTTTTTGTTGCCATTTTTAGCTGTGGGTATAAAACAGAAACAGTTTTTCTTTTACACCTGTCAAGTTGATTTAGCACTGCCTGGTGACTGCACAAAGAATAAAACGCCTTGCTCCTCTGATGGTGCTCCGTCCCTTCCAGCACACAGCAGACACCCGGAGTACCCTGTTCTTCCCCAAACCAGGGTGAATAAAAACACAGGGGAATGGAATCATAAATGTTCCTTTTGCTGTGCTACAAGGGAATTAGAAACATGTTTGCATCGTAAGTAAAGAATTAACATTGACATGCAATTTACTAACTGTTTATAATGTAAGTGGTTTTCATTGCTTGATCATATTCGTAAAACACCCACCAAACACCTTTTGTAGTCAACAGAAATATCCAGAGAAAGGCTTCCAGAGGAGCAGAGCTAGCCCCTGAAAGAGGTAGATGTGCTCAGTGATCAGCACCATCGGTGGCTCAGGAAAAGAAGTCCCTGTCACGAAACTAATCAGACAGCAGCAGTGTTAGAGACCCACTTCGGGGCTGGCCACAGTGTCCTCTAAACGCTCTTGCTCCATTGTTCATGCACTTTATTCTT
This sequence comes from Tyto alba, assembly GCF_018691265.1. NCBI lineage: Eukaryota > Metazoa > Chordata > Aves > Strigiformes > Tytonidae > Tyto > Tyto alba. The sequence continues at coordinate 4,807,261 of NW_024881261.1, read as the reverse complement.
GTCTGGGCATGGATAGTGTGTTCAGGCAGGTTACTGAGAAGTAACTTCTGCATTGGAGATGTAACCGCACAGATACAATGGCCATGACCATCCTTGAAGGAAATCCCATGCAAAAATTAAAGAAACTTGAATGCTCTGATTCATGGCCTACTGAATTAAATAGGACCAAACTGTCCATTAAGGCAGCTCCCAGGGACAGAAAGATTAAAAGTGAATGTCTGTTTCTAACATGAGTGATTATTCCTATCACCTGTTTTCTCTCAGTGAAAGTTTGCTTGAGCTAAATAAAGGCTATGGTGTGTTTTGCATGTGTAATCACTGGATTTTAAAAGGCAAATAATTTCGGCTACATCAGAGATTTGTTTGTTCCCATTTTCCTTGCGTACCCAAAAACCTAGCGTTAAAGGCACATATTTATATCTGTTCATTTCAAAATGCCTTGCTTTATGAAACAAGCAGTACCACAAGACATAACCTCACCAGAGGCCTGACAAGAAGACCAGATCTAACGCATCCTTTGCATAATAACAGTACAAACACAAGCAACCTCTATGTGTGAGTATGACAATCAACTCTGAACTCTGTACCCAGACAACAAAGCTTTTGGTAGTCTACTTTTTACATAATCAATTGAGCAAGACTCAAAAATCTCAGGAAGAAAAGGCTCAGATGTTGAAGATTCAAGAAATTACTTCTTCTGCACCATACCTTCCACTTCTACTACTCATCTTTTTGACAGATTCTAAGTTCACATAGCTGACAGAAGTCTTCATTCCAAAACCGAAAGAAAGAAGTGAAATTTGATTATGAACCATTGGATTGACCTGCCTAGCCAGCTTACTGAACAGAGTAATATTAAAAACCAAGAATAAATTCAAATGAGTGATTCGTAATATGCTGGCATTTCAGGAACAAGTCTTGACTCAGATTTGTACTATTAAAATCTATTCAGTGAAATGGTCCTTTTTTAAAGAGGTATTTTTCTCAACTTAAAAATTAGTTTGAATTCAGAGAAGACTGCTAGGAGAATTATTGTACAAAACGTTTTTCTCTAGCATAATCAAATGTGTTTATTCTGATTTTTTATCTCATGTTATATTATTCATGGAAGCCATGGGTAAGGAAAGATGCTAATCAAAAAGGTTTGGCCAATTTTGAGGACATTGCTCATTATTCATTCTTTGTCATCCTTTGTCCTCTTTTGTTGTGACACTCTTTAAAGGATGGTCTCTTATATGGAGTGGCTATGTTACATTTCATTATTCTACATATTTGTAGAAGTGCTGAGGAGAAAATAGATGCTGGTAGATGAAAGAAAGCTCATTAAAAGCCACGTGTTTTCATCTTTGATTGTCACATGTAGCAATTAGGAAGTGATACAAGTTATATTAAAATTAATGGCATATGCACCTAGGGCCAATGAGTTCATTCTTAAAAGGTGCTAGGGTAAGAAGTTTAAGCAAAAGCTTTAAAATTACAATCTACATTCTAGGTCACAGGAGCGCTCCACTTTCTCTGGGCTTCTCAGGAAGGGAAGTCAGCTACAAGGTTAAAGAGAGAGGATACCAATGGGCCAGAAAACAGCAGCTCTGATTATTACCCAGCATACGGATAATTCTGTGCTTATTTCTTCTTAGTTCCTACGTGAGTCATTTATCACTGAATAGCCTTGACTTAAATACAAGCCTATGTACGCAGTCATCCCCCAACCTTCATTTCACCTTCTGATTCAGTTCCCTAACCCAAAAGGCCGTTTCCTGCTCCCCTTGAATCCCTTCTGTATTTCCAGCTCCTGCCCCGGTTCCCTTCACACCTTCCCCTCTAAGCTCCCTGACACGCTGCCGAAAGCCACCGCTGGCTCTGCTCCCTGCCCGCCCCACGCCAGCCGCCCGCCCCGTCTGGCTTTCAGCCCTCGCGTTCCGCTCAGAGGCACCTTGCCAATGTTTCTAATGACTTCTTCCCAGCCAGAGCTCTGAGGTATTACCCCACCTTCAACATGCCAGCAAAGTTCAACACGCTGGGCTTCAAATGCCTTTGGAAAACTTTGACTTTGATGACTCGCTTTGCTCCTAGACTTCCTCCTAACTCTCTAGGTACGCCTTCAGCCTGCCTGTTTTCAGTCTCCCCCCTTTTTCCATCTTTGCTCTAGCTAATCCCATCCAAATCCACAATTTTGGCATGCAATGCTGATTCACATGCTACCTTTCCTTCTATGTTTCCTTCTGTTCTAGCTGGAAAGCTGGTGTGTCTTGGCGACCTCTTCTTAAGTGCTTTCAGCTATCAGCTCAATTCCTTATATATCACTCTCTCATCTCTTCTTTCTAGTGAACAAATTCATCACTCAAATGACAGTAACACCATAAACTTGTCATGTTTTTAACTTTACACCCTCCAGCTCTTCATCACCATTTTGCACAAAATCTTTCCAGTTTTTCTTGTGTAATGCCTCTATGATTCAGCTTTTCCTACTTATTCACTCACTGATCTCTCTCCAAGACTTCATTATCTCATATCTTGATAAACACCTCAATTAATGTAATATCCATCTATTTTTATACATTCAAATTCTTTCCACAAGACAATTTTTGTGATTGCTTGCACTGGCCATTTTATCTGCTTTTTGCCTTCCCTCACTGATTCCTCCTCAGACATGTGGTCCAAAGAGGTCCTGACCCATTGAAGAGATCCCTGTACCCTACACCAATTAAAAACAACTCCACAAACCAAAAACCTTAAAAAATATATTGTTGAACAGGTGGCAACATTATTACAAAAACATAAACATATATGGGAGAAGTAAACAGTGAGGCAACTGAAGAGTTTCATCAAGCCTAGGGAAAGCAACAGATAAGACAAAGGAAATAATGACTACTACACAGACACTTATGTCAGGCTGTGTAGAGATCAAACACTGGAAGACCTGTGAAATAGAAAATACACGTGCACTGAACCCCTTTCTGAGCGCTGCCGTATAAGTAAACATCAATCCTTTGTTTTCTAAAGGCAGTTAGAATTGAGGTATGGCCAGAACAAGAACTACTATAACAAGTACAAGTTTTGTAAATAAAATCAAAATAATTACAGATTTAATTGTGGCAGACTTGGGCACAATAGGATTGACAGTGGGAACTCAACAATGTGTCTATCAACAGAGCAATGTGCAGCACTGAGCAGTGTTCACGGGGACCTCAACCCCACAAACCTCCCAGGGATGGATTTTTGCCTGGATTCAGACAGACCCCCAAACCATCTGTAGGGATCTGCCCCACAGATGGTAGCCAAGACTGCATATATTAAACTCTTAAAGGCCCCATAAAAGAAAAACATTGTTGTTAACAAGACTCTTTCCACTGATTTGAATGGGCTTTGGATAGAGGCCTAAAAAAACAAGGATGGAATTAGAAAATGGAAATATGTATATACAGAAATGTGTCAGTCCAACTGTTTACCTTCCATGGATGACCTAGTACCACTTCATTTATGAGTCATTTAAAGGGCAAGGAGCTAGGTTGGTATTTTAACTGTTATCTGAATCAAGTATTTGAAAATACTGATTCTAATAATGCTTTTTTTATTAGTAGTATTATTTTTAAAATACACTGCAACCCCACTGGCATCAACAAGATTTCTTTCCACGTTAATATTTCACAGATTGAAAATATCTATATTCTCACCACCTTCAGGAATTAGCTTAAATAAATAGGGTCCGTGTCATCTGTTATGTGCCGTGTCCTTCAGGCTGCTATGTTTGATTTCAGCTTTGATTCAAAGTTAGGGCTGATCAGTACCAGCTGCTCAGCCAAAGGGCAGATCACACATTCCTGTTCCTCTGCTTTCTTCATCCCAGCTCGCAGCCAGACTATTGTTTGTTACAACTAATTAATCCCGCATGCCCCAGCTGCCAGTGATCCTCACAAAACTCAAATTTTTGTATTTACTTCATGTCCAATAAATTAAATTCAATTCTGGATATGTGTATAAACACATAAATGTATGCATATATACACAACACACTTATTTACACAGTCAGATTTATAGATATTCATGGATATGTCTTTGGCAACCTCTATTATTATTTCTAGTTGTCGTTTTAACAGGACAAATGTGAGAAATTATAGGTATGTATTTTTATTTAAGCATGTCTGTAAGGAGTCAGATTTTCAGATCTTCACTTCAAACTGATCCCCACTGACATGTTGACATGGCACTAAGCATCGGAGTCACTGCACTGGCGGGACCAAGTCCTTGCCTGCCTTTTGGAGAGGAGAAAGGAGAAATTTCAAATTTTATAGCCAGAACTTTTAACAGTCTGAAGTTAAAATTGCCTGACACTTCCTGCCAAAAACCTCCTGGTTTCACCTACCTGTTTAACAAATGATAACCATTCTTTTTGCTGGGTGTTTGTCTTAAGGCTTATTATGTGTTTTTCAGTTAAAATATTTCAGCTGCTCCCAAGGAAATACACTGCATTTTCCCATATTAAAGTCTAACAGCCAGTTTGCTGAGTTCCTGTCAAGCCTCCATGCGCTGGGGCAAGGAGCGAAAGTTTGGTGGAAGGAATCTGTGGTTTGTTGTCCTTCTAGTTATTTTTTTAAAAGCTCATAAGCTTTAAAACCTCTTATTGCACATGGCTGGTGAAAGCTTGGAAATTGGTAGCTCAGCTGTGTCAAAAGAGTGTGTGCCTGCTTTGAAAGGAGGGGCTGAACTACTTCCAGCTGCTTTTGATGGTGCATCACAAGTGTCTCCTGTGCTCCCCTTGGCCTTGTGCTTGGCCATGCTGAGGAAGAGGAGGAAGCAGCTGAGGAAGGACGTTACCTGACTGCAGAAATAAAATGACTCCCTGGACTCAGAGACAGGTAGAGTGGAAAGTACAAAGAAATAAATTAGAAGAGAAAACTTTCAAAAGTCAATTGGTTGGCACACAACGGGGTGTTTTCTGGAGAAGGTTTGAGGAGGTCTTTTTTTTTTCTTCTTTCTAATTCCATAATTACCTGTGTCAAAAAAATAATGTAATTCAATTTGTAAAATCAAACTTTCTTAGGGAAATCACCAAATTCAAACTATCTATAAGACCTCAGTGTGCTCCCCTGGTAGGTCAGCAGTTTAATATAGTTTGAATTTTCTACTGCTGTGTCTACAGTGAATAAACCAAAGCAAGTTTGGAAGGGATGAGTGTTGCACAACAACTAAGGTAGTTACTGGTATGGCTGAAGGCTTCTCTGAACCTTTAAGGTGTTCAGTGCAGCAGCTGGGAAACAAGAAAGATGCCTGTTTGTAAAGATGAATGAACGTTGCCCTCACAGGTTGGATGCTATCCTCATCGCTGTCATGTCTGGTGGAGTATGTGCGAAGCCATGGCGCTGCGGAAATTGGGAAAACACCAACAGAAAAGGTGAAAGCAGAGCTGAACTTCAGAACATCTCACTACAGGCTCGAAATCTGTGTTGTCTCCACCACAGAGAAGAAGGAAAAGCCTGGTACCTAATTAGGTAGCCTTAAAATCCACAGGTTGCCCATGGTTAGATAATAACCTTAGTAAGCCAGTACTTGAGATGGTCCAGGCAATATCACCTGCTAGAGAGGCTGCTGCTGAGGTGCTGGTCCCTGAGGGACCCACAAGCACAGATGTCTTGTGTCTCTGCTCCCCTGGACAAGGTATATTTGCTGTCATCCTTGGCTTCTGCCTTGAGTTACACTGGCAATCCAAACCGCCTGCCCCACAAACTGTTTTCCAGATTTCAGAAATTATATTTTCTTATCACTATTTATTATTATTATAAAAGCTTGTATCTTTTCTAATAAAAGGCTAATTAATTTGTTAGTGTTAACATTACATTGAAAATATTTTGTTTACTATCTGTAACTAGGGATCTAGTAAACTAGCTGTTTACTAGTTGTAACTGGGAAAAAAGTTAAAGCCACTCTACAACCCTTGATCCTCTGTTTTGTTGCACTGCATGCATTAATGGCTCCAAATTGAAAACTTTGTGCCATATGCTCCAGCTGTTAACATTAAAAATTTCCTTCTGAAGTAAAGGGGAGTTCAGCTGTAGGGGAGTGGGATTTGGCCCCAAATTCGACAACTCTAAAGTTCATAATCCAAACTCACTCTTAAAAGTGTCCCAAACCAGTAAAGTACCTACCCTATATTCAAGAATCACAGAAAGAAATTTCTCTTCTTTGAGGGTGGTGCAATTAGCTCTTAATGGGAACAACTGAATGATAAAAGCTGATCAAGTTTCTGCAAACTTTAATAATTGCATATTTTCATCCAATTAAATGCAGAAAATAAAAGATGGAAATAAAGATGACCTTTTTTATTATAAGGCATTTTTGTTGTTGTTTAATTTCTTTATTTTACAGGTCAATAACTAAATTAGCTTGTTATGGCTTGGTCTTTTATAGGAAGATCTTTGTTTACCTATCTTCCTCTGGAGGGCTTTAAAGTGAAATCTCAAAGAAATTCACAGGTTTATATGTAAAATTAATTCAGGAACCTCTTTTAGATTAAAATGACAAGGGATAAAATAAGGTGTCATCATATACAGTCAGCTTTTATTACAGAATCTTTCTCTCTTATTTTGCTTTTAGAACAGCAGCTTTAACAACAAGGCATTTATCAAGTGTTACTAAGAAGGAAGAGTCCATATATTAAATAGAGTGCAGCCTAATTAATACTTTATCACTCTCAAATCTCTTTACTTGATGAAGAAAGGGTTAAAAAGCCTATAAAAGTTCTGTAGGTATGTTCTGTGGGACATTAAAAATGAATGTGTTGTCATCATCATCACCATGAGCACATTTATTGTTATTATTACCAAGACAGCCATTAACTGGGTATTCATTAACGCTAAAAGTCACAGTCAGCATGAGATTCAGCAGACTCCAAGCTCTGGAGGAGGAGGTGGAAAGTTACCTGGTGGAGTTTCAAGAATGGATTTTCCTTTTTTGTTGTTTTTCTTCGGTTTTAACTCTTTCCTGCTCGGTTTGAACCCTGGGTGCTCCTCTGTCTCTGCAGCACGGATAGGTCCTTCCTCTCCAGGTTGCTCCGTGAAAGGAAAAAACTCTTCACTGGGATACGGAAAGGAATAATAATGATCCCTGTTGCTAATTTCCTGCAGGTAATAATCCTGATCGTCCATGGGTGCAGCCCGGGACACATCCCCCAGCAATGCCAGCCCAAAGGCGCAGAGAGCAAGGCAGAGCTGAGAGGAACATGAGCCTTTCCTGCTAAGGGCAATAATCATTATCGTTCGCTTTTGCAGAAATCTCCTCTGCAAGTCGCAGAACTTTATTTGCAAACAGAGAAAACAGAGATCCTTGGCAGCTGGCGAACTCTCCCCGGGAGACGCAGAGGGCTAAAGGAGCCTGCCTGCGAAAAGCGCCTCCGCTTTGGGCTAGTTTCACAAAAGTTGCGAGGAGCGCAGCGGGACGGAGGGGGCCGGGCGGGGATGCATGTGATCGTCGGGCTCACCAGCCAGACAGACAGACGGACAAGCGCTCTGCTCCGCCGGCGTTTGGCAGGTGGGATCTCCAGTGCGGTTAGTTTGCAGCTTTTCCTTTTTATTTTTTGTTTTTGTTTTTGTTTTTTTGTTTTTTTTTTTGTTTGTTTGTTTTGTTTTGTTTTTGTTTTGTTGGGGTTTTTTTTTGTTTTGTTTTTTTTTTTTTTTTTGTTTTGTTTTGTTTTTTTTTTGTTTGTTATTGTTGTTGCCACTTCCTTTCAAAATCAGAGTTACAAGGACAGTTTCAGCTCAAACCCCTAAAAGTTTCTTCAGTCTTCCCGCATGCAGCTGATCCAAGAGAGCATTTATTCAAAGAAAAGTAAACTTGGCAGCCAGCCTTTGCCTCCCAGCCTGTGTACAAAAGTGTTTCCCTCCCCCAGGAGATGCTGTGCAGATGGGGGTGGGCACAGAGAGCGGCTGGCAGACTGCATCTGCCTGTGCTTTGACCCTGGGCAAACATGAAGAGACGTGTAATGTGGGTCTGTGGCAAAAAGCCCTCGTTCCATATATGTTGTACTATATTCCCTTTCATTTTTTTTTTTTTTTTTCCTTTTAGGTTTTACAAATGTAGGATCCATCTCCAGCACGGATCTCAGCCTTCCTTGTATATATTAGTTTATAGAAATATAAAAATATAAGTTAGATACAAGTTAAATATAAGTTAGATATAGTTTAGATATGTTACATATAGATATAGCTTATATATATATATGCTGTATATATGCTATATATATTTCTATACATAAGTTATATATAACTAATATAACTCAACACGCAGCATGTGCCAATTTATAAGAGGCTTCTCTTGGGGTATATGGGAGGTCCCTGGACTCAGCCCAGCTGAAAACCAGGAAGGACATGTTTCATCAGTGTCCCTTTTTCTCACTCTTTTTGGAGTTATCCTGACTTTTGTTCTCTCTGAAACATCTTCTAAACAGATTAGGATGTGTTGTGCTAGCAGCTGCACACATGCAATCCAGTGTCTTTAATGGAATCAATTTGTCTGAGAATAAAAACTTATCTTTCATCTTTTTCATACCTCTAAAATAACCTTCAGTGCTGAAGGAAATGTGCAGCAGTTGGCTCACATGAAATATGAGCCCTTACTCCCGTGTTGAAAATACCAGCTTATATTTTCATCACGTATATTGTATTTCTTGCCATTGTTCACTCAGCTAAGCGAAAGGATTACATCTGTTACCCCACTCTTTATTCTGACTTTACAACCATATTTTGTGTGTGTTCCTCATAACTTTAATACCATCATAAACATAAGTCCATATCTCAGTACCTATATCATCTGGTATGTTTGGTTTCTAGTCCATGTAATTAATGTTCATCCTTGCTTTCTTAGTCACTGTCCCAAAAGCAGTATAGTTATTATATTGTGTTTGTTGTCCTTCCTTTTAGACAAATGAAAATATGGTTTTACTAGCAATTCTATTTTCATCCTTCAGTTTTACTTCTTTTTAAAATCTGAAATCTATGACTTATTGCTATTTTAAATATAAGGATTTTCATTTTCTAACAGTAGAATAAAATATACTTTGTTTTTCACTACTTTACTGAACTATATATATGTATTTTTTTTTAGTTACATCTGATGAAGAACTGCTTCCTATCATACTTTTCAGATAGTTTTATCTGGAATAGATGGCTTTGTCGCCTTTGGTGCAGGGTATGCAGTGTGGGAGCTAAGACCCGATGGATATGGTATGTAAAACAGGCTGCTTGTTCTCTGTATTCAGTGGCAGGCGGAATATGCTGGATATCCCATCTTAGCAGTTTCCCAGATGTTCTTACTTTGTTTTCCCTTTCCAAAGTATCCAGTCCTCTCCTCCCTTGATCTTAACTTTTGAGGGCAGAGCACAAGCTACAGAAAATGTGTATAATTTTGTGACCATTTGTAGCACAGTCACTTTTTTGCAAATAATGTGGACATACCTAGAGAAGTAATAGGAAAATAGACTTTTCCATGACATCATTAATGACCTAATTTTTTTGGTAAGTAAAGGAATTTTAGCTGCAAATTATTATTTAACTCATTGCAGTGGCTAGAAACAGAAGAGGATTTACATTTCCAAGCATAACAAGAAGTATTTTCATAAAATTTGGAGTCAAGTGTACATTCATTAAAGACCTGAGGAATGTAATTCAGGAGTATTTTACATTATTTGCTTTTGGCAACTTTACATGTGTACATTTCAATAATGTATGCATGCAAGCATCATGTATTTTCTCTCCCATATAATGCCCTTTCTATAAAGAAACAACTGTGTGGGCTTTTTTTTTAATTTATCCTACATTATAGCAGCCTGTCATATTGGATTTGGGCCTCTTTAATAGGTGGATATGCATATATATATATATGTAGATGCATGGCTATACCTGCACATAATATAGAAGCAAAAATCTTCTGAGAATATCAGACCTGTACTTATTTAATGCATGTAAAAATAGACATTTAAGTGACACGAATATCCACTCAAATGTTACCCAGATCACCCATCACAATACTTTATTAGCCATGTATCCAACAACTCACTGCTGCGTGTTGTTGTTCAAGTGAGGAGTTGGCGGTAAAATCAGGGTCCAAACCATGTGCCAGCTGTGTTTCACCTCACTCTTTCATCTCGCCCCTAACAATTTCTGAATTTGCTGGCAGATTACAAGCAAATGCAACCGAGCGGTGAAGATCCCAGGGAAGTTTCCACGCGTTGCAGTTAGCCGAGAGTCCCTGCAAGGGCCTCCTCACCGAGCGAGCTGAGGTGAAAGGCCACCACGTGAGCTCGCACGTTGCTGGCAAGAGGAGAAGCGGTGCCTGAGGGTGGCTCGGGGGACACCTGAGCCGGAGAATGAGCTCGGGGAGCAAACCTGCGGCCAGCCACGGGGAGGTACCCGGCAGGAACCCAGCGAGGGGCTCGAGGGGCGGCAGGTTTGCTCGCAGCGAGAGCTCTGCAGAACTTCAGGCAGTGCCATACCCACCCATTCACCTCCTACCATCTCCACAAAGAACTCTCTTTTTTTTTTTTTTTTTTTCCACGTTATTCACCCAAACATACCTACCAGTATTCCCGTGTCTCGATCTGTGTCGGTAACCAGCTCCCCCATATTTCTTTCTCTTGAATCTGAATCCTTTCTGGCGGTATGGGTATGGATGCACTGCTGCTCCTTCCCAACCCACCTCTGGATTTGGGGTGTGCATGCGTTCAGCCAGCTGGAACCGCACAAAAGTCTGTCCCTAGGCAGAATTTTGGTCTTCCTCACTGTAAGATGTTTTAACCATTTTTTCCTCTCTGTCAACATCCTAGCAACATGCAACTTACAGGAAAGGAGATGGATTTTCTTCTTAGAGTGGCACGGGAGTATTAAGTTCACTGAAGGCTCAGATGTTATTGGCTTAATGGCTGTTTCTTATTTTTGCCTGTGAAGTATCACAATAGCTTTTAAAAACTGGCAGTCGATGTGGAAGGAGATAAAGCAAACTAATATTTCTGTAGAACAACTGAAACTAGCATTATCCTCCCCTCCTGGACTGACGCCAGCGATAATGTGTAAGTCACTCTACACTTTCCTTTAAATCTTTGGCCTGCTGAAGTGAAACACATGCTGTTATCTGCAAACGAATGGGGCTTTCCCCCTCTGTTCCCAAGTATTTATTTGAAAGTTGATGATTCACCCTCTAAGCTGAGTTAACACTTCTCAAGCCGTGTTTATTGAGCCAGTTTCAACAACAGCCCCGGAAAAATAGGTTCTCCCAGCTCCTCCCTTGCCCCTAGCCTTAGACAAAAAATTATCTTTAGCTTGGGCAGTCTCAGTGTCTGCCCCAACCTGGAGATGCTCCAGTTCCAGCAGCAGGAGGACATCTGAGAGCCACCCTTTCCTGCCCTTCTTACGCCTCGAGATGGTGTTTCCCAGCTCTTGTTTCACATATACTATTTTGACAATATATGGCTTTAGCTGAACCAGTGTTTGTATTTAGGAGAACTGGGCTCTACGTGTCATGCTCCTCTGCTCCCACCCCTGCAGCCTTGTTTCTCCCTGTCTGGTGGCTAACAACCATAACTTCATGAAGCCCACATTCAGGAATACATTTTTACTGAAGAGAGGTAGAGTTGTATTGTGTAAGCGCTGTCTTGGTTCACGATCTTCAGTTGTATTTATAATACACAATCAATGATGACGCCTTTATACTTAATTCAGCTTCAAAGTGCTTGGTGACTCCTGCAACTTCTTCTTTGGAACATATACATCTTTTTTTAATTGAAGAAAAGCTTTGAGGTTGGAAAGAAAAGATGAAGAAATAGGCCTCCCTGTTTCACTACCATTCCACGGTAACTTTCTGAGGTAGCACATAAGGTTTCTATATGTCTTGGCAACAAAGCAACACTAAAAATAACTTTCCTTCTGAACACCAGTAAAGTTTCTGTTCCTTTGTACTTCAGATCGGTAGTAAATCATGGAGCACAGAATGGAGCAAGAAAGTAGAATTACACTTTTTAAACAGTCGTGTTTTCTGCATAAAGCATTTAGCCCTGTTGTCAACAAGGTCAAACCATCTCAGAGGAAATGGAAACCTAAAACTGACATTGAGAAATACAAAGTAAACTGCATTTAACATTTGTGTGTCTCTTAGATGCCTGTTTCTTACATATGTAACAGAGACAGATGCTATCTAGCTGTCCTTCTGCTTACCTGCGTACACTGCGTGCACCCCTGGGGTATCCAGGCATTTAAAAGCTTATTTGCACTTGTTGGTAAAGCAGATCCTTGAAAGAGTGGCTTTTACTGCAAAAATGACTGGAAGCAAAAACAAACTCTCGTGTGGAGACATTTTTCTCATTTTTATGAAGAGGCATTTGGCTTAAAAGGGGATGTCTTTATTTTACCAGGTGAGGTATGTCAAAAATAAGCAGGATCTTAACATTTGTCTCTGAGCACATCAAATAATGATAAATAATATGAGTGAGTCTAAGGAACAGCCAGTTATGCTCCCCTCCCTCTTGAATAGCTTGCTGTTTCCTTTAGGAAAACAGATTTTAAAATAAGCAGATGACATTAATGAAGGCAATTATTTCCTTTAGCAATTGCTTATTTTAACTGGTTACAAATGCAGCATGCATCCTGACTGGGGAAATTAGCCCAGTGTATTCTCTCTAACTTTTCTCATATGAACAACATGACCTTCGGATAATCATTCAGCATATTGCCTTTGTGCTTGTGTCTGAAGAAGCAGCTCAGATTGCCATGGAAACAAAAGTTCCTTGTTCTCTTACACTTCCTTGTGCTATGATATCATTTTCACTATACAAAGCCTTTTCTTAGCAAGAAATAGAATTGTGGTATTTTCGTGTTTCGAGCATCCCAAAGTCATCCTCTTAGGCGATGGCTCAGTTAATGGCAGAAATGTTTTGAATGTGGAGCAGAGACTGCACCCATCGTCATTATTATTTGGCGATATTTAGATCAGATGCATCTGCATCAGACCATTTTTCCTGGAGAAATTAAAAATCTCTATGTACCCTTTTCCAGAGTTTTCTTTACTTTTTCCTTCTGTGCTGAGCAGAGGAAAAGAAACAGCATTTTAAGAAAGACAATGTTAACCAGTGGTATAAACAAAGCAAAAAGAATTTTTGGCATTTTTGCAAAGAATGTAGCAGGGATTTTTTTGGTTGTGGTTTTTTTTTTGTTTGTTTGTTTGTTTGTTTGTTTTGGTTTGGTTTGGGTTTTTTTAAAGATGGGAACTACATTTCTTCATGCCCCAGAATGTCCATAGATTTTATGTTGACAACACATTGCCCTGGCATTTGGCAGCCACTGCTGGATCAAAGCCAGCAGGATTATCACTAGGAAAAGGACTGAAGAAGCTGCCTTGTGATTAAAAAATCTGTAATTCTAGCAGTACAAAAAGCAGAACTAATAATATTTTTTTTCTGACACTATTTATTTTTGGTTATCAGCATTTGAAAGTCTCTAAGTCTGCATTAGTCAATGGTTTAGAGTTTTTTGCATTGTTTAAAAACGGGTAAATTTTATATGCATTTTATTTTAACTGTAAGGCTGAGCCAGCATTAAGACAACAGAGATGACTGGATGAGAGTAGTTTTATGGAACAGTTGGAGAAAATGGGTCAAAATGCCCCTGCTATGCACCCAGCCAGGCTGTGGGTGATGTGCGGCTGGAACGTACTTTTCAGTTTACTTGTATGAAAACAGCCACTTCCCGCAAATTCCCATGGCCATCACCTACCTGCCAACATTGGAATTTGAAAAAGTAATGACTCTCACATTTCAGTCTGGTATTTCCTGGACCAAAATTGCTGTACTTGTGCCATGTGGAGTGTGAGCAGTATGTTTAACACATCCCAGGCAGCAGCAGGGAAATGCAATGCAGAGTTTGTCTGAAACCTACTCAAAGATCCTTTTTCCTGGGATTTCGTCAGTATCCACAACATAAGTGTAGTTTGAGAAGTCATGGACAAATGTCTGATGGAAGCTGAAGATGATACATAAATGTAGCAGCCTTTGTCATGCTAAATGAAAGCTGGCAAATGCAATGTCATCAGAAGGTAGTCCTTAAAATTTCTGTATTTAATGATTGCATTTTAAAGAAAGAACAACAAGGAATTATTCCTTTCAGATACAAGTAGTATTCAGGGCTGTGATTCATTTGGGTGAATAAATACATAATGTGATACATCTATATAACTATGTCTCTGCGTAGCTTCTGTCCAAATCCAAATATATTAAATGTAATTTAGTGAAGTTTCATTATTTATAGCCAATGTATTTGTTTGAAGGTGGGAAGAGCTTATTTTGTTTATCTTCATAATCACATATTTCTGACAATATGCCGAAAGTACCTTCCATAATGCGTTCACTTATGAAAACAGTGAAATGCAAGAATTTATGGGAAAGAAAAGCTCTGAAATGAGTTTTCACTTGTCATACAGAAGGCATCAAAGATTCATGTCAGACTTACAACACTGGATATGCCAATATAATTTAACAGCTGTGTAATAAACTTGTTTGAACTTGACTTATAGCCATTAAAAAAGGGCTTGTGCCAGCATGTTGGATAAAGCTGTTTGAAATGTGAAGTCTTAGGCTCTAAAGATGCAGTGAAGCTTTAAGACTATGCAGATGTTTACTAATATGTGGCATAACATAAAGTTCCAGAGAATTTTCTGCCATCTCAAATCACAAGTGCCCAGCTATTTGAAATGCACTAATACATTTTTCTGCATAGGCCCTTGGCACTAATTCTGCCAAGGAAGTGGGATGGTGAAAATTGCCTTGCATTTTTAAATCTATCGTAAGTATTTTGTTTCCAAAAATCATAGAATACCTTAAGTTGAAAATAACCTTTGGGAGACCAGCATCTCCCTTTTTAATTCCCTTTTAATCTGTAAGATCTCTAAAACAGGGGTTATTTCTCACAGTGTGGTTGTATATCCCATTCACTAATGGGATCAACACTGTTAGAGATATCATTTACTTCAACAGAGTTCTATCATAAAGAGTATCATTAACATTTGGGTTACTGAATTTGAGTTTTGAAAATAGTGAAACTTAGCCAAATACACCCCATAATGCAGTTCAAATTGGTTTTGCTTGCTTCGTACTGGTTATAGAAAACACAGTCCAAGTAAAATACTTTGACTTCACTTGACGCCAGATAAACTTGTCAGCTGAGGAGGGAGTAATTTCCAGAAACATCCATCAGGACTTAAACGGCTTATCTCAGAAATAATGATAATAACAAGAATAATAATATTTTTTTAAAGGAAATCACTTGTGACTAATAGTAAAAAGAACTGCTGCCTCCTTTGCAGTAGTATCCAGGCAAGCGAGTTTCTTTTTTCTTTGTTACTGCTATAACTGGATTGATAATAAAATTGGTACAAAGTGATTTCAAAATTCTCCTGGCATTTTTAAGGATGCTGTTATGTGAAGTTATTGCTTGTGACCATCTCTTCCTCTCCTGCCTGTGGTCCCTACACATTTGCCTTGGGATGGGCCTCCTCTTGTTTGTCCATGAAGTTGGGTGGCGTTGACCACAGCGCATCAGGGGAGAGCCTGAGCCCAGAGCAAGGACCATGTTGCTTCTCCAGCTGGAGAGTCATTATACAGTCAAGCAGGGTCCCCGATTCTTCAGTGTCACCTTCCCAGATTTTAATACAAATATTGCTACTGAGACCTGCCTTCGCACTTGTGACTGTGTTCTGCTTCATTGCTCCTTTCTGCTGCTTCTGTGACCACAGTTTCAGGGCTCCATTTCATGGCAAATCTCAGATTTGCAGTAGTTCTGGAATGAGATCAGAAGACCTCCTGCAAGGCTGGCAACCCAAGGAACGGGTCATCTGCAGACCAGAGCCTTGAGGTTGGTCTGATATTTATGTAGGTGTAACACTGCACCATAATTATCTTTCTCATCTAGTTTCACAGGTGACTTGAAGCCATATTAAATATGATGCTTCTTCTGAATATAAATAAGCATTTTCAAATGCATTCCTCATCTGTATTTTATTCACTTTGGACAAAATCCTGGCAGAAGCCCACAAGAGGCTCCAGATCATTTGCAGGGAACATTACCGAAGGCTTCTTTGCCAGCAAATGAGGAAAAATGAAAACTTAGCTCCTCTCTCTCCAGAGAACTCCATCATGCACTCACATATTTTGATTATTTAATGCTGAGTGACAGCTTTAAGTTTTCAGGGTACTTTACTTGTATTTGAAATGAGACTACAGTCATATGAGGTCAGGATGTTTTATAAATTGTAGAAGTCACTTGCAAACACTCGTCTGAAAACAGTGATTATATAAAAATGTCACACCCTTCCTATACATCTGGACTATCTCCAACAAATTAAAACTGCCAAGGGTGTTACAGAAGCTTCATTTTTCCATCCTTACTCCCTCAAGCCCCATGGAAGATAATTTATTTAGTGGGGTCTTTGGAAATGCCTGTCTCATTGTGTTGCACTGTCATCAAGCTGTCTGTCCTCTTGTCTTCCCAGATGTCTGTCCATCTGAAGAGCCCTCATCACTAGTGATGTTGGAATCCCTGATGGACTTCATTTGAACTGAACGGAAAAATCAAGATGACAAATAAATTCCCTTCACATGGTATGAGAATTGGCTGAATAGTGAAAGCACAGCCAAATTAATAACCCCAGAGATGGAAAACTGCACTGTGAATTTAACGGTTTTCTGTTCTGTTTAGCTAGCTGATTTCTCAACATACGGATAGCTTTAGACCAACCCAAGCACATGAATCCCCTTGCCAAGGCAGAAATTTGGGGGTGTGGAAGAGAGCCAAAATTGCTCAGTCAGGACAGGGGAGCAGGAGATATGAAGAAAAACTGAACTCATCATGATGAGCAGCCGTAGGCATCAAGTCATTAGAGAAGAGCCATGTACAAAACATAGAATGGAGATCCAGAAGAAATTATGCTCAGTGTCCTTCCTGCCTGCACATGCTACCTGTGCCTCAAGTTCCCCCAGGACACTTGCTGCAAGCTTAAGATTTGTTTGTTTGTTTATTTGTTTTTTAATTTCTACATCAGCCTTCCTTTTCCCAAAGGCTGAAAAGGTCTTCCAGTCTCTCTGCCCCTGATCAAAATATTGTGTCATAGGTCTTCCCAGGAGAAAATGCACCATTTGTAGAGCTGAGGTACTGCTGCTCTCTTCAAGTGGAAGACAACAGTGGTCCAAAGCTGCCATTTCTGCACCAACATCTCTGGTGTATGATTTCCACACCCCTCACAAGGCTAACAGGCAAAGGAGGAGGGCAGTCTGCCGAAAGCTCTTCCTGACTGAGCTTCCAGACATGTAGGCAGCACATCACCAAACGGAAGGGAGTTTTATAGGCATATTCAATTTAAATCACATATATTCGTCTTAAGTGCAGAGGAAAAAGGAAACTTCACTCACAATACCTGCCTTACCAATGAAGTTGCCATATGTGGAATTCAGGTTGCAGCTAAGAACTTCTGGGCTTTTTAACAACTGTGAGTATACATCATGGTTGGTTTCATAAACTAAAATGAATACAGTCTTTGACAGCAGATTATCTTCCCTGAATTTTTACTATGAGCCAAGCTGTCTTTAAAAGTCACTTCTTTCTTTTTTCTGAGTTGCAATTTGTTTGGTTCTTGATTCAGCAGGTGCTTTGCTTCAAGACCTTGGTAAGAACCATTTGAGCAGGGTGGGAAAATCCTTCCCAATCCTGAGTTACTTGGAAGCCTGTGAACATGGGCGAAGGGCTCTGAACCATGAGAAGGAGGAAAAGAATGCTCAGGTAGACATGAAGCTCATCGGTGGTCATCTCCCTCCCATGCCTGTACTCCTCCTTGTGTGTCCCATCAATTCACCACAGGGTAATGTTAGTTATTCAAGACACTCAAGAATCCACTCAAACAAACCGAGGGATTTCCAAGTGTCATATTTTCAGATGTGAAATGCTCCATGTCATGAGCCTTCCCATATCCACAAACATCTACTGCCTCCAGGGCTGCACGGTGAACTGTGTCTAAGGGAAGAGGGGTATAATATGCCTAGAAAGTTTTCTTCTGTTGTATCAGATGTATCTTCACCTTGGTAGTGGAAAGCTAGCTTTAAAAGGTCGGGTCAGCTGGAGGATCACTTATAGCTACTTTCTACATGGCTTGCTTCTAACTGTGATCCATCATGCATATCAGACTAATGGATTACAGTGCAGCAACTTTAGCTTCATCTTCCTTTATCTTGGAAAATCTGGGTAACAGTATTAAGTGTATTTTTCCATAAATAATTTGTATGAGGAGGCCAACCTTGTAATTGCAATGGAAAATATTTGTTTTTTGTTATTTCTCCCAATCATGTGTAAATTCCTCCTGCCTACTTGACTAAGACTGTCACGAAAGAAAAAATACTTAAAAGGCAATGTTGAAAATACTCTGTGAAACACCAGAAGCTTAAAACAAAACAGTAGGGTAGGGAAAGCCAAAGCAAGACAAAGTAAATTCCAGACAGCCAGCCAAATTCCACAGATAATCATTAATCTGGAAAAAAATCCTTGCAATTTCTAAGACTATTGGAAGCGGATGTTGGTTGCTGCTGGTTTAAACTCTCCAGTGTTTAAATACTTACTTCTGCATAAATAACATTGCCATTGCTCATCTACCACAGCGACAGCAGGAGAGGTGAATCACGTGCGCTGGTTCGGACACAAACCTCATCCCGCCCATGACCTGCCACGAATGCGAAGTCCGCCGGCTGCAAACCGTGTGCAAACATCACTCCCAGCTCTAATTTTCAACAATTTTCTTTTCAAAAAGCCCTAATGAGATGGTGTTTACAGAGCCCTTCTTGTGCGTGTCAGGGGTGCCGGGGAGCCTGGCAGCTGGTGGTGCAGCCCAGCCCCACGGCTCCGGGGTGCGCAGCCAGATCTGGGCTCCATCGGGCCAAAAAAACTTTCTTCAGGCCACATCAATTAACAATCCCCTGCATTTCTATCTCAATTCCCTTTCAGGCAACCCAGATTTTTTGTAGCTTGGTCCTTAATGCCTGTGCCATCTTCTCACGTGGCTCTTTACTCCATTTATTACAATGTTGGTGTTCTCAGTGTCTCAAATTTTTCCAATAGCTGTTTTTGCCAAGAAAATAGAATGAAACCAGAAGGTTTTATTATCAGCCCAAGAGCAATCTATTGAGGTAACACTGCCTTTACAGACAGACATTTCTGCTTGGTCTGTCAGTCTCTTTCATTTCCCCGTCAGAAAATAAATGTCTGTGCTATAAAGAAAGGTTTAAAATGGGACAGTTGTGATTCTGGTCTCTTCGGAGTGGACTGTAATTGTGCTTCTATAAATAAAATATCAAAAGCTATTAATTCTGGAGAATCAGAAGTGCATGTTCATCTTTAAACAGATAAGCCACAATACCGCACTCTTTCAAAATCAGAATTAGGACTCAAGAGAGAGGAAAACTTTTTTTTTCTTTCAGAATCTCCCTTTCCCCCAGGCACAGCAGCACTCCTTGCATATTTTCCTTTGTCCAGCTTCTTTGCACAAGCAACAACACACATGGTCCAGCCACGAGCACAGAAAGCTGAGGAATAGCAAAGCTGAGAGTTGCTTTGAACTCTGGCACTGACTTGCTGTGTGAACCTGACCATGTTGCTTAAACTTTCTGTAATTCACTTTCTCTGCTTAATCTCCTTGGGAAAAGTGCATTTTTATGCAGCTGGTAAGAGCTATTAGCATTATTCACTTGTACTTTCATGTGTATTATATATTGAACACAGGTTCAATATTACCAGATAATTTGTTTTTGAAAAATTATGTTAAGAATATTAATTGACATAATTAGTTGACTATGAATGGTGCTTCACTATTCTAACAAGGAGAAGGCAGGAACAATCATTGCATCTGTTCAAATCGTGTCACTTTCTTGAAGTCTGTTCTCCAAATGATTTCTTGAAGAACCTACAACTTGTAAACTACCAACCAGTTTTACAGACAACCTGTTTCTAAAAGTGATTGTAAGTCTCCCTTCTGTTAATATGACTTCTGAGGCCTCATCTCAGTGCAAATTTCCTGGCCAAAATGGTGATAACGCATAACTGTGCTTTTCCTTTGCTGAAAACAAAAACAAAAAAAAAAAACAAAAAACAAAAAAAAACCAACCAACCAAACAAACAAACAAAAAAACCCCAAACAACAACAACAAAAAAAACCCAAACCAAACCAAAAATAAAAAAAAGAACAACAACAAAAACCCCGAGGTAAGATACCAGCCACATTAATAGTTGATTCATATAAAACGTACTTTCCAAAACAAATGAGACAAAACTGAATGTGTATATTTTTCACTGAAATTAGGATATTTCCCCAACAGAGAAATTTGGCATGTACATTTCTGAGTTATACTCAAAATATAGCTATCTGCAATATATACTTTTATAATTGTAATGTGTATTTTATGCCTTATATATAATAACGTAATAATACAGAGTATTAGGAAACACATCTGTACCAAATAATATGGATGAAGCTGGGAACACACAGTGTTTGCTAACAAATCCCATTATCAAGGCTACTGTCGGAAGACAAGCTCTTTGATAGCCCTCAGGAGAGGGAAGGGGTGGATACAAGAAAGAAAGGGAAGAAAAATGAAAAGTTAGTTTTCTGAAAGCTTCGCCGTTCCTGAATTTAGGGTTCCTATCACTACAGGACCACATTTGTATAAATTGGACTTCTCATAGGTAGTTGGCTTTGTCAGCGCTGATTTCTCGGAGGTGAGTCGTTGTCGTTTTGGATGTAAGATGGATGGCTAAGCCTTTGCCCAGCATCAGGAGGAGGTGTTGCAGCCCGAGCCGGGCGCACGGTGTGCCCTGGGCAGCGCAGCCCCTCTCTGCTGGGACGGGCTCTGGTGCGGAGCGGGCTGACCTCCTCTGCAAGTGCTGCTAATGAGGGTTTGAAAATGAGGTCAGGGATTTGGTTTTGCCCAGAAAAACATGCAGCTGGTAATGATGTGCGACTTCTCCTTTCTCCACGCTTATCATTAATTCAGGCTAATTCTGAAGAATAGGCTTATGATCTGGATGGTAAAAATTGTTATAATTGGATATTTAACTCCCTTTACAGTAGCTCAGAGGAGCTGAATGTTCTTGGACAAAAGCAGCAGAAAGTCTTAAAAATGTCTGTTGACATTCTTGAAGGCTGATGTCATAATGCAGATTTTTCTTAAAAAAAGGGTGATATGTGTGGGTGGCTACTGTACTAATTAACTCTTTTTGTCTGGCTCTGGGTAGTTAATGATTAACACTTGTATCCTACCACATGATAGTGGTCAGAATGGATTAGCTGAAATTGCTACTGTTACATTTCTAAATAAATGCAGATCATAATACCAAATAAACTGCAGCAACGGCCAAGCCAACCTTTAAGTATAACATTTAGAGAAGCTCAATATAAATAGTGATCCTGGGTTGTTAGTAAAAGGCTGTGAGTGTCCCTCTCTGTACAAGCAAATGCTGTTTCAGGGGGTTTCTTGCTTCTTGATTTTATTGATACTTGTTCTAAAAATAAGCCCTTCTATTCAGACCTGTATGAGACCTCAGATCCCCCCAGCACATATCCTATGACAAGCCCAGGGCTGATGGATTAATGTAAACTGTAAATGGAATTTTTAGAAGATGCATAAAAAATGCTACTGTATCCCCCAGACGGGCAGTGAATCAGTCCAATGAAGAGCCTAGAAGCCATCTTCGTGCAAGAACAGCTGAAGGAGTGTGGAACCCTGTCTGCTTTTGATGGCCTCCTCAAGAACGCTGTCTGTCCATCACGATGTCCAGCTTTCACCAGGACCTCAGTGCGTGATTTGGGGCAGATGTGCTGTGCAGAGCCACTGACAGTTATTTCAGACCACTATTCCTGAATGTTTCAAGAGGAATTAATGGTGGCAGCTCAGGATTTGTGTTGCTAAACACCAGGTTTCCACTCTTCCCCTCATGTTGGAACAGTGAATTGTGATACACTTTTTCCTTTTTTTTTAGCTTCCCTCTTCTGTTAGTATGTTATTGTGTACAACCCTCTGCTCTCTGGGGATGTCAGTGGTTTGGAGCTCCCCAAGTGCATTAGCCTTGCTGATTTTCCTTGAAGTCCACGGGCAATGCTGAGCAGAGTTGCGTGTAGGCAGACACCAAGAAGTAGCTGTGTTGCAAGATCAGGCCAAATATCTGTCTCAAGTCCAGAATAGAAACTATGACAGTTTACATTACATAATAACCCAGTTTCAATAAAAGTTGCAATTAATAACATTTTATGATGACAGAGATACTTATGTTTCTCCCCGCATAAATTCTCTGCTGTCTGTTAACTAGTCAGTTCAAGCTATGGGTGGTTCCTTACCCAGAGCATCAATAATCTGCCTTTCATAAAAATAAGAATGTGGGAAAGGAAATCAGCAGTAACTTTAAGTCTCTGCAGCGTCCATGTTCTCTGTCAAAACCCAATGAGCCAGGGCAACAGCAACAGAAGTTATTAGAAAAAACCTTCTCAGTATGGATATAAAAGCCTAATTAATTAACAAAACAGGCTAATTAGAGAATCAAACTGGGATTTGGCAACAACATCCCGAGCACTAATGGAATTAATCACATATGCACAATTAACTTGCCGTGAAGATTTTGGCCAATAGATTATGACTTTATAGTCTCCTTTGAACATCAGGAAAAGTTGCAGAAGATTTTGTGACCAGGTCATTGTTCCGATCAACTGACTGGCATCAATTAATTCAGGAGGCTCTATAAAGTAAGATCCACAGAGATTTCTGCAGTGACACCAGTGACAGTCACTGAACCAAGGTCAGCTTGTATGTCTTGAGGGAGCCTATTTACTTTCAGATTCTTCAACATTTCCTTGAAGTTATCTCAAATGCGATGGATCCATTTAAATGAGATTATGCATAAATACCCATTATAATTAATAAAGAAAGCAGTTGCAAGGACCATACATGTTCCTTTGCCCAGCCTCCAGCATGGCTCACACTGGGACCCATCAGTGCTGCCACAGCTACGTACACTGGGCATGCTGGTCTGAACTGATCATAGGAGACTGAAGCACATGTAGGTATAAGTTGCTGTAAATCTGGTGCAGAGAAAATTAACCTTTCATTATGGCTGTCTAGGTTTTCTGGACTAGATGACCCAGTCCTGTCTTCCACTAAGTGAATTTACTCTCCAGGCTACTGGAGGGAAGAAGGACTGTCCTTAACAACGTGTCTGCAGCCAGCTTGCCCTGTCCACTCCTCATTTCTCTTCCTTGATGTGCCCCTTAATGCTTGTGGTGGGCTGTAACAGGCTGGGACATTCCTCGTGCCTGTCAGAAAGGGTCCTTTTTTCTTCATTACTAGCTTCACCATGGATTGCTCCAGACGATTCAGCCCCTGGGAGCCCCCAGAGCAGGACAGAGCATTCAGCTGGGTGACGCAAGGGAAAGCCCAAGGGGATTCAGGTCCAGCCATCAAGATGAGGGTAGCAGCAGCTGGAATAGAAATAACTCTCATAATTCACATTCAAAGAATATAAACCTGGAGTTTCAACCAGCAAATTGCTTTCGCTTTGCAGAAGCAGAGCTTTTGTTAAAAGTCTATTTCCACACATTTAATGAGAGCCATATTTTTATAAGAGTCATGAAAATAAATTAGAAAACTTCAGCCTTTGTATGGTTGCTAGCCTTGACAGCATTTGCAGGCACTATCATCTTACAGTTTTTAAACTTCACATCTTTCTTCTTGGATGAAGTGGTTATGTTATGACATACAGTCCAAAAGAATACCAACCATACCACAGAAAGATGCCTTCTCTGTGAGAGTGAACAGTGTCACATACAGATCTTGTGGCTGCCTGGTTCACACTACAGACAACATCTCAACTCGAGCCATTTTTCTCGATGCTGTTTTGAAGAATCACTATTTCAAGGTGAAATCTGAGACTTAAAAATTTTGAGAAGGAGAGACGGGGGAGAAGGTATTTTTGAGTTTCACCACAATTGAAATGCCAGTGTTTGCAATGCCAACCCACGCAACTGTTGGCAATTTTAGAAATGCTACAGGAAGGATGCCAGCATAAGAAATACTGCCTTCCAAAAAGAACTCTCTTTTTCTGCACTATGCAACTGAACACTTGACTGTGGGCTATAAGTACCCTGGGTGGAAGTAGGTTTCCAACAGCAGAGGGCTCTTTTGACTCAGCAAAGGATGGAATTATCAGCTCTAGTAGCTGAAACTGACTGATAAAACAAATAAAAAGCAGAACAGAAATGAGCCGCAATTTTTAACGGTAAGGCTAAACTTTATTGGAACAACTTAACTGGTGACAGATGTGATAGAGTGGTGAGAATGTCTTTAAAAGTTATGAATTTTAGTGTAGAAATAACCTAATAAAACTCCCTTTCTAGCTTGTATTGTGTAGCAGATCAAAACGGATAAGCATAAAAATCCATCCCAAATTTACAGCTTCTCATTCCTCTATGAAAAATGTCATGAGCTGCTGATGGGGGGTTAACAGGATTCAAATTTTTATGTTTTATATGTTGGTATTCTAGAAATTTGTTTTTATGGAAATGTAGCCCACAGAATTTTCACATTTGTTTAGGTTTTAGTTACGCAAGTTCACCAGCCTGATACATTTACAGAGTATTTGGAAATACCATCTGAGTCTTGAATTTAAGATTTGGGGAGAAATCAGGATAAAGTAGTGGAAATCAGCTTGGGGTTCTTGATCACTAGAAAATGATACTTTTTCCCACAGGGAAATGAAGTAGACATTATAAATCTGTAATTTAGTAAACACAAAGTTATCTAGTTATGCATCTTTTATTCCTAAGGCCACTTCATAGACTCAGGATCTCGGAAGTTAAGAGCAGAAATGAGCAGATGTACATGTAGGTGCAGAAAGTTTATATTCTTGCGGTAGCTGAGCTCTTCATGACCTCTACCAAATGATGGGCATCAATAAGACTTGTATATTATTAGGCACATTTCATCTTCTCTCAGCAGGGCAAGCATTAGGAAAGTGCTCTGATATATGTTCCATCTAAACAATAAAAAGTAGTCCTACTTAATGGGGCACTCCTTACCACTTCTAGATCATAACTTGGTATTAATGTTTGATGCTTAATTTCATGCCAAGAAGTTTCTTACAATAAAGTAAATAGCATGTGTTTGGTACATAATCCTTTTCTATGAATCGGGATAATTTTTTCTAAATTTTGAATTTGTTATTGATAGTTATTGTAGAAAACATTGCTGTGTCTCTCTGTACTGTGTGGAGACTGTGACTAATCTCTGCTTAATCTGAGTCTGCAAATTAGAGGTTACCTTAGCTCAGTTTCATGAGTAAATACACCAAAACGATCCAATCATGTATACAGCCTATACGTGGAGTGTCTTCATGGGACATAGGGAATATTTGAATGTAAACTAAATACAGGCAGCTCTTTGAAATTCATAAATAAATACCATATGTCAAACCTTTTCACATGCCCTTATGTAAATTGTTATTTTATTTGCACTATGTAACCAGATGTTGTTATATAAAATATCTCCCATGCTGAGCTGTTACTAGAGGCTGCAAAGAGTACATCATTAGCAAAAGAAAGTGTGCTTGCTGGTTTTCCTTCTACGTACAGCAGTTTATAATATTTTATCTCTTACTCATAATAGGTTCAGTCTTGGTTTACATGGTCCTGAGAGAAGCAGCAGGCTATATTTATGCAATGTCCAGTGCCAGTATTTCCATTAGCTTTGAAGACTGCTCTTTCTCCTCTTCCTTCGAGGTAATGTTGCCTTTTAGCTGACAGCCACTGGGCTGGGACCCATGCCAAAACCTGTTCCTTTTCAAGAGCAAGAGCTGTCCTTCCCTCCTAGGTTACCCTGCCCAGGCAGCAGGGTGCAACTGCACATCTCAAAAAATTAACAAATTATTGGCCTTAAGTTGGGACACAAGCTTTGCTTTTGTTGCTGACTCTTTCAATATTTGGGTCACTTTTTCTACTTTCACACAAAGAAATAATATTAGAAAAACTGAACATTTTCCATTCTGGGGTGTTTCATTGCAGATGACTTGACACCACACTTTGCACAGCTGGAGCTGCTGAGCTTGGCGGAGGCTGAAGATCTACCCTGATCTTTAACTGTCCCAGGATGAAATGGTGGCTTTAGGGAACAGAGCTGGAGGCTTTGCAAATTACTTGAAAGATTCTTCCCTTTCTGTTTCCAAGGGCCTCCTTCGTAAGCAATAAAAGGCTGAAAAAAATGGACATTTGTGAATATTTCTCTCTCAAAACAACTGTGGGCATTTCGATGCCAGCAACTTTTCAGAGCTAACTGCTCCTTTTGGAAGCATGTAGGTTTTCACACACAAAGGGATCTGAGGCAGAACCTGCATATATGATCTTCTTCAAATTCTTAATGTTACAGATCTTGAACCCCACGGAAGAGGACCTTAGAGATTAAAGGGAAAGATAGGGGGGAGCTCACAGACTTTGTTGAGTGCTCAGAGCAAAAGACACATCAAGCCACATTTATGAGCCTTGTGACAAAGGAAAGTCTTTCTTCAAATAATGAATACAGTATCTCACAACAATCTTCTGCTTTGATCTGATCAGCTACCCTTATCACTGCTCGCTGCAAAACCTTTGTGTTGTCATTCACATATGGAGATATTTCAAGCAATTAGAAGAAAGTGATTCAAGCTGTTCTGTCACTTTATTGTGGAGTTCATTGAAATGGCCCTTGTACAATGCAACGGACCACCAACTGCTAGGAAATTCAATCAGAATACAGCATTACAGTGAAAAATTAGCCTCCTAGGGAGCAAGTTCAGTCTGTTCAACTGAAAGATGTGTTAAGGATATCTCTGAGCATATGGCTCCCCTATGATCCCCATTTAAAAACAATCTGAACTGATTGATGAGGGAAATTAAAGGGTACATGTAAGCATTTCCTACAGCTGTTGAAACAGAAAATTATTTATTAATTTTCCCCTATAGGAACATAGGACCCAAATTTCTGTAAGGCTCCCAGGTCTACTAGCACATTTTTCAACAGGATCAGCAATAGGAGCATAAGGCCTGGGTAATCATTATCCCATAAATGCTGCTTTTAAACATCTAGTGGCTTCACACATGTCTATTGCCATCAGATAGCAGAGTCCATCTCTGGAAATGAAATCATAATTTCAAATTAGCAATGTGTTACTATTTTTATTGCTACTATAGATATCCCTAAGCCCATAACAAAAAATTTCTGGTTTTAAGTTTGGACGCAGAAGTGGATCAAATCAAAGTTGCCGGTTCGATAATGGAAAGTGCTCATTTTTTTGGATTTGATCAGGTTTGATGCACTATATTAGGGAATCCTCACACCCAATTTTTGCTGCTGGTGCCTCCATATTTATGCAGATACCTGGGACTGGGTGACACTTCCACCCCACAGACTCTGCAGGGACTAAGATATGCTGGCTCCAAGGCCACTACAGATCACCATCGTTGTAGCAGAGCTGGCAAAAGCCTTGTAATGTGCTATAGAAAGTTCTTACGATGAAGGGGACAATAGGCAGACAAAGAAAGAACCTTTTAGTTTACCTCCACATGAATTTTCAGACACCATCTGTAGGTATTTGTATCTCTTACTGTCCTGCCTTATCATGGTCTCATCAGAAAAGCAGAAAATGGAAGAGATGTGCAGAGGTAGAGACTCTCTGGCTCTGTGTCAGTTTATCTACAGGATCATGAAATAGAAATAGAGTTGCATGGAGTTATAATTAAGGGAAATGGTTTTGTTTAGCTTCAGATACTGAGTTCAAAATTAAGTCTTGAAATAATGGTGATAAAGCCTCCAAAATATTTTCTTGTTTTTCTTCGGGCCAAGCTAATATTTAAGTAAATAACAAAGGACTTCTTGAAAAATCATCTGGTAATATGATGTATATAAAAAAATCTTTTCCTAAAAGCCCAAGGATAAGCTCTTCATTTGATTCACGACTCATGGCCCAATACATTCCCTTTGGTCTTAGATTCATCTGGGAAGAAAAGGCATCACATGAGTCCAGGTCTAAGGACTTGCCGTGTCTGGAAAGTAAGATAACTTCCATTTCTGTGCTGAAATCAATTTCAGTATCTTGATATGCAATCTACTCAGGCTGGAGATAAAATCCTGCCTGTCTTGTGCTTCTTAAAACCTGTATTCATTATTAGTGCGATAGTAATGCAAGAGTTTCTATGTCTGAAACTCCCAATAATGCCAAAGATTTGAATTGTCCTTTTGTGGCCTTTGCTTATCTGTGAGTCAGTAGTGAGTCAGTATTTGGTTCTCTGATAATGAACAGTAAAATCTATTCATCATTATAAATAGGGGGAAGCTAAGTTAGTCTTTTAGGGAAATCTGCTGAACTGCTCCGGAACAAAAGAATGCAGTTGCTTTGCATTTCTGATGTCATAATTCAATGAATCTCAGACCATGTCTCTGAGGTAGCCAGATATTATCAAATATGAGGTATCAGAAGAGAAAGATGAATCAGGATGAATGTAACAGTCACTGATGAAACCTGTAAGGTCTTATGCCAGGATCTTCAAAAGTAGTTTGATGCCCTAATTTTAATGGGAATTGGAAGTAAGTTGTTCCATAGCAAAATGTAAGTTATACAAATAAAATGAAAAGAGGCAGAACTTTTCAAAAGTAATACATAATTTAAAGCCTAGAAGAGATGCCTTATAATGAGAAACTTTAAGTTTGTTCTGCTGAACAAAGTGAAAATTGAGAGTCTCTGGTTTGTATTGAAAACATCTTTGTAAGTTACAGAAATAAACAAGTTATCTCTAATCTATTCTACTTTCAGAAAGAGGTAAGTGATCTTATTGGTCTCTTCAGCTGGCAAGACTATGAAAAGACATACAAAGCTTATTTTCTGAGTCTGGTAACTATTAAAGACTGTGAGAAATTCACAGCTACCTATAAAATCTCCATAGAGTGGAAGTAGCACAAACATTTCATAACACTGACATCTTTCATCGTCTTCATTTTCTATTGTCATCCAAACTGCAATTTCTCCATTCAGTGCCTTTCTTCCATGCATCTCATCTCCTCATTTACCTTTCTCACCTGACTATGTTTCTCTGTCCAAAGGAGATCAGAATGCAATATTTCTGTGTAATTCAGAGCCTGGAGAATGCCTAGATTTATCTTAGATGACAGACGTCAGACTCTACAAAACCATTTATTCTAGCTCCTTTAGAGCAAACCTCAGTCTATTTACCTCCTTTGCAAGGTATACTAGTCAGTGGTGGCTCCTTTGTGCTCTTTTGGATTTTGTGGCCTGAGTAACTGGACAATTTTCCTAAGGATGCTGGAGAGGTTTATGGCACTGGACTGCTTTGTAAAAGAGCACAGCATATCTGACAAAATATTTTTTAGAAGTCAGTGTTCTTAAACTGGAAAACATGTTGCATTTCTTCTCAATCCCATCTTGTCCTAACATTGTCCCTGCTGCTATATGTTGATCAGGGTTGTTATCCTGACTTTCTGATTAATATCAGGAAAAAGATAAACCTTAACACATGCTATAGCAAGCAGTGTAAACAGCCCTGTTTCTATCAAGGTGCCTTTTTTTTTCTGGCTTGTGCTAACAATAAAACTGCTTACACGCTGTAATTGATTGTAAGTAGAGCTGACTTGACCATTCATGCTGTCTGAGTGATTAAAATTCTTCAGATGGATCCTCAAAATACAAAGGTCATGTAATTAGTCTCCCTTTAAGTGAGAAAATCTTTCTTCAGGGTCTATCTGTAAAATAGAGTGTAGTATATAATATACATATCTCTGCATAGCTCAGTTCACAGTGTCTTCGTGCTGTGACACTTCTCAGGTTAGGAGAACGGTCACAATTTAACAGAAAGACACTTCATACTTCCTACTGCACATAGTTGCCATGTTTTCCTCTCATGTTTATGAACATCATATGAGCAGCAAATGCCTTCATTATGAAGTTGTTAAGTAACAAGCTTAACTTTTTATGCCATGTTTTTAATCTCAGTTTGTCTGCTCCTCTAAACCTCTCCTACATTGCCATGAAGAATTTTTTGGGGTTTTTGATTTGTATTAAATACAGATGCATTTGCAACAAGAAAATATGCCTTTAAAATGATGGCAGACATATTTTTTTTCCCTAATTATAGTTAATGGAAATAAGTACTTGTTAAATTATTAAAATAATCTAGAAAAATTTACAAAAGTCATTGGCCCTTCTATGTAAAATGTTCTGTATTTCCAAAAGCTTTAATTTAGATTAAATCATCAGATGTTGAATCTAAGTGTAGCTCTAAGCTATGAGATTTCCCCTGTATTTTCTGCTACATATTGCTTCTGATGTAGTTAAAGATGGTTGAAATTTTTCTCATACATAAGACAGGTACAAGCCCTCAAAATAGAACTTAAGTGACACTTTTCTAGTAAAGTAGCAATGGATTTTCACTCAGACCAGATGTCAAATTTTAGTCAGTGTTTTCTGAGTTGCAGAATGGTTGAGAAATATTTAATCTACAAAGTGTGAGGCAGAACTTTGTGATGATACGTGTAGCAATGTAAATACAGGTAAAGTGATTACAAATAAAAGCTTCACCTTTTGAGGTCTAGCAAAAGGCATGGAGTAAGGGATTCTTTGTTTGGTTATGTACAACCTCACCATTATCCACCACATTTTTATTTGTTACCATATTACTTTGCCCTACTATTTCCTTCTTCACCTTGCTATCTGGCAAATGGCTCTTGAACAACCAATCGCTGCATCTTTAATTTTCCCCACCTAAATGTTTTTTAATTTCTTTACAAATTCTAATGCTACTGGGTTTTAATTAAATTCTAGATATCGTTAGTTTCCTGTGGTTTCGGATCCATATCTATTTGGATATTGAAAAATGTCGATGGCAGATGTAAAGCAGTAGTTATGCTCTGGCTTTGGATTCCTTCAGGCAATTTTCCCTGTGGATACCAGGGCCCTCACTGTGGCTAGACTGGATTTTTTTTCTCCAGAAAGTCTCCATTAGGAACTGAATTCCTTTAAATTATTATCTCTTTTACAGATCTGCAGTTTTATAACATGACTAATTCAATTTCAATAAAATGTAATAGTAATCTCATTCTAAAAGCTGACAAGATTCCGATCCTGAAAACTGTATTACGTTTTTAAAGTACCATATAACTTTTAGCAAGGCTGTTCCATTAACAACCTAGTTCTACAATTTCTCTCTTTTCTTTCAGAATTCTATTCACTGTCTTCTGAACTTCCATCTTTTGTTTCTCTTTTCCTTTGAGTTTTCTGGGTGAAGGAGGAAAACTTGTGAGACTATTATTAAACACCACCTAGAGTTGTCTATCCTTGATAGGTTCAGATATAAAGGTCACCTTTCTAAATTTTGTCCAGTGTGAATTATATAAGGAACAGAATTTTAAATATCTGAACTTTTCTGATGTTTAAAAAATACCTCAGTGATAGATATATTCATTTAAAATGCCAATCAAAGAGGAAAAAAATGGTCAACTTAATCCCTGAGAACTCAACTCTAGTATTTTATCATGAACAAACCTGTATTCATCTAATGGAGAGAAAAAAAACACATCTAGAAAGTTGAAGAGTTTGGAGAAAACAGTAGCTGAAGATCTTGAAAAGTAAAAAAGAAGGTTCTAATTTTTAAAGAAAATATAAAATATCTCTCTTAAGCTTTAAAAATGTATGTAAGGATGCACAAGCTTCAATCAGCATTTAAGTTTATAATCCCTTCCTAAAAAATGCATAACTTTCATTTTAAAATAGAAATAAGACAGAGATGGTCAATGAATGGTAAAATACTAAGGGGTTTCTTTGCAAGCTGAAGGTTTTGTGTCAGCCTAATTTCTTGTCACATTGACTTGTGAGATCATTTACATGAAGCTAAAGTAAATGGTGTGAGGCTGTTGAAGGGGATGGCATGATACAGTCCATGATGGACAATTATGGAAGAATGCATCCTCAGAAAGAGTTCCCTGTCACAGTTGGCCAATTCACAGGGAAATGGGGACATTTACAGTAAATATTTGATCCTCACTAGTCATTCTCATAAACTGTCTCTTTTTCAAGAATGCAAGGAAGGGGATAGGATGCTCTTCAGCCCTCATTAATGAGCAATAAGCTCATCTAGGTGCCACCAGGGATCAGCTATCTTCTTCCAGATGCAGAACTGAAGAGGTGCCCAGACTCCAGCTGTCACCACAACTACCTCCCCAGTACTGCAGGTGGATTCAAAGCAGAGCTCCTGTGCCAGAGCTGCTCCTTCAAGGTTGATGAGTAAGCTGTCTTCCCTGTCACTTGGATGGAAGGAATTAGGTTTCCCCCTTTGTACAATGTGGGAACAGCTTTACATGTAGAATTTTGCACATGTACCTCTCTGCTCGGCCCTGGGAAGCAAGCTAAATATTGTTTTCAGC
Source organism: Tyto alba (assembly GCF_018691265.1). Lineage (NCBI taxonomy): Eukaryota > Metazoa > Chordata > Aves > Strigiformes > Tytonidae > Tyto > Tyto alba. Next base: position 4,774,752 of record NW_024881261.1, on the reverse strand, counting down.
CAGTCGTCTGCACTGAATAAATCCTCTGCTGCCTTTGAAATATGCTCATAAATTTAAATCAATATTGAGCCTGGAGTCTCCACTACTTGATAAAAGCACATTTTTCATGTTGCAAGCATATTGTTGAGACTCTAGAGGCTGAATCCTTGTCTGCCGCCCAACATCTGGGGTATCATTTTTTAAGGCAAACATTCTAGGTCATTATAAACTGCACTAATCTCCCTTGTTGAAATTTACATTTCAAAACAAAAAAAGGATCATGATGCATTTGTCCTGCCACATGCTATGGCATTTAACCAGGAGGTTAATTCATTGATTGACTTACCGCCTCTCTTCAGCCTGCTTTACAACTAATCTTCCATACAAATGTGATTAAAGAATATAATTTAGATTTACCAGCATAAACAAAGTGTACAACCACCCTGTTAGGATGTAAAGCTCAGGGAATTCAGGGGATAAGCACAAAAAAGCATAGCTGAAGAAGCAATAAAATTGAGGGTAAAATCCTCATGCTGAAAATGGTGGAAATCAGAAGCAACAAACTGGGGAAAGGAAAGTTTCTGCTTCCAGCAGCCAGGTCTGGGCACAAAGGCAGAGGGGGTGGAGAAGAGAGCAACTCCCTCCCACCTTGTAATCTGTGTCCATAAGCCACCCTGGCTGCAGACCGCAGGTTCCCCTTCTCGTGGCGTGTAAAATCAGTGCTCAGTGGGTAGGGCTAATGGTTCCCCGGCTCCCCTGGAAACCCCCATGGTGGTTTGAAGACCCCCAAAGGACACTGATGTGAGCCCCAAGGAGGCTGTCACCACTGAGCCACTACCGTGGCTGCAACAGCAAAAGATCTGGTCCAGTTGACTTAAAGCACCCAAAATACACAAGCTAAAAGAAAGAAATTAAATAATCTCATTGCTTTGAATGCCTTCCAGCAAAAGCCCCCAGCTGAGAGGACTTACTTCCTGGCAAAAAGCAAAAAATAGAAATGCTGGGTTTGTTTCTAGCTCAATTTCTCTGCCCACCTCTCATCCTGCACCAGCACAGAGCAATCCTACCCCTGCAGACTCTGGGGGAGCTGTGAAAACCGAACACCTCTCCACATCAATCCCTCAGTGCTGCTGTTACAGTTTCGGAGCAATTTCTACCCTGAAGGTAGATCCTGTCAGTCTGTCTATCAGCCCAGCCACATGGGAATAACTTCTGATTATTAAAAGTATCCTAAGCTCACCAGCTTGGAGACCCAGCATACTCCAGGGACTCTCTAGCATCAGCCAGCGTGAAAAAAAAAGTAGCAACTGTTGTCAAAGTGGCACAGGTTTTGCAATGTGCAGGAAATATTCCTTTATGTCCACTGTCAACCTTGTGCTGCTGTGGTTGCTGCTATCAGCCAGCTGTGCCATGCCATGCCTCGATGACCCTTGCCTCTCCCATGCCATGGGACCAGGGCGCTGATCTGAGATCTATTTCACCACATGCACTCAAAGCAATTCTCAGACTTAACGGCATGTTCAGTTTTCACCCCCTAAGTGTAACAAAGCTACAAGGATAAAGCTGAGAAGGTTGTCCCACCACTTGTCCAACCATGGGAATTCCGTGGAAATGGCAATGATGGAGGGGGAGGCCGTGTGTGCTGCTGACATCATTTGCATTGACTGATGCTTCGATGTGGTTTGGGAGAAACGCTGTGATCTTGCTGAAACATGTGGCATGAAAGTGGGAATATGTGAGGCAATTAGCGGCCTTCATCTCAATGAATAAGGGTTAGGCGAAGTATTACCCTTTCTTCCTCCATTTTCTTCTTTATTCTATCTTCTGGTTAAAATGTTTTAATTATGGAAGTCAGGACATTTTCCCAATGGGTGAATAAGGAAAATTAGTAAATCTGAGGTTCAGAAACAGAGGAAAAAATCACTGGGTGATGATTTGCAACTGCCTTTTCCAAGGGTGCTGTGTTTGAACAGCAATCTACTGCTTTCTCTGGCAAAGAAAATCATCTGAGTACATGGTGGCAAAGCCTGCTATTGAAAAAGGATTAGTGAGATGCCAACTTTAATCTACCATCTGTAAAGCATTCAGTCTTTTTTGAAAAAAAAAAAAAAAAAAAAAAAATCAATGAATGTGGTTTGAATGCAGACGGATGAAAACAAAACCTTGCCAACTTAGACTTTTTGCCAGGTGAGAAAGTGAGAAACCTTCATGTCTTCAGTCTGGTCATTGTTCTTTAGCCTGGGTGACCTATTGTCTCAATTGTGGGTTTTTTTCAGAAACATCAAAATAAAGTTCTTTTTGACTGTCTGTACTTTATATTCTAATAAAAGTACTTTACTGGAATGATAAACTGTTAGAACACTGTCTCAGGCCATAGCCCATGCAGCCCACAAGGACATAGTTGCCTTTACAGGCACTGAGCCAATCTTAAAAAAGAGAGAAAACTGAATATATTTTAATGGGAATGTCAATTTTTAATAAAAATCATATCTTAATTGAAAAAAAGATTATTCAAATGATTCTATTTTCAGCTAATCATAGAATATCTAAGGCGTCTTTAAAAATTACAGGATATTGATAGAATATTAAAAGGCTGATATTCACTGGTTTTGTAAATTACTTTTTAAAAAGACTGTAGAAAATTATTATGTAACAAAAGGTTTTCTCCCTAGTTTAAAAAGAGATTAAGCCAGGGAGTTATCATGGATTGACTACCATAGTCACCTTCCCTGAGAAAAGTTTATTCAGTGTTTGGCTGCTTTTTCATTCTTTGTCTGACTTCAGTCTCACAAAACAAAAACACAAATTTGAGGGACATTGTTTGGGACCAGGACAAGAAAAATAAATGCAAGGGTGTTTTCTGATCTGCTCCAGTTACAAATGAAATTGATTGTTCTCTTTTTTTTATTACTGTGTCTGGACAATTTTGACTTTTTTGGGAAAATACCAAGCCAGAAATATTCAAAATGTTCCCAAGACACAACAGAATAATTGAAGTTGAGTTGTCCTATTTATTGTTCTCTTGGAACTGGACTTTTCTGGCTGATTTGTCTTTTCTTCTTTACCGTCACTACTAAGTGGTGAAAGATACATCTGAAATGTGTATAGCAGATCCCAAAGAGCGTGTGGATTTAAATACTGGGAGGAGAGAGGGTTTAAAGGCAAAATTATCACAAATCCTAGAAAAATGTCACCAGTACATTTGTGACAGATATCTAGACTTCTCAGAAAAGGTAGATACATTTTGTTTGCAAATATGACTAAAATCAAACACTGTTGGTGTGGAAGCGGCAACACAAAGAATTTGTTTAGTCTTTATTTATTCACCCCCAGGACAGATTCAAGGGAAGGAACATTAATGGAAGCCTTTCTTTCTCTTCTTAAAAAACTCTGTTCATATTTTAGGAGGTAAAACCATTGCGGTTTCACCACACAATATGTCCAACAAAAACAGATTTCTTAGGTTAGAAAATGTATTTTGTTTACCCTTGTGTGCTCAGGGTAAGGATTACCCTAGATTTCTGTTGCACTTTCTGCTATACAGACTGGTCTCCTGTGGCTTACTGGGGAATATGTTTTCTGAAATAAAAAGCTATTTCTTTAAACAATCTGTGACACGACTTTCATCCAGCTGACAAAACAAAAGAGTGAACATTTTCAGTAGTATGTAGGAGCAGGTTTGGGGGCTTCTGTTTACATGCAAGAATTACTCGAGGCAATGAATCAAGTCACTGACATCCAGTTTTGTCAGGACCCTGCAATCTCTTTCTTTGTATAATAATATTTACTCTCAAAGCACCCCCAACTACAGCCTCAAAATGTCAGTGTAATAGATAAATTTCCTGTACAAGTTACAACAGATACTTCCTTTTTTTCCTGTACCATGAGGCTGTGGTTTCTACTTCATATTCCTTTCCTTAGTTCTCGTCCTACATTCATTTTTCTCCAGTGCAACTTCCATAAAGTTATTCTTCATATCTATCAGTATGAATAAATGCACATTTGGAGACAGAAATACTTTTACAAATCTCAAACCCCACTTGTTTATTATATTTAAATAAGAACAGATTTTTCCAAATTTGCAACCATGTCTTGGTAATAACCCACAGTGCATTAATAAAATATATCTTGTTGCTTACAGTCACTGTATACTTTCCAGAGGTTGTTCCAGTAACAGAAGCACATTCAGATATGTTCTCTAAGTGAAGTAAAGAAAAACAAACAAGATCAGCCCAGCAGTCATTTCAGTGGCATTCCTCAATCTGTATGGATTCAAATCTTGACTGTTGTTGGTTCCTCTGGTCCAGCTGAGGAAATGCACTCTGTGCCTTTGTGAAGGTTTGCTGAGAAGCGAGCAATGTAGTACCCACAGAGATGAGGTTTTGTGGACCCAAGGTGATGACCTACCCCAAAACCTTCCTCTGCTTGACCCCTGCACTCATCACCCTGTGGTCCTCAGCAGAAGACGCCACTGTCTATAGAGGAACAAGTCCATGGTGTTACTCAGCATCCTTCATTCTCCTTGTGCTGGGGACAAGGACGTGGGTCACCAAGTACGTGGGACATACAACAGTTTGGTGGCTCACCTCCCAAGTTACCAGACCCTTGTGCCATAACTGCTGTGTGGTACATGACACAGGTGACATGTACTGAATTTTGTTAGTACTGCAGTCAGTGACACGTCCCATTCAATTATTTAGATAGGGCTTTCATTTGAAGATATGAAAAATTAATCCAATTTCCTAATTACTGAAAAAAATATTATTAACCTTAAATATTAATAAAAATTTACATAAACAAGTGCTATATTGAGTGCAGGCAACCTAGGAAAAGTCATTATGCATTATGTTGCAACCAAGAAAATATACTCAATTTTATAAATGGTAGAGCGTTTGTTGTTATTACTATTATTATTGTTATCGCTGAAGGAAAGAGGGAACAAAAAGAAGAAAAGATCCTAATGTATTTCTTAATGTTCTAATGAGTCTTGAGTCACAGTTTTTTTCTTCTCAGGTTAGAGCATTAATAAGAGGGTAATTTTGTAATTGGCTGCGCGTCAGAAATATAATCTTTATCCTATTTTTCAGACCAATTAACAGTTATAAGACTGTGATTATGTTATGTGCTAATCCACAGTAACTATTGCAGGAATTCCCAGAGAAAATATCCTCAAAACCCCACTGTTCTATTTAACTAACTTAGAATGATACAGCCAAGAAATCATATACCCAAAACTCAGGCCATTGTGGTTATAGTTCTTGGCCTGAACAGTAGAAGACCTCAAGTACTCTATTTACAGATATTTGTGATTTTGTGGTGATTTAAATAAACAATTTCTCAGCAATAAGGACTCGGTCTGTAACACTGTCAGGCATTAAGCAGAATGAGATCAGATACTGAAAGTATTTTTCATTGAAAAAGAGATCTCAATTCAGATTTTAGACCTGATTTTTCCATTTTTTTTTTTTTTTAATATATCAAACAGTTGTTTATTGTTCGGGTAATACCATGGAAATCGGTGGAACTGGTCCTATATTCAACAGGAACACAAACTCCTGTTTCTGTGCTTGTTTTCAGATGTAAAATGCCAGCTCTGCAAAGAGTAGATCCACAGAAGACCATTTTGAAGAGGATCTTGACAAACAGTTCAACCACGAACCAGGACAGAGAGACAAGAGATTTCAGAATGATGTGTGGAAATGTCATTTCTTCCAGTCCTTTTTTTTTAATATTTGTACTCTTCCTTTAATTTTTAAATCAAACTTTGAAAATCTGAATCCAACATCTGACTTTATTCCCTTTACTTTTCCTGCAAGTCAAGGTTTAGAAGTGTATATGGTATGTCATATGGAAACATATACAGAAATATATATGGTGAGATGATATGTACCAGTACAAAATGAAAAATACATATAATGTAATTGATTATGGAAAATGGTGTCAGAAGGTGAGGGGAAGTTGCAACAAGAGGTTGGGATACATAAAGAGCGAGAGGAAAGAAGGGCAAGAGCACAGTGAGCTGTATTATTTTCTTCAGGTATGAGAACATTCCCAGACATTGATTACTAAATGGCATAAATCTGTGGAAGTACATTGATATCAGCTCAGCAATGTCAACATAGATAAATAAGTATTCACCTCTCAGACTCTCAGCAAGTCACTCACCAGCTCCACCATCCTTTGGGAAATTGCCTTAAGGGGCTGGGAATGGGCCTGTGACAGCAGCAAGGGGTGATAAAAGTTAAGGTTTGAGGTTTAATGGGTTTAAGCTCCCTGGCCAGTGCTTTAATGGGTTTAAGGTCCCTGATCAGTGCTGAGAAAGCACTTTGCAGGCTTTCATTTTGGTAATCTGGGGCGTTGGAAAGTTATTTTTAAAGTCTGAGGAAAATCTAGCCTATCATTTCAGGATGGCATGCTACAGCCACCTTTGCAGCTTGGAGAAAATTACCTCACTGAGAGCTTCAACCACAGCACAGGGAGATTTTCCTTAGTGGCATCAGCTGGTGTTGGCAAGTCCCCTGCTCATGCTGAGAGAGGTGAAGAGCTTGCATAATTTGGAGTGAGACAAAATACAAAGAAGAGACCAGCTGCAGGCTCTGGACCCATCCTGTGCTGTGTAGCAAACCCTGAGCAGCAGTGAAGTAATTTGATTTATGTATTTGTTCCACTTTCTCTATCAATGGTGTCCAACGCAACATGACAGCAAGTGAAATTATGACGGTGTCTTCCTGTACATTTCACGTCACCTGTACAACTAGTTCTCAACTACTATTTTACAAAATTTGTACCTGATTTTTTTTTTTTTTTTTTTTTTTTTAACTATTAGGGTCAGCCTCATTCACCTACCATAAACTTAGCAGAAATTAAAAAGTTCTTGATATAATGAGCCAGAATAATATCATATTTTATAAAGACTGTTCCAGTCTTGACATCCACAAAATGATAGTAACTGGGCAAGTGCTGGCTTTTTACTAGAAACCATAATAAATATAGTAAATGAAAACATGTGATGCTAATTGGTTCAAGACCTGCTTTATTTTCTTGTGTTGGCAGTTCCTCCTCCTTTAGATCAGCATAGCTTTGGTATTTCCCAACAGTCTCAGGTGTTAGAACAAAAAATGCATTTTTATTTATATAGGGTTTGTCATGGTAAAAGCATGGTAAAAACATTAGCTTTAAGGTCAAAACCAAAATCTCCTGTGAAAATAGATGAATACAAATGCTTGATTACTAGGAACACTACCTGTCAAGTAACCAACTCACCTGTAGCAATAATGAGGCCAATCCATGGACGTGTGTTCACTGTGTAGGCTTCCAATGTTTGCCTTGACCCTGGAAGAGGGCTGGAGGTCAGCCAGACACCCAAGAGCAATGCACATCCAACACTTGAAGGAGCCAGCCCATGAAGAACAACACTGCACACACTGTGGCACTGATGAAAGATTTTATTACAAGTCGCCTGGTAATTAATATTTTCTTTAGCGGTCCATCAGCTAAACTGATTTAATTTGTAAGAGTCTCAAATTTCTTTTAAAAAGAAGTTCATTTCTAGCCCACATGGCTGGGAAGGCAAACATGAAAATGAAATAAGAAACCCGTGGATAACAGGGAAATTCAAACTTCAGAAAAATCCCAAATGCTTTAATTAATTTCACATTTTGTGGGACTGGAGTCACATTTTTCAATACATAGGATTAGCAGCAGTTCACATGCAATATATAATATTTTTTTTCTTTTAATTAAGCCTAAATTAAGTGAAAGTATGGGATTTCTTATGTGACCAAATGTTTTTTAGGGATTTTCTGTTTTCTCGCAGATAAACTGTGGTCCAAGGATGCAGATTCCCAACCGTATCCAGGAGCACACAGCAAAGCTGGCGGCTATCAAAGGGCTGAAGCAGTACCTTTACAGAATGAGATGTCCTACTGATGTTGAAACACAGGTTTTGTAAAAGTTAAGATATTTTCCTGGATTTTCACACAAAACCAGAGGTGGTATATGATAGTAAAGACTGCTAGGAGCTGAAGATTAGTAAGAGACATTAGCCTTGTACTTGATAATGTCAATAAAAGCCATTATTTTGGATGGATGAATAGAATCAGTCTAGTATCAGCAGTCCCAAGTTAACTTGCAAAGACATTTTTTAATTTGGACCTCTGTGCAGTCTGCTTAGTATCAGCAAAATAATTCACATTTGCTTCATCTAGTTAAAATTCTAGTTAGATTTTCTTCCACAAGCAATGGATTAAACTGCATTTCCTATGAATCACTTATCATGGAGATATAGTATGATAAATTGCCCTTGAAAATAAAAATGAATGTCTCTTATTAATGGTTATACTACCCAAAAAAGAACAGATTCAGAACTTGACTCTTTCTTAGGTGAAAAGGCACAGCATTCAGTAGATGAAAAACAGGGCTTTTAGAGGAGAAAGTTGAACTGATAAATATCTCAAGATGCAGAACCTGTACAGTTGTGGTGGAAGTTCTCCCCTCTTTTCCACTCGGAAGACCCAGAAGTTGGCATGGTAGCTTCAGCTAGTTCACACACAGAGGTCATTTGCAGACCTATTGCTGTTGCAATTTGACATCCGAAAAATACTTGGGTGGTATAAAAATTAGGTATAACTCCTCCCACTAATGACTAGTATATTGAAGATGAGAGGCACAGTTAAAATTATGAAAAAATATTAAAATTTGAGACAAAAAAAAAAAAAAATGTAGTTTAAATTATTGTAGACAAAATTCCAGAAATAAGCAGAGAGGAACAGATAGAAAATGAACTTCCAGTGTGACTGTAAAAAATATTGGCTTCAAATACTTTTAACCAGCAAGCTGACAAATTCAGCAAAACAGTTGGAAAACATTTGGATGCTCATTCTCTCAGACATTTCTAATACTTTAAGAAAGGGAGGAGGGGATTTTAGCAGCTGAAAATATAATTCAGTATTTAGAGCTGTGGTATGAGGTTTAGTAAAGAAGAGGAACCATTATAATGACCTTACCATTAGAATGATTCTGTTCATATTGCTGTCAAATGGAGAAAATACTAGATTTGTTGGTATATCATGCTCTATTATCCAGAATTTTACAAGAGAGGAGCTCCCACACAAAAGTGATTCAATTCAATAATTTTTAATCTACCATTGAAAAAGGGAGGAGGGGAGGCTTTACTTAGCTTCATCTTCCAGCCCTAAGTGCCAAGACCTTCAGCTGTGGTATATCTATGTCAGCTGAGCTGAATCTCAAGATCAGAAAATGGGGGTGGGGCTTTGTTTGCCATGATTATAGCACCACCCAAATAACTAACGTGCCAAGACCATGCTGGCATAGGCATGCTGCTGAGATGCAGAAACTCCAGCAGGAAATTTATGAAAATTGTCCGCTAGCTTCAGGCTAGAGAATGGGATATTTTTTTATTCCCTCATCTATATTGGTTAACTCAAAATATTTTGTATCTTAAAAAAGCCTTTGGTCACAGGTAGTCATGGCTGATAGTTGCCTCTGTTAAGACGTTTTTTTATTTGGCCATAGAACACTGGACTACTGGAAGTGTTCTGACTCCATGCTAGATGTATAATTTATCCCACGCACCAGGATGAGCTATGGACAGACTACGGGAAGGGGAAGGAGGCCATGGGGTGCCTGACCCTCCCCAAGGCACAGATTGTGCTCTGGCTACAGGACCAGTTACCAGCCCTGAAGAGAGAAAGACCCAGGTAAGAAAATAATACATTTGTCCAGGTACTGCCTGTTTCTGTCTTCTTATCCTCCGGCCAATGTTTGACCAGGCAGAGCTGCCTGCTGGGAGCCATGTTCAGGAGAAAGGTTGAAGTGCTCCACGCTTTCCATCAGAAAGCTCTTTTTACTCTCTGTTGGATCTGTTTGCAGCTTAAATCTACTCCACCCATGGGAAACACAGTTCTATATCCTGCTTGGGACCTCTTGGTCCTCCTCAGCACCTACATGTCTTTGAAAATCCTGGTCAAAGACTCAGAGTCAAAAAAAAAAAAAAAAAAAAAAAAAATTAACAATGGGCCTTGGGTTTCTCAATCATAAATAACTGCGGTTTTGTTCTGATGAGCCAGACTGGGCCAGGGGTTTCTTAATCTCTCCTCACTCCACACAGCACCCCAACAAATTTGAAGAGCTTAAACTGCCAAAGGATACAGACCATTGCTGGCACTGAACAATCACAAACTACGTGCAAGGTAATGGGTATGCAATGCACACGAATCTCATTCTCATAAAGACATGATATTACTGTTGACTTAAATGATGATGGGTTAATTCCTGCCAAGGTACTGTAAGTAACACTCCATCCACTCATGCTATGTAGAATTCTTCTGTAAAGAAACCTGAGACTGCAGCTGGCCACCAGGCATCTTCAGGGAAATGTTAACACATTTCTACTGCGATGGGTATGGCATTCAGCCTCTTGTCAGCCAAGGTATCCCACTGCCCATGTTTGATTTACAGGCTCCTAACAGAGGTGACCCAAACGGGTGCTACAACTCAGCTTCAAGTTCTGAAGCAAAAAGGATCCATTTGCAGAACCTATGACCACAGAAGGATCCACTCTGAGCCTGTGAACACCGTTGATCACAGTTCCCTAAGCACAGAGGCAAGCAGCAGGCATGCATTTGGCAGCCACCCTCCATTTTAGGGAGGGCTTTTGTAAGGGAGATGAGGTCAATATTTAGCAGATGGTTTTATTTTTTTACATCTCAGCAGCCCTTTCTTGTCTTTACTTGTATTTGTCACAGGGGTTCTGTTTGTGGTTCAAGGATTGCACCCAAGGTGTAGTGGTGGATTACAACCAGCTCTGACCGTTCTGCTCATTGAACAAATGACAACTGGCAGCCTTTGCAGTGTTTCCATTTCGTAAGCATTTACTGCTGTGTCTCTCTGTGATGAAACACATGTCAGCTCCCAGCAGTGTAGGACCACCTGGAGCACATTAGCATCAGAGTGATTTAACAATCTGATCAGAATTTTTCCAAATGACAAGTGGCATGTGGAGGAAGCAGGACATGGATACCTCACCCAGCCTTTCCAATAAAGCACACTTCCAAGCATTTCTCTGATTTTTAGCACTCAACAACTTCCAAGATCACTAAGAAGCTGTGTCGGGTACAGTATATCAGAGGCTCTGAAAAATGCCAGGAACTGCAATGTGCTGCCAGAAGAGAAATCATACCTGTCAAATACTATGAGACCTGAGCCAAAAAGGGGAGCAGCCTCTCACTGATAGATGCTAAGAATGGGTTACTCAAAGCAGTCAAGGAGCTTGTTCTTCTAAAACAAAAACATTTTTTTCCAGAAAAGATTGCATAGGAATGAATGCAGCACTTTAAAGACTCTAGAATACTTTAACAATACCAGCCCAAAGTTATCTTATTCTTTCCTTAAAGGCTTGAAATACATCTTTTAGTTTTGGAAAATGACTTTTTGTATAGGTAGTCTGGAAAAAAATCAGCACAAATAGTAATTTTTGCTTTGTTTTATTTTTCAGGTAAAGGAAAAGCATGTTATTTTCACTAGAGAGGCAGATGATAAGTACAAAGAGATCAAACCTTCTTTTAGCATTACAGTGTTATGACTGATAACAATCTTGTCTTTACTATATAAGAACTTCTTCATGCCAATTAAAAGAAGTCCTGGAACAACAAAAATTTCCTTCACTAGTTTTCTTTAATGAAATGCTGGAAGGAACCACTTGGGTCATCAAGCTCCATCCCATGCAATGCATGATAGCCATATCAATGGACGCTTAGTTCAGAAGTGTCCCTAAAACCCCATCTGAGGTGACCTACGCTCCACAGATTACACCACCTATTCCAGCAACACATTCAGGACCTCAACTCAAAGGCTGTGTTATAAAGTACCCCAGGGAGAGAAAAAGAACAATGTAGGAAATGCCCAGTTACTCCACTTCCCTGCAAGAGCAATAGTATTGCTGTTGCATAAAATTCCCAAACGTGCATGAATTTCTGTATATTTTAAGTAAATTCCTGAGTTCTTCTTTCTTCCTTTATTCTTTTTCCCTGGACGACCAATTTGTGATATTCCAGTCTTTTCTCATTTATGCATGTGGAAATGCCTTGTTTATAAAACACCAAGATCCCAAGGCCATCTAAAATTTTGATGAGACATGTTCTCCCAGGGGTGAGAAGACTCAACATTTCACCTGAAAGTGCTTCTTCTGTTAAAACTAGGCCACTTCAGCCTACCGATTCACATGGCCGAGACAGCAACCCACGCTTTCTGTTTGGATTTGCTGGCTGGTAAGAACAAGTTTCATCTGTTTGCTCAGGACCTGTTGAGCTGTGACCTTCCCTCGGCACACGGTGGGACCACCACAGGGAAACACCTCCCACAGATTGGAATTTCTGTTCCCACAAAGCGCCAGGTACCTGCAGGCCAAGGGAGTGGGCTTCGTGCCATCCCACCCTCACACATCAGTAGAGAAGAAAGAAAGTCTCTTTTCACCAAAAGAAATACCCAGAGGAGATCCGGGTCAGAGCTTTGGAGAGCTTCCCAGGAGCTTCTGTTGTTCTCTCCATGGATGATTTTGACACTGCCTCACCGTCTCCTGCTGTCCCCATGAAGCCACCCCGTATACCCTGTGGTGCACATCTGGGGTTTATCTCCAAGAGGGATGTGCATGCTGATGGGAAGCAATGCAGCAGCACCATCTCTTACCCAACACAGGACTTGTACATCTCTAACAGCCTGGCTGACAATCATGGAGTACTGTAGCTCCTGCTCCTTAATCCTTGGAAACCCGCCCTCGGGTTCTGCCTGCTGGGTTTTACCGACCTGTGCTCAGAAAGGGCAGGGGAGGATTTTATTCCCTTCAGTGGATTGCCAGTAGAATTATTTCCTAAACAATAATTACAGGGCCAAAAAGTTACGTCTCCACAAAGTGCATCCCAGCATACATAAATATATTAGAGGGCAGAAACAAACTCTGCCGATCCCATCACTTCACTACTTAATGCTTGTGTCTATAGCGGTGGCATACAGAGGAATCTTTTTTTTCCCTTATTTTTCTGTGACTGTATTGCATCTTTTCCTTTTTTACTGCAAAGTCTGAAATATTATTTTGTGTAGCCTTTATTTTCAGATAGGAACTTTGAATGGTTGCAGTTGAAATGCCATCTTGTTATTTTGACTGATTTTTTTGTTTAATCCTTAGCCAGTAAGAAAACCTTTGAAGGAACAGAACTACGCCTCTCTACAAGTTGATCTGGACACACAGTAATCAGAGGCAGGTAGCAGATGAATGTACTGAAGCAGAAATCACAGATTTGCTGCTAGGTCCCTGACAGTTCCGGATAGATACTCAGCTCAGGTTTTGGCTTCAGCTTTGCTTGCTTTGCCCTTGCTCCAAAGAGAGGAGTAACAGTGTGAGGACATTGCTCCATTAAGTCCTGATTAATACTGGCCTCAGACCAAGCAACAAAATCCTTACTGCAGGGGCTGACAGCCAGCCAGCCAAGTTGATGTTTTGTCTGCACAGAGCCCTGTTCCAAAGCATTTCCACAGCTCACTGCTGCTGGAAACCTTCTTGTTCTTCTCTCCTTCCTCAGCAGGTTTCCAGGCTGGGACCATCAGATCAAGAACCAGCTCACATTTAGGCTAGGGAGGGGGATGGTTGATGTGGAGCCCCTCAGCTCCGCTCAGCCCTCACTGTACCCAGGTCCCACTTCTCTCTCCACCAGTGGGGGTGGTGGGTGACAAGCATTTAACTGGAACAGCACACGCCAATGGAGAGGAAAAAATCAGCTCAAGGTGCATAAATCTCAGCTGTGGCTGCACGGGGGCAGCAAAATATGGTTATGGTCCCAGATGGGATCGAGTGGTGGTGTGCTCTGTGTCTGCCGCTTCTCGTAAGAGTGCCTTGAAACCCAACCGCCCATTCCACGAGTGGCAGAGCGCCTGCAAGTGTAAAAGCACGACAAGTAGCGGGCGCTTTGAGGAAATGACGCCAGACAAATGGATTTTCCCTTCGCTGAGGAAAAAAGTGCAGCAAAGCAACTGTTTGGATTAGACAATCAGGCTGAAAGTAACGCCTCTTCTCTTGTTTCCATTCCTCACCGAGGAGTACGGTGCCCGCTGCTAGGTGGTTTTTGGTTCCCTTAGGCTGACTTACACGCTTCACGAAGGCAAAGATTTCCCACATGCAAACCAGATCGCTGCAGTGCTTCAGCTCCACAAGCAATACACTGTGCAGGGGTGGGTCTCACTTAATTTTCACGTTGGAATATCCTGAAAATAATTCTTTTCCCAAATACATTCAGTAAATCATAAAAACACGAGTGTAGATGCTGGAAGTAAGTGTTGCTGCCCCTTACAGTCCTATTCAAATTAACTTTAAGCATGTGAAATGATTTTTAAACTTCAATGAACATGTACATTATAGGAATCTAAGTTTACTATTGTGACTCACTCAGAGATGATTTTCTTGTGTAATATTCTCTGGGCTTGCATCTCAATATATACATTTTCCTTATTGTAAACACAGAGTAACTTGGAAAGACTGTAATTCAGGGGCGAAAAAAAAATATTTATACTTTAATATCCTTTCTGATGTGTTACAGAGTGCAGGAAAACACTTTGCATCAAAACATGCTTTGAGGTAGCAAATCCAGGTCTGTGTCCAGACATCTAGCCTGGCTCTCTTGCAGCCATGTGGCACTGTCAAAAGTGTTCACGCTCACCTTTGGGCTTAGTAATCTTGGGTTTATGTTTAAAGACAATTTACACTTTATTAAGGGGATAGCAATTATACTGATTTCTTCAAGAGGCATCTTGAAGAAAAGCACAATGCAAGTATTTGCATCAGCCTAACCTGCAAACCTGAGCCTGTGCTATTTGTGTTACTTCTGCTTCAAGGATAACCAGGAACAAGTTCAGCTTATTCTGGGGACTTGTGTGAGCTCCAGAGCAGAAAATCTGCAGCATGTGTCTAGAAATTAGTCACTCTGGGGAAAAGTAGGACAAACATGTTAGGAAAATCAGGCCTGAATGGGGCTAAATAAAAAATTGGTATTTCTTCATGGTAAGACTGAAAATATGTTGTAAAATCCTCTAGTAACACCATGGCAATTGGAAGGCCTCTTGAAAGACTGCATAATGTGATGCCAAAAGCTCCTGTATCTATGTTAATATTGCAATCTATGTTAACATTGCAAAGATGTCACAAAGGAAACTTGAGGTAACTGCACTGGTAAGAGATGCTGTTAATCATAACACTAACTCTGCTATCTAAAAGCCTGGAACTTGGTATTTGCTGTGGAAATGGAAACCATTTCAGAGTTTTGTGTAATTTATAGATTTCTGGTCTTCTGAACTATTAATACAAAAAAATCCCCTCTTTTTTGCTATAGTCTCAGTGAGATAGCAGACATCTATTTTTGAAATGTAGTGAGGATCTACTTTAATTGTTTATCAAGAGAGAGGAGAGGGGATGGCTACAGAGGACAAGCATGCAATATTATACTTCTTGAACAATGTTCATCTTTCAAAGTACAGAAAATTATAAAAAAAAACCATTATTTTCTTGGTTCTTGGCTTTACAGACAACTAGTTTCTAGCTACCTTCACAGAGCTTTGTGAAAAGCTCCATGTATTAAAAAAACCTCAGAATATTGTTCAAACTATTTATTCTAATCCATCATATTTCTCATATTCCCCTTTGCCTTGTTCTTTTAAAGCAACCAGTTAAGCAAATATCAGGATGATTCCTTGCAGCAGAGGAATTTCTCCTCAAGCCTGCGCACAAGTCCTGCCAACCTCTCTAAGACAGTCCTTCACTCTTCCCACCAGGAGCTACGTGTGGTCTCCTGCCCATCCACAGGCTTGGTTTCCTAAGTAACCTTCTATTTTTCTTCCAGTGCCAGGTTACCTCATGAGACAAGGAACTTCTGGTGATCTTTTCCTCTCAAGGAGAGTATTAGTTTAGGTCTAATGTCAAGCCAACATGGCTGGTTTGCCTCCTGGTGTTTGCCAGGCGAGGTGATCCGAGGTTCATCCTGTTGGAGGCTTCCTCGACGTCTGACAGGGGTCTGGGGACTCCATGATCATTAAAATATTCTGAGTCGCGGGGAAGGGCTTTAGCTACAAGATCATATTCCTTTCCTTTAGGTCTGATGACTACAACCACGAGCTGGGTATTTTATTGTCTAGGGCAAATCCTTGACCCAGCATTCTTGAAAGCAAAGAAAATGTGGACAATGGAGAATATGCAACTCTTCAAAAAAGTAGTCCTAAGAGTAGCAACAGATTTTTAAACACCCACAGCTGAGGGCACTTCAGATTTTAGAGATTTACAGTCTAAAATTTCTTAGATACCTGCCAAGACAACACCCTACAGTGAAGGCTTCTTGATAGTTTGCTTCTTTTACAGCTGGAGGACCAAATCACTCTGGCACAAGCCATAGTTTCTCTAAAATAAATCAACTTACCCACGCCCCTGCTAGGGCTGCGCTTAGAACCTTTCATCTCTCTCTGTCCCAACTTCTCCAGTTCTATAGCACGTCAGTTCCTGAACTCCAGTGTTAAAATTCCCAATTTTCTGGCTCTGCTGTTAATTTCAGCAAATCCTGCCTCCTGCAGTGCTGGACACATACAGCTTCTGCCTCCTGAAGTTTTATCATGCTAGTACACTTATGCTAGTCCAAGTGCTTTGAACCTTCTTGCTTCCAAAGCTCAGGATTTTGATTGCTTGCTGAATTGTTGTGTTTCAAATACCTGCCTTAGCTCATGATGGGCTGCCTTCAGTTCCCCAGCCTTTAATTACACAGCAACAGGTACCTACTAGAGTGTTCATTAAGTAATTTACTCTTTTGTAGCACATAGAAAGAAAAACTATTGAAAACCAGCTTAATGTAAGTGTATAAATTCAGTACTTCTCAAAGACAGTATTACAAAAGCTTAGCCACGGTTAGGACAGGACTGCTCTGCAGCACCACCTGCTGAAATGAAATACACTTTGTCATCCAGTTTCAGAAAGGCTTATGTTCACACTTGAATCAGGCCAGACATCTTGCACACTTAGCTTTGGGTTGAGAAAAAATGTTCCAATATTCACCCCTAGGCCATATGACACAGCACTGTCAAGGACTGACTCATATCTGCCAGTTCAGAAGGTGTTATTTCAATATAGGGTGGGGTTTTTCAGTCTAAGACACTTTTTTTTCATGTTTTGATAGTACTACTGAAGCAAAAGATGCTTCAACACCACTCGGCTTGGTATTATCACTGTGAGGCAACACAGAACTTAGCAAGTATTTTTTAAAGATATAATAAACACTGACGTGACTGCTTAGTGTCCAAGTATCAGAGAAGGATTTTTCAGTGGGGGTGAATCGTTTATGTGTCCTTTTCCTGATATATACAGGATAACTAAATAATGTGCTGGAATAATAAACGCAAAGAAGTTGGGCTTATGTTTGCCTGTTGCAATAAGGAAGTTGGATTTTCTTTTGGTACCTAATCCATATTAGGTGCACTGAGGTTTGAGAAGGGATTTGTATTCAACAGCATGGATCAGAGTGAGTTTGAAGGTGTGGGGCTATCCCAGTCCAGTAGGCTCATGCAGGAGAGAGAAGGGGGATTCATGATGCCAGTGACTACGTGAATAACATCAGTGTCATGCTGCGTGTAAATTGTACTGCCAGGCATGTTTTGGTCCTTTTGCCTAATTCTCCCAGTGCTCGTTGTCTTACGCTGAGTTATGTCGAATTACGATATGTGTGAGTTATGTTGAGTTACGTATGAGTTATGTTATGTTGAGCTACATTAGGTATGAGTTATGTTGAGTTACATATGAGTTATACTGAGTTATGTTATGTGTGAGCTATGTTGAGTTACTTATGAGTTATACTGAGTTGAGTTATGTACACATCTGTGTTACTCAGCATGAGAACCGCTTTCCCTCCACCCTTCAGTGTGATTCTGGGGAACTCTCTGATAAAAGATTTTTGTGAGCAGACCTCTCCCAGGCTGCGAGCCCCGGGGTGCAGGCTTTTCCCACCTGGTTTCAGCCACTGTCAGAGGTGTCCCTCCTTCTTTTGCTACCTCCCAGGTGTCCTCCTCTGTGGCAACGCTGCCAGAATTGGAATCTGTGGCAATGCAGGAGCTGGGTCTGCCCATTGCTCTCCAGCCCTTCCAGCTGCAGCTGAATTTCCAGATATGCCCTGCCCTCTTGTGGTATGCTGCTGGCCTAATCACGCCTCGTTTCTTGCTGGTCCTACACCTCTGGAAAATAAATGCCTGGTGACTCCACAAAGCTGCAGCTGGAAGGGATGGGGTGGCAATGTGCAAACACGCGGCAGGCAGCTGGGTTTTGGCAAGCGCTGTGCTGCACCCCACTTCTATGCTCCTGCCCCACATCGCCTCCATCAGCAGCGTCACGCCCCACAACCTAAAATCACCAATGTGGTTTGCCACAGACAGAACCAAAAATAAAAGGCATATTACAGTTTCGCCATCTGTTACACACCTCCTAGAGTCCTGCCCTTGGAGAGGTCTTCTCATCCAGAGCCTGCAGGCAGGGATAGGGGATACCTGAGAAATTTCCTAATGTCAGCCCTTTCAGCTCTAAGTGCAGCATTTGGCCTCTCTTTCAGACTCTTAATGCAGACAAGTAGTTCCTGTTTTAATTTTTGACCTTCCCCTTCAATAATTGTTCTAGTCCCTTTAATACAGTTTGCTCCTTCCCAAGGGTAAATGAAGGGTTGGACTCTTGAGCGAGCTGGGCAGAGGGAGGTGAGGAACCCACATTTCTGCGCATCCTGTCCCCGTTCCTCCTGACTGACGTTAGACCTCCCAGTGCAACGCGCAACGAAAACCAAGCCTGTGGTGGGCTCAGCCTATACCTTTCCAGACAAGCCAACAGTTTCCCCAAGTTATATCATTACTTTCCTTTCCTAAGCATTTTCAGGTGGTCAGGAAAAAAATCCATCTTTTCATCTGACAGTCATACATGTCTTTCTGCTTATTTCTCTGTCTGATTTATTCTATTTTTTGGCTACCTTGCTTGGGTTTACTTTCTTCCTTGCAACTTTGCCCAGTGGATTTGTCTCACCACTCCAGGATTTCATTTGACCCAACTGTAGGATTTCTTTTATTTTCCCCCTTCCTCCATCCCTTTCTGTAGCTTTGTATTGCAGCCTTGGCCTCCTCACCCTGCTGTAGGGCCACACTGCCCTGCTCGTATCAAAAGACAGCAATTTTCATTGCTTTCTGATTTCAGCATACTAAAGGAGGACTTAACGTGTAGACCCAAGTAACCACCCAGGTAATTGGGGCCACCCGAGGCAGGACAGCACAGAGGGCAACCCTTTGCTTCTTCCAGGCCTGGGATAGCTTGGCTGGAGATATCCGAGTGTATTTCTGTTTAGATGAGTATTTAACAGCAGCGTCACTGGTCCCTGAGTGGGGAGTTGGTAATCACTCTTCTCATAGAAGACATGAGAAAGCAACAGTCACTTAAATTAAGTCAATTCAGGCCCAGAGTAATACATATAAATAAATATACACACACTGTGTGTCACCATGAGGGCTGAGCTGGGAAGACAGAAAAGCTGGGAATTATCTAAATTATACTGTGCTCTTGTCTGACTTACAGAGGTGTTCAACAAGTCTATAAAAAAAAACAAACAAACAACAAAACAAAACAAAAAAACACTGAAGTTTTAGAGACTAGTTTTTTCTACAAACAATTTTTTCAAAATTTCACCATCGAAGAAAATCCATCTTGGTTGGCTAAACTGGGAGCAGCCACTGATGAATGATGTCTCACTACATGAGTGATGCAGACAGCCCCAAATCTTTGGTCTCTGAGAAATCCAACATATTCAACAATCAGGATGCACTGGCTTTAGTTTTGTCAAAAGCTAAACCCCAAATTATTTGCAAGTTATCTGTGGCTGAGGCCTCTGTAGACTAAAATAAAATTCTGGGAGCTGCTCTGAGGCTGTTCTTCCACTGCAGCGCTCTGAGTACCAGCACAAGCCTTCCCTTTCCTAATTTCCATTCATTAGCCAAGGAAGAGATGATTCTGTGAGAGTATGAGGCATACCCAGACTGCAGAAAGAACTATGAATTATTCTGCCCCCGCTTTTGATAGTAAATTACAGTGCTGTGTTTTCCTTGGGGAAGATGTCCTGTGCAGCAGCTTTGCAGTGCCAACACTGCCATGCAGTAAGTTATTACCCCAGCAGCTGCTACTTCAGTAACTAAACAGCAGTTTTAAAGCTCTTAGCATTGTCTTTTCAGGATTTTTCCTCTAGATCTTCCATGCCTGATCCCCACAGACAAATGAGTGAGCGGGTGGGGAGGCAGGGAATGGGGAGCTTTACAGTGTGTGGGATCCTGCCACTGGGTTGGGGGTTCAAACTGAAGATGAAAGGTATGACTCTTCTGTGGGGAGGGAGCTGGGTACCAGCTACACTCACATCATCCGTTGGGGTTTGTTTCTCCAGGGACTGGAGCTGATGAACCAGTCACATCATGGGCTTGGAACTTCTCACTCCTGTGAGCATCAGAGGAGTCAAAATGCAGTCAGCGTGATACAGAGGTACGCGTAAATCTTACCCCCCCTCCCTGCAGTTATCATTGCAGAAAAGCACATTTAGGAGGGTGATACCAGGAGAAGGCAGATGGACACCCAGGGAGCCCAGTGTCCCCAGTGCCCCTGTGCCCTGGCACAGCTGGGGGGTGCGAGCATCCCCCGCCCCTGCCCACCCATCTGTGGAGGCACCAACACACCTAAACCTGGTTGAAGGGGCAGCTTTTACACCAAGCAAACGGTTGCTCAGAAATGACGAGGGTGAGGGACATAAAGTGTGTCTTTCCTCTCAAATGTGATACATTGATAACTGTTCGTGTCTCTTCCAAACCCTATTTTCTGCTAATTGTGGCTTAATATGTACACAGCAGGCCTCTAATTTTCAATGGCAGCTTTCAGCCTGGCAGTCCATTAAGCCCCTGCCACGCTGGCAATCATTTTAAGGGCCTTTCTATTGATTGAGGCAGCTGGCAGAGTTTTCACGGAAGCTGTGACTTAAAAGCCAGGGTCCCCAGCAGGACACTGCTGAAATCAGTGGAGGTGAGCATCTCCCTGGCCTCAGCTGCTGATGACATCTTTCCCTTGATGCAAGCAGAGAGCTGGTACGGGCAGAAGTGTGGACCAAAGCCCTTAGAGGCATGTCTGCAAACTGGGATTCCCAGGTCACCACCTGAAAGCAGTTGGCAGCTGCTCTGAGCTGGCTGCTTATTAATAACTAAAAGTTCTACTAGAATAACACGACCCAACAAATTCCCTTGGTGCAGAGGCAAGTGTTTCATGATGGCCTGTGCTGGTGCTGTGGGGTACTGCAGTGCACGCAGGACCCCACGGCAGCTCCCCAGGGGGGACCACAAGGATGAGGTTGTGGCAAGGTGGGGGTCGGTCTCTTTTCCCAGGTAACAAGCGATAGGATGAGAGGAAATGGCCTCAAGTTGCACAAGGGGAGATTTTGATTGGATATTAGGAAAAAATTCTTCACTGAAAGGGTTGTCAAGCACTGGAACAGGCTGCCCAGGGAAGTGGTGGAGTCACCATCACTGGGGTTAATTTAAAGGTGTGTAGATGTGGTGCTTAGGGACATGGTTTAGTGGTGGCCTTGGCAGTGTTAGGTTAATGGTTGGACTTGATCTTAAAGGTGTTTTCCAACCTATACAGATAGAACCGTATAGTTCAATGATGCTGGGGCTGTGTGGAGTCAGTTCTTCTCTGTAGGGTCCCCAACTCCTGGGATGAACTGGAAATTATATTCCTGTGGGCATTTGAAGAGAAGTGGAAATTATTTTTTTTCTTTTTGCACCTGCTTTTTCTATTTTTCAATGTAGAAAAAAATGCATGCGTGTCCACGGCACAAAGCATTGCCCGGGTTGACCACAAGATGGTACTACAACACAAGGATGTTTTGTTAGAAACGCTGCTCATAAAATGCCTCATTTAACATGCTTGTGTTAGGGGTATCTAGCTGGAGTAACTTTTTGTGACACTGTTGTGCCTTGTCTTTAGTTTGGCTTAGTTGGAAGATGGATTATTTTCTTGGCAGAAAGATATATTCAGAACTGGGACAACTTCACTGTTTATCTTCAGTTTATTAAGCTGAAGCATACAAGCCTGTGCACTGGACTCAACAGATAACAACATACCATTTTCCATGTCAACCAGTGCCTGTTTTTCTTAGCAGGAGATCCTTTGTTTTTACTGTGCTTCTTCCAGCCAGCTGAGATGCTTGGCCCAAACACGCAAGGTCTTACAGAAAACACATTTCACATTCTTCTGCAGTAGCAGTGAGAACATTTGGAAATTACTCTTTCCTCAGTGCCTTTGCATTCAGGAAAGCTTCGTGTTTGCCTGATTACTTTTGTTCAGCAGAGATAAGAGTAAAACCACAGTACAAGACACACATTTTCTGAGGTCTTCGCAAAGAGCCACTGCTACACCTTGGCAAACATGAAAATATATTGTCTTGATAGTAAGTCCAATTTCTTAGCAAATTACTGTTTTGGGGGTGTAGGTCAGCTCAATGCTACAGTGAATAACAACGATATTGAGTTCTTTCACAGCTAGAATTGTCAACAGAAAGGTAAAGGGAGCTGGAAGAACTTGAGGTGAGCCTTACCCTATGTAAAGATTTGCTGTAAGGCTGGAGTGAAGCCACTGAACGGCAGTGGTACACTGCTGGGTCTGACACCCAGCACTGTCACATCACTCAAGAAAATCAAATGCTATTTTATTTCATTCTGAGTCACCTGACCAATACTATTTTTACAGGCTGGACTAGGGATCAACATCCTTACCTCCAACACACTACTTTTTGATAGTTAGTCATGCCACAACCCAACAGGATAAGGTTGCAATGTGTTAAATCAAGAGATGATATTTTGGAGTTCATGAAAGAGATGAAGACATAAAAGCAGCCTCATTGGAGACTTCACTTTCAGAAGGACCACAGGCTCCTAACAGATCATCTATAGCTGTAGCCCCTTCTCTCAACTATCTGCTCTCTGTTGATCTTCTCCACGCTTGGACACATGTGGTCACCACTGTTCACCATTGTAAAGTGAACCTTCAACTTCTCTCCTTCCTCTAAGAACTAGGCAAAACCTTGATTTAGCAGGGTGCTGGGGATGATTCATCCTAAAGCAGAAATTTTGACAATTAAACGTTTTGATCTAGATTATATACATAGGCAGAGGGCAGAGAGAATCTCCCCAACCACTGGTGGACTGCATGAATCTGCAGGCAGAAATTAGAGTTCAGCACCATATGTCAGCGTGGCACAAACTAGTGTGTGAGAATTGTTCATGGAATTAATGCTCACGCTAAAAGATAATGCAGATTCATTGGCTTTTAGGGCTGGTAAGATCATGGTGGTAACTGACAACTAAATGGAAGTATCTGACCATGGCAGATGAGGTTAGCAAACATTCTGTATAGTTATCCTGACCACACAGTGTTGACTCTAATTCAGAGCTCAGCTGGCAGAAATCTTTAGTGTAAATAAACTGTTGACTGAAAAATTTACATATGCAAAGAGTGCTGAATTCATTCTGATTTTCTGATTTATGCTGCCATGATGCTTTTTTTTTGTACTGCTAAAACAGACCATTCTCACTTCTCTAACCATTTTTGGTCTGTAAGCATTTCTGAACTAGAACTAATCTGTTCTGGTTGTCTAGGACTGCTTCCCTAAATTACTTATTTTAGGCTTTCCAAACACCAGACTGAATCCTTTTTAAACAGTGCATTACCAGTTGGCAAAGGACCTAGAAATGGATTTTTCTTACCAAAAAATCTCATATGTCATCAATCATAGCCATGTGTGAAATGCTCAGGATTCATGAAGTTTTCAGCATTAATTCTCAATTTAGAAACACAGGAGGTGAATAACTTGTCCCTATGGAGGAGGATGGTGAACAGTTACCCTTAGTATTTGTAAATCCGTCAGTAAGGTGTATTGTGGGGTTGACCATAAAGGTTGAAAGGGCACATGAAGCCAATTAGAGATGATTCTTTGGGCTTTTGATACATCTTAGCTAGACACCAACTTCATTTGACCCACTCAACATGCATTCAGGGAAGAAACAATCAATTCAGCCCTTCAAAGGAAATCATCAACAGGGAGCATTTTCATTTGTCTCTTAAAAAAGTCCCGAGCTTAGGCAGACTGTGCTGGCCAGTTCCACCTGTGGGAAGACTGCAGCTGACAGTGACCCTAACCAGAGCATCTGAAATCAAATATTGAATTACTGAACGTTTATATAAAATTTACGGCCATTCTAGTCAAATAAAACACTTTTGGTTGGTCCAAAGTTTTTCCATAAGTTTCAAAATATTTTTTTCTCAAGGCTGCATATTGCAACCTCTTTAACTAGATGTAGACATCTTTCATGAAGAGAGAAACACATAGGGTACAACTAATTCATTAGGTAACACCACATCCTTTTGATGAGGATGCAAGATACTGTGCATCCTGTCCATTTATGTATTTAATAACAAGATTTCATACCGATTTTAAAATGCGTATTTCTTTGCAATGGAGAAGAGTAATTGTGTAAAACCTAACAGAAAACTCCATAAAAGCTCTCCACAGTGAGCACTGGAATTGACATCAAGCCCATTAGTGGTTTCCTGGGAAAATGTGTGAGTGATATGAATAAATGATACGCATTTGTATTTACATGAACAAAATATGGAAGACAATGGATTTGTTATACTAAACACTAAATCAGTCCTGTTGTTTAGATTTCAGTCATCCATTCTTACCTGGAATATAAAATTTTCTTTTACAAGAACTGTGGCTAGGAAAATCCATTTATCTTGAAGATATAAATTAGACTTGGAAATTTATGTAAATGCAATTATCCTTCAGCTTTGTTTCAGAATTAAGGAAACCTAAAAATCTTAGTGTGAGTGAAGACCATTTGTGAATATGCTGACAAAGAGAAACAAAATTTTATGTTGAATTCAATTAAAGATTTTAATGACTAAATGACATTGATAGTTTGAAAAAGTGAATGAATAACATATATTGAAAATGAGATTATAAGCGTAAGTGTAGGAAACTGATGCTAATTCTGTGTTGCAGCATCTTAGAGAAGGTTAAACTTCAACATCCCCATGGAGAGTGTAAGACATCATCTTTGTACTAATGCTTTTCCACTCTACACTTTTGCCTGGGTAAAAGAAGTTGTGATAAACTGATAAGATGCTTTACATTCTCAGAAGGAAAATGTGGTATAACTGTCATGAAGTGTGCTGACTGAAGGTGAGAGTCTCAGCTCATCAATTGGCTTCTCTTTGGGATGGGAAAAATGTAAATATCCACGCACAAAAATAGAATTTAAAAAAATAAAAACTCCTTTAAGCACTGTATTTGTGGCACTAAATTTACATATTATGTCCTCTTCCATAAAAAAGCATCATCAAAAAGAACTTGTGCCAGTTTTGTATTAAAAGGCCTATAGAAATCTCTTAAAATTGCCTTTGTTGTTGGTAGCATAGGTCCCAGACTTCTGTCTTCGGGTCGTCTAGTGTTCGATGCAGGACTCTTTGTAATCAGAGCTTCTTGTTTCTCACTTAGAGGTCCTGTGGAAAAATAGGATATTGTCTTAAAATATTTCATCCAAAATGTCCACGTTAAAGAAGACAAATGACTAAATCAGAAGATTTGCCAGAGGAAGACAAATGGAATTTGTGTTAGCAGAGATGATATTTCAGAATATTGAATACAGGCTTAGATTAGTAAAATAAATCACTGTTACTAAATATGGAAACAATGTGTTTTCCTTTCATGTCAATTAATCATCTCTACAACAAGTAGCATAAATCATTTCTGGAGGAAAAAAAATTGTTTTCAGAAAGCCACTATGACATCGAATATAACTTCTTGTCCATTTTGGAGTTGCAATTATTTTCTGCTGTTATTTCATTTTATGATGTCTAATACCTGGTAGAAACTCCACAGGCCTCACTCACATAAGCCCTTTTTTTGTTTGTTTTGGAGACTGTCAGTAGGATCAAAGTGCTATACAGCTATAGTGGTGTCCCTCTCACAGGGATAAATGTAAGCCCTTGACAATGTACTTCAGCAAGATAAAAACCCACAGACTTTTCCAGCATAAACCATATTCAGGAAGAAGATGCCAAGCTCTTCATCTGTTCAATCTGCTACATTCAAACTTTCTCATCATCTAGACCAGTGTCTGGACCAGCCAGACTATTTTGCAGCCACATTTTCATCCTCTTGCTACTGTCAAATCAACATTGGGCAACATTTTGTCTGCCAGCGTTTCTCCGAGGATTAGCAACAGATGTCTCAATCAACACAGCAAAAACACAATTCCCCCCTTCTCCCCAGCTAGAAACGCAACCTTTCATCATACTCAGATTTAGAGTCTGGATTGGTGCATGCTGGCACGGTAGCACTTCAATTTGTTTAAAGTGCCTGGATAGCTCTTGCACCTATGTAAGCCCATGACAAACAAGCCCTGACTGCCTTCAGAAGCAGGACTGGCTTCTACATGGTATATAGTCCTATTAAGATCTTCTAACCCCAGCCTTTCTATGGGAATTGAGGAACTTCAATTTTGCTTGACTGCAGGCAACAAGATTAATGCATCCTTCAAGACTGATTACCATGCTTCTGTTTCGGCTCGTAATAAAGCATGAAACAACCTAGAAGAAGGATAATAACAGTTTTTTGCACTTATCTCAAAAAAAGCCAGAAGATACCTACCCAGATCCAGAAACTGGAACACCATGTGCATGGTGTATTTCACATTTGATGCATGATCCTCCAAGCGAAGAACGAGTATCTGATCTTTGTCAAAAACTGTCAGCCAGTCCAAAAGATACACAACATAGAGCCCAACCTGTAACCTTACCTGTAAGCACAAAAACTCCAAAATAAATAAAAATTCATTCATCTTACAACTCTTCTAGAAGTAACAAACCAACATTCATCTCTGTCTTTTGGGCAAAAATCCCAAACACGTTCCCTTGAGGAACCATAAAAAGACAATATCTGAACATTTCTTAATCTTCCTCTTGTTTTCAGTGCAGCTTAAGGAAAACTTTGCAAATGGCCTTTCTACTGGTTAGAGATGTCCTTTTACTAAGGGGTTGGCTGTGCACTTGCTGCATTAGCCACAGGTCTGTGTAAAAGTGCTGCACAGAGACAACCATATGCAGAAGGATGCTCGGCCACCTCACCTCCATGCCCGGGATGACCCAGCCTTCATGAAGACACGGAGGGCTTTCAGCCTCTGGATGAACAGCAGCAGAAGGGAAGATGCTTACCTTGAAACCTTCTCCAGGCCCTGAGGCTGCTTAGTTCACCTTAAGCATCAGCTGCATCAGATCACACTGCCATGAGTCGTACAAATATTCTGATTCGGTGTCAGGAATTAGATCTGGGTGTATTTGCTTGTACCCTCTGAGTGCAACAGTTAGATTTAGATCTAAGCTGCAGTAACAATGGCTGCTAGACAGTGTTAGTGGTGCATTGTCTGAGCACGCAATGAGAGTGTCAGACTATGTTAGGCCAGAGATGTGAAAAGGAAGTTTTTCAGCCTGTCCTGACCTAATCTCTGTTTTTCTTCCCTCCTCAATTTTACATAACAAGTTGAAACAGAAAAAGGGTAGTCTGGTGTTCTTTAAAGTCCAACCTCCAACTGTGCTTATAAATATTTTTCTAAATCCCTTCAGGCTCAGAAGAGAGAAACATGAATCCCAAGTCATAAGTATCTTTCATAAAAGAGACTTAACATCTTCAAGTCGCATTACTGCAGAACCAATGAAGTCAGCTAACAATAGTCTTTCATTTCTTACACTGACTCATGTGACCTACACTGATACCTAAATTCCAGTAAAATAAGCCATATTTTGAATTACTGCTAAGTCATTATTATCATAACGTATGATTCTGATGTGCATCTTTGGCTGCTTGTAACAATAAGCCTCCATATTTAGCAGGCTTCTTTATGTATGTGCTACAAGAGAATTTGAAGCATCTTATTTAATTAAAACATTAGCCTAACATGCAACACTACTGGCAGGGCAGCACTCCAGCGCTTGGTCAGCGCCCCACTTCACTGAACACTGGGGCAAACGTGTGGCTCAGTGATGGGTTTTGCTTTTCCTTCTCCTGGGAGATGGAGGTAACCATCAGCTGGCTGCATGGTATTGCTTGAGGTTGTAGCACTTTCCCACAAGGG
The DNA here is from genome assembly GCF_018691265.1 of Tyto alba. Lineage (NCBI taxonomy): Eukaryota > Metazoa > Chordata > Aves > Strigiformes > Tytonidae > Tyto > Tyto alba. Next base: position 4,746,483 of record NW_024881261.1, on the reverse strand, counting down.
TTTCAAATCTTTTTTTTAAAGCTTTTCACCAGAAAAAAATAATTTTAACTCATATGTCCCCATAATTTTAACTAACATGTCCCTCTAATTTTCCATTTCCTTGGGATCAGCAACAACCTTTATTTTCTTCCCTATATAGTGTGTTGTACTGACTTCTTTTTCATCGCTGTTCTTCTAAACCAGATTATCTCCTTCCATAGAGCTTCAGTGCTTCCCCCTATACAACAAAGGCATCAGTAGAGTTTCCCAAGCCATCCTCCCCTTCCTAACATCCATTTCTGCACTTTCAGTTTGACTACCCTGGCTCAGTATGCCTTTCTCCAGGTAATATGCTTTTCACTGATTCTAAGTGAGAATAAGCTAACAAACACCCCTTTCTTTACAGGTTAGCATCTATCATCAGCAACAATGTCTATGACACCTCTTTTGTTTCAGGAATATATTAACAACTAGCAAAACAAAATTCTTCTGGTGCAGTAGCAATTTAATGAGCTCACTAGGGAAAATAATCCCTCCTTTTTCAATATATAGCAGACCATGCACATAACAGACTTTAGCAACTTGGCTGAAGAAGCAGCTAAAAAAGCCCATTGAGGAGCACAGTTAGCATTTGTTTTATTATGAACACCTGCTTGTGGCTCTCTGGAAAGAGGCGTCCTCTGTTTGTTTTCAAAAGTATCTTCTTCAGAGAGCTGCCTAAAACAACAAATGAAGATCGGCTCTGCACCCCGAGGATGAAGATAAGAGAAAAAAAATCTTTTCCTCTAGTTCTCTCTCTGCCTTGCTCTCCCCACACTGAAAGAAATGCATTTGTGCAAGCAGATGGTTGGAAAACACTGTGATATTGCCCAGCAGCAGTGTGTGTCTGTGGAGGTCCTGGAGGCCATCGTCAAAGACGAGCAGCTCCAGTCTACCTGCCAAGGCAAGTAAGAGGAATGCCCAGTTTGCCCTGTTGCTGCAGGGCTCAAGCCTGAGCAATACACTCTTTTATGGTTATTCTATCGAGTGGAGGAGGCAATAACTTCACCCCGGAGACAAAGGAGGGAAGTATTCCCTCTGAGCCTGAGCAAATAAAAGAGGATTGAATGGCAAACTGGCCAGACGTAATACTTCAAGTCAATCTCTTCCATATTATTCTCTCCCCTCAAGCAAAACATGAAGTCAGCTCTACACTGAAAATGTGAATTTTGGAACACTGAGCCTGTAATACTTATCCATTCCCCTGTCAGCAGTTTCTGTATTTCCTTTTATCATTTTCTGATGTACATGATTTAAAAAAAAAAAAAAAAAAAAAAAAAGAAAAAAGTTTTATCTAGTTATTGGTAGTCTTTTCTTGAGGAAGAATACATAATCTATTTTGATTTCGAGGCAATTTCGTACCACAAAGATCCTTGCCATAGCTACTTTTTGGAGAGATCTGCAAAAAGCTTACACATTAAACTGTAATCTTCACTAAATGTGCTCTCCATACACTTGCACAATAGGAAGACTGTATTATTACTGTTGGCATTCATCAGGGAACAGACTGAGGAGACAGCTGAGCCAGTACATCAGCTTTTACATGCTTACATATATATTTATGTCATCTGCTTTACAAATGAAAAGCAAGAAAGTTTTATTTCTTGCTGCTTAGTTGCACAGTATTTTGGTATTTTAATATCCTTGACACAACATACAATTAAACAAGCAAGGAATCAAATGTTCTTGGAAATACATACGGGCATGGCATTGTTCAGGGTGTTGTTGTAGACACAGGCTCTCAATGAGTAATCCAGCATGCAATTTTCAAACAGCTGCAGTGATTCTGCCACTTTTTCATGAAAATCTTCTGCAGATTTATTAGCACTTGCAAAGTACAGATAATCGGAATACAATCTGCAAATGAGATACGTGTAAGTAAATGACAGGGGAAGTGAAAAAAGATATATTTACATGACAATGGCAATCAGTTACACGAATCAAGAGAAAGCGTACATGTGTGTAACACTGCCCCACTGACAGTCTGTTCAGCCAGTGACACATTTTCTATTCATTTTGTTGAGTTTTGGCTCAGAGTAGCATCTACTCCAGGGAGTTGCTAAATGTCATCCCTTGAGAACTCGACCTAGTGTTCAAGCCAGTATTTTCTTCAGAAGGCAAATTTTTCAAATACATATATAGGTTCAATTTATGTTATCTATGAAGAGTAGAACTGGTCTCAACTGACATTGGTACCCCTCTATATTTGGTGCTCCACACTGCCATGGATAGGAACAGTCTTTATCTCAAAAGTTTAACTTGAAATCAAAACCAACAGAGGAAGGGAATGGGTTTGAGTGATTTTCATGTGATTACGAAGCTGGCCATCATCAAAAATAGGAAAAAGCCTAGATTACCTAGTTTTTGTAGAAAGTTCAACCTCCAGTGCCATATTGTTTCTGTGTTGACTCTCTGTCAAAACCTCCCAATTTACAGCATTCCACCTCTTGGTTTTTTTTTTTTTTTAAGCTAAAATACTTCAGCTAGGTGAATGGTTCACATTTGTGCTCCAGTCTGTAGTGCTGCATTCCCCAAGCAGTCCCACCTCTACTTTGAGGACAACAGGACATGGCCTCACGTGAGTTCACAGTTTACAGGCAAGCAGAGCCCCTCCCTCAGCAGCTGCTGTGAGAAAACCCATCAGCAACAGGAATTTCTCTGACTTACAGCAGAGAAGTATCCCCCCATTGCACATTTTTAGCATAAATTCTACAAGTGCTTTGTATCTCTTAAAAAAGATTATCTAAATTCAAATCCCTTTCAGGGGTGGTAGTGAAACCTACAGGCAAGGAAAATTTCTACTTTAGCATTAATCCCTGAAACCTTGGTTAAACTTTTCCAAGATAAACATGATTCAAAGAGACAAAGGAAATGCTTTGACAAGGCACAAATATCAGATCTGACAAACATGATATTCTAAGCTTCTTTCGTATTTAGCCTTAGAAACTATGAACAGAACCCCAACAATACTGCAGGATTTTGGAGACAATTTTGTAGCATTTGAGGAGTCCATTTCCTAAGTGTGTTTGCAGCACAAATATTATGCCTCCATAGCACCCACCACTTGACAAAATTCCAAAAATCCTAGGTATCTTTCAGCCTCTTTCAAAAAATACAGGTGTCTAAGAAATGTCTTAAAACAATTCATTTATTCAGGTCTCATTTTATTGTTGCAGTAACCTTTTGTATTGCACTTACTTTATTTACTTTTCAACTTCCCTAGATTTCCACAGGTACTTAAAAATTCGTCATTTAATTTAGAAAGTTTAGGCCCTTATCCAGCAAAGCACTTAAGCACAGGAATAGCTGCGCTGCACACATTATTTATGTTAGTGTTTTGCAAGAACAGGATTTTAATTCCCATATGAAACAAATGAAGACTCTTTGTTCACTGGAAAAGGAAGAAAAGGGATACATTTATTGCAGGATGCTTTAAATTAAAATTTTACATACTTTTTAAAAGAAAAATGATAGCAAACTATAGAAGATGAGGCAGAGGCACCCACTACTATGTATAGGACTCACCAACTAAGAAAGACAAAGACTCTGATTTTTGTCCAGCTCTTCCCAGTCTGTCAAGTGCACTTCAGACAGTTTTCTTTAAATGAAGAAACTCCATCTCAGAGCAGAGGGAATGTACCAGTCTTGGACCAGACTGGTCAGGCAGGCCGTTTCAAAGTGATGCCCACCAGTGCTTGAGGACCACAACCACGGCACCATGTGCATCCTCTCACTCTGCAATGGCAGACCTTGGGTCCCTCCTGCTGCACCCACCAAAGAGCCACCCCACCAGTGCAGGATACGAGGATGAGCTGGGGAAGAAGCTAAGGGACAAAGCCAGCCAACTTCAACTAAATTAGGCACACTACAGTATCTCCTGCTTACAGAAAAGTGTGTACATTAACAAGACTTGGGCTTGCCCCACTTGTCCCAGGGATGGCGGGACCAACTGCTCCTGGCAGAGCAGGTGAAAAGCTTCTTGCTGGGGGAAATCAGCCGGAAGCCATCACGTACAGCATGGGCCTGGCTGCAATTCTATTTAAAAGGTTTAATATGACTGCTTACTATTTCTAAGTTTCCTTTACAATAAATGCCTCATTTTAAGACTTGCTGACATCTTATGGAAAACTACGTTCTTGAAGACAAGTTCTCTCTCTGCAGGGCAGTTGAGATTTTCTATGTTTCTTTCCATCTGTTTTTAATTCTGGTGACATCTGCCTAGAAATAAAGCCTTTGATGATTAAGATTTCAGCTGTTCTGGCTACTTGTAGTCATTACCCTCAATCACCAGCCATTACAAATAAATGATGACACCACTGACACCCACCATCACAAACCCTGATGTCCTCCAAACATCCCCCGCTGGGAGACAGACCAGACCCTGTGCAGGTTAGATCGGACCCTGTCCCAGACACTGTGCAGCACCCACATCCTCCTGGCTACTGCAAGGCAACTGCCACACTGCCCTGCATCACCGATGGAGCTGCCCAGGCTGCCCCTTCTGCCACGGATGCTTTTGCTCCTGCAGTTCAGATGAGCTATCAGGAACAAGGGCATAGGGAATTGTAAACAAAAAGAAACCAATTTATAGTAAATACAATAAGGGAGATGAAGCTGACTTTTTATCTCACCCTTATAAAAGCTGGCAAAGAGCTACACCCACATTACAGAAGGTGGTTAAAGCAATCAGGGAATTTGTCAGTAATTTACATGAGGAAGACACTTCAGCCAGCTCTCTCGCATAAAATTACCATCTGTTAAATCCTGAGGTCAGGAGATGCCATTAAAAGTCAAGAGCTGTATTTCCTGCCATAGGAGATGGGAAACACTCTCACAGCTCTGCCTCTCGCCAGTAGCCGTGTCCTACCATGGGGGAAGCTCTTCAAGGAGCACCCATCCCCTCCCATGGCCCCGTCGCTCTGGTACGGGTACGGGATGGCTCCAGTATGGGCTGCCACCACAAGCACCCCATGCCTGCCCTTCTCCCAGTGTCCGAGCTCGCAGCAGGGCCTGGTCCCCATCATCATCTTCATCCCCTTCTCTTTCCTCAGCACTTTTCTGGGGATTTGCCCTTGAGCACTGACCTAGTCCCAAGTATCCTGAATATCACTATGGAGCTACAGAGAGAAGGAATTCACATCCTCTTCGTCTATCGTTTTGGACTCTGACTCCATCCCCTTCACTCTCTCCATTACCCTCACCATTATCATCCTCCTTCAGACTACACAGTGGAAAGAAATGCCCCAGAAAACTGGAGGAAGACTGGAGAAAGTGAAATGCAAGTGGGAAGAAGGGCATTCCAGGCTAACACAATGGAGAACCAATCAAGAACCACGCAAACCTTTGCAAAAGCAGAGACCTTTCACTGCAAACAAAGTCAGGAAGACCAAGGATGAACTCCTAAGTAGCTGTTGGCCGTGCAAGCCAAAATTGCCTCGTGAAGCTTTATATGACTGTTTCACTAAGCATTTTTAAGACTAAAAAAAGTTGGCATCATTTGCTGACTCTGGAGCTATTGGCAATCTTTTAATAATTTTTAATAGTATCTGCCTTGAAGACACAAACTGTATTATTTAACATGAATCGAAGCACTTCACAGGACCACTTATGTTGAGACCTGTAACTGCTGTGCCATACTCAGTCTAGTGAGCCCTGCTGAGAACTAGGGCATATTAGCTCAGGTAATGGAGTTATAATGCGTTTGGCAATGCATAAATTCTTTTCTTCAGAGTAGCTCAGGTGTCCGTGCATGACATTCACTGTGGCATTTATACTCACATACCTCCTTTTAAAACACTATCACAATTACATTTGCCAAAATACACAGAATAAAACTCCTTGGCAGCTCTCATCATAAACCAAGTAACTCTGTCAAATATGATGTGAACATTTATTTGCATCCAAGAGAGCAAGAGCGAATAAAATTATCATAGTAAGAAAAATTTCTTGTGTACTTTAGCAACGTGATACTTGCTCACCTTTCAACAGGGTCCCTCAGCATGATGATAAGTTTGGCATTTGGTTGGAAAGCATGGATAAAATCCTGGATTAGGAAGGGAGGTTCTCCTTCAGTACTGTTGTCATAAAAGAAAATCCAAGCATTGTTGTCCCACATTGTCGAGGCACTGGCCTCCCCTGGAAATTAAGAGCATCTTTGTATTAGAGTGCAAAAGCATTCCTTGTATTGCAGTGGAAATCAGCTGAACTTTGAAATGGTGTAGAATGATTAAAGTTTACTCTAGTAATTTCAACATATCTTGGTTCTTACAAATTGATCTGGCTAATGCTCCCCAGAGCCAGAGTAATCACAGTGCCTTGTACCGTTGTGAATGTAATGATGGCTAAGTCAGGTTTTATGTAATTCCACCTGAAATATGACCGTTCACTAACCACATTGCTTCCTGTTAGTGGTTAACACATTCAGATATATTTGACTGGGGCTGAAACGAACTGCTCAGGGGTTTGTCCCACCCTCCAGCAAGGAGGCAGGAGCTCGTCGCTGCCAAAGACCTGCCATGCTCTCTGTAGCACCCCAAGGGCTGGTTTTAATGCTCCTGATCTTGGAGCAGTAACTTGCTAACAAATTGTACAATTCAACACAAACTGAAGAACAAATCAGAAACGACCACTCCAGTGGATCAATAGTGTTTAGAACGTAAACAGGAGGGTCAGTGAGCACATGGGAAGCATTAATAAAAATGCACTAACCAGCTGCATTGTGTCACCGCAGTTTGAAATATCCCTTTTTGAGAATTATCTATTATCAGATCCTTTTTATATAACCACAATTATTCATGTAGATTAAATAAAATATAACTATTTACTACCTATTAGACAAAAGGTCTATAGAATAAATAACGCATTTGGTTAAATGCCAGATTCTGACATTCTGAGTTTCTGAAGCTTACTCTGAATGTAATGCTACAGGGAGAAACACAATCAGTAATGTCTCTGCCAGACAAGGTATGTGATGCTTCAGCTGTTAAATAAATGTTCTGATACAGTGTTTTGAAATGTGTAATCTTCCCTGTCTTCTTAAATAATACTGGCATTTATGTGGCACACTACTGTTTCATTAAACACATACAGAAGCTTTTTGGGAACTTCCACTCTTTGACAGTCTAATGAGAACTAATTATTGTTAATGAGGTTTATTGAATTGAAAGGAATGAGATGAAAAAATAATAATGTCATAGGTTTACAGACTTGCATATGATTTCCCTTTTTCTTCATTTTTTTTTAATCTTCTGGGAAAGTTCAATAAGGATTTCAAGAAATGGCCAAAACACAACATGAAAAAGGTACTGGCTCCAAACTTCGGCTTAACATAATGTGATTCATTAATAAAGTCTGGGAGTTGTTAGAAAACACATTAATCTTCTGTCATGTTCATTTTGCCTATTTTCAGAAGATCAGGTCCATTGGCTAAATTTGAGTGTCTACAACAGCTCTGCTTTTCCATTCTAAATTAATTAGCCAAAGCACTGCCTAATCGTCGGTGGGCTTTGACTTGTCAATTAAAACTCAATTAGCCCAGCTCCCACGCTGGGTGAAGCAGAAACACAAAAGACTGAATATAGGACAAGAGATAGCCATACTACAGAAACATCATGCAGCTATTTCTGTGCGATCAGAAGACTGTATAATGCAAATGGGTATGAGCACTTGCATATGTGGATTTACAGAATAGTGCACTCCAGGGATGAGAGCGACCTTGGAAAGTCACTGCTACATCTCTGTGACAGGAATGGTCAAGCTTAAACTGCTCCCTCAAAAATGTTTGCCTAAATCACGCCAAAGATTAAAGGCTATGACCTCATCAAGCCATTTATTCCTCTCTCGATTAGATTTTCTGATCTTCCTTCATACTTTTGCTCTGTAGACCTCTGATCCTATTTGGTGCTGTAGTGGGTTTATTCCGATTAGCTTATACATAGTGACAAAACCTGAGCATAAGAATATCTGCTTACACATGTGCTAATGTGCTATCTGAACTAAATAAAATCAAAGCATTTAAACATTAAATGGGCAGATTCTCTTAACATCACAGACCAGACCACTCCACATTCATTGTGGCAGCCGGATCAGCTGCCACCACCACAAATGTGCTGGCAGACCCCAAGTAAGGGAAGATCACAGGCACACAACTGAATCATGCTGAAGCATTAACAGGGACTGAAAGTGCTGCTCTAACTCAGCCAGCACAGGAGAGCCTGGGTTCGGAAAGGCATATCTTTCCATAACAAAATGACTGTCAAAAATTAAGGGGAGAGGGGGGAAATAAAAAAAAAAAACCAAAACACATCATTCTGGTTTCTGCCGACTCTTATGATATTAATTTCCTGAAGCAGCCAAACATACTCCTGACAATTTGACAGTGTTCCTTTCTGTTTTATAATACAGATTTAATATCCTCAAAGAGAACAAGCCATACTAAACATTAAATAAATTAATCACTCTCATAGCAATTATGTCAAATTACTGCAGCACAACCAAAAATATATTCATTTTCTTATGAACTTAAAGAAGATATGAATTACTAAATTGCCTGAAGAAAAAACGTATAACCTCTTTATTCAGTCATTAATGGATTAAAGTCATACTGTGTTTTCACAAGACATTCCTCTGAATTTATCCTATTAATGATCACAAATAAACAAGTCCTGCTCAGAATGCCTTAGGCTAGATCAGTGTTGTCCGCTATGGTTCATCCCTAAGCAGATGATGTTTTTTTCTGGGAAAAGGCAATTATTACCCACTAAGTATAACGTCCAGAGAAGCTGAACTCTTCAAAATAATGGAACATGATGAACTACTGAAATGTTTATAGCTTTAATTTGGTTTTTCTTTCTAGTCATCTGAAAAAAGAAAATTGAGAGTTCCAAGCAAACCTGATATTCATAAAGATTCATTTTAGACTAGCTAGCTTTGTTTTGTTTTTTAGCAAGGTCATAAAAGACTGAATTAATGAGTATAATCATTCAGGACTTTTCCTGTAAACTTAATAAGAAAAGCGAACAGAACCTTAATGAAACAAAAAATGAGACTACAGGAAAAAGAAACACAATGCGAACTCTAGAAAAAGCTGTAACAGGAGGTAAGTAATCAAAGATGTACGTTGCCAATTAGATTAGTGAATTTAATTAGTATAAGCACTTCACCCATGAAAGGACAGGAGATATTATTGTAAGTAGGAGGAAAATCTGCAGATATCCTTGATGGCAACATTTTTTAAGACCAGATCTTGCAAATTTTGCTCAATGTTGAATATTTAATAAAGCAAATTATGAACTTAAATGGAGGCTGAGGAAGTATTGAACAAATACTATAGTAAATCTCTGGTTTAAACAACATAAGACATGATCATCATCATTTCATCCAGCCAACAACAGGTTAATTTTTTTTGGTTAGAATGAGACCCCCAAAAAATTATTCTGTGGGTATTTTCTCTGAGGTCAGGCAGCAAAAATCTTGTCTCTACTTTCAGTAGAATGACTTCAGGCCTACTTGAAAAGTCTCTTTTCAACAGGGAACTGTCTTCCACACAACTAGCGTTTTCATGGAATTGTCTGGTTTCCCTGGGAAATTTTGAGGTGACAGAATAAGACTGGTAAAACTCTCTTCCTCTCAGTTTTATGGTTTTAGCAGACAGCAAAAGCAGAATTTAGAAATTTCTGCTGACATTCCTCATGGTCACTGTGTGTGATGGAAAGTAATCCACAGATCCCTCCCTAGAGCCCAGTCCTAAGCACGGTCTTCCAGAAGGTACGATATGACAGCATTTTTAAACCATTTTTGATGCTAAACAGGTAATTTAATATCAGCTGAAACAGTAAGATTATCTTCAAATAGTATCCTCCAGGTTTCATGACTGAAAAGAAATGCAGTGCAAGATAGCTTCAACTTGACACTCTAGATCCCTGCTCTTGAAACTTGCATTATCTTTGCTGTTAACAAAGCAGCTCAGGAGTTTAATCATATTTATTTCAGTCCACCATAGGCTACATAGGCATGATGACACAAAAAATGGTAGTCCTTCTTACATGTATCTTACATTGGAGCTTGAGAAGAGCTGTGTTGCTATCATGGAAACTGTCTCCAGTCATACACAGGATTTCTACAGCACCCGTTGTATGTCACAATACCACAATTAGTATGTTATCCCCAACACACTTCTACAGCACATGAACCTGCAGCTACAACCCCATCACTGCAGACAAACCCCTGGTAACGAAAACAAACCGAAAACAATGTTTGAAGGAGTCACCAAGGTCATTCTCACTATTTTTTAAAAGAAGATTTAATTATTTGCTGCTGTTCATCAGACATTTATTGCTTGCTCAGGCATTTTCTAAAGATAATCACAACTTTTTAACAAAGCAAGTAACCGTACTCCAGGAAAAGGCAAGAACTTCTGCACTATCCACACCCAGAAGAGAAAACCAACATCATGGGCCCTGTGCTGTCAGATGTTCACATCTGGGAAAATGCCCCTCTCGTGCCTCAGCTACGCACGCTGCCAACCTGGAGCTACAGAGATGTATTTCAGAGGCTGCGTTTGCCCTACCAATTATGATGTTGTTCATCTTGCCGCGCTCTCTTGCCGCTTCGCTCTGCAGCACACCCTGAATCTGATGTGCTGCTAAGTCAAACAGGTCAAGGTAATCTTCCACTGGGTAGCGATCATGAAATCCATCCCTCAGACGAATGATTCCTAAAAACAGTGAAAAGAGAGACGTTTATTTAAAAAAAAAAAAAAAACAAAACACAAAAATAATAGCAGGGCATGATTAACTACTGGTGTAAATCAAGACAGCTTCATTGACGTGGCTGGCACTGAGCCACCTAACGTCAGCACAAAATTAGACCCGTGAAGTGTAACACTCAGATAAAAGTGTCAATAATGAAGTAGCTGAGATTTGAGATACTAAACGATTAGGCCATAAATTCACAGCGATGTGAAATATCTTAAGTGTTCAGTTTCATAGTTCCTGCATGAATAGCTTGCATTTATTTTCTTCTAAATATAGCTTTTGTAAGGAATGTAAAAGACCAGATTCTGCTTTCATTTGCACCAATATGCACTGAAGTAATATCGGACTCCCACTAGATTTACTGTATCAAAATTGAGAACAGGCTCTGATGCCAAATATGCAAATCAACATGCACTTATCAAAATCAGAAAACTGGAAAAGCATTCATGTTTTTGTCTTTCACAAGTGTGAAAACAAAGTTCCATGATAGTGTCATCTTTTTCGCCCCTCCTTCCCTCCACACCAGAGTGTATTCAGCATCACCTTCTCTTTGCATTTCTCAGCATCTTGAGCCACATTTGTGATTTTTATACTCCTTTTTCCACTCTTCTTTCTAAACCTAGTCTCACTTCACTTTCTGTACATGCTCCCCATGTCCATCTTTGCATTCTTGATTCTTACCATACCACAGGAGAGTTCCTCAAGTGGGCAGTGGCCAAGGATGGTATTAGGAAGGCAACAGAGTAGGAGCAAAGATAACAGTACAGAGCAGGACTTCTCAGGTCTCCCCTTCTTATTCCTGCAAGGCCACCGATTATCAATCATGTGTGAGGAAAGCTCAGCAAGGGAGTTCTTTTGTCCATTCCCTCTGATTTTCCCCTTTAGGAAAGTGGGATTTAATGAGAGTAGAAGAAAGCTTAGCAGTGTATTTTGACTTGTTTTGAGGGGAAAAGTCCACACATGGTGCTACAGGCTGCCTTGGTTTGTTGCCACTCCAACCATGGGAATAGTATTTGTGGCTAAGAGCCAGGAAAGAGAGACAGTCAAGCTGGGACAAAGTCTTGTAGAACATCAACCATCCCAGCAGAATGGGAAAGAAGTGATTTGCGCAATGGGGCCTCCCCGGGAGGGCTGTTTATCTTCAGCTGAAATTAGTCAGTCTCATAAAAATCCACTGAATCAGATGTCATAGAACAGAGACTTTCTTGTCCAGATCAGTGTTACAACCTACACCAGCTAACAGCCAGAAGCTGTTAGAAGTCATATCCACTAGCTGGCTTATAAAGGGGGCTGTCTCAGTTTCACTAGTTAGTCTATTTGTCGTACTCTTTTTTTTTTTTTTTTTTTTTTTTTAAATAGTAACCATTAGCAAATTTACTGTTGAGGCAGAAAGGATGGACTGAACCACCAGGAGCAAACTTAATCTTCCATTCTCAGTGGCAGACAGCCTGAGATGATCGGAAGGTCATCTCTACAGATCTCCCTCCCATGAGATCACAAGCTCTGCAATCTTTCCTTATTCTTCAGCTTTACAAAATAACTTCAAAAAATTTAATTATGCAAAGAATCTTCTCTTCAAGGATCTGCACTTGGTCCCCAGTGGCTGACAAGACTGCAAGTGGAGGGTTTGTGACTGCCAGCACAGAGCTAGGAATTCAGCACAGAGATAGGAATTTATCCTTATTTTCAAATTATATGCACTCCAGCATGATTTCTTACACTCTTCTGCCTGTTTGGTAGGTCCAGTTATGAGCTTTAGTGAGTCCAGTCTTGCTTTAGTGAGGTTGGATGCACTGCCTCCTCCAACATTAATTACAAACGTTTACGTTGAGGCTAATGTAGTTGTAGAGAATTTTTTAGTATGAAGGATTTTAGCTTAACATATCAGTTTGGTTCAGCCCTTCCTGCCAGCACTCTCATGGAAGACATGATCTTCCACAGATGGTTTTGCTCACAGTCCCTGCACCTACACACCCAGAGACAAGGAGCACAGCATTCGCACTGGAAGGCATCCAAGTCTAAAATCTCCTTTCTTCACTGATCTGACTTTTCATCTTCGGGGCAGGAGGTAATTCTTATCATTTGTCTTCAGCCAGCCACTGACTGTGATGAATGAGTGCCTTCTCATGGGGCACCATGATGCTTCTCCTGTTTGAGTTTGCCTGACTCCTCCATTCACACTGGTGCCTCCAGTGTCTCCTTATCTCGACCAAATTATCTCAAAAGCAAAACTGTATTTTCGTCATACTGCTTTAACTCTTAGTTTATCATAAACATTTAGAAAATGTCTAAAATACTTATTTTAGCCACTTTCTTATGGCATTAGAAAATACAAACTCTAACAACACAACAAAATCATAAAATCCCAGCTCTGTGGCCAAGCCCTCCTCCTCACCAAGCAATGAGGAACAAAGTCCCATCTGCAGGAGCTCAGAGGTTCTCCTGGGGTCCAGGACACAGGGAAGGGAGATGGAAATGGCAACACCACATGCAGAATAAATAAAGAACCGAAGGTGTGACCCCAAAATAAAGAACAGGATCAGCACTGCAGGTTCCTGGTCCCTCAGAAAGTGTACTTTCTTGCCTTTAGTCATGGCAGTTCATTAGAAGAGATAGTCTCCCATTTCAATGAAGCTTAGAAAAGCACCAAAGGAAAGCAGTGATGCAAAGTCCTCATCAAATAATCTACTCCATCATGCTATGTTTTTCCTTTTTCCACAGGCAGTGTCTGCACTAAAGCAACAGTAAATGAGGAACAGAAGCGAAGATGTCACTGTAAAATAGCCAGTATTTTCCCCTTGGAAATAGTAGTATCACTGAAAAGCCTGTGATCTTTGATACCAAAAGTCATACAAAGTGAGAGCATACCAGCACTTAACAGCTAGATCCAACAGTGGGAAAATCCAGACCCTGGGTGGAATACAGCAAGCATTATACACAGCCATGTTTAGTGGAAGGCACTAAGCACACAGCAGAGTTAGGAATTGAAAATGGGTCTTCTGTGTCTCATCTAGTCACTAACCACAAGACTGGCCTTCCTTGGCACCCAGGAAAGAGAGAACAAGAAAGATATAAATACTTCAGATGGATAAAACGATGTGCTCAGCCCCACTGCCCTCAGACACCCTCTGAAGGTGCAATCACGAGGGGTGGATGCGTTTTGCTCCAGCAGGCCATAACCTCAACTATTCAGGTCTGCCTTCAGAGATGAAGGGTCACTTCATGAAATATTGATGTCACCCAGGAAAAGAGCATCAAAAATATGTGCAGGTTTCTTGTTGTGAGAGAGCATTCTCATGCAGAGCATCTCTACTGTTCAGTGCTTGACTAGAGCTGCAACACTAATGAAACTCCTACCACAAAGCACAGTTTTATTTATTGAACTATAAGGGCTGAATCCACCCACATTTCAAATACTGAACCATCATTCAAGAAAAACTTTGCAGAATTTTGCAATACGAAACTATCACAGCTATTCTTTAAATCTCCCATCACAACCTAATAGTTCCTCTTCCTGCTTTTACTAATTCACAGGGTTGGCTTTATCTAGTGTTTTTATTTTTCTCCTAGATTTTTCCAAACCACTGCAAATAAACCAAATGAAATGTGCATCATCTTGAAAAGTTTAGCTCAAAAACATCATTAAGCAAAAGCAGGCTGGAACCTACTGAGCAGCTATCACCTGGATTTTTCAAAACTATTAACTCCAGTGGTTTCAAGGTAAGCCAATATGGAGAAAATCCATAAACTTTACCCCAGATATATACAAGAAATGTCAAAGTTTAATAGACACAACTTGCCTGGATACCAGAGGACATGTTTACTCACCAAACCGTTTTCTTGTCCACCAGTGTGGCTCCTTGATTGCTGAGAACCGAACGTCGGGGTGCAGCCTGAGCCGGTCGTACAGGTCTGTCGTCCCACACTTAGGCTGGCCAATGATGTAGAAATGGGGCAGACAGCGCAGGCGGTAGTGTTTGTCCTTATAATGGTACAAGTGGTTCCAAAATACCTTCCTGAGGTAATCGAATATGGTCCGAAAGCGCTTTGAATACAGTGCATAGGAGTTTGTTGCATAAGGATCCGTGGTTGTGTTTCCTCTGTACTCTTCATACCAACAAGGATTCTTGCTATTTGGAAGGAATTTATTAGGAATTACTGAAAACATCTGAAACAAAGAACAACAATTTCAGTCAAGGCAGAAAAAAAATTAAAGTTATAAATTTCTAACAGCACAGTGAGAGAACACAATAGAAATACTATGTGGACATTTTTAACTCTTATTTTTTTAACTACAAATTTGATCCAAGTTATTTTTTCTGATGACAGCAGAACCAAATCCTGTACAAACAGCTGGACTGGGAAAGGAGTCCATTTAGAAATCCTTTGACTTTAAGGCCAGAAAAGACTTCAGCAATCCCCCAACTACCCTGCATCCCCAGGAATTAATTTTTAAAGTCAAACTGTAATGTAATATTCAAATCAAATTAACTTCCAGTTTTTAACTCTGAAATATAATGTTTGCAATGATCGCATTTTCAGGAAGGCACAGTTAGAAGGTAATCAGTTATCAGAAAGGCTCTTTTCTTATTTATCATTTAAGATGACTGTCAAATCTAAGTCAGAATGATCTTGTATGAGACAAGGTAAAAGTTCAATGCGATTGTACAGCTATCGGTAGACAGTCTGATTTTTTGTTTCAGATGTCAAGACCATTTATATAACCCATCTATTTTGCCCATGACTCAGAAGGATGTGATCCACCATATCAGCTTTTCAGCTGGTGTAAATCAGGAGGCTTTAGATGGTGTAAATCACTATATGAAGATCTGAGCAGTTGCATTTTTTTTAACCGCAGTATAAGATTGACCCAGAAGTCTTTAAATAAGCAGATGCACAGCAGTTTAAGACACACTTTAATTCACACTTACATGTGGCTCTTGTTTCCTCAGCTCTTCCAAATCAGGGCGCTGTCTTGTCATAAACTCTATCTTTGAAGTAATAGTGTCAATAATTAATTTAATGCTTGGATAATCCTTTACGTATGAAATATTCATTTTAGAAGGCTGGTAATGGTCTTTCATGTCACTAAGGCTTTCATTGTCCATTAAGCTTGGATTGCTAGTAAAAGCTCCGTAATGGAAGGGAGATGATATTAACAACAGGCCATGTTTGGCTCCAGTCAGTATGTAGGATGCCATCACTAGAGTCATTATAATCAGCCCAAATATTAAGCTGCATAGCTTCCCCTTCCTCAAGCAGAAAAATCCATTCCAGCTTTCCCTGTGATCAGTCCTTACTTCCAAAACTGCAAGCAACTTCATCTGCTTGCTATCGGTGTACAAAGGGATCTTACTTTCCCCTTTGCAAACAGGACACTTCTGGTTATTATGATTAGGTCCGCGGCATTTGAAACACTGTCGGTGCAAGTCATTTGGTAATAAATGTATGCAACAATTAATGCAATACCTCATATTACTACTGTTAAACTCCTGTATTAATGAGCCAAGCACAGCCATAAAAATGTTTCTGAAGCATATGAGTCATCTTCTGGAAGTCTGAAATTATTTAATTCCTTGAGTGATTCTATGACTACTCAGCAATGCAAAAGGACAGGTTCAAACCAAAATAGGTAAGAGCACTCAAAAAGTGATATATGTCACCAACAGGAAAAAAAAACAAAACAAAACAAAACAAAAAAAACCACACAAAACCAACACACAAAAATAGATGTACTGTGGATGTGGTTTCCAAGAATTTGACTCAGTAAGAGGAACGTGGCAAAGTAAGAATCAGCTACAGAGCTGTCTCAGGTTTTTCCCATTGAACAAAATGAGAAGGAAGAAAAATTGTTATGTAGAGTGAAAATATGCAAAAAATAAAAATAACACATTGTCCTCTGATTTATGATGGAATAGGCAAATATGGGCAGAAAATCCCAGGTATTCTTAAAACAAGTGGGTTCCAAACCAGACTGCTGTTATTGGAAGCTTCATCTTCCCAGAGATGGTTTCAATTTGCATTGTACAACCTAAAGAAACAAAAACATATATATAGATACACTCAGAAGAGCAGACATAATATCTACATTCACCTTCATTTAAAGCCATACATAATATCTACATTCACCTTAATTCAAAACCATAGCAAAGTAGAATCTGCCACAAGTAATTTCACAATTCTGTTTGAATGATGTCTTCTATTTGCCAAGTATATTAATTACAGCACGCACAGTATTAAACCCAGGAAGTGTTTGGCTTCAAATTCACAGCGAGCTGCCCTTTCTTTTCAATCACCCATCTGCTCATATCAGTGAACAGTTGCTACCACAGGTAACACTACGCGACTTCCCTCAGCTGCTCACTAACCTATCTGACAGATCTTAATCTGCTCTTTAAACATGGAAGCATTTTTGGACAGTGTCCAGTAACACAGGTTTAAATGTTTACACTCCATCTGTTCATGGGGACCTTAAATTAACTGTCCTGAAGTGGGGTAGGACCCTAGCTAAGAGAACAAGGCAGGGATAAGGTAACAGTCTCCTTTCAAGCATATGAGATAAAGAGCCAAGCAAAAAAACCCAAAAGCCACAAGTAAAACATTAAGCAAATTGAAGGGATTAAATTATAGACACGAGCAAAGGCTCACGACAGGATCTCTGATTTCTGGACCAAATGATTCTGGGATGAGAGTAACCACCTGCAATGCACCACAAAGCCACCAAGATACTTTTCAGCACTACTAGCCAAACACATTTTGAAAACGTAGTACTCGCTAAAGATGGCCAGATGTGTTACTGAAATGAAATGTACCATCAGTACTGCAAGTTCAAGACAAGACCCTGGATCCAGCTAATCCTCTTAATGGTGCGCACATTGGTCCTAGAGATGTCATGAAGAAAAAGCAGGAGCAGATGTCCCCTTGCAACAAGGCAGGCATCATGGGCAGGGACTTGAGCACTCGTGGGCCCCATGAAGGTCTCCATGTCCACAGAGACCAGGGGCTAAAGCGCCCTGTGGCACAGGGTATGTGCCATCCTCCTTTAAACACTTCACCACCACGGCTGGTTACAGTCAAAAAGTGACCAGAGCTTTTTCAAATATTTGTATGAAACTTTTGTCTTGGTTTGAGCACGTCCATTCTTGGCTTGCCAGGCAGCAGTCAGAGCAGAGACACTTAAAGTCAAAAACAAGCCAGCAGCTTAAGGATGGTCTTAATTAAAGCATATTTATGCATAGTTCCTCTAGATTTTCTGTTTTTGTGGTTTATTAAATACTTACTGGAACTACCCACATTTTAACTTTAAAATCAACTCTCTGTTTGGAGAAGCCAGATTATCAAATACAAAAGTTCACAGATAATATAACCTCTTCTATAAACTAGAAATATTTTTATTGTCTATGATTATCTTTCTGGGGTAACTAAAGAAAATAAATATTTTAAACTTGAAAAGAGCAAAACAAAAAAATCTGTCATAGGATGAAAAGGAAAAGAAAAAGATGGGGAAAACCTAATAGACAGTAGTAATGCATGGCTCTGACAGGTGACTTCCATTTTGGCCTTTGTCACCTGATAAAGACAGAAAGTCCCTTTAGCCCCTGGGAACAAAGATACCTTAGGGCTCCAGTGCTGTGATGCTCCTTGTCCATCCTGATGTGGATACCCATGAAAGCAGTGACCCAGTTCCCCTCTCAACACCTCCATCTCCTCAGTGTCACCCAGGACCTGGTCTGCCACAGCCCTCTTTTCAGCCCTTCTGCAGACAACCCCAGTACTAACCTGAGTAATTACCCTGAAGGCTCAATACAGTTTTAACCATACTGTGACTAAGAGGCTCAATATTGCCTCCGAAGAACAGAAAAAACACTGCCCCTTCTGTGCAAGGCCAATGAAGGGCATATGGACTCCATGCATAAAATACAACATTTCATTGCAGATAAAAGCAGCGGCTGAAAGACTTGGAAGAATTTGGGAGCATGACAGCTTTACCTGAACAGAACGGTATCTTTTTCCCAGAAGACTATGGTTGATGAAGTGCTAATTAATTAAAATTATTTTTCAGATTAAGTTAATCTGTGTTATAATTAACTTCACTAGACCAGAGAACCATCTTATTGCTTTATGGGATATCTAAAGTTCCAACATTGACTTTTACTACTTAAATGAAAATATATTTTCCAAGTCACCTTAATCAAAATATTAAATAGAAAAGAAGTTTGACAATTCAGAGTTATGAAAAATTAGTGTACTATCAGAGTAACATGAAAAAATCACCACCATAATAATTCTCATATAGGTACAGTTCTCCTAGTTTAACTACACCTCAGTAACCACATAAAAAAATTTTTTGTCATTACTTTTTGCTAGCAGCTCCCTCCTCTGGACTCACAGGAATTGCTCCTTCTCTACAAAAATCCATCTTTCCTTTTAAGGCTCAGAAATGTTTTTTTTCTGCATTGTTTCCAAACATCTTTCTTTCTTTCTTTCTTATCCTACAGCGCTCTTCATTCCACCCAAAAACTTAACTCATCCTTTTGCACCCCTTTACCTTCAGCACAAATCTTTCTGTCTGACTTTGTTCCTTGGTTCCTGAGAAACAACACAGACTTACAGATTTCTGAAGTGCATGTTTGTGTAATGTCCAATACACCAATAATGAAAATAATTTCTCATGACAATACAGTGGGTATAAAAAGCATAGTCTGATTACTCCTACAACACACCAAATCATAAAAGTATAATCATTACTAATTATGAGTCCCAGAATTTGGCTATTTTGTCTTTAGCTCTTTCAATGCTTATTTTTAATTCTTAAGAAACATTGCTATAATTCTACATAATAACTTCTAGTTCATTCCTACAAAAGTGTCCAGATCAAAGGGGGCAGTCACTTCAGATCCTGCACTAATCATCATTCTTCCAGCCACATTTTTATATGAGACAAAGTGCTTTTGTAAAATTATTTGTATTCTTGTTTTTTCTCCCACCTAACATTTCCATATTGGAGGATTTCTGCAATCAGAACAAACCGGCTGTGTCTCAAGGACTCAAGAATAATTATTTAGATAAATACTGAACAAAAGGATTGCAAAATACCTTCCCACTAACAAAAGTTCATTTCCTTAATGGGTTTATTCTACAAGTCAGATGAGGGAGACAGAAATTGTAGCATAATCATTACTGATTATATTTAAATCAAAGGGAAAGAAATCAGTGTAAGACTTCTCGAAGAAACTAGTATTACAAATTTCTCTAAAGAAATGGACCTGTGATGAGTTTGACAGAAGGTTGAATGACTAGAAAGATTAAATCAGGTTCATATGTGTAATATTAAACCCAGAAATGTTTATGTGTTCTTACACATAAAATATCCTCCCCCCCGCCAATGAATGTCCAAAAGAGAAAGAGAAGTTACAGAAAGGAGCTAAGATTTAAAGCAGGAAAAAGCTCGACGATTGTCCAACCACCGCTGACAATCCTAATGGCTGGTGAAAGGGAGGTCCTGACAAGAAGTGAAAAGTTTCCATTTTGCAAGAAAACATTTCAGGCAGCAGTAAGACATTTGAGCAAAAATTTTCAAAGAGGAAGCAAAGGAGGCAGGAGACAGAAGTACTGCCAGGACAGATTCCGACATCACCAACGGAGCTAATAAAGGAAATAATGAAAACAATAATAAAACAAAACAAACCAAAAAAAACTGTAGAAAAAATATAAGATGGAGATGAGGGCCCTCATAACAAAAGATAAGAAAAGGGAGGCGAAAAAAACACGTCTTAAAAAAGATACAGAAAGAAGACACTCTAGGTTACAGTGGTAGCTATAAAATGATCTGGTAACCAGAAGATACCCTACAGCCTCACTTCAATTAAATTTATCACGTGCTACATGTTTGTTTTCATGTAATCCTTCCACCCTGAACTCCTCCACTTTGACACTCAGAGTATCTCAATATTCTCCCAGACCTCTGCTCTCCAGCTCCTTGCTGTTTATTTTCAGAGGGACCTGTTACTATGCACTGTCTATTTAGGGAAAAAAAAAAAAAAAAAATCAAATTTATTTTCCAGCCCTCTTCTAACAGGGATCTGGAACTTGCTCAATGATGCACATTTGAACAGATTTATTTGAGATAGTCTTACAGAATCAATTAAAGACTTGTGTATTTGACATTAATTCTCAAATTTTTAAAAAGAGCCATCAGAGATACATTAATTAATACAAAGCACAGTATCTTAGAAAAAACACATAAGCTTCCCTATCCTATCTTACGTCCATTTGTATGTTAGTAAAATGTACTGGAATTTATTGAACCCTTCCCAGCTGCAGACATTTCTCATGAAACTCTGCTACAAACATTACAAACTAAAGGAAAAAACATGTTAACTACATCTTTGACAGCCGAAGAAAATGCTTTATTGGGAATCTGAAACAAGAAGGGGGGAAAAAAAAAAAAAAAAAAAAAAGAGAAATATGCTTAGCTACAGTAAAACTGAGATCTTAATCACAACAGTCATGAGGGAAAATTTAAAGTTCCACCAGCAACCATAACTCTGCCAACTTATGCATACGCACTACAACAGCCTGCTTAATTAGATGATCAGTTTGACGACCCACCACAGAGCAATATGACATATTACTCAGCTAATAGAATAGAGATGTTATTTTTTTTTTAATAACTGCTAGCTGCAGACATTCCATTTTATATCATTTTCCACTGTCATGTTCATGTAATAAAAAAGCTCAATTGTAATAAACACATAAAAGTCAGGATATAATTCCCTACTGCCACTCCCTTCTCTTTACCAAGATGTTTTTCATAAAAATTAATTCCCCAACATTTTACCATGCAATGAAGGATGCTCACCAGAAGGCCACGTTCTTTCTCCCACATAAGCAGAGTTCGTTTCCTTCATTCACCCCATGAAATCAAGACATCTACTGTATCTTTTTTGTTGTTTCTTCCATTCAGCATTTCCAGTAGTCATAACCACATACACAGACACACTTTATCCTTTTTGTATTTCAGTACTGAAAGCAGAAGGATGTGAATTGAAGGCAGAAAAACGTTATGAGACCTGAGTTGGTAATAAACCATTTATGTCTTTTTATATATTAGTTGCAAAACTCTGTCAGTTCACTGGCAGAATATTACTCTCTTTACACAACAAGCAGTGTCTTTGTATATTATTGAATAATGTAGCATGTAATTTCCTCTTGTTGAAGTGAATGGTGAATTATTTATGATCATGACTATACAATATTTGTCTGTTGTACATAAATGTATACCAGCTCTAACCACAAAACAGAAATCAGCATAAACCTTTTCAAGCTCCTTGGCTGAAAGCAAACCTCCTCTTAGAAATTAGGATCTTTGGGAATCTCCTAAGTAGGAAACATGGCTATAAGAGCTGACACACAGTGAAATGGGAAAAAAAAAAATAGCTATATTAGATAGAATTATAGAATTGTTTAGGTTGGAAAAGACCTTCAAGATCATCGAGTCCAACCGTTAACCTAACACTGCCAAGGCCACCACTAAACCACACCCCTAAGCACCACATCTACACACCTTTTAAATACCCCCATGGATGGTGACTCCACCACTTCCCTGGGCAGCCTGTTCCAATGCCTGACAACCCTTTTGGTGAAGAAATTTTCCCTAATATCCAGCCTAAACCTCTCCTGGCACAACTTAAGGCCATTTCCTCTTGTCCTATCACTTGTTATCTGGAAGAAGAGACCGACACCCACTTCTCTACAACCTCCTTTCAGGGGTTGTAGAGACCAATAATGTCTCCCCCCTGAGCCTCCTTTTCTCCAGGCTAAACACCCCCAGTTCCCTCAGCCGTTCCACACAAGACTTGTGCTCCAGACCCTTCACCAGCTTCGTTGCCCTTTGGACATGCCCCAACACCTCAATGTCTTTCTTGCAGTGAGGGGCCCAAAACTGAACCCAGTGTTTGAGGTGCAGCCTCACCAGGGCAGAGGACGGGGGGTTACACTCCTGTTGAAGCCCAGGGGACCTGCATCCCTGTTTCAAACCGAAGCCGACTCAATCTAATAAATACATTTATATGCAAGCAATAACCTAATAGCACACAGGTGAGACCTTGGCTTTGCTAGCTTCCCTGTGCGATCCATTCATTATCCAAGAGGAGGAACCGCTGGGTGCACGGGATGCGGGGAGAAGGCTGGCAGGTACCACTGGCAGGTACCACAAGTGCAAACAGCACAAGGCAGAGCTGCCTGCTAGAGCCTTACAATAAACCACAAAAACCGCAGTATCTAACCGTGTCCTACTCATTGCCATACGAGAAGCTAAATAGTGCAAAAAGATAAATTCCACCAAAAATAAAACATGCAAGATTTTTCATCATTCACGTATTTTTGCTCACTATATAGAAAATACTTGAAATTTTGTTTTATTTCTATTAAATAAACATTTCATAAAATTCCTCTACTTTCTCTTAAAGGATTGTAAGGGAAGATTGTAATCAAAATGGCTATAAAAAGAAATTACTTTCATATGCTCAGTCATATAACTAAAATTCTCCTCCTCTATGAATAAGATAAAACAGATGAAATAGATTTTACATGCACACACATCTTCTGGACATCTAAGTGCATGAGCAGTTTTTCAGGTCACCAGCCTTAATATTTAATGTGCTTTCCTTTTTATGTAATTCTTTAAAGATAAAAAAAAAATTTGTTAGTACTCTTAAAGCTAAATTTTATACTAGCCTTGTTATTTTTAATCATATTCAGCTTTTCCTGCTACCACAAGAAAGAGTGGCACGCTGTTAACCTATTATAAACACACTTCAAGTATATCAGTAACACATTTCTCAGCTTGATGTGTAACTGTTTCTCTGTTTGTTTTCAATGGAGCTACAGCACTTTATTTCCTCTCTTCACAGAATGTAATTAAAATGTGGAACTCATTGAAGCCAAAAGTATGAATGCCTTTGGAAGACATTAGACAATTAATGGTGAATACATCTATCAATGGTTGCTCTCCTCAATTCCCAGCAGCTAGAAAAGGATGGGAATTGGGTAATTTCATACCTGCTTTTACACTCCTTCACTGAGAGTTTATTACTGGCCATGGCCAGTGGCAGGAGAGAAGGACAGAGGTCTCTGTGTCAGTTGAAGATTTGAGCTAAAATTGTCCTGTTGGGCAGGTCACAGCCTAAAATATGGATGTCTAAAACATGTTAGAAAATAATCCACCAGCTCTCAGGTTATAGGGGATGAAGCCCAGCCAAAGCATGCCCCTCAGCTACAGCTCCCACAGACAGGCTCTGCAGACTCACAAAACACATTTTCTTTTTTCTTTTTGTCCATTTTCTTATTGCCACTCATGTCAGGGAGCACATCAAGGATTTGTATGTGGAGGTGCTTATTAGAGCTGAGAAAAATGGGTTCTTTTCCCAAGGAATCTTACTACTTCTCAGCAAAAGTAAAAAACTTGAACTATTAACATGTGGAAACATAAGAGCACTTTATGTTCTCGCTCTGTTGCTTCCTAGTTATGAGAAGACCTTCAGCTGCTGTGATATCTGTTATTTCTCCCTGTGACAAGAAGCAGTTACACCAGGAGATACTTCAGCTGAAGCATCACCCAAAGCAGACGTGGAACACATCCTCTGCAGCAGGTAGCCTTTGTCCCTCTTCTGTTTTAAATGAAAGCTACAGATGATATAAAAATAAGAATAAGCACCTTTAGCAAAATTAAAAAAAAAAAAAAAAAAAAAAAAAGAATTAGGCAAAAGACAATACTGCTGGATCTCATCTGGTCAGTAACTTCTGAAAGAGCACATGGCTCCTAATTTAATAGTATCTAATGCCATTCTTTGCTTAACAGCTATGTTGTTTTATCCACATCTTCCTAATTGTTTTCACTAATCTCAATAAATATTCTTACTGCCTAAGTGCCTTCCCTGTCAAATCAGGAAGATTTGTTTAATTCAAGTTCTCAATTTGCGCTGCTAATGTTTTTTGAAATCTCAAAGTAAAGCTGATCCCACATCCTCTACGAACACTCCAGAAATTAATTTCCCTTTAGTAGTATTTCACTCTCAAGAGCTCCTGTGAAGACAGGGCTGCCATTAATCACAAAAAGATGTAGGTTTCTAAGTTAAATGCTGCCCACTACCATACCATGGAAACATGAAAGGGCAGAGTGAAGCTGACAGAGTAAAACCTTCATAAAATTTCCATATAAAAAAATAAAAAAGCGCAATATTTAGTAACAGTGCAGCACAGCCATGTAATTCCTCTTCCATTCCTCCATCACCTGTTCCAATGTGGCTCATGGCAGCAGGGACTAGCTTTCTCCCTGTACAACAGCAATTCTCCAGCCTGTGCAAGATACATTTATGACCTCTGGACACACGAAAATCCTGCAAAATTTTACCATTACAGATACTTTTTAGCTGTCAGCCTTCCTGGGAGGGATAAGGATTGAACCAGTCTACTGGCTGCACAATGACTTTGCTCTCAGACACGAACTCTTCAGAAAAAGCTGAAGTATTTGTGTAAGTGTAGTGAAGCATTTGTACAGCATGAGGAAGTCCATCCTGTTAGTGGGCAGGTTGTACCATTTTAATAAATAAACAGTACAAGTAACAAAAACCTGACCTAAAAAAAGAAAAAAAAAATGAGCTGAGGAAAGGAGAGGAATAATCGTAGATTTTCTCTATCCTGCTTATCGTACACATTTGACTTCTCAAGTTAATATTTTTGGAAATAAACTTTGCATAAACTCACATCTATTTACTTCACAGAAATCAACAAGCTGCCAGAAAGAAGATACGTCGATAAAATGAGAATCATGAATCACTGACCTCTGCGGTCTCCATACAAAAAAAAAAAAAAACAAAAAAAAAAACAAAAAAAAAAAAACAAAAAAAAAACAAAAAAAAAAAAAAAACAAAACAAACCAAAAAACACCCCATTGCAGTGGTTTAGAAAAGCAGCAGGACTCATTACAAAGCTCAGCAACCTCCTACAGACTGAAGTTATGTAAAGCTCTATTATTTCCTTTAAAAACCTAATTAAAAATGAAACAAAACAAATCAGTAAATACAACTCCCAAAAATTTATATAAGCCCACTACAGATATTTTTAAGGCAATCGCTTGAAAAACAGTCACATTTTAAAAGCTACAATATGTGGCCATAAGCCATGATTATCAATTCAACCTGCTGAACAACTGCTGAACACTTGTTCAAGTGTAAAATATGCTTTAAAGGACCTGTTCTGAAGCCTTTTAAAGCCAAAGAAAACCTGAATCATCACTGACTCAGCAATTTCGCCTAAATAACAACTGTGGCTTATTCCATAACCCTGCTGGTTTCTTTCTCCAGATCTAATCCAAACACACTCCACTCCTTCCTCATCAATATACTTCCAAAGAAAATGTGAGAATGGAAAAAAATCACACCCTTCATTTGCAAAAAAAAATCAGCAAACTCCCCCAAAATCAGCATAACGGTAGTCGTTTCAATCAAAAAAGGATCCATTCTTACTATTTGTGCTGCAATGCTCAGGAAATAGTTATTGAGCTTGAATCACCACTCAACTGGGCCATAAACACTGTCTGAATAAACAGATTACTGGAAGGAAGGAAGGAAGAAATGAGGGGGGGACAGAAAGAGGAGCAGGAAATTGTCCTGGATCAGCTACAGCATGGTCATGTCTTCCCCCCAAAACCTGTTATTACATCTGAAGTCTTGTGCAGGTTCCTAGAAATTACCAAGGTCCAGTTTCTTGTGCCTCTAATACGCCACATCTGCATGTTCTGATGTATTATTGTTTGATTTGCCTTGAAGATGTGAAAACAATAATTAAGCTCCACATTACCCATTTTTAATTTAAACTATTTTTCAGCAGAAAAAATATCACTTAAAAATTGAATGATTTCTGTGATGTTTTTTCTATTTCACCTGATTTAAATAAGTCTAGAATCAGAGCCACCATTTATTTTGGGGCTACTTGCAGAATAAAAAGCCCAGACAGGAAAATAAAACAGAACCAAAGCCTGCCAACACTCTGCCCTACTGATAAACTGCAAAGTATATTATGGTGTCTCAGTTGGATCTAAACTAGCACACATGGTCATTTTCCAAAAGCTATTCCCATGCAAGATTTATACTGAAAGTTTTATGAGAGCTGATGAGAAATGTAGGGATTTGGGGCAGCAGCCCTGTAATGACTTCTTCACAACCACAGATCCAAAACCACTGGAAGAAAAAAAAAAAAAAGAAGTGCTGCCAGCCACCCAGCGTGTGGTACCACATGTCCCAAGCACCATGAATCCCACACCCTGCATAAGCGCAGAATTCACACCAGCATATTTAAGCCCTTCCCCTTATACAAACATGGAGAAAAGTTCTGTTCTCATGCACTTATAATGATGCTCAGAGCAGAATTTTGCCTACAGTACACATTGGCTCTTCGACTCTTGATCAAAACTTGCTGTCTATGATGTGCAACATCTCCAGCAATTCATCTTTTTATTTCACTTAGTTTCTAGTCATCTCACATCGTGTCTTGCTACAGAAATACTGACAGATTTACACTGAATATGAAAAAACTGCACACTGTAGAAAAACTTTGTCTTTACATAGATTACTCCAGTACATGTCTTCTCACAGGAAAGCCATTTTAAGCCAGCTTCAGAAATCATTATGCATGGTCGAAGTTTAGGTTTGGTTTTTTTTTTTTTTTTTAATTCTCATAGTAACTGTGTTCAGCCTCCCAATATATCCTACACAGTCCTTGAGGTCATCCCATGAAAACAGAGATAAACCAATGTATCCGTCCTGTGGGGCTCACAGATTCCTCTCCCAAAAATCCGCAACAAGATTTAAGTCTTGGTATTCAGAATGCAACCAGAAATCACATCTACTTAATAAAAAACAGTCAGTCCCTCACTAAAATGATCGAACACTAATAGCCAGAAAAGATATAAAATTCACATGCCAGTGAGAGTTCATTTTTACCCCTTGCTAAGGAAAAGTGTATTTTCTTAAATCTCCAGAAAGACACACAATGTCAAAATAAGATAAAGACAGGCATATATGTAGAAAAGTTAAAATAACAAAAGAGCTCATATTAAAGGTAAAGGGACCACCTGAAATACAACTTCAGGTGCAGAGAGTGGATGTGATAAGGCTGGTCTTGCCACAAATGTTTTTATTGCATTTTTAATAAGTTCAAACAGCCATTGAAGTTTCATTCCCAATACAGGATATCACATTACTTTACAATAATAGAAATTCTTACCTACATGCTCTTTCAAGGAATAAATCACACTATCATCCCACAAATCAGCCAAATTCCTAAGTACTAATGCAACAGGCAAACATGAAGCATGAAGGCTGAATCTGTTATGAAGCTCTTCCACTCCAGATATTTTTATCAAACAAATCCAGGGGATTTGGGGGTTGGCAGGTGGGAAAAAAATATCATATCTAAATACAGCTCCCAAACGCCCTGCAGTCAGGCTGTAATCAAAAATAAATAACTGCTTATCTTCAGAAAACTCCAGAGGCAAAGAACTGGTCTGGTATTGACAGAGTTCACTTATCAAATGCAGGCTATTTTTATGCATTTCTTTCTGACAGCTGCCCGTCCTGCTTTATTTTCAGGCTTCCAAGCCTGCTTCATTGTTTGAGTCTCTGGACAGATATTGCTGTAATTTACTCAAATAGCTCTTCTGGAGCAACATGCTCAATAGAGATACGGGTTTTCCCTTCACGCAAAGCTTGGTTAGGTGAGGGCAGCACGCTCGTTTTCATCACCTTATCTGAATACATGGAAATTGCTCTGGACAGGCAATTTCTCTGTGTCGGCTACAATGGGAGGTTGGAGTGACTGCCTCAGATTTAGGCATCTGCCATCCACACCTCCAAGGTTAGGTGAGATGAACACCAAAGCCTCGTTGCGCTAAAGAAAAATAAATCTTCATATTCAACAGTGCCAGCTGACTCTTATTCGAGGAAGAGATGGAGAGCTAGTGTAGCACAGTTGAATTTGCAGGAAGAGATCTTTCAGTGCTGAAGGTTTATTTTAAGCATGAGACTTTGTCTCTTGGATTGATTACTGGTTCAGAATCAGCACGTGGGAGAAAAAATGTTCTTAGA
This sequence comes from Tyto alba, assembly GCF_018691265.1. Taxonomy (NCBI): domain Eukaryota; kingdom Metazoa; phylum Chordata; class Aves; order Strigiformes; family Tytonidae; genus Tyto; species Tyto alba. Next base: position 4,717,565 of record NW_024881261.1, on the reverse strand, counting down.
GTATTTCCAACAGTCCTGCCAAGCATTTTCAGCCTCAGCATGCTGCAAAATAGTGGGCATTCACAGTTATGTTACTCTGATTACCATCTTGTTCTTTTTACACATTTGATTTTACTTGATTTTAGCAGCTGCTACCTCAAGTTGATTTAAAGTGAGAAACATACTCTTTCCACCATCTGAAATCTAATACTTACTGCCACTTTGCAAATGGTATACCGTATGAATTGTTAAATCTTGTGGGTTGTGAGAGATCAGCTGCTAATTTAAGGCTGCTTTTGAGGGATGAATAACATTATATGGAATAAATAGAATATGCATAACGTAATGCCTTCAGTGCCTGTTTATCTCATGGTGTGGTAAAATGTTTCTGCATGCAATAACGCAATCAAATGGTATCTACTAGAACTCATTTGATATACCTTCACGCTTCATAAATAAGCAGTCTTTCTGAAGTGGATTGGTCTATGTGATACTAAACACTGCTTTAAACACAATATTGTTGTGACAATTCTAGAGCAACGTATATGCTAACAACTGCTCATTTGATATTTAGTGACTGAGAAGGGATTTTCCTCCACCTCCAAACTGAATTTTCTCCATAAACGTTACTATCTTAACGCAGCAATCTGAAATTTTTTGCTATGACTCATACATGGTACCTTCTCCATGAGGCATACATTAAAATGGATGGAAAAACATATCTCATCTGTACAGAAGTACCATGTAAGTGCTTTTTCATAAATAGGGCATTTCATCTTTCATCTAGTGATGAGTGGATGAAAGGAAACATACACAGCTGCATCCTGAAAAGACAAATTCAGTATTAGAGTCTGTCATTAAAGTTTCTTGTAAATTCAAACAAAAATTAGTCAACAAAAACTACTCATTGATGCCAAATCACAACTGTGGCTTTGTTTCAACACTTTAAAAAAAAAAAAAAAAACAAAAACAAAAACCAAAAAAACGACAGAAAAACAACTGTGTTCCAAACTTAGTAGTAACTTTTATAAATGTCCACCAACTTTAATTCTTTAAGCAACAAGACAGCAGATAAATCTCAACCCATTAAAGTACCAAGAAACTACACACTTGTTCCAGGGTGAAGTAGATTCAAAGTCCAAGTGGAGATACCCAAAAAAGGTCTAAATATTCTCAAGAAAATGGTAATTAGTTATTTCTGTAAGAATAACACAGTATCACCAGATAAAATTCTTGCAGGTAACTTCTGGCTAAAGTTAATTATACATATTCTGACGGAATATATTACATTGTTTTCAGCATCTGAGGAAAGTTTATTCTGCATAAGTCAAGCAACATTTACTTTCAAAGTCTCTTATCACTATTCATAAGTGCATTATTGAAGGCTTAGACTCCATCACTCATCCATATCATTTGCTTTTTAACTACACAGAAGTCCAATAAATTTTTACTAACCAGCTTACAAGATACCATCATTCTGAAGATGTTTCTGCATGGCTATACTCTGTTTTCTGTTGCTAACAACATATATCTTTATAGGGACATCAGATACTTGATGTAGAACCTAATGAAGATGCTGGGGGGGCTGGAGCAGCTCCCCTGGGAGGCCGGGCTGAGAGAGTTGGGGGGGTTCAGCCTGGAGAAGAGAAGGCTCCGGGGAGCCCTTCGAGCGGCCTCCCAGGGCTTAAAGGGGGGACAGGAGAGGTGGGGGGGGACTCTGGGTCAGGGGGTGTGGGGATAGGACGAGGGGGGATGTGTTTAAACTGACAGAGGGGAGATTTAGATGAGATCTAAGGCAGAAATTGTACAGCTCTCAATACAATTTTCATAACATGGTGAGGCCTAGCCCAGTAATCTTGCAACTGCAACAAGACCCTCGTTTACAACAGTAATAACAAAAAGAAAAAACCAACATGCTATGTATGAGACCCAGTAAGTAAATACTGTAATATCTAGAACAGTATAAGATAAACTTGCTCATCGAGTCGCTGACTCCCCTCCCTTGACTGTGTATTCCTGCAGGTTTAGCTTCAGTGTACTTGTTTCCCACTTGGAAAGAACACAACCACAAATTCCTTTTCATGCTTTACAGTGCACTTAGCTGGACTGCAGATTGTAAACAAAAAAAAAAAATAATCTGAGAACTTTGCTGAATTTCCATGAACAGAAACCGGGGGGAGGGGGAGGGGAAACAAACAAACAGACAAACAAACAAAACACACCAATACCAACTCTGCATAATGATGAGTGCACCAAGAAAAATTTGGCATGCAATCCCTCACATCCTGCCCCTTCTGCAACATTTTCCACAACATAAAGGCAACATTTAGCCTAGTAAACTAGATGGTCTTTATTTGTGGTGCAGAGATAACCCCAGGCAAGCTTTCTAGGAGACTTTTTTTCCAATAGAGACATTAATTACTTAACTTCTGTTGCAGGGAGACTGTCTCAAACTAACCTTCCACTCTTCCTCTGCTTAAACTGCAGAGGGGTCAAAATTCACTTTTTAAGGCCTTGCATTGAGAAATTGAAAAAAGAAAAAAAAAAAAAAAAAAAAAAAATCCCACCCTTGATGGAGCTCCCAGATGGCACAAGTGCCTAATTCACACGGTGGTCCTTACTGATCCCTAACTGAACACCACTTGGGTGCTATACAGGGATGTCTAGGGCCAGGATGCTCCTCACACTTCTTCTGAGAGACAGACCATCAGAACATCTCCTGAGATGGTCCAAAGGATGCTGTTTTAAGCAGAAAGGGAGAATAACTGTTCTCAAATGCTCTGCTCCAGACAGAAATCTCTCATTCTGCTAAAAAATCCCTGCATCCCTGTGGGTAGCAGGGCACAACTCAAAAGTGAACAGCAGGAGGTAAAATGAGGTTTTATTTTTAAACAGCAGTGCTTGTTGATATATTTGGTTCTAGACAAATAGCGGAAGGACATATAGTCTCTACATGACGTTGCAGCTGAAATTGGATCAACACTAGTTCTGGAGCTCAGGTTCCACTTCTTAGATTAAATCATTTACTTCAGCAATTCACAGAAGAAATCTGAAGTGACACAAATTCCATCAACTGCAGTTGGCAGCCAGCTTTTCAAGAACAGATGCATGACTGTTAATGATAACTCACAAAGCTTAGTTCCTAATGCAGGAAAATTGAGATGGAGCATTAACATTATAAAATTCTGCAGAGAACTAGAAGCATCTCCAGAATATACCCCACAAAATACTTTGCAAGGACCTATAAATTCCAACTTTATCAGAATTAACATATCTAACCAAAAACTATCTCCAGCAAAAATACTTCCCAAGTTTTAAAATGCATTTGTATCTGTTAAATTTCTCTGTTGCCAATACTGCTTACTTTACCTTGAGTCAAAGACATGCATTTTTGATTTCACAAGATTAATGTAATAACTTGGTTTAGGCTGTTAATGCATTTAAAGCTTCCAGACACGCAGGAGACTAAGACTGCATCAAGAGCATACGGATGCATGTGGAGGGGATATTTTTTATGTGAAATAAACTAAAAATTCCTTAATATATGTCTGCAGCAGGGACTACACTGAAATAAAAGCTTACTAGGGTGTCTTAGGGATGAAAGAGATGGATTCCAAGCCCATTTATGGTTTCTAAGCACTACTATATAATATAACTGATAACACCAAGGAAAACCCCTAAAACCCTATCGAGTAAGTGACAACACAAGCATTCTGGGAAAACAGTGTTCATTCCTCAGGTGAGACCCAGACACTACAAAACAATGATAAATAAAATATGTACATTATATGCAGATAGTGGTATAGAAATACACTGTATTTGTCAGCAGAAGAGCTCAGTCTAGCTGATGCATCAAACTGCAGCTCCATGAACAATGGTTCTTTTAGCGCCTCAGATCCAGATAAATGTGAAAAATTGGTCTATATTGTTCTATCAATAACGCTATTGAGTTACACCTACCTTTTCAGTGGTCACCAAAAGTAGCTGCATGGTTTCAGAAATAAGGCATTGTAGAAGCTGGCCCATACGCAGGTTCCTTTAACACTTTCCACCCTCAAGAATGGCCATAACAAAACACAGCAGTTGCTGCAAAAAGCCGTATCAATCATTGTCTTCCACAAAGATCACTCCATTCCCACAGCTAAAGGCAGCAACATGCAATACAGTGCCACAGAACGCCATGTCTTCCATCAAAGCTTCAGGAAGGCAACTCGGCAGCCACAGGAGAAGTTTTGCACGCTGCAACCCCTCCACCCTGCCTTCTGTCCTCTGCAGCAGAGGTCCCAGAAAAGCAAAGATGCCCCCACCCCTCTGGCTCTGGCTTGCCCTGGCTTCAACAGGAACAGCTCCAACACCAATTCAGCAGCCTTTTCACTCAGATGTGAGGTCCTCCAGGAGTCTGGGCAATGAGGTTATAAGCCAAATTGGTTGTTTTGGTTGGGTTTTTTGATCATGATTTGCTGTGGTGCTCTCCCCATCCACCCTTTGGCAACAAGAAAAATTATAATCTCACCACTGACCACTGGATTTAATTTACAGCTTTCTTGCACACTGAAATCCTGAAAAATGCCTTCAGTATCCAAAACATTTATAATCAAAAGTAAGTGACTTCGGAAGCTCAGAATAATCTACGAACTCGGAAAATTTCACTGTTCTTCTCATTAAGTGAAAAAAAAAATTCTATGCTGATAATATCCCTAAGTTTCTTTATTGCATGGCTCAGTGTTATAAATTAGACTTTAATAATAATAGAAAATCAGAAAAAAACCCCTACAATTATAGCGTTTTTCTTCCTTTACATGTGAAAACTTGACTTTGAAGTTATTCTTACTTTTCCTCCTAAAGGTTACTTGTACAGGGCTAAGATTCACCAACAAAACTGATCTGGAACAGACAAAATGTATTCTCCAAACATGAACATTTAAATACAACTTATGTATTATTTCATTAATAAATATTCTTTTAATAAAAGCTTCTGTCCAACCTGAAAAAATAATTAAATGAGTAAAGGCAGTAGTTTCATTGCAAACATTCAATTCATACAGAGCAGACTTGGGGAGATGATAGAGTGCACTCAAATGTATCTCAGAGTTTGGTTAATGTCCATGTGTATTAAACCCTTTGGGCATGGACAGTACTCACTTTTTTGGAGTAACTCCCAATGACACATGTCAGAGTGCTTTTTGTGGATGACAAAATGACAGAGTACTGACGTGCACTACCTATACTACCAAAAGCATAAAATGGTGTAAGTCCAAGAAAAATCTACATCTCCAAACTCACCAGAATCCCATTACACAGGGATTGAGGGACTTTGAAGAAATTTCAGATATGTATTGTACACAATGAAAGTCACCATCAATCCTGTTTGAAATAAACTATCTAAGGCGACAGCATTAAATCTGATTTTCCCCCAGTAAACATATTAGAATTTCAGCCTTTCCATGAGTTCAAAAGACAGAGAAGGTATTTTTTCCAACCTTCCCAACCTGCCATCACATTCCCCACCCCAGAGCCATGTCAGGACCCCACTGCACAATGGTGGCAGCGAGCACTTGCCAGGTCCAAAGCTGGCAGGTGGCATTTTCGGGAGCAACGGTGCAAGACCTGCAGCTAGGAAGTGAAACCCTCGGTCTCATAAACAGCTCTCAGTTAAGACACCAGAGCCCTCATTAATATAATTGGTTTCATACCAGCTGTTGAAACACTAACTTGCTGCATTTAGAAGTCAACACCACCTCTACCAGTTAAGGAGTGTTTTGCTCACCTCTATTTTTGCTCAAGCATAGAAGAAAAAGGGAGGAAAAAAGTCTGTGTCATATTCTCTGCCTCCAGTTAGTGAATGCCATGCTAAAATACATTTTTCACAACAGATGAAAAATGAAAGTAGGTAGTCTTTGAAAACAGCTGCTCCTGAGGACTCAAAAGGAAAATAATTTGGAGGCCAATGTTCATATCATTCACTCGGAGCGATTGATTTACATCCTCCAACCTGCATAAGATCCACGGAGAGAGTCTGACTCCATCCCAAGCTGGAATCTGAGGTGGAAGACACATTTAAAATATAAAAAAGCCCTACAGTACTACCATTGGGATTAAAAAACAAAACAAAACAAAACCAAACAAAAAAAAAAAAAAAAACCCACCACAAACAAAACAGCAATCATTACCCATCAGGAAATCACTCAATTTTCAGTCTTTCTGCTTCAAGTCCAGAAAATGAAATTTCTCCTTTCTAATGGAACTGCCTTTGAGTAAAGACCAAAAAATAAATGAGCATGAGGCCTGTGTGACCGTGGAGCAGGAAGAGGGTCTGCACCTGTCAGTTTAGCATTTCTGGTAATGGGAGGAAAAAGCCACTGTTGAACACCACGACCCAGATCACAAGCCCTTTCCTCGCCCTCAGTGGTGAGCAATTAGTTATCTTCATCCCACTCACTGATACTGTTTGTGCTCATTTGGGTCGGGAAAAAGAGCTTGGTGTTGGGTACCAAGTGTTCCTTTTCCACTTTAGAGACATATCCCCATCTGTCTATCTTTATTTACACTTTTCTTTGAAGCCTTTAAACCCTGAGGATGAATTGGATTGTTCTGTAAGTGGATGCTGTTGTTTGATATCAGAAGTGTCCTTCCCCTGATTACATGTACTTCCACCTTGCTTTCAGTCCTGCATGACTTTAGGACTCATCTCACTGCTTTGAACTTGGCTGAAGATGAATATATATTTAAGCCACTACTTAAAAATGTCTTTAATGATAGTACAGTTCATAATAATATAACTGTCCTTTCCATAAAATGAACTTTCCTCCTTTAGAAAATTTAGTAAGCCTATTAATTATTTTCTTAAAGGCTGAGTTTCAAAATGTCACTGCTGACATTTAAGGCTCATAAAAAATGCAAGTCTATCTTATCTGTGAAAAATGAGTCTATACAGTCTATTTTAAGATGAAAATATTTAGTAAGGAAAATGATTGCTAATTATGAATACAAACAGAAAGAAAACTACTTATAGCAAGTTGCTAATATTTTTATCATTTACATAGCAAAGGTATATTTCTCCCCAGCACAGGTGCACAAAATAAGTGACATCTGGTGGCTATATGCTGTAATATAAGGCATCTCGTTTCAATGCTGTTAACCAATCCAATTTTAAAGTTTACTGCCTCTTAGTAAAGCTTTTCAGATGTTTTATTTACTTATTTTGACATGGATACTTCTGAGACTCCTAGGCATCACAGTCCCTATGCATGGTGACAACTGCTGTTATCTAATTAAAGTGGGATTGTCATATTCACATCAGGAAAAACATGATCCCCAAAAGGAATTAGCACGGCCTAGCAAAACAAACAGCATTAAGATTTATCTGGCCAACACCAGTAAGAATCATACAGAGCCAGGCAGGAAAGCCTTCAAGTGCTCAAAGTAATTAATATCAACTCAGGATTCTCTGAATTGTTTTTCATTAGATTTTAACTAAACAGAAGAGAAACAGCTGCAATTTTCATTCTGAGCTTAGCAGCATCCTAGTGACTAAAACTTTTACAAATTTCAAACAGCCTTTCCACTTTTCATACCTTATTGATCCTCAGAGATGGTCACATCTAATCCAGCCAAACCTTCTGCACCTAAACCTGCACTCCAGACATAAAGCAATTACAGCTCCCATTCCAACTCCTGCAGCCCAGATATAAAGTTCTCTTTGAGAAAGCTGTAAGACTTTCTTGGATAATTAATAAATATACTGTCAGTCAGCGACAGTTAAAAATCACAAAATTGTTAGCACTGCAATTCCCAGGCTTGTAACACCAATTTTTTCAGTAATAAGTATTTATGGAAAAAAAAAAAAAAAATCTGTAAACACTATCTAACAGAAATTAGATGAAATATAAACAGACTCTAAATATTTATCAGCAGAGGAAGTTCAAAAATATCCCTGCAAAAATAAAGCGGATGGCTGGCTAAATCCAGAGCCATTGAGTGTTCTTCGAAGGATGTGCTAGGAGGAACTTCATTTTCAGTTTGACATCACTAAATCAAATTAATTCCTTCCTCCTATTCAATTGCTACATAAAAATCCTTGATGCCCAAAGGACAAAGCTAAAAATGTCCTTAAAACCATGCCTGAGTGATGCACTTGATGCAAAAGAATGCCCCAACTCCTACCCACACAATGTAGTAATGCAATACTTTATTTAAAGAGTTAGACTTTGGGGCTTTCCATCACTTTTAAGGCCTAAATATCGTTAACAAGAATGTCCACCTGCAAGGACAGATTCCCTAAGCACTGAAGTGGGCACACATCTGCAGTATCTCAATAAAGGGGGACCTCTGGGATAGCACAACTCCTGATAGATTCTTTCAAAGAGAAGTATTATTTCCTTTTCACATACCCTTAACCTCACCAGATATTATCTTCACCTTAAGACTTCCTGGCTGAACTAAAGAACATATGCACAGAATAGTACAGCTGAATGACTTTAGCTCCAGTCACTCATCAAGAAGAAAACTTTTTAGGATCCTATTTTATTTACTTTTTTTTTAAATCCTGTCATGCTGAAGTCAGCAGGAAGACATTTCATTGACTTTAATGAAGCCAGAGGTTCATCCTGAGAATTGCCGTTTGGAATGAACACAGCACTTATATTACTCCATTTGAAACCCTCATTTTTTTTGTTAAATGAAATTTAATGATATTTGCTATTTCAGAATTATTTGTTATCTTTAAAAATACACAAAGAAGGTTATTAAAAATACTACAGTGTAGAATTTTTAGAGATTATGGTTGGGATATTCTTGTTTCAGTAACAGGCAAGCATTTTTAATGCACAAATATACATTGTCATAAAGTTTCAGTTCATATTCTAATACTGAAAAGCCTTAGAATCTAGAATTGTAATAGTCCAACAAAAGTCACTGTTGATATTTACATGCTTACCTGTATTTTCACAGTACGTTTTTTAGTGGTTTTTTTTCATTTATTATCCAGTGTAGTAGTACAGCAAGATAATAAACTGGAAAACTGGAGAGATTACTACACCCACTTAATGGATACTATTAAAAGAAACAGCTCTCAAAACTCAGCAGAAGCTTTTTATGCATTTCCCTGTATTACACCAGAATGGGTTACTGCAATTGTAACTCTGATATCAAACAATAAAAATACTAAATTTTTAAAGCTGTAGGCAGAAATAAGCAGCGGGTGATATGAAGCCATCTAAGAAGGATATTTTACCCAAAGAGTTACTGAAATCAGGGTTGCTTTTTTTAAAAAACAAACAAACGAAAAAAAAAGTAGTGGAGACTGGCTAGAAGCTAATGGACTGCTGCTTCGGTTTACCAGCCTTACCACTGCAGCCACACACTTCATCAAGCAGAGGACTCTGAACTTCTCCAAAACAACCAGAAAACATTTTCAGTGCCCACAAGTTGGAGGATCCAGATTCTGGTCCCCCTTACACCAGTGAAAACCAAGACCTGATCTACTCTTGATGTGCCCTAATGCAAGAGAAATCCATGAGGGATTTCCATGGATACCAACATATAATCCATTTTACTCCACTGTGTATTTTTAATTTTGCTGATCTCCTTAGCAGTGTTCAAAAATGTTCTCTGAAGAATTAAACACATCAGTATTTAAAATAGCCTGATGTTAGACAAATGAATTTTTCCTCTTTCCTATAATGAGAGGGATGAGCTTAGGTTCCACTGTTCCCTTCTGTTCACCTCTGACATTTCATTTCTTGTTGAAACTGTTTTAAAGCTGGTACAAATAGCTTTGCAAAGTAATTCTAATACTAAATGTCAAGAGCGATAGTGGCTTCATTCTGGTTTATCCTTATCTGTTCCTCAGGCAAGTTAATCCTCAACCTGAGATACTGTTTTCATAGTTCTATAATTTATGAAATGTTTCATCTAAATTATTTATTTTATAAATGGTTCTAGTGAGTTGCTTAGGGCATTAAACTCAATACTGAAAGTGCTCAAGAACACATTTTTGTCTTTTTAAATGAAGAGACCACCACTGTATCTCGTGTTGTCATTTCTATTGGTAGCCTTTAATGCACAGCACTGTTTCTACCCGGTCTTTTTACCTGACCTCTGCACTTGCACATGCAGTTGCAACCCACATATCACCGTGTTATCCCAGGATAGAGCTCCCAGGAGCCACAAAACAAGCAAAGAGTCCCTGATCCTGAAGCACAACCTCACAGTTCGGGGAGCTGAACTGGCATCAGCCCTGCATGGGCTCAAAACCTGATGTTCATGTGCAAACTGCTTCTCTTCCACTTCAACAAACCAGCATCCAAAACCCCTTCCAGAAATGCCCCAGAAAATTTCTCAGGCTTCAGCAATCAAGCCAGAAGGATGAACTATACAGCAGCAGTCCTACAAATGCACTAACCGGTGGTTGAAGACAGAAGAGGAGTGCGACCACTAGCCTAACATGGTGAAACAGATCTATGAAGAGCTGAGCTTTCAGAGTGAGTGTTCCTTGAAAATTCTAAAAATTACAGATTTATTAGCCATTTAACTTATTTAATATTAACAACATCTATTTAACATTATCTATGTAATATCTACATAGGTCATGGAAACACAGAATGGTTTGGGTTGGAACGGACCTCAAAGCCCCCCCAGTGCCCCCCCTGCCCCGGGCAGGGCCCCCTTCCCCCAGCCCAGGGGGCTCCCAGCCCCGTCCAACCTGGCCTTGAACCCTTCCAGGGAGGGGGCAGCCACAGCTGCTCTGGGCACCCTGGGCCAGCGCCTCACCCCCCGCACAGGGAACAATTTCTGCCTTAGAGCTCACCTAAATCTGCCCTCTGGCAGTTTAAAACCGTCCCCCCTCGTCCTACCCCCACCCCCTGACCCAGAGTCCCCCCCCACCTCTCCTGTCCCCCCTTTAAGCCCTGGGAGGCCGCTCGAAGGGCTCCCCGGAGCCTTCTCTTCTCCAGGCTGAACCCCCCCAACTCTCTCAGCCCAGCCTCCCAGGGGAGCTGCTCCAGCCCCCCCAGCATCTCCGTGGCCTCCTCTGGCCCCGCTCGAGCAGCTCCGGGTCCTTCTGCTGTTGGGGGCCCCCGAGCTGGCCCCAGCACTGCAGGGGGGTCTCCCCAGAGCGGAGCAGAGGGGGAGAATCCCCCCCCTGGCCCTGCTGCCCCCCCTGCTCTGGCTGCAGCCCAGGACACGGGTGGGTTCTGGGCTGCCAGCGCACGGGGCTGCCTCACGGGCAGTTTTCCCCCCACCAACCCCCCCAGCCCCTCTCCTTGGGGCTGCTCTCCAGCCACCCCTCGCCCAGCCTGGGTTTGTGCTGGGGATTGCCTCGACCCCCGGGCAGGACCTTGCACTTGGCCTTGTTGAACTCCATGAGATTTGCCTGGACCCCCCTCTCCAGCCTGTCCATGACCCTCTGGATGCCACCCCTGCCCTCCCCCGTGTCCCTGCACCACACAGCTCGGTGTTATTGGTGAACTTGTTGAGGGTGTATTCAATCCCACTGGCCCACCCCTCAAATCCACGTCTCTCCAATTTAGAGACAAGGATGTCGTGTGAGACAGTGTCAAATGCTTTGCAGAAGTCCAGGTAGATGACATCAGTTGCTCTGTCCTTATCCATCAGTGCCGTAACCTGATCACAGAAGGCTACCAGATTTGTCAGGCACAACTTGCCCTTACTGAAGCCATGCTGGCTGTCACCAATCACCTCCTTATTTTCCATGTGATCAAGAATAGTTTCCAGGAGGATCCGCTCCATGATCTTGCCAGGTGCAGAGGTGAGGCTGACTGGCCTGTAGCTCCCCAGGTCCTCTTTATTTCCCTTTTTAAAAATGGGGGTTGTTTCCCCTCTTCCAGTCAGCAGGAATTTCAGAGGACTGTCAAACCCTCACAAATATGATGGATAGTGGTTCAGTCACTTCATCTGCCAGTTCCCTCAGGACCCACAGATGCATCTCATCAGGTCCAATGGATGTGTGCATCTTCACGTTCCTTAGATGTTCTCAAACCTGATCTCCTCCTACAATTGGTGGTTCTTCTTTCTCTCAGTCCCCACCTTTGCCTTCTGTGCCTTGGCCAATGTGGCTGGAGCCCTTGATAGTGAAGACTGAGGCAAAAAAGTCCTTGAGTACCTCAGCTTTCTCCATACCCGGGTGACCAGGTCTCCCACTTCCTTCCAGAGAGGGCCCATATTTTCCCTAGATTTCCTTTTATCACTGATGTACCTGTAAAAGTTTCCTTTGTTGCCCTTGACATCCCTGGCCAGATTTAATTCTGTCAGGCCTTTGGCTTTCCTCCCCTGATCCCTGGCTGCTCAGACAGTTTCTCTGTATTCCTCCCAGCCTCCTTGTCCTTGCTTCCACCCACTGTAGGCTTCCTTTTTGTGTCTGAGTTTAGCCAGGAGCTCCTTGTTCATCCATGCAGGCCTCCTGACAGTCTTACCTGACTTCCTCTTCCTCAGTTGGAAGACAAATTTCTCAACTGATAAATAGCCAAAATTGAATAGGCTGGAAAGGAGTATTAGAGAAGGCATTTGTTGGACTTGGAAAAAAGTGTTGTTTTTAAGATCTGTTAAAGAATTTTCAAGAGAAGCTCCCCTGTGAAGATCTGGCCCTGCAGGCAAACCCATCTCATTACATGATATACACTCCTAATAATCTATTAAACTATCCTCCATTTCTGCCCATTTCTAGTTTTACTCAATCAAACCTGGATGTACCAGTCAGAATCCTTCTCCTTCTTTGGATTAATAAATTCTGGCACTCATAGACCATTATGTCCTAGCTTAGGCACAGCAAAGTTAATACTGGGCTCTTACATTTTCTTCAAATCATGTACAAAACCTTCCAGAGCCCTGATTTCTATTACTTTTTTCCTGAGGTCCCCTATTTGTCAATAACTCACTACTAATATGATGCCAGATCTAAAGCACTTTAATTAAGTGCTTTCTTCCCCATACTGCTCCAAGACCTGAATTTTAACTGGGCATGTAGCACATATAAGGACATTATCATCTTCAATCATCTGAAAAAATCCAATATTGCAAACTCACATCTAATGTACTGCCCACATTCATGGCACTCTTTCAATACTACCATCTACCAGGCTTCTTCCATCCCCTAAGTACACGTTGCAGATAAACCTTTGTTATTTTTCCTATGTATCTTACAGAAGTTTCATGTTTTTTTCAAAGCAGTCTTGTTTACTCTGTACTTCTTAGAACCTTACACTTTATCTTCACTCTTTTTGTCTGATCTCACAGTTCTTCCCAGTTAAAACTTACCTGTAACACAATGACTGCCGTTGTTTGAAATAAATGTCCTTCCCAATATTCCATGCAAATGTGAGAAGTTACAGGTCTAACTTAAACTTGGCAGATTTAACTCATGCACCAATATATGCAAAAAAAATAGTAATACAAAAGTCTCTTTCAATCTCATCATTTTTTCTAATTTTATGGTAAAATAGCAGGGTACATTCACCCACACTGAACATCAAGGTTTTTTTACAGGAAAAATATCTCCTTGTGAAACATATTTTTCCCTACTGGAAGGCATGAAGCAAATGAAAAATGTCAGGTTTAGTAGTTTGCTATTTAGGTACAACTCTGCACCTTGTACAGTGGGAAACAATCTACCTTGGATACAGAGTTGGCATAAAAAACCCACAAATATTTATAAAATGGTATGCATATTTGATAAGTCCAAATGATAGCCCACTAAGTTTTAGAATAAAAAGTGTCTATTTTGTAGTGCTTGGTATACATAATAATAAAGGCCTGTGTCACTTCCCTACCTCTCCATCAGCATATTTCTTCACAAGAGTGTGTTCAGTTCCAAGGAAACCCATTACACAGAAGACAGGCACCTTGGCAGCCAAGTGCCTTTCACCATCCCTAACACTGCAGGGCCTTTAGCTGCTTTCTGCAAACCAAGGGAGGAAGGCTTGCTGCACCAGAAGCTCCAAAAATGCTGCTGGAGTTGTGTTAGTTTATGTGTCCCACCTCATTTCTGGCAAGTTCATAAGGAAACCAGCAGGCTCGCCACTTTGGAGATTTGGAAAACATGTGTTTCAGCCAGGTCCGGATGTTGTGGGAATTTTAAGAAGCCAGATCAGGGAATGGGAGGAGGCAGGGCAATGGGTTGGGGTTGGTGCGCCCACGACCTCTGACGTGCTGCCACAGGGGGACATTGGGACAGAGCCTGCCATGGCCACTCACTCCTATTCACATTCATCATCACATCTGGTCTCCCACCACCACCACAGCTGCCTTCTCCTTGCCATCGGCACCCAACCAGACATCATTTTTCTTTCTGTTTCTTCTCGCTAGGTATCAGGCACATCACCTGGTTATCTCTTCTTCTAGAGGATGCCACGCTCCTTAAAACCACTGCTTACAAGCCATGTTCAACAGCTGCTGGAAACCAGGCGTAACATAAATTAATAAATATTCTATAGTAAAGCTACATTAACTGCTTGCCCCTAAAGAGCTGTTTAGTGGCATGTCAGGCACAGCTGTGTAATCAAAGGATTACAGTGCTCCCATTGCAACCCGCCTGCCGCACTCCAGCTCCTCGGTTGCTTTCCCATCTCCCTTTTGCATGTGAAAACCAAATCAAGCAAGCGGGACAAAATTGTAATCATGTTTTTCAGCCCGGGAAACACAACTGAAAAGGTCACACGGACAAACAGCCAGTGCAACTGTACAACATGCTTTATGTTAGATACATGGACAGTCCTACATATTTTTAAGGGAATGGGTCAAGAATGCTCTACGTAATTAGTTAATTTTAGTGAAATTTTAGTATAAGTGGAGAGATCGGTGTAATTCAGACTGCTTTGAGATAAGAACTGGTAGAAGCTTACAGATCCCTTCCCCTCACGTGAATAACTGTATTTAGACTCCAAATCTGGCACCGTACTTTGTCAGCAAGGAAAACATTGCACTTCACTAAAACACGTATATAAATAAGAAATACTAACCTGTGGGTGAAAGCAGTGAAAAAAGTGCTCTCGTATTGGAAATCTATCTTGTTTTTCCACAGCACTTTGGATTCTTCCAGTTGAGCAACATAACTCCAGCAAGGATTATGTTGGGAATTCAGAGTTATCCCTCACTGTGCAAAGTATGGAGGAAAATAGGTGGGTTAAGGGAGGAACTGAAGCCTAAAGACAACAATTAAGGAGCCCAGTTCAAACCACGGTACAGCTCCTGCAAACTCGATAAGACATTGGAACCAGGGTGATTCACATCACCCGAGTCTCCAGAGTAAATTATTTAATGGCACATTTCCTTGGAGTTTCCGATTTGGGGATATACAGCCTTGAAGGATGTAGTAACTGTAAGAGTAATTAAGAGTTAGGAGGGAGAGGGAGCATATCGGCATCTGTTGGAGTCCTGTCTTTCTTCACCTGAATGATGTATCTGTACCAAAAGAGAAACACAGTTGGATGTTCTAACTTCCTAAATCAATACATCATTTAGGCAAGATCAGACTGCTGCTGCTAGCTTATCTGTAGAGAAAATATTTCAGAATGTATTGGTAACACAATGATGAGTTACAACTTCCTAAAATTTTGCTCCCATGAACATATGAGGAAACACTCAGCATAGGAAAAGTAGTTAATAATAATAAGGATTCCCTTCCTAGTCAGCAGAGGAGTTTGATGAGAAATCCTTATTGTGGGGTGGAGGGATTGTAGCATCATGGTTAGCAATACCTCATTAACTTTGGAAGAGTTTGCTGCCATCCATCTAACAACTTGATTGTAAATATAAACTGATACTTTGAAAGATACTTTAGTATTGGAACGCAGTCCGCCTTTAAAAACATATGTGATAACACTGACATCACCTGGGCCACCAGTATAATCTCTGCCCACTGAAACTCCTGGTTCTCACAGAGCTCCTGCCACAGGTTGCTTAAAATAATGTTAAAATATAAGCAGTATCTTATTTGAATCTCTATGATTTTGCATACATAATCCCATCCTTGTTAATGCTGTTAGTGGACTACATAACTGCATCCTTCCACTTCAACCCCATGAAATAATTCAAATACAAGAGTCTGCTTCAACCTTCTCATTTATACAGTTTCCAGATACCTACTTTTAGTTCAGCAAAAAAGATAAAATCCATTCCTGTCTCCCATTGCATTAGTGGAATTAAGTGTTTTGTCATGTAAATCTCTGCTGTTTCATCATGTTCCTGTTACAAAGCACCAAATAAAACACTCTGAATTTGAGACTAGTCCTCCTATTACAAAATCTGAACCATAAAACTATTTTGTTATTGATTTTAGAACTGCATGGTGACTGCACTTATAGGTACAGAATCTAAGTGCCATTTGAAAAAAAAAAAAAAAGAAAAAAAAGGTAGTTTCACTACTAAATCTTCACGCAAGTAGTTTCCTCTTTTCTGCATTCAAATTGATTTTCTTTCTTTTGGCATGTGAAGAGCCAGATGAATCCTTTGACTCCATGCCCAAGAGTGAAATGGCACCAGCAGCAGCAGCGAAGCTCTCAGGGTAAGAGACGTGTGACAACATTTTAATCACTAACAAAAAAAGAGCTTCAGGACAACTACTCCATTAGTATTTACTGTTTATAAATGAGTGTGTGTATAGATATATGTGTGTGTCTATATATAAAATACATATATAAATGTATATAAATAGCATAGATATAAATACCTATGAATAGCTCATATATATGTTGTGACTTTATTGATGGAAATTTCCCTATTTGCCAGAGATTAAGTAGTCCCCAGTTATCATCAAGTGCAATGTTGTTCAAGTAGGCATTTGTTTACACAAACAAGCACATATGATTTTCAGTTAAACCTTAAACATATTTACTCTTCACAAACAGTTCCAGCAAACTCTGAGTTTTAATCGGTAATCTCCTCATCTGACTACTCTGCTTTTTTTAGTCACAAAATGCAAAAGGCACGTGTTTGTTCTACAGGAGACAATAATGATTTTTTTGTCTGGCTAACAATTCAAGAAGTGAAACCATTCTTATGTCATATGCAAGCAAATCAATATGAAGAGAACATTATGCCATAGAACAGAATAATAATAAAAACTGAATACATTTCCATATCTGAAAGTTTGGTAGGTGTTCAGATGCACCATCCTAGAAATACTATCACCTATCCCATTAACCTACAAATCTAGCTGTGTCTAAGTCAATTCACTGCAGAGTACGGCTGTAGTATTACAATGAAGCAGCACTGAAAAAAAAAAAAAAAAAATATATATATATATATATGACACCAAAGTTCAGCTGGTGAGTCGTTGCTTAACAGACTCTAACCATAATAACCCGTCACTGAACCTTGACTGCATTCTCAGCAAAAGCATGCTATGAAGCTATTTTTAACAGCCAACAGCTTGCATTTAAGAAATACCCCTCTTCACCTAAAAATATGCATCAGTGAATGGCAACAGCCATCCACGGCTTAATTCTAGGCTGGATGCGCTGCCGGAATTAAATGAATCTCTCACAGAAAGCCGCTTTCCAAGTGTCTCCTCTCCCAAACCACCGTAAAACCAGCGCAATTAGCCAATGAGCAGTTCTCCGGCAGCAGCAGGGATCTGCCCAACACAGGCAGCCCGCCGAGCTGACAGCAAATTGCATTACCTTTGTCATCATTCCACCCTCCCCTGAGCACTAACCTGCTCAGGGGCACGGTTTAAAAAGTGTGTGTGTGTCCCCCCCCACCCGCGCCCCTCCGCTCGCCCACCGCGCAGCACCGCGGGATGCTGCACCCAGTGCCCCAGCCCGCACCCCCGGGACCCACCCGCGGAGGGGAACGGACACACACACGGACACTCAGGAAACGGAGAAGGAGGGGGGAGGAGGGGAGCACGGCCAGCCTTCACCCTGGAGTAATTGGAGGGGGGGGGGGGGGCAGCCGGCGGTGTCTCCGCACCCCCAGAGCCGGCTCCGCGCCGCTCCGCCCGCTGCTACCGACTGGCCGCTCAACTTCCCGCAAAGTCCCGCAGCCTCGAAACTTGGGCAGACACACACACACACACACCCGCACACATACCCCCCCCCCCCCCCCTCCAGCCCCAAACCCCAAATCCAACCCCAAACCCCAAACCCCAAACCCCATCCCCATCCCGGCGGCCGCGCTCCCAGCGCACCTACCTCCGCGGCTCTGCCCCGCTCCGCGCCCGCTCGTCCTCCCGTCCGCGCCCGCCGCCTCCGCCGGCTCTGCCCTGCGGGGGGGGCGGAGGAGAGGGAGGAGGAAGGAGGAGGAGGAGGAGGAGGAGGAGGAGGAAGAAGAAGGGGGAGGGAGGGAGGGAGGGAGCGCTGCGCAGCCCGGGAGGCGGCGTGCTGCCGCTGGGCTCGGCCCCGCTGGCTCCGCGGAGGCGGGGGGTCCCCAGCGCCCCCACCCCGAGAAAAATTGGGGGGTGGGGGGGGGGTGGGGGGGGAGTGAGGCTGGGGAGAGCCGCCCTGCTACCGGCGGCTCCGCGGGGGATGCGGAGCGGATCCCAGCCGGTCCCCGCCCCCGCGGCTCGCCGGTCCTGGCAGCACCAAGCGCCGGCTGAGCTCCCCCCAAAAAAAGGTTTTGGGAGGAGATGGGCCTCTCCTGAGTGAGGCGAGGGGAAAGCCGAGCTGCCCCCAGCAAACGGCGTTTAGGTGGAACCAGCATCCCCAGTTGCGTGCCGGGGGCGGGGGGGGCAGTCAGAGGTCAAGCTGAGGAGACCCTTGCCCCTACGCTGCCAGGTCTCCATCCTTCGGACAAGTCAGATTTCCCTGCTGCGTGTCTTGCAGACCCCGTGCAGCATGTACTGCCCTCGTCCCGTTTTGAAACGGCAGCAGCACAAACAGCGGCTAAGAAGCCAAAATCTTTTATTCCGTTAAGTGCCAGGTTCATTCTCAACCAAGAGGATCCTACCATGTATACAGAAATACGTGTCTGTGTAAACATATGGCTCGCTTACTGAGCCATCCAGGTGAGAGATACACGCACATACCTCCTGCGGTGCGGCACGCACGGTCTCACGTGAAGGTTTAATGCAGTGCTTGCAAAGCTGGTGGTATCAGAAGTTGCTGTGCAGCTGCAACTGCGCGCAGCTGGTCGGGGTTCGTGTGAACACATTGGAGGAAAACTCTTCTTTCCCTCCTAACCCGAAGCGAACCCACTGCTGGGCTTAGATCTGCATGCTTAGTATTCCGCAACGTTATTTCTAAGAAGCTGAGGTGATGAAACATGAGCTAAATATGAAAGAGCAGTGAATACTGTATTTTAGTATTTCCTTTCATGATCAACTCAGTCTCTGGTTATTACTTTCAGAAGCAGCTAAAACTTATACAAATTTGTGGGAATCAGTTTTGCAGTGAAACCATATGTAACTCAATAGTAAAATGCAAACCAGAAGCTTTCAGAATACACAGCTATGATTGGGAGCCAAACAGTTTAAAGATTTCAGACAGGTGGTAAAACACATGCAAGACCATATATAAATAACTGAGCCTGACTTAAAAATCACACATGCACAAGTTTCCTATGGCACAGTGTTACGTATCTCTGTTCAGGTCACATCTGATTCTCACCTAATTCTTAGCTAAAAAAACCTTACAGAATAAAACACCTGACTAGGTGAAATCTGTGATTTATAAAATATTCATGAATATTCAGTGTTTCTGGTCTGGGTTGAATATGCTGCCCTCCAAGGCCTTGTTAGGCCTCCCGGGATGCTCTGAATAACAATTATGCTTAGCCAGATTTCTGCATAATTATATTCCCTTCCTTTTTATGTATTTTTTTAAAAATGAACTCAAAGAAGCTGTCACAAAAATAAGATCTTCATTCTCTGGGGAAGTTTCTTTTCACGCTATTCCTCACCAACCATCAGCTGGAGTAAATATCTTGATGGTGGTATCCAAATGCAGTAGCTCAAGTTTCCAGGCACTGCAGAAAGGTTGTGTCTACCCATCTCATGGACACTTACAAACTATCTTCAACATTACCTGGTGAGATGGTAAGGAAAATACAAAATTTTATGGCATAATAAATCACTGTCCAGGAACTAATTGTGTTACCACTAACAATGATAGTCAGAAGAACACTCAGAATAAATAGTCTAAAAACTAAAACTGCACTTTAATTCTCACTATTCAAGACATTCAAAGAGGGAAGAAAATAAGAGATTTTAATACAGAAATTATTGTAAAACTTTCTCTGACTAGACCAGTTTTCATAAAATGAAAGCTCCTGACCTTCACCTCTGTAAATATGATGTCTGCTGGTTGCCATGCTTACTCTGCAACCTATCAAGGATCATCTCACTTTTAAAAAAAAGTTTGTACATATTCCTTAGCTATGATCAGGCTTATCTGGGAAAAAAAATACGGGAGAGCCCTTTAATAGTGTTGAAAAGCAGACATGAAACTAGTAGTGCAAGTGCGTGAATTTTAAAGATGATTTTTTTTACGCAGGGGAGTCTTTCCTTACAGCTGCTGACTGTAGTTTGGGGCAGAAGTCTGGCGAAGAGGTCCGGTGGCTGGGTTTGCCAGCAGCAGAACTGTGCATTTATAGCCAGATTTAACTCTGGGATAAACAAATCAGATTGTGTCCTCAGAGCACCGCCGTAATGGGATGCTAATCCGGGGAAATGGACTGCTCTTCCTCCGTGTGCCTATTACAGTATCAGCATCTTTAAGTTGTTCTCACAGAGGGATTAGAAATGCAGATGTTTCTGCTTTGTGCTTCCTCTGCCAAACTCAAAAATCAGAAGTTCATTGCCTGCAAGAACCTGGGAGACTTTTGCTTCCCACTTCTGCAGCTTTTGGGGAGCCCTTTTCCCGTGACCTCCCGTCACCAGGCGCTGCTTTTCAGAGCTTTTCTCAAGGGATGTTGCTGCAAGGTACCAGCATAAACTGATACCTTTACGTCAAATTGTAATCTCACCAGAAACGGATGAGGGTAGTGACAGGAAAAGAGAAAAATTTCCCCCAAACGTTTCTGTCCCGCTCCTGCCATGAGCTGCGAGGAGCAAACTGATGTGCCGAGTTCCCCAGGAGCTTCCTGAGCGAGCAGGTTCAGGATTCCCCCTTTGGCCAGGAAAGCAAAGGGGGAGCTGGAAGCAAATAGTTTACTGGGTGGGGACCTCTAAATTCAGCTGGAGAGCTTCCATGCAGTAAGTCTGAAAAACCACAAGGTGATATATATGTTGTACTTAACAGTTGTAAGGACTTACACTGCTGTGCGGCCGCGCCGCTCGGCGGAGCAGAGGCACGGCAAAGCCCAATTTCACGCGTTCAATCCTGTCGAATGCGCGGTCGCTTTCTAACAGGGGTTAGGATGTGCAACCACAGAACCCCGACACCCCTGGAGACTATTTTAGCTCTTCTTCCAACTCTGAAGCTGGGCTCTGAGCTGTGAGTTGGTACTACGAGAAAATTGCAGGGAGATTTTCTATTCTTAGTTGTCTGCTCTCCCATTAAAATATTGGTTTCCATTCGCACTGGAATTAATAGAATGTGTATGTTTTAAAGAAATGCATTTTTACTTTTATTTTCCCCATGGTATCCTGGCAACAGACACATTCCTAAAATATAGATCACTAATTTCATATCTTATACATCCTTCGGCTCTCGGTAAACAGTGTATCGATCTTCAAATACTCAGAATCCTTTTTTGCTGTTTTCCCAACTTGGATTGGGAATTATTCTTACTGGCATGCACATCTCTGGAGTGCATCTGGGAGTTCTTTCTCAGTCTTTAATTGAAGGCAGCTCTTTCTTTTCCTAGAATTGGCAAAAATTAATGCTGAAACATGATTAGATAAATGTGTCAGAATTTGGTTTCCCACAAATGGTCTGTTAGATTTTAATGATGTATGTCGAGAGCCAGTTTCCTTTTGCCTAACGCCATCCTTTTATCCCAAGTTATATGTCCTCCAGCATCCTAAAGAATTCCTCTTTATTTGTGATATTTATGCCCTCCAAGTACTTGTCGAAGGGTATCGTTTCCCTCTTAGTCATCATTTAGCCAAGTGATACATATTAAGTTCCTTTAATCTTCACTCATAACTCAGTCTCTTCAGACCTTTAATCATTTTTATTGCTCTTCCATGAATTTCTTCCAATTTATCAACGTCTCTCCAGCAATGAGGTACCCAGAATTTAATGCCTTATTTTAGGTGTGATCTCTCCCTGCAGCAATACAAAAGACGTTACCTCCTGCTACTTTTATCTACCACTGATTTAACAATACGCTGGAATCATGAAGTAGCCAGGAATCAATTAAAATAGATTTTAAATGGTTCAGCACGCAGAATTACCATAACACTTTTGTGGCACTGCACGCAACAAGAAGGCTTGAAGCCAGTTGAAGCCTGCTGCCTTTGGAAATACGTGTGTGTGACTTCTGGGGCAGGCAAAGCTTTTAAACCTGCTGCACGCACAGCTCTGATTCTCTAAAGGAATATGAACAAGGAGTTAGGATTCAGAAGACAAATGGAGACATGTTCAAATTGGCACCAGAATTAGCTCTCGTGCCGAGTGCCTGAGGGTTACACACTGCTCGTCCTATAACTCTTAGATATGTGGCACCAACCAAGGGCTCATCACAGCGATGGTAAAACTAGGTGAGCCAACAGCCAAGGAGCTTGACATTAGGTTGGTTCAGGCTCTTCTCTAAATAGTTTGTTTTAATACAAAAAAAGGAAGTCTTTAGAAATCTGTAACACACCGTGAGCTTCGATTAAAGAGCTTGATATAGCTCAGAAGCAGTGTAGATGGGAAAGATGCCTTAAGACCTCTCAGATCTCTGCTAAAATGGTCAGATGGCTTCTCTGTCACCATTGCATGTGGTTCCTGGTTAAAGACACACATCGCTGCCACTGAAGTCAACGGGAGCTCTGCTCCCGGCTTCTCTTCCCATGTGAACAACCCCGTTGTTTCGCATTGCTCTTGTGAATAAGGAGGGAAGAGTGTTACTCTTGGAGGCGTTTGGTTTCTGTTACAGAATAATCTTTTCCCCTCTGTGTCGTATATTTAAACTGTCACTCTCCAGATCTATTATGTATGTTAATATATTTTGTCTCTGAGCCACTGGTAGGTGATTGTAGGTCACTAAGCCTTTTCGTGTGCACTACAAAACCTAGAGTTTTTTACTTTCATGTTGCCTATTACTCCTCCTCCAGCTCCTGAATTCAAAATTAAGCGTTTAAAATTTGATCAGGGATGTGTTCTAATGAGTGCTTGGATTATATGTGTGCCTTATTTCCTTAACTAATTTTTACCATTCTATGTACCTCAAGAAAAATCAGATTAACTGTATTTTATAACGTCTTTTCCATTCATAAGCTAGTCTTCCCTCTTTCCCATCTATTTCTCCTCATTCATGCCTAAACCTGAAGTTCCTTGCAAACCCCAGCCCTCAGCAGGGGCTTCAGAGTTGAAGAAACCAGATCATGACATAAAGCAAATATACATGCAATACATATGAATAGATGTGCATGCACATATGTATCTTTCCTTAAGAGTTGTTTACGTTCTGGATAAACACCTCATATTGCTAGACAAAAAAAAAAAAAAAAAAAAAAAAAAAAAAGACTGTTTCTTTTAGCCATAATGTATAAACATTTCAAGTACCAAGGTTGATTTGTCAATGTTGGGATGAGTGCTCACCATATGGACTTGCCAATTGTTGCAACAGCAATTCATGTATGAAGAGCAAACCCTGTACCCATACAAGAGGAGATCCAAGGGGGACACGGACGTCCTTCACACCTAGTGAGAAGGTGCTACCTGGCCAGTGTTAGGACAGGGAGGGTTAAAATCTGGAGCCCAGATTTGAGGTCCCACTCTGCCAGGCTTTTACCCGTTCTATTTTAGGCCAGATGGTACCTCCTTCAAGGAACAGCTTGGTCAGCAATTGCTCCCGTAGGTATGAAGTCACCGATGAGGTCAGTGCATGAGGTCAGCCTGCTTTTCAAAGAAAAGGATTTATTTGTGCAGAGACAGTTCATTCTATGCTTCTTTCCTTTAAGACCAAAGGATGGGCCCTGACCCTGTGCAGCTGCAAAAGATGAATTCCCAAGCATGCTTATGCTAGATTAGCCTTCATTTTAGGTATACAAATAAAGTCATTTAACTTTCTAGATGTTATATGAAAAACGTCAAGATAGATCAACTGTCTTTACCTTCAAAGTTATGAAAACCATTATTACAAAGATAAATCACATACCTCCTAGCTGTCATTATGATAAATGTTTTCTCCAAGTGTTATTCTTTCTGCTAATTTCAGATAAAAATGAATATTCCTTTTTTCTGCCTTTTTTTTTACTAACTCACTCTTCATTGCAAAGTAATTTCAATTTACAGTCATTCTTCCAGTACACCTGCAATGATGGAACTGATAAACACTTTCTTATATTATAACTTTTAGTGACTGCCATGGCTGCAACAGAATTTTGGCTTTAGGAAGAATCCCAGAAATGGCAGAAAACAGGGAGATAAAATTCATTCTCCATTATACAAGCTGAAGAAATAACATGGGAGGGATGAATTTCATACATATATTATCTATTCTTAATGCATACTTTTCTCTGATAAGTTTCTACTCACATAGTTAAAACACTGCCATATTTGAATCTGTAAGGAATCACTTAGTTTCTCCTCGTGCTGGTTGCTTCCTCTCTCTCGGTGCCTAAAAGCTGAAACATAACAGCAGAGCTTCTGCACACTGGTAATATCTTGCTGAATCAGGCAGTTTGGTGCAAAGCCAATTCCTGTGACTCCTGTGGTCTCGCATGAGAAATTACTTTTGTCGAATAAGCGTTGACCATTTAATATACGGTGCTCATGACTCACCATATATTCCAGGAGCACTTTGAGGTATTTCGATACTGTCTCTGTATTTTTACAACCTAAACATATTCCCTGGAGATTTATTCCGCTTTGCATTCTTTTTCTCATACACATTTCCAGGGGTTTTATGGGGAAGCAAAGAGGGAGCCTAACCATTGCAGGCAGCTCACTTAATTTAGCACAGTCCTGTCCTTTCCAGTTCACCCACCTGCAAAATGGGAATAATAATAAGCACTTAAGGGAGAGTATTCACATGTCTAGCTTGAGACCTCTAACATTAGGCTGTCCTGAGGCTCAGCAGAGAGAAATATCTTTAATTCAGATGATTTGAATGGGCTTCTAATGGAGCCTGCTTCTCTCTGATGCCAGTAAGGGAGACCAAGTTAGCTTGAGCACCCATACGCCAGGCACTTCAGTTACATGCCAAAAGCCAGACACTGTGATCATCCTCTTTCATACCTCATCCTGCAACCATCTCCATGCTCAGCTTTCCGCTGTGGAGCAATATCTGATTAACTCAGTGGTTTTCCACATACACAAAGTGGAGTGGGTTGCAGGATGAAGACCGTGCATACCCCCAGTGTTCAGCGAGGATGAATGAATTAGTACTTCAACAGCACTTTACATGTATTAAGCTCAGTGAAAGTGCTATTAATTATCAATATGGTCAGTCATTATTATTCATTAGTGGTTAGGGCAAACTACCGAGATTCAAGATCTTTGCGTTTCAGTCTCAGGACTGCAACTGTGCGATATTGAGCAAGTCCCTTTGCTTCTCTTGTTCTCATTTTTCCTGTCATTAGGATATCTGCCTCATTCTTAAGTGTGATGTGAACCTTAATTAGGCTTGAAAAGAGCTTTGAGAACTTCTCGTGAAAAGTGAAATATTAATGTCAAGCATTACTATACAGCAGATGAGACAGAGGTAGTCTCATCCTTATTCAAAGGGCTTGGACTGGTGCCATAGAGCACTTCAGTGGCTTGTGAATTCTACCCAGAAATACTGAGGACAGAGAAGCACACCGAGCCAGTTCTCCTCAAAGTGAGAGCCAAGAAGCTCCACCGGGGAGTTCAGATTTGGAAAGCCCCATCTCTCCCGCTTTTCTTCTAGATGCACAGGCAAACTGCCCATTGGTATACACAAATGGATATTTAGGCATCTAAATATCCACTCCTGGACATGAAAATACAATTTGTGAGTGTGTTTCACATAGAAGGACTGGCACAGAGATCAATCTTTATTTCAGAAAATCTCCTCTTCACTGTTTAGTCTTTGTGTTGATTATATGAATTAAATCCCTATTATAAATGAGCCTCATGTCCCAGAAACTAATGTGCTTTGCTCAAGAACCAAGACTTTCTGCATTTCATCATCATTCTGTTCGTTAATGATTCGGCTTTCCTGGCAATGATGAGAAACGTTTATTTCCCCGGAGTATTTCTGGATGGTAAAATTATCGTGTTAGTTGTGGGCAATTGATGCTGTATTAACTCGCCAAGGTTATATTGCCATATTTAATCATGCTGTTTGGAAACCTGGCCACCTTCCTTCACACCTCTGGTTGCCATGATACCCTTTGGCCATTATTAATCCATTCAATTCACTTTTATGCTTAAGACGGTGGCTGCCAGCTTCTGACTGCTTGAAATCATAATAGCAAGACAAAATGAAAACATGACAGGGACATAAACACTACTGAGAGGTCTTAGTCTGCATTTTTAAGGACTGTTGTAAATCAGAGTGGTGGAGAAAGACAGATTAGCAATGACAATGTGGAGAGGTGAATGTGCATGCTGGAATCTACATACTCCTGTAAAATGCATCTACATTGCATTTATACCCAATGCTAGTATCGTTGTCATAATGATGCAGGAAATAATGACAGTGAGGTCAAGCTCTTGCACGGTTCCTTAAACTCCTCAGAGGTCATTGACTGAGTTAGCGCAGGTTCCCACAGTGATAGAGCCACATTTTCTTGTTTACATCTACCACCCTCTTTACATCGCCCAGTCAGAAATAGAGAAATACATTACTCTAGGCTATCAGATACAATAAATTCTTCTTCATTACAAATGTCTCGTAACTTCTGTCTCCAGGTGTTTGCTGATACTCTCCATCTCATTGTAAAAACCAGGTACCTTCCCCAGACTAGAAAGCCAAACCCAAATATCTGAGATGAGATGAGTTGCATATCTGCACATATATACCTTTTGTTGAGACATTATTATCGGTGAATGGTTTGGATATTGTAGCAGCACCAGCTAATGCAAGAACCTCGGTGAATTTGACCATGTGCGTCCCTCCACCAAAAGACTGCACTCAAGGAAGTTACATTAATGCAATGTCAGGCTTGAGATCTGCCACCTGCTAAACCAGGAAACCTTAAAGTTAAATTCACTATCAGAACCAATGCCTGGCTTCTCTGCAGTTGCCATCTGTAGTTTTTTACATTATTGTTTATTCTGTTAAATTTATGCCTTAGTGTGTAAAAATGTCCACAAACTATAAAAGCAAATGAGCAATGTGGCAGACTTCAATGCAATAAAGGCAGTAACTTTAAATTTATCAGATTTTGTAGACTTAAAAATCTCAAGGCTTAACCTTACATAAACCCTTGGTTTTTAAATTTAAAATCTCTATGCTTAGTATTCAAAATCTTGCAATACCCTTATTCCCTCTGACTGCACTTTCAGCAAATTGACATACCTCTCATGTTAGACTAACAAAGTACCATATGTTTGAGAGCTCTTTGTTCAGAATAGATTATTCTCTCAGTTGTAAAACATGCAACTACCGGCATCAACTGCTCCTATAGGAGTTTTTAGGTCAGCACAGCTACTACATGCTGTGGCAAAATCATGCAAAAAGCTTTGGCGCTTAGTTTCACGTGCTTCCAATCTCAAAGTCAGCCTACACCTGAACAAAGAAAAATGCTTGGGATATATACGGGGCTGCAGAAATCCCCGTATTTGATGATTTATTTGGAGGTGACTCTTTCTTTAAAAAGGCAAAGTGACACAATATAAGAAGGACCAAACTTCTGTCTGGTTGATTCACTTATTAAATGAGTTCTACGACGCATTGGCTTCCACAAACTTTTCTTCTCCGGTGGGCGGCAATTTCAGGATTTTTTTTCCACTCGTCCAGGATTTCCAGTGGTTCATACCAAGCAGCGAGACCTCTGGAAATGTTTGATGTGTCTCCCACAGTAAACGAGATCAAACGTAGAGATCGTTGACAGCCAGCCTGGTGTTCCGGGGCCGACGGCTCCTGCCGGGTGCAGATGGGCTGGGGATGTGCAGGAGGTCTGACGTGCCTGGAGCCGCCTGAACCGACCGTGCCCTCGGAGTTCACCCAGGACAGGACATCTGCGCCTTCCTGGAAGCCCTCAGCTCCCTGGGCACGGGGCTGTCCTGGGACATGACCCCTGGCTTGGCTCCGTTTTGTGATGTGGGAACAAAACCACGCACTATCAGGGCTGGCAAGCTCAGGTGGCATGCAAACCGTGGGGAGGAATGATGGAAAAGGAAAGCTGTTCAGATGAGAAAACGCAGAACTGCCTAGAAAGGCTGCTGTAGCACTCTTGCTTTTTTTTTGTCTTCTGGATCAAAAAAGAAATGTCAGTCTGACCCATATGCTGGGATCCATGCAGAACCCCAAAAGACCTATATACACACTGGAAGACAAGTGCCCATATGGTGTCTTCTGTCATTCATTGCAGTGCTGGTAGGCAGCAGAAATACCTCAGGGAAGAATTGGTGGTGAGAGGATATTTTTAATGAAACAGACTGCAGTGATCTATAATAGGAAATAATCATTGAGCCTTTTTCACAAATATCTAAATTTCTATCTCATATACTTTCTCTTCCAATGTTGGCAGAGGGAAAACAGAAAAGAAAGCCTACTTGTACTATAAAACACTGAGAAAATTTCCCACTTACCGGTCTTCTACTGTATCAAGGTTACTGTTAACTTTATTAATATTCATTTTCATTTAGACTACTGCAAAGTCATTAATGTGATAAGAGTGTTATTATCTTTATAACAATAAGTATTTATTAAAAGCATGTACAGTGAAAATTGGTAATATGATGAAGCATTGCAAAGCAGAATGCAATGAATCCCTGAGGTAGAATAATAAAGATTTCTGGCTCTTTTTATTCCTCCCAACAACTTCACAGTATTAAAAAAAGCAAGATAACAATGCAGGCTTGAAGTCACTTATCAGAATTTGCAAGTGCTCTGAGTGTTTATCCTCAGTGAGAGCTGGAGGGATCCATTTCTAGAAAATTATTATTGTCTGCCCTTTTAGCAGGAAACTGTCTTGCTGTTTTTGTTTAATTAAACTGGCACTGTCAATTACTGCCTGCAAATAATATAGATGTATCGAATGGTGAGCTTCGGAAGGCACTCGGCAGTTACCAGGGCACTGTGAACTCCCTTTGCACCCTCTGCACATTTATTGAAGGCAGGAGGTCTGTTGCGAAATAAAATTCCCCATTTCTATCCGTTTCCCACTCCCTTCAAGGAAATAAAAATGATCCCTAGTCGATGTGGCACCGCTGATAAAAACATCAATATTTCCATCCCAAGTTGCAATATTGCTTTAGCCCCAAATGCTTTGTGCTTATCGAGCTTTTCCTTTTGTCCTGGCAAGGACTTCCCCCCTGGGGGGATGCTGCCCGCTCTGCTCTGCTCCTCTGACTCCCACCCAGCCAAATCAGGTGCTCCTCTTCCTCTCGCTACTGGCATGTCCCTCTATTTCCAGTTCTGTAATCAAGAATTTGTAATCCTGCTCTTTTTTGTTTTGTTTTTTTTTTTTTTTCCCCCAGGAGAAAAAGTGATTAGCCTTATGCTTCAGCTATTTACCCGGGCTCTAGAGGTCCCAAAGCACAGGAAAACAGAAAGCTGTCCTTTCCGCCTGTACGCTGTGTTCCCTGCAGCTCGGCTGGAGACTTCCTTAGGCAACAAGACGTCTCACCGCCGGGCTGCAGCTGAGTCTGGCAAGTGTTGCTGCGTGAAAAATGACAATCTATTTTTTTCTTTTAAACTGGTCACCAGCTGAGCAATGGCTCTTGGTATTTTCTGCTGTTGGGGAGCTGAAAGTGTGACCTCTGATACACTTTCTGAGCCAACAACCTCTTATACTCAGTGCCACTGTCCACTGTAGCTGAGGACTGCAGTTTGGTTACTAGCTGCTCCAGAAGCCCCCTCCCTTATTCTCCCCTTTTTCATCCCAAGGCTAGCCCCGCAAAAAAGTGTGAGGGCAAGTGTTAGTGATATATATGGTCTTAATTGAATCGGATTCAATTTCTGACCAAAGTAACTGAATTCTCATGGAGATACAACCATAGAAGTTCCACCGCCAAGTCTTTTTCTTTTTTTGAGTGTAATTTTTCTGTAGGGAGCTCTTTTCAGTGGAGTTGAATGCATTGTGGTCTTTCTGATGGCTATCCATAAAAAGATTGTTCCCCATCAGCTTTGGATGTTGAGGATAATTGACTCCAGGGTAAGATTTTTTCCACAATTTATGTGGTCTGTAGAGTCAAGATAGTAAGTACCTGGAGTCCAAGCTTTATTTTCAAGGCGTACAGAGTTATGAAATACCATTACAGTAGAGTGATGTTAATTAGCTTTAGTTTTCCTCCCGTCTGGTCGGCTCAGCACAGTTCACTGATTTTATTTGTGGATAGATTGGACCAATGTTCAAGTATTTACTTGAATACCTGCTCATCCCACATACCCATAAATTTTTATTTTCAGTAATTTTTGTAATGCTCTCATCACAGGAGGAAACCTAATGTCCCAACCCGCTCTTTTCCAGAGGCGTGTTATTGCCCAGAGCCGTTCCCACGTTCTCTCAGGGTTTGCTGCTGTCTCCCAGCTCTGTTCACCCTGCCTGAGACACCCCTGCATAGCTCCTGGTCCTGAAGAAACTGCTGAAATTTCACTTTTTTTAGCAAGGAGACCCTCCGTTCCAGCTCCTTCAGATCACAAGGGCCATTTTGGTGCCTGCACTCACTCATACATCTGCTCTGAAAGGCAAAGGGAGAGCCGGGTATCCTGGCATACACCGTCTGGTTAGAATAGAGAGCTGGGAGGAGAAGGGACAGCAAACGCTCCTCAGGCTGCACTGGAGATGGGACACGATCCTGGCGCAGTCTGATGCAGGGAGTCAGCCCAAAGGGAGGGACTCTCCCCTTTTAAATCATAACTTCCATCAGTTACAGCACCACTGTCAGCACCATTCTCTTATCTACCTTGAAAAATTTGCTCCACTAAATGTTTCCTAAAGTATGCTAACTTTACTTTTAAGGTTCTGAGCAGCTTTTTTCCTATTTCTGGTACTATGCTTACTTTATATCGAAGATATTACTTCAAATAAGAACATGAATGTGATAAAACATAGAGGTGAAAGAACCACAGATAAAGTGACACATTTACTTTATATCCTGAGTGCCTTCACTTTTTCCTTACTATTTGAATTGTCTCTTCTCTCCATGTTACAGATTTAGCTTTGATCCACCCTGGCAGAATCAACAATCTTTTGTAAAAGTTCTTTTCAGTCTGAGCCCTTTTTGTGATAACAACTAAAACAGTACAGAAAGAAGATTTGGATTATATCTGTGCGTGACTAGACCATTGATCTCACAGCCCAGGAAATGAAAAATAAGATGAAATGAGTGTGATTTGACCAGGAGGAGGGAGTCCAGGGTGAAGCCAAGCACAGGTCAGTGCACAGTATGATTCTTCAGGGGCTCCAACCACTTCAGAAAATCAAGTTGCAGTGTTTCTATGACATAAATTCAACTTCTTGAACTCATCAGGGACCCGGTTTTCCCCAGGGAACATTTTCAGCCTTTTTAATTTACCTTACTCCCGTTATGTACACTCTGCGGAGAGACGTCAGCGCACTCTGACTTGCTAGGGATGATTCCTGTGTTGAACACCTCCTTTCCTACCCATCATTCACCAAAATCCAGCTTTGATCCCACTTGTTTGGCCGAGGGCTTTTCCCTGGGGAGGGTGGAGAAGGACTCACAGCAGGTCCGTCTCTGAACTTCTGTTTTCCTGCGGTGAAGCAAATGTGCCTATTTCTGGCACAAGGGCCTCATATCTCACCACCAACTGCTCAGACCTCTGCTCATTTCAAGTAGGACTTGGCTTATCGTAGCAATCATGAGGCATAGTGGTCTGAAGGGAAACGGTGACGCCTGACACTGTGTTAGGAATTTTTCCTTCCTTTTACTACTCTAGAACATTCTTCCTTCCCCAGTCTGCCCTTAGGAGTCTAATTAGTGGCCTAATTGCCACCTCCATAATATGCCCAGGCTGACCTTTGCTGGCTCGTGTTCTCAGTCTGCCTTCCCTTGTCAATATAATTTTGTGTCGTAGGGCTGCAAAGTCTGTGCTACTTCCTCCGTGCATCGCAACGTCACTGCACTCTACTCAATGGTTATTTTTATGCCATACTCCGACAAAATTGAACTGTGAAAAGACCGTAAATTTTCAACCTTGAGAGGCTCTTCATTAGGCAACAAATAACTCTCTGCACCTACTTGATATTATCCTCCTGTTAGCTGTTTGTCACGCGACGTGACTTCCTCCCCACTCAGCCTGCTGTGTCAGTTCCACTCAGCTCACGGAGCTGCTGCTTGCCAAATAACTGCACGTTATTTTATGTTTTCGGATCCTCTGACTTTAATGTAAAAGCAACAGCACCATTTTTATCCTGGTTGAATTTAGTTCAAAGACTCGTGCTATCTCACTGTTGTTATCAGATGTCAGCGAGCAGTATTTCACAGGACCAGATCCCAATACTATCCTACAGGAATAGCTTTTTATGGCTTCGACACCCCTTCTGTTGCTAATGGCATTTCCACACAAAGAGGTGCTGTCCAAAATAATGAGCTGCATTTAATGCATCGATGCTCTGTTCCTGACAGTGTCCCACCGAGATGCCTGGCAGCTGGGGTGCCTCGACAGCCCAGCTGCCCCATGTCTTGGGAACTATTTGAGCTCCAACTCCTTTGCAAACCCTACCTGCCCTTGAGGCAAGTGGTATCACAGCGCTCTGATGAGTGCATTATTAATTTTCAAGACACAGTGCATCTAAAAGCCAACCACCACCCTGGGAAGTATGTCATAAAACAAATATTCCTTTCCTGCTGAAATGCATTATTAAAGCCTCTACCCTATAAATCCCACATAGATAACACTCTCCATGGCACCTTGTAAAATAAGCAATTTTCTGCTACCAAGGAAACAAATTCTTTTTCTCAATCCTATCTAAACTCCACCAACATGGTGACAGACACAACATTGCATCTGAGTTTGTTTTTGACAGCCTCATACGTTTCTAACTCTGTCAGCAAGAATAAATGTATCAAGCTTTTCACTTTAAAGAGCTGTGGAGCAAAATGGACTTTCTGGGACCTGCTGCACCCTTGTCTACATCAGACTTTATGGCGTTGTACTTCTGTCGGGGCTTCGTTGCAATGGTGAGGTAGAATTCAAGTGCCAAGGTCAAATCCAGACCAGTTTGCCTTTTGAACAGAGGGCGTAAGTCTGGGATTAGAAATATAGACATAGTAGATTTCCAAAAATATGCTTTTTTCACCCCTAGAACATGTCAGGATGGAGCTCACTGTGTACCATACACTTCCAGGCGCTGCTACAGCAGAAACAAGGAACAGCCTGTTCTTGCATGGGCTGTCATGACACAAGGGCATTAGATACCAGAATGTTCAATAGCATTCTTGGAAAATTATCGGAAAACGCTGTTAGTGCATGAGAAAAGCAAGCTGCAGGATGCAGGCATCACCGAGTGTTCTGTGGCCGTGGAAGCCCTTGCTAAGACAGACATGGAGCAGGAGCTGGACAAGTCCAGTTTTGCAGCAGCAGGGTATTTAAGGTGACATATCAATTTTGACTACATTTTCTAGTTTCCTAATGAAACTGTCAATATTTTATTTCAGTAAAATGTTAGCTTCATTGTTTCTTTAGTTTGGATTTTTTTTTAACTATAACACTACAATACTGCTTCTTGATGATTATTGTATTGGCAAACATTAACAATTTATTCCAGTTTAGACTGAGAAGAAATTAAGAAATCTCAGCATTTGTCTAC
The DNA here is from genome assembly GCF_018691265.1 of Tyto alba. Taxonomy (NCBI): domain Eukaryota; kingdom Metazoa; phylum Chordata; class Aves; order Strigiformes; family Tytonidae; genus Tyto; species Tyto alba. Next base: position 4,683,631 of record NW_024881261.1, on the reverse strand, counting down.
AAAATAAAACTACTATTTTCTAAATAGCTCTAATCAGCACCCAAGACATCTGAAAATAATGTCCTATTTTCATCCATTATAAGCCTATGCAGGTATACAAATTTATTTCTCAGAGTGAGAGGTCTATGGGATCATTCATTTCAGACAGCCATGTAATGTCTCTCTCATGTTCATTTCTAGAGCAATCAGGAGAGTTAATTTAGTAGTTCATTGTTATTTTTCTGTCCTCTGTTGCATATAGTGTACCTCTCATGTATTAAGCAGCTGCTAGCAAAGCATTCAACATCAACAGACCTTACCAGGGTCCATATGTGACCACAGATTTTAAACACGGACATTTCCTTTTTCTTTTAAAGTTGAAGTTAAATTTGAGTAATCTGTATCTACATTATCATGTATTCACAGAGCAGCCTGAAGCCAAAATAAATTTGTTTCATATTATGGGTGAAAAAATGACTTGCTCTCCGACCAGCAAAGACAGATCATTCAGCATAAATCCTTTGTGTTAAAGCCCCTGATTCTCGCTGCCAACACAGAATTTCCAATAAGAAGAAAACATACTTTCCTTTTTCTCCTCATTCTCACAGTTCACACAAATTTGCCTATGCATTTAAAAGTATTTCTATTTCAGTATTCAAAAAGCAAAGATTAAGCAGATAGGTGTTGCAGCAGGCTCCTGTAGTCGTGAAAAAGTCTGGACTGGAATCACCTTACATAGTTATACTGGGATATTGGGGCAAATTCAGTTACCTCCAAGTCCATCCTGCCCATGAGAGAGATGCATAAATATCTGAGTAAGAATTCAGGGAGCTGATGTACCCACTGAGAAGGGTGGTACCAAGTGGTTTATCATACATCTGTCCAAGAGTATCTTCAGTTATGGGTCTGAAAAAATGTATGAGGGACTGCACTAACACGGAGGTGACAAAGATACTGTTCAACTAGTTAGAGAAAGACAGTAAAGTATGACAAGTCTCAGAATTGACTGCTCTTCAGTGTTGCTTTTCCTCTGATAAAACTTGTAAGAAAATACTTTCCTTGGTCTGAGGCAGAAATCCTGGATCCACGTCCATGAGAAAGGACTCACAATGTCACTCAGTCCTGCCATTAAAACCAATTAAAATTCTTTCATAGGGAAACCAACTCTGACTTGTTTCTATGGTTTGTTTGTTTTGTTTTTGTTGGGGTTTTTTTGTTTGTTTGTTTGTTTTTTGTTTTTTTTTTTTTTCTTTCAGATTGTTATTATAAGTAATACAAGGGAAAACAAAGTTTTTAATTTGTGCAAATGCTTTGACAAAGTTGTGCTTCATTCTTGTATAAATATTGCTCCTGTAACATTGCCAAGGAATGACCTTGGCTGTCTGCAGCCAAAAAACCCTGACTTGCTCCTATCCGCGTCCATATGACCTACGTATAATTCATTATTTGCAGTTGGCATTCCAGCTCATCAAAAATTATCTATTAGTACCTCCTGACTGGGAATCCAGACTGCCATTCCCTGACTTCTGTGTAGCTCTTCAGGGGTGGCCATGGCAAGTTTTGCAGAAAAAATACTCTTATTAGACAAACTGACAAAGCTGGGGAGAAAGGGCAAGCTTTCAAACAAGCAATTCCTTTCTGAACATTTGGACTTGCATGACTGGATGCTTATCTGTTCTTTTACAGTAATCCAATAAAAGATAAACTCTCTCCCCCTAAAAGCTATTACCTCATTTAAACCCTAGGCCATCATGGCTAAAATACCGTGGCTAGCTATAAAGATGATGATGGAGACAAGAAGAAGGGAATCTGTTTAACTAAAGAGGGATAACTTGATACAGAATGAACAGAAATGTTATAGGTCTATGGCGTAATCTGGCTGTATTCCTCATTTCAGCTTCTCCAGTTGGTTGCAGCCTGCATTCAAGTGGGGAATGGAGAGGAACTCCAGGCAAAATGCAGTCAAAGGTGGTATCTGTAGGATGTCTCTTGGCTCTGAAGATTCCATTGAATCTGTAGCTCCCGTATCTCATTTGATACGGAACCCTAACTGCTAGGCACAAGGCTTTTCCCAATGCCTCTGGAAACGTTTCAAGTGAGGCTTCAATTAACCTTCACAAAAAGTGATGTGAGAATAAACAAAAATTAGGTGGTTTTGAAAAACACATGCTGAAGCTTGAAAACCTGCAGGCATTTTATGACTCTGCCATTTCATAACCCATGAACTTGAAGATTTGAAGATAAAATTACAGATGGAGTTGAATTTAAAAATCTCATAGGACCAGCTCCTTGATTTTGATGAGGTCTTGACCCAGATTAGACTTTTCATTCCAAGATAGTGCTTAGTTATATTCCATTCTGAAATACAGAAGGCCACGTGTATGGTGAACTGCTGAAGACCTACCTACTATTTTCCTGGGGAGGAGAACTACCTTCCATTACACATAAGCGGGCTAAGAAGAAACCTCCAATAAAGCATAAAAATCTTCTAAATTCTGCTCCCGAGTCTGCACTGCAAGCATGACTTGGACCATTCTCCAGCTCATGTCTCAGCTCATCTTTTATCACTTTTATACAAGATGCTTTTGTACAGCAGATACATGCAGGTGGTTCATTACTCATACAGATATCTGCAGATGATTTTGTGATCATAAAATCTTGAACACAAAAAGTTGCTGAACATGATTTCTGGTGCCAAGGAAGGTAAATGCTGGGGAGCACTGTCTGCCAAGGAATTTTTAGCTGCCTTGTGATAGCAAATTCTTTTAGTATATCTGTTAAATAAGTCAATAGACTTTTTAATGAGCAGAGCTGGAATTGCAGCATCTTCCTGCACAGAAAAGACTGTGGGCACATAATGATGTGGGGTTTTTTTACAAATCTCTTTTGTTGTCTAGGTATAGGAAAAAAATCTAGTTACGGTTCACTGTAACGCTAGATGTAAAACTCCTGAGTTATTTACAAATTCTGGTAGTCAGAACTACAGCTCAGAGAAAGAGAGAGAGAGGGAGATCTATTTATAATGGAAATCCACAGGATATGTGGACTTGAAAGAGAAAATCTTATTTTAAAAGACAAGGTATGGTAGTTAAAATGCCTAATTATTTCTTTGTTTTCATATGTAACCTGGTCTCACTCATGAGCGCTGTGATAACCCAAAGAATAACTTCTCAAATGCCAAGAAGACAGAAGACTACATTGCTATTGTCCTTTAACTGATTTTCCATAGTAGTTGTCATTTTCTGCAGAAGCAGGAGAGCAAACACAGGTCTCCATCCCATAATCACTTTCATGAATCACACGTATAATTTTCTCATGCTAACTGTAGTTCAGGGAAATGAGAGAACTGAAATTGTCAGGTTAAATAAGTTAACTTTTCTCAGGTTAAAGCGAAGCATAGGGAATGTCTTCATATGAATTAAAAAGTTCATATCTGTGTATAATAGTCTAGAGCAAGTACTGCATATATACAAATACAAAAAAAAGCAATGTGAGATTTTAATTGTCTGTATAATCTAAATATTTCTGTGTCCTGTAAGTGACTTCATTTTTTAGACTTGCCCCTCACCATCTGCTGTGGACACCTCCTCCATCACTGACCAGTAAAGATTAACACTTGTTTGGATTGAGGTGACAAAAAATACAGAAGTTTCACACTGAGAAATGTATTCTGGTACTGGAAACAACCCAATCTAGTGAAAGATGTGGCCTTTCTGATTATGCATTATTTTTAGAGACCTTTTCAAACCCTTATTTATGAGTGTACCTTCTCCTGAAAAACCCCCAACACGGAGACAGTAGATCTGTTCCCCCAAATGGTTCAATGTACTACTCTACATTCTACATATCTCTTTGCCATTGAAAGCATTTGCTAGGGAAACCTAGTATAATTTTAGTGAGAAAACTATGATGACAAGCTTTAAGTGTGGGCCAGGACTTATCTCCAAGTTATCAGTAGACGTCACTATGGCAAACCAATTGAAATAGTTAAATTATTCTAGTTTTTAAGGTCAGGAAACGGTGAAACAGTGAAACTGTTGCAGGAAAGCATATTTTACATAAAGCTGTTCTCAGCCCTGAACCAAAAACACTGAGAATAGCCTGGAGGAGATCAGCACCTTTCATCCAGTTCCAAGAGAGTCTGGAAACACTCATTTAAATTTGTTAACCATCCTTTAACCTTTTATCCCGTTTCTTTCCATCTACCGTGGTCTCTCCTTCCTGTTTATTAGTTTATATCCTTTTAATAAAAGGGGGAGACCGCTGTGATGACTTTCCCCAGCCTCAGTTTGATGATGGGTTTGCTACAGTCAGGAGCACATCGCTGCGAGCTGCCGCTATTACTCCTCTCGTTGACATGGTGACCTGCTAGATGATCTCTCAATAGGTATGAAATCCCCTCGTGTCATGCTCATTGCCTATACTTGCTGCCCCGTGATCAGGATCCTGACTTTGCTTCCTCTTCCCTAGTGCAGCCTAGATAACCAGTCTTTAGACAGGGCTTTTATTGCCTCAGAAAAAAATAAAAATGCAAAAACCACAAAACTGTGGCTCCCATGCTGTCACTTTGGCTGCGCATCTCTGCACTTCCAGCTGTCTGGCCAACACCTTCTTTAACCTCTCTGCTACACTTTGCCCGTATCTCCAAAATACACTGAAATGCTTTTCCTCTCTCTTGCTTTGCAGCAGCATAACAATGGGGAGTTGTACAATTTTACAGCCTAAAAGATTCTGTCCCTGCAGGGCTGCTCAGTTAATAGGGAAAAAAGTAAAGTCAAAAAACGTAACTGGGAGTGGGACTCCTCTGCAAAGTTAAGGGATATCTGCCACATCTGTGGGCCACACGGCTAAGCACAGAGAGGGAAAGTTATCATTTCAGAGTGCTTTCCAAGTGAAAAAAACATTTTAATGTGAGTGATACGTTATTGACACTTGTATGGTATTTGCTGTCTCCAAATATTTAATTTTAATAAAAAAGTGCTTGTTACTCTTAATGAACTCCTTACGTGTCAAGTCCCTTGGTTTACAATTAGTAAACAAGAAAAAGGTGAAGAGTAAAATTCAGTCTTGTCATTTCTTGAGCTCCTGGTGAATGAGGAGGATGCAGCAGCCACGGAGAAATGGCTGGACTGGTGCAGCAGCTCCGTCCCATCTCCAGCTCTGGCACCACCTGAGTTAGTAACTGGTCTAAGCACAGGAAACAAGCTGCAAAACAATACAGAAAATGGAATAAATTTTGGTGGTTTTGTAAGTGTGCTTTGCCAGGCTAACAGAGGTAAAAATTCATTGAAAAGTGGCACGATATTTGAGTGCTAAATTGTAACTGGATATACAAGAAGCACTTAGCTTTTGAGAAAGAGATGCCATCTCTTACATAGCCCCTGCTCTTAGTTAACCAGCTTTTTAAGCATGCTGATGTTGTTGCTCTTGTTAATGCATTTTAATTCTACTCTTAATGTTTTTGCACTCTCATGCATAGCCAAGGACATTGCCCTGAAGAACTGTTCACTGGGAAAGGGTGCAAGAAGCCAAGCTGACGACGGGAGGGGGAGCACAGCTTCTGTGTAGAATCAAGTAAACAGCAATAATGCCACATACCCTGTAATTGCCACTGCTCCCTCTTTGCACTCCTTGTCTGTGCGGGCTGGATGCATTCAGCAGGTAGAAAAGAAAAAGAGGGGAAGCAAAGGGAAATACCTGCTCTGACAACTGCCCATCTTCCCTGCCACCCACTTATCACCTAACTACATCCAACAAGATGGCAAAAATTGGCGGGGGCAGAAGGTTCAGAGAGCTGTGGGGCTGGACTTGGAGTGGGATGGGAGAATTCAGCCCCAGTTTGTTACCTCTTCTTATGGGACCAGTCGGGGGTCAGCGGCTGTCGGGTCCCCGGGGTGAGTGGTGGGCTGTGCAGCGAGAAGCACCAAGAGACAGATGTGCCTCCATCCTGCCGGAGCAACATTCCCAGGAGGAGAACAGCTCTGGCGCAGAAAGCCAGCGGTTTCCTATCGAGCTGGGACAGGGAAGTGCTTTTAAAGAGGGTCATTGCCATCACGACTGATTTCAGTTCGTAGAAGGAAAGCAGCTTGTCTTCCCCAAACAGACTTTCGAAGGTTGCTCCTGGGTCAGCACAGGCTCGTTTGCAGTGGATCAAAGAGCACCGTATGCAGGCCTACTTACAATTAAAGACCTGCAATTTCCTACATATGTATTCTTAAAACATCTGTCAGCATAATTGCAGTACACCATTTAAACAGCTTAATGTGAGGCAGGCATTCGTTTTCACTGGGAGATTGCTTTTAACAACACGGTGTACAGTAGAGTTTGCAGATAAGGCCAGAAGTGCACCTAATTATCTCTTTGCTAGTAGCTACTGTACTTAAACTTACATTTTCATAGCGGCACACCAGGCTTTCTGTTTTGCTTCATGATGACTCCTATTCCTCTTAATGTTTAATTCTCCATGCACCACTTTAAAAATTAAGGATACCGCCCCAAGCCTGAGCTCCGTCTATCCAATTAACCACAAAGAATGCTATAGAGCTCATTGCCATTTCCTTATGTCTTCCTTCTTCATTGCTTTGATGCGTGCTGATAGAACTCTTTTGTTAGCTGAGGAGTATATTTAGTATCTCTTTTGCAGGGATTGTTCTATTTTCTGCCAAAACACAGGCCACGGTGTCTGTAGTGTGGCAAAGGGTATTCAGAAGGAGATTGAATGTAATTCCTGGCTGCACTTACAGCTCCCGTTTCTGCAGAGTTTGACTTTCTCCGAGACTTTCAGCAAGGCAGAGTTGTGGGCAACTATTTGATGTCTGAGACATGGTTGTCACCTGGAGGATTTTTCAGCCTGGAAAAAGAGATTAAGGAATCAAATTAAGGATCTCTAAAACTCTGAGCTGTTTTCCAGGGACTTTTTATTTTTAACTGGTTTTCTGTTCTCTTTCCTGCTTGCCTGAAGTGTCACCCCATCTCAACTGGGGTGTTTGTAACCTCATGAAAAAAATTGTAGCTTCATAGAACTGATCTGAGGTGCCTTTACAATGTAACGACCCAAAGCTAGGGAGCCACCTGGGATCATTTTGGGGGCAAAGGACCCAAAGATAAGACCTTTCTCAAGATAGGAGTCCAGTTTTCACACCATATAAAAAGACTGGAAAGATCTATTGGATAAACTGGGTGATCCCATGAAAGTGGGAGGGTCTGGAGTTTCTCCCTTTGCTGGAGAAAGCACTGCTACTCTTAAAAATAAAAAGCAGAACTGTGAATGTTTCTGCCATCACACAAAATCTGCAACTTTTTTTTTTTTTTTTTTTTTTTTAACACAAGGAACAGCCAGAAAGAGAAAAGCAGCTGCCTAAATAAGGAACTGGCTTAAGAAGAAAACGTTTATGAACTTGCAGGAAGAGGTCAAATCTTGGGGAAGAAGAAACAGAGAGACTTAGAAGTTGGAGATGCTGGATGTTAATATGATTGAGAGTGGAGAAAGAGAAATCACGAAATCAGTACTTGCAAACAGCAAAATGGAATTACCCAGAGAGGTTAGAAAGAGAGGACACAGATGGGCAGAAAAGCAAGGCTGCTCACATTTTGAGGCTCCTTCCCTGCTGTTTGCCTGCTAGGTGGTGAGTGCTAGAGGAACAAAATGTTGGTATTGCTGCTTTCCAAAGGGATGAGCCCATCATGATCCTCAGCACCTCCCTCTGCCCAGGAAGCACAGGAGCTTTGGTTTGGATTTACAGATTTTTTAGTCTCTCATGATAACAACATTCAGTAACAGATGATCCCCCGAGTGACTGCATAAGCTTCCTGGGATAAGTCTTCGCTTGCATATGCCTTCCTGTGTCACAGCCGAATTCTCATCATCACGGTCATCAATTGCACAATCCAGCCCACAGAAAAGCAGTATGTGTCCAGCTGGCTTATTCCTGTTGCAAATGTGACCTGTGGGAACTCACAGATCACACGACTTCCACTGCCCCACTGACTCACAGCCCTCCTCGCCTGCGTCCGATGAGCAGTCCGGGCCACCAGCCACGTTTGGAGCAAGGGCTGCGCTGGCACCTTCTCCATCAAGTGAAGACACACTTGAGGTGGGACGTGGGAAACCTCCCCAAGACCTCCCAGCAGATCCCTAACTGCACCTGCACAGACCCCATGGAGGAAGGCACGAGGGACCACGAGGCTGTCAGCACTGCTGCTCTTCTGGTTTGCAATACACACCATGTCCCAGTGGGCCAGATTTTGTCCTTAGTGAATCCTTATGGTCACACTCAGGCCACCTGCTGGGTGACTATCCCATGGCATTGAAGGCTGGAAGAGGGAAAAATGGGCAGCTCAATCCTGATGCCAGGTGTCCAACATCTCTTGATGCTCGGGAGGGAGGAGCTGCCACACCACTTACACCCCCTGGCAAAGGGGATGCTCTGATCAGTGTCAGGTGATGAGCATTCACCCAAGACTTTAGGTTTAGGCTTATTTCAGAGTCAATGGGGAGAAATGGATTGCAGAAATGGCCCCAGGGCCTCTATAGAGAGCTTAGAGAATGAGCCTAAATACAGATAAATAAATTCTAGATGTTTGAAGTTAAATAATGCATGTGTTGCTCTCACAGGATGTGCTTTGAGTATGACCCATTGTGTTTGGTTTGTCCCCACCCACCAAAGCCTGAGAATGCATATTAAGGATTAATTCCTCCCTTGAATATCAGAATTGCATCCTAGTAGTCATACTGATAATATTTCTACACAGCCTTACACAAAGTAAATAACAATGTACTATATTTCACTGAAGTATTTGGACTATCAGAAATGACACTCATCTGTGTCTGATGGTAAGCCATATTTCAGTGTGTTCTTCTGAATAATGGAATAGAAATAGACTATATTTTTGTACTAATCAAATTGGGAGGCATTTTTATCCAATTATTTTTTGCCTGTAAGACCAGTGAAAGCTAGAAAGCACATACATTTATCTAAATAACTGTAGTTGCATTTTGTGTGGATTCTGTTTGGAAGCAGATGGTTATGAAGACAAGTCCTGGCAAGTATTTTAAAATAATATAATAAATACCGTATAAATAAGACATGCCTAATGTCTTACTGTATTCCTGCAAGATCTGAGTTCTGTTGTGGTTAAAACTAGAGGAAAACAGAATTCTGCAAAAGAAAGATAATGTGTCTTCTTCCTTTCCTACTATAATTGGAGGCAGAAGCTATTTTAAAAGCAGCTTTTCTTTTTACTAATTCATTAAACATGAATTCTCTCTAAAAATATTTCTCTATGTCAATTAACACATAATAAAATGGAATATTCTACAGCTATGAGTCCAGTTCCTGCTTCCAGGAAAGAAACTTAATAGTTTCAACACAGATCTGGGCTTTAAGTGTCCTGGATCTGCTTCTGTGCCTACTTCTGTCCTACTGTGTGACCTTAGATAAATCAATCTCTGAAACTCAGGTATCCTTCTTGGAAAATGAAGATAATGTTCTTCTACCTCACAGGGAAGTTGAGACCTTTAACCAAGCAGTCTGAGTTGATATCGGTTTGAAGAACAGCAAAGAAATACCAAGAAAAGAACAAGTTCCATTCTTCAGACTCTAGCTTTGACCTCGATATCTAAGAAATGCAGAAGGGAAACTTTGTTTGCAAAAGCAGAAAAATGCATACACACCAGTAGACTATGTAGTTTCAGCATTATAAAATGTTAACATTTTTAAAGATAACATCCTTTGCCGATGTTTTTTTGTTCCATGAATCACATTTTTAAAGGCATACTCACTAGTATTGTAAAATAACTTGGTTCTACTTGCACGGTTTTGTTCAGTTATATAGGAAGAGAAAATTAGCATCCATCAATCTTTCTCAGCTATCTTTGATATGGGAGCTGCAGAGATCTGGAGGGTGTGCCACCTACATGCTGCTATAGTAGGAGCAATGCTCGGTTTTGCTAGGGATCTGGGGTTTTCATCATTAGACAAGACAATATTAGCAAATTACTTTAAAGATCCTTAAGGCTAAGCCTGTTGCCCTTTCGCCTATCCTCACTGGTGTCACCTAATAGAATACTGACCCTTTGCTTCGAGTGACATGATGGCTGCACAGTGGCCAGCCAAATTACAGCAGCACCAGGACACTGGTACAAACCTTAAAAGAATAAATATTTGTCACTCACTAAGCAGAAGATACTGATGGACATTAGAGCAAAAGTGTTCCTCAGTGAATGTGGGCATGGTGGGGAAGGCAAAGGCATGCAGAGGGAATGGGGAGGTGGTGTAGGCTGATGTCTCCGCCGCCAAGCAGCCAGGGACAGAGCAAAAGTTTAATACTTCTCTGCTACGGAGAAGAGGCATCGACTGTGATGGGATTAAGCAGCACACTGAAAAGGAGAACCTGGGTGCAGGGAAGGGTCATGAGAGAGACTGCTGCAGCTGGGAAGAAGCCCTGAGCAGAGGATGAGAAGCGTGAGAGGAGGAGGGACTAGGTGCCACAAACATATGCAGCAGCTAAATTTATATTTGGGTCAGTTTTGCTTAGGGAATGAGATGACCCTCGGATGGACGTTGTTAGCAGAAATCTAGGTATGCATGTCTTACACAAGGGAAGATGGAGAACAAGAACAATTTGGGAACAATTGCTTGAGGACTCTGATCTATCCAGGGGAATTGTACCTGCAAGAGTTTTTTATGTTATTGTGCAACAGTTTATTACAAAAATTCTTCTAGGTAACTTTGACCATATGTGGAAACTGATCAGTAGGATATTTTATCAGAAAAAAAAAAAATCAATAATTTTGTCTGGCAAATATTATTAGAAATGAAAACATATCGTAATATGTGATATTGCAGTGAACCATTGGATTATGTTAACCCAGTCAATGATTCCATCCGGGAAGTGGTTAACACAGCTCACAGACATGGAGATTGGCTACATCAGTGCCTGGCTGGCCAGAGGGTGAGCTCTGATACCAGTTTACACTGGTTAGGACATAACTGGCTCTCCCAGTAAACAGTTAGATAATATAGTAAAGATTTCTGAACATGGTAACCTCTTTCCTTTTGGCAGACTTACATTCATTCCTCTTTCTGACCAGTCCAGAGAGATTTTATTCGTGACCACAAGTTTCACATTAAGTACTGGAAATTATTGGATTACAGCACTGCAGTATGAAAGGTCAGCCACAGAGTAGACTCTGAGCAACTCTGTTTTTGTTGTATGTCTACATAAGGATGGATAATCAGATAATTGTTGCATGTGCCAGTTTTCTACTGATTTGTATTCTAGCAGTTCAGAGATATCTGTGTAGATTAGAGCAATATTCTAGTGCTCTTGAGAAAGCACTTAAATAAGCCCTTTCTCTAAAGTGCACCTAATATTTCCATGCAATTTTCCTTTGGGTCTGAAATGTTCTGTGGCTGCAGAGGTTTTCTTGGAAGGCTAAAGGGGAAAGTAAATTTAATTTGACTATTTCTTAGTTACCTGACCTTTCATATTCTGTGGCATTGGGATTTTCCAATAGTCTAGGATCTTAATTGGCTTATTCTCTCATAATTACCTTTTTTCTTTCTTAATCCTCCTACAATCTCTTCAGTTGATTCCTGAGAACTAGAATTGAGGTCCACAGAAAAAAAAAAAAAAAAATGGGATAAGACCTTCAGCCAGGGTAACTCATGGTGTCATTGCTGACTTCATTCTAGTCCAGTATTAAAGTAAAATGTAAAATACTGAAAATTCAGATGAAAAACTACAAGTATCATGATTTTTATATATTTTTACTTTAAAATTCATTGATGGGCAGGGATGGCCTGTACATTTCCTTTGTTTCCCAAATTCATTGTTATTATAGAAACAGATAAAAAAAAAAAAAAAAAAAAAAGACAGGGTGGTTTTATTTTTATCTTTGTGTGGAGTAATAGTTTATCATATACTCCAATGGCCTTTCTGTTGTAGCCACAACTTACTTAAACTGTACAGAGGGTAAAACTCATTAATTTTTTACTTAACTGTGCCTTTTATCTTGCTAGTTTTCACAAGCTGTTTGTTCATTTCTGAGATAGCTTCCTCCTATGAAGCAGATTTTTTATTTTTACCCCAGAAGTTAAACTCCCATTCCAACTATAGATAGTTTTATTTCATATGCTAAATTGTCACAATCAAAGGCAGAATCTCTGCTGAACAGGTCTGGAAACATCTGGCTCTTTTCTTTTGACTTTTGAGTCTAATTATCTCAGTGCAGATTGTGATTTCTGGATATGAAATTACGCTGCCCAGCCGCAGCAGTCTTGGAGAGTTTGGGGTTTGGTTTTTTTTTGTTTTTTTTTTTTTTTTTTCCCCCTCCCCCTTTGTAACTATTTTCCTCACAGCCTTAAATCATGCTGAAATGGAAACAGTAAAAATATGTACCCAGAGAGCAGTCCACATGTGCTGGCACTTTGAAACACCACCACAGGAATTTCTTCCTGCGTGTTACAAGAACCGGCCGCTTTGTGCAGCAAGCAGGGAGCGTGGAGGGCTCGGGTATTGCGAACAGCCACGGAAAAGCTGCAGTCGTGGGGAGACTCTGCCATCGAGCCAGTCTGTACCAGCAAGGGGTAGATGTGAACGCAGGGATGTGAACCTCCTGGTGCTGAGGGTTTAATTCTGCAAAGGTCTGCACTGTGCTGGATGGAGCGATTCCGATCTGCTGCATCCATGGTGGTCAGGGGGACTTGGAAAGTCCGGGTCTGATTCCCTGCTTGCTGCCTTTGAGTTTGTCACCCAAGTCCAGATCTGTAAAGCAGTGGCCACAGATCTCACGAGAGAGAGCTTGATCTCTCTGTGATTCACCCCCTGTCCATAAAATAAGGGCCAGGAGCTATGTGACAGAAGTATAGTAAAAGCCTGTGACACTGAGGTAGCACAGTTGAAAAAAAACATGGCTAGAAAGCACAAAAGGAGGTAGAAACAAATTCCTGTATTAAACTGGGGGTCGGGGAGGATGTCATGGTCTCCAGTTTCATCTGCTGATGAAACCATCGCTGCTGTCATCTTCGTTAGGGGAGTGTTGCTTAACTTTAGCTGTCTGTTTCGAGGACAGATGCTTTGCTTGGCAGCATTGCCCCCAGAAAATTCAAAGAGAATGGATTGCAAATGTGTCAGCTTTGGAGAGACCAGGCTTGCTTTTTTTTTCCCTCTCTTTTTTCCCCAAAAAGGAGCAGAAGTGCTGAAGGGCAAGACCCAGGAACAGAAACTGTTCCTTTGTCATGTACAGACAGTCCCACCCTGCTCTGCTCCAGCTTCAGACCCACACCCGTACCTCTCCTCCTTCCCTGGCCTTTCTCTCTGCCAAGTAGTGTCTAGCACTGACAAAGGAAAAAAAGGAAAACAACAGCACTGAATCACAGTGAACCAACCAATCTTTCCATACAGCTTGGAAAAGTCCAGGGAGAGACTGCTCTTACTCTGTTTTCAAACAGGAGTGCAGATGTGAAGGTGAGGACCAGGTGAGAGTAAAGATTCAGAAGATGGGAAGGAAATCCTGAAGGAAGAAAGGATTTGCTTCCAGTGGACAATCCAAATAATGTGGTAGATGGAGGGACAGTCAGGGCAGGGGTTTCCCAACTTCAGCAAGGTTTTCCAGAGATAAGAGCATTTCTTGGACAGAGGCGCATACCAGTGACACTCATTATTCTAGTCAACAGATATCTGACATTTTTCTGCACCACTTGATTTATATATCCCAAATTATATCCTGGGAACCAGAAAAGGCTTTCTACCATGGAAATAAAAAATAATAAATGCTAATAAAGAATTAAGTTAGTTGCAAAGCCAGCTTTCTTTGTAAATGACAGATGGTGCTTGGTTGTAAAGGGTGAGGGAAGTCATCCATTAGCGCTACTTCTTATACTGCGTTCTTTGTTTTAATTATGTAAATGCACTCAGACACCACGACACAGATGCAGGCTTATGGGAGAAACTATTATATCTTCACTATTTTACTAATGTTCACGGTCACTCTTTAAGATATTAAAAAGCCTGAATCAGAAGCACTTTATAGGAATGCAGACGTAAGCATAACGGAAAGGACACCGCCCTGGTGGGACCTGGCATATCAAGGCATTGTGTTGCCTTCAGTTTGTACATGGAATTTGCATATGTGCTCTACTGTTGATAGATGACAGTGGAGAACATATACATAAACCTTTTTTTAATCCCGTGTGCTATTTAAGGAAGTCACTAGCAGTGTTATGTGACGTCATCCATACCTTCCAAGTGACTCTGGAGACACTGTAGTGTTTTTACTAAACTCTGAGTATTTTTGGGGCCCCTCTGGAGCCACTAAGGCAAGGTCAGATTGCTTTGCCACAGCTCCACACGTTGAGATGTGCAGTTCCCAGGCGCTGTGCGCATAACCTGAGACCAGGAGTCAAAGCTCCTTTATTTCTTCCTCTCCCCAACACACTCCCCCAACCTCCATATGCATCTCCTTGTTTATACAGCATGTCATTTCAGGCTCAAATATGCCTCCCTTGGGCTTACATCAAAGTCTTATATTCACTCATACAACATACATGGCTCTCCTGCTAGCCCTGCCTGTGAGCAACTGCCTGGGGAGCTAACCACAGCTCTGGTTGTGATTTTGGAAAGAGGAGATCCCATCTTCTATGTGGCTTAACATTGCTATGTTTGGAATTTTCATTTAAGCTGTACAATTGTAGGAGGCCCCATAATACTTTGGACACACAGTTTAGGATTTTCCTTTCAATGAAATTTTGGGTCATCTTTAAAGACAAGTTAATTAATCATAGTTTAAATCAGAGACTGTCTTCAGCAGGTCTCAAATACAGAGCAGTGGTATCCACGTGTCATTTTGTGACCCTTCTTTGCAGATCAAATCCTGCTTTCTCCATTGTAGCTGTCTGTGGCTTCGCTGACAGATACTTCGAGTGGAAGTCAGCTCGGAGGTCTGCTGGTAAGGAGTAAGGGAGGAGGCTTTAGCATGAAGACTGTAACTGCTTTTTCTTAATCTTTGAATACCCTCCATCCTGTCAGCACATGGATGAGTTGCACATTTCAGTTGTGATTGTACCTGCCGAACTCTGCATTACGGACAGTTTGTAGACGCCTGAATTCACTGGCTGGAAGCACACCCAACATACCTTAGGTCGGCAACTTGTTAAGGTTTGTGACTTTCTGGAGAGGCCAAGTGCTGTGTCACCACTTCCCAGGAGCTGAAGTTGTGCACCAGGGAGAATAAAGGTGAAGGGAACCACAGTGGCGTTATTAAAAAAGCAAGCCCTGACTCAAATGTCCTTCTCCACTTACGTTCTGTTACTTAGATCATCTTTGTGGAAATAAACTCTCTGCATATTTACTTAATTAAAAATTCATCAATTATTTTTCCTCTCAAAGGACAAGTTGTGGAATGCTTGTGCAGAAGAATTAATACTAAAGAGGGTTAAGGTGACATATGTTCACAGGGGAAGCCACATTTGGTTGCTGGTAGGCTAGAGGGATTTTGAAGTGTTGGATCCCTCAAACGCCCATGCCTTGCTGAGGATCATTCCCTGGTACAAGGAACAGCAAATGATACAGTTTTCAGATCATTAGTCAATGGTGACGTGCAACAGACTGTCCTTCCATCGCATGCTGACTTTCTGCACTGTCCAACATTGACGGTGGTGTCTCCACCCCCACACTTTTGAGGCTCTGATTCTCCTCTCCCCTCACAAAATTAACTTATAGGGTAACTGAATGGAGATGAACAAACCACGTCTGCAGAGGATGAGGACGAGAATGAAGATGAGGACAAGGGGAACTCATCCCCCAGCTGCAGGGATGCATGAGTCCCAATAGCCATGGTGCTCCAAGCAGAGGTGGGAAGAACAGAGATGTAGCAAGTGGCCCATCTCTGGCCAAGTCTCATCTCTCCCCCAACAGCTGCTGCTTTACAGGCAAGAAAGAAGCTTCCAGGGATGTTTAGCTATCAGGACTCTGTGCTGGCTCCACATTTTTTTTCCCATGGTACCTTCTCCATGCCAAGTACCACAGCCATCGACACTCTGCTGTGCATGATTATACAGCCAAGCTGAGAGGAGGCTTAAGAATAATGGACAGGAGACCTATGGTATTTCAGAACACCTCAGTGTCAATCCCAAATGATGTTTGGTGAGGTTCTTGCTGTGAAATAATTTCCCGAGACAGGTGTCTTAAGTTACAAGACACTCAGTGTTTGGGTATAGGCCTCTAACAGAAGGACTCAAATCAATAAAAGAAACCACTTCATTACTCACCATATAAAAATACAAATACCAATTTAGCCCATGGGTAAGCCCTTGAACTCCTATGCGAATTAATTAATAAGCTCTTATTGCCTGCTCCTTTCATAATTTCAGCCACTTACACTAATCTCATAAAGTCGTCATCATTACTGTCACAGGGTTTCTGCTTAGCAAATAATGCTCTCCCACTGACTGTCCCTTACCACTGCCCCTGATTTTCCACAAAAAGTTGAAGAAGGTATTGTAAGTGGGCACTGGTCCATCAGAACTGCAGGAAGAGTGTAAAGTAAAATCAGCAGAGTATCTCACATCTTGCAGCCGAAACCAGTGGCTTAACCAACTCAGCTGCTCAGGTATCCCAGAGAAAGCCAGAAGTTTAAAGACCAAGAAGGATATGATGATTTTCTGTAAAAATCATCTGGGCGTAACCAGAAAAATTATTTGAGTGGAAGGGTAGTACAAGGCCAAATGGAGGGAGAGAGAGAGAAAGAGAGAGAGACGTCTTGAGTACATCTGTGTGGAATCAGAAGGTCTCTAATCACTGTACTGAATTTTAGAAACCCTCCATCAAACACTGTAATGGAAGAAGGAACCTAAACTGTTTTAAGATGAATTTTTGCAGCTGAGGGGGTCTGGTATCAGACAGAAGGAATCCCCAAGTTAGGAATTAAAGGCTTTGAAAGATGGTTTTCCCCACAAGGAACTGAAAGGAGACTTTTTGAGTAGTTGTTGATGGAGTTTGACTGAACCATATTTAGGCTATTAATTAATTCTGTTTTTCTGACCACCGGTTGCTTGAAAGACCACAAGGACTTTTTGACTTGGAGAGGTTTTTCTCCAAATCAGCAGAAACTGGTCACACTTTGAGCTGGGATATTTGGGGAGGTGCGATGCCATTCTAGTTGTATTCAGAAACATTTTCAGGATGCAAATAGTGTGGACGGTCAAAGCTACCCAGCCATCAAATCTCAGCTCAGGAAGGAGCATCCCTTTAGCTCCGCCTGGCAGGGACTGCCTGGGAGGGAAAGAGGTCCATGTTGAATATCACATGGACACCTCACACCACAACTTCTTGGCTATTGCAGGCATCTTGGAACACTACTGTTGTCCTTGTCCTCTTCCTTTGGTATGTTGGCATTTAAATGGCTTTAAGGTTTTTTTAATTGATCATAATGATTTTTTTGATAGGGCCTTAGAATGCTCACAGAAAGTCTAATTTCCAGCTCCTCTACATTCCACTGTAGGTGAAATCGCCTGCAGCAGACTAGCCACTGAAAGACAAATGTTTTAATTATGTCAATTTTATGATGCACTTTATTTAAAAGAGTCTTTTATTTTCATTTGGCACCCACGAATTTTACTATTACATTCATCTTACAAGAAATAAGTAGCACTTGCAAGAGCTCAGAATTTTAATTATCTGTTGCTCTATAAAGACTATCCCAAGACAGAGCAAATCCATGGGGAAAAGATACAAAGAAAGAGAAGTAACATTACATTATTAAAAAAAGAAAAAGCTACTTTAGCCATTATTTGTTCTTTTTTCTTTGGAACGATTAATCTCTGTAGAGCTGTGCCACCATGCTAATAAGTTTCTGGGAGAGGACTTGACAAATCTGAAATGAATTCGAGGCCTCAGATAATGAAAAAGTCTGCAGGATCATTTGGTTACAAAAAAAAAAAAAAAAAAAAAAAAAGAAAAAACAAACCAAAACTTTTTAAAAAGCTTCTTAGAATAATTTGTTTTTTAAAAAGCCACAGAGAAGTCAGACCTGCCCTCAATGAGGTTAGACTAAAGACTATTTATAGAATTTCCATGAGACTTTGTATGGGTTGCTAAAAGTTCATTGCAGGGAGTAACTGCTCCTTTCAGCTTCCAGCCTTCTTAAAAATCTCAAATTATTAAACTTTTGGAAATAACAGGCTTTCACTTATTTTTACAGTTTGCACTCTTCAAACTTGACAAAGGTGAAACGATAATGTAAATTACTATCTGCATATATAAAGCTCACAGCTGACTGACATCACTAAAACATGATATTGTTATAAGATAAAGTATAATTAGAACATTTATTATTTTCTATGATCTTAAATTGCCTACAGTTTGTTTGTTTAATATATAACTGAATTAAATTGTACCTTGCTGCAAGCAAAACAGTATAAGCAATTGAATGTGGGACAGAACATGGTCAGTGTTAGAAGATCAACATTTAAGAGTAGAAGCCTACTATTAGATATGCTGTCACTGAAAAATCTGTTGAAAGTAAGTTTTCAAAACCCGTTGTGTAAAGAATTGACCTTGAGGTGCTCCAAAGGAATAAAGAAAATATGAAAATTGATAAAAGTTTGTCTCTCATCTTTGATGTGCATAATTGGTAATTGTGCATTCTCCTGCTCTAATCTGTATTTACTCTATTTACAATCAAGGGCTCCTTCATGTAATCTTACTGCTAATTTCAATCTGTTAATGCAGTTCATACCACTACTTTATTGCTTTTATTCCTGGTCCATATGAAGGCCAGTCATTTGAACCCTTTAGGATTTATACATGTCTTCCTAGAAAACTTCAGAGATGCGCAATGTTTGATAAAATAGCTTAGTTGTCTTTTCAACTTCTAATAAAATGATTTGTACCTCCAAAGTACATTTTTATTTTCACAGCAGAGGCTTATTTTGGCTCTTGAGTTTTGAATACAACATGCCAGATACCCTGTGTTTTCATAATACCAGTTAAAAAAAAACATACATTTTAAACATTTTTCAGCAACCAAGTGTGAAAAGTTGAAGGAATCTGTTAACATATTGATTGCTTTGAGCACTGCTTTAAATTAGCTTTCTGTTCCTCTCCATATGGTTTTCCATTAAATTTAAATAAATTAAAGTTCAATTATCTGGAAGAGAGGTACAGAGTCCTCCTCAAGTTGCCGGATGAATTACCACTCAACCTTCTCTGTCAGGAATTCATCTGAACGTCTGCCTTTGGGTATTGTGGATGCCACTGCAACCTACCACTTTTTCTTTCAGAGAAGATTTCAATGCAGGTGCCAGCACACTAGCACACTTTCAGAAATAGCCCTGCAATTGGAAATTACTTTCTCTCTGCACTATTATATGAGTCATGCCTGTTAAAAAAAAAAAAAAAAAAAAAAGAAAAAAAGAAGTTCATCAACTGGAGAGACTCTGCGTTGACACACACAACAGTTTTCAGTCTGCAGAGATGCAGCAGACATAAACAGGAGGATATGCCACAGATGGTGTCTTTCATTCTGGGAAAAAAAAAAAAAAAAAAAAGCTTGTATCTGCCCGTTGGATGCTCAGCATGCAGAAGGGGGGGGAAGGAGAAGGGTGAACAGCACCTCCACTACTCACAGAATTGGGTCAAAACCAACCCATTCCCGTCCAAGACAGGTTTAGGGTATGTGCAGAGAAGGTGTTTTGCCAGAACTTCAGAAAAACATCTGGAGGATACAGAGCGAGCCTGGGGTGTCCTCTTTGTCACCTATTTGCCCCCTATCCTTCCAGATCCAGCCTGTAGCACAGCAGCCTTGGAAGGATGAGGAGCCGTTTGATCTCGTGAAGAAATATGGAAACATCGTTCAAAATATGTTGCTCTCATTCTCTTTTTTTCTCTTCCTTATGCAGGAGAGCATAAAACATATCCATCTTACAACTTCTGTCAGTAGCAGAGATGATCCCAGAAGGCAAAACCTCCTCGTTATAGTCTCTGCCTCAAAAGTCTCATTTGCCTCAGAAAAAAAAAAAAAAAATGCAGCTGTGAAAAGCATTATCAGAAGCAAGAATAACTTAATGGGAGAATGACTTATGAGAAGAACACTGCCTGGAGGTGCTGTGAGGTAAGCCCTATTTGCAGGAGGCTGGGTACCTGTGGTGGTGGCGAGCCCCGAGGCCAGGGTGATGGGCTGGTGGGGCAAGCTGGGCGCGTGGGCTCCATGCTGGGATGAAGCTGGGCCGTGGTGCCTGCTGTGAGCAATGGGAAGGGTGAGCTAGAAGGGCTTGGCTCTCTTTTGAAGCAAACAGCCACAAAAATAGCAGTAGAGCAAAAGAAGGCCAGCAGTAATTTTCACATAGCGGTTCTCTCTACAGTATAGATCCATAGTTACATAAAAGAAGAAGAAAACTGAATTAGGGAACACATACTTGTGGGTGTATATCATGTTGGAAGTGAGGCGCAGTCCCTCTGTATAGAGATATTTTAGATATAGATATATCTATACTGTGCTTGACATATTACTTAATTTTTAAAAAATAAGTGTCAAACCTTTGTACAAATGTATGGTGAAATTTTTGAGAGTATGAAGAGGTGCAGACTGCTCACCCCTGTGCTGCTGTGAAGTATCCATTTTCCTCTTCCTTCTGCCTATAATGGGACTCAGTCTTAAAAGTCTGCACCCTACTATAACACTTACCATACCTTCACCTCCTTGAGACTCACCTCCAGTGGCCCCAGACTGGTGTTCCTTTCACTGAGCATGCTATTCATCCCTACCAGAGACTAAACAGTTTTACTGTGTGAAAATACATTTAATGACTGAATTATTTGTTTTCAAACAACTTGCTGTGCAATTGCTCGTTTGACAAGAACCCTTGGTGCCTTGCAATTTGCTCTGCACACGTGGCAGCTCCGAAGGAGCCCTTAGCAGACAGGGGTCAATGAACAAAACACCCCTTTTAGTGAGCTTTGGCATATTCACCCCCAGACAAACCACGGAGGCTATTGTCTATTGTGTCAGGAATCTGTATTTGTATAAGAGGGAAATTATGCATAGTAATGGGTCTATCCAGTTGATAATCTCCATTTTTAAAATTCCCAGAGTATGCATTTATTTGAAGAGATAAGACAATTAGAGAGGTTTAAACTGGCTTTTATAGGACTATTAAATTTCCCAATAGCACTGTAAAAATTAATAAAATCAACTGCTGATATTGTACTATAAAATAAATGGACCTAGCATTAAGGGCTGGTTGTTTTATTTTTTTTCTTTTCCTCCAAGGTCTTGTTGCTCCTGCTGTTTCTACACCGACAGGTACAAATGGGTTTTGTTCCCTGGAATTGGTCTCACTTGCAGGAACAGGGCTGAAGCTCAGCAGCAAGGATAGCCATAGGGTGTGGGGCAGAAGGAGACACTGAATCCATGAGAATGACCAAAACCTCAGTGCTACAATAGGCACGTGTTGATTTGTCAGTCCATAAGTCAAGATAAATGACACTCAGCTTGGTTAACATTCAGCATTACAACTTCAGCTCCTCACAGCTACACAGATTTTAGTTGTGAAGGTGATTTGTCCAGCTGGGATCCATGAGGTCTTAATGTCAAAGAATGTCTCCTCAGCTGGGCTCACAGCTGTTCCCATTCTTTGCTTCTCCTGTGCCACTTAGCTCTATTTAAATTGGGTGGATGGTGGTGTGAAGATGGATGCTGGTCTTTTTGTGTACTCCTGAAAATGAAATTTTCCACTGCTGTAATATAGTGCTAAAAGTCTAACTCAGTCTTACAGAAGCAGCTTGGAGGTAGAAGCTGTCTAAATCATGCATTGCAAATTCTCCGTTACATTAATGGGGGAAAAAATCCTTTCACATTACCTCATTCAGGCTGCTTTAATCAATAGTTATCAGTCATTTCGTTTCCCTTGATAAGTGCTTCTTCCCCTGAAACCTTACTGCTTTCTACTACTGAGATGTTTTCTACCTGGACTTGGAACAGAACTTATTCCCTCCAGTATAATTTTCATTTTAACCTTTCCTCAATGGCCTAGAAATAATAGATTGCTAAAATTACTTTAATAGATTGAAAATTTAAACCTTGTAGAGATAACCACATAGACAATGTTACAATTCAATGATAAGGCAAAGAATAACAAATCTTAAAGATTACTGAACTAAGACTTACATTTTAAGGCTGCTGAAATACTGGGTATTGTTACAGCTCTCCAATTAAATAACATTACCTAGTGTTACAGTTCCACGTGCTATTCAAAACCCTATGGTCTGAAATTGCTTTCTTTAATGTTAACTCTGAGGGCAGTAATTACCAATGGAGGAAAACAAAAATTTTCAATATTCTCCCCTGGCTTTCTCAATTCTTAAAGCACTCTTGTGCTCTCTCTGTAACCTTCTGGGCACTGGAAGAATCAGGGCTTTCAATCAAAATCTTCAGGCTAATTATGTCTCTTCATCATATGGAGTTGTGAATGTAAACCATGGCAACCTGGTTAAAAATTCTTGAAGCTTGGGTAACAGAAAATATTTGTGAAATGGTGGAAGTAATGGGGTTTTCCTTGTCTCTGTAGTACCAAAAAGACTGTTTCTTATAGCATATTTTCTAGAGAATTGCTGATTTTAATTCCTAACACCTCATGTGACCAGGTCCCTGCCGCTTCTGTCTATGGTAGGATCATAACAAGCTGATGGATTTTACCTAATTGAGTTGAAATTTAAAAATTATTATCCCGCAATCCTATTTTTACAGTGCTCTCTGCATAATTATATGCTCAATTCATTACAAAAAGGTGGTGAATTTGGGCGTTAGCCTTTAAATGACCAGCAAGGCTGTGAATGAGGAGAGGACAAGCCCAGAAAAGTGGCTGGCAGTGGGAGACCAGTGGTGCCCATGCTGGGGAAGGTGCTTCAGCCTCTTGTTTATTCACTGCTCCATCCTCACCCAGGACTGAACCAGAACAGCCTCCCGCTCCAAGCATGAAAATTGTATGGGAATAGAGGTCAAGAGAAGCAGTTTGGAGAGATATTTCAATCATAATTTTTAAATGGAGGTTTAGCGTGGATTCATGCACACACAACCCCCGGATATGTGGGGCTAACAAATTGTTTCCAACCACCTGCACAGTCCCTTGCTCTGCTTCCTTGATGTATTGCCTGGTCCAAAAGATCCAATTCTGGTTGAGTCCAAGATGTTAAACTTCAGTATTTAATTCTGACACACAGAAAACTTTGAAGGTCAGTTCTATAGCTTTTATAGTTTTTTCCATGCCCCTTGCAGAGAGCTTCATGATAAACAGGGCATATAGCTCAAGAAAGGTGACAAAAAGCATTCTCTATCAACATTTTTAGGCCTCTAAAATTGCTACAACCCATTTGGAAAATGGGATTCACAGAGCGATGTGCTGTAATAAAGGCTTTACCTTTTACCCTGTGTCTAGGGCTGTATAATGCACTCACAGCTCTGCAACTCCCCAGTGCCACAGCCATCCTTATGGCCCAAAATTCAACCAGGGTAGCGGTGCCCACCCCCTACATTCCCCAAAAACAAGATGAACCCTTGGATGCAAACCTGATAAGTTGTCCCTCTAAGAATAGGCTTGTCTGGTTCCTTTAGCTGCTATTCCTGGCATAGTGCAAAAGCCTGACTTCTAATGGACTACTTGTGGTGCAAAACACCTTCTAAAAATACTTGGTAATTTCAGTACTTGGGCTGAAACAGCACCGTGCTAAAACATTCCCTCTGCGTTGTGATTTTCACTGTTGCAACCAATAGCTACAAAGGCCCAGTAACAGCCTCTTGTACATAGCATCTCTGTATTTATCTGCATACCATTTATTTTTAGCCTGTTTTTCTCAGATGCTAGCGGGGAGATACTGCATTGTGCTGCACTGTGCTTTCCTTGTTTATCACTCCTGGAATCGTGGAAAATATCACTTCATTCCGTTTATGTACTCCTCCCATGTAAATGCTTTAGCATAGATATCCTAAAGTTTTTTTCAGTTTCCATGTGACATCTGTGACAAACTATTTACAAGATTTCTTGTCTCCATCAGCAGTTTTCAAATGTTACTTTCCAACTCAGGGAAATAGTATTGCTCTAAAGAGAATGGAAAAAGAAGTACACTGTATTTTAAATATATTTTCTTCAAGTTTTTTAAGAACCTACAAATTTGAGGTCATTAGTGACTATTTCTTCCAAACTTCCTCCCTGAGTCAAGATTAACAAAAAATATTGCACTAATTAACCTCATGGGAACTACCTAAAGAGGAAAGACTAATTGTGCACAGCTTTTAAAGCAATCACTTACAGTCATGACAGAACAATTGTTTATCAGGGCAGGTTTCCACTTTCCCTGCCCTCTTCTCCATAGATATCAACTGCAAAAAAAGGTGCCCAGTGCAGTATCTGTTGGGTTTGCACCCAAAAAGAAAGCCATGTGAGGTTTTTTCCTGACCCTAGAAAAGACAAGAACCAGTATAGGATGACTGAGAGCTGGGGCTCCCCCATCCCATTAAGGCCCCTGTGTCATAGGTGCCCTTTTACGTTGCTGTGCAGCTGCAGAGCTCACCCCGTGTAGGTGGGGTTACGCCGACTCCTCAACAAATATTTGAGATGATTCAAATGTGCTTCAAAAACAAGCTGCTGCATCGTGGGTTGACCTCAGTAGAAATAGACTGTGAGTGAATGTATTATGCACATGTCACGTGGCATTAACTCATCACAGATGTGACAGGAGGATGGGAATTTTGCAGCGTGTTTTCTGCTCTCTGGACATCCTCGAGTTCATTAAAATGTCACTGGAGCATTCATAGCGTGAATCACATTTTTAAAGCGAGTTTCAATTTGGTGAGCCCAGACCCTTCCCAGGAAAAAGCTTAGCTGCTACCTGTTCTACTCCATCCTCCATTTGGGGTCACCTCCATCTGGGACCAGAGCTCACCAGACTGGGAGGCTGCCGTGGTGCCTCCCGGCATGGGGCCAACCACCACTTTTTGTGCCAGCTCATTTTCTAAGGTGGAGAAGAGCTGCCAATGCTTCTGCGTGGTGGAAATCCTCCCCAGTTGTAAATCACACAATCCCAGCTATCTGAACAGACACCACTGGTATCTAATGACATCTGCTTGACAAATCCAACATGATGGGTATCTCATGGTTGACAACTTTACTAATGCTTTTGCAGCTTGTGATAATGGAAGGCTGTCAGTCATAACTCTCCTACATCTTTCACTGACATCAAATACTTGACTTTATCATAAACAATAGGGAGTTAATTACTGCTCTAATGTGATCTACTCCAAAGTTGCCCCAGAAATATCACTGCTACTAAACCAATTGCCTGGGCATGCCTCTAGTCTCCACAACATTTATTTTAACCTTGTCCTTAGTGCCCAAAATTTACAAGCAGTGCAAGTAGACTCTCCAGTAAGTAAATTCTAGCTCAAGTATGAAAAAAATATGTCTTGGGGCAGGATCCACCCACACTCTGAGTTGATCTTAAATCATCATAATCATCAAGTTTTGGCACATAAGGCAAATCCCTGTACGATGGTTGCAAGATATCAGTCAGTAAGGCTAAACAAATATTGGCAAAATTTCTCTTTTTCCTTCCACTTTGTTTACCTCAGACATAAAAATAAATGTCTCTTAGTCTTCAGTGGAATACTGGAAACATGCAAAAGGTAACAGAGCCTCCCATTGCACTGTTCAGCCAAAGAACGATAGAGATGGAAGAGTTTCCACTCATCACTGCTCTCCTGTTGCTTCCTCAGCTCCAGGGACTGCTAACCCACTCCAAAGGCTGAGTTTTAAGGAGCCACGCAGGTCCAAACACAGATGCTTGTGTATCATTTAACAAGTCCAACAGCAGCTGAATGTGCATCATCCAGTGAAAGCACGTCAACCCCGCTGGGGATAAACTGTGTTTCCTCTAAAAGCTGAGTGCACCCAGACAGTGGAGGTGGAGATCATAAAGTCAAAATTCAGGCTGTTGCTGGAACTGTGAACTTGAAGACTCATAGGGAAACCTGGCATTAATTTCCACCTTGGATCTGCTGGCCTCTTTTGAAAAGCACTGCTCTGTTGCTCAGCTTGGGCTAACACCACAAGCACACTGATGCGCTGAGGAATACTGCAATGCCATGCGTCATCGCTACTCAACGTTCAATTTCCATGTCATGGCTTTTCCAGAAGGGAGACTTTTACATTGAGAAAAGAGCTGTAGCTGCCTAGTTTGCACTGGAGAGGGCTGGCAGCACTGGAGCTACTGACCTTGCCTCCCTAAATACATTGTTCTTGCGGGTTAAATGAAATATGTGAACTGCATTTGAAATATTTTTCTACTTTTCCCACAGTGTGTAAAAGCTTGCCCTCATACATCAGTGCACCGTATTCTCATTTATATGTACACGCTAAGATGCTGATGGAGTCAAGTACTGTTATGTGTATGTATATGAGGATGCAATTTTACTCTGAGTATTATTTTATAGTTAACAGGCTGGATTCTGCTGACTTGATTCTACTGCCATTAAAAGAGAGGAGTGGAAGAGTAATGGATTTTGTGGTTGTTTGATGGATGGAATGAAAATGTTCTGTCCAAACCAAAACTGCATACGGACTTCAACCGTTTGTAAACGTTTGTCTTGTTTACTTCCAATAACAATGCAGACTTTTTTTAAAAAAAAGGAAATTCTTCCAGAACAAAAAACAAGCATTTTTGCTAATATGTTAACACATTTCTGTTGGTTTTGAAATCAGCTAAGCTTTGTTTCCAAACAAGCAAATCTGTAGGTAATTGAACTTAAAATTAACGAGCAATGAACCTGCCTTTTTGATCAGAAATACTTCTGCGTGGGCAAGCAAGTTATACAGACAAGCAGTGAATTTGTCCTCCCGTCTGCTGTTGTACAGGCAGTAAAAACCCAACCTACTCACAGGGGTGAGCCAAATCAGCTGAAGCTATGTATATGCTGGTACTTAAAACGCAACCTTTTCTCACCTTTTGGTGATTCAAGACAGCCGGGGAAGTTTTATTGCTGTTGGGGGGAGGGAGCTCTGTCTGGGGGCACAAAGCAGAGCACAACGGGCTCACACACACACCACAACACAAGGTATCACCAGGAGGGAACCTACACAGCTCAATTTGCTTGTGGGTTATACATTAAATATTAGGCACATCCCTGACCAGGATGCTTTGTACCCACAAGAAGCAGCACAAAGAGGATGAAAAGCTTTGGCTGCTGTCTGGAGTTTTGCTCAGATTCAGATAGATTCCTCTCTTTCCCCCACTGTATCAAATGCATTGATTTTTTCCAAGTTTTCTATTGCAGAGCTACATATTTTCTGCTGACATTTATTTCTGTCAGCGTCTTTTTGCTGGAATTAGTGCCTGATACACAGGGTGGGAAACTGATACACAAAGATGAAAGCTGCTGGGTATCTTTGCAGATCAAATCCCAAAAGCTTTTGACATTTTGGTTTAAGGCTCTACACAGCTATTTGTGGGTTTATTTTATTATTTGGGGAAGACTGTGTGATTGCAGAATTAACAACTCTTGTAATTCATTTGTGAAAGGGGCAGAGTCCCCATTGCTGATGCAGCTTCACAGTCAGTACTTCCATGCTTCATATTATAACTTCAAGGACCAGGCTAGGAGCTGCCGGTGATTTATGTTGTTGGGACTGCCTTAAGCCATAAGATTTAGATGGCTCCTGGCGCCTGTGTTGGTGAGGAGTCGGTGATTGAGGAGCTTCTTCCTCTGCCTCAAAGGGAGCCTACACTGATTTAAAGATGGAAGGCTAATTTTGTGATACCTTCCACATTCAGGTGGTGGATTTTTATATAATCTTATTTATCAGCTGAGATGGAAAGCCTTCCTCTTCAGATAAATCCACTTCACTGAAGTAAAGCTGGAAGCCCTTCTATTCTGCCTGATTTTAATACCTTGAATTTATCCATTGTGGAATTATATCTAAGTCACTCTGTAGCTCCTCTGTGTTTTAGACAACGTTTAAACATTGAAAGGTTGCTGCACACTGTCTTTAAAAAGAACAGGGGTTAGGTCCTGCTTAGAATATTGCTTTTTCAGATGTATAAAAAAATGACATAAATCATGATTTTTTTGTTATTTTGCAAGACAATATGCCCTTGGCTCATCTGGCTTGCAGAGACTCCCACTTCTTTCTGAGTTGCTTGCTTTGGGGCAACCAGGGGATGTGAGCTACTGCCATGAAAAGTGACTGAAAAGCATGCAAGATCTTTTTGTCTGTGAGCATTTCCAGCCTCCTTGCCTTTCCCTTCCTGCATCCCAGAAAAATGGGGGAAGGCTGGGTACCCACCAGGAAAGCACCAGCCAGTGCTGATGGCTGCAGGAACAGGTAGGCAAGCTCAGCGTGCCCACGGGCATGTGTGCAATGGGGTCAGGGGATGGGACCTGCTGAAATGAAGCACGAGGGAAGAGGGAAAAGATCGAGAGAGCTCACAGCAAGGGCTGGGATTCCCCCTCCAGAAGTGGTTAGCCAAAAAATGGTAATTGCGAGCTGAAACCCTCTTCTTGGTTATGCTGCCTTTTATAGCAGCCTTAGTTATGGATGTTTGTTTTAAGATGCTGTTCCTGTGGCAGTGGAGGATTAATTCATCCCGTTTGCTGTGGAAGAGGTTCTGTTTTCAAAGCCAGCAGCGCCGCACAATCACCACAGGCTTTCTGGGGTTGCTGAAGAAGCATCCCCAGCACCAGCCAAGGCAGTTATCATGTTATTGGACCCTTACTCCAGCTGCCCCTCCTCGTAGGTGACTAGCCTTGAGCACCGTAATGCACTTCCATATGGTGTAACAGATGGAGAAAGCTGTTCCTGTTCTGGTGAACTGAACATTTCACGAGCACGACTGGTGTTTGTCTTTTTAACTTGATGGGTTCTCAGGATTTCCAGGTGCATAAATGTTTTACCACAGCTTCCGCAGCCTTGCACGCTCCTTCCATGCTACCTTCCATGGTGGGCTGCAGCATCCCTTCTGCCAGAACATCAGTGGAAGCCCTGTGTGGAATCCTGAGCAGGACTGTGCTCTCTGCTATTCTTGCAAATTTTTACCGTGTAACTCTAAAACTCTCTGTAAAATTTTAATTACAGAAAAACGGTGTCTCTTAAATAAAGACTATCCCATGGGAAAACAGAGCTGACAGGTTATTTTGCTTGTCTAGTGATCTAGAACTGTTTGTCATAAACAGAGATGTAGATTAACTCGCATTCGGACTTCAGGTTTAACTTGTGCCTTGTTGCACAGGGAACTCGAGCACGGCCTGACTTTTCGAGCTGGTTGTTGCTGCAATTGTTGATCATCCTGAGCTCAGCCATGCCCCTGCCGTGCCTTTGGCTGGCTTTGTGGTGGTGCAGGTGGGGTCCCACGGGTGCTGAGACTGGCACTGGGCAGTGCTGGGAGCACCCACCTGGGGCAGCACTTCTCCCATGGATCCAACCTTCCGGCTGCAGTTTCTCAGGCATGCCTAACTCACCTGAGAAAGGGGATTATCAGCATTTTCTCACCCTCCAGACCACCTGCAGATAAATCCAGTGTAGCATGTCAGTGCTCTTGCACAGCACTGAGGGGGTCCCACGCTTGCTGGTGGGGGGAAATTTACAGGCACCCCCCTAACACAGTCTATGGAGGGCAATCAGAAACACAGGCAACAAAGCATTTCCCTTCTCATTTAGTAGCATGTCCATTCCTCTCAACTTCTGCAGTCAGGGAGAAAATGACCGTCACGTTAGTGATTGATGGCCCAAGCAAAGTGGTTTTGTCATGCCCCCCTTTTTCTAGCAGATAAATGTCTCTGTGGCAAATGGCACCCCCGTCTTTAACACTTACAATTGAAATCACAAAGAGGAGACAGATCAGGATCAGGACCTTTCCTGGTGTATATGTAGGGAGCCTGGCGTGGCTCAGATGCACGCCGCGTGTGCCGGTGTGATAAAGAGAACCTGGACCAACACAGCTGACAAACCCATCTCCTTGTGCAGCTGCTGCATTGAAATCCGAACATAAAAAAAGAGGGAATAAAAGAAGTCACAGTACTTCTGCATCAATGAACACTACTTAGTACAGTGACTATAATTATGTCCAGAAAAGCAATTAGAAAAAGATATTACATTTTGTTATACTCAACCCATCTTGTTCCTACGTGTGCTCAGAGGAAAACCTGCCTGCCTTAACACCTTGCAGAACTGATTTGAAGCATACAATTCCCCTTCAGAATAGTCTGAGGTGTTGAAGAGAGCCATATGCTTGTTGTCTGTTGCTGGGCATGTTACAGAAGTGTTTAGTCTGAAATTAAAAAATAACAAAACAATTCTTCATATTTTCACAGCAGCAATAAGAAAGCTTAGAAAAGGTAAATCCCTTTGGAATTGGTTTGTGAGCCTGAGCCCATCAACAGCTTGCATCTTCGAGGCTGATCCAGAAGCTTAAGAGGACAAATTTGGGGAGTTTTAATGTCATCAGCTTCCAAATACACACAAAAGCAATTAGACCTTTCCCTGCTGGTCCTTTGGGTGCCTTTCAAGCCTTTGAAAAACTGCTGGTTTCAAACAGAATTTTTAATTCAGTATTCGGTAATATCCTTACTGGTCTCTTCACTGGGGTAAAGCTAAGGTAGATTGACAGCTTTCCATGGCATCCCACAAGAGGAGGCTGGGTTTAGGAGATGATCTTGGAAACAGCGGCAGCTTCACAGACCAGAGACTGCTTCATAACTCAACAGAGCCAGGCAGGAATCCACGTAATCCATGTCTTTTCCCTCCTTTCAGCTACAAAACAAGTCTTTCTCTTCCATATCAAGAGCATTTCTTATATTCAACTACTTTTCTCACCTTTCCGTGTGTCCCACCTTCCTCAGGAGAGGAGTCCACCCTGCTATGCAACTATGCCATCATGTATAGAAAAGGATTGAGAGGAGTTGAGGGGCTTAAGCTTAGGCTCTTGCTCTGTTCGTATCAGATTAGATTGTTTTTCTCCTTCCATTCTCCTCGTACACTGACTTTTCACCACACTGAATGATGTTCTGAATGTCTTTGGAAAGCAGCTCTCTTGCTCATGCTCTCTTCGGTGTTTTTTGTGCTAAATAGTGCTCTCTACTGCTCCTTAACAATTCTCTGTGCAGCGCGTCACATCAAGCTGTATCCTACCTCGGGCAGTCTCAGTTCATGCTGTCCCTCATCTTAATTCTTCTCACTCATCACAAATCCCAGGCGTCAGATCTTACCCAAGTTTTGCTACGTCTCTCTCTTTTTCAGCCTTTCTGAAGCCCCCACCTTGTTCATCAGGTGTTATTTTTAGGTATGGCCATCACTCAGTTATACATGCTCTTAGAAATGTTACTTTTTGGTGTCTACTATTATGCTTTTGAATTTGCATTCCAAGACCAGATTACCTCAGCTGAATCCCCCCAGCTCTCCTCTACAGGGTGACTCCACAGGCTGAAGCTTTCTTCTAAAGGCTGATTATTTTTCTTGTTTATTTTGTTTATGCCTAGTAAAATTTCATCCCTTGCAATTAAAATTATTTGACTCAGTCTTCTTGTGATACAGTAATCGCAGGTAAAAAAAGCAAGCAATCAAGAAGAATTAAACACTTTGTGAAGTCTGTGTGTGAATAACATAATTCTGAAGCAAATCCACCTCCTCAGCCCTCCCCATTGGCTTTGGTATAGCTTTATGTGCATACGGATGACTTAACACAGGAGGTACATCTCTTTACTGATGTGTGTCACTGCTTCTCCATGTACTTTCAAACAGAAATCGCATTTTTCCCTCGTATAACTCAAAGCACCCTGCAAAGTAGCAGACGCGTATCTTGCAAGTCTAGCAAATGAGATGCTGAGAGATTGAATTAATGGCAGAAGTGGAAATAAAACATTGCTCTCCTGTTCTTAGTTCCCTATCCCAGTCATACTGACCATATGCAGTGAGCCTACCAAGAAGTTACATTTTCTCTGTACTTAAATACTCTCTAGCTAACTCTTGTGAGCAACAGTTACATAAACTGGGAGGCAGAAAGTCTCACTTATGTTGAAAATGAACAATTTCCAAGTCAACAATGACAAGGAAGAGCGCATCTCCTGTTAGGTCCGTCAGGGTGGCCTCGCCCTCAGCTAAACTGATGCTGCAAAGAGCTGAGTTTTGGTATCTGGGTTCAGGCATTGGAGGACAACATGAAATTCTGTGCCTCTAGTCCCACAGGGATCTGGTGAATCAGAAGTCCCTCGGTTTTACATGCTTTATGATGTCCTTTCTTAGCTCACTCTGCAGACAAGCCAAGGTCTGCTTCTGTGTCCAAGCTTTGAGCCTCATCTAGCAGGGTTAGGTCAGGAGTGTCATTAAAATTCACGGAAGTAATGCTGATTCACACCTATAGAATTCTAGTTTTACATAAGAAAATCCCTGTTCACGTTTCCAAGGAAAGAAGTCCTCAACACACAGGATGGGGCTTGGTCAACTGTTCTCAAGCACCCCTAACACAAAACCATACCATGGCTGATGCTGGTCCTCCAGCTTCTCCCCATGAGGCCATCTCCATTCTCCTACCCTTTAAGCTTAACCCTCCACAGGGGGTATGGGCATCAATGCAGAGCTTACTCTAACACACAGTTTTTGAAAAGGCAAATACCCTGAAATCTCTTGCCAAGGTCCTTTGTGCTCCACACACTTATGTGTTGGCTTGGCACAGGTTATAATTTGGTCTCCAAACTTGCTGGGGGCAGGAGGGCTGAGAGCTGTGCTCACCTCCACCTACAGCACCAAGCAGGGCTCCACACTTCTGAGTTCATCAGTAATACTTGAACTTTCCCACAAGGGACTTCAAAACCTTCCCCTTTCTATTCATTAGCTATTCTTCCACAGAAGTAATTAGCTGACTACAAATTGAATTAAAAAAAAATTAAGTCGTTTTCAGGTTATGCATAGAAAGAAACCAAATTGAGAAATGGCAGGTTACTTGAGGGAATGTCAAATATAGAGCATTTTCTCAACTCTGACATCACTGGGAACCGGGAGCTTGCATCCTTAATTGACCATACCTTTTTCTTCTTGTAGAAAATGGGGTATTTAATGCAACACCCATTTTTTCTTAAAATCTTCTTTGGGATGTAGAAATGAATGTTAATGTATGCAAGCCCATTACTGGGAATGGTAATGAAGAAGTCGTGGCCAATGGCTAAGCTTAAATTAAGCACGCTTCAGAAAACAAACACAACTCTTCCAGAATTCCTATTCAACATTTGTAATGGAATAAAAGTCCTAATAAAATGTTTTCCCTGAGAAGTAATAAATTCTGAAAACATGACTGTATTTACTTAGACCTTTTGTAATGAAAAGCTTTTTCTCAGACAGGAAAACGGCTTTTTACAAGAAAACTCAATAAATACAATTATGCAACTGTTTTCTTGAGACTTATGCAAACACATGTTGTTGCAAATGCTCAACAGGCCAGTGCATTAGAGTCCCAGTCCCATATATACATGTGTGTCGAACTCAGAGAAAATATTGCTCAAGCACCAAAAGCTCATATGCAGTTTTCTCTTTCTGTATCTCATTTATGTAATTAAAAACCTGTCCAAGCCCTCAGTAGAGACCCGAAAATAATTGATTCATTTTGCACTGGAAGTGAGTTTGTTCATGACATAAATCTTTTGAAATGAAATGTAACAAATTTCCACTTGCAAATTCTTGAGAAATGCTACATGCTATATTCTTTTAATTTATTTGGGGAAGGAAATAAATTGATTCAAATTTATGATTTAATCTCGAAAAAATGCGTCAACTATCATTTTTTTTTTAAGTGGATGCTGACCACCTAAACGCTATTATTGCCTCCAGAATTAATAGCCAATACACAATTCGCGTGCACCTCTGAGCTGATGCGAGTTGTTTTAACAACGCATGCTGAAGACACATGACTAAATTTAAGGGAGTTTTCACTGCTTGGCTCCTGCCACAGGGGCTCCCACCTCCTCAGACTGCTGCCTCATATCCTGTGTGGAGTTTTGGAAAGCTCAGAAGCCACAAGATCATCCTGCTCTGCCTTTGCCAGGATGCTCAGGCACCCTTGCTGAGTCTGGAAGCAGGTTCCCTGAAACAGCACTGAGTTTTTCTCGGAGTAATGAAAACCTTGACAAGGTTTTGGTGACGCTTCATCTGGAAACAGAAAGGTAGTGATAGCGAGAGGTCTCCCAGCGCTGCACAGCACCAGATTCATTGCTATGCTCTGGACAGTGATGCAAGGCAGCACACAAACCCGACGTCTCTGCGTTAAGCCAACTTTATAGCTGTTTTGCATTGCCAGCACAGTGCAAAGCAGCTGGAGAGCGCCGGTGACTTTGATCCCAAACTATAGAAGAAATCCTGATGACTGAGCCGATGTGATCGCAGGCAATCGAGTATTGCTTTAAACACAGAAGAAACCACCTCGCAAGGAGTCTTTGTCTTGCCTCATCCGACACAGACCGTGTTTCGGAGGAATCAAAGCTCAGCAGTTGCATTTACGCAGAAAATAAAACTAGCAGCGCCCGTAGTGCACTGCTGTCCTCTCAGCTCCAAAGGCATTGCAGGATTTCTTGTTGCACCACTGAGCTCCGTATCGCAAGCACGAGATCAAAGCACAGGCAATATGGAAAAGCATCTCATCAGCCCAGAGGTGCCCCAGCTAGCAGGACTCACAGGACGGCAGATGGTGGATTTTGCAGGACCTCTGAGGCTGTGACAGTCAAGGCGTGATTTTGGAACCCTCCTACATCCATCATGAGGATGAAAAAAGAAAGTCATCCATCCCTCTGGGCTCTCTGGTGCAGCTGCTGTCGCAGATGATGACCTGTCGCATGGTTTCAATCAATTCGGTCTCCGAAGCACATTTTAGAGGAAGATAAATAATGTAGCAAAGACGTTATTTGACAACTCTGTAGGGAATGTCATTTGTATTTCTTCTGGTAATTTTTTACTTCACTACATTATACAAATGAGGGGAAAGAATTATTTGGGTTTTGTGGCATTTAGATAGGTACATTTTAAAATATTACACAAACATGAAAGCATTTTGTTTGGGTTTTCTAGTTCAAAACAGAACCTAAATGAAGATAATTCAAGAGAAAATGCTCTATGGGACAATGATGGACTGGAACGGTGATACACTGTGCAACTCTTGTTAAAACTTTGGCTTGCAGTGTGATTTTCATGTATATTTTATACCTCTACTTACATCTTTGAGATTTAATTAGTTTCCTAACAATATTCAAAGAGGAAGTTTCAGCTCCTGAGGCTATTTGGAACAAGTTTGGCAAAAAGTATCTGCATTACTTAAGGATGATGTTTTTACCCTGAAACTAAAATACCTTTATTTCTCTCTCAAACACCTAACTATCCAGGTAATCACAGTGCCAGACTAGCAAATTATCTCTAAGTATAAATTCTGGAAAATCCATCAGTTAAAGTAGGGTAATGGAAATATTTTGTAAAACATACTGTAGATCATCTGCATTTGCAAAGACAAGAGACTCATGCCCATTTCTCCTAACTCTGTAATTTCTCACATTTCATTAAGCTTTAATCAGAAGACTTAAGTCTTAATCTATCCCAAATTAGCTTTATGCATAGTATGAAGTATAAGTAATGCTAATTTGTCAGTTTATATACCCTTATATTTGCTGAAGAATGGACTGAAGGAATTATTGTATTGCCTTCTCACATAGTCCAGAAGGAGCAAAGGCCAAAACTTCAAATTTACAAAGTGTACTTGGCTATAAATATATTTGACATCTACCTAGGTCCTCTAACAGCTGTAATGCTACAGTGAGACTTTGAAATTTATGTCAAGTATAGTGTAACTTATAACAAAAGCAAGCTGCAAACTCCAAATTAGCTGTTCTTTCCCCTGTCAACCTTCTGACAAAAGGTAATACGATTTGTAAGCATTTATTTTGAAGAGACCTGAAAAGATATAAAGCTTAGAGAGGAAAAAAAAAAAACAAAAACAAAAACAAAAACCAAACAGTTCCTTACTTCATGTTGTAAGAAGAGCTGTTGCTGAATTTACGTCTTTTTTTCTCTTTCAGAAATAAAAAGACTGACTCTCAAATAGTAACATGGCCAGAATATTAACAGCTAACTTGCAGGCACACACACAGATTGAAAGCCCCGTAATTAGCACCTGCTGGGGAGGGTACCTGGTTTATTATTTGCTTGCAGCTGATGGTGTGGACATGGTGTGTTTTGTTTAGGAACCTGTGGCTTGCAGTAAGAAAGGAACCAATGCCAGTTCCCCTGATTGCTACCCTGGAGGAGAGGAGAGATGGCAGCAGCCCAGCACTCTTGGCCAGGAGAAACGGGACACGAGGGACTGAGGAACCAGAGAAGGAGCTGGGCAGGCTGGCAGGCTCCCAGCACCAAATGCCCACCCAAGCCACAGAGGCATCAGAAAATCAGATTTCTCCTGAGAGTGCAGAGGTAAGTGACTGTGTGGGGCTTGTGGAAAACATGAACCACCAAAAAATGCTGGACTGAGAACAAGATGGGTGGAAAAAAAAGGCCTACCAAGTAGGGGAGATATTTGTTTGCAGATGACCTTATTTTAGTCCATCTCATCCAGATGATCTGGGATGTTCTGATTTTGTGCCCTAATAAAACATAGCTTCAGAGCTCGAAAGTCCACATGGCGATCTTGTTCTCTCTCCAAGGACTAGCCCTACCACAAAATGATCTCCAACACAAAACATAACAAGAATCTCCCTGCAGCCCGTAGAGGGTTATTTTCATCTTTTAATCTTACAGATGACCCCAAGACAGACAGATCCCATAAGGCATGTCCGTGAGCACAGCTTTGATGGATCATCGTCACCTTGTTTATACCAGCTCATTATAACACCTTCTCCAAAAGCAGTGGAGCCCTATTGACTTCCAGGCTGCAGGAACCAATATTATCATAATTGCTTCATTGTGCTGATGAACAACGGGCTTTGGGACTCTTGGCAGACAAAATCTGCAGACGCTCCTGGAGGTTTGCTCCGAGCAGCGCGTAGCACAATGCGTCCTTATGCTTCTCCCATGATGGTCTGGGGGAAAGCAGGAGCTGGGGCCTCCACCTCCAGATATACAGACCTCTCACACGTGAGCTGACGTCAACAGTTGTAAATCCGTAATTTGTCCTGAGGGTTGCTGATGTGTTTGCTGGCAGAGCCCACGAAGGAGCACAGCCGTAAACTAGGCACTTAGGCAAGAGGGACCTCAGGAAAGGAAAATCCTCAGAAACCATTAGATTCATTTAAACAACAAAAAAAAGTTCTCTTCCTGGACTGTGACACTCTTTCTTTGTCTCTCTGATATCGGGTTAGTAATTCCTCCAAGGAGTATGTTATAGAGGAGTTCTGCTGTGAAAACAGACTCAACTCAGGCTTCTCCCATGTTTATTATACCACAGTGATTTGTACATCATGACACTCTGGTTTATCTTCTCCCAGATCTGTATATAAACTTGTTTTACTTCCTCAACATAACCAGACCCTAGAAACCAGGTAAGAGGAGTCCTTCCAGCCATCACCATGACCTCCATGTCATCTTCTTGTGACTGATCTGCTTTTGTTGGTGGAAGATTGCTGAACAATTCAAACAATCCATAAAACAATCAGGAACCTGATTACTGCCTGGGATGGGCTGTCTCTGGAGAGCTACAAGACAGAAGAAACCTCCTTGTCACCCCAACAAACTGGAGGATGAGCACACACCACTTGAAAATGGGAACGGGTCCTTATTGACCTGGTCTTTTCCACGACAGAGCCTGAGGCTTCACCTGAAGGCAAAGCAGACAGTTCAACTGTCAGCATCAACCTGCAGATTCGTTCTTTCTTTCAAATGCGATCATGCAGATAATGACAGAGACCTTCACTGATTTTGTAAGATTACCATAAATTATATTTTCAGTTTTAATATTTTTAATGAATACTCTGAGGAAGTGAGAGAATTTAACAGGCACTGTATCAGCACAAAGGAGAAAACATGCATACTGCTGAAATCTGAAATGTAAGAACCAGTGAAGCAGGAAAACAACAAAAAATTGTCCCAGATGAGAAGAAATGAAGGAAGGAAAGATCTTTCTCCATCAGCCATGGTAAGGCTGTTAGGAGGCCCATAGGGAAAGACAAGTTAAGTCTGCAAGAGGGAGACAAAGGGAACCAGAGAAGCCCAGCCTCAGTCTTGTTTTCTACCAGCAGTTCAGTCTGAGTTAAATCTACCAGTAGGAAGAATATATTAGGACTGCTGGACCACCACAGTTGGATGTCAGGAGACAAAGACGGAGGGGTCAGCACCTAGATGGAGAAGTGGAGGCACTCAAACATACTGGGGATGCTGTGTTCCCCATGCTCCCCTGCTGCTCACACCAGCTACACCAAGCCACTGTCCAGTGGGAAGGCTGGAGGAATGTCACGATGCATTTTAAAGCCAATATTTGAACCCTGAATTTGCTGAGGAGAAACTAAAGATGTCGTGGATAGATGTTCATGGGGTCCCGCTTTGAATCTAGTGCAGATTGTGGACAGGATCACTTATCTCTGGGGTGAAGCTCACAGACTAGCAGCACAAGGAGTGATTATCTCTTCTCGCTGCATTCAGACATGACCTCCACTGGCCATTTCTGCAGCTGGGTGCTGCACCCACCTTCAGAAAGACCATCCTGGTTTGTGGCGGGCAATACCTCCAGCATCACTCCCTCAAATTCCTTGGCTGCTGCAAAGCTGGAAATCAAGATCAGGCCACAGCTTGGCCAAGAAGGGAATAGACTTCATCAGAAGAGAGAAGCAACCTTTCAGGTTCAAAATCTGCACGTGAATTGGTTTATTAATCCCAAAGTGCAAATCAGGAGAAGAGAAGGGAGGAGGGGAAGACGTGAGGAATTCAGAGTCCAGGACAAAAATAGCACTATTAAACACTTCATTTCTTTTTTGGACATTTTCCCAATGACTTTTAAACCTCCCTAGGTTTATAGAGAACTAAAAAAAAAAAAAAAAAAAAAAAGTTTATATCCTTTACCTCTCCTTTATGTACGGTCTTTTAGAAGACAACCTTGTATAGTGCTGTTGTGTGGGTTAACCACAGCTGCAGCTCTCCCATCCACAGGTCTGGGGCCTCAGCCCCAGTTCTGGCCAACACATCCTGTCTGCAGCCCCCCAAAACAGGAGCACAAGCAAGGCTCCAGTTAGTCCTGCAAAATAAAGGAATAGAAAAATCCCACTCAGAAATAATCCTAAAGGTAGTGGGTGGAGTGGGATTATGGTACCCTTAAACAAAAATTAAAATGAAATGAAAGAGTATGCAGTCATTTATTGATCAGGAGGAAAAAAAAATCTAACACTTTTTCCTGAACTTTGACAGCTCTAGGAGGTATACAGTGTATATGAAAAATATATATAATTCTTCTTCCATTAAAAAAGCCTCTGCCATTAAACATTCATTACTTGACAGCCTAAAATTCAGTACTTGATCTTCATAGTCCTGCTTTATCTTTGTGCTTGCCAAGTGTAAATTAACTCCTATTTGTCTCTTTTACTGAAATACATCTAGAGCTGCATATTCTTGTGTTGTAATATATAGTTATTCCTTCCCATATAGAAGGAGATGCTATTTTCAATGTTGAAAAACATACATAAAACAGAGCAGGAAAGGAATAAAGTGACTGGGATATATGTTGATAGCCAAGTGAAGTGAAAGCACAACTTCTGCAAAGAAGCTCTGCTGGAAAGATTAATTATTATTGTGAATCAGATTTCAGATTTAGATGGCTAATAGCCTTGGCAAGACAAGTTTTCTTGGACATCCTGGCAAAGCCCCTTTAATCTGGTTTCCATAACCTGAAAGAGACTGGATGGGTGGCTGAAATATGAGAGGATGATAACACGAATGGGAGCCAGCACCCAAATCAGATTTGTGCATAATCAGCTCATGCGATTCAAGTCTGTGAAAGCTTTTAAAGGCCCACATGGTTGGCATGAAAGTGTAAGTGTGTATGTCCATAAAATACAGAGTTTATTTAAATAGCTACCTTGTAAATACAGTTAGGCTGGCAGGCTTGGATTGCAGAGGACTGGTAATGGACTGGAGGGTCTTTTATTTATAGATTTGCTCCTGTTCAAATCCAGTTCAAGCCATCAGTAGCTAAAAGCTGGGCTTTTTTCCTGTGTCCTGCATGAACTCTCTCCAAGGCTGCTGAGCTGGGAGCAGGCAGGAGCTCCCGGCCCATAAGGGACCATCATGGACAGGAGCTTGCAGGGAGGGAGTGCGGGATTTTTCAGGCTGAAAGCACGGAAGAGGTAAACCCAGCCAGTGGGATGGGGGCACAGCCTGCCCCCCCCCAAAATCACATCACTGGGAGAGGGGATGTTTCTTAACCCTGCCCATCCTCCCCAGGTGCGACGGCTTCGGGGAGCCCAAATCCAGCTACAGCTGCCTCTGCAGACAGTGCAAAATACTGAGCATACCTAACATCTTCGAGGTTTTAGCTCAAGGTGCTGTTTTGCACGGTTTAAATAAACAGAGCCCTGAGGATGTGGTTTAACACAGGAATGGGTCAGCAGCGGCTCTATCCTCTGGCCCGTCTGGCATTGCCACTGCCGGGTGTGCAAAGCCAGTGGCCGTGCTGGTGCGAGGCAGCCTCCACACTGGCCAGTCAAAGCACCACAAAGACCACAATCCTCCAGAGGTCATAGCTCTTTAAAATCAGCATTTCAGCAAGCTGCAAGCAAAGACAAAAAAGCAAGCTAAATCTGTGCTTGACCAAAAAGAAAAAAAAAAAAAATAAAGGAAAGAGTTTAGCTCTTGATAACCAGGAGACAAATAATCTCATGACAAGGCTAAGCAATGAAGAAAGACACAAGCAAATGCCACTGTATGGGAGAAGAAATATTAAGTCTCTCTCAGGGAGAGAGATGGAAGAATTGAGACCTAAGGTCAGAGCTCAGAGCCAGAGGATGTGACTAGAGGGGAGACAGGAGGGCTGAGCAGACAGCCCCTTCCCAAACACCAGCTCTGGGGGCTGGAGCAACAGGAGGCAATTTAACTCATCCAGGGAAAGTCCAGGACAGAAAAGGACTGTACCACTTATTCGGCCCTCAAATATTTCATGGGGTGAGGAGAACCTAGATTCAGAGTGGAGAAACACGAAAAAGCTAGAGTGTGTGTCAGTGATGAGGAGGAAGGAAGATGCAGGGTGGCTTCTTCTACACCCCCTTACAGACCCAGCCACCCAGCCGTGCTGATAGCCCACGATCTGCAGATGCCCCTGCAGCTTACAACAACAATTCTGCTAGACTGAGGCGGGCTACAGTAAAAATACTGTCACAGTTTTGAAAAGCGAGTAAATCATCTTCCATCCCCACGCTCAGCTCTCACCTACTTTGAAGGCGCCAGTTCCCCCCAACCATGGGGGAAGGATGAGAAAGGAGGCTGGGGTGGGGGGGAGGAGGCAGGGAAGGGGCCCAGCAGGGACAGACAGAGGTGACCAGACACCCAGACAGCTACGGTTCACTCAAGACAAATCCCTGTTTTGGATAGAGCTGACCAGACTGTCTAGTCACTGTATATATAGGATGGAGCAGAAGCTTGCAATTACATTCCATTTATGCGGTTTACATATAGCTGTGTTTTATAAGCTAGCACACATCAAGGCTGAGCATTTCAGTAGGCTTTTTCCAGGGAGTGGGGTTCTTATCTCCTCTTAGGAAATAAAAACATGGGCAAATTTGCTTTTCCAGGTTGAAGAAACCACAGAAATGTGAAAGACATTTGTATAAATAACATCGTGCACAGAATTCCACCATTCCTTTTTACTTATACGTATGGATTCAGCTGCATGTGAAGTGTTTTTTATTGGAACAAATGTGTCTTTATTTTTTTTTTAAAAAAGCCCCAAAGCAGATTTACAGCAATCCTTCCTATCAATAAACAAACTGGTTGGAGCTCCTGATTCCCAGTTTTGTCACAACCAGGCACGATAATCATCTTGTTTGTGGCCAGGTGGTTTGAATTAGAGCTGCTCTATTAGAGGAGCCGAACTGAGCTCCCACCTTAGCTCTGAGTGTGTGACTGGCTGATGCCCATGAGTGCTACCTCCTGCCCCTACTCCCAGGGCATGAAGGTTAGAGCAGAAAAGCAGAATGGCGCATTAATAAAGGCTTTCTCAGTCCATGCCAATTGCAACTCGAATGTTCCTATTTTCAAAGGATACAAGACGTTTCCTAGCAAGGCTGGAAAACCAAACTAATAGTAATCCTTCGAAGTGGAAAAGACTTGCAGTTTGAATCAACAAAAAAGGTGAAAGTATTACTTTCACTCCAGTAACACCACTGATTCCAGTTGCATCCATCTCCCACTGGAAGAATGTAGCTTTCATATTATAAATAAGAAAGAATACAAATTACAAACAGGGGCCACAAGTGAAAATAAGCATTTCACTACTAAACACATTGCACTCTGGCATTACAGACACAGCTACATAAAGCAGCATTGATTATTTGCACGCCTTTAAGTACCAATTTTTCAAACCAAGCACATGAAATCCACGATGCATTACAGAGAGAGTGCCTGCATGCTACAGCTTTTCCATAAAAACTGTTCAACTAATTTCAGCAAGGAAATGAATGGTAACTTCCAGCTGACTCCAAGTAGAAAATTTAGTGAGAAAAGTGATCTTTTTTAAATGAAATGTATAGAGAACTTTCTTTGCAAGATGTGAAATGAAATACAAGTTAAAGCACAGAAAACTGGTTACAAGACTCAGCCACTCGAGAAGATAACAGATTAGTTCTTGTGATACACCCAAACAGCTTGGCCTAATTTTTCAGCCACAAGCAGCAATTTAAGCAAATAGCTTTGACTGCCTGATTTGAGACCTAGCAGGACATGTAAGTTTAGGCTGTTTGAACGTAACAGTCTAACCCTAAAACAGCATTTGTCAGCCTATTCACATTTTATTGACCCTGACACTTTACTGCTGTCTTTCTTAAAACATAGTGCCATTTCCTAGTTCAGGAAGAGACCGTGGCACAGAATTCAGCCAGACCCAACCAAACCCCCTAGGAGACAGCATGGTTTTTAATTCACCCCAGAGTCTATGGAAAGTGGTATTTATCCTACGTGTTCTTAAAAACCAGAGTCAGCATTGAGCAACGGCCTGAGGCTACAGCGCTTTGCATAAAATGTTGTAGACAAAATAAAATTCCTTAGCAAACAAAAGCTGTGCTTGGATGTCATTTATGCACTTCTTGAAATGCAAGAAACCTGGAAAGCCAAGAAGTGAGCAAATAATTCATTTTTCCAGGCCCAAAACCTTACTATTAAACACTTAAAATAGTTACAAGTGTGGTTTCCCATTCTTTAGCTTCCTTCATGCTGCTCTGTGCTTTTGATGCGTGAAGGGTGCTTGGTGCTGAGGTTAAAGTTGCTTAACATGGGCAGAATCTTCCCTCTCACTGCAGGCTGATCAGCAAATATTTAGTTCTAACTTCAGAGGATTCATGATGGCCTGTTTTGAGGTCATTTAGGCAAAAGCTGAAACAAGAACCTCAGTGCGCATGGTGGTAGGAGCAGATTAGATCAGATCGGTGTAGGCACTTTGGCAGAGTCCAGCTGCTGGAGCTCTGATAATGGATATATCACTTGCAGAGAAGTCAGTGCTAATCCCAGCACTGGAGCTGAAATCAATCTAGGATGGAAAGAAAGCTGGGAATCAACATGGCAACATAAATTAAAAATTCAAGACAAATTCCCCAGAGATTGCTGCAAGTGACAGAGGAAAAGAACTGCGGCTACTACAAGAAATGCAACTGTTTTTCCAAGTATTTAAAGCCAAATTAACAGAAGGGAAAGAGAATATCGACAAAGGCAATGCAAGCTGATGGAGAAGGGAACTGTACACTGAGAGCATGTCCACAAAATCTGATAGAGAGGAAACACCTCTCATTAGTGATTAATGCAACTCAGGTGTGCTATAAACTGTGGATTAGTACTCAAGCAAGTGTCATACTGGAAAATATTTTTAAAAATTGACTAGGAAATAAAGGCCAGTAAAGCAGAAGTATTATACTGAGAAACAATGCTACCAAAGGGTCTAAAACTTTAAGTTAAAGCAAAAATTGCACCTGTGAATTTTGTTAGGTTTTGGAGAAAAAGGAGGTAGCAGTGGGTTTAAAAATATGATAAGTTCTCAAGATCTATATGATTGTTGCACAGGAATAGAAAATCATAAATGAAGCACCGGGGTACACTGTACACATCACCAGATAAATGTGGAAATAGAAAATAACTGGTTAAATGCATTAAATTTGCCAAAGGATTCATGCTAGGAAAGAGCCTTGTTGATGGATCCAGAGATAATGGAGCTGCAGTGCAGATGCCTCCACACTACAGGCAAAGGCTACATTTTAATGATTCCTTAATAATGATGTTCCCTGCAATTGAACTTTTTCGACAATCCCACCTCAAAACAGGACAAACACAGTCTGCTTTTCCCAGACACAAAAGCCTGGAAATGGCTCTGTCCACTGCTGGTCATCCCTTCTCCAGACAAGTATTGAAGATTTCAGCACAAAAGTCTGATGCCAGATATTCTCATCAAAATAGCGTGGGACAAAATGGAGCTGAGATAGTTATCAAATGTTATACTTTTCAAATAACACTTAATAATAGACTTCATCTCAGCTTCTTCAGAGAAGCTTTTCAAAGCATGAAACGTCATCAACTTGAATTTTGTATAACAAAAAGCTGAGAACTAAGCTTCCTAATTCAGGCAGAGTTATATCACAGGGTAGAAAATCTCTGATCTTACATGAAACACCAT
Source organism: Tyto alba (assembly GCF_018691265.1). NCBI lineage: Eukaryota > Metazoa > Chordata > Aves > Strigiformes > Tytonidae > Tyto > Tyto alba. The sequence goes on along the minus strand of NW_024881261.1, from coordinate 4,638,793 downwards.
GAAAGATGCACCAGAGTCATATAATAACAGGTGCACAGGAGTTTTCAAGCCTCTGGCAGGAGGAAATGCATTTTGCATACATGATAGCTGTGGGGAGCTCAAGGCTGCAGCAGCTGGAGAAATTGTGGCTCAGCCTTTTGAGATACAGACTCTTAGAAGAAACCAGAGCAATTAAAGCTTGTACATTCTGAAAGGGGAGCCAGCGGGTACAACCTCCAGTGATAGCGTCTGAAAATAAATTGGAAGGAACCATCAGTAGCAATCATGGAGGCGGAGATAAAGTGCCTTTTTGGAGAACTAGAAGACTATACACAGCTCCTGGAAGGGATCTGAAGACGTGCTACAAATTGGTCTGCACTGCTGGGAGACATTTTACACAGCAAAGACACCCCAGGGCTGGGAGAAGTCTGTAGGTGGGCTCAGCTCTACTTGCCTTGCAGCCTGATCAACCCAAAGCTCAAACATTCAGAACCCAATCCCAAAGCCCACACCCTAATTCTCCCCCAGCATACTCTGTCCCTCAGGCCAAAGTTGGCATGATGCTCCTATATTTGTAGTGAACTACAACAAAGTCTTAAGCTTCAGCACTCCTAGGCTTGGCAGTCATCAAAATCCAGATCTGAACGTGTCCATGTGGACCTTACAGCTCTAGGTCATCCTGAAGCAATTGTGGACTTTTTAGGCATAAATCTGATGCAATAGGCTGTTTCAAGAATCCAGTCTTGGAGAGGAGATAAATGATAACCGAAACAATAAATCCCTGAGCATCCTGACTGCTGGGGAGAGAAGGGGTTTGAGCACAGGTGGCAGTGGATATCCACTGAGGCTGGGGAGGGATGAGGAAGGAAAAGTGAGAGAGAGCAAACATGTGAGCGAGCCAGGGAGAAAGTGGGGTTGTATGTGGATTATCAAAATGATCAGGAACAGTGCAGGGACCACGATGGGCCAGAGATACCATAAAAAGCAGCTGAGGACATGAAAGCTCAAGAAGAACCAGAGCAGGGCTTGCTGCTCTTGCAATTAGATGTTTTCCTGCCCAAACACATCAAAGGTGTCATGGAGGAAGCGAGGGGAGGGAAAGATAACATATTACCTCTGGTGAGAAGTGGAGCTCCACTACCCAAAAAGGACAAAAACCTTCAAAAATTTTGCCCAACAAGCCTCAAATGAACTAGTGACACTAACACCACAGCCTCTACAATTGTGACCCCCCAACTGTCACCCCATCAGGGTCAGGGCTGCCCCTGTCTCCAAGGTCACCAATTCCAGGGGTAGCCTTTGGATAAGGTTTGATGCCGAGCATCCCTTGGCAAGCATTGGCACAAGCATCACAGGCTCAGGATCCCAAAACTGAAGCCTTACAACTGCGGGTTTACTTCACCTCTAGGTTTGTGATAAATTACTTCTCCTAACAGCACTGGTTCTGCTTTCGGGCCACTTTAATATTGTGGAGCTATTCCTAGGTTTTTCCAGATTATGTGGAGATTTCAGCATGTAAAAACTCACAATAATTTTTCATCTGAATTACCCTGAGCTGCCAGCAAACAGAAACACTGCCTAAGAGTCTAGTTGTGAGAATTGTTTTAACACAATGTTGGGTGTTTTGTATGTGGTGCCAACTCCTTTTGCAATAAATCAGGGTTCCCTAGCACACACCTCTCGGGAGATATAAAATCACCTGAGAAAAAATGTTCTGGCCATACGCCTACACTATAATTCTTTCCAAGGGTACATCACCACCCACATGTAAGAGGCACGGGATGACATACTGCCAGGCTTGGCCAACGCTGACCACAGAGAGGGGCCTCTGCAGAAATGATTAACAACACTTTCATAGTGCTCATAAATGGGATGAGCTAAACCTGTTAGATAGCACAGAAAGACTTGCAGTGATTTTAATGCATTTCATGCCAGTCCACTAGATGCATTTTGTACCCACAAGACCCACTTTGATCCTGGAAAAGGAGCTGTCTGTCCTATAGCAGCACGCTTGGAGAATGCAGAAGGAGCAGCCCGGGGCAAGTAAACTTAATTAACCATTTAATGTTACTATTGACGTTTACACAGTTCATTGATTATCTGGCTGCACAGACTCCTTCGACTACTTAAAAGTATAAAATGAACCCAATCCGAGATGTTCTTTGTGAAGACCAACCCTATGACAGTTACATTGCTGGAATGAGATGGGAAAACAGGCCACTCCAGCAAGACCACCACTTCACGGTTTGTAGGATCAAAAGGTGGACAGAGGAGGGCCTGATCCTGAATACTATTCTCACTCTTCCAAAATATATTTTTTTTTAATTGTTCACTGGGACTAGTCACATGAAAACTTACTCACAGGGATAAAAATAGCCTGCCAGCTACATCTTTATCTTCTGACCCTATCGTATATAAGGCCAGCTCTTGTGAAATATTGCTTAACTGAACGATGTTATTTTCTGTGGCCAACCAGGTGATTTAAAACCGAAAGAGTTGTGATTTAGCAAGATCTGGCCTTTGGTTTTTGTGGCAACATGTCATCCTGAGTCATAAATCTCCTTTTGTTGAGGGCAAAAATTATTTTTAAAACTGTGCATTCTTAAAACCAACTCCAGTGTCACATTAGCTTATGTCATCTAAAAGCCTGGTTTTAGCAGCATAGTTCATATGGCAGTCAGACTACCCTGTTACGAAAAGAAAGTTTCTAAGGGTTCAGTTTTCTTTTCTGGTACTTTTCTGCTGGCTAAGAAAAGAAACATCCACCAAGTTCCAGTCTATTTAACCCTCCAGAATTATAAATGTCATTGCAAAAGGTTTTACAATTGATTTTTTCCTTACTGCCTTCTGAATTTCATGTTACATGCCATAAAGGGGTTAAGAAGAGAAAGTAATTCTTTCTTTTTAATGTACTCCTTTGCAACTGAAGAAATTAAAATAGTACCTGAAGTTTCCTTGCTGTCTATGACCATACTAAAGAGAAGTGTAAAATGTTAATTAGGGGGTAAAACCAACCCTCTATCAGAAAGACTTAACTGAGACTAAAAAGTACCCTTAAGTGACTGCACAGTAAAAAGGCAGATTGGTTGGTGGGTATTTTTAATATTGTGCCCTCCGACACCCACAGGACACCTCAGGGAACTTGCCATTCCTCTAACTACTCCATCTCATGATTTTCCCAGCTGCAGCACTGCACACATACAGGATACATACAGCATGGCTGATAATATGCTAGAGGAGCATGCCAAGTCATTTCGCCACACCTGAACGCCCAGCTGAGCAGCCTTTGTAGTGCACCACAGCGTGAAATGGCCAATTTGTCCTTCTTGCCTATGTTGCAGCAAGGTGTGAAATCCTAAAGAGGAAAGGCAGCTTTCTCATTTGCCTTTGGGAGCTGGTGGTGAGCCAGAAGAGCAGCAGAGTGCTGTAAAATCTTCACTTGGGAAGCCCGAGATGAAGCAAGGTGCAACTACTCAGGAAAAACAACGACGATCAGCCATGAAGCTCAGCATGATCCGTGCAAGGCACAGCAGTGCCTCCGCTTCATGAGATCTTCTCCCAGCTCCAGAAAGCTGACACTGATCCCGGCCCCCATGGATTTCTTCCTTCCCTCTAAGCTAATTTTCTTAGCCTTCGTTATTCATTCTCTGTAGGAGGACATCACAGCTCATAAAGTGAATTCTTTTGCGGATGTGTGGAAGATAAGGACTTGCAGAGCAGCCAGCCACCACGCTGCTGTGGTGGGGAGTCCTGGGGAATTAGCAAGAGCTGGAGAGCAGCACGGAGAAGCTGCTTCTCCTTTCCTCACTCCCATGTTGGTCTCTGAAAGGCAGCACAAGGGAAAAATATGACATGGTTTTCAGGCCAAGCATGCCTATGTGAGATTCACGCTCTGGCCATAAATCAAATTCCAGGCATTAAAGCAAAAGGAAGTAGCATTTTGTAAGATTTAAGGCTCCAATTCAGAAGCGGGAATGAAACTTATCGTGGGTGTTTCAAGGAATGTTTGCAGAAACTGTTATGGGAAAATCCTGCATATGGTTGGAATTACCCAGGGAATGGACTTCTGCTTTAAAAACTAAAATCAGTCATGGGGGTGGTGGAAACAAATGCTTTGTTGCAATTACCATGATCAAGATTCAGAATTTGCTGCCCTTTCACAACTGCAGTTGCATGAAGTTGCCACAGAAAGTCTTTTCTTTTATAGGGAGTCTACGAGCAAAGAGCAAGTCTGACCTTTCTCAGCAGCTCCCATGGAAGGTGGCACTCGAGAGGGTTACAGAGAGTTTGTTCTTCGATTACAGCGGCTTTGCCCTGCTACAGCCTATGTTTCAGTGAAGTTATTCAGAGCGACACTTGTAACACAATCACACCCATTTTGAGGGGATAAATGCACACTTTGAAGTTATTTTAGGTAACAAGACATGGGCTGGACTGCCTTAAATAATTCCTTGCCTGTAATTATGAGCTAAGAGTTGCTGCACACAATGTAAAGAAAACCTCCTGATGACAGGAATGGAAAACATGCCTTTCAACTGAGGCGGAGATGCTCATACATTTCTTCGAGCACATGCCCTCTCAGGCACAACCCTTGCATGCCGTGTATGCATTTGCTTTGCTGCTTGAGCACAGGATAATGTGCTTCTCTCATCAGATACGAACACTGAATCCGTTAGACATTCCCTGCCAGACTGCCAGATTGCAAGGGAAGCCTGATCACAGTATTTCTTGGCTCATAGTCCCTAAAAGCTGAGGGATGATGCTGGCAAATGTGAGATGCCAAGTGAGAGTGGGCCTGGCTTTGCTTGACCTTCCCTGCCTGCACAGCACCAGTGTGGCCCTGCAGGGCATCCCCATCACCCCCAGGAAGGCTCACCCAGGTGGTCACCCATCCACCACCCACCCCAACTCTGGGGTGGAAGAGAAAGGAGACATCCAAGGGAACCCAAATGCAAAAGCAGGAATGAGGGAGCTAGGTTAGATCCAGCAGAACAACATAACAGGGTGTTAATGAAAAAAGGATTTCAGCTGTTTCGTTGATCACCCACAACTCTACCTGAAGAACTGGAGAACATTGATTACTACACCAATCAAAAAATGTAGAAAAATACAATAATTTAGGAGCGAAGCTGTTTGATAGACTAGTTGCAAATGGCATTTGATGGCTTCTGTTATATAAAATGTGCTTTGATGATAAGGATAGGACATAAAAATTCACCTAGGTATTCAATGACAGTATCTGTTTTTTAAGCAGCTGCTATAGTGAATTCACAATAACAGCCTTATTTTCTTCTCCCTGATTCTCCTCAGGCTGGCCTAGGACTCACTAATAGTTTATTATTTATTGTTTTATGTTTCATTAACTGAAATAGCCTGAACATTGCACAGGGTTGGCAAACGTACCAGGAACTGGAACACAGAGAAACTATCATCAGTTTCTGATTTTGCCACTGACCTCATAATGGATTTTGCATAAATAATTTAAAATTTCTGGCTGTTTCTCTATACACTTAAAGCAAAAGTAACTTTTTTTTTTTTTTTAAGTAAAATGTTTTGATATCTAATACTAAATACACTAGATAAAAAGTAAATAGTTTATTATCATGTCATCATATCAGATATTCTGCCCCATTTACATGCTACAAATGTTATACAGAGAAGTAATTACAACCCATATAAACCAGTTAGTCCATAAGTAAAGTACTATGAGACACCTGAGCATTAAAAGAACAAACTTCCCTGAAATTGCTGTTTTGTGTTAGTACAGGCTAAAAAAGGTTTTATCCTTAAATCTTATAAAACAGTGATTGTGCATGGAGAGCAAATCAGGCCTTCCACATTGTATGGCTGCAGGTTTTAGCAGTTAACCATCACTGTATGTTGAATGTATGTGTTTGCCATTATTGGCTAACATACTGTTAAACATAAGCAGACCCAAATGTACACATGCATTACATTACATCTGTGCAAGGAAACTCTTCCCACAGCAAGCACCACTTTCCAAACCCCCAATAATGACTATTCGAAAAAGCAGTTGTTTGGAGCACTCCTCATGTGCGTTATGGGACATGCATTGAAGCCTGGGATCAAATGTTGCTGGTTTTTCACTTGTGCTTACAAAACTCCTCAGAGCACTAGCAAGCACAGCCAAGCAGAACCTACGGCACTGTAATCCTATAACACACTTGATGTAAATTAGACAGCCCTAAGGATGCTGTGCTGACTGGTCAGAAAAAGATAAACTGATTTTAAATAGGACAACAGTAATTAGCAAGGCTAACAAGGGTTTCCATGTGGGATATCACTAAGCACAGAAAAGCATTACACAGGGTGGAAAACAAGGACAGTGGAGCTCTGCAAACTCAGGACAGTGTAAACATTTATGGTGGCAGTGGGGTATAAACCAGTGCAGCAGAGTTCAAGAGTTAATATCACATGCAAGAGTAGGAGAACCGACGCAGAGAAATGAGCTCTCTTCCTCTCTTTGAAAATTTAGATTTTGCTGCTGCTAATGCTGATGCTCAAGCCAGTTGATGCTATCCAGAGAGGTGGTAGATGCCCCATTCCTGGAAACATTCAAGGTCAGGTTGGATGGGGCTCTAAGAAACCTGATTTAGTTGAAGATGTCCCTTCTCATTGCAGGGGGGATCAAATCAAATGACCTCTAAATGTCCCTTTTAAACCCAAAACTTTCTGTGATTCTATGAACCAAGCCATTGAGGAGACTGTGAATTTTCCATTAAGCTTGTCTGCTCCTTCTCTTCTCCATGTATGCTTGGCTATTTCAATATCAGGCCAGACCTGAAATGCAAGCCTAACTTGTGTCACCAGAGCATCTGCTATGGGGTATTTCCAGCCCATCCTGGAACAATAAATATCTGAATCATGCAAGAAAACTGACTCTCGCAAAATCTTCCAGCAAAATTTGCAGATAAACTTAGATAAGCATGATAGCTACATCTCAGATAAAGAGCCAGGTCCTCAGCTATGTCACCTGGTGCCCTTCCACTGAAGTAAATGGAGTTCTGCTGATCTGGCTCCGTACCTGGGGAGGGTTGCCGACAGCCAAGCTGATGGGGAAAAAATTCTGTTGTTAGATTGTATAAAAAAAAAATGTGGGTTTGGGGTTTGTCAACCTTGTACAATTCCTTGGGTAAATCAAAGGGAGTCATGTCCCATGTTTCTGTGACACAAGGAAGGTAAGTGACCTCCCAGGTCCTCTCCTGGCCAAAGTCCTCAGCCAGGACCAGAGGTACTGGACACCAGCACCCTCCGGCCAGCTCTCCCAGCTTTGCAACCACTCTCACCCTCCAAAAGCATGAGTGAAAGACAGAGCTTGCACACATGCGTGAGAAAAAGAGCATCTTTATTTATAGAACTACTTTAGCAGAGTGAAATAAATGGCATGAGCAAGCTTGCAAAGAACTGACGGTGTTGGCATATAATCGTTCGCATTTTAAAGTCAGCATGTTCACATCAATTTGCAGTGTGTATGCATGTGGAAAGGGCTCTTAGTTCCTCCCTGGTTTCTACAGGGCAAAGATGGGACTTTCTGCTGTGTGTTGCCAAAAATTCCCACTCAGGCAACAGGGTAGAGTCCAGAGCAGTTCAGGCTGCTGGATTTTATCCCCTTCTTAGACCTTTCTCAGAATCTATCACTATGGACACTGGGTGGTGAAATGCATCACAAAAGGCTCAAATTCTGGTGGCCTAAAATTTTCCCACACCCCTCCAGTGTTTTCTGCTGGGTTTAGGTTTTAGACAGGACTGAGCCACAGGTAAATTCCAGGTAAAGGGACTAGAGTCCATCTGCACCTGGGCATCAGGGCTCACTCCAGGCAGCTGTAGTTGGTTAATTCTCTACAGATCAGGAATCAAAGGCTTGCACATCATCAGCACTGGGAAAACACACAGCAATGAAATTTTGGCAGAACAATGTTATCAGAACTTCTGATAAATGCAGTGAAGACTAAACCTGATTTGAGGCTGAGGAGTTTGAGACTGTCCTTGCAAATGGGACCAAAAGTTATTCCACTGGTAGTTCTTAATTTCAGGCTGCAGCACCTTCTTCAACACGGGCACGGATGGGGAAAGGGCAAATTTCTTAAGCAAAATACTTGGTTACACACTTTTGGATTAAATCCTGATCCTTATAAAGCCAGAAGGAGTTTTCCCAATGGCTTTCAGGTCTGCCTTGCTTCTGAGCTTGAAGTACATTTCTGTCTGAGAGTCAGAGCTGAATTCAGGGAGAAAGAAGAAAAAAATCACCTGTATTTGTCAGAAATCCTTCCTGTCATTTGTTTTTAATCCCAGACAGTATATCATGTTTCAACAATTATTTATATCTGATTGATAGCAACTCTCTTCACAGATGCCTGTGCCCACATTACAATTATATCTACACCTCATTCCTTTGACTCTGGTAGAGTCTGCTGCAAATCAGACCTGCTCCTGAACAGCTCATGCTGTTAGCCTGATGAAATCAAGGAAAAATGTAGCTCTTGTTTATTGAGGAAACAAAGCTGCTTCCATAAATAAGCAGGAGGCACAAAAGAGAAGCAAAGATGAAATAGCACTCTGAGGGATGCATTTCTATCATTTTAGAAGGATTTCTGTGCAAAAAGACAACAGGAAAAGAGCTTCCTTCTCTAAAATGAAAAATCTTATATTTTTAGTATACTCCAAAAACTTCAGATCCCACTGGAGGAATAAATATCAAAGGCAATCTCAGCTTTAAACCATGGTAAGGAGCCAGCCTCCTTTCCATGAGCACGGATTTGTTCCCAGGGGAATTATATTTAAAAACAAGGAAAAAAGACACAAAAATTCCTACGGCAAAAGCTCATTTCTGAAACTGCTCACAACTTCCTGTTGCTGTACAACACTAATGCCCAGCCATCCCTGGGCAACACAGAGACACGGGACCATGTTCACTGTCATTGCCAGGTGACATGGGATTCTCCAGCCAGATCAGGTTAGAACAGGAGCAAAGAGGGGTGGGAGGTTGTTCCTCTGCACCAACACGTGCGGCCAAGGCTGCACATGCTGTGCTGTAGCTGCTCTTACAGGGCTCTTACAGATCATTCAAAAGATTTGTTAGACCCCTCCTTTCTCCTCTGGTGACGATTAAAAGGAAAAACACCCCAAAACCAAAACACAAGTGCAACATGATGAAACAGGAAAACAAATGCCAAAAATATTTCAGAATGGTTCTCAGGAGTTCTGGACTTGGCTGCTATCTCTGACACTGGCCTTGTACACAACCCTGGAAGACTGCTCAGCCTACATGTCTCCCTTTCCTTTTCTTTGATTAGCCAAGATACAATTTTCCTTAATTTTGGGATGAGCACTTAACAGAACTGATGGAAAATAAAGCTGGCATGAGATGATGGAGATGCAAGTAACCTTCCCCTACTTATCTATGCAGGGGATAATAAGATAATGTGGTTTTTTCCCCCTCTCATTAGAGTCTCACACACCTTACCATCAGAAGCAACATCCTGGCAATAAACAGACCACAGTCACCAGTTCTAGTCACATCCTTGCTGCGTTTTGATCAATAAAACACAGGAATGCTTTCATGTTTGTCCAAGCTGACTGGTGGAAAAAAAAAAAAAAAAAAAAAGGGCTAGATTTTCAGTACCCAAAGCAATGTGTCCAGAGACATTTACAAGCAAAAACACATCAACAGAGCAGTACACAAGAAAATTTTCCGTTCATGTGTCTACAGCCCATAGGCATAGCCACGTTGGTGTACGTCAGGAACTCAAGCACCTATCCGGGTTATAGAAAACAGCTCCTAGCCATGAAGTGGATTTTTGTGATGAACTGCATCACAGCTCTGTAGTTAAGAAAGATTAAATTTCATTGAGAGTATTGTAATAGGTCTCACTTTAATATCTTTTGCAAATGTTCCAATAAAATCCTCAGCCTTTCGGCAACTCTTGCTCATAATCCAGTATCATTGATTAGTTTAAGCAAGCTACAAATGGCAAGCTGTCCAACTCTGCTTGTTAATGCAGGCATCTCCTCTCATTTGCTATCTCTTTAGAATAACAATGAATGTAGCATCCTTATCCTTGCCAAATGCACTTTAAGCTTATGAAATAATAGTTTTATATCAAAAATAGGCTTTTGCAGGAACAGAACTCTGTAGTCTGACAAAAACAGAAGACAGTTGCAGCACATCTAGAAAAGATGCATCTTAGCCCCAAAATTCAGTTCTAACTTCTTTTTTTGAAGGTTTTGGAAGGAGAATTTTGGCTGAGCCACGGCACAGCAAGAGAACTGGTTGTGAACTTCAGCCTCTGAAAAGAACCAAGCACGAATCTGGCTCTCAAAATTCAGGGCTTAACCATCTACATCCATGCTGACATTTCCCAGCCTTCAGGAGGATAGTCTCCCTAATAACTCTACCAAGGATTAAACAAGGAGCCTGGGCTGTGTATGCAGCCAGTCTCCGTTTCCTATGGAGGGCCCATCATCCCTAAAGACATCAAAAATAGGCCCAAAGACAAATGGAATCGAGGGGGATACCAGGTCCTGGGGCAACTGTCAGAGAAGGCCACTGTCCACGTTTACTGCCCTTAGCCAGATGCATCTCTGCTGGTCCCATCCCTGCCTGGCTCCCAAAGCTCCATCCACTACCACCACTACAACAAAATAAAATGTAATCACATTTACATAGGATTTTCAACCATCAGTAAGAAACTGAAGTCTTTAATTGCAGATATCAGCTCCCTCTCAGTCTCCCATCCCACCCTCCAGCCCACAGCTGACTGGCACATCCTGCCCTTTGTCTACAGCCATTCACAGCAAACTTCAAAGAAATCCTTCTTAAAAGCTCCTCCTGACCATCCTGCCCTGCTGCTCTCCCAGGGGAGTGCAGGATAACAGCAATTTAAGGCTTGCTTCCTTTGTGCTGATCATCACAACACCATTAATCACCAGCTTAGGTACCACAAGGCACTGGACTAACACAACAGTACAGAACGAGGATTTGTGGGTTCAATCAGTGGTACAAATATTGCAGAGGAGTTATGGCAGCTCCAGGATAATCACAAGCTTTTCTTCAGGCACCAAAAACACCTACAGGCTTCTTCCCTCAAAACTGTTACGAAGGACTGTGCATAGTTAGGCTAATGGTTGGAAAAGATCCAATACCTGCTAAAGTCCTGAGTTAAGGAGGGGGGAAAAGATCTTGTCTACCAGCTTTGTGCTGTGAGGAGTGACTTGGACTGCACCCATGCATTGTTTTCACTCTTTCCCTTCCCTCCTTGTGTATATCTTCTCATCAGGAGGACCAAAGGAAGACCATTTATTTAAACCCTAATGCTTAAGAAATATTGTGCTGCAACAAATCATATTTGAGATGCTTTCGCATGTTTATCCATTTTTATATATGATCTGTGGAATAAGAAATTCTTCACTCACCCTTCCTTTTACCTGTCCCCCCATCCCCCAGCTCTCTGCCCAGTGCTGCCATGGGTTGCACATAGAGGTAGCTCTGCTTCGCAATTTGTTTTCTCAAGTGGTGAATGTGCTCTTTCATAAACAACCTTGTAGATTTGCTGACCTTTTTATGTACTACACTAATAGATCTCCCTAACCCCCTCAGTAGATCAAGCAATAAAATCTTATTTTCTCAGGAAATGTTATCACTTGTGTATCTTAATGAAAATGCTGTGGTTTGTTGTTTTACACTGCACTGGAAGTACCAAGATCAAAGAATTAACACGAGATTCAAGATTAGATCTAGCTTTGTAAGCAAGTGATGTAGTCTTTGTCTTTGATATGCAAACAAAGAATCATTAAATAAATTTGATAACATCAAGCTAGTAAGAGGCTTCACATACAAGTTGAGCAGCCACTAGATAGCTGGAGTCAAGCATTTTGATAAAGCAACATTTAAAAAGTTGAATAAATCCCAACTTAAAACTTTGGAATTAATTCAAACACAGATCAGAAAGTATCAGTAATTGTGTGTGTCAGTGCTTTGTCTCCAAAAACATTACTTTAGGAAAATGTGGAAGCACAGGTGAACCTGATGAGTTTATTTTTCATATCAGTAACAACTTTTATAGTTGCAGAGCTATTAATATTTGTGGATGGACAACATTCAACTCCATTGGATTCATCTTAAACAGAGGAAAATGTTTGAAACAAGCTTTTGAGGTGGTCTAGGCAGCATGTGTCAGCTTTCTTTTTCTTAACCTACCAGCCTTTTGGAAGATGTCTATGGAATACCGTGAACTCAGCTAATCTAGATACCTAGAAAATACGATTTATTGTACAAAAATAAAAATGTAAATACTGATCAGTGGCCGCATTATGTAAGGAGAAAAAGGAAGTCCTTGCCTCAGTTTCTCTATCAGCAAGTGAATAAAAGCTGCTTTGAGCTCTAAGTAAAATCTGTTTTTTCATTTTTTAATATTAACATTGGCCACAGATGAAAGCAAGATTGTCTGAAGTACTAATGCTAGTAACTAACTGCAGCCCACTTGTGCCAAGAATGCCTGAACACCTCCCACTCAAAGCACTGCCATGGCACAGCCGGAGCAGGGTCACCGTAGCCCACAGAGCTGCTTCCCAAGTGCAAAGTCACCACACAACTACTGGTAGAGTTTGCACCCCAAAGGTGGGAACCCCCAGGCAACACCACAGCACACGGTGCCCAGGCAGCAAAATGAGCTCCTGGAAGAGCCCCAGAAAGGGACACCCGCCTGGGCAGTCATCGAGTTAAAAACCCTCTCCCACTCTTGGGGTTATTACTGATTTTGCAATCCCTCCAGGCAGAGCAGCTTCCCAAAGCCACTGGCAGCTCTTCAGACCCAGGACCTCTTCTGTGCCCTCATCCCGGAGGCAGAGGCAAGCTCCCCCACCCAAGCTGGTACTCACCCTCGGGATGTGCCAGGCTTTTCTTGCTTTTCTTTAGCATCCCAGGCAGCTGCAGGTACAAGGCTTAGTGGTTTGAAGAGGCAATAGGGGCACTTCATACCCACTCAAAGGGGGCTTTTTTCAGGGCAGTCACAACAAATCAGAAGAGTTTTAGATGAAGTCTCTGGAATAAAAGAAGTGTTCAGGCTATTGCAGCCGCACAAGCTGGCATGCAGATGAGGCTGTAATCTATGGAGGTTTTTTATTTTTAAAGACACAAATGAGCTTTTACTGTTTCAAAAAGGAGACATGGAGAAGAGGGAGACTGTCACCATGATGTGGTAACCCATTCTGCTCCTAGTTTTTTTTATTCAAAAGCCACCAGAGCTCAGCTGATAATTTGCATTAAATCTGTACCTGGCTCTGCGGCCGGACCCTGCACAAAAAAGAGCAGAAAAGCTGAGTTCATCCCAGGCCAGCAGCGACAGAATGCACAACTATTCCCCTAGTTCAATGCAGTGAGAGGCTGTGAAGTTACAAACTTCAAGGACAGATGCAAAGTGTAAATAAAGAAAAAACATGCCTAGTCTAACTCCCCCCTCAATATAAAGCACTGCAGGAACCATTGAGTGCTGTTTTCCCTGGGAAGACTGAGGTAGCAGTATTTCCTGCCTTTTTAATACAGCTCTTTATTGCATGCAGTACTTTGGAGCCTCGATTGCTCCTTCTTCACAGCTGGAGAAAAAACACATATTGGTGCGCAAATACGTGCTGTGAGTGGCCCACAAGCAGCAGTCAAAACCCTGTAGACCACACCAGTGTCTTTGCAACCACTTTGTGTTTAATGAGCTTTAGAAAAATATCGGTGGTAGAACCAAGGCGGATAATTCATCAAACTCAACTACAGCCAAATATACATGCACACACTTATTGCAATACATTATGGGAAAGGCTACATCCTTCTTTTAATGCCCATGTCATCAACTGGTCCAGAATTAATGTTCATGCCAACAGCATTAATTACCCTCACTTTGATTTTTCACAGGGAATAGGCAGGCATGCTTCAGTACCACTGAAGCCCCACAGTTCCTTATTATAGCACACTTTTCTTGAGCCCAGGAAAAACTGTGATAATCAATATTGATTGATCTCTGCGCTTAGTCCCACTGCTGCTTCTAAATCGCAAAAAGCACTTCATCAGATAATGCATCTACTTAAATTTACCAAAGAAGAGGTAGTTACGCATAGGCTTCAGGGGCTAGACATGCAAGAGTGCACTGACAACTCCTAAAATAGATGGGAATAATTACATGCCTAAAAACACAGCGCAAACAGGAGTGCTGACACGGATTTGACTTTGCTGGCTAAACAGTGGGCTGAGGAGCATGGAATAAACACCCTCCAAACAGCTGGACGCCTGCCTGACACACCATCCATGTCTGTGAACCAACTCCCAGCCTTGGGTGCAGAAGCACGGTTGGGCTTCTGGAAAAAGAGGCAGCTGATTTATCTTTTTGACTTGTTAATTAGCGCATGGGTGATGCAGGTTTAAAAACCTTTTCTATCTGAGACATGACATAAAGCCCTCATTTCCTACCTCCCATGAAAGGTCCCTAAACAAATAAGCCGTGGGGTGCTCTAAACCCATGTGTCTGGATGATGGAACAACTGGCAGCACTCCAGCCCTCTGAATCCCACCAGGATTTCAGCCACCCACGTATCTATTCATCAGTTCTAGAAACTCGGGTACAAAGTAGAGTTTTGCCACAGAAATGAAGGCAACCACAGGTGAGGGGGAGATGCATCAATAAGGCCGGCAAGATCTACTGTCATTTCTTTGTGGGCACCTGACCTCAGGTGTTAGTGACACCTCAAAAATAACATCTAAGATCCCCAGACATGTACAAATTGTATATGTATTGCACTTACAGTAACAGAATTATTTCTATTAATTTCCGTCGAAAACCAGCCCCAGCAACCTACCCAGCATTTGAAATTTATGAGAGATATAGTTTGTAAAGACTTTCAGGCTCTGTTGTCAGGCTATTTTGGGAAAAAGATAAAACATTTCCAAAAATTATCTATGGGCACCTTTTTTTTCAGCAATGATATCCCAAACGCTGCCATTATGTATAATCAGGATGGTGGTCAAATGTGCTGAAAAGAGGAGCTCAAATTTATAGCCCCCATGTGCAATATGGGCTCATGAAACAGTATTAAATCATTTCTCAGAGAAATAAATAGACTTCCCAATAGCCATGCAATACCATACTTAAACTGTATTTTATTAGTAAAATCTTAAGATGGGCTGAAAAAAAAAAAATGAAGCCTGCTTATTTTCCCTTGGCAGTTACCTCTATATTTGATTGTAACTTGAGAAAGATAAATAGCACTTACTTCATCAGGGAACAAGCATTTTCTCTGGTAGCCAATGAAGCTGCCTGTTCTCAGTTAGTCTGCATCAATATATCTTCACTGAAGTCTGTGGAGGCCACCAGTCCACAGTGCTGGGATCTGCACTTTCAAGGGCATAAACTTGACACCATATAAATATTATATGCTTTTCTTTCACTTTGTAGCTCAGAATTGATTCATTCTAGAGTACAGTTTCAGGGCTGAGTATAACATAACTCATCTCCAATTGGCATTTTCTCTGTGAATAACATACCAAGCATCCCTACACTCAGTGATGAAGCCTTTAAGAAAATGATGGCATGTTTTTTTTCCTTGCTCACGCCACCACAATCCTACTTGTGATTGACCTTGTCTATTCCAACAAAATAGCCTTACCAATTCCTTGACCTCTTCTCTCACCACAGGCTTGGTTTTGTTTTCACCAGAAATAGTTTGAACTGAAAACTGATGCAGTCAAAACACTGAAGCACAAAAATAACTCCGTGGGTAATGACATACCTGGCTGGAAGAGAATACAAATTCTCAGTTTGGCGCCAAATACCCAGTTTCATGTTGGCTGTGAAGCTGTGGGTCCAGCACCAAGAGAGAAAGTGAGACTTGATGGCTAAGCTTGAGATAAAGATGCCTTTTTTTTCATGGGGACTGATGAGTGGCTGGCTATTTCTGTCTCCAACCTTGCCCAGGGGCAGATGATGATCTGCAGTGAGCTGGCTGAGCTATAAGCCACGGGAGAGGTGGGAAGCTTGCTAGGGAAATAGGGCAGAGCAGCCGTGGTGCTGCTGTGGAGCAGATGGAGTCACCCTAACCGTGCTGTGTTTGTTACATGCTTATTTTACACCTCCGTGCAGTGCAGAAGGATTTGAGTCCAATGACCGACTGCTTTTTAAGGTGGCAAGTGGAGCACGCCTTGCCTGCCTGCTTCACCATACCAGCTCCTCACCCCAACGTGGCCATCAGAGCTGGCCACAGCATCTGAGACCTCCATCAGGCACAGGGTCCTCGGGCGGGCCCTAACCTTTCCATGTCTCAGGGAGTCCCACTCACTTTCAGAACTTGTATTAACTTCAGCACTGGTAAATCTATGCATAATCTGGGTTTGGCTGAAAGTCTAGGGTTGACAAGAATAGAGTTTTAGGTACTCCAAAACAAAGGTCATCTGCTACAAGACTCTGAAAGAACAGGTGAATCCCCTGATATTTCTAAATAACTGAATCTATATTAAAATCTGAAACTTGAAATGTATTGTTTGTCAACTGATCAGACTAGCTGGTTAAAAAAAAAAAATAATAAATCACTATTTACAACATAAAGCAGAAGTTAGCTTACCCTACAAGAAGGCAAGTTCCATAAACACCAGCAAGATGTCAGTGGAATGACACAACATTGCAAGAGAGTTTGAGTTATTCTTTTAATAATTATCAAATCACATCCACAGACGCCAGTAATATTCTTCAACAGTACCCCTATACAGAGGGTTTGCTACATGTCATTGGTTGCTCACTTTTGCAAGCACTTAACTGACATTAGACTTTGTCCTTTTAAAAATCAATATCACCTGTTTGGGGAATACACCTTCTGTGAGAGTATTTCAAAGCTCAGGTGGTATCCTTAAGGGTGCATTTTGCTGGAAGGTGTTCTTGGCTAAGTGTCTAAATTTCTCTACCAAGCGTCCCTATTTCACACTAAATCAGATTTTAAGAACTCCTTTTTTGTTGTTTTTAACATATTGTGTTATTTCCAGAGTGATGCTTATCAAAACATTTGAGGTTTAGGTTTCTTTCATTCACCATATTCCTAAAGGATCATTCTGTGCAGACACAACCCATAGAGTTGCTTTCTTCCAATTCTTATCTTCTGATTTTCTCAGCTGATTTCTTCCAAATCCCCACAAATCCCCTACTCCAATGTGGGCTAGCGCATATAGCAAAATGGATTTAGTACAGGTGCAGGTTGTGCAAGCCTTCCCTACATGCCATTTTCAGAAAATTTTACTGCATTGTGTTAGTAGTTCATCTCATTGCAACAGAGCTACTTTCAGACAGATATAGAAATCACTAGATATAAAAGCAGAATCTGTTCTAACAACTTCTTAGGAATGTTATGCAAGTTTTGCATCACTTAGAGGCTTACATCTTGAGCAAGAGGTCTTTCACAAGGGAGGCTGGCCCTGAGCTTCCTCCTAGAGGCATTGGAATAATGGTGACACCCCAGACTGCAGAAGAGAGACTCTCAGAAGTCATCTGCATCTTCTATTCCCATCCCTTTTCACTCCTATCCCTTCCTTTTTCTCCAAAGTAGTTTCCGCTTTTCGCAGGGAATTTCTCCCTAATCTTCCACAGGTTGCTGGTTTCTGGCATCTACTCTGGTCACCTTCTGCTTGGAAAGTAAATCTCCCTCCCTGGGGAGCCCTTGGCCCACAGAGAGACACCTCCCCTCCTGCTCCTAGTGGGGCTGGCTCTCCTCAGACACATCCCAGGAGAGGGCCCAGTGGCACCAAGCATCACAAGGCACTCATTCCTCAGTTTGCTCTTTCGGATGTCTTTTCTTCCTCTTTATCAAGGAAGAAGAGAGAGAGTGCCAACTACACCTACTGCTGAAATGAGGGTTTCCTCCTCCATCTTCAGGGATGATGAAAACTCTACACATACAGCCAAAGAGCAAAGGTCAGACTGTTTTTAAAAATACTAGAGTCAGCTGTCATTTTTAATGTATTCAATGGGGTGTGAATTGTAAAAGTTCATCTACAGATGCATGTTCAAGTCCCTATTCTATTGCTACATATATTATAGAGGTCATAACCTGAAGAACTTTTTTTTTCACAGAGTTTGGCTTTGCCTCCTCCTAAGGGATCAATAAAATAACTCAGATTTCCTTTCTATTGTAACTGTGTTATTGAGAGCATCTTATCGTAGATAGTGAACTGCTGACACTATAATAATCTTTAAAACAATAGATACTTCATATACCATCTAGAAAACAAGTATTAATTAAAATGCAATACCAGAAAAATAGCACAACAAACTTTCATCAAATTGCCACAAAATTTTAAGCAGAGTCTCCTTTTTCAAGTATCTTCATAAGTTTTTTTTTTTTTTTTCTCCTCTCCACCCCAATAAATTCAGAACAAGAACATACTATCTCAGACCACGCTTTTGGGATCACTACTACAGGACTTCAAGCTAAGCTCTCAGTGACATCAGTTCAGAGCACAGAACTAGGGACAATTTGTAAGAGTCAAGACAGTCTTGTTGAAGTTGACCAGTTTGCTAACAGAGGCATCTTGCAATGGAGGTCTCACATCCCTAATTACAACAGAGAGGCTTCTGCAGAAATGCCTTCATAATATTAGTTTACTCCCCTTTCTAACTGCCCTCCTGGCGTACACATCAGGCAGCCAGAGGAAAGGGAAAAAGGAGTGCACAAAGTAAACCTACTACAGAAGCAGAAATTTACTTTAATCCCATTCCCAAAGATGACTCATGTTCTTTAATGGAACTTGAAAGTCAAGGTTCTACCCTTTAAAGTCTTCATCTTCTTGCAGCACTAGTCTCATAGCAATTTTCCATGTAAACAGGAAAGTTTTAATTACATAATTGGTACATCTTCTATTTTCATAAGAATTCCTTTAATCAGATGCAACACCTAGAGAAAATTGTTCCTTATTCAAAAATCAGATTATTGAATAAGATGACTTACTGTTCAGATCAAGTGAAGTAACACTGCAGTACGTGCTAATTTAGTGTTATCATCCACAACTCCAGGTAAGGCTTGACACATTCCATTGACCCTGGTCAGATCCAGAAAACCTGAGTGAGCTTGGTGCTCTCTTTGTAACATACTTGTGCAAACCTACAGCATAAGCTCCACTTACAACCTGCTTGAGACAGTGATGTCCCATTAGCACCAACAGCCATACTATTAACTTATCTACAGCTATACACCAACATGACTGATTTGCTGGCTTATATATAGCTATGAGGATAAAGCATTGTGGGAAATGGGGGTGGAGTTGTTCTGGGGTAGGGGAATTAAAAAAAACACACACACACACACAACATTCCCAGCACTTGCCTGTGCTTTGTGAAGAGCTAGGTAGGTTATGTTAGGGCTTTAAGATTCAGAATCTCCACCCCCCTTTTTTATATTTTGCTTCTTATGCTAGGACAAATTGAAAGAAAATAGCTTATATTAGAATATAAGCATCTACAATTGTATGAGTAGCTTTGTTTTGCTGTTACTTACTCTGGCTGTTGTAGTGCAAGGGGCAGAGGAAGTTCTGTAGCTGCTTATTTCTTTTAGTATTTTAATCTGTCTCTCCTGTGTATTTTTTTTTTCTTCAGAAAATGAAAGAGCTATTATATGCTTTTCCCATGTTTTTTAGCTATACTAAAAATTTTTTTAATTCCATTTGTAAGCTTGATCAGATACAAGCTTCCCAAATCCTCCAGAATTCTATTTCCTGCAATAATTATCTCAGGGAAAGGGATCCTTTGGGAGACTTTGTGCAAAGCTGCTAGATTACCCCCTGCAGCTGCAATTTAGTTTAAACTAATCAATGTTTGCCCATATCTGTTACTTTGCTTCTTTGTGTATTGGCTAAGTACTCATGAAATGAGACCAGGTGGTGCTTATTGGGATCTTTAAAAAGCCATTGATAAACCCATTTACAAGAGGCCTTGGCAAAAGAAGGTAGGTACGGGGTGCAAGTTAATGGGTTGTAGTGGCCTAAAGAATAGCTAAGGAAGAGACTAAGAAAAACAATTACATCTTGCTCTCCTGAAAGTTGGCAGAGCTACCTCAGCCTGCTCAGTCTATACATCCACACTGTGTACTGTCCCAAGATGAAGAAGGTGTCAACATTTGTGTAGGACACGAAGTGAGGTGGGCTACCTTTAGAGAAAATCAGGGGGGGACCGAGTAGGTGCCTAGTAAAATGAAAGTCTTTGAAGAGTTCAAGGTAATGCCCCTCTATAACGCAAATATTTGGTGTGTGTTATTGGCTGTTCTGCTGTACAAAAGAAAAATGTATTCTGGCATTGCTGTAGGCAGCTGTAATGAAACTCCTTAGTGCTTGGCAGCATTAATAATAGAAACAAAATGGTGTCATACCCTAAAATAAAATCTAATCTATCTTGACATGGTGTATTGTTTACCTCTGACCTTCCTGTGTCCAAAATCCTATGAAAGACATGAAGAGGCTTTGATTCATTAAGATGAGCAGCAGCAGACCAGCTTAAGCTGTTTTGCTTGAGAAAGTTTGATGATCATGAAAAGTGGAGAAGAGAGAAAGTGGGCAGCAGTGGCAGGTTACTGGGGAAGGAGTCTTATCTTTCAAGAGAGTGGGTGTCCCTTATTTTACACTACTGTGGGCTAGGATCATCCAGAAGAAAGGATGGGCTTTGCCTCTGCTGGTGGTGACGGTGGTGGGAAGGTTTCCCTTCTTAGTGCCTGAGGTGAGGTGGGGATGGGGGTTCCACAGGCTTTCCAGCCCAGGGCTTTAATGATGGTGATGCCCTGACATGGGAACAGTGAATCAAAGTGAACTGAAATTATATCTGGTGGTTATTGTCAGATATGAAGTGCTTCTTTGTATTTGAGGATCTCTGGCAAAGCCCAGTTAGGTTTTAGGCTCCTCCATTTGGAGTGTTGAGACTGGTCCTATCCTGCCCTTGCACTGCAGGGTATCTAGGTGAGATAAATGAGAATGGTCACACAGCTAGAAAAAATAACCCTCTGGAAGTGGTGGAAGGGTCTCTGGTCTGTTTAGTCAAGGAAAGACTGAGAGGAGATATACTGCAAATGTGTAAAAGCTAATGGTAAAGAGGAAGGGAATAAACACTTATGACTATAAGAGAAAGAGCAATAAACCTAAAGGATATGGCAGAAGAAACAAGTTAAGTATCAAGAAAAGTTGTCCAATAAAAAGGACAGTTAATCACTAAAATTAGTTTATCCTTGAAGGGCAGGTGAGCACCAGCCAAAATGTGAGGCTGTTCCTGCCAGTGCACGGGGCAGCCAGGGCTCATGGGGCCTCCCTGCAGAGGACGAGATCAGCGGCTTCTCCAGGACCCTTCTAGCTCCATTTGCTGTACATGCTCATCCGTGATGTCTCTTTGTGAAATAACTTCTGCCATCTCCTCTTCCTCAATCAAAACTGACTCTTGACCTGCATGCAGAGACATGGCCTGAGGATCCTGGTGTGGGCTGGTGAGACCGTGCTTTAAGGTTCATGCCTCTGTTAATAAACTGGTATTTAATAATCAGAGGGTGATGCTGTGTCTTGTCCCCAACCCTCTGCTGCAGGGGAGCCCATCAGCTCCTTCCAGTGCTGCTCACCTGTGTCCTCTGAGCAGCCCTGTATCGCTTCATGGAGTCAAGTCCATTTCTGCAAGGAAAAAGAGCATCTAAAACAAAAGCCAAGAGTCTCTCTAAAGGAGCTTGACCTCCAGCTTTGACAGAGCCCTTCTATCCGCCCCTTGCAGTGCGCCTGAGCAAGGACCAAGGCACGTGCAGCTGGTTCACATCTCCCAGCTGGTCCTGGATTTTGCCACGTTGCACACCCAGCTACGGCATGCATGCCCCTCCTTCCCCTCCATCAGCCAGGGCTCACTTGGTGAAAGCCCTTACCCCGGACACGTGGAGATGCTCTGGCAGTGCAACGCAGCTAAAAGGCAAAACGCTAACTGAAAAGGGTGCATTTCCGGCAGCAAAGTTCAGAAATGTCAGGATTTAACACTGCTCATTGTGGGCGGCTCCTAACTGCGTGATCAGATGTTAGTTCTTTTCCACCAGGCCTCTGTTTAATTCATATAACTTAAATCAGGTTGTTACAGTGAGAAGCATTAGACTACTCCAGTAACCAGTTGCTACCTGTGCATAAGAAAGTATTCTCTTGGCTTTAAAAGACACTTAGTTGTAAAACTTCAGGAGAGAGCAGGTTTTAAAGTATAGTGAAGGGATCGAGAGAGGACGCCTGACAGTCATGTCTTTTTGCTTCATGAAAACCAGGGCTCTAATAAAAATTTGACACCTTTTTGATGCAGTGGCTCACTTTTCAAAACTTCAAAGCTCTGGCTTTAGGCCAGCATTTTTGCTAGTACAGGCTGTGACTTGCAGTTTCAATCATAACTAAAAATCTAAAAATCTCCCTAGACATCACATTGTATAGTCAACACTGCATGATTTTCATGGCTTTCTATGAGCCTCAAGTGCATCAGAACGCTAAATTATTGCTGATTTGGACTGTATATGCAGATCACTTAACTCCTCTCGACAGCCACTGAATACAGATTAAACAAGTGATGATTTCCATGTTGTATATATTCAGAAATTCACTGCTCAAGATGAAAAAAAAAGATGTTTATTCATTAAAGACAGACAATAATTAAAAGGTGCAGAACTACTTTAGAGATCGGAATCACAGAAAACACCTGCTCCAAAAACTCATATTCAAAGGAAATAGAGAGATTCCTAGCAGCTTTCCACAACACTCATGGCTAGAATCATTTATTTTACTAAATTCTTTACCACATTATTACACTCTCTGTAAACAAAGAGTTTACTTATGTTAATTAACAATACAAAGTGATGAAGTTAAATATCAGCAGACTTGTCTTCATCCCACTGGTGGCTAAAGAATGCCTGTAGAGTAGTACACCATAAATAAAAGCAGTCTTTCAGTGTTGTTCATAGCTATAGCCTTAGCTTCTATGTAAGCACACTCAGAATACAAGGTAGTGTGTAAATCTCCCATTTTCATTCCTCTGCTGCACCAGAGAAATCTGTGAAACATTTGTTTTAAAAAAGTAAGTGTCTGTACACTTTTATGTAACATTTATTGCTTTAGAAAAAACCTGGTCTGTGTTGAGTGATGTTGCTAGTTTGAGAAAATTCTCCCATTACTTAATGAAAAATTTAAGAACCCAGCTCAAAGAGGGCAGCTGAAGAGACATGTATTTAATGTTTTTGTTTTCTGATGGTTATGTTTGCACTGAATCAATGGCTGACTTAGAAGGAGCAACCTGGCAGAGGTATGATAACAGCTTAGCTAATTTAATGTAGAGTGCTTACGAAGTTTTAAAAAAATTAGAATAATGCCATAATTGAGGCCTTCATGCTGTCTGGATGATTTGCTGCTAGATAGCACCATCTCTGCATATCACAGGTAGCTTTTGTTGCCCATAGGTGTCACTTGGTAAGTGAGGAAGAGGGGAGGCTGTCCCCCCAGTCCCATGGCCCTGGCCTCAGGGACTGCTGTGACCCAACCTGGGATGTCACATTCATTTGGGTGATTTAGTGAACTGCCAGTTCCTGGAAATCTCAGTTATGCACCACCAACGACAACATTTAGCTGTTTATTAAACCTCAGTAGATTTATGAAATTATCTGTTTCTCATATGGCAATGAGTTAATTAGGGTAGGTAACACATAGCCGCTATAAACTGTACCAATAATCTCTCTACACACACAATTTCTTCTTGTCATCTTTATCATGTGCTGAAATTAATCATTAATTTTCACTTGTAGCTGCCTCATGTTGACAACATCATGCATATTATAAACAGCAAATTTCTGTTCAGTAGCCAGGCTCTGAATGCTAATTTTTCATCAGTATAATTGATAAAATTCTATTGTACTTGTCAGCAGAGAAATATATATAAAAAAAAAAAATGTAGAAGTGAGTGTACTGTTTAATTAATTTGCATTCTAGTGTGAAAGATTTAAAATGATAGATGCATGAAACATCTGTATTTGCACCAAGTAAAAGGTTAAAAATACAATGATGAAGTATAGTGCCCAAATCAGTGAGGGATCTGATCTGAGTTGTCATTACAACAGGCTTTTATATAACAGAAAGCGCTTTTTCTACTAATTTCTGGAAGATAGAAACTTTTTTTCTTCTGTGGCTCATAAAATACAACTTCATATTGTCAGGCTGGGCTACAGTTTGTCTTGATGTGGATTTCCTTACTCTGAGGAAATCATACAGTTTAATCTCATCTAGACGATAGCTTTTATTCAGAAATTTTTTTCAGTAACAGAATCTAAAGCCAGCTCAGTTCACCATTATTACATTATTCATTTTATAACAGGGGTCCAACCAGATGTACTCTACCACTACTTAGGGCAGCCGTTCCCAAAACCATTAGCTTTCCAACTTGTTTCCATCTGCCAACAAACTGTCTTTGCTTTTTGCTTTGAATTTCTTTGATTATTGGTGTTATCAAAATTAATGTTTGAATACTGTTCTCACAATTTTTGTATGAAAATATCAGTGGAAATCCTTTTGCATATATGTGGATGATTTCCCAGCACAAGCCTCCTGGCATTCACAGTTCACTTCTTTCTATTCCCCCGAAGGAGATATTTCTTTTCCACCAACAGCCATAAATGTCAGTAGGACAAGGAGGTCCAACTCCTTCCATTTATTACAATAAATTTGGTAAACATCAGTGTGATAACTTTGCTGGATTTGTTCCGTTATCCCAAAGGATAATGGGGAATGTGAAATTCAGGGAAATGAACATTAGTAGAAAAATTTGCAAAGTTTTCTCTGTAATGTGAGTTTTCTGATGCTGTTCCAGTTTTTCAATATATTCCAAAGGGAGAATATATGATCTACCAAAACATGAGCAATAAGTGAATCACTTCTGGTACAAATCAGGAAAATTTAGATCCACACAGCTCTACAAACATTTGCATGTGGCTACATTCTACTGATCTTGTTCTTATGGTCTCAGAAAATAGCCTACAGAATTAACTTGCAGAATAGACCGGGGTCTTGAGTTTCAGAGTGATCTAAGGTAGAAGTATTTATTAGAGGCCACCAAATTCTTTCTGTGAAAATTTAAAAATAAATAAAATAAAAAAAAAAAAAAAAAAAAAAAGAGAGAGAGATAAATTAGCTTTTAAGGTCCATTCTGGTGTTGGCTTCTTTTACTAAAAAAATTTTTTTATATGCTGGGCATCTTTTTTGGGCTGGTTTTGAATTACCTCCAGGCTGAGATCTATCTGAAAGCTTTTATTCTTTCCAAAAGTAGAATCCAGGAGTGCAGCACAGTTTGGGATCTACCTGACTGGGGAGCAGCTCTGTGGAAATGGTCCTGGGGGGCACCAAGCTCAACGGAGGTGCTGCAGTGGCAAAGAAAGCCAACGGGGTGCTGGGCTGCATCAACAAGGGCATCACCAGCAGACATAAAGTCATTGTCCCACTCTACTCAGTGCTTGGCAGGCCACACCTGCAATACTGTGTTCAGTTTTGGTCCCAGCTATACAAAAAAGCTGTGGCCGGGCTGGAGAGGGTCCAAAGAAGGGCCACAAAATGGTTGAGGGACTGGGAAGCCTGCCATGAGGAAAGGCTGAGAGAACTGGGTTTGTTCCACCTTGAGAAGAGAAGGCTTAGGGGAGACCTTATCACCGTGTTCCAGTGTTTAAAGGGGGGCTACAAAGAAGCTGGAGACTCCCTTTCTACAAGGAGTCACACGGAAAGGACAAGGGGTGATGGGTACAAGTTACTCCTGGGGAGATTCCAATTGGACACAAGAGGAAATTTTTTCACAACGACAACAATCAGCCGCTGGAAAAATCCCCCCAGGGGAGTGGGGGGTTCCCCAACACTGGGGACTTTTAAGATTCAGCCAGACAGGGCGCTGGGCCGTCTTGTCCAGACTCTGCTTTTGCCAGAAAGGTTGGACGAGATGATCCTTGAGATCCCTTCCACCCTGGGATTCTGTGATTCTATGAAAGTAAAACTTTGGTGCAGTCTCCCAGATATGTTGGTGGGAATAAGAAAACTAAGATGTTTTGAGATAGTATGATAAATTCATAGAAAATAAATTATAGGGGAAGAGTAATCTTAACACATTCATAAATCCATGAGTGTCTGAGCTGTTGAAAAATTCCTGATGTATTTGTTGACAATGAGTGTTCATATACTTACATTGTACTAATCTCTGACTTCAGGGCTTCTCTTGGTTGCTCTCAGGAGGCAAGATAAACTTTCCTCCACTTGACTTTTGTTTTGAGAAGATGATGGAAGAGGGAGATGCTCTCCTTCCTCTGATACTCTGCAGAAGGGCCAGAAGAAGAGATGCAAGAGATGCTGATGCTCCTCTTGATGCTTGAGTCTCCAGGTGGCTAGTTGATGATTTTCTGGGGGTTGAATTGCTTATCAGATTGCACATCAGATACTCAGCGTCCAGTTCTCACTCTGAGCTTTGCACGGTCACTGCATTCAGCTGCAGGGAAGCTGAGCATCCAACAACCCTTGAAGGTTTAATAAGCATTTGGTCTGCTTTGTGTTAGCATTCCCTGTGAGCATGTATTATAATTGTTGAGCTTTACAAGTTCTTGGCACTCTCCAGAGAGCGAAGTCACTGTTGGTAATTCTTCAGTGAAGCATAAAAATGTCTGTTTAAAGATCTATTATAAGCCAGACTCTGTGTTTGTCCATTTTCACTTTACTGGCCAACAGTGTGTAATAATACTTCAAGATGAAAAATGTTAACTTTAAAGATACAAAAAAGTTGGAGCAATAAATGCATTAGTGAAGCATTTTGCTGAGGTGCATAAGGTGTTTTTTTAATGCAAACTCTAAAGCAAAAACTACAGAAAGAGAGAGGAATTCTCCACTTGATTTGGAGCTATCAAGAGCAAAATATTTCAACGGAGACTAAAACTCTTCAGCAGAAGTGGTTTTCTCCATACTGTGGGGAAAGATAAATTATAAAAATGAGATGTTTGCATTGAAGCAGATGAAATTCTGTTGAATAAAGAGATAGAAATGACATAGGGTAGAAAAAACACATCTTCGAAGCCAATTTCTAGTAGGCTCAGAGACTGTGGGTGTCATTAAACATACACTAGTAGCATAAAAAAGAAAATATGGGTGTGCAAAAACAGTGAGGTGCAAAAAGTACCAAGCAGCAATGAAGAGGTGGTTGTTCCAGCAACAGAGAAGGGCTGGAATGGTTAGTGAATGCAATTAAAGACTCCAAAGAAATTACTCTGAAAGTAATGATATAGAATAAAATATGATTTCACCAGATGATGAGCAATAGGAAGTATTTCCAATATGAGAAGAGTAAAGTGTCAGTGAAGGAGACCATGAGCATTTTAAGCCAAAGACAATAACTTCTATACAATAGATTGAGCCTCTGCAAGAAAAAAATTAAATAAATTCCCTGCTTCAGTGTTCATAAAGGATGTGGAACAGATGCCAAGAGCAGATGTACAGTTTCCAAAAGAAAAAAGAGAAACATTGCAGAAAATCATTGCTGTAACAGCTGATCAAGAAATAAAACAATCTCAGCAGTGAGGAAGAAAGCCAAAATTAAACAAAGATCCATCTCACTGTTCAGAAGAAATCCAAAGAGGAAATATGAGCCTGGGTCACAAATGTTAAAACAGGGAAGCAGGGATTGACTAAAGGGATATTAAAAAGGGATATTGAATTCAAAGCCCCAGAGCCTCATCTTTCAAATTGGAGAGAATGCAACCGTATGGAGCTTGATTTTGTGGCTTGCTTATAAATGGCTTGAGGTGTTATGATAACACAAGCATCAGTTTTAAAAAGAGAAAAATAAGAATTTGGGTTTATTTCATCTGAAGCCTCCATTTTGTGGCTTATAACTTTCTGGAGAGTGTCTTCCCTGTACTGCACTATATGTGGATCAAATACATCATAAAATAATTGGCTTTTTCCATTTTGGCATGTTCCAGCCACTCAGCATTATGTCTTCAAGATGAAGGACATTTTTTCCTTGTGTTCTTGTGCTTCATAGGATTTATAACAATAAATATGAGCTGGTAGCTGAGGGGAATTCTGATTTGTAAAGTGACCATCACGAAAGTAAAGCATCACAAACTAAAATTAAACTTGAGGTTTGGGCTTGTTTCCAGTGGCAGGATTCTATTACAGACGATGAAAGGAAGGAAGCAGAGTAAATCAGAACAAAGTTATTCATGCAGCTAGAAAGCCAGAGCTGTACAAGACCTTATATATTAGGTGGGGACAGTTTTAACATTTTGATTTGGAGCACCAGTGAGTTAAAAAGAGTACTGATGCAAAGGTTCTGGGGAATATGCTTTCCTGTCAAAAACCACTCAAACTAACGAGACTCTGTGCTTCAGCAGTACTTCACTTAACTTGGGTGGATTATTTTGAATTTCCTTGGAAGGCAGCCAAAGTATTTCAAGGAGTTAAAGTAAATTCATAAACTTATCGAGAGAAAAATAAGGTGCATTATGATATTTACATAAAAAAAAAAAAAGACAGCATGTAAAATGACTTCTGAAATAATTTAATCCATTAAATTTATCTTACCTCAAAAATGTCAAAGGTGAGAATAGAGCATGGAGAAAATGTTGTGCCCTTGCTGCCAGGTGACATCCCTGGAGACAAAGAGTTACATAGGTGTGAGAACAGGGTTTGGCTGGTAGAGGATTCTGAGTGCATGTTTATCACTGTTCTTTCTCAATGATCATTTTGCAGTCAGAAAAACTTTGGGGCCATATTCTGCAGCTATGCACCCTTCCTACCTGGTATGACTGAAATTACTGGCAGTTTTATTTGTGTAGATACATGGCATGGGTTAAATTTTCTGTATTAAAAAGATATTTGGGAAGAAATGAGCCTCAGGAGGATTCAGAAGGGCTGGGACGCTTGCACTGGCTACTGATGTTTTGGGTCATGTTCCCAAGAAGTGGGCATTTCCAGGAAACAAAGAGTGATGTTTTTCCAAACCTTGGCCAGTTTCAAAGACTGAGAAGTAGAAACCATTTATTGTAAATGAGTATCCACCCAGAGAGAGGATAACATCATGGCCACTTTTGTAAACAAGTTTTGAAAGAAAGTTGAGAGGGAATAAAAATAAGATTTAAGAAGGAGGGAGAGTATCATCAAAGTAAGTACTATGTGGGAGGAAGTCGTGTTGGTCTTTTTGCTCAAAGTGCAACAACTCCCTATCATTTCCTGCACTTTATTAATAACTACTCTTCTGTATAAAAATATTTTAATCCCTTTCATATCTGGAATGACTCATCAGCTGCTTTTTCATTGTTAAAGACGATGTCTTCCAGTCTCTCAGACACCAGAACAGTGTCCCCAGGGAGTAACATGGTGCTAAACCAACAGTATGTCCTATTTTGTTCCCTCAGATCCACCAGTCTAATTATTCTCATTAATTTTAACAGACAGCTCAACATCTATGGTTATGGAAAAAAAAAAAAAAAAAAAACAAAAACAAAAACAAACAAAAAAAAACTCAGAAAGCAATGCCATACTCAGAGCTGATAAGAGGGACATGAATCTATCAGAAGCAAGAGGATTCCTGCTGCATCACATGGAGATGTGGTGTTATTTCATAGCCTAGGAATTACAGTTTTGCCTGTTCTTGCTCTTAAAATTAATGAATAAATAATCTTGGGGAGTCTTCGTTCTCTTTCCAGCAGGCTAGTGAGGAGGCTGTGCTGTGAGTCTCATGTCCAAGGAGCAGGTACCATGCAAGGGGACAAGTGCCTCTAGGCAGCCTCGTTACCTGCCAGCCAGGTGCAGAAGGGTTTTGCACAGTCATGGATCATTTCTGGGTCCAAGAGGGCAAACCAACAAGGCAAAGCACTGTTTCATGCTTGGGGTCAGTAGAATAGTGTGGGACCAACACGAGGAGATGGCACTGTGGTTGGAGCATGTACCTTTGGGAGCATGCTTGGGGCAGGTGGAGCCCAGCATGTTTCATTAGAGAAGAGCCATGTTCACAATGCATTTTTTCACCCTTGGTAATTGCTACACCACTGGTTTTACCTCCTTTGAAGGGCGGAAAGCTAAGGGACAGGCCCTGCTGCCACATCTTCCCCCTGCCAGGGAAAAGAGAGTGCTCAGTCCTGCCCCAGGCCAAAGCCTATAGTCAGGAGGGGAATCTGGTTACAAATGGCACTTTCCAGTGATGGAAAATGTTACCTTTCCACAATCTTTAATTCCTTTATTCTTTTTCTCTTCGTTATCCCTTGTCCCACTGCAGAAAGGGATGTAAAGTTGTTCTGTTAAATGCTGTTAACACAGATGATGGTATAAGACCGCCAGATTTTCTCCTAGTGTGAGGTCTCTCAGTCAAGCCCAATGAAAACCAGAAAGTTCATCAAGTCAAAAAGGTGGTGTAAGGACACTCTTCTAACTGCTGCATTTCAGGCAGAGAGGCTGGTTAAATGTAAAAGGGTCAGTTTATCACATTACATCAGACAGTCATATTTTAATTTAAAAGTAATTATTTTTGTATCATATTGACATTATTTTCCCACTTCTTGTCTATGCCAGTGCTGTAAGTAGAGCAAATTAGGCTTGGGGGATGATGGCTCACCAGTTTTTTATTTGAAGTCTATGAGAAAGGAAAATGTGGTGGAGTCTCCATTTCTTGAGGTCTGTGTTTCAATGCATCAAGACAATAACTCCCTGAGAGATAGGCTATACTTCAACTGTGTTTTATGAGCTGAAGACAGATTTACTGACTTGGTTTCTTTAGACTGTGCTGTGCAGGAGATCAAAGAAGGTGTTCATAATTGTCTTCTAGGAACCTGACCAATGCCAATGTCACAAACTCAACATTAATAACCATTGTTTACCACCCAAGAAGGCACAAAGATGGTAAAAATGTGACATACAGACAAAAGGGAAATAACAGGGGGAAAAAAATGACTGCTTTCCAAGTGAAAAACTTGTTTGAGAGTAATTATGAAGAGTACTATGCATAGTTTAATCCATGCCAGATCTCCTGGTGAGCACATAAACATGTTCATGTTATTAATGTTTCCACTCAGAAGAAAATTGTCATTGCAGTGCATAGAAACTTGTTGATATAGAGGTGGGTATCTGAGAGAGAACTGAGGTCCCACTGCAGTAAAGACAGTCTCACTACGAGCAATGTGAGCTAAGCTCATGCACAGACCTGCAAGAAGGTGTTTGAAGAACCTGGTTTTCCTCAAATTACTTATTTGATAGCTCTCATGAAGGAGAAACTGAAGCTACCTGTCTTCCTCTCACCCACAGACAAAGCAGTGAGTAAGCTTCTTCAGGGTATCAAACAAAGGCTTTTTTATTTCAAATCTGAACATTCCTTCTATTCAAATCTAAATACAATGGACTTTATCTTTGATGGGCTCATGGGGCCCTCGAATGTCAGATCTGTAACCCTGTGGAACAGATCCTCATCAGTCTCTATTGTTTTCTACCAGATGAAGATCTTCCATAGAAGCTACACAAATAGCCCATTCATAAAAGTATAAAAACATATTGTACCAAGACAATAGCCCTGCAAGACCAGCAATATCCCTGGTGAAGTTAGCAGAGTTAAACATTCAAAGAATTTCCCTCTCTCCTCAAGTTCCAGTGCAGAATCCCAATAACTATCATCTTTGTCTCATCTCCATTTCCATCACAACTGGGAAATAAAGATCAAAGGCAAAGGCTTTAGTTAGCTGGAGAGCTCCTGTGTTCGTGGTGCAAAATGTACTATGATGATGTACAGTAAAATAAAGTCTATTATCTAGTCCTCTTTAAGAGGACTTCTTAATAGATTTATTTAATGTTTCAGCTTTGGACAAGTTACTGATTTCACTATTCATGTTCCCATTTCATATTTTTTTCTTTAACCAGGGTTGGCTACTTTCCTTTTATACTGTACGTGCACAGAAAGGAAGCAAATGAGGCAGTGATATTAACGGGTGCTGAGACCTTGATGCAGGATTTGCTGGGGGCAGCTCCTTGGTCTACGTTTATGGCAGCACTATAGCACCAGGAGAGTACTGAGGTGTTAATGAATTTAAGCCAAGAGTGAGTTTCCTCATAGTATTGCATGCATGGGAACTAACATCCACGTATGCTTAACCTTCCCTCTTCCATATGTACTACTCGTATTCTACTCGGCTTAAAAATGGAGGAGACATTGAATTGTTCATCACAAGATGTATCTTCAGCCTACATTTGGTCACAGCAGGAGTTTCCTTTGGTCTTTACTTGAAAAGAATTAGATGTAGAAAATGTAACGAGGATGTGGATCTGCTTCACTCTTGTATTTACATATTTCCAGGTCCTTTGCCTCTTTCTCGGACATATAATGTAGTATTTATCATAGCACAATGCATTTGTGCCACGTCTCTGAGTGCATCATGGCAGCCTGTAACAGTGAATTATCAACAGGTCCCTTCTTAAGGTCAACATCAGCCTTGCCTTTATACAAAGCAGAAATGCTCCTTCTACCTGATTAGGCACCACTGCAAGTGAGGAGTAGGAGGCCAAGAATTCTCTGGTTAAAAGGCTGATTAGCCTGCCTTAAAATAAACTTAAATTGAACCAAGGGTGAATGATCTAGAAAATAACAAAGTGCATCTAATTAGAGTGGAAATGGAACAAACCATGCTGTCTTCTTGGCTTCATTTTATATGTTAATGAAAAGTGATAAACACTATCCCTGATATTGTTAAAGAACTTGTCTTCAGCCAGATGCTGCTATCGTTTACACCAACATAAACAAGAGTCTTCCTTGGTATGGATCCAAGGAGCTGTGACCTGTCTTACATCGTGTCAGCCCCAGGACGAATGTTGAAAAGCCCAGGCTTTTTTTCAGTCCTTCAAATTATAAACAGAACATTTTGACCTCTCCACTTAACCTTAAATTAAATTTGCCTTTGGCTTTTCTGGGCTGGAGGGTCAATTTACAAAACATTTGGAGCTACTCAGTTCCCACCACTATAAAGTTCAGAGAATGTCAACTCGTGGTGGTACCATAGGTCTCAGATCATATAGCTGCCCATCATTGTACATGTATGTTGTGTTAGGTACATTACTCACATGGTTTTACTTGTGGCAGCTTCTTTTACTCAAAGTATGCTGAAGCTGGAAGAAAACACACAGGAAGTTTTACAGAAGTCTCTGGGGGAGACCTAGAGTTGAAAAGCATCACCAGATGAAAAAAAGAGGCATTGAAATGTGCTGCTGTAATAAGAATGTAATGAAAACTGTAATATCAGCACAGGGTTCTGGTGAAATTATCCAGTTATTTCAATACCATGTTGTAGATTTCTCTGGTGTCCTGTAACCCCATATTCTGGGTGGAATAGCTAAAAAGAAATAAAGGTGCTGCACCAGCAATGTTTGTGATTCGATAAACATCAGTCTCTCCTGCATCAATATCCCTTAAGTATACAGCTTCTAGGAACAATACATTAATTTCCAAGTCTAAACTGAAACAGAGTAGAAAGTTCTTTCCAGTTTTTAATCCTAAAATTATTTCCTATAGATGCTGTATATTGTTCTTACTGCCCTTGAGGGCTTGGTGTTTCGGTAAGAACATACTTGACTGTACCTCTGAGGCTCACTGAGGGCTGGGATGTCCCCTCACCAAGTACACAGCTGTATAACATCCTAGACAGGGTAAGAACTAGGATCTGACTCCTGATTTGAATGGCTTCTTGGTCCAGAGAGGAACTACCCTGAGCCAGCTCCCTTGCCTTGATGTATCTTATGAAGCTGATCGGTACTTTGGGGAACTAAGCCAAGACTTTGTCCCTCCCAATCTGCCCACTTGGGGTGAGAAGTGTCAGTGCCAGGTATAGGATCTAGCAAAGGGCTGGGAAGCCCTTAGGAAAGTGCCAGTTGTGCTCTTAAATGCATTAAGAATTTAAAACTGAAGATGTTGCAGATAGGCCAATTATTAGTTCTGATTTTTTTTTTTTTTCTGAGGTGATTTGACATTCTGATTACAGATGTTTGTGGGCTGTACAGCTGTACATGGCTGGGATGTCAACATTGGCATACACAGCTGCCAACATTGCTCAGAGATCAAGCTCCCAAAATTATGAGAGAGTCCAACAGGAGAAGGGAAAAAACCTAAAGCATGGAAAAAGGAAGGGGAAAAAAATAAAAAAGTCTGAAGCTTAAATATTTGTGGCAGATCCTAAGTTACAATGAGAGGTGCTAGTCTCTCCATAGTTGAGATCAAAGCCAGGGTTTGACCAAGAACCAGGCTTCATTCCCAACTTCACCCTCAGCTTCAGCAAGGCCAAACCAATCCTCTTAGCATTTGACAATGCAGATCTATCCCAGGGTAGAGTTTTTCCAGCATGCTGGGAAAAAAATCTGGCAATGCCTCTGGACAGCTTCAGAGATCAAAACATTCAGAGGCCTCTCATATATTGGTAAGATTTTCCTATGATTCCTTGTTTGGTTTTCTTTTTTTAGATTTTGTCTTGCCTTTAAAATGACAAGCCCTAAATGTGCTTGCTTTATTTCTCTCTTTTTAAAACAGTTTTCAACTGGGGTAGAAAAGAGAAGCAGAAGGATGGAAGAGGCTGCGTGGAGGTCAGCTGCATGGCCAGGCTGGGTATATGGTGGCCATGTACCAGCCTGCAGCTCACTTTTGGCTCTGTCATTCATGGCACAGGCAAAAATTTTTTGGAGGCTGAGGGATATTGGTCCATTCCTTTCCTACTCTCTCCATCCCAACTGTTGTTATTCCGTCTCCAATTAATCGCTTACAGCAGGAATGCCCTTCTTCTGCAGGGTTAGGAGATCCTCCCAGGACACTGCTCGTCAATCCAACTTCAAAAAGCATGCAAAGGTTTTGAACAATTTGTGAGTGAGTGGTATTTTTATCTATATGGAAATGTTCAGACCTTGAAATACAGACTGTATTTCTGCATTAACTCAAAGTGAATGATATCATACCCTTGAATTAAATCACTGGGGACGATGATGGCAAATCTGGCTTTATATTGATAGTGTCATCTTATTGTCCCTGCTCTATATCTCCTTCAGCATGACAGCATAGCAGTGAAACTCCAGCATGGATATTCTAGCATGCATGTCATTTAATGCAAACGTCTCTGGTCTTACAGAATAGATGGTTCAATCCTAAACAGATTAACTCCCTCGGAGAAGCTATACAAAGGCGATTTATTTTCCCCTGGATATGCATGCAAATACACAGGCACACAAAGAGGTGACTTGCATGCATATCAAGGAGAATATACATCCTGAAAAATCCCTCACCACATCCAAAGACCTGCAGAGAGGAACAGCAGAAGTAACACTGAGGAAATGATCCTAGTCCACACAGATTTATTTAGGCTAAAGAATGTTTATCTGTGTCCATTTATCTAGAGCCCAATTCCAGGTTCATGTCAAATAAGGCACAGGTGACTCACTCAATGGGATTTGTTTGTCTCTCAAACACTATTAAACTTCTGGAAAGTTCACAGAATTGAATTTTTAGTAATGTTTCTTTTTTATATGTACAAATTTACAGCAGCAAACAGAAAATTCTTGAAGACAGACTAGATGTCTGTCTCTAGAATATAGAATGATATCACATGAATTTCTCTGTTTCAGCTCCATTTAATAACAACTTCTTTTTCTAAACCAATGGCAATATAATTTTTCTAAACCATTACCAAATTTATTCTCTCCTAATAGAAACTGAGATGTCCTGATCAAGGGTTTGATGGAAAACTGAAGGGAATCAATGATAATCTTTCCACTGACTTCAATAAGTTTGGATTGAGACCCTGAAATAAAAGTTAATGTACATCACGAGAAATAGTGGGCTGGAAGTGAAGCATCGTAGAGAAGTCTATTGCCTAAAGTTGCTGCAGGAATAGTATTTGTCTGATGTTTCAGTACAGTTACATTTTAAAATAAATACTCTGCATGGTTAGAGCAAGCATTTTCCTTAAATTTAAAAAAAAAAAAAAAATGGAGCCAGTCAGACTTCTCTGTTTGAATGTTGATGGCATTTTTCATTTTTATGACCTTCTCAAGAGCTTGTCCAGAAAAACATGAGATTTTGCTGAAGTAATAAGGGAATTTATACATTCAGAACAGATCTGTACCATTATGACTTCAACGTGTAATGCTGAGGCAATAAAATTTATGACTGTCTTCTTCGGTGCTTTAATGAGGCATTGCCAGTCTCACTGTATATTTGCAAATGTCTTAACAGATAATGATTTTAAAAATTACTGGAGTACAGCTGCCAGCACAAATGGCCATAACACCAATTATCTTTGCAGGATTTAGTCATTATGTTGAATCAAAGGCAGAACTGAATCATCGGCCAGTTTTCTCCTCCAGTTTGTGAGGGAAGTCAAGGGAACAGGTTTCTTCTGGACACATCTCCCGTTAGCTTTCCTCCCTTACATCTCCATTGCTGGCATAATCCTAGCAATTAAACTGATCCTCCTGGTGAGACTTATTATTTTTAATCCAGCTTGTTAAAGGACATAAGTGTTTTCACTAATCTATTTTTGGCATGCCTGCTTTTCCAAGCATAGGTCTTCTTCTGAAGGGAGCAAAGGTGCTTTGACAGTGCCTGGGACAGGGTTCCCCAATGGTTGTGTGGCTGACTGACACCCCGCTTGAGCAAGCAACCCATAAATTCACAATCTGCTTAGAGTCATGCGAGACCAGTTAGAGATGGTGAAGGTAAGTAAAAATCAAACATGGAAATATTTGCTTGCATTATGTTTTCCTGCATATCCTTGCAGAAGACTCTCCACGCCCAAACATCTGTGGGGCTTGAAAGTGCAAGAAAAATGGGTGGGATCTCCTGTGTTGCCCATCTTCAAGCTCTACAAACAATTCCATGTTGTTCAGCCTTCATGGAGTGATTCTGTCTGTTCAGGGGGGAGGGAAATGACAAACCACTGAAACCTTCTATCCCTTCTATTTCACTGCCAAGAGATGTGACAAACCTAATAGCTAGCTCGTTTAAGGTTAGGCCAGCTAAGTATATGAATTTTTCAAGTGTTCCAGAATGGTGCAATGACTGACGTTAATTTTATTTCCCCTAAATTCTGAGTCAAATAATAGGAAGTAGCAACTTCTCTGTTTCCCTTGAGAAGAAGGGCAGTTGTGGCCCATTGGCCTCTTCCACTTCCCATCTGCTATCTAGAGCAAAGGGAGAACAATTTGGGTGTAATTTTTCTCACAGAAACTCAACCGCCTGAGGGCATGTTGGCTCCTGTGAAGAGGCAGGAAGAAGAAGGTACCACACAAGCACACAAAGGCTTCCCCATGCACTACCTTAACACCATGTATCTCCAGCCCAAATGTCCTCTAGGAGCAGCTTTTGGCAGAGGATTGAATTGGTAGTCGAAAGCTGCTTTTGGTTTTCAAAGTATGGGAGCCTAGGCATATCCTGCTGGCTTTGGGGAGGGTCTCTAGTTCATCAGCTATGTGTTTGTAAGATATCCAAGGGTTGGTCTGCTAACCATTGACTCAGTTGCCCTAACAGGAAGGTCAGATGCTTATTCATAGGTCATGGTGAAGTCATTAGTTATGAATTTCCATTACGCTGGACTGCAGTTAACCCAGCTCCTGTGACCTCACTATTTATCTGAGCAATTCCTCTTGGCTGATAGTGAGCTGAAGCCATGGAGCAATGCCAGGGCACTGGTCTGCTGAGGCTCTGCCCTCGCCAAAGGCATTCCTTGACCAGTCATATTTTGCTGGCCAGGTCTCAAGGAGCAACCTTCAGCATGCTTTCTCAGCTGCACCCACACCTGACCGGCCAGCTAAGGTAGAAAAATCTTTATTAATTTAGCTTCTAGGTCAGGTATGAAAGGAAAGGGCATGATGAGCTCACTGGCTTAATATCCTTAACTGCATGGGCTGGTTTAGGGCACATGTTTTGGTAAGGTCCAGAGACCAATTTTTCCTGTCTGATAAAGCAGATAAATTAAATTGAAACATTTGCCTCAAAATCTTTTATGCAAATGTCAATGTTTTTTCCTTCTGAAATAAATGACATTTTTATTTTAGCCTCATTCACTTGGATACATTTGATATAAAGACTCTGTCAGCTGCATCTCCCTGTTGAGTGTACAAGTGCAATACTTTTGGGCTGCTTGATTCCTTTTCTGTCAAGATATAGAAGCTACACGTGAGGCTCTAAACATTAGGACTTCACTGATTTACTTTAACTGGAAGATCATGAAGGGAAAAAATCAATACTGTGGTTTACACTCAGTAGTTTCTCTCCAGTCTCATACCTTACAATTCATTTCTAATCTTAATACTCCATAAACACATTCACTTTAGGATATGATGCCACCACAGAATGGAGATTGTCTTGAAATAGGTCCCGTAAAAAAACATGGAAGGCAGAGAAATTCCCAATCCAACCACAAAATACAAGAGGAAATGGGGACAAAATAACCTGGCAGCTGCCTGCCCAAGCCTAAGACCCAGCAACACTTCTGGAGAAGAAGGTCCCTCTGAAATGTACATTTTGGAGCAGCAGCTCACAAACAGGTAGAACATGAGGATTACTTTGTGGATTTCAACATCCACTGAGGTTAGAGTGAAGACTTAGCTCTTTTATGCACTCATGTTGCTAAGAGCAAGTGTTGCTTTCATTTGCAAACCCACAAATCCCATGTGAAGTATTATTTCCCTGTTTTTCAGTGCTAAGAAATGTGTCTATATAAAAGCTCTCAGAAATATTGCTCTAAGGATTCTATAATTCATTGTAACTCCCAGCCCTAATAACTACAAGATGATTTTTCATAAATTTCTAAAACTGGCAAGCTAATATTTCTTGAATCAGTCAGAAAAGAAACACTGTTCTATCATTTGCTTATCCTTTCCTCATCAACAAGTGCAATTACAAAACCATATTTTCCCAGCCCAGGATTTTAAGACTCCCTGTCAGAGTCATTTTCCCATCCCCCAGGATTAAACTGGAATCCTATTACACAAGAGAAATGTCAACTGATTCATCTTCCATTTCTGATGGCCATAACTTCCATTTCTACCTATCAAACATATGTCACAGCTGGAATGGATGAAAAGCAAAGATACTCTTACAAGCCTGAAAGGTATTCATACTGAAGAGAAAAAATAGTGATACAGCAGTTTCCACTCTCCCCAGGGAACAGAGCATTAGCTCCAGAAACGAACAACCTTATGATTATCAGGGGGTCCATCTGGGTACCGTTTACTGCTGTTATTTAATCAACTCAGAAGCTTACCTGCACGTGTGAGTGGAGACCATATGTATAGAAGTCATAAACTTGTCATAGAAGAAAAATAGTATTCTTAAACCAAAAAGAGTAAGCCCTTTCCACACAAAGGTTATAGATGCTTTTAATTCCAAAGCCCCATGTGCCAGGGCTGCAATAATTGATGCTATGGCTTGACAAGCCAGGTCAATAATTAATGGTGAGTTTGCTAGTTTTGAACCAAACAACCGCAGCACAAGTTAAATCCATTTGTGCCCTGTCAAAGGACAAGTGCACTTTTAAAAAGATGAGCAGAAATTGGCAGGACGCTTTACAAGAAGTCTGGTAGAGAGCTGGATATTTTGAAGCCTTTAATAACAGCTTAATTTCATTGAGGGCATGACACACAATCAGGTTACTACAAGTATAGGGTGGCTCCTCTGATGGGTGGTTTGTGATGGATCTCCTGTATGTTAAACACCTTCCTTCTGGAAGTGTCAAAAACATGACTGATATTTTTTTTTTATCCTTGTGCTGTTGGGGAGTTCAGTTTCAATGCCATGCACTTTGTCAGAATTGAAACAAAAATCCAGGCAGGCAGTACTGAGTGAAATAGTAATGCAGCCAGTGTAAAAAAATATCATTCCTGTTTGGTGGGAATTAAGGGGCGGTATGACACTGACCTTTTAAAATATCTTTACCCACATCTAGAGCATCCCTTTGCCTGAATGGACCTCACTGCCCCAGTGATCTACTATGTCCAACCCCGCTCTCCTAACAAAAAAGAGGTTGTTGGATCTGAAACCAATATCAATCTTCTAATGTTAATCCCAGGCATAAAAAAATCGAGAGTTAATCCTCGAACTCCCACCCAGGGAAATTATCTTGTATCAGCAGTGGGGTCCTACCTTGTGTAAGCAGATCAGGATTTGACTAATTTATTGTGATACGTATTGGAGATGCAACAGTGATAAGTTAATGTGACAAATGCATTATTAACAGTTACACATGACTAATGCATCGTACTACAGTACAGCCGATGGCACGTTCTGCTTAAGGCTGGCTTTGTCACCCTCCTTTCAGTGCAACACACAGTCTGTTGTGCCACCATTATGTGACAGTTGTGTTTGAAAGCAATGACACATACTGTTCCATCAA
Source organism: Tyto alba (assembly GCF_018691265.1). Classification (NCBI taxonomy): domain Eukaryota; kingdom Metazoa; phylum Chordata; class Aves; order Strigiformes; family Tytonidae; genus Tyto; species Tyto alba. The sequence goes on along the minus strand of NW_024881261.1, from coordinate 4,598,377 downwards.
ACAGGAGGCAACTGCCAGACATTTGCACTTTTACTATGTGAATCCAAGGCCAGAGGAATAAGAGCACAGTGCAGACTTTTTATAGTCTGTGCAGGAATGTATGCCTGTTGCTGAAATATTTTTCAACGTAGCCAAAGGTTAATATATGCATTGCCATGCATGTAATTAACACTTCTCTTGCAGCACTTCACCTTTTAATATTAACATCCCTCTTGTCCATTTGTCAGAGTAGCTGGCATTTCCTTTAGGTTTTTTTTACATCTTCCCAAATTTACAGCACTGTTTTTCTGTCCTCCACGTGTATCTGCAAACTCATGCCCAGGTCCCATTTCTGAGACTGAGTCTCTGCTCCAGTGGCACCTTGCAGTGCCCAGCACCGAGAGTGCTCCCGAGTCTGCCTGCGGGCAGGGAAGGATGCTCCACACCGAGCCCTGCTGCATCCCCACCTCCCAGCACCTCCCTTCAGGCTTCCTCCCAGTCCGTGCCTGCAACCTGAGATGCAGCAGCTCCTCTCTGCCAGTACAGTAGCCTCTCAAAGGTCTGCTTCATACTTGGTTTCTTTAACCCACCCTGCCCCTGCATCCTGACCACCATTTCATCTTCTCGCTAAGTCCACTTTTGATATTTTGACATTTTCGGTGCATCTGCTGTGGATTCTCTTGACCATGGTGTATGTCAGTGCTCCCAAGGGATGTCAGTCAACTGCTCTGCTGCAAGTTCGGCTTCTGTAATGATCAAGGCTTTACTAAAGTCTAACCAGGAACTGAATCAATTCAGAGTTTGAAACATTCAGTCCATTTAATATTTTAATGCTCAGTATTGGAAGTGATACAATCACTAGACAGATGCTGACTGCAAGCACCTAACTGCCCTGGGTCATGTTTCTTCTCAGTTTTATCGAATCCACAGACTCTGTAAGAATTAAGGATCAGATCACGATTTCTGTATTATGTCTTTATCTTTTGACAGATTTTTGAGCAGGATTTCAGGTGTTGCCATGCTGAATGGCAGCATTCTGTCCCTGCAGCATGGGCTCCAGGGAGGAGAGCTGCTCTTTGCTCACCCACCTCTTCAATCAATACTCATTTCCTGACCAGTTGTCAAAGTCCTCCTTATCCCCTTCCACTCTTCACTGTAATGCTGAGTTCAGGGTTTTTCATTAACTTACCATGCCAAAAAGGCACCGTGCTAGGATGCTGGCCAGCCACCTTGCAGGGACCACGCATTTGCCACCAGGACCGGCTACCGGTGCTGCACAACACTGCGGAGGAAGGAGGTCGGTGGCGTTAGTTCAAACTAGCAGAAGTGACAAATAATCTAAATTTCAGACAGCCAGGTGCTGCATGGTCTTGGCTGGTGCGATGGCCCGTGCAATGGCAGGGCTGCTGAGGGGGTCCGGGATGGGGTGAGGACAGCCCGTTACGGGCAGTGATGTCTTTGCAGCCAAGAATGGGGAGGGAAAGCAAGGAAGTGAAATATCTGGAGGCTGTTTTATCCCATCCTGCTGTTCGTTTCCCTTCTTCCTCTGGCCCTGCTCCTACCATGAAAACACTCCAGTCTGAGGAGGTTTAACTGCCTTCCCATGGCTTGGTGGTAGAGGTACAAATGAAACTTGAAACGCCCTTAGGACAAGGAGGACACCATAAACCCGCACCTCCTCCTGCTATTCCCATTACTGCATTATCTTTCATAACAGGGGCGATGAGTGTTTTGCTATGGGAGTGCTTTCACTGCGGACTGTTGCATGCTGCACCGCTCCCTTCGAAGGCGGTGAGAAGTTTCAAAGTCAAAATACTGGGACAGAGAGAGAGAAAAGGGTCCTTTTCTATTGTAGTTTTCTGAATTATTCTTTCACCATCATAAAAAATACGAGGGAGGAGAAGGTTTTTAAAAGACTGAAGGAAATAAACATCGGTTGAACTTGCTTGACTCCAGTTGCCAGACCTGGAATTTTTAATAATTTTAACATTTCAGAAATGCCTGGAATTCTCTGGAAACTCAAAGGCCTTCTTGTTTTTTGTCTTTCATTTTAGCCAGACAAAAAATGAGTGAAATCCCATATTTTTCTTTTTTCATCCTAAGACAAAACTTCTCTAAACAAGGAGGAATATCCAGGTCAACAAAGCAGGAACAGGCTGCACCATGGAAAAAAAACATCAGCTTGGTTTCCAGAGAGGTGAAGAATCAAGGGCCTTGCCCCTGCCAGGAATTCCTGTCTCCCAGAGAAACTCCACCAGTTTGAAAAGACCATCAGAAAAATTTCTAAGATGTTATTTGGATTTTTTTTTTTTTCCCCCCATGGGCAAAGGGGCTGTTACATTCCCTGCCTCTTAGAAAACCCCTACATTTTCTTAACCAAAAGCTGGATATATTTTCAGTGTGTTTTCAGTGCCTTACAAATCATTTTGTGTTTTAGTCTCTCTTGTTCCCCAGCCGCTGCAAGGGCTGATTTTTTGATTTGTATTTCACAGGGGTAGGTGATGATACTTTAGTCATCTTGGAAAGTCATTAGCACAAGGAGTCTCGCTGGAACTTAATCGTCTGCAAAACTGCCTGTTCACGAAAGGTATTTGCAGGCTGGCTCCCATAGACGGGGCTGAGCCAAATCATAGTCAGTTGTAAAATATGATCCTTTGGTCTGTTGTTTCCCTAAACTGACTATCTTAAGACAAAAATCCTTCAGCAGGTATTTTAGCCAGGCACTAATGATATTTTATCCTATTTGAGTAATCCATTCCCACTCATAAAAGTTCAAGTTATCTCAAAAGCAGCACCCTGTATTTAACAGTGCTTAGTCAGTCAAGTCCAGCCTATTTATTTTTGTTCTCCTGAAAATATTCAGTATATTCAAATGCATTACGACAATTGCACCAAATCAAAAAAGTTAAAAAAAATCATAATAAAAAAGGGTATGTGGGAGGGTTCCAAGAATTCCTTAGGAAAATTGTTTCAAATTCATGTGCATAAAAGCAAGCACTTATAATTCTAGGCATGACTGACAAAAAATGTTAGGAGCTAGAACTGGGAAAATATTTTGGATTTGGTAAATGGTGGCAACTTTTTCATTATTTTATTTTTTCTTGCACCAGCTCAGTAAAAACCAACTTGTAAAAATACTTTGCATCAAATCCAGAAAAACCCTGACTGAATTACAGCAACAAAAAACAGGTAAAACTGCACTTTCCTTGGGAACTTTCGGTGAAAATGTTAGGCTAGTTCAGCAAAGACATTTATTTAAGCTCCACATATTTTTCCAAATTTTAGCAGTAGGCAAGGTGAGCATATTTATTTGAGGAGCTGATTCTGCCACCCTTCCTTGGCCGGCATCTAAGAAATTGCACTTAATTACTGGAAAAATACAAGATGGGAAGGAACTTGTCTTCCTCTGATTGAAAACTACACTTTTTTTTTCATTTCTTTTACCCAGATTATGCCACATATGCTGGTTCCAATACTCATGCTGTTTGGCACAAATGGAGTTTATCACTTAATTCATGACATGTTCTCCCAGTCAAGTCAACCAGACTCATCTTGCGTTTCAGCTCCTGAAGGATCAGGTATCTAGACACTCTGGCAGGATGAGTGCTGATCATTTGTGCTGGTATAAATGGCCTTGGCATGAGGTTCAGCAGTTAGGGGTGCAGCCATTTCACAAGGAGGCAGGCACCAACAACACTGTGTTGCAAGGAGCAAACAAATAACTCGACAGGGTTAAAATATTGATCACGGGGAGGGAGTTCACGAAAACAGGTGTCTCCAAAAAATGTGGTTTCCCCCTTTTTTGCTGCATTTTGGCTGACCATCTTCTTCGGCAGCTTTGTGGCCTGCTGCATCTCTCCGTAGCAGCCACGGCCTTTGCCAGGCATCAGGCACGGAGAGGAGCCGAAGCCGTGAGAAGTGGCTTGGCAGGAGAAGAGACTCCAAATCGTGCCCTCCATTGTTTTTTCTTTTCTCTTTTTTTTTGCTGCATTTTATTTTAGCTTTTTTATGACTCTGGCAGCTGTAATAAAATATGCAAAGTCATGAAAGTCTCAGGGCTGCCTGAGTTCACAGAGTTTGGTGTAAAGGGAGAACATCCTCTGTGATGGGCAAACAGAAAACTCTCCTTTCTGAATCAGGGCAGCCACAAAATGCTGCAACAAATCCTACCAGGCATTACTGAGGTCCAGTGGGCGAGGGCATCCCCTCTTATGGATTCAAGACAGTCCAAAGCAAAATTGTAAAGGACAGAAATATGCAGGAGATGGGGGAGCTCCAGCCTCTTTTACATGGTCTGTAAAAATAAATTCATAAATAAAATATTCACTCAGGATTACCTCTGTGGACATGCCTTCCCCCCCTCAACACTGCAGATCAGGAACAAGACACTTTAGCAAACTGGAGCATTCACTGAAAGAGGAGGGAAACTGGTTTTAATTGGAACATTGTTATTTTTGTCACATGTCTATGTGACATACAGCTTGGAAGATTGTTTTGCAAATTCAGCCAACTCTAACATTACCGAAGGGCAAGTGGGATGTGAAATAATTTTTGAGTAGATGTGGTTTACTCTATATTAGAAATGGATGTAGACTGTCTGACTTTATTGGGCTAATTAATTACATGCTAGACCAAGTCAGATGAGATAACTGCATTTTCAATTGTTTGGCATTTTTACCAGAAGGTGGATGTCAGCCAGATATTTTAAAATACCCCCCACTATTCCATTTGCTTCCAAATAGATGCTTTAGCTTTGAATTTGAAGTAGGAGTAGCTCCTACCAAAGCAGCAAACGCCAGTTTCTCAGCGTGGTAATGCCTTCTGTGCCATTTGAAGTATGGGTGCAATATCAGTGGTGGAAGTTATTTTCTGTTAGCAAAGAGGGTCATCACCCTGAGGTTAATTATAGATATATGCCCTGAATGTCACATACCTGCCATAACTGATCTACCACTGAGAGTGGGGGTTTTTTAATAACGTGCCACTTGGTGCAAAATATCCCATTGCAGCATGGAAAGGAGCTGTCATGCAAACATCTCCTCATGGTACCTTAAAGGGTCTGCAGAGCCATCCCAGCAGGTCGGCTAACACTGGCATGTCCTACTTATGTATATGTGTTAACCAACACTATATTTGTTCTGCTCCTCTCTCTCACTTACTCCTTTTTTTTGCTGTACCTAGAAGAGAACAACTCTAGGTCATGAGCTTCTACCTTATAGTCCTAACATATGGGCTCAAAAACTGCCTGGCATTTTATGTGGGAAATTCAAGAAACAAGCTGTAGTGACACTGCTTGCTAAATGTTGCAGGAAGATCACTGGGATTCATTGCTATTTTCATACCATTATGACAAGAGAAACTAATTTGAGGTATTTTGAAAAGCTAGTCAGTGTGCTGTGAAGGCTGAAACAATATGGGCTGAGAGCAAAGGCCAAGAGCAAATTCTTCTCTAGGAAGCTGAGCATGCTGAGCATGTGTTAGATATTCAGGGCCTTTCTACATCAGTGGAAAATGTAACTGCCATAGCAAATGCCCCTTGTAGAAATTCTTTCCTTTCTAGGATTCAGAAGTTATTGAAGCCATCTTTTTCCAACCTTGCTGTCCTCCTCCGCTCTGTGTCTCAGCTGTTGAAGCAGCAAGAAAAATGGAAGAACTCGATCTTTTGCAAAAATGCTGGCAGGAACTGACGAGATTATCAACTCACGTAGAGAGCAATCCCCTTTAAAAGTATCTGTCTTTGATATGCATCCTTCAAGGTATATCTAGGGCAGCTCCTATTGAAATTGGTGGCAATTAGGCACTTAGGTACCTTGGTGGTATCTAAGCCTTCCCACTCCCCCAACAGCCTTAACAAAAGCTTTTGAGTGTGATCCCCTGCAGGAAGAATTAGTTTGGAAAAGGGAAATGGGTTTACAAGTTGTGAACTCAGACAAGGACATTCAAACAACAAAAACCTGGCCGACTCCTTTGTTCAGCCACAAAAGCCAACCACCATTTGGCTGCTTTTCCACTTCATCTTCTTAAATGAGCTCTTGGAAGGTCCATTTGAAAGAAGCAGATAAAACCAGCTGCCAGTAAGGAAATGCCATCTCACACTGGATAAAGTCTGTGCTGGGAAATGGGTACAGACGCTGTGGCTTAGCGGGGTCAAAAAATGTCCCCACCAGCAAGTAGCAGCTGAGGACATGAAGCTCCTGCAGCAACTCTTCCACTCATGTTGGGGTGTCCCAAGAGCCCTACAGAATCAAGAAATTCCTTTCCAACACCAGAAGCTTTTATCAGAGAAATGGAACAGACTAGTTCTTGCTGGTTGCCTTCCTCTACTTCTCCCCTCTTTCCCCAAATAGACACGCTGTCTGTGCTCTCTTTTTACTGCACAGCTTCTCTCCCAGACTTTCCTCCTCCCCTGAAACCCTGCTAAAGACCGAAGGAGACAGGACTTGCAGAAGCAGCAGCTTTTGAAGGAAGTTTAAAGGAATCTTCTCAATAACGTAGATGGGTGAATGCCAAGAGGAATGTGAGTATCTGTCTGACAGTGCCTGAAAATAGAAAGGATGGAAAAGAATTGTTCAAGGTGTTTCAAGAGGTTATAAATAAAAATAATGAGATGAGATTTCAGAGAGAAATGTTAAGGCTGAATATCAAAGGGAATTTCCTGACAGTCAGTGCTTTAGGTGTTTCCTAGTGGTTTCTTAAGAGAAGTGATGGAAAAAGTTATCACTAAAGGCATACAGTGGAGAAGGCACTCAGTCACCTTCCAAATTCCCTAAGCCCATTGCTTGTTAGCATTAATGTTATCCTAATGCATGTCCTCAGATAACCAGGAGCAAAGTGACCACCAGACTTTTGTCGCAGAAGTGCAGAGGCTTGTGGGAGTTTCACTAAAGTGTGCTATCCATGCTCTGTAAGGCATCTGCTAAATTTGCTTTACTAAAAATTCTTGGATTAGGTTATAGAATTACTCCTTTCCAGATTTCATATCAGCATTTTTGGTCTTCAGTTAGCAATTTCCATGTTACTCAGAAGCTATCCTTTTGCCTAGGCCCAGCAATAAAATCACGGGCCAATTTAGATATTATTTCTCTCAAGGGATGCCTAGGCACTGAAAGAAGAAGGGCATGGTTTTAATTAGATGAGTGACTTCTACTATTCTTAATCAGAATTCCTTTTAAATGTAGCCCAGGGTAGGAGAAAAAAGAGGAAAATAAGTGTTTCTACATTTGTCATGCGCTCTACACACCAGATTTGTAAACCGCACCATCTGTGTGGCCATCAGTGTGGCCAAGTGCCTACACACACACCAGCCCCAAACACAGGAGAGCTGGATCCTCTCCAATAGTCTGTTCCTGACCTAGCAGGTGACCTTAAAAATTGTCACTCTGTCCATTAAAATGATAGAATAAATTATTTTCCTTTTTAAAGTACTTAAGTGTCTGTCCCTCAAAACTGTGATGCAGAAGTTGGATATTACAAAAATAAATAAATAAAATTGGTAATAGATTTGATTCATCATAAAACAAGTCCCAAGTTAAATCTAAACCCAGGTTCCTGGATTAGGCCTATGCCTATCATGAATGTTCAGAATTAGGAACTTCTTCCTATCAACCTGAAATCAGATTTTGACTCAGTGAGACTCTGCATAATCCTCTGCCATTCTTCCTGATATCAGGAGGGAGGCCAGAGAGATGCAACTGTACCTTTAGCCTCTGGCACTAAAGCTGGGACCTCATATTTTCCATGCGTTGTGCTATAGGATTAGAAGACAAAGAAGGTGGTTAAGCTTTCATGTTCCAGAAAGAAGAGAAGATAGGCCTTCAGAGATGCCTACAAGCATCCCAGTTACTTATCTGAACATTGAAATAGGTGCACAGGAAAAACAGCAGTTTTCAAATCAATAACATTCAACTTGTACAGAGGAAAATGGGTGCAGAGACAGGGTCGTGTGATAAAGATGTGTGATATTGGCTCTGAAAAAGCCAAAGTCTTTTTTCAAAGCCTGTTATAATTGTTCCGGGTATTGGATCTAATCCTGAAAGATCCCAGTGATGAAACACATGAATATCAAAACAGAGATTGCACTTACTGTAACTTCAGAGTCTTTTTCCCGCTCCTTTCAGGTGGATTTAGAAATGCTTGTTTAGTTTTCATTCACAGTAGGGTTTAGTCTCACTGTACAATAGGAGTACGTTACTTAGAAATTATGGAAATGGTGAAAATATTTCTCCTCCACACTCATCACCAGTGAAATTCCTGATTAAAAAACAAAACAAAACAAAACAAAAAACACAAAGAGGGAAAGGGCATTTAAGTAACTTTACAGGAACAAAATACAACTCTAATTAACCATATACTATCTTTTTCGCCAACTACTTCTAAAAGACTGTATAAAAACTTAACTGCTGCAAAAGACATAGTTGGGCATTATAATATGCTGGAATAGCTCAGCTGTACACAGTGTGTTTGATGACTTGTCTAATGTCAGAGAGCAAATCAAAATTACTCTCAGGAAAATGATGTGGGTATTCAAATGTGTAATCCTGTACCCTACCCAGGGAGACCAGTAGGTAATGACAAAAAAGCACATTCCTATACAATGTACTATCTTTTTCTAAAAGTATCCTGAAAATATAATGCATAACTAGTTAACACTTGCTTTGTTAGTAAATATGAATGTCAGGGAAATGTCAATGTGACATTTTACCACAATCAGGACATTAATTTAATTATGTAAAGATCCTCATTAATTAGATTCTCTAATTGCTATGTTATTTGCTTCCTAAACCCAAAACTATTAGTATGATCTTTCTGCAACAGTTCCCACTCCAATATCTGTATAAAGCCCCTGGACCAACAGTGCTCTGCATGAGTCATTTAATAAACTGCATTACTTTCACTGACATTAGTGACAAAAGTGTTTAGTGTTTGTCATCATTGTACCTCCTGCTTTTGCTAAAAAAATCATGTTTTCAACAGGTAGCTTGAACTAAGGCTTTTCCTTGCTTTTGAAGAACATCTCCATAAAGAGAAAATAATCTGACAAGGGCATATGTGATTCAGTGGTTTGGTTGTATTTTATGGTTCAGTTTAGGTTATGGCTCATGACCTCTTCCGAACGCAATGTGAAAGCTCCTCCAAACACGACTGGAATCAAAGACAAAGCAGTCAGCATCATTTGTGCAAGCATATATAAAAAATCTGCAGTGTCTCTGCTTCTAATTTGTCCAACTAAATGTAGTTCCAGTGTTTCTTTCCAGATGGTCAGGATAGTCTCTATTCCACCATCGCCCTGGAAAGCTACATACATGTTCCTGAACTCAAAGTGTTATTCCTCTTCTAATCGCTTTTATTGATTCTAATGAAGTAAACCAAATTGCTTGTAAATCAGATGGCAAAATAAAACAAGCTTTCCTTTGTGAATTTTTCTCAGACATGCCTCCTCCCAACAGGGAAAGCTTGCATGAATGATCCAAAACTGAAATTCTGCTCAGTTTTCAAGCTCACCCTGTGGCCAGCGTGCTTGGGGCTGATCATTCCTTCCACCTGCTGCCAGTCATCTAACACTCCAGGCTGCTTTATTTATATATTTGACAATCAGCGTTTTTATCTCCATCTTGCCCTCAAACCATCTGCCCCATCTGCTTTGAAGTTGGAGCAGAAGACTTTCACAGCTTGTTTATGGTAAGCATGTTAAAAACAAGTAGATGCTGAAAAGATTTTCAAGCTTGATAAAGAATCATATATTTTTGTACTGGCCACATATTCAAATTCAGTAGTGTGGGGATGTGTTTCTGTATATTAAACAGTAGTCTGGCATATATTCCACACCTAAAATTCAGCATAAGAAATTCCCATTGCCATAATTGACACGTGCTACTATGAGGCTGTTGTTTGCCTTTTCTTATAAATTCCAAGTGTTCTTTACAATGGTCAAGCACGGTGGTCTAGAGCACCATACCAAGAATAAAATATTATGCTCCTTTCACTTTAACAAATAGATATTCAAGGGGGTAGAAGGCTGGCTTCCTAGGTTCTCAGAACAATTTGTTTCCAGCTGATGATGACAGAAAACAGAAATACGCAGCACTGAGCTCAGTGCTGGAGCTCAGCACTGTGATGAGCTGAGGAAAACTCAGCAGCAACTGAGGTTTTGAGTTGTGTGGAGGGTCGTGTGCCCGTGGGGTGATTAGCCACACAAGTCCTCTGATCCACAGCTCCTTTTCAATTGTGTGCTCCAACACGTAGATTAGCACGCACAGAGGGAACCTCGGTCAGGAGTAGCTGTTTCTGTCCATCTGTCCTGCAGGAGCTGAGGGGGTTCGGCAGCATGAAGGAGCTCCTTGCAGGCAGCACTGGGATGTAACATGGACCCCAGGAGGGTTGTCCCCCTTCACCTCATGGACCTGCAGCAGATGGGCCATGCGTATCCTTTCTGCATGGCTCAGAAGAGACCACACAGTCCCTCAGGCAACCAGCTCTGGACCCACAACCTCCATTTGTTTTCCCATTTTTGTTCTTGTTCTTGCAAGTGGAAATGACTAATTTGTTCCAAAGGTCACTGGTGGAGAACAACTTATTTATGTCCCTTCCACAGCTGGCCTGACTCTGTGCAGGAAATGCAGGTGATTTATCTGAGGCCGTTTACAAGCACAGAAGATGGGCTTCCTGCACAGCACAGGGGCACAAGCTGCTTTTTCCTTCTTTTATTTCCTCCTCTTTTCCACTCTTTCTTTTTTATGAGGGTTTCCAAATTCTTCTCAAAGGGTGATCATGTTTCTGTAAAATTACTGATTCCTCTGATACCTAACAAAGCGCTCTGCCCCTTTCAGTGCAAATTTTTTTTCTGGATGTCTGTGTTTTCTTACAGCATCTTTCCTGGTTAACAATCTGCGTACTCAATTAATCACAGCCACAGCTCCTGAGCTAAATGTAGTAGAAAACCACATTAATGTAATCTCTGTATTGATGAAATGAATTCAGTACACACCATAAATCTTAAAAGTAGTCCTAAACGCATGAACTCATTACATATTGCATATATCCATTGTTACCAGGATCTCATAGCCATGAACTGAAAGGTTTTCTTCTTCTATGAGAAACTGGGCCAGTATTTTCGATCGGGTCATGCTGATGCATTTGCAGGTGGGCAGCCAGCACTCAGCAGAGGATGTCCTGGTGTGACCTGCAGCTGAATTCTCACAGCCCTCACGCAACGGCACAAATCGGGGCACAAACAAGACAGCTCATGTCCAACAGTTATTGCCCTTCTCAGCAACCCTCACCTTTTCCTTGTGACCAGCCTTCCTCCTCCCACTCCTTTCTCCTTCTGTGCTTTTCCTCCTCAGCAGCACCTTACATTTTCTGTCACGAGCTTATGCTCGCCTTCATTTTGCCACACCCTTGGTTTGCTGAGATGTGCTTCAAAGTCTTGGTTTTCATGTCTCGGAAGATTGCCCAATTCCCGGTGCAGTTTAACGTTTCCAAGCGCTCGGTGTTACCACACATGTAGGGAAAAAAATATTTCTTTGGAAATAGCTAACTTGTCTGTTGCAGTACATATTTATACAACACAGGTAGTGCTCTCTGCTATTAACATGCTTCCTGGCATCCTAATAAGAAAGATGTTCAGGTTTCAGTGAGACCACTCCTGTCAGAATAATTCCCACATGGTCTGTATAGGCTATGGCTCTTCTGGAAGCATCAGGAGACCAGCTGTTGAGAGGAAAGTGTCACGTAATTTCAGAAGCACATGGTGTGCAAGCACAATTCGAAATCTTTATCTTATTAATATTTGATGTGTTGTTTTCTTTCATCCGCAATGGAGAAATCAGAGGAGTTAAAAGAAACAAAATGATTTAAACCCTCACTTTCCTGTCCTGAGGGACTATAAACACCATTTTTCTTCCTTGATGTACAGAGTGAAGTCATTGACAGGTACTGCATTAGGGAGCAGAAATGCTCTGTGCTTTCCAGTCTGTTATAAAAAAAAGGAAATGCAAACCCGGTCGCCGTTTGCAGCTGGATTGTCGCCTCCGCATCCGCTCGGCCACAGCTCGCGTGCGAGCGAGGAAGCAGCTGCTTGGGAACGGAGCGGTGACATTTGTCAGGGTGCTGGTGACACTAACCTTTGGGTCCACCCACTCTATTATTCACCTCCAGCGTGGTTTGTCTTCGATACTCTTCCTTCTAGAGGTATTAGTTGTTTCTTTCCAGCCTACAGCCCAGTAAATCTGTGTGTAACTCTACCGAGGACACAACCACCTTCTCTTTCACTCCTTCAGGCATCTGCAATTCTCCTGCTGCAATTCCACATTGGACAGTATCTGGTGACAAACCTGGGGTCCTCCTGGCCCTTTACATCCAGCCTCATGCCCTTCTCCTACACCTAGCAAGAGATACTTACTCACACCAGGCATTTTGTTGCCACTGAACTAATGGGTTTCCAGGAGGGCATCACTGGAAACACACATCCTATTTGCATTGACATTTATAGAGGTTGTCTTTCTCTCCTTTGAAAACCCACTTGGAAAACAGGCTACACACATGTCAAGCTGCTGCTTGTTTGAAATTGTGAGGAGAGAATAGAATTTTTAATGAGCCTGTCACCATAAATTTTGAGTTTTAATTGCACTGGATAAGTCTTTCAGATTGTCTTGGCACTAACTTAGTCACAAGGAAGATACCTAAGTAACTATGTCAGGTATTGCGGGCTTAAGTACTTTGAAATGATCACAGAAGTCTCCAATGACTAGCACTTTACAGAATATTACATTATTCTTAGGGAAAAAAAAAAAAAAAAAAAAAAAAAGCTTCAAGAAAAATCATCAGATAGTACTTTGAATCTCAGATTAACATATGTTTACTGCTAGAAGGTGGGAGAGAAATACTTTAGAGATGTGTTGGTACTGCTGCTCTTCTTTCCTGATGTCACCTTTGTAGGTCCCTTTCTGGCAGGGAATTGCAGGGCAGATGAACTGAGGCCCAGAGCCCATGAGCTTCTCCTTGCTGGAGGCATCTCCAAGGCGGGGACCCGGAGAGGACCCACGGGAGGACCCACGGAGCCCTGGGCTTGTAGCCCTGCTGACCACCTCCTCATACCAGTCTCCCTTTGCAGCACCAACCTGATACTAAATTTGGTGAAAGATTGATTAGTACAGCAAGTGAAACCACTGTGCTGGAAGCTACCATGAAAGGCCATGAGGCTTACAGGTTAATGGTTTCAGTGGGGGTAATAGGGACTAACAACAGGGCCCACTGATAAACACCGAATACAAGTTACATTTCTAGCAGCAAACTCTGTTAATCCAGGTAAATATTCCACAAAAATGTATTAAGAGAATATTATTTTCCTAAATGCATTTATACAGATCCCAATATATGGGAAAAAAAAAAAAAAGGACAGAGATTAAAAGGCCACATACTTAATGCAAATTTTTTAGTACATGCTTTAGTTTGCCTGTGCCAAAAGCAGTCTTTCAGGATGGGAAAGCACAGCAAAAGACAGGAAATATCCAGTGCAAACAAGACGCCAAACATCTCAAATTTATATCCCCAGCTGGTTTCCGGCCATTTTTGTGGACATAGATCAACTGTGGAAAAATATTAATAAGAGTTCTGTGTCCCACATTTCTTCCTTTTTCCTACCTGTGGGTGCCTTCATAATTCTGGGTTTCCAGCAAACGTTGTCAAGTTTTACAGCTGAATAAACCCAGAATCCACATTAATGAAACAACCTTCCCTGGGCTCAGCGGACCCCTGCTGCAATAGGGATCATGGTCCCAGAGCATTTCCCATCCCAGTGGTTCCCATCCTCCATCTCTCACTCTCAAGCTGGAGGAGGAAACTCCAAAGATCCATCTCTCTCCTAGCCACAAAAAATCAGAGTGCTTTGATCACCAAAACCTGGCTGAGAGTCATCCAGGGACACGGCCCCGGGCTGGGATGATTCATAGGCTGTTTGATTACATTGGATGCATCTTCTCTTTTCTGCCTTGGGTTCATATTTGTTCATGGGAGAGAAGTGTATGATCTTTTTATAGTCTTTAGCTAGCCAGCCCCATGGTGCTGGTGTGTTGCAAAGCTGGATGCAGTAGGCAATGCACACTGGATTCGATTCCAGGCCACGGCAGGTGCTTTGCACATATTGTGCTGCTACAGTTTTCCCAGTAGGAGCAGGGAACTTGCCAGTATAAAGTCTCCTTGCCAGGCTTTTTGTCCCTTTGGGGACTGAAAGAATAGATTTAGCCATTTTTGCATTAATGCAGTCTAGTAATTAAAAATGTCTGACCCGGGTGTGATTATAAAAACAATGAGAACAGTGCTATGGTTTTATAATTTATGACAGCAAAATCCTCCTCTGAATCACAGGAGTACACGTCCTACTGCAAAGCTGTGATTTAACCGGGGAAGTCTTTAAATTCAGATGCAAGCAGCTACTGGGAAACTTTTTTTAGATGAGTTGCCTCTTCATCCTCCTGGACCCAGCTGCCAAGAGTGATGCTGGTCGGGGTGGCTGCCCGTAGGGCTCCATCCACACACAGAGCTCAGGTGCTGCTGCCAGACAGACGGACACAGTGTGTGTCCCCCGCTGGCCTCAGCTGTCCACCCAGAGCCTCCCAGGCTCTTACCTGCGGAGGTAATAGAATCACTGCAAATGCCCATCTTTTGCTTCAAACAAGCCTTCCTTTTGCACAGGAACTAAAGTTTGGGTTTGGCTTTCTCTTTTATTTAAAAAGTGCGAGCAGACAGAAGCATATGTGAGTGCATAAAACAGGCTCTCCTGCATCTTCAGAAAATAAGGTCTTCCAAACTTCAGACCACACTTTCTTTGGGAATATATACTTTTTTAAAAAGCTAATTATAGTTTTCTCTTCGATAACAAAGGATTCATGACTGACCTTCTCATGGCAGCTAGAGTACACATATGAATCTCTCCGCAGACTAAGATAAAGAGTTAGTTTACACAGGTGTAGTCCAACTTGCTGTTTAATCTCGTCTGAGCCTTTAATGGCAGAGCTTTCCTGTCTGACCCCCAGCCTCCCCCTGCAAAAGCAAGCTCTGGGCATCTTCATGTGCACAGAACAGAAATGTAGGACTCTTCTGGGGAATGCTGTGTTTTCATTCCCTGAAAAAAATAACAATTTCTTTCAACTGGTCTTTGTCCCCCACATCATGCCTTCTGGGTGCCACCACACACGGGTGCCCACTGGTCTTGGTAACCCGTTACACATCCCTGCAACCCTGTGCATGACAAACCTTTCACGGGGGTTGCTGCCTAAGCACCCAAACACGTCATCCTGGCTAGGAATTACGTGAACAAACATTGGAATGTAATTGCCCCTGCACAAAAGCTCCTCTGCCTTTTTTCTTTGGCACCCTCCTTTCCAAAAAAGAGCAGTCGTGCCTTTTTTTAAACCCAACTCTCTTCATATGCAGTTGCTTTCTGGATCCCGTGGTGCTACTTCCCACATGCGAATTTTTTCCATTGTCCTTGGCAATTATAGGAGTCAAATGCCAAGTGGTGGAAGATGTTTTCTATTGCCACAGCATCTGGCTTCCTGGCTGGTTGCTCAGTCAGTTGTGCTATTGACTGTGGAGCTACCTCTGTTCCTGCTATACATTTAAATTCACAGAGTTATTTCATCCCCATATGATGTTTCCTTTCTCACCTTTCAACTGCTTTGAACGTTTTTCCAAGAATTAATACTTCCTTGTGTAATTTCCACATGAGTTCAAGATGTAAAATTTCCCTGAAATAGCTTTTCTCCTTATGTTAGGAGGGTTCTGGATAAATTCTCCAAGTTCATCCACGGACACATTTATGACATAGCTGAGTGTTTCCCCATGGCTTTATGACATATGGTATTTGCTCTAAAAGCAACCATATTTTCTGTTAGCTCAGTGCTGCTCTGTACTGGTGATTGTCTCCTTTGGAAAAAGACGTGCCTTCCACCCCAAGTCACTTTTTCTTTAAAACATTTGGAGTGTTGTGTCATAGGAAATATATTAATTTGGTTTGTTCTCATTACCAGGGGATACAATAGACTGGTCCTTGCTGAAAGATAATTTAAATGCAGAGCTGTTTCACAAAATTGTGGAACACATCTTAGACAGGAGAGATGCATAAAGCTGTGGGCAAAAAATCCCACTGTCTTGGTTCGTTGAAACAATTAAGTATTAGTAGGATCAGACTCGGTGATTTTTTGAGGTTTTATGTTTTCAATAAATTTTGTATAGAACCAGATTCTCAGCTGCTATAAATCAACATATCTTTATTGAGTCAATTGTGACAGCTCGGCCAGTTGAGAATCCAGCCCCTTGCTTTCACATCTATTAGAGAAATACTTGCAGACAATGTTGGAAAGAAAGGAAATCGGGAAAAAAAAGCTTTTCAATAGCATTAAAGTTCTGCTACCTGACAAGCAGTTCAAAGGTTGGGATTTTTTACCCATAAAGGAAGGCTGTCTTGCTGCTGCTGAGCTCAGCACTGCAGAGTGCACCCAGGAGAAGTCATTTCCCATTCATTCCTGATTAAAATGGACATTTCTGTTCCTCTGCTATCAGCAGACACTACTTAAAAAGTCGCTGTACTCATGACACTAGCAGCATGGGAGTCCAGTGTAGCACTGCCAAGCCAAAATATGCAGTCAACAGGGAAAAAAATCCCTTTGCTGGGTATTTCCATGAACACCAACAAACCCATTTCGCAGGTGATGCATTAATGGTCTTGCTTGCATTGCAGCAAGACAGAGAGTTAAAAAATGACCAAGGAACTCCTGCTCCTTATTGGGAAGGAGCACAGATGGAGCAGAATAGGTAATACACCCAAGAAGCACTGCCTGATCCTGACTTGACCTAGGTCTTGTTAGGAGGAGAGGATTGAGTCACTTTTTCCCCAGGAAGGAAGGGGCAGCACAGGGACACCAGTGTTCAGACAACCTCAGAAGGGGAAGAAGACTCATTCAAAAAATATGCACCACTCTTAGGTTGTATTGCTAAATACTCTTACTTCCACCCCCAGTTTAAAGCCCTACGTCTGTATAATTAATGTCTCTAATGATAGCACCTAAAACACTGATTCATAGAGGAACTCACACAGAACACATCTAATAAAGCATAAAAAGCTGGGCCAGCAAAGCCAAGTTAGCCACAGAGCAAGCAGAGGACAGGTCTTAGATGCTCCTATTCCTCCCCAGTCATATCACCCCCAAGTGTCACACCAGCCTGGAAGGCACTTGCACACTGCCAAGCCCCTTCCTGATGGCTGTTGGGTGATGGGATGAACCTGCTTGTCCCCTCAGAGTCTTCATGAGATGAAAGAACTGAATGAATAACCATTAGACATCAGATTTCTTTGGCAGCCAGGATTAAGCCAGTGTATTTGTGAACTGAGGGCCTAAATTAATAAAAAAACTCAGTAACTTGTTAGTTATACCCTAAACCATGTATACTCCATGAATCAGTAGTTTTACAAACCTGAACAATTGTTCAACATTGCAACCTTTTCTGTTTTGTTACTGCAACAAGAGGGAAACTGATTTTTATTTTATTTTATTTTTTTATATTATGTGACCACGGGTTACAATATCTCGGAAATTAAGGTTTATGCTGCAATGTCAATGTTACCTCATCTATAGAGCAGAAGATTATACAATCTCAGAAGACCATCTGGCAAGAAATTGTTTTTGAAAGGCATACAAGCCAACAGATAGCGCTGTTCATCAGCTTCATACCATCAGAAACCATTGGTTTCATCTTTGTACAGAGACCATCCGTGTCATCAGTCACATAATTTAGAGTGAGAAATATATAAAGATCCCGTTCAGTGGCAATTACAGTTATAAAGACCAATAGAGAAATCATTTTCCGTGCTGCCAGCTCAGGGATTACAGATTTGATGTGTGGTTTCAGTGACCTCGGGGCATTAAAAGTGATATCCCTCTCAGCGCAGTAGATTGAAAAGTATTGATGAGAGAGTCAAGATCAGAGAAGAGCAGCTTGCTAAGACATTCCTCTGCCTCTGCCCATTTACTGCTACATTAATCTTTCCTTGATCTATTAAACTCCATTTTCTTGGACATTTATTCTGGGGACATGTAGGAAATGAGATGAACCTATATCATCACATCAGCCACCACCCTAAAAGGATTCCAAACCCATGAATCCAAAAGGATAGGATAGGAAATATGTCACTTGGTAATGCAAGATGTGAGCTTTTCACCAAAATGTGAGTGAGACTGTGACTTCCTTTTCCCCTTGTGGTATTGACTTCAAGGATTTTAACTAAAACTGAAAACATTTCCATTTTGCCAAGTTACAGAACGAAGCCGTAGCCTATATCATCTTCCTGCTAAAAATGATCCTGCAGCTTGTCCTCATCGAAGTCAGTGGGTATATTGCTATTGACTCCTTCGGGTCAGGAGTGAACCTGCTTGTATCTAATCTGTATCATGTCTACTCACATAAAAACCTGGGCAAGAAATTCAAAAGCATCTTTGCAAATGAATTCTTCTCCCGTTAAGGACCTAAATAAGACTGGGCTTTCTGAAGCCTGGCACTGTGTACTCTGAGCTATCGCCTACCCTCTACTCTCTGGGCGTCTCTGACACAAAGACCTTCAGACTTGACTTCAGTAGTAAAGTGTACCAAAAAAAGTAATGTAGACTATAATGAGTACTTTACAAACACCAACCCCAAAGAGTGATGTCAACACTGTTTGTCATATTCAGAACAACAGGCTTTCTGGAGAGGTCATTGCTATAAAGCAGGATGGTAAGATTCAAACAGAAGTAGAGCATACAGTGTGGGTTTCCCTGTTCTTGCACAGTATCCCTGATGGAAAATTAAGCTTTTATAGTTTTAGAATTGCAGCTCCAATATTAGATCTTAAGAGCCTTGAAGGTCTTCAGTCTGCTTCAGTGCTCAGAAGCTTTAGCCCTTAATGTCCCTCAAACCACGCTCCTCAAAGCAGCGAGTTATCTGCCTTGTTGAGATGATGAGCTGTGACTATGTGTGATCCCAGCAGGACTCAGAGACATTCTCTTCTGTACAGCCTTGGGGAAGGCTTTATCATATCCCTGTCTGGAGAACAGACACTCTTCTTCTGTTCCTCATTACAGCCCCCAAATTCGTGTGTATGCTGTTCAGCCCTCCCAGCTGCACTTCGGAGCATATTGCACCACTTCTTTATCACCCTGAACTCGAGCTGAGATTCACTGATTCACCAAAATTTTCGAGATGAGGCATTAGCACATGGAGAGGTGAGCAGTCCCTGGGACAGGTATTTGCAGACTTATTTCTGGTGGCACACCTCGCTTGCGGGAGCACACAGCAGTGCCCTTACCTGCGCCTGCATTGGTGGGATGCAAAGGAATTCCTATAATTGCTGAAATTCAGATGTCAATGGGAACAAGTTTTCTGCTGAAGGAAATGCTGTGAAAATAAAACAGGCTTTCACTTGGTTAGATTCTTAGGAAGCTTGTAGTTACCAAAATGAAAACCTTATTTAATCTCTCCCTTAAGAGGTGGCCGACACTCAGAATCATTCATGACTTTGTTGCTTACAGTCTCAGCAAATTTCGGCAGTTAGAGGGATTGTCAGTGTAAAATGTGTCTCAGAACTCTCCTGAAGGCAATTAGCACTGCAGTGTTGTGGTGACAGCCTGGCCACAGCCGTGTCGTGGCCAGGATTGATCGGGAAGTTTGGGTGTGATGGACTGTGTCTGTCACGGGCTAGCTTTGCAAATGGCATGTAACCCACATCCCACTGACAGGGGACAGGTCTTCCTGGCTCATTCTGGAACCCCCTCTGCTACTTCACTATTAGTGTCTAACAGTGTGCATGCATCCTTCAGCTAAGCAACTGCATACCTAAGCAGTTTGGATAGGAATGAATGAAAGGTAAGAGGTACAAGTGTATCCTCTGAAGGAGGGTGTTCCAGAACAAACTTTTTTTAAGCAATTGTTGTATATCATTGCATATGCACAAAATACCATTACAGAGTTATGCTCCCATGTTCAGCAAACTGAACAATTAATAATAAGAGTAATAGTAACCATATAATAATCATAATAATAGTAGTAATAATAATAATCATCATCATCATGGTCCATGTTCAGCATATATCAGAATCTCTCCCACTCAAAGTACACCCACTGAACGCTAAGAGATTCACTTAGCATCATTGCTCCCATCCAGCTCTCCAGCTGCACGTCTGCAGCCCCTTGCAGCAGCCTCTACTCTGTGGCTCAGTGAAAATTGCTCTGATTTATACCAGTGTTACTGATAAAAGAATGAAGGAAAACACTGCAATGTCCATAGTCAAACAGCTGTACTGCGATGCCTTTGAAGGTGCTACAGATGCAAGTGGCAGCAGCCCCAAGGGTGGAGTTACAGCCCCCCACCTCAAACTGGAGGTGCACATGGAAAGGGGTGGAGGTACACAGCATTTAGGGAGGCAGGAGTCTGTGCAAGTGGCACTTGTATTCAGCTGAGGTACTTGGTTCAACATTAACTATCTGCACACCAAAACCTGGCTTTTCAAACTGATCTGGTTATGCATCTAACTTACTGTTCTTTTGCGCTACCTGATTTGCATTCCCCAGAAGTAGCCACAATTTAAGATTGAAAAAAAAATCTACATGTTCTGGAGAAAATCAGACTTACTGTTTCATCTCATTGTCTCCCTTGCTGTCAAAATCTTATTTTATGCCTTTCTCTTGCAATCCATCTTAATAGTGGCAATGGCACAGGTAATATATCTCTGTGCTTGATGAACTGAGGGACCCTTGCTTATATAACTGAGGGACAATGCTTATATCTAAGTCTTTGTGAAGCATTTGAGAGCATAAGGGGAAAATACTGTACCTGACCAGCATCCCACTTATCCTCACATAAAGAAATTAGCTCTTCAAACCAAAGTATCTCATCCAATTCAAAGTTAAAATCAAATGAATGAGCATCACAATATATTGAGTCTGGCCAGGCCAGTTTACCTCATCCAGGCTTATCATCCCTCCAATCAGTGTTGTACTTTATCCCAGTTAGGAAAGAAAAAAAAAAAAAAATTACTTCTTGCCAGTGTGATATTTGGTTAATGGATGTCTAGAAGCCCCTGGCTGTGATTCCTCCTGATCTTTCATGGCATTTTTTGTGTAACACTCATATCTATGCCAGAAGCAATGGGTCTGGCTGATAAAATACAATTCAAAAAGGCAATGCAGCTTTTCACAATGTGACATATGTTTAAAAATCATTAAACTAAGCAACAGAAACAGCACATGGCCTAAATACATTTTCCATTATTTCCATACATAAATATGCTTATCCTCAGAAACCAGTTTGTACTACGTACCTAGCTGAAAGAAAAGCAGAAAGGTCTATGCTATATCACAAATGGAGTTTTTTTAATATCACTATAATTTTCACTTACAATTCTCTAACTATAGGTATTTCAGTTCACAAAGGAGTGAAGCTTTCAGCAGATCTCAGCACTGAAACTAGCTGTGATGATGAAGTAGTTCCAGGGAAAGGATATGCATAACCAGCCTGATTTTGTCACAATTCACTGCATTTTTGTAAGATCCTGAGAGGAGGGGAGAGATTTCAGGAATATTCTCATGCACTGAAATTACAAGCTAGTCCTCGTTAAAGGTAGTGATGGCAGTGGTGAATAAGCATTGATTGTTGTTACCTCTAACAGTTATATTTTAAAAAACAGTTATTGCAGATGAATAATGTATAAGCTTGAAATCACTTCTCAAGGTACTTGAAGCCCTTAGCTGAGATGCGCAACACAGGCATATTGCTTAGATTGCCTTCAGAGTGTTCTGCTTTATTGTTCTGAAACACTGCATAACAATCTCCCTTAAAACATCAGTTTGTATAAATCATATCTGCCAGAAGTGGGGATGATTTGTACGAATAAAACTCTTACAGCTCCTGTACCTCACAAACACCTCAAGCCCAAGCTGACCATCACTAACTGTTTTAACCAGGAAACAGAATTTTATTTTTCTTAGACAGAAATCACGTTCCTACATCACCACAGAGGCTGCTACATCCCCTCTTCTCGATTTCAAAAGGTAACAGTTTATTGATCATTGCGGATTAGGCAAACGTGCCTTCTGATAAATATGCAGACACAAAATCCTGAGCAGCCTGAGTATCACAACAGTTTCTACACAGCTGGATTTTTCACCCTCATTTTCTTTAAATGGCTCCCTTTGCAATCTAAATTTAAATGGATTCACTTGTATTCTATGCAACATTCAACAAATCACTTCGGAGGACGTCCCTTAAAAATTCCAGGCCAGCCTTGAAGCCTTGCTTTCCCTCTGCTCTTCTTGCCAGATCTCTTCTCAAAAGAAAACATGATGGAGACCCTGGATGACACCTTAGTGCAAGGGATTGGAAAATTCAGCATCCCCTGGTCTTCCTGAATGCAAACCTCTGCAGAACAGACAACACCTAGTGAGCAGTTTTCAGAAATGGAACTTTTTGGCTCTGTTTCACTTTTCTTAGGAAACCCTGCGCAGAAAAAATAATTAAAGTTGTTGAATTAAATAAATAATCTTGAGTCCAAAAGAATCAAAGTTAACACCACACAGTGCTGAGTGGCTCTGTGTACTCCGTAAATACAGTCTTTCTTTACCCAGTTGCGGGGATTCTCTTCTTCCCTCATTCCACATGTGTGATGAAGCGAGGGGGCTCTCTGGAGCACTGGCCTATTAAACATGGAGCTTATTGTTGTACGGTGAGTAAGGCAGCGGAGTAGGGCTGAACACAAATACTGAACAACTCAGCTTATGGGCAAGCACCACCCAATCCTGCCAAAAGAGAAAGGGCATGCAGTGGAAAACCTGGTATGTCATCGTGCAATTAAAGACTGTAGAAAACAGTGGCAATGTGCCAGGTTATCCCAGGAGATGACCTAGCCCTGAAGGATACCATGCATTCCTACAAGATGGAAAAATCAAAGTGTCACCTTATTCCATTTTTAAATTTCTGATTATAGAAGTGCTTCTCTTGACAACTTCTACCTTCTTTTCCCAATGTTTCTTATTAAGGGACAACATTTTCATGGCTCACAGCAGTAGTATCATTAGTGATGCTATGCCTTAGTCCTGTGCACTCTTGGAACCACACCAGCCCCAAAACTTCCCATCCAACTTCAGCTTTGCTTCATGTCCCCAAAAACTCAGTGTCCAGACACCAGCAAGGACCAGTTGGGAAAGTATGAGAAGTGGGAGTGCAAGAGCACTCTTGGAGCGGGTGGGGGGCTGGAGAAGAAACAGCAAAGCCAGGCTGTGTCTCCAGCATCGCTGACAAGACAGTAAAAGGGCTTGGTTTTAGGGCTTGGTTTTATGGACGGTGATACGGGGATCTCACTTTGCACTATATCCTGTGGCTGTAGAGATTTTTACAGCTCCGGTTGCAGTCGCAGCTAAAGCTCAAGTGTGCATGGTTTCCCTTGCCCTGGGTTGTGGAAGGTGATGCTCTAGGATGATGTAGGGAGCTGGGGGATGGTGGCTGTTGGTAGCAGAAAGCAGAGTGGGAATACTTGGTCTCCGCTGAGCTGTAATGCTCCCAAGGAGCATTCATTGCTCTTTCAGCCTTATGCTTAGCACTTCATATCAGTTCAACCAGCCTATAGTTTCTAATTGATTGCGTTCCTGCTCGCTAGGCATACAAAATTAGTGGTGATAACATAAACATTAGAAAAAACCTTGAACATATGCATGAGTGCATGTGCAACCCATATCCCACACAGCATGGGATTCACCTCGTCTAGCTTTAGTTAATTTAATGCTGCGTACCTACTCTAAGAGTTGATGGAGAAACACAGGAGCGCCCAGAAAGCAATCCAAGGCACCCAGCTAGAGACAGGATGACTCTTGAGATGTGCAGAGCAAGTTCAAGAGACCACCAGGAGAAAAAACATAAATGTCTCATGAATGTACTGAAAGTTGTGAGCGCTTTTGGAAAAGCTGAAAAGTTCCAGGTAAAAGAAGAAAATATCAGCAAGACGCAGCAAGCAGAAACTCGTGGGACAATTTCTTCCAACCAGCATTCACCGGTCCAGTTGTGTTGCCAGTTTTGTTCTGGTGGAAGGTAACTGCTTTCAGCACAATTTCTGGTCTAACACAGAGGCAACTAAATCCAACATAACATACATTCCTCATGCACAGGTTTGCACTTCTTTAAGTGTTAGTTAAGTGGCTTCTGTTTATATAATAGAGAATATTCTCTGGCTTAAAAGGTAAACTTTTTCCTATAGAGAAGTGTCAGGGAGAACTACAGAATTTCAAGCAGCAAGTGCTTTCACTGCACAGAGGCCTGTGAATGTACTCCTAAAATGTTATCCTCTGTAGCTTATTCAACACACAAGAAAATTTGGATAAATAGAATTTCTATTATTGTCCCACATGAATAGATGTAAATCCAGGCAACATTAAAAGCAGTTTCACATCTGTTTCAGCATAACAACTTATTTGTAAATAAAGTGAACGTTATGTCAAAACAGCTGTTAAAGTGATTTTACTGAGTCACCGAGCACAAATATCATGTAACATCCTTTAATTATTCTGCAATTTCATAGATTTCACTAATAAATAACATGTGGCAGTGAGATATTTAGGGATTCCTACAGATTGCTGTGTAATTACACCTGGAGAGATTTGTGGTGCATGTACTATGGAACTGTTATGTCTTTATTTTGGTACGTTGCACTCTTAAATCTTGAAGGCATCCCCTCATTCACCACTGTGCCTGGCAGCCACTTTGCATTCACTTCAGTGGAGGCTGTCAGAGAGCAGGCACAAATCTTAATGCTCGCCTTCCCTACAAAAATGTGACTTTTGTTGTTTGTTTTTTTTTTTTTTTTTATTACTCTTTTGCCTAAAGAGTGGTAGAACACTTTTAGATTGAAAATAACATCACTGTGCCATGTGTGGAGAAAGCAGAGCTGGCTTCAAAAGTGACTTTAGTGTAACCTGTGCTTCTGTTTAAGTGACAACAATAGCCTCCTTATAAGCACTGTATACAAGGGACTAGGAACAAGAGTCTGATTTCCACAGCAGTCAAATTTGCTCTGGGCCAGTCATAGTTCAAAGCGAGTAGAAACTGAGGTCGCCAGTAGCAGAGATCTTCCTGGTTCCAAATAAAGCATGGGAAGATATAATGGCTTCAGGTTTCTCTAACTGAAGGAGGCTCAAAGCTTCTCAGCAATGTTGGCAAATATAGTCTTGCTGCCCATAGAGCAAGGACAAACCCCCTTGATTTTGGCAGTGATATTTTGTAGGGCACCAGGGACAAGTTGGGAAAGTCATAAAATCACAGAATGTTTTGGGTTGGACGGGACCTCAAAGATCAACCAGTGCCACCCCCCTGCCCCGGGCAGGGCCCCCTTCCCCCAGCCCCGGGGGGTCCCAGCCCCGTCCAACCCGGCCTTGAAATCCAGGAGGTTTTGTTGGGAAGCTCCTATGGAAGGTGAAGACTTCACTGTCTTTTGCCGGTACTCCAGGACCAAATCTAGACACTGCCTTGGGGACAGGGTACATGCACACATGGGGTACAACAGCCACTTTCAGCTGGGGGAGGAGACCTTGGCTTCCCCATCCCATGCACACGTACCCTCCCCTTTCACCAGGGTGGGTTCGGAGAGCTCCATCCCACAGTGAATAGGTGACACAAGGACCATGCAGGTCAGTAGTAACTTTCCTGTTTTTAAACAGCTATGCAGCATTTTTTGCCCCCTGATGTGAATGATTGTGAGATTTGTGTGTCCTATTTTCATTTGTGTCATTTTGATGTTAAAGGATTGGAAGTGGCTACTATCAGCTATCCTGACAAAATGGAAATATGAGACCCTGGAGAAAATGTAGATGGGAAATGATAAATAAACTTGTGAGAAGATTGCAGTGTGAAATATGTCATGTTGTTCTTGAATGATCTGGGAATTGGCTGAATTTGTTCATGAAGAAATTTCTGTGACAAATTCTTCAGTAGTTTTTCATAAACATGCTGTCCTTTGTTGTTGTTTCTTACTTTAGATTATTTCGTAGTTCTTTTTTACCCAGCAAGCGGTTTATGGCATCGTTTCTAGAGTGGCCTGGGTTCTGATGGGAATACTTGTCATTAGAATTTTGGTATTGGTTTAGCATGAATATCCTTCAGCAGAACCTAATAAAATACCCATTCAGTAGAGATTTCATGGAAATGAACATCACACATTCAGCTAAAGGAAGAGTTATGTGAAGCCACACCAGTATTACTGAGGAGAGTGGACTATCAGTAATTACCCAATTTAATTGAGTACACCACACTGTGCTAAACACAGTGTCCCATAATAACAAAAACATTTTCCCTGATAAAATGCTATTTACCAGTATTCTGACTGTTGTTCCTGAAATTTCTATTTCAGTCAAGCTAGAGAAATACAGCCCAGAGTATAGGACAGCTTTGCCAGTCTCACCTGGTTTTTAGCTGGCTGCATGTCTCCTAGAAGTCTTAAGGAAATTAGTTAATTTCTTTGTTTATTCCAAATAGTCTGGTAAAACCAGTGAGGCCAAAAGTGATTTCCAAAAGCAAGTCTGGGTTGGAAGGGTGGTCATTAATTCAGCACTGCTCAGCATCATCTGCTCAACCCACCCATAAAGCATTAAGTGTCGTCTTGACTATTTAGAAATGAAGTGAAACACATCAGTGTTTTGAAGGGTTTTCTCATTAAAATAACCAGCTGAATGACACTGAATGCCTCCATAGGCGAGTTTGGGAAGGATTGCACACAAAGAAAGGGTATTATGAATTGTTATGCATCAGCAGTTGAAGGCTGTGTTATCATCTTAACCATGAACCTGTTGTCTCACGCCTGGAGCTGACAAGAAAAAAAATGCATTTGGTCCAGTCTTTTGAAGTAGATTGGTGAGCCAAAATTATAAAACCTGTGGAAACAAGTGTGGGTTGTTTATTTTTCAGGAAAATCATGATTTTCTGGTAACATGTCTTCCCTTCAGCTAGGAAACATGCTTACTGCTCACCACAGTGCCATGGTGTGCAAGGCCACCAAGCAACCTGACTGCAGCACAGATGTACCTGCTCTTATGGGTTTGGGGGCCTCATCTGTATGTGCCTCTGTAAAACAAGAACTTTTGAGGAGAGTTAACAACTGAAATTGCAAATTGCAGTTCTCTCTATTTTAGTCTGGAAAATGTGCTATACAGCAATGAAACTCTACTTCTGATAGGGACAAATATCAGAGAACTAATTTATCATTGATTTTCCTTTCAAGACTTAGAGAGGTATAGGGGCCACACAAGTAAGAGTTGCTATTGCCATTAGTCTGGGGCCAAACATTTAATAATTAGAAGACTGGAATGGAGTTGAGAAGCTACGTGACACTGAGCTGCTGAGCTGGCAGAGCTGTGCTGATTCACATCTTACATCTCAGACTGTGACTCCCAATCTCTTATCTTCCAACATCTGACTGGTCAACACTTTTCTAATCCAACTATTTTCATAGTTATTTTCATATGAGATTTCAAAAATTATGTGTCACTGGTCTAAAACAGTTCCCATCATCTGTAAGGTCACTGGGAGTAAAGACCAAACTGAGCATTTTTTATCTCCTGTCTTTTCTTGACTGCTCATTTTTAACTGGGCTCATCACCCATAAGCAGTGTTTCTGTTCACAACCTGATTATGCGCCAGCCCTGAGCAGAATGAGAGTGGTTTTTGAAGAGATCAAGAAACAACTGATAGATCAAGGCGGGGAATAAGCCCTCTCTTATCTAGAAAAAAATAAAATTAAAATTATTGAGAAATGGTTTTTTTACTTCCCCAGAGGAGGTGATTAGGGAACCTGAAAGGCTACTGTATGGAATGAATTGTTTGAATTTTAACTGAAAATGCTCAGGCTCAAATGAAAAACTGTTTTAGACAGCAGGAAGGGTTTGCCCATTTTTTTAACTGTTTTTATTATTTGTACTAAATATATTTGCATAATTTGTATATCCAAAGTATCCCAACTGGGACTAATTATCCACTGTGTTAGACAACATAAAAACACGTAACAGAGCCAACCTCTGATCTGGAAGATTCACAATCCAGCGCTCAGTTTCAGCAAATAACACTTGATAGGCCAAAGTGTTCATTCTTTTTTCTCTTTTCTTCCCATTTATTAAAAAGGGCTCTTATCCAAACCCTCAGTGGCCCTTTCAGAAGCTAGAAGAACAAGGAAATACTGTGCCCTGAGTAGTGCAGAGGGCTGGGGTTTGCAAATCAAAGCCAAGTCTCCTTGCTCTGGAGCAGACTTTATGTCTGACATGAAGCAAGTCAGTTCAGCTCCTCTGTGCCTTCGTAACCTATTTGTAAAATGGTAGCAGCACTCCCCACCCTCTTAGGGATAGGCTGAGACTGTGGGCATTAAGATTCGTAATGTACTATGTAAAAAAAGTCCTATAAGTATTTAAGAGAAAAATAATATTTACGGTCTTTTATCACCAGCAAGCGATAAAACCCAAGCCCCTAGGACGAGGTAGACTGGTCATTCTGTGCAGTTGTGTTTCCTAATCGAAGCAGTAATTTTTATGATTTCCAGTACTAAAACTCAGCACTCGCAAGGTCGAATGTGTTTCTCCAGCCAACTTTGCTATTTCTGATAACATCACTGCTTATAAATGCGTGTTCCCGCCTCACTGTCAGGTGCGCAGTGTAACTTCACTGCGTTTAACCCAACGCACGCTCATAAAACCAGGGCTGATGTTCAAATCCAATTCTACATCATAAACCGAACCATCAAGAGTAAAATGCCAGCTATAAAACTTGTTGAGTTCCAGCTACTGAAAGGCTGTAACGTGCAATAATCTAACTGCTTGTTGCGGTCAGTAACAAAAAAATGAGCAGATGAAGCTTTTTATCAGATACACGACAAATCCTCGAGGCTGGGTTTGTCCTTTTTTATCCGCAGAGGGCAAAGCCTCGCTGTCAGAGCGGAGCGATCGGCAGTGGGAGCCGCCTCTGAGAGGGGAACCCAGGGCAGAAAACCAGGAAGCAAAACTCTTTTTTTTTTTTTTTTCCCCCACAGCCTCCTGAGCTGCTGCCGCCTGATGAGCCGCGGATCAGGGCTGACTTCAGCAGGACAGTGGGGGGTCCCCGGGGCCCGGCAGCACCGGTGGATTACACCCCGGCAGCCTGATGCCAGCGCGGCAATCCGCCAGCACCACACAATGCTCTGGCAAGCTGGTGTGAAATGTGGAGGGACTGGGGGTGAAGGTTTGGTCTTTTTTTCCATTTCTTCCTTATATGTGGCGGGGGGGGAGGGGAATGTTGCTTAACTCAAAATACTTTATTCTAATATCCGGATTTTTTTTTTTTTTTTTTTTTTTTTTTCCAGGCTGGTTTGCTCGTTGTTCGTAATTTTCCACCTTGCTCTCAGACTTGGTTACATTCGTCTAACTGCCATTAATGCCCAGCCTCTAGCTCTAGTCTGAAGCTGAATCGCTGGGCATCTGTGGAAACGCCACTGCATCAGCCTGCCTCTCAAGGACCAAGCCTTTATACTCCTGACATGGCCTCCTGTTTTCTCCTTCTTCCCTGGGGATACCAGTTTCACATGCTGATCCACACCTCCAGCATTTTAAAATGTGCCCTGTGCTTTGGCATCTTTGTGTCCAGCCCTGCTTGGATGTGACAGTCTGTGCACATTTGGGCTGGCAGCATGGGAAGTCCTCTGAGGTGCACAAAAGCACTGAAAAGGTGTTATTTCTCTGCAAAGCCCCTTGTGAGTTTTACACACACGCACACACACACACACCCGTGCTCAAGCAGAAATTCTCTTTTTGTTGTTGTCAGGAAAATACTCCAGATTATCACACGGCAAAATCACAATCCCCCTAATGAGTCCTGCTCCTGAATTCAAGTAGAAAAGGATCGTTAACGTAGAGATGCGACCCCACAGTGAGTCTACACTGCATGGTCCGTGCCACGTGAGCGTATCGTACAGCCGTGGCGAGGATTTTCCAAGTAATTCTGTGTTGTGTGCTCACACGGGCTGAGACGGGGAGCGCAGGGAAAATGAGGCTGCATCAGGGAAAGGATTTTTCCTTGCAGTGGCCAAGGTAAATACATAGGAAGAAAAACACATGAAAGGCAAGAGTAGCTACTGTGTCCAGGACGTAAGTGGCATTTCAAAGATGATTCTTAAGCGTGGAAAATATGACTTGTGGATAACCGCCAAGATCACAGAAAGTGGTATTGGTCCTCTGGGTGTATCACGTATATTAACGGTGCCTGCATGCATCGGTGGTCCTGGTTACCTTGGACCAGGCTCTCTTGCTCTTTCCCAACTCTCCAGTCTGTCTCAGGCAGGCTCTGTGAACTGAGTATCTACTAACTTAGTTCCAAAATGCATCTTTAGGCAGTTTCCATCAGCTGTGGATCACAGACCACAAGGGTGATAGAAAAAGAAGCAGCAGCATCTTTCTGCTGGGAGATTCAGAGCACAGCACTGCCCAAATACTGAATATTTGTAGTGGGATGTCCCATTAGGCAACTTCGAGCTGATTACTTAAACTTCTACAGCTTCTCCAGAAACTTATTTTGAAGTCAAGTTACTAATAAAGGTAATGCAGAAGGGAAACACTGAGCAGGAGGTAGGCTGGTGTGGATGAAGTCTAGGCATGCAGTAAGAATAAATAATCACTGTAAACAACAAAAATACTCAGTGCCCACTTAAAGCAGACGGGTATCTAGCAAATAAACCTATTATTTCCAGACCTAGCCAGACTCCTACACATAGTTTTCTTAGGACCAGTCTAATTATAGGAGTGTGGAAAAGTACTGCCAGTAATACTAGATTGCCAAGTATTTTACTTTGTAAATGTTGGTTGAACAGTAACGAGCTCTGGAATAGCGTATTTATGTCTAACAAGATGCTAACTGTGTAATAAGATGCAGGGATGATGTACATGACCGAGGGCTGTTTGGGTAGTAACGGTGTGTGATTGCAGGATAAACAAGGAGCTGCATTTGCAGAGCACTTAGCAAGGAGAGTTTAATGACAGCACTGGAGAGCTGCATGGTGAATCATCACCATCCAAGAGTTAAAAAACGTTCACCTCTATTAAAGAGTAGCCTGAAGGTCTACCTTCTTGCTGCAGGAATCTGCTACCTGTACCAGTTCAGATGGGGATTAACTCTTTGGTGTCTGAGGCAGAAACCACGCCCTGTGCAGCGAGTAGGGAGGCTGTCACGGGGGAACTCAGCCCTGGAAGTGAAGGTGGCCACGGCATCACCCAGCCCCAGCCCAGTGTCACTGTGAGGACTCCGAGCCAACGATGTTGTTCATTTGGAGGCACTTGTGAGTTGTTGGCTCGGAGGGACCTACCTGGCAGGAGCTCCTGCAGCCAGCTCTGTCAGGACTGTGGCACCCAGTGGGGATGGGAGCAGGGGAGTTTACCCTTCAAAAAACGTGGGGTGGTCACCCCACATGGTTGCAGCCCATATCTGGTCAGTACCAATGACTCTGGAAACAAAGCAGCCCCTTGTTGGACCACTGCAGCCCTCCAGCTCCTGTCCACCTCCCCGCCCTGAGAGCAGAAGGAGCTCCAGGGACAGACCACGAGATGCTGAAGGGTAACTGAGACTGTGAAATGCTAAGCTGGGGAAAGCCAGCCTGCTGGGCTAGCTAACTTCCTTTCTTTAAACCTTATTAAGCTTCTGAATCTGAGGAAGAACTTAATTAAAATGAATAAAGGTAATAAAGGCTTAGGAGGGGGGAAATAGAGCAGCAAGACCCAAACAAAGAGATGGAGAAAGGGGAAAAAACAAAGAGCAGCAAGGCGTAAAACACAGGATTCATACACTTGGTATTCAGCCTCCTTTCAGCTAGCCTTATTTTGAAAAAGGGCATGCCTTGAATTGTATGATGGGTGAAAAGGAGGTTTTCCTGAAATCAGTGTCTTTATGCCCCACTGAGAGTGTCCGAGCTCCTCAATAGGCACAGGAGAGTGAGCAGCACCAGCTGACCCCTTCTCTGGATGTGTGAGGGTCTGGGTTTTCTAGTGGTGGTCTCGGGATGAAAGCTTGGCACGGTTATCTCCATCTTCCTGCCAGCTGCCGAGGGCATCATCAACAAGTGAGGATTTTAACGGGGAAGGGAAAGGATTCGTTGATTCTGTGACTGCACATCATTTACCCTGTGTCCCCACATCTTAAAAAAGTGTTTGTGATGCCACCCGGGTGCCATTTCTTTTATGGTGGGATTCCCCTGATGGGCTGCTGCATCGCAGTGATGGTTCAAGGGACAGACATCTTCAGGGTGAAGATACAGCCCTGAAACCTTCCCAGCATTGGCAATCTTACTCTCGGTGGCCCTCAGGTCCTGCAGCTGCAAAGTGGAAAGGAACTGCATATTCAGAGCATATTCAAATCTTCACTGTAAAACTTTCTTCAGGGATGTTTTCCCTTGTTCATTTGACCCTTTCATAGCAGAAAGAAGGCAGCTCTGCAGTGCATGTCTAGCAGTGATAACCCCATCAACATCTGCTGTTATTTCATAGTAGACTTTCCCAGGCCAAGACATTCATACATAATCTGAAAACTGCAGCTAACTTGAGTTATAAATGACTCTTAAAATGCTTGGGTATTGTCAATTTTTGACAAAATCAATTTTTGCAAGGGCATTTCATTTGATATGGCAGAAAAAAAAAAAAAAAAAAAAAAAAAAAAAACAAACAGGAACCTTGAAAAAAACCCCATCATTTTCTCCCTCTTTTTATGTTTCTGCAGAAAGCAAAACAGGACCATCCAAAAGTCCCTGAATATTTGAAATTAAAGTTCTGGTTTAACAGATTGAAAACACCTAATAGGGAAATGAAAGATTACTCTTAGAGAGATGCCCAACAGTCAGGTATTTTAAGTGAGGGCAGAAGCAATTGAGTATGCTTTATCACTGCCACATTAAGCACTGTTGTAATGTTACACGAGGGGGAGAACCTGCGCCCCGATATTAAGAGTGCCTTAATTATGTGTATCTGAGCTTCTGCTGGATCATGGTCTCACCATGATTCATGGCGTTGAGCTTTGAAGGAAAGCTGACTCCTTGCAGTGCAATTTGGAGAGGCACGTGATGAGCCTGCTGTGACAAGCCTTTCCTCTTTCTCAGTCTGGAGATGATGATCACGGTGAGAAATCCCAGAGCCAGGGAGAGGGTTGTGTACCGCTGCACACAAGCACTGACACGCGGGGTGCGTTGTTTGGGTACTTTGGGCATATTTTAAAAAAAGCAAAACCGACTAAGACTATAGTGTCTGAGGACTCGGATAATATGCAGACTGGGTGATAAATTAGGAGTGAGTGCAAAAGTGCATTTATCCACTGAAAACTCTTGCCCGCCACCAAAGAAACAAAACTGCATGGTTTCCACAAAACCACTGGGGAGAAGCACAAGTCCCTGGAGACAGTGATACAGACATAACAGGCAATAAAAAGATCAGCAGATTTTAATGATTGTCTCGGTATCCATCATTCACCTCCACTCCATATCAGAGGTTTCCTTCACACAGCTTTGAACCCCTGCAAGCTTTGTTCGTTCTGTTTCCTTGACTGACAAGATACCATCTGCTTTATGTAGTGCCTCTTGCTTTCCTTGGGATTTGTAAAGGAAAACCAACTAACTTTAAATTGCAATTAATTTATCACTAGAGACATTATCTTCAGATTGCTTCACTGTTGCTTCAACACAATTTGCTGCCTGTCTTCGGTGGGGGCAGGGTTGACATGAACACATCAATCTCTTCTTATTCGCCCTGTAGGTCTGTAAATACCAACTGCTCCCAGGCACCTCATGAGAAAGCAATTGCACAGTCGTGAAGCTGTGTTGAGTCAAAACCTGCAAGCCCGGGCATTCATCAGGAATGTTATTAATGTGTGCCATTTATTGAGTTATGTATGCTAATTTAATGGGAGGGAGGGGCACGGCTGGTTAGCTGGGACTGGGGTTGCTGCGATAGTCCCAGCTGGTCTCCCTGGGAAGGAGGATGGAGCGAGGTTTTGTCCAAGAAAATTGCAGTGAGGGGATTTCTTCAAAGAAACTGCCAGGTTAGAGCAGTCTGGGGGTGAGTGCCAGGCAGACCATGAGGCACAGTGGGACAATATCCATAACGTGTCCTTTTACAAAAGCATCGTTCCAGAATATACAGGTGTAGCAGGGAAAATAGGGTGTACTAAACCCCGACAACACCAAGGTGCCAGCCATTTGTAAGAAAGAGGATGGCTCGTGCCAGCTTGCCGAACTGGCTACCAGTGATTTTCCAGGCTTCGTCTAGGATCTGTTGAAACAGGCGCGTTGCTCATCATCACCAATACCCCCTCCGGCTGTTCAGTGCAGAGGGGTGAAGTGGAATACTACAACCGGTGACACGTTTTAAAGACTGAAGTTCAAACAGCCAGTTTTAATTGAGTCCTGCTCTCGCTGCGCCGGCAGCAAGCCATTTATGTGCTGGAGCTGCCAGTGAGACGAGCGCCCCAGGCAGACGCAGCAACGGGGGTTTATCTCAGCTGTGTCACACCAGATTGTCCCTTTTTATACAATAGACATGCGCAGAACCACAAGTCAGCAGTGAGGCTGCTCACGGTTGCTGGTCCCACAAAGGCTTGGGCTAGGTGGGGGCTGGGGGTGGTGCTGGTCTCGTGGCTGCGTGGACCACACTGGTGACACCCCACCTTGGCAGTCCCCAGCAACCTGGGGATGGGGCAACCAGCTGGTCAGGAAAACGCTCTCAACTGGGAATGGGAAATTGCCAAGCACTTGTAGGGAAGAGAAATATGCAGAAAAATACACCATGATATCCAGGAAGAGCAGTATTCAGCGTCAGATAGCCATGGGCCTTGCTGTTCATTTGGCCATTTTTTAACACATATGTTTATAACACCACCACTCCAGATAATTAATTTGGACCAGAAGGGTCCCCCCAGGGAAGGAAACCAACACACAGGAGAGCTGGGACATGGGGGAAACCATAACAGAGAGTGAAGTCACAGCTCATCCGCGTCCTGAAAGGGTGCAGGGCTGAGTAATCTGTATATATTTGGGAAAAGGTCATTTTGTGGGAGGATTTGCACAGGGGAAAATGGTTTACAAGTAGTAAAAATAAATAGTCCTTGCAAATCACTGGAGGTGACACAAACCAGCTGAGGCCAGATGAATCTGGGCAAAAAGCAGACCTTTCTATACAGCCCCAAGAAACTATAAAATCCTCCTTGCCATCCTGCCCCAGTGCTGTGATTTACACACACCTCTAGCTCAGAAATAACAGTTCAGTGATTTTTATCAGTCTATATTAAAGGCCACACTTTTCCTACGCTTACGAAAAAGGTTTGTTTCAAACCCTTTAGCCTTGTGCTGGGTGAAACTTTGTATAAGGCTAATTATTTTAATGATATTTGGAATAAATTTGATTTAAAAGAATAGGACTTTGAGTCGGGGGGAATATCAGGCTATAGGATACGAGTCAGTCTAAAGTACTTCTTCTTATTTCCTCTATTTGGCTCAGGAAAATGAGATCCAGCAGTTTATTGCTTAATGCAATGTCATCAGGCAGCATCAAACAGATTAGGTTCCTAAACTAACACACAAGCCTGGAATATTCCTTCACCCTGTGCCTTCCACGAATTTGGAAGGAAAGTGTGTCAAGTGGAACAGAAAACATACAGAAACGTGTTCCCCTCGCCTGCCGAGAAAACCCAGCATTGCTGGGTCTGAAGGGAGGAAATGCAACACCAGCCACATTCACTCGGTATTTTGGGATTTCCCAGGCAAAACTGCAGCGTCCCTACTATATCCAGACCAAAACCTGCCAAACATTCATCTTTAAAAGCAATCCCCTGGAAGCCACCCAGACATGGGAAAGATGCCCAAAACTTCCCAGATGTCCTCAAGGACGTCTGAGATGCCCCACAGGTAAAATAGTAAATAAGGAGGGCAGTAAAAATGGGTGATGGAATGAGCCATCAGCGAGGATGGCTTTTATTCTGGTGCAGAAATGGAAACAGCGGGTGAGATAGATAGATAAAAAAGGGGAGCTGGAAGCCCTGCAGACTGCTTGTTTCCAAATCAAGGCAGTGTGTGTGCTGATTTATGTGATCTAAAAACAGTTGTTAAACATGAATGTTATCTGATGAAGTTTTATAAGCCAAGCTTTCATAAGTAAAAAAAATACTTCAGGTATTAAAAATGCAAGGCATGTGTTTTGGCATGTAGAATGAGATGAGTCATTGTTTCAGAGAGTGGTTTTCAATCTATGTGGACACTAAATGAATGATGTTTGATTACAATTTCTCTCCTGAGGTATTTATGGGTATAATTAGACAGACCTTTTAGAAATTAAAGGTGATGAAGTTATAATGAATGAAATTTTCATTTAAGTGAAGCTTAAAGAATATAATGAATAAGGCACAGGAAGAGTTGTGGGAAGGAAAAACACCCTGGGAAAGTCCAGATGTCTTGGAGAAAGAATAAATACAAGTGAACACCAGAATGTCCACTCCAAATTTTCAAATCTCCTTAAAAAATTTGCTGTTGCTGTTTGTTACACAGCAAATTGTACATCGCATTGGTTTATGGTCTATATTTCCTAAAGGAAAATACTGGGAATCACACTGAATCTCATTGGGAGGAATGATGTAATCAGACATAAAACATGCAAGATCACTGTTCCCATTGCTTTTACATATGACTTAACTATTTAATCATGCTCATTACATCCACTGTGCTGCTGATTGGGCTCTCTGAGGAACGCAGATTTTAAAACAATTCCTGCCAACTTCTTGTTAGCCCTCAGTATTTCTTTTTTCCAGCCGTGGAACTGTGTCAGACATACTCAAAACACATTTTTATATGTTTGTGCTAGAAAAACCCTAATCGTGTCCAAACCTGGATGTGCTCTGCCAGAGCTGTGAAGGCATGGTCACAAGGTGGCACATAAATCAGCTTCTCTGCATGGGCAGCCCCTTCTTTCAGCAGACCAGTAACTAGGTCAGCACCAGTAAACAGGTCAGGAATTCAGGCTTTGAGGAAAACATGAGATTATATAGCAAAGAACGGAAGTTTATCCCCACTGTATGGGCACTGCAAGAAACACGAGGTTTGGATCTTTCTAGTTCTATATGAAAGGGCACTTTCACAGTAGAGTGGCGAATAGAAAAAAGAAGCTGATTGGAGATTTCCTGCCGTATTCCTTTTGCATCAGAGGTATGCATGAGGGTATTACACCTTCACATGTCTAAATCTCATTTCTTACTTGAAACAAAAACTTTGGCCAGGGCACAGGTGCCGTCTAGGGACACAGGTGCAGCTCCCCTGGCACGTCCTGGCTCCCAAAGAGGGAACACAGCCGCTGCCTTCGGGTCTTCTGGGAATACTGGGAATACGGCAGCATGCTCCACATGTACACACCCGCAACATAAAATCGCACTGAAGCTGTGATAAAAGCCAAAGTATTCAAGAATTAAGGCTAGAGCTGACTTCCAAGATGGTGGGAGCTCTTCAGAGCTTTTCCTTCCCTGAAAAGTCTCCAAATTCAGCTTGCCTTAAGAAAATTGTTGTCTGATATAAATAATTAGCAAGATCATTTATCATCACTGTAAACATGCATCCTTCAGTAGCCACCACTTGTGTGCACTACTTCTACTTCTTATCAGCTTTTTTTTTCAAAAGCATGTGCCACATTTTAGCATCTTGGGTGTTGCTTTCCACATTTTCTCTTTCTTTCAGGAATACAGGAACGAGCCTGCGCCTCATCTGACCATAAAAATTGTGAATAGCAGGTCTCTGCAGGAAATGCAAAAGTGAGATAAGCCCTGGGGCAGCCCGTGTTTCACTTCTAACATCTGGTTTCCACTCCTCAGGGTGTCACTCCAGTGTTTGTGGGACAGCCTTTGCTTAATTCAGCGGGTGCTGGAGAGCCGAACCCTGGGATCGGGGCCAGGCATCTCCTGTATGAACGATGTGGATGATCAAAGATGGATCAGGAAAAGTTTGATTAATGAATACACCGTCCTCCCGTAAGCCAGAAATCCTCCCTGGAAGAGGAGTTGGTGGCAGCAGCACGTGTTTACTAGAGTAGTAGCTACTGACCAGCCTTCATCCTGCTGAAGGTGGTGGTGGGGACCTCCTGGCTCGGGGCACAGAGCAGCAGGAACATGCCACGTTCAGGGGACGGGGTTGACCTCAGACTACTCAGAATAACACTGATTTCATGCGTTAGCCATCTTTCTAATAATACATCCCAAAAGACCTTGAGTGATGTCTGTCCAGGGGAGGCTTTGGGAGGATGGAGCAGTCAGACAGGCAGCAACAGCTTTCCATGAACGGGGCTACAAACCCCAATCGGAGATTAAACACTCGTAGCATGATTTGAACCTAAAACCTGCTAAGAAAATATGAAGTGGGGAGAGGGGGCTGGGCAGGAGGAAGGGCTGCTAATAGCAGCTATAGTCAGCTGCTGAGGTTGATCCACTAATGACATGGGCATTTCGGATGAGGGACAGGCCCAGATCTCTGGTCTGTGAGGACTTCAAGAGACTCATTCAGAGAGCTAGTATGGCTAACAGAGGGTTGAGTTATCATGTAAAGAAAAAAAAATTGGACATCACATACTCAGTCTCAAAGAACGTGTAGGAAAGTATCTTCTAAGTAAATCCAGCTTAGACTGTTTTATGTTGCTTTCGAATATTATATTTTCTTTTGAGCCTTTCTCTTAAGCCTTGATAACTACACCTTTACTTTTGCTACCTGATGGAGTGCAGGGTTGCCCACGGGCAGATTGGGGGTACCCATTCCCATCCTCTGCCAAGGGATGCAGAGAGGATTGAAGGAGGAGCAAAGCATCATAGTCCCTGTGTAGTTTCCCCCCGCATTTGCAGATCGGTGCTCTGCCTGCACAGAACCTGCAAAGCAACTCCAAAGAACCTCCAAAACACTTGAACCTGCTGCTCCCATGGCAGTTGATCTCACCTCTTGGCTGAAGCAGCCCAAATGCAGCTGATAAACCGGAATTTCACTCACATAAAGGCAGAGTGACAGCAGCCATGTGTCCCACATATCAGGTAAGCGAGCAAATGCTTTAATTGAAGAAACCTGTGAGCAGAAAGTCCCCTCCAACCACCTTTAACTCAGTCTTGTGCTGCTTTAAACTTTTACCCATGAGCAGAAAAGAAGGAGAAAGCTTGTCCCTAATCAAGCTTGCAGACAACACATTGATTAGGGACTGGAGGAGGAGGAGGACACTTTGAAGAGGCAGTAGTGCCATGATCAGCCAGAAAAAAACAACCCATATTTTAATGCAACCTGGGCAGGCTGAAGAGCCCCAGCAGCTGCAGGGATCTAGCAGCCCAATCCACCTGCAACCCTCTCTGCTACTGCTTAATATTAAAGCATGCTTTAATTTTCTGAGATACACCTTTGCCAACAGCTGCCTGAATTACCATCTTGCAAAGATAACTGTAACTTGGAGGCTGGGGTATACAAGCCCATGGGCCAGTGGTTACCCACATTGGTGTGATGAGTTAATTGTCTGCTTGGAGCTTGGTAATGAGCAGGGATCATATTCTATTAATAGCCTTCAATCTTTCTTAGTGACTAATCTCCCTCCTTAATTTCAAAGCTTCTCATCCACAAGATGGACTGAATTTAACTGTCAAGTTTTGAGCTGTTTGGCTATTGTTTTAATATTGCCTACTCAAACACACCATGACACTTCACCCCTCACTGCTGCATGGGATACTCTGACAAAACTCACCTGCTCACACAAGGTTATGATTAGCAGGCCTAATGAACTTATCAGGAAAATATCACGTAAATCAATTTTAATCCCTTCCATAGCAGATTGACAGTATTTGTGACCAAAGGAAGAGCAGCAGTGATTGTGTATCCTCACATTGGGAAGGCTCTTGCTGCTGCTCTCAAAACTAAGATCTGAAAACGAGATCTGCATGAAACTGCAGTAGGATCAGGTGTAAATAAATCTCTTGGCATCTATCAACAGCTGCCTGACAAAATGGGATGAAGCATTTAGCAAGGGTCTGTCCTGGACCTGGTTTGAGTCTGTGATGTCATGACTCTCCAGAGCAGGCTAAGCTTGACAGAGCCAGGACAAGCAGCAGGTAGAAGACTGTCAGGGATAAAATTCCAGAAGATCTTGAGAAACTGGAAAAAGAGGCAGCAGCAGGGACAAGTCCCAAGCATGACACTTGGGCAGGAATAATTGATTGCACTGACAAGACAATGGAAAACCAGCCATGGGCAGTTATCCTAGGTTACCAGAAAGATGCAAATCGTACTGTTGGAAAAAAATCTTAAAAAAAAAAAAAAAAAAAGAAAGCAAATATCCTGCATATATGTCTAAGTAAAGAGAATAGCCTTCTTGAAGGTGTGCTGCTGCTCTATATAAGCCCTGGAAAATCTTAATTTGAAGGCTGCAGCCAGTTTTGGGAACACAACAAGGGGAGAGAGCACCACAGAGAGAAACAGAAGCACTGAGCAGGCTTGAAGACACAACACTGGCAGAAACAGTTCAACATCTGGATTGTTTAGCCCCAAGTGAAGAGTGAGAGGGCATGTGCTAAATCTTTAAGCGTGTTCTTCAAGGCCTGGATGATAAGAGCAAGGAATCAAGGTGGGAGTTCATGGCCCAGACCCTCTTGGGCAGATGAGGAGGACTTTTTGAGGCTTCCCAGATATGGGGAGAGCCTGGGAAGCATGGCTGAAAGATGTTTCGTGACCTGCTGCCACTGCCAGCACTTTGTTTCTGTTCTTGCAAAGCTTCTTGATCGCTCTTACGCAGTCTCAGCTAGCCGTGCTTCCTCCCACCGAGCGATTTCACATTTTCACATCCTCATTACTTTTTTGTTTAGATAAATATTGATCACGTTCCAGGTTTCTCTTAAATTGCAAAAGCACATTCTCCAAAGAGCCAACATTTTAGCTCTGCCAAGAGAAGGGATACCCACCTTCTCATGGTTTAGCATGTGACCACCCACTAGCCTGCAGAAGAATAGTGTGGGCAGAGGACTAGAATAAACCAGAGCGGTCCTGCACAAACTCATGTCATGTGAACTACAAACTATTGACTTTCAGCTTGGAAAAAAAACATCCCCATCCATCTCCAAGCACCCTGCGCTCCCCAGCCCCCTCTCCCCACCAAGTGCCTCCCTCTTGCCATGGGGGGGTCCAGGCTGCAGCAAGCATCTTTGGCCGACCATCAGAAACACCTTCAGACTTCCCTAGAAAAATCTGACAGCTAGACTCCTCATCCACAAAATAAAAACACCCACAAAGCTGAAAGCACCCACGGGTGTACGGGGGGCCCTCCCTCCCAGGAATGAAGTTCATCCAAGTTTCCTGAAGACGAGCTGCGCATCCCTGTGGCTCACACCTGTGGACAGAGTGGTATCAGAGCTTAGAAAGTCCCATTATGTGATCCCAGGTCACCTTCACAGTGTCACAAAGAGCAAGGCCTTTCAAAATTATATTCTTTCGTTAGCAGCTTCGCTAGGAAGAAGCAGCTCCACTTGGAGAGGCCACTCTGCACCCACCTAATATCTTTAATGATGCAGGTACCGTCTGCTACAAACGCTGTGGCTGCACAGGAACGTCTGCCCGATTTGGCTTTAATCTTGTTGTCATTTTTGTGCTCCTGAAGGTTAACTTCAGAGCTGGGAACTCAAAACCCGAGCTCTTCTGCTCAGAGCCTGTACCGCATGCAAATACCAGTCCTTTTCTCACACTGCCTTTAACCTTGATGTGAAGGAACTATTCCTGCAGATGAGAGAGGGAGAGATCAAGGAGTGTATCAGCAAGGCCATGGCTCTGTGTTTGTACTCCAACTGCCTGACATTTACTGCAGTCTAGACAATACAAAATGTCCTGATTACATGGCTCTGGTCCATGCGCATGCACAGCCCCCCCCAAGGGACAGAGTCAGCCTGGTGCAGGGACACAAAGCGGTGTAATGCTTTTCATACAACAGCATCATTTTCCCCGTCCTTTTTTTTCTGTTCCTTTTATAATATTCTGCTCTGTACAATGCAAGTTTGCAACCCTGCACGTGTATCAGCATCATTTACATGAGGATTACTCCCATGATGGTATTGGTTAGATGCCAGAGGAGGAATCACCATCCTGTCATGCCAGGCACAGGGCACCTTCAGAAGTGCTCACTGATGTCTCAAGAGCCTGTAGTCAGTCAAATGTGGTGGCAGAAGGAAAGCACGTATATTACCCTTGTTCTGTGGAGGGGGAAGGTGCTGTGCTCGGCAGCAGGGCTGTGGGATCTATCCTGCACGGAGCTGGGTGACCGTCCACAGGTCACTGCAGTTGCTCAGGCACCAGCTCCCCAGCAGTGATCTGGGACTGTCCATCACCCCCCTTCCTCACCAGAGCAGCTCATGAAGCATTAACTGCAATGGACTCCTCGGGAGGAACTGACCATTAAATGGTTAACACTGTCCCACTCCTTAGGCCAGAGCGAGCAGCCAAACTTCAGAGTCTTTAGGGGTTTTTCTGGAGAAAACGGGAACAGAGCTGGGTACTCCTCCAGTGTCTTCCTGTCCATGTGAACAACGTAACCTCAAATAAAGGATGTTTCTCACAATCATCCACTCCAACAAGGCTTCATCCACGCACCACAAGGACAGTCTGTGTGCAGTTATGGGTCTGTAATGCAATACAACGAGCAATTTTCTCCTAGATGTTTAGTCCTGACCAAGGTTTGTGTGTTAAACTACTGAAATACAGTATTGTGAGGGTTTTTTCCAGCATCTATACAGTTTGTCCTGCTCCCACCTGTGATGAGAGAGCTGGCCGGTCCCTGTGGGACTCACGCTATCCTTGTTATTCAAAAAGATGAGCATTTATTATCAGAGAAGGCAGGATCTGCCACGTAACTGGTGACAGAAGGTGTGGTTTGCTGGAGCACAGGATAACAGCTGAAGCCTTCATGTGCTTTGTGATTTCCTCACTCCATGTCCTGACTCCATCAAGGTGGAAATGAATGAAGGTCCTTTGCGGAGAAGCTGTGCTACGCATACAGCATTTAAAAATGCTTCCAAAACACCAAGTGATTCATATTTAATGGTGTCTGATGGTCGTTAAGGGTAAAAGATGAAAAACTATGGAAGAATACTGGAAAATAGATGCTCTTGTCACAACACTGAGACCTGTAGGCGCAGTCGGTAGCGGTGGTAAGGGAAGCACTCCCGCACATCTTCTCACTCAACAGTCTCAAGACAATATCTCAATGTTGAGAAAGCTCCCACGGCATCCTTGTGAGGCTGATAGCTGCTTCAGCACAGCTCTAATTGCCAAATACCTTAATACATATTGACCAGGCGTGGGCTATATTGCCAGCAAACGAGGAGAGCCGGAGGGAATGAGACGCTGCTGCCAGTCCTACCTAGACAGTCCATTTGAGCCACGGTTTTATTTCTTACATAAAACTAGGCTCTGGCACAACTCATCTAAGGCAGGGAAGCCTCAGTGTCTGCTGGAAATAACTACAGCAGACGGGGAACTGAATGTTTAGAGGGTAAGTTACCCCTCCTACGTATCATTCCTTCTGTTATTTCTAGTTGAGGTGTACGGTTGGGCCAGCTTTTCCCCTTTCTCATTTCACAGCTATTCCAAATGACTGTATTAGCTTGAGGATTAGGTCTCCCATTTGTCAGACCCCAGGGAAGGGCTGGGAGTTCATCCAAGGTCCAGGCCTTTGTTCCGTTTACACGTTGTGCAAAGGGTCAATACACTTGAGGGGCTTTCTACGCAGCCTAAATCATAGCAGATTAATAGGATTTTATACAGGAATGAGTAGGAGTTGCTTTATACCCTTACTTATTTGGACTAGTGCCAATAACAACCCCGGGGATTTTCCAGACAGCACAGTCTCTGCTCAGATTTCTCCAAACAAACCCAAGCAGAAGGACAGAG
This sequence comes from Tyto alba, assembly GCF_018691265.1. Taxonomy (NCBI): domain Eukaryota; kingdom Metazoa; phylum Chordata; class Aves; order Strigiformes; family Tytonidae; genus Tyto; species Tyto alba. The sequence goes on along the minus strand of NW_024881261.1, from coordinate 4,554,419 downwards.
AGCGACAAGGAGGGAAACAACAACCAAACAGGATTCGTTACGGTCACCTCTTATCTGCGCCACATTAGCATTCAGCACGCTGGGCTGCAGGGTGAAAACAGGCTGTCTCGCGGATGAAAAGCACAATAACTTGCATTGGAAAGAAAAAGCAAAGTCAGCAGCTCTTCCTTGACCCTCTGAGCATAGGGCTCAGATAAGTCCTTCCAGCCCCTCCGTGTTTTACAGACAAAGCGGTGCGAAAAGTTACCACTCTCAAGCTTTTGGTGCAGGCACCAAGACCCCTTCCAAGTGATGGTCAGCACAGCAGCTTTGTGAGCTTTCTACCAGGGTAGTACTAGGGCTTTTGAATTGCTTAATAGTGCCAGTATCATTTTATTCTTGTCTGCTTTTCCTGCTGAGGGCTGAGTGAACGTTCAGCAAAACACCTCCTTTTACTGCACAAATACAGCAACTCCAACTGGGTAAACCTCTCACTCTGAATTGAAACACCACAGGGAGGCCTGGGGAAAGCAATTCGCCTGTTTAAAGAAATATTTAAAATTTTGTCTCAAACCTCCACCTTCTCATTTGTTCAATTCCAGTGCTGTGAGAAGGAAAGCCTCTTTTTTTTTTTTTTTTTTTTTCTTTTTTTGGCTGTCCCTTTATCCCTATCAGTCATACTCTGACAGCTACGAATTACTTGGCATCTGCCACATGAAAGATATAGGAATACTTTTTAGAATCCCCTTCACACGAGGTTAGCCACAAGAGTGCACAGCACAAGTTACACATTGAGATAGTGCCCAGAAATGAGACTGAAGCTTGTGATGCATTTTTGTACTGGTAAAGACCAAAAACAAGCCCCCAGGAGTCACAAACTCCAAAAATTCTACACCTAGCAGTAAACTCTTAGCTTAAAGCTGAGCTTCTGGCTCCATCTGCTGCCAGAACGGTGGAAAAGATGAAACGGGAACAAGAAGCAGCTACAGCTTAAAAAAAATCAAAAATAATTAAAAAAATGAAAGACACAAGTAAGGCCTGTTTTTCTACTTAACTAATCCACTAACATTGCTGTTAAAAGACAAACAAAACAGAGATTGCTTCATCATGGAAAATTCTAACAGGTTCAAGATGTGCAGCTCTTTACCAGGTCATGACCAAGAGGCATTTGGGTCCTATTAACTAATCTATTTTGGTAATTTTTAACTTTAGAAAATACCGTTTGATGACATAAATACATGTTTTTGCAGCTGAAAAGGAGCCCAGATAATGGGCAATGTCATAAGTCTGGTTCCCAAGATTGCCAGCAGGAAAGGAGAGAGAAAGAAAAAAAAAAAAAAAAAAAAAAAAAAAAAAAAAAAAAAAAAAAAACCTGCATTATGTGCTTTCCTATCTCCCCACTGTTCACTGTGTTGCTCCTGCCTTTCGGTGTTTCACACAGTGCCTTTAAAACTTGGTTTACATTTATCCATAGACAGAGTAACTTTTTTTTTTTTTTTTATGCCAGTATATATTCCATGATTTCATGCCAAAAACCACGCACACTTCTCTTGCCAAAGTGCACGGGTACCCAGCACAATTGGGCATTATTTCTGCAAACAAAGCTTCCAGTGAAGCCAAGGGCTGCCCTGAGTGCCCGAGGAATGCTGATTTGGCTCTTGGGTGCTTAGATTACCTCCCTGTGTTTGCACAGCACTGAACGCAGAGTCACCATTCATCTAGAAAAGCATTTCATATACCTGATGCAAAGAAACATCAGAAGCTACTTCACAAAAATACGTGCAGGTGATACGATGGAGACAGATTAAGCTGTTCCAGCCAAATGCTTATAGCAATATTTTGTAGATACATACGTATACCTTTGGAAGATTTTATTGCTGTATAGCTCTTGTTAAAGAAACCTGAACCCTCTGGATAGGCAATACAGACTTCTTTCAAGTACCATTTTAAAAATAAATTTCAATTACACCAGCAAAAAGCATCACCAAAGAAATGCCATTTCCACAGTCACATCTCTAATACAAAGAAAAGCACTTGAAAAATACCAGAAAGGTACAGAAAGGGCACCCTCTGAGCTTGTTTTTCTCACCTCCTATAAAGTTACGATGCAAAAAACAAGCTCACAGTATTTTATGAAATGTCATATATTTGTTTTGCCCGTTTCAGTGTATATATTACACTCATTTTTAAATTCTTTTCCGTTTGGTCTCCTTCGAATTACACTTTGCTCAGGACCAGTATTTGCCTGCGCTATATACACTTGAGCAATAAGTGGAACAAGTACAAACCTGAAAGCACTGAATTTCTGGCACTAAGCAGGTAAGGGCACTTTAGTTGTCTACATTTTTTTGGTAATAAAAACCTGAAGAAAACGTCTAAGGCTAATTAAGATCCCAGACAACAAAACCAGAGACTGATTTACAACCACATTAGTTATACAAGCAGCTGTATTTGAGTTTGAGAGGTTTAAGCAGTGTCACTGACAATTGGCCCAATCCCAGTTTATGCTTGCTAGAAGAAAGACAAAAAACACTTTTCATGATAAAGCAAACCCTTCTTTTGCCCCGTTTCTCAAAACGGGAACAGCATATCAAAGGCAGATGATCATTCTGATAGCCTATAATTTTGCCACTTTGCACACTAAGGGAGGAAGAAATTTCACATCTCCTTTGGCCATTCCAGCTCTTCCTGCTATCTCCCTGACAACTGCCACGATGTTTTTTATTGTTGTTGAAGCAGACGTTAACTGGAGACAGGCTCAATGTCTGGGAAAGAGAAGTCCTGGGTTCTTCTCTTCACTCCCAAAATAATATATATAATTCTGGACTTGTTCTGGCATTTGAACTGTAATTAAACCAGTCAGAAAAGCCTTTGCCTGCTTCAGCTCCCAGGCTGCAGTCACACACCCTGGCCCTTGCTCTGCCTCCCGCCCCGTTAGTTTTTCACTTTTTTTGCACGCAGTTTTCACCCCTTTCCACAGTTTTGCGCGCAACAGTGCTGTCTCACAAGCGCGAGCAGAGTTTGTCCCACCCCCAGAAGGACAGACAGCGACAAACCACCGTGTCAGTGCGTGATGCATAGCGTGTCTTGAGGCTCTGACCATGCCTACGAGCTCGGGGGACTTTGACATCGCCAAACCTGTTCCTGAATTTCCAAGCTGCTTGGGCCGGTATCACGCACCTACCTACCTCGCACGGGTAGCTGGGGCTGTGGGAACAACGGGTTGAGAGCAAGTCAGAGAACTTTCAGGTTAAAACAGAAAATTCCTCAATTACCCCGTCGTTAAATAAGGGCAATTTAGGATGGCAGTTTTTAACTTGTCTTCAGAAAGGCTATACATACCTTGATTTTCGCTAGCTTGCAAACAAATTGGCTTTATGAAGCAATCATAAGATGAATAAAAAGCCCAGAAATCAGTCAGCAGTGGTCTGCTGTAGAAAGAGAAAAATTTCTCAAGTTCCGAGTAGTCTTGACCTGGTAAATCTGCAACCAGCAAGTGGGTTGGACGAGAATAGAGCTCAGACTGATCGCTGCAAGCCAGAGAAATATTCCCAGTAATAGCGGATGAAAGTCTGTAGACCAGACCACAGAACTTTACATGCTTGTAATTCTTGCTTATTACGTGAATAAAAAAAATGGGGGGAAACAGCTTCAAAGCTGTTCTTCAAAACAACTTGCACAAAAGGGAGCCTGGGAGAACAGGCTGAGAGATAAAAATACGCTACTGCAAGAAAACCCAAACCACAACACTGGAGCATAAAGTGCAGTGCAGCCCGTGAGCCATCTGAGCTAGTCTAGCTCTACGTGGCATTAGTGGGGGCACAGACAGAGCAGTGAATCACAGAACAGCCAGGGCTCTAGAAAATGTCACCTCAGGAAAGAATTAGAATTTATCTAGAGAAGGAGCAATGACTGAAGCAGTAACAATAACGAACTTCAGGTATGTAAAAGGCTGTTGCACAGAAGGAAAATAACCTGTTCTCTGTGGCCTGACAGACACTATAAACGGCCAGCAAGAGGACAAACGGAGGATAGGGTAGGAGACTTGCTAACAGTAAGGACAGGGAAGCACTGAAACAAAGACTGGAGTCTTCTGCCCTACAGCCCTCCCAGGCAAACAGCCTAGCTGTATGTCATCTGGGGATGTACGGAGCAGGGGAACGGACCTGATCATCTCCTTCACCCTTACCAGCCTCATTACTCTACAAAAGTAAACTTTCTGGCTGCTATGGCTTTTTTGGGGTTTACCTTTTGGTCTCTGAAAGGACTCCAGTAAATGCTGTTTACATTACGGTTTCTTTCAGTAATTTCACTCCTTTCCAACCAGATTACATAAGCACAGCTTCCAGAAATGCCAAACTTCCTAGGCAACACCCTTCTGCATTTTATTCTTATTGCTAAAACCAACAGTCACAGTGACACACTACCCCATGCAAGAATGAGGCCTTTCCAAATTGAAATCAGTCTTACTTCATCCACAGCAGATGATTACTCATGTTGCCTCACCCAAAACAAGGTAAATGGTTCTGTGATCCTACACAGCACATTGATTCATTTCCATAAACTAAGCTGCCCATAAAATATCTAGGGATTATTTACCACTTCCAGTTATGTGACTACACTTAACCCCTATGCTCAGCAAACTGAACACTTCGAATTAACAAGATTTAGTCTCAGCTAAAACCAGCTCGGTTAAGAAATATGAAAAAACAACCTAGTGCAAGAATAGCAGCCAACTCAACTGCAGACAGAACACGATACTGGCAGCATCCAAAGGCATGGAAGTGCAGAAGCACTCACCCTATAAAAAAGCAGAGCAGAAGCTTGCATATATTGATTGATAGAAATACAGACTGCTGCAAAGGCAGCACTTGCTGGGGCTCTGGACAGAGGCAACAGCAAGTTTCTGTGGGGCTCTCTCTGAACACACATTTTAGTTGCACATGAACATTTATTTTGATGCAAGGCATGTTTTAATATAACCATCCAGATTACAGAAAGTTTTATAACAGTAAAAACAAATCTATACGGTCAGATCTATTTTACAAGATCGCAAAGCCAAACAGTGAGACCAGTCTTGAAAACAGCATCTCTTGTCATACAATCAAAATATTGTACATACAGAACATAGCTCGATGCTTCTCAAGTTCACCAGCATAACACCCAGTTTGTCAAACCTTCAGCATTAGAAGTTTTTTCTAGCTACAAATGAGAAACAGACATTCATCCATAATGACAAGTGCTTCCATCCTACAGACATTTCACCAAGGGTCAAAATGCCAAATGTGATATTTTAGAGAGTGATATGAGAGTGCAAGACCACCCTTATTGAAATATATATAAATTACACTTTAAACTTTGGCCAAGACTTTCAACAATTAAACAGTTTTCTACACATATCTCCCCTCAAACATTCGGACTTAACTGTTCAGCAGGTACACAACTAGATGAACAGAACCTCACCACTTTATTTTCAAGTATTCCAAGACTGGAAACTCTTTGAAATCATTCTTTATTTTCTTCAGAGCCATTATAATTTACAGACATAGCTATGTTTTTAAGAGTCAAGTCCTCAGATAAAAAGAATGAGATGCTCGCTTCAAGAGCAGGCCTTCATCGCACGTATTTCAACACACCACCTTGGGTCAGTCAGCAGATACACTTTAAAAGCCATGTGTTCAGAAAGACAGAATGGTCTTATGAATTATTTCGATGCATTCTCTGATTTCATCCTCCTTAATCACGAGTGGTGGTGCCAGCCGAATGATATCACCATGCGTAGGTTTGGCAAGAAGTCCGTTATCACGAAGCCGCAGACACACCTTCCAGGCATCGTAGTCTACAATCACAGGAAAAAGAAGACACTTACACTTACACTACACAAGAAGTGGCACAATTGAAGCACAGGGTATGTGGGATCAGACTGTAAACTGTTTGCCACCTGGCAGTGAAAAGCTGACGTGCTTTCCTTCTCGCAAACGAAGCGGTCGCTCCGGAGCACCTGAGCAACTCCCCGGAATTCGCAGTGAACACAAGGCTGCTGCAAAACTGCAGCTGGTCTGCAGGGACTCACAGGTTTGCCTCAAGCACGCCGAGTTTGACTCCTATTTGGCCACCTACTGCCATGTAGCAATAAATTTAAAAGGGGGAACCACGCGAAGGGGAGGCAAGAGAACATCTGGACAGGACTTCAGACAAGGTTACACGTATGCCTGGATTTCAGTGCTTCACACACAAGTCTTAAGAAATTATCACACCTCCCCACAGCACTTTGTCACTTAGCATATTCATGAGAAAAATAATTGTCTGCTCTGGCTTCTAAGCAGTCTTCTTATATAGTTCGAGCTGTTAAACCCTAGAAACTTGTTCTCAGTCATTAGCTTTTTCCGTTCTTGTACCCTCCTGTCTTCATTGCACTGTCCTGGAAACAACCAACCTCAGCCAATCCTCCCATAATCTGACAGCAACTAGTGTTCCAGATGTGACCAGTTTTCATCCAATGAGGAGACAAAAGGGTATTTGTTGGGAGCTAGATTCACCATCAGGTTTGAACATTATCAAATCACAGAAGAATTCAAATCATTTAAAAAGAAGTTGTTCAGACTTACTTAGTAAAAAACCCTCTGTTTTTAATAGCACAGTCACTTGAATAAATTTTCTACAGTACTACAGTACTACTATAGCCAAAGTCTGAACCCAGACATGATGCCTATAAGCCATCCCCCCTACCCCATTAAGATATTTTCCAATTTAAGTTGAAAAAATATTTTTTCATGTTGTGATTGTGCAGTTGATTTTATTTTCTTACCTTTGGTTTCCCGAATTACAATTGCATTTAACAGTCCTTTTCCTCTTACAGAAGTTACAATATCAGACGGTGTCTTCATGAGCTCGTTTCTTAGTATGTTACCCATTATTTCTGCATTTTTAGCCAAGTCTTCCTCTTCAATTACCTAAAGGGAAGTCAGATCTACAGTCAAACTGAAGGGCACTGCATTTGTGTGATGTACCACGCTGGAATGGATGACCAGTAACATTACAATTGCTGAGATACAAAAGCTGTTGCATCCAAAGTGTCACTGCAAAGGCTGCATATCCAAGCAGATTAGTATCAAGCCTTTACTCATTCATGTTTACAAGTAACAATAATCTCTCTGAAATTTTATTCGAAATTGACTGCTTTTCATTTGCCATTATTTACAAGTAAATGGTAAACCTCTGAAGACTCTTAATCTGTCCAGGTTCACATATTGGGTAATGATGAGGCTGAGTGACTTGAATTACATGTAGTCAATTACACAGTCACAGAATAATTAAAATATGGACTCTGGACAAGGCATTTTACTAGCTTCTGTTTGAGCTCCAGTAGCATATATGTGCTATCAAGCTCACAGAGCAGCAGCTTCTGCAATATGGTACAGTAAAATAAGCCAATTTAAAAATGTCTTTGTGAAATTAGTAAAACTATTTTACCAAATTTATTTAAGTGTCTTTAAACTCCCCATAGATTAATTTTATTTTGTCATTTAAGACATTAAGACCATAAGAACACAGAAATTAGGACACATTTCCAGTAAAGACTTTAGAATGTGTTTTATGATCTATGCAAACAGCTAATCACTACCAATTTTCCATTATTACTTAAAGCTAGATTTCTACTCAGAGCATAACAAATATTATCAATTATTTAAGCAAAGATCCCATCAGCGTGACACCCTTTTTCCTTTGCAATCCAAATCTCTCTTACAACACACAAACCTCCAGTGCTGCCATTGCAACTCGACAAGCTAATGGATTTCCTCCATAAGTAGATCCATGTTCACCAGGCTTAATGGTCAGCATAACTTCATCATCACATAGTACTGCTGAGATCTAAAATGGGAAAGTCAGCCAATTAATTTACATATATATTTAGAACAGTAACAATAACTATCTCTGCAGCAAACTTTTCCTCAGGGCTCAGCAAAGAGTAATTTTCAGCCTATAGTGAGAAATTACATTTACATTCCCAGCTCTGTACAGAGGAGAGCATACCCGACAAAGAACAATCCCTTAAATACACTGAGCTATAGTGGCAACATATAACATCTAACTACAGTTGAAAGCTATTTCTCCAAACTGAATATTATTTTAAGTTTAAACTTCAATACTCTGGTTAACAACTCAGAAATACATTCAATTGGCCAAAACAGTTCAAGGCATGTTGTAATTTCCAGCTTAATCAGCAGGAATTTAAGTCACTCCAAGAGGATAAAATCAGTCATGCGGGCATGCCAAACAAGTGAAATAATGCCAGTTGTTCAGAAATAGCTTTATAATATATGTTTTAACACACATCAGTATTTTTTATTCCTTTACAGAATCCATCTAGAAACTAATCACCGAAAGACTCTGATAAATTACTCTCCAGAGAGAGAACAAAAGACTAACCAGTAATTCCAGAACGAAAAGCTGGCCACAAGACACCTACTTTCCTGGTAGGATAATATCAAACTGAAGAAAACACAGATATATCAAATTTATTCAATTAATTAAGAAAGGCCAGAACACCTAAAAATCACCAGCCAAAGAAGATAGCATTTAATAACATGCCACCCTAACAAGTCAAGTATCAATATAGAAAATTCAGGATACTATACAGCCATTTCAGCTATAAAGATAATATTATGTATTCCATTATTTTCTTATGTATCTCTCACAGGTTGGACTATCTGGGTCCATAATCTTGTTAACACTGATTTCCAAGTACAACAAATGTCACATATATTGTTCTTCCAACTAGCAGACTTGCAATGTTAACTACTTAAAAATCATTATTTAACAAATGGATATTTCTTTGTTACTCACAGGATATAAGCCACCAGAAAGGGCCTTTCCAAGAAGAATCAGATCAGGTCTCACATTTTCATGGTCAACAGCTAGCATCTTCCCTGTTCTGGCCAAACCAGTCTGTATTTCATCAGCAATAAATAGAACCTTTATAGAGATAAAAAGAAGAAAATTCCACACATAACAGAGAATGACCTCCATTCCTGTTCCTAACTCCATTCAAACAATGCAGTGTAATTGCACACAATTAAGTGAAAGATCTTCCAGCTGCATTACACTAAGTACACAAAGGTACTTCCTTTACCTCCTCTAAACCTCCTGGAGACTTACATATTCTATGAAATGTCAAAATACTAACAAGTGAACATACTATCCTCTCTCTCAACATCTTTAGCATATTCTTTTCTACGTAAGCCATAGTCCACGTAGGGTTGGACACTGCCTGACCAAAATCTATCTGCAACATAACAACGAGTGGGATTTCCAAAAAGTTAAGATTCATTTAACTTTACTTCCAGTGCATCATTGGCACACTGACCTTTGGAAGCTTATGAAAATTGCCATTTTAGCAACTCTGCAAGTCTTGTAGTCTGGTATCTAAGTGTCTAAATAACTCTCAGAACCTAGATCCAAGTTTTTGATCTTGTTTTCCTAAGCTGCACTATCTTCACATACCACTATTTGGAAAGTAGCTCTTATTTTTTGAGGCAAGTATCACATCAGCAACGAAGATAACTTTATTCAATATATGTCAATACCTTCCTTCTGAAGGTAGAGAAGGGATTACGGGTAGGCACTTGCAAATTAAGAATCAGAATTCTATCGGAATAGAGACTACTGATTTTTAAATCAGACAGGCAACACCAAGGGAACAAAGAGCTGTAAATCAGCAGATTTTTTTTGTCGTTTTCCTTACATTTACAAAGGACGTGGCCTGGGCCTGTGAGAGAGGCTGACCAAAGTGGTCCTGGAATAAGAAGGCACGGCAGCCTGCTTGTGAGAAGTAGTGGTACCCAAAGACAACTGAGGGACATGGAGATATGTACAAACACATCTTCCCACCCTTCCAGAGACACTGAATGCAAGTCTAATTCAGCGTCTTCTCTAGCAGAGAACAGAAGTTATGGATCTAACATTCTGTTTTCAAAACTAAACGTTTCTTCGTAGAATTCAGGCAGGACATAATATTCAGAATAGGAGTCAGGAATGTGGTATGAAAGAGTATCTGAGAAAACGTTGAACAAAAGAACAAAATTACAAGACCTCTGCTCTTCAGAGATCTTAAAAGAACATTCATAAGCATATGACCATCTTCTTCAGTGTTTCATTCTGTGACCCGCTGCTGTTACTAACTCTTGGTAGCACTTATGTACTCCAGCAACAAGGTCCCTTGAAAGCCATGGTAGAACCACTGCAATAATTGGCTTCTGGCCCAAGAAACTTATAAAGTGAAAAAGAAATTAATAGTTAAATTAATTTAAAATAAATATAATTTTAAGAACATTCATTAGAAACTTAAAGTAGTGACAGCAATAAGAAACGGTGAAAAATGTGCACTGCTAAGTAGTACTTCCTGGTAAGGTATTGACAGGAAATACAAGAAGTATTCCTACTCTGTTCCACTAAAAGAAAAGGAAATTATTAAATAGTATATGAAGCCCTGTACCCTGCATAGGAGGATAACCTGACAAGATATGCCAGTAAACGCTGTGTGTAATGTTTAAGACACCTTGTTACAGCAAATTCCTTACGTTGTGTTTTGTGCAGAGGTCCCGCACTCCTGTAAGATAACCTTTGTCAGGAACAACCACACCTGCTTCACCTTGAATTGGTTCAACCATGAAAGCTGCTACATTGGGATCCTGAAGGGCTCGCTAGAAAAAGAGACATATGGATAGGAGAGACAAAAAGAAAATGCTTAACTCAGGTCAGCTTTAGAAAAAACATGTAGCAGAACCTAGCTCAAACCTTAATGTTCTTCCTCAAATGATCATAATAGTATCCATGTTGGGCAGTTATCCCTGAGTGCCATTTCAGTTCCAAAACAGAAGCCTATGTCATTATTTGCCTTGAAAAATCAGCTGGTGTGCTTGCTTGGGAAATTGCAAACCTTAAAAATTGCAAACCCAGACAAACAGGTTATCGGCTCAATTCACAAACTACCTCAGAAATACACTCAGTTTTGCATTACCCCATACACGACAAACAATTGCTCAATGCTTCCCCAGTACACCTCAAAAAAAAAAAAAAAAAAAAAAAAAAGAGGAGCCTCTCCAGAACAATTTTGTCACCATAAAGCAAAGTCCACAGCTACATTCTTGCACCATCAAGTTCTAAAAAGTTTAGAAGTCCACAAGACTCAAGAGATGTAATGATTCCCCACATGAATTTACTACAGCTTTTCTCAGTATTGCCCCATAAACAGAACTAATTCAGTTATCAGTCTGATGGACGTGGATCTAAGTTTCAGGTCTCCAGAGCATATTGAAAGCCTCAGTAAAGTTGGCTGAAAGCCACTAAATACTTACAGAGCTTGCACAATGGGCAGTCTTACATAGGTTCAGATGTGAGAAGTTTTTCCACATTGCAACTATAATACACTGAGAGACCTTTGTTTCCCCTAACCAAACTCCTAGGAGGCAAGCATCTCTGTCCTATAAACCCTCCGATCTCCACAGCCAACTCACTTGCACTAAGCAGACCCAACAGGCCCAGAGGACTAACCAACCTGTCACTCATGGAGACGATGTACCCAGACGATGGAAAAGTGGCAATGCCAACGTTCCTAGAGCTTCAGGACCATCTGTGCTTGTCTGGAATCCTCCTGCCTCCCAGGTCCCAAGTCCAGCACCCTATGGCTGCCATCAAGCAGCATCTACCCTTTAATACCTAAGCCCCACACTATAAGGGTGGGAAATTTTAGACTAATCAAAGTCAACCCTTCCCAACAGCTGGACAGGATGCATCTCAGAAAACCTAGGGAAACGCAGAATCACTAGCATTTCAGTAGCTTAAGTGAAACACCAGTCTAGCATGGTTTTAAGGATGCTGTGAAACTGGAAAGACTTGTTTGCGACTGCAGTGAATCCTAGTCATCTGGTCATTGAAGAATGCACAGCATTTCTGAGAAAAGCAGGTAAAGATATTAGTTTCAGAATCTAAGCCCTGACTTTGGAACGTATGTTACTGTTCTGAATTCCCTTACAGTTCATCTGCTGTTCTTTGTTTGTACCTCGAGCATCTTAGTGATGTGGGAATCAAACAGATTGTGCAGTTCTCCTTTTACATCCTAAAGCAAAACTGAAAATCAAAGCAGAATATACATACATTTCCTATAAGTAATTATAACATATATATTTCTTATATATGTCTAGATACATGTATCTAAATATCAAAGCATATGTTTCAAAGGATAAACTTCTGATTTCCCTGCCTTGCTATTTATCAAAGAGACACTGTAAAATGATTTCTTACAAGAGAACAAAAATTGTCAAATACCTCAAGAGCAGACAGGTCATTGTATGGGATCAGTTCGAAACCTGGCATAAAGGGTCCAAATCCATCATAGCTGGATGGGTCGGTAGAACTAGAGATAGCAGACATGGTTCTGCCCCAGAAGTTGCCAGCTAAAAAAAAAAAAAAAAGAGGCCAATTTTTACAAAACTGACTAAGAGCCAGAACAGTTTATAGGACATCACACTTTCCATTTGGTAATGCATTTTAGGAGTCGCCTAGCATTAGCACATTAGCATCCTTCTGCTAATTGCTAGCATTTTACATTGATGCCATAAATACATTGCGTTGCTGTATCAAAGCACATATAAAATCAAAAGATAATTATACTATAAGACCTGGCAAGTATACAAAATATAAACTTTGTTAATAGTCTGAAAAATTGAAAATAACTCAGGAGGATAACATCTTTAAGAAAGATGTACAGCTTTTACATAAATACTATTCATTAAATGAAGGAAAAAAAAGAATAAACACCACGCAGAATTTAGGTCCTAAAAATAAAGCTGCCAGTAAGCTTAAATCAAAAAATCTATTTCTGTGCATTTCAGAGTTCCAGGAGAACCCATTTATATATGTAAAAAATATTGTGACATTGCACTATTTCATATAGAAACACCAGTTAAAATGTCTAAGAACCAACTATCACCCAGACTATGAAATATTCATGTTAATAATTCAGTTAAATCAACATACTCTCAGCTAATCAATAATAACATGTTTAATAATACTAAGGAAGATTAACGGTTCAATGCCTTCACAGAACTACAAGCCTTTTCTTTCCCCCACTGATTTCTTTGTGTAACTGTGACCCTAGGAGTAAAGGATGTTTCCAATCTTAGGGAAATCCTGAAGTCAATTCTTACTGACGTAGCCAGCTCTCGGCATCCCCTCTTTCTAATTGCCAGTGTAAATAGCATTACAGTCTTCACCACAGCAATGTCTCCTACCAGAGCAACCGCTGCCATGCTTTGCTGAGTCACATGCTTATCACCTCAAGGTTATGTTCATGCAGTCCTCTGTATCCTGAGACAAAGCCCTGAGGACTGAATTACACGAAGCAGAGCAGTCTATCTGCTGACAGCAGGCTGGCTCCACCTTAGCACTCCAGTCTTCATACTGGCTCACTATCAAGGACAGAATCTCCCTCAATTTCTCTGGGCCGATGTTTAAAGCTATTTTTTGTTCCCACCCTAGCTATCCAAGAGAGCTTTTTTCTGCCAAAATGCTGGCTTCTGACAAGAGAAGGATTATTATTGTTTTTTTCCAACTATGTAGCACATAATTATATATTGTGGTTAAGGGGATAGGATCATAAAAATGAAGAGCATATCCAGTTTATCAAGATGAGAAAGAACTTACTAAAAGTTAATTGACTGAAGTGCAAAATAAGTAGGTATGGAAGAGAAGGAGGGAGAAATAAATATACTGGTTCAAAGAATTCCCAGAAGGAAAAAAAAAAAAAAAAAAAAAAAAAAAATCTAATTTAATCGGTCCTAGAAACCATATTGTAATATTAAACTAATGAATTTCAATTTATAAATGCTGTCTAATGACAATTTATGGTTCAACTATTACATGTACCAAAAGTCAGAAATAATATTTGCAGCTGTAGCAATTTAAAAAAAGTTAGTATTTAGTAGTAGCCTTTATTCTGGAAGATTTTATAAAATGCAGAACCACTGAAGGACATTAGAATCAACAAAAATACTTCCCCTATAACCAAAGAATACCAAATGTAAGTTGTTTGAATTAGACATAATTTTTTTTTTTTTTGGCAAAGCACAGTATCTTCTTCAGGGGCAGGCAACTTCTCCCCATTACAGTGCCAAGCAGAGCAGGCAGATGAAGAGAGAAAGCGTACCACGTATATAACCAGGACGTTGCAGGGCTCCATATTTACTCTAGCAATATTGCTTTTACCTTCATTGTATGATTGAGACTACAATATGGCTTTGCTGGGTTAATGCCAACTTCTGGAAGACCTTGAGAATGCAGAAGAAAACCACTGGTGGGGAAAACCTATGAGGGATGAAGGCTTAACCCAAATGTGGAATCTGAGTGGTGGCAGCAATTTGAGGAATTAATTCAAGAGAAAGGTATATAAAAATCAACCAATTGGGAAAAATATACTGCACTTTAACGCCGACGCAGCAGTTAAAAGAGCATGGAGGACTGAATGCACTTTTCATGTGACTTCAGGCAGCCACTCAATTTTTGACAACTAAAAAGGTTAAGTAGTACAAATAAGGTCCACTTTTTATATTCAATTGCTGTTTACAAAGCTTTAGAAACCATCGTATTAGCTATGGTTTCCTTCCTGGGTTTAAGTTCATTGTTTCATTTCCCTTGCAAAACCAGACATTACAAGCAGCTCCTGATAAAGCACAACTATCTGGGTATCGGTCAGCGGGTGGTCAGCAATCTCATTGTGCATTACCCATTTGCACTTTCTATTATTGTTACTGGCTTATTTTGTTTCAACTATTAAACTGTTTTTACTTCAACCTACGAGTCTCCCTTCATTCCTCCAACTCCCTCCCCTATCTCCTGGATGGGAGGGTGAGTGAACAGCTGCATGGTGCTCAGCTGCCCTCTGAGCTCAAACCACAACAACGTTACATTTAAAAAAAATATTTATAATTCATTGTAACTATTTAAGGTTAAAATCAAAGAGCCAGAAGCATACACAGAATATTTTGTCAACAGAATATAGTTTAAAATGAACTTCACAATTTAGGAGGAGACACTTAGAGAACTTTAAGGTCCTGCAAAGACTGCTGTAGCCACAACAGTAACTTTTTATCACAATCACTGACTGCAGATATGTGAGTGCAACATAACCTGTTAATAGGTTGAGATTTTAGCTTACAGTATTAAAATATGAAAGCTTACAGAGGTCCTCAACAGACTTATTTCAGTGTAAAAACTGAAACATTAAGAATACTGCAGAGGAATTGCCACAGCTATAGGAGAAAAAAAGAGTGCTACATCCAGTGTCTAGAGCTCTCTTCTTCCTCAATACGTCAACTCGTAACACACACCTTACATACCTGCAAAAATAATTTTTGCTTTGTATTTTGGAATTCCTTTCACAGTGTATGCCCACTTCCGAGCCAATTTACAGGCAGTTTCTCCAGCCTCCACTCCTAAAACATAAAGCAGTACCATTATCACACTTCTACTCGAGGCAGGCCATTGATGCAGTACCAAATGTTACAAAACCATTGAATCTCACAGACAAGAAATAAAATTATTTTTTTACCTGTGTTCATTGGAAGAACTTTGTTATAATTGAACATTTTGGTGACAAACTCCTCATATTCACCAAGTACATCATTGTAGAATGCTCTGGATGTAAGGGTCAGTTTTTCAGACTGAGCTTTCAGAGCGTTCACAATCTTTGGGTGACAGTGGCCTTGATTAACAGCACTGTAAGCACTCAGAAAGTCAAAATACTTTCTACCTTCGACATCCCACACATAAACACCTAGGAAAATAAAGGCATGGTCAATACATAAAATGAAAGAAGACATGTGATAGTACTAAATGGTATAAGCTAAGAGCTACATCACCACTTGGTCAAATATAAATGGTATTCTCGCTGTTCCGTAGAGCATACCAGAGAGGCTCTCTAAATAGAAAATAATCTGGTGACAAGGGCAGCATGAGCAACAAACTAGTACAGTACAAACAAATGCCGAGTGAGGAATCAAGAAAGGAATAATTTCAAAAGAAAGCTGTCATTCCACTAAGTAGTAATATGAGAATATTATTTCCCCTCCAAGTCCCTGTTTTGGGTTCTAAAAAGCAGACAGAGAAAAATACTTTTGTAAGAGAATTAATAAGAATTGGAGGTCATAAAAGGAAGAACAAAACCAACAGAACCCAAATGGTCTCAAAACTTAACTGACAGCTCTGAGCTGTCAAAACATGTACTGATAAACTACTGGATCACTACGCTGATAGCATTTCAATAGCAACACATAGAATTTAACCTGCAGAGCACAAGAGCTCTTTAAACATAATTAAAGACCAGAGTATATTTAAATTAAGGAATAATATTGGAATAGCACACAAGGACTTAAATAGGGTTTCAATGCACCTTTTCATTAACATTAAACCTCTCCCCACAAGGTAACAGAAGAAACAAAGTTGCTTGAAATTTTCTTGCTGAGTTATTCTGAATTATGAAGATTATCAGAACTTGGATCTCTATTTAGATAAATAATTTTAAGAGAGACTACAATTTTATCATGCAGACTTATGCATAATGATCCAGTTCTCTAACCAGCAATCAGCTGTCTTTATTTCATCAATTATCTCAGTCCCACCCACCCCACTTCCCAAAAAACCCCCAAAGGTTCAGAAACTGATGAAGTCAAAATACATTATGCCACGATCCCATCCCATCTACACCACCCATCCAAACATAAATAAAATACCTTTTCCTTTTTCCAGAGCAACAGGTAGTGGGTGATAATTGTGGGCACCATATTTAGCCTCACGTTCAAATATGAAATCAGAGGACGGAGGTCCTTGAATGGTTTTTTTAGTAGCAACTGAGGTAGCAGAACTCAGCGAAGCGTGAACACCTCGACAGAGAACAGCAAGGCTGCGAGAATGGGTTAGCTTGGAAAACATTATTGACTTCAGGTATGCTGTTACAGATCTAGGGGGAAAAAAAAAAAAAAAAAAAAAAAGTAAGTTAATAATTAGCACTAGGAATACTTCAAAAGAAATGACGCAGTTGAAGTGTTTTTACTGCCAGGATTTCAGGTTCCTCAACTCTTTTGCAATTCAATCAAGAAAGATTATATGAAGTATAAATGAATGCAGTACTGACTTCAAATAAGTAATTTTTCTATTTTACTGTGCACTCACTGTAACAAAAAGAAAACTGTGTGACTCAGTCAATGAACTAGTCACATAATTTTTCCTATAGGTGTTCCTTTTTCATAGTGTCTTAAATTGGGACTAGATTTATTAATATAAACCACAATAAGAAAGCTAAGTCCATCAAACTTCTTGTGCTATTGAAAGCCTTCCACCTAACAAAGATTTCCATAAAACAAATCTTGTCACAAAATCAGAAAGTAGATAATATAATCTAGGAAGGAAGCACCTGACCCAAAATAATGTTTAGCTGATACTATTATCAAATTGATAAAGGATCCAATAGTTTTAACTGAGGTCAGCTTTAAGAAGCAGAATTTGTGACTTTTTATATAAATTGCATTCTTGATTTTAAAATGTTGCCACCTACACATAAAGCAGTCACTGCTAATAGCGCTTTAAGACCATCAAAAATTACATGGAAAGTAGTAGTATGCCAGATAGTAACGATCATTATAGCACCCTGTATTTTCTTAGTAAAACTTAGCAATTTCCCCTGAATACATAACCCTGTACTATTAACATCTAAGGATAATCCGAGGGTAGAATTTCACGAGACATACACTTGCATTTCCTCCCTGTGCCTTCACCTCAGTCAATGTAAAGATACGTCCCAGAGAAGGGAAACTGAGTTGGCGTTTTAGAAGTTGTTGAAGCAAGCTCTCCTCACAGCACCCAGTCCTGGGAACAGCAGAGAGCCACCAAGGAAACTGATCGCTTTAGCAAGACCTAGAGTTCTCAAAGCTCAAGTTTCTAGTCTGGCAGAACATCACACTTATAAACTGGCAAAAGGTTTAGCCCACAAGGAAGATCACAGGTTACAGTGGCAAGTACTATGATTATCAAATGCAGCCTCCTTTGTAACATACTCCATAGCAAACTGAAGAGCTAAGTAGCCTTGACTGCTGCACTACCTAACAACAAAAGAATACTGCAAAACTTAACCAAAATGTATTTATTAAGTATCAACAGGAGAATGCAGGGATGGTTTACACAAGGGTGGTGTTATTTCAGGCTGCTTGCAGAGACAGAAATATTAAGTCATGGATTAATTCTAAATTCATTTTGGAAAAGGTCTGCATACTGGATAATGTGTCACCTTAAACAGAGAGGCATTTCCTTCAGCGGACTCCTCAGATATTACACTGCTGCTCCTCACTTCTAAGCAAAGCCAGAAGACTATTTTCTCTTCTCAAAAATCAGCTATCAAAATCTAAGTCTTTCAGAAAAGTCAACAGTCTCCATTCCAGCAAGAGATGAACT
The DNA here is from genome assembly GCF_018691265.1 of Tyto alba. Classification (NCBI taxonomy): domain Eukaryota; kingdom Metazoa; phylum Chordata; class Aves; order Strigiformes; family Tytonidae; genus Tyto; species Tyto alba. The sequence continues at coordinate 4,535,939 of NW_024881261.1, read as the reverse complement.
GCAGCTTCACAGCTCTGGGCATTTTATCAGCTATCATCAACACCACTAAATATCAGCCATTTGTGTTAATACTTTTCAAGACTTCAAAGCTTTTGCAAATATAAAAGGCAAATACTTCTCTGTGCAAGAAAAATTTCTGACAGAAACTCAGCTCAGCTGTGCCACTCAAAATGACAGCTTGCTTAACTTGTAAAATTGAATTGGTCTGTGACATCCTGGCCCCTGGCACACCTCCATGGCAGAGCAGCTAATTCTATCACAAGCTTCTGTATTTTTGGAGATTTTCCAGACATTCCTGAAATGAAAGCTGTAAAGAAATGAAGCTCTCATCCGCCCTGCATCAGAGAGCCACCTTTCTGCATGAAGAATTAGAGACCACCAATTTGAGGTTCTTCTTTTACTTCTCTCAGGTTGGAAGATACTAATCAAAAAATTTTAAAAGGACTTGCACCGTCAAAAGGAGAAATGCCCTGCAACGTATGCTAGTAAGGCCACGTCATTTTAGCCAAGGTGTGGAAGATTACATGGGGTAGGGCTGAGTGAAGCTGAGAATTATGGATGCATCTAGAATTAAAAGGTGAAGAAAAATCTGGTGTTGACGGTCAGCAAGACAAGATGAACAGAAATTTCAGGAAAGAGGAGGGACACAATGCGGGGGGAGGGAAGGGAAGAAAAAAAAAAAATAGCGAACAACTAACTTATTACCAACTGTGAGGAAGTAAGAAATATGATCACGCCCTGCAGCACCAGAAGCCAGGGCATTTCACCAAGTGGAAAAGGTCTTGCATCAGAACAGAAAAGCTCCTCAAAGCACAGCTGCAAAACATACTTGAACAACTTTGCTCAACTATTGAGTAAGAATATCCAAGCAAGAGCACCGTGCCTGCAGACTTCACGGGTCAGCTGAAGGGCCGTATACACTGAAATACGCCCCAAGGTAGATGTCGTGTGTTATCAAATACGTGTGAAACACTCAGATTCACGGTGATACAGCACAGAAGAATCCACGCCGCGCCGCAGCCTTTAGCAACTGAATAGAAAAGAGGGTGAACATTCAAGAGGACAAGCTGTAGCAGGAGGGGTGTCGGTCTGGACAGCCCAAACTACCTTTCAGATTACCACCCCAGCAGAAACAGCTCAGGACCTCGACTGGCGGACAAGAAAGAGCAAGAAACCCAGCGGAGAAATACCCGCCCCACCTCCCCCCCCCCGGCCATCCCCCGGCCAAAGCCGGTACCGCGGGCGGCAGCGGAGCTGCCAAGGGGCACGGAGACGAACAGCGACGCTCCGGCGGCAAGGCCCGGCCCGGCCCGGCGTGCCCACCCCTCGGGGGGCAGGTTGTGCCATCCCCCGCTCCCCCTCAGCGGCAACACGGGGGGTTGGGGGGGGGGGGGCCGAGCCGGCGGTGGCCCGTCCCCGCGGCCTCGGGGCCTGCTGCGGCCTTGCCCGCACAGCCGGCGGCCTCCCCCGGCACAGCCGCTGTCCCGCGGCAAGGCGGGGCGGGCGGGAGGCCGGGGATCGCCCTCCCCGCCCCGGGCCGGGCCGGGTCCCCGCCGCGCTGTACCTGCCGCCGCCGCCGCTGCTTCTCGTCCCGGTGCCCGCGGGGAAGAGGCGGGAGGGCGGCCGGCGGCGACTGTCACCGCTCCGCGCTGCGCGGCAACGCCCCGCCCCTTCCCCCGCCCGACGTCCCGCCGCCGCCGATTGGCTAACCGCCCGCAGATTGGCCGCGGGCACCCCGCGCTCAGCCAATCACCCCGCCCCAAGGTCCCGCCCCCCCCCAGCCGCCGGCGCTCTCCCCTCTGCGCCACCGCCTCCCTCGCTCCCTGAGGCCCGGGCCGGCTCCGCTCGCCTCTGCCGGATCGGGCTGCGGGGGCCATTGTTGCACCTGTAGAAATCCCCCCTCACACCTCGAGGGGCTGAAGCCCCCGACCCTGCTGGCTCTGCGGGCCGAGCCGAGCGCCCTGCTGCCGGGTGTCGGCGCCCAGCCGGCCCTCGGCCGCGCTTGGGAAGTTGCTGTAGAAAAGGGCGAGCGCGGAAAAAATGTTGAGGGGGACTGGGGAGAAATTAATGGAGAGGGAAGGTTTGTGGGGTGGCTGTGGTAACGCCTGGGTGGTGCTGGCTGCTGCTCGCCGGCCTGCTGGCCTAGGCTGTGGCATTCACAGGCCCTTCCTCCCCCGGCACTTTCCAAGAAGTGCTACTGTGAGGATAGTAGATGCCAGTCCTTTCTCTTCACAGGAGTTGTGCGTGAGCTTTATTGCTTTTTATACTTGATAGTCTGCAGCTGACAATAACAAGGATTCACTAAGTTTGCCAGCGAATTCCTTACATAGCTCCTGTGCCAACTATTTGCTGCTGTGAGAAACAAGCTCACATACATTGAAAAAAAATGTCAGTGGAGCAAAGAATACAGGGCTGGGCGCAATGGTGTGCTACCTGCCCTGACAGGGGCTTCTTTATATAGAGCAACCAGGAGATTTCATTGGTTAAGCAAAAATGGTGGGTTTTATACCTGCGCAGTTCCTTTTTCTTGGTTTCTCCAAGGTTGTCTCTCTCAGTACTTTTCCACTGTGTCACTGTCACCCCCCCCTTCTTTGGTGTTTCCAGTTGGTCTCTGTGGTCCTCTGGGGGATTCGGGGGGTGCTGGTGGTGGTGGGTGAAGTCCAGGTTCCTCTTCATCAGGAGTTCTTCACTTAAGCCTTTTCTGCTGGCTTCCATTCCTCCCCAGCCCCCCCATCCAAGTTCTTCTTTATGTGATACCGAACCACAGACCATCCTCCCGCTTGCCCAACTCCCCGCAATGCCCAACCATATGCCTAACTTGTGATCAAAAAAGGCTTGCTTAACTGTTACAATTTTAACAACACTAATTTAATAACAGCTTTAGCCTAACTCAATAAAAGTAATTGTTTAATTACTTTCAGCGAAAGCAAAAGTCTTCTGTTGCTTCTCACAGTGCCTACACGTAGAATGCACTGAATTCCTCCACCGCTCCTCCAGGGCGGTGCTGTGCCAGGAGCCGGGGGCTGCAGGTCTCCGCGAGTAGCGTGGCGTTGACGGAGCCCTGGTCTTCACACCCTGGTCTTCACACCCTGCTGCCTTTGGAGCGAGGGAGGTGTGCGGGGAGCGAGGTTCGCTGCAGGAGGGCCCGGCGTTCTCTTACACGGAGCTGTCAGCTGGGAGCCAGCCCGTGAGCCGGGGCAGGCTGTGACTAGCCAGAGCAGCCCTGACCTTTCCCCGGGCTAAATTGCACTTGGAGAGCATTTTGTAACCAGAAAACCTGGATGTTTACAAGGTGAGGCGTGTTTGATAAATACATGCAGGTTTTAATCCAAAAGAAAAAAGCTGAGAGTATTTCTTGCTCGCCTCAGCTAGGTAGGGGAAAAAGCCCCAAACCCCTCAGCCTTAGCAGTGGTGACTTCTGTGTGCTTCTTGCTTTTTGTTTATAAATTGTCCTAACAACTTTATCAATGCTGGAAAAGAGTTTATTTTTTCCACAAAGAAAACAAGGTATCCTTGGTTGACAGTACAGAGAATTTGCGTATCTTCCCTGCACTAAAGCAACCCTGTGTTTGAAAATATTCCTGGATCTTGTCATATCTTCCAACCAAATTGTTCAAACCTTGGATGTCAGGGAGCAGCAGTGCTTATGTGTTTGGAGAACAATGCCCTCAGAGAAAACCTTCCCAGCGTGCAGTCAGCTTGCAGCAAGGGTTAGAACAGATGATACTGTGCTCTTTATAAATGCACATACAGTTAGGCTCAATTTGCTGATATATTTATGTCTCTTAGTAGCCTAATTCTGCCAACAAATAGTGCCCTACATCTGCTGCCAAAGTTGAATGCATAAAGCACCAAAAGGTTGTGCCTTAGGTGCTAAATTGCAAAACACACTTCACAGTCATGTCTGCTGAGCGAATACATGATTGTACTGTGCCAAGTTTCTTAAGAAGCAGTTATTATCTAGGAGCTATTGAAACTCCTTTATTTCTAGTTAGAGGTATGATTTTTTTGTGAAATGCCTAAAATTTTAAGGCTGAAAATAAGCAATGACCCACCTGTTTTGAGTATTGTACTCAGTCCCAGTTCATCTCTAGTGTAAGGAAAACTGCCTAATTTTGTTTGTTGTACACTCACATGTCTTCAATAGCCTGATTGGACATGGGCCAGGATTTGCAGTCTCTGAGATCAGTGGGATTTTCCTGGATAAGAAATGCATGTTTAAGCTACCTGTTGGTTTTGGGGTTTTGTTTGTTTTTTGTTTTGGTTTGTTTGGTTTTTTGTTTTTTTTTTTTTTTTTTTTACTTTGGTATTTCATTAGCATGGCAGAAAGCTTATCAGTTTTATGAAGTCATGCTAATGATGGCTTCTACCTATTTAGCCACAAACCCAAGATATTGCGCCATAAATTCTTTTCATCTTTCACAGACTGAATTCTCACTCAAGAGCAGCCTTTCACCTGCCTTTAAATGCTGTTTTTCTCAAGGACACTTCCAATTGTTTTAGATTAATCCAGCCATGCTTTTTTTTCAGAGGAATGTAGAAAGTACAGAAGCTGTCCAGAGGATTAAATAGCATATATCATATGAGGAAAATACAAATCTGAAAAATTAAAGAATGCAAACTCGAGGCAGCCAAGATCAGTTGCTGAAATGCTGAATCTTACCACATGGAGCTGACACCATACTGCCCTGAGAGGTGATTTCAGAAGCCAGGCATCCAGCCTCACTCCCAGGAAAACAGTGATCATGTACCCAAGTAAACACTGCAGATTTGTGTCTGAAATGCAGCGTTTCAAAGACAAACGAACAACCAACCCTCAAGCAAGAAAAGGCTTGCTCTCTTTTGGATTCTGCAAGGCCTGAGAGAAGAAAAAAAAAAAAAAGGTTATCTGCTCAAGTACAACCATAATAAGGAATTTATAGTTACTACATGTAAATGTATTTTTTAAAGCTGGTATGGATTGTTTCTGAGATTAGAAAATTACAAGTATGAAGTAACTCCCAACTGGAACGTAGTTATTCAGCACTTGAGAGAGAAGGACTTCAAACCCCTGCTTTATGACAGTTTTATTTAGGATCAGTGTAGTCCTGCTGTGACTCACTTTCCTCCTTTATTTTGGCACTTACAATCAAGACACAGAAACTATCCACTTTTCTTATTTAAATGCTATAAATTGTAATTTTAAATTGTTCCCATTGTGCACAGTGGCAGCTATTATAGTAGACCTCGAAGCAGTTGCTCTCAACTAGATTATGTATTTCCTGTTATTTAAAAAAGGAAAGCAGAAACTTAATGTGTACTATTTAGTTACCTGTAGATATCTAAAAGATTCCATATGACAGTAACCAAAATATGAAAAACAGAAGACATGAGATGTTCACATTTTACAGTAATTTTCCCCACAAAAAAAGACGAAAATCTTGACCTACTTGAGGAAAGAGGGTTATTATATTCATTCTGCTTATCCAGAAAATACAATTTGACATGTAAGTAAACCATAAAGTTATAAGAAGGAACAAGTTAAGTCTTGCCAGTTGTTAGGAGTAATTCTGCAGCTCCGTCTCTGGCAAAAATATTCATTGAAGTCATCGGGAATTAGGCATGTGAAGAGACCGAGGAGCTGCGTCCCAGTTATTGTGGTTATTTAGAGGTAGGGCCAATAGAAGGGAATTACAGTCTTGGCCTCCTAAATCGGTTTGGCTGCACGAGCTCAGCGTGCTCCAGGGACTAATGTGCTGCAGGACCCCTTCTTGAGTTTAACACTGGCCTAGGTCTGCTGCAGCAAGTGTCCAAAGTGCCTCCATAGCTGATGTCTAGGCACGTGGCACCTGTGTTCAATTCCTCAGTGGCATGGTAGTTTCTTACGCAGCTCAGAGGAAGAGTTCCTCACCTCAGAGCGAGACCCAGACCGGTCAGCAGGTTGGATATGGAGTTCATCCAAGTCATGAGGCTCAAGGTGCAAGTTCATAATTAGCTAAAACCAATACAAGTCTCCAGTGCTGGCAGACAGACAGTCCCACCCTTCTTCCCATCTCTAGGAAAGCCACAAAGGTAGTCTTCACCTTTTCTCCTCTTGTTGAAACTGTGCTGCCAATCCACAAAAAAAATGACGCTTCTCTGGGCCGAAGGCTGATTTGAAGGCAAACCCAGCATAGTGCCCTGGAGAACTCAAACTCCAGGCCTAGTCTGACAGCTGTCCAGGTACTTCATACCGAACAGCTTTTTGAGACGAGTGTGACTGTGTCACATACTGTACAGCCCCACCTTGCCAACGTTTGGGTCATCTGAACAAGGATTCGCAAGATAACACCATGCAGCGATGGGACTCGTGTAACACATATACATGTGAACGTGGAGACACAGGCCGTGTAACATTTTTTGGGTTGCCCACTGTTGGAAGGCATCTGGTGTAATACCAAACCTACACAGGGGTAAGACTTTTCTGTGGCAGGTGTCTCCTGTTTGAAAACTTATGTCTGGAAAAGACCCAAGAAGATGATGAAGGTGCTTTATTAATGTGCTGATGAGATACCAATGGCTAAGTGGGTGATCTCGAGAATTTTCTACTTGTGCACTTCAATCTTTCATTTTCATGGCTGAGGATTGAAGTTCACGAAGATTTTTGGTAGTGACTTATATAGAAAAATGGCTTTCCATGGCCCACATTTGTGTTATTCTGGTTCTTTACTGACAGCAGAATTCTACATGAAGACATTCCTTGCACGACAAGAAGCTTTAGTCTTTCCTGCAGCACAGCTAGAATATTTTACAGTGTGTCAGAACAGGGAGCATCAAACTGTAATGCATGCAAAGCATATCTGCCTCTCAAGTTCAGTTAGAGATTTCTTTTTTAGCTCATATCTTTTGAGATGGTTTGGCAAAGCATAGCACAACCACCTCAGAATAATGCTATTTTATTAGATGGATGCTAGTGAACCCAGCTTAAAGCATCATGAACAACCCTTAGAGCTGATATTCCTCTTGCAATATAAACTTTGATTAATAAGTATTAACTTAATACTTATCCTCCCTGATTTGTATGTTGGCTTATTTTACAAAGATATCATTACAAATTATATTCTGTTTGTTAGATGACAGTGTGGATGACTGCATTATAGAATCAGAATAGTTTAAGTTAGTTATTGCCTTCTATCAGGCATTGTTTCCAATGTTTGAACTTATATTCGGTGTTTTTCCTTTGCAGCTTATTGATGCCTATGTCTGGAGCCTTCCACAATGATATGAAACATTTTAGTTGTATGTGAAACCTAGATTTAAAGGTAAATTATATGCTCTTCTATTTCTTGAACTTGTAGTTAATTAAATGAAAGAGCCTTTCCACATACATTTCTGGTGAACGTCACATTCATTGGGCATCACACTATGACACAAATGGGAGAGAGTCTGGGAAAAATAATTTTCAGATCTACCAAGACAGATTAAAAGAGATGTATATCTTCAGCTCACTAGTGACTAGTTCTAGATTTTTCTCTAGTTCTGACAGGAAACTGTGACAGTAGTGTGCCTGCAATTCCAACAGCAGCACAATCCAAGTGTAAGATCCATGAGAGCAGAAAGTGGGCGGGAGTCTGAGAATCCACAGGACTCTGATAAATGGCATTTTCTAACATAAAAATCAGAAATGGTAAAATAAAATCCAAGGAAAATCAGAGCGAGATTAAGTCAGTTTGAATTTCCGTCTTTCGGGTGCCTCATATGTAAGCGTGCTTCTTCCTTGTACAAATGTATTTTGATTTGGATCCTGCAGACTTTCTGATTCCTAACAATCATTCTTCATTCTTGGATTTTATCAGGACAGTGATTTCTGGAAAAGACAACTACTTTACCTGCTCTCCGCACTGTCAACATCTGACCCAGATGGCAGCTATAACTGTCATGAAAGCTCACAGAAAATGAACATAAATACATCTCACTGTGTAATAAGAATAAATATCTTGTCAATTTGGTTAATCTCAGGATTGAGCACTGAACATCTGGTTACACTTTATTTCAGGAGCTGGGAAACTCCTCTCAAAATTCTGCCAGGGCACATCCCCGCCAGCCCTACTGTTCAAGTGTTTGACATTGCTGCAACAAAGATTGCTAATCTTGCTAAATGGTGAGCACTCACCTGCACAGGGCTACTGTAGTCTGAAACTGAAGAATTTATGTAATGCTTTGACCAGGTCAGACTTTAACTTGGCATCATTGCAGTGAAAGATTAGTGAGGTAACCTATTGCATCATCTGCCACTTGCCATTACCTTGGGATGGCATGCTGTCAGCTGAACTTCCCCGTTCAGGACTTTTTAAACTAGCCTTAGATTTTCTAGAATACCAGATAATTCAGAAAATTACAGGCTTTCTTGATACATGTTAGGACAAAAGACTTTGCTTTGAAGTCCATTGTTTTAAAACAATTTCTTTCATAATAATTGTTTTCAAAAATCACAAAACTTGAGATATCAGAAATATGGAAAGCGTATTGCCAAAAGGAAGTAAGATCTTCAGAAAACAGGAAGATCTTGACAGAAATTACCTAGTCTTAAATTATTATATGGCTGTTCCTTAGAAGGGACAAATAAACTAGTAAAGCATTTAATCCATTCTTTGCTCTCTGCAGCTCATTTATCATTTCTTCAAACTAACACTCTTCTGTAGCAATTTCAGTGAAATGCAGCATTTCTTGAATTCACTGATACCTGTGACATTCAGTGTAATTCAGTGGAAGGGACTGAATGATAAGAAAAGCCATCAGTCTGATGGCTACCCACAAACATTAAACAAGAGGTGTCAGCACCGGTATTGGATGTTGGGACATAGTCACAGAACTGACCTAACCTGAGAGGACAAGGTTTCAACTCAGCTGACTCTCAATTTGTTATGTCAGGTGCTTAAAAGATCCACAGACACAAAGCCTGACATCTTCTAAGGTTCCCATTTTGAAAAGTCTATGTAGCTCTGTATATTCTTGCCTTAAAAAAAAAAAAAAAAAAAAAAAAAAAAATCATGTTTAAGGCTTCTTTCTTTAAACAATAGCAGTAAAATAACTGCAGTGGTCAAAGCTACTATAACAAATCAGCATGTGTAGAAAGGAGTAAAATCTTTTATTTGTATTAATCTTGTACATAGATCTGGAGTCTTTGAATGTATTTCAGTCTGTCAGAGGCTGTTTGGTGAAAAAGCGTGAATCTTGAATACTGCTGAAATCCCTCTGCAGTGTTACAACGTGCCTAAGCCCTATGGAATGCCACATTTTTAATTACATTTTTCATGTGGCATTACACATAGAAAATGAGATGATCAACTTGAGAATGAAGCTAGCTTGGGAACTCTTCAGTGTTTGAATGGGAAAAATCTAAGATAAATTGAATTTAATATTTGTGCTACTGTAGTAAGCAAAGGTAGTGTTGCTACAGGCTACATGAATCACAGCAACCACAAAAAAGCTTCTCTGAATAAAACAGCCAAGATGCCAACCAAGAGGCTAAAGAAAACCTGTAACATGCAGCTTGTAAATTAGTTGCATGCATCATTATCTTCCCAGAAACTTTTACTGAGTACACTACCAGAAATGGGGCCCAGAACATGAGTTTTCCATGTCAAGAAAGTGCTGTAAAGGTCTGTTCAAGGTGACTTCAGCTAATATGGGGTCATACTGGAAAACAAAAAAAGTATTCGGGTTAAGTGATGCAAGAACCCTATTATCAATTTTTTCTTCAGGAGGATCTCACCCACCAAATATTTTGCTAGACGTCTAGTCTATCTGTGAGTTGTAAAGCTGCTGAAAATCAGACTTTGATCTCATTCGTAACCAGTATATGGGACCAAAGCAACGCTTCTCAATCATTCCTGAATCACCTGACCACTCAGTGGACTGATAAGGCATTTAATAGATCAGCTGTTATATTTGGTGAAGCCTTTGATAAACACATGGGTGCCTTGACTTTCATTGCTTTTCTGAACATGGTATAGAACTGGCAGATTACCAAAAATAGTATCAGTGGTGTTTTATGAAATGAGGTAAACAATAAAAAGGGCCTAGCTGTTGGACTGAGTATACCAAAACAAGGCTTGCACATACCTGTTGCTGTAGTATGCGTCACAGAAAATGATGTAGGATTAGATATCCACATCTTTAAAAGGGACTCAACCTGCTTCATGCATATCCTACAGAAAAACCACTGGCTGGGATGCAGCCTGCAGTAGCTGATTTTGAAATGTTTGGTATGTTTCCTACTGCAGACCTTCCTGGTCGACACCTTCAGCAGTAAGAGCAAGGAGTTAGTTTAGTCCAGCGACAGCTATCTGGAGCCCACGAGGCAGCTGATAAAGGGAATAGCTACAGCAAGCCTCCGTCTTTGCTTCCCCTGTGCATCAGCCATTCCACACCACACAGATTGATCTCTCTGCGTGCAGATGGCCAAGAGGACATCTGCCAGAAGACATTGCTACCTACCTCTCACCATAAATACAACCTGTGCTGCCATCAGGAGGTGGGACTTACATGTTCCACAGTGACAACAAAAATCACTAGTCACGTCTTTTCTGAAGGAACTCTTCTGCCAGGAGCAGGGAGCAGGAGAAGGCCTCCGAGCTCGAGCTCTGGCTGCTCCTTGTCTGGGGTCATCCCTGCTTGCTGCAGACACTGTTCTTATGGACACTAAGGTGAGAGTGAGGGAGGATACTAACTTCCCTGTATTCTCCAGAGTATGTGAATTCAAAGCTCTTTTAATTTAATATAGATGGATTTTTGTTGGTTTTTTTTCTTTTTTTTTTTTTACACATGGGACTTGTGATTCCCTTAAATATCTATCTTCAGCTGTGAGTATAGTCAATTTTTGTCTGTGCTTGAAAATGCTGCACAAATCTCTATTCAGAATTGTTGGAGATAATGGATACTCAGTGGGGCATTTCCAAAAGTGTTACCAGTGCAAATAGCATCATCTGGACAGTGAGGTGTTTGACGGCAATTGCTATTTCCAGGGCTGCTTTGAATTACAGCTGTAATAAGTGACCAGTCACCACATCCCTTAATAGAAGCCAGATATCACCCACTCAAGCAGCTTCCCCCTTGACAAAGCAAGAGGGGAAGGGTCTATCCGAAGGACTTGGAAGCATTTAGCCAGAAAATCTTTGGTGGCCTGGGATCAGTGCCACAAAATCTGCAGTTCTATTGTGGTGCATCACCGTTCCAAGACTGTGCAGATGTGCAAGCCATGCAGAGTGGGAACTGTGACTGGTATCTTCTCTGGAATAAACTGTCAAACATTTTTGTGAATCTGGGCTATCGAAACTGTATTTAGTCAGAGTGATGGGAAAAAAGGGCTGGCGTTTCTTGTACAGGAATCGAGTATTGAGATTTCCTATAGAGCTAATGTAGTTCTGCCAAAAGCGAAATTGCTGGCAAACCACAGAGCCTTGAAAACATTTATGAAAGCAAAACTGCGTCTCAAAGGAAGAGACATTTTCTACTATCTGCATTATTCCGATTTGTAACGCTCCCTGTTTTTTGCTACGATTTACACTTACGGAGAAGAACTAATCATACGACAAATGACAGGGCACAAGTCTTTTTTTCCATCAGAGATTTCAGTACACGGCGGGTGACCAACCGTTTTGTGCTCTGGGAACAACTTAAGAGTGACAGCCAAATGAAATCAAGAACTGTTTTTTGCATGCACAGTGATAACAATCACGAGTAGGAGGCCACAAAGAGGTCAAGGGGATGGAGGTCCGGTTAATCCTAACTTGAGGCAGGGAAAACGAACCAGACGGGCCTGCTAGAACACCTTTCTCTTCCCGTGGGGCTCGAGCTTTAACTGACCACCGGCAGCCAGAAACAGACAGCCAGCCTGTGAGCAGCCTTGCATCCCGATGGCCCAGACACCCGGGATGCTGCTTCAGTGGCCAGAAAACAAGGCAGGTCTGGCTGTATGCCCAGCGCTTGTAATGACCCCCATCTTTTGTAACTCTTACGTCAAATTAGAGTTAAAAAGTTACTTTAATTAACCTGCAGGTAAATACATTCATACAGTAGTTATGACTTCGAAAGCCATGACCTGAGGCAAACCTCATGTTTTGTTAGTAGCTATGCAAATAGTTGAGAAGACACCGAATACCTCCTCTTGGGTGTGGAAGGACAACTTCGGGCAATTTCAGTTTGCCTGCCCGCCGGCCTGGCAGGGCGCAGGCAGCAGCCGTTCCCCAGGCCTGGCCTTGCCCCTTGTGCACCTCAGCTCCCTGCGTCACTGCAAGTCAGGAAGGTGATTCCTGCAAGAGAGAGGTGTCCCATGAAGCCCGTCCTCGCAGCCTGCCCGGAGGAGGTGGGGTACCACCCGCAGCCACCTTGAGATCCACACCCAGCGGGGAAGCAGTCCACACAGGAAACCCCGCTGCTTCCGAGTACAATTAAAAACAACTAAACATAGAATAATTTAAAAACCCTTTTATTTAGACAAACACAAGAAGAGCTAGATAGGATTTATGAGCTAAGTTTTTTGGTTGGAGAGCCAATGTGTAAAGCATCGCAAGAGACTGAGGGGATCCAGTCTTGAACAGTGTGTTGTAGTAATTTGTAAAACTGCATGAGACAGATTTTTTTAAACCAATTACTTCCCGTCCGTTCAGGGACAGAGAAGCCCCCAGCTAAAATTCCTTTTCATTCCGGTGCTTGTAATGATGAAGATGAAATGTGAATTTCCTTTCTAACAAATGCTCCAAAAAGCAAAAAGAAAAAACATGTGTTTCTCTGTTATGGAAAATAGGTCTAGGCATGCTGTAAATTCTGTGTTTTACTTATTTTCTACCACAAATGCCCCATTTGTAGAGAAATGAATAATGTAATCGTTTTCTCCGATTTGTTTTCTTTTCTGCCTCATTTGGCACTAATGCTGTATTACAAGAACAACCGTTCTCTGCAGAAAGAACGATCTTTAGACATCTCATCCAAAACCTTTGAAGTCACTGGGAATGAACTGAAAAGAAAGGCAGAGAGGCCATGTACATTAGCAGCAACTGAACACTTTCCCACTGAGCAGGGAGATTTTCTACTCGTCGCCTGATGATACAGAGCTGCAGTTTCCTACACCACCTCAGACAAAAAGAAAAATTCTCTTCCAGGTAGGGTACCTGGCAGTTTATAGGTCAGAAGTCAGAAACAATAATAAAACGTGGGTCAAACAGGCCACAACCGCGTCCCACAAGCAAATTCTGAGCCTAGGGAACATCTTCACTGGTGAGCATCCCCAGGATTTGAAACGGCCGCGCGCAGCAGCATCGGGATAACAGCAGGAGTGACACGTGCCGCAGCTCCCCAGCTCTCCGGGTTTGAGACATGTGCTGGCAAGCCAGACAGCAACGAGGAGCGTTTTCAAAACGAACTTGGAGAAGAATCTGGAGGGAATTGGTGTCAGGCATGTGTCAAGAGGGTTACTTTTTCCATCTTCAACGCCTATAATTACATCTCAAATGTGCTAATAACATCCAGTGGTTACAGTGTGTGGTTTTTTTTTTTTTTTCTCTTTGTCAAAGTATATACCTCAAGCATGCTGCCGTGACGCCTAGAGAAAAAAAATCAGCTTACACTTCAAATCGCCATGCAACCACCAGAAGCGAAGACGGTCGCGCCCCGCTTGGCCGGGAGGGCTCCCGGGCGGGCAAGGGCGGGCTCGGCCCCCCTCAAAGGTGCGGGGCGTAGAAGGGGCCGAGGTACGCGGGGCCGAGGAAAGGCGCGAAGGGGCCGCCGGCCAGAGAGAAGGGGGCGGCCGGCGGGACGAGGACGTTGGCGGCGGCGTAGGATGGGAAAGTCTGGAAGGGGAGAGCGCCGGGGCCCGGCGGGCTGGGGCTGCCGCCGCCCGCCGCCGCGGGGGATGCGGCGGGGGCCGTCCCCTCGGCGCCCGGGTGCTGCTTCTTCCACTTGGTGCGTCGGTTCTGGAACCAGATCTTCACCTGCGTCTCGGTGAGGCTGAGGGAGAGCGCCAGGCTGAGGCGCTCGCAGACCGACAGGTACCGCGTCGCTCGGAATTTGTTCTCCAGAGCCACCAGCTGCTCGTAGGTGAAAGCTGTCCGCGCCCGCCGCGGCTTCCCGCACCCCGCCTCGGCCCGCCGCCGCCGGGCACCCCGCGGCGAGCCCGGCTCCTCCGCTCCGGGCGGCCGGGCGCCGGACTGGCTCCCGGTCCCAGCCCCGGGGGGTTCCTCCTCGTCGCGTTCCTGCCCCGCTGCCTCTTCGGGGCTCGCATCTGAGGGGGGGGGGGGGGGGGGGGGGGGGTGGGGGGGAGATGGCTGAGTTCGTCAAGGGGCGCGGGGGGGGGTGGGCACGACGACGCCCCGGGGGCGGCCGCAGCACCCTCCGCCAGCCCCTCACCCAGCGCCGAGCCGCCTGCCACCCTTCCCAACCCGGCTCTTCTCCATCAGCCACCCCACCCCCCCGCAAACGTGATAAATTAAAGGCAATCGTTAAAATAAAATAAACGGGAGGGAAAAAAAAAAAAAAAAAAACCAAAACAACAACAACAAAAAAAACCACAACAAAACAAAAAACCGCCCGCCGGGAGAGAGCCCCTCCGCGGCTGGGAGAGGGGAGGCGTCGATATGGATTTCTTACCAATTAAAAAAAAGAAGTTATTAAAGTCCCCTTCTGAAGCGAAATAAATCCCCTCCCTCCTCCCCATCCCTGCGCTAATGGAGTTTCAGATTTGCGAGGGCCAGATCGATAGATGTCATCTATTAAAGGTAAGTTTTAATCGAACAATATTAGGATCAGGCCGGGGAAAGGAGGTTTGAAGTGGGCACCTGCAAGCTGCGGGCAGGAGATAGGCGGGAGTCGGTAATAGGATATCGATCAACGGGAGCTAAGGCATCCTCCGGTGGGGACGGGCTGAGCAATTACCCAGCCGGCCGTCCCGCCGCCGGTCGGGGGGTCGGGGCGACTGAGGCCCCCCCGTTCCCCGGGAAAGGGCCGCCCGGGGCCCGCGGTGCTGGGGGGGAAACCAGCCCGGACGATGCCCGTCGGGGGCCGGCAGCCCGCTCGGGGATGGCCCCCCCGTCCTCCCCGGGGCGGCGGGGGGATGCTCCGGGAGCCGGCCAGCGAGAACTTTTCCCTTTGCGTCATCGCGACTTAAAATACAACTCCATCCCCCCCGCGCCCTCCCTCCCCTGCCCCTTCCCCCTCGAGCTGCCCGTTACATCTCCCGGCGGGGAGCGCACCTCGGGGGGCCGGGGGTCCCCCGGCTGCCGGCGCCTCCACCTGCTCGCCCCGCCAGCGCCGGCCGGAGAAACTCGAGCGCGTTCCTACCATGTGCCTCTAGTTTATTCCTCCCGCTGTCGGGAGCAGCAGCGTCCTTTCCTACTTCAACTCTTCCCAAACTTTTCTCCCGCTCGCCCGAGCGGGGGGCGCTGCCCCAGCTCCCCGCGGCCGGTTCGCGTCTCCTGCTGAATTTCTGGGGATCCAGGATGTCTAAGATGGAGAAGGAGATTTTATGATGGATGGGGGCCGCTTTGGCCCCGCGGTCCGGGCATTCCGGCATCCCCCCCCAAACCCTCCGCGCTTCCCGGAGACCTGCTGGCTCCCAGCGCGGAGCCGGCGGAGGGCTGCGCCGGGCGCGGAGCGGGGCCGCCTCCCGCACCGCACAGCCTGGGCGCTGGCGACGAGGAGTGAGCGGCGAGGAGGAGGAGGAGGAGGAGGAGGAGGGTCGGGCGGGGAGGGCGGAGGGGCCGGCGGCGGGGTGGGGGCAGAGGAGGGGGCAGCGCAGCCATTGGCACGCCGCCCCCCGCGCCCCCCTTTCCCCGCCGTGCTGGCTCCATCCCTCCATCCCAAACCGCCCGGCGACGGGGTTTTCCCGTTACCCGCCCCGAGTTTGGGGAGGGGTGAAGGTGTGTGTGTGTGTGTATGGGAGTGGCCAGGAGCCCTGACACCAGCCCCCGGGGGCCGGAGGGTGCCTCTGTCCCACGCACTGACCCTCCTGCGGCTCCCCTGGGTCGGTGGCGGTCCAGCGGGGAGAGTTTTGTGTCTCAGAGGGACCCTGAGAGGAGGGACGGCTCCTACATCCCGGTCCTGCGCCCCAGCAAGCTCCAGGCTGGACGCCCTCCCCTCTGCCAGTGGCTGCTGACTCAGAAGGGCAACTGCTGGAGGAAATGAGCAGCTTCTCATTTCGGGGCAGCTCCGACTCTGTCTGGTTTGGACTCTGGGCCAAGAGCTGGCCCAAACTCCTGCAACTTGCCTGTGGCTTTCACGCCATTCCCAGTTAACAGGCAGGGAAACTGAGGCATGCCTGTGCTGGGGGAGTACCTGCCCCACTGTGCAGCCCCCCAACTAACCCTCCTTGCCATGAGTGGAAACGCCTTGTTGTCTGATCGTACCTGTAGCCGGGATGGTACCGGCGACAGCAGCCCTGCACCAGTCCCATGACCACGACCACTCCTAGCCAGCTGTGCTTGTGAAAAACTTGCTAGCAGTGTATTTCTGTACATCTGTACCTGTTCAGGAGGATGTTTTTTCCCCTCTTCTTAGGGTTTCTGTGTTGGTGCTGCGAATCAGGCTGAGGTGTAGATGAAGCAAGAGGCACCCTTCAGCTGGAGGTGACGGGGCAGGCAGCCCTTGGTGGGAATCTGCTACTCCGCCTGCTTTTATTCCCAGGAAGAGGTGCAGACCACAGCCCTCCTTCTCTTTACAGGTGTATCAGCCTCAGTGGAATTGGGCTTTCTGTTTGCCATTACACAAGCATAGGCCTTAAAATAACAGGTAAGCAAGATGAGATGAAGATACGCAGGGCGATGTGATGCCAAGTAATTGTTATTGTTAATTATGTGGTGGCAGCATCCAAGAGCCCGTTTGGCACTGGCCTCTGGTATGGGATACCACATATGTGTAGAAGAGAAGGGAGCTGTGTCCTGAGGAGTTCACACACTAAAGTTACAGATGGATAAAGCTTAGTTTTGGGGAAAGCACTGTTACCTGCTAGTTAAGCATTGCTTATGTATTTGAAGTTCCTTGAGGTGCAGAAGAAGGAAGGGGAAAGGAGCAGTTGGAGCTGCTGGACAGCTTGCTTCAAAAGTGAGGTTAAATAAAGAAAATGGATATGAGGTCTTAGTGCAGATCCTGTTAGTGTTTTTGAAACAAGGTTCTTTTTGCAGCACAACATTAGTTTCAAACTACATGGAGAAATCATAGGTGTTGTCATGGTTAATAAATGCATGGCTCACTATTTTAAGAATGCTCGCAAGCCTTGGCAGTGCCAGAGATGTTTTATGCTGGAAAGAAAAAAAAAAAAAATCGAATCTGATATATGTGAGACTACAAATACTTCTGTTTGAGTTGTGTCTGCAGGAGCTGAGAAGGTAGACTGTAGCATTAAGATGAATTTCTGAGCTAGAAGACATCTTCAAACATCATCGGTTTAACACGTGCATGCACACCAACCTACAAACATACAGGCATGTAGAAAGGCACACACAGAAAAGCGCATGTTCATGGATTAGTTTTAGCAGTCTGTTTGAAGTTGGTCCGTTTCCCAGCCCAAGCATTAAAATTCAGCCTGAGCGCTGTCTTTAAATTGCTTTGATGCAAGGTGGGTTTCAACCCTGACCTGTCCTGACGGCAAGTGAAGCGATGGCTGTAACAAGCTGTGGATCAATATTCATAGCGGGTGTCCTGGACTGATAACACTGTCCAAGACAATGTTCACTATCGGTGGAGACAGCTGAGATATTGTGTCATTAGTAATGTTGTTTTAAATAACCTGATCCATTTCTGGGTCTGTTTAATGAATTTCACAGTTTAGATATTATCTTTAAGAAGAAGCCAGAGGCTATTCCAGAAGCGGTGATGCAAATCAATGCTGCCAAGGCTCCTCTGCTTTGCTTAAAACAAAGTGGACTATAATCCACCACAGCTCCTTATATATTCTGAGAGTCATGGCACACTATTGATAATATTAGCAGTAAGAAAGTATTTGGACTTTATCGAGAGAGAAAACAATATTATCTGTAAAGCTGGAACACAGCTGATAAAATCTTATCCGTGATTGTAAAATGGAGGGGATCAGTTCAATTCCTTATATGACGAGCCAGTGTTCTTTCTCAGTTGTCTATGGAGCGCTGGGCATGTACGAGAAGATACCATCACAGCAGGGCATGGCCCTGTCAGCATTTTGGCTGAGTTGATGCAGATCTCGTCAGGCTTTGCTGCTGCGTGGATCAGCACCTTGGTCACCAAGGGACGAATCCTGTCCTCCTTCAATTCCTGCAGACCCACAGAGGCACCTCAGGCGATACAGGGTGTGATACGAGGTGCAGGGCAAACCCCAGCTCAGCAGCAGCCAGGGAGTGGTGAGGGAATCCTCCCTTGCACCAGTGTTCCCGCTCCTGAGGGCAACTGCGGGACGGGAGCGTGCCAAGCTTGCCGTCACTTCAGAAAAGTCTGACCCGAATTGAGACCCTGGGTCCTCTGGTGGAGGTATCGCTGAAGGTCTGGAGCCCTTTCCAGAAATGACAAAAGCAGTGTAACTTTTTAATGCAACATGTATGTTGCCATATTTCTTACAACCTTTACATCCAACAGCATCCGACTCAGGTGGCATGCGTCTTTCAGAGGATGGATGTATTTTTTTCCCCCGAGGGACACAACGTCTGAGGGAGTTCATGGTGAAACAGGGACAGAGCCCCAGCACCCGCCGACTCGCTGGGCCGCTTTTGATCGCCGATGCCGTTGGCCGACCGGTTTGCTGGGCTGTTGGCGGCGGGAAGCCCCGGTGAAGGCTCCGCTCGATGAAGACGCTGCTCGCGGTACCTCTGGAGGGGAGCCGCCATTTTGGCGGGAGGACGGAGACGCCAGCCAGGCACGTGCCGCCCTGTCGAAGACGCTCCTGCGATCGCCTGGGAAAAGCAAGCTTGGTCCGTGCGCCCCTCCTGCCCCAGCTTTTTAATAATAAATTATTTGTGAGGTGGAATTAATTAATTAATTAATTAATTAATTAATTAAGTGCGCGAGGGCGCACAGCGGTAACCACAGTGGCCCCCCCCCCACCCTGCCCCGCCGGGACTACATTTCCCAGCAGCCCCCGCGGCGCGGCTCGGCTCGCCGGGTGGGAAATGGCGGCCTGGGCGCGGGCGGTGCGGGGGTTGCTGCTGGATATCAGCGGGGTCCTCTACGACAGCGGCGGTGATGGCGGGGTGCCCATCGCCGGTTCGGTGGAGGCGGTGCGCAGGTGAGTGCCTGGGGCTCGGCGGAACACGGCCAGGGCCTCCCCCATTCGCACTGCCGGGCGGGGCCGCCGGCGTGAGGGGCCGCCCGCGGTGTGTGTGTGTCTGAGGGGGGGGGGGGGGGCAGAGGGCACGACACCCCAGAGCATGGAAGTGCGGGCATGGCTCCCCAAAATACACAGTGTGGGACTAACCCTGGGCTTCGTAGTTGCATCCAAAGCCGAGCGA
Organism: Tyto alba; assembly: GCF_018691265.1. Taxonomy (NCBI): domain Eukaryota; kingdom Metazoa; phylum Chordata; class Aves; order Strigiformes; family Tytonidae; genus Tyto; species Tyto alba. Next base: position 4,516,512 of record NW_024881261.1, on the reverse strand, counting down.
AGATCGGGGTTTAAAACTACCCCGACTGCGCAACGCGCAACCCCCCCCCCCCCCCCCCCCCCCCCCCCCCCACACACACACGGTTTGCTGCGTAAAGTTGAGTGGGACAGGACAGCAAACGTGAACGCTGGCGTTTCTTACGTTTATTTAAGTTGTGAGGGAGCCCGCTGAGTACGGGTTTGCTGTCCCCGGGCTGATGGGGAAAGGAGCCAGGAGCAGTCAGATCATATCCCACCTGATTTTGTATTTACTGCCATTGCTGCACATGTACCGGGAGTGGGCAATATACAGAGGTCTGGCACATTCCCCCGGTAATCGTTTTTAAAATATTGTCCGAACTGGCATGGTGCTTCTGTAAATTGATTAGCTTTGCTGTGCAGTTAACTGGGACTTCTCGCAGAGAACTTGCAACCCAGCATAAGTGGAGAATTTCAGCGCTGCAGTTAATGATTGCCCAGTTTGTAAGTGACTCAAAGTATTGTCATGGCAAGTTACTCACTGGTCCCCACAGGTAGTGAATGCCTTCGCTTTTAGCTGGGTAATGCAATCCAGTTAACACAAGCTAAGTAACCTCTGCTAGAGAGACAGTGGTTTTATTTGTTTAACTTAACTAATATTAATCAACTGGGTTGACTTGTCAGTTTGTCTATCAGCCCTGTTTGACCAGAGAAAACAGGATGGGGCTGGGGGAGAGCAATGTCCGCAGGGCCATCGTTGTTTAAAGACAGGTACCGATTCGTGGGTTTCCACAGAAGAGCCTTTTGGCTCCATGTGATGTTTCGCTAACCCGCTGCAGAAAATCCAGATCCATTTCACGTGGTGAATGCTGCTGTGTGTACGCCACTTGAAATGTTTTAAGTGTATAAATACTGAACCCATTTGAAACGTAGACAGCCGGCTTGCTGAGTGCCTCTGTGGCTTCTGTCTTCTGGGGCCACCCAGTGTGGACACAGTTGTGACAGGTGCTTTATCAAGTGGGGTAATATGCAGGAACAAATACTGAAATCACTAAAATTAATCATACGAATTTAGTTACATATGTGCCTAAATGTTGGTGAGCCGCCATGGAAGGGGTAGAGCTGGAGAATATCCAAATGTACCAGTAATAAAAGAAGTCTTTGCTGTTTTTTTGGTGTTTTGGTTTTTTCTTTTTTTTAATTTTGTCTTTGTTCATATTTCTTGAAATACATGTAGCAGGCATGTGAAGCATGATCGGATAAATCTTCTCTTTTCATCTACAGGATCAGAGTTTCCAGTGTTGTGAGAAAGCAGTATTTGAAGCAAGATTAAGGCTTATTGATGCTCTTGGCCCATTTGTGGTGCTCACTGGCCCCAGCCGGCCAGGGGGAGCTGCGAGTACCTGGACAGCCGACAGGAGAGCTGTACCCTGAGGGAATTTGGTGAAATTAGGCAAAGGGAAAAGTTGCTTTTGTAAAAACATCATATTGAAATCCTGTGGCACATGGGTTTTCCAAGGGGTCATATGTGACTTCTGTTGCCGTTCATCCATTCCCCCTTTATGCAATATTTCAGCGCTGTTTCTGTTCTCCCGCCTTTCTGTAGCTATGTTACAGGCTCAGGATTTGAGAGGGACCCTAAGAGAAAAGACTTGTAGCAAAATGAAAGCATTTGTTTTCTCCTGGGTGTGCAGAGCAACCTGTTTGCTGACTGCTGGGGCAGCCTCTGCCAGGATTAAACTTCCCTTGCTTTCCTTCTTGTCTCGCTCAAATCCTCCTGGTAATATTGCTTCCTGCTGAGGCTGGTGCCTGTGCCAGCTGGTCTGTTGGTGAAAGAGTCCTGCCCTCCATCTTCCAGGAGAACGTGTCTTGCCACACTCCTCTGATCTTTTGCCAGCTGGCACTTTCTGCTGGAACCAGCGCATATGCCGAGTTTGTTCAGTGCGTGGCATGGGGCAGCTTGCATTGTGGCTGAGGCCTCCCTGCATGGTCAAAACAAACATAAATAACAACTACTACATAATTACTGTTGGAGAGCAGATATTTTCTTTTAAAACCTGGACATATTCAATAATATCTGCATCGCAAGTTTCCAAATACTTTTGACATACTGTTTTTTGTTTTCTCCTAGGTTTTTAAACTTTTATTTTCTGTTATGTTGCAGGATGTTTATTAAATAAATATTGTTACTGCATTTGCTGAAACCCCCATGGAGGCAATGTAAACTGCAATTTAACTTATAGCAAATGTCAGAAATATGCTGATGAAACAACAGTAAAACTCTGGCCTTGGGCAAAATGCAAGATATTACGAGCTTTCTCTTGAAATCCTAGAAGTGCCTAAGCCCTTGTTCTTTACTAGGGATTTCTGTGACTTGGCAGCTAATCGGACCTGTCAGACCTGGAGGGGGCTGCAGGGGTCTTCGAGGAGGGTTTTTGGAGATGCGATCCAACAAAAAGCTCCTCAGCGCTGCGCTGGGAAAGTCGATCTCGTTTGGGCAGGATCTGGTGAGCCGGTGTGCACGGGGCCACCGTGCTGCACGGGGAGGTTTTGTGGGCTGCCATGGGGTTTCTCTGCAGCTCCAGGCATGAGGCTTGGTTCCTAGGGAGGGTGCTGGGAACATGATGGTTGTTTTTAGCATGTGTGGGCTCTGAGGAGTCTCCTGTCAATAAGCAATGGAGAAGCAGTGGTCGTAGCTGTGGAAATTGGGGACAGCAGGAGTATGGAAAAATGCCAGGAAGGAAGAAAAACCGAAACATTTTGTTCAGGTCATTCAATGTAAGTGGTTAAGAATAATCATTTTCCTTGGGTAAAGTCAAGTAGCCTTATTTATCTGCCTATTAGGTTGGTAATTGTTCTAGCTCACACCATTTAAAATCTTTATTGACTCATTATCCTATTGCCAGTTGGTCATTAATATTTGTGTCTGCGTCATAGTACAGCTCAGTGGTTTCAAGCAGATGGATTAAAGCTAAAAGCGGCTCTTTTTTTTAATTAATTCGTTTTTGTATCAATTAAAAAGTCATAATTGCAGATAGCAGGGAACTTTATAACTAATTCAAATTGATATGATCTTTTGCTAAGAGAGATATCTAAAATCTTTTATTGCATATATATGTCCAATAGGAGTCTTAAATACCGTTTTGATAATTCACACTACCGATATGGACTCTGATAATATGACAGCTGACCAGTTCTCTTCAGATTGTCTTGCTACCTCATCTCCCACACCATTACAGCAATTAACTTTGTGTAACAACATATAGTACACACCAATAAAAATCATAAGTAAACATTTTCATTTGTGGTTGGTTTCATATGACTGAAGCCATTCTGACTCCTTAAAACTATTTGCTGCATTATTTTTCTTGTTTTCAGCCAAATTCTGCTATGCCGTTATTTGAGTTAGTATTTGAGAGAGTAGCAGTGTAATTTTTGCCAGCAGAATTTGGCCCATATTATATTTATGATGGCTGCAGAGGGGTGGTTCTCTCTTGTTTGCTTGTTTTTAGCTAGCAGTACAGTCAGATGGAGCAGAAAAATGACAAAAGAAGATGACGGACACTGAAACTTCCTGACCAAGATGACATTCAGTAAGACTCTTCCCAGTGCTGTAGAGACCCTCCTGGGGAAAGCATCAGTAGACGTTATCCAAGTTGGTATAACTTGTGATGAAACGCTAAGTGTTACAACTGGGAATGCTTTATTTCTTGCTAATGTACCTGCACCTCTGATAAAATTTACCTGTAAAATACCGTAGGACTCAGTATGCACTGAAAGGGAATCAGTGAATTGGAGACTGAAAGGATGAACAACAGAAGTTTTGTTGTACAGAGCAGACCTCCTTCTGCACTCAAGTAATGATAAGGTGAATCTGGATCCCTGTGGTTACTCAGCTGGCCTGTGGCAGACAGGCACCCATGTGCCTAAGGGCATTAGCACCCCTGGTTTAACTCAGAAGCCAGGGTGCCAGGAATGTCACTAAATCCACTGGGGACTGTTTTTAAATTTAGGGGGGGATGTTCGGAGTGGTAGATGATTAAAAAATCCAAAAGCAGCTTGATAAGGTAATTTGGCCCTTTAAAATTTTTAACCCATAACGTTTCTCAATTGTTTAGTTTACTGTGGAATACTTTTGTTGTTGTTTTATTTAACTCTGTTGTAAGGATTTTCTTAAAACACATCTGTCCTGAGTGCGTGAGGTTAACTGGCAGATGTCGTGGAGCAGATCAGAAAGCCCACGGACAAGATCAGAAAGCCCATCGGTGACTTAAAGGCTTCTTCTGGAGCCAGCCTTAACAGTGCCTCTGTACTGTGCTGTTATTGCCTTAATTGATTTACACAGCATTGACACGAGGTGAGCTATTCGCTTTTTATTTTACAAATAGCAGGGAGCTGGTCTCTTACAAGACAGAAGGTGGTTAAACATCCATAAAAGATGCTCAGCCTGTGCTCTGTTATTTGCATTTACAGCTGTGTGCTGATAGTGTGTCCATTAGCATATCCATATGAAAAGCACACAGTAGTTGGACATTTACAACATCCTGTTGTTTGACCAGTATAGTGCATCTGTTAGCACAGCTTTCTACAGAGTCCTTTAAAAGAGCAACGGAAATCTGGGGAGCAGGGAGGCTGTGGAGCAGCTGGACAGTTGTGTTAAAATAAAATACCCAAAGAGTCTAACAAGGCAAAGATTGCGAGGAGAACAAGCGGAACTGGAACTGTAAAGCAATTCGGCGTGCGGGGGTTCAGTGGGACGGTTGTGAGTTTACAAAGAGCCATCTGAAAGTGTGTGTGTAACAAGGAGTGGGAAATCTTTGTTGTCGCAGAAGATAACTGAAGCATGGCTCAGCACTGTCTGTGCAGATGTTTAAAGTTTCCAGGCTTGCTGTGCCTTCAGGATGTGAGATAGCAAAGGAGTTTTTCCTCCTAGAAAGAGACTTTCAAATAAACTAAGCAAAATCTTGTGTAAATGTCTGTTCATTTTGTCTTTGCACTTAACCCTGCACTTTCTATCCGTGGATCCCAAAGAAGGGTGGGTGTCACCTGCCCTTTCTGAAGTAGCAGAGACACAAAAAGATGAAGCAGTTCTTTGTTACGTGGCTGTTCACTGGCACAGCCAGAAAGAGATCCAGGAATTGTTCCTCAGTGGCTGCAGAGTTGTAGCAGCTCCACTTGAGTCTGTAACTTGGTTATGACCTCAGTTTTCTGAGAGCAGTGGACCTTCCTAACCATATTTGCTTTACTAATCAGCAGTGTTCATTATTTTTTAAAAAAGATCTGTGTCCCTGAAGTTGTGGGTACTTCAAGTGCTGTCTGCACAAATTGCATGAGTAAGTGTGTACACTTGTGGAATTTAAACATCATTAACCTTTAGGGTCTTGAGCTACTTACTGTCCGTCAGCACGATTATGTGCCGCACAAATATTTGCCAATAAAGAATAATAGAAGATACTACAGTGATATCTACTACCTAATGGTACTTGTTTATATATATATATTTGTACTTCGTGTGAATACAGATTAATCCCTGGTGGATGAGCAGCACTCTACCTCGTTCTGTGCTTTAGAACTTGAGGCTTGACTCAGTTTGCCACCACCGTAGTAATTTTTTTTTTTTTTTTCCCCATCTTTCCTGTTTGGTGAATTCGGTCTCGAATCTTAGAATCGAACCCAATTCTTTGCATATCCTCAGCAGTATTGCCATTCAGATTCCATGCTGGTTTTGCAAGCGATGCGCTGGAATCAGTTGTCAGTTGCTTCCAGATAAAATCACACTAAGTTTGTTGGAACGCAGCTTGGTCTTTGAGCTACTGCAGTGAAACAGGGTGGTACTTTCTAAAGCAGGTAAGCAGAGCACAAGGGGGAATTCTTTATAAAATGGACTAAATAAAGCCTTTTGGCAATTTACTTTCTTTTTTTGAGAAATAGAATTCATTATTTACAAACAGGCGCTGTTTGTATGCAAAGTAAGAATTTGTGACAGATAACTTGGTTCTGACTGAAATTTTAATGGAATAATTAGTAGCTTCAGAGGCAAAAATAATGTCTTTTAGTACAGAATGAAAGCTATTGGAGTATGATTTATGCTGTTCATAAAAATGTTTTGCTTAATTAAATATATTCCTGATGTTTTCATGCTGAATCCCCAAAGTTTGGATTTTTTTCTTGACAGCTCCCAAAGTGGAGAGTTACCAAGTATTTAAAGTCTACCAGAGTTTACTTTTGTTACAAAATACACCCATATGTTTGAATTGTACTCAGCATGGTGTTGCTGTGATAAAACAATCAGCCAGTCACTACAGGGTGAGGTGAGCAGCCCTGTTCAGTTCCTGCAGAGTGTGGTTCAAGTCTGGGGCTGCTAGGTGTAATACTTTAAGGTAAATGTGGTAATCTGTAGCGATTAAATATATCTTATTACTGAATGTAATGGACCAGAAAGATTTTTCTTATATTCTGCTTTATGTTTCCTTTCTTTCTGCAGATTCACTTCAAAAGCATGTATTGTTTTTATTAAAAACTTAATTCTGGATTTCACTGTTGTGGCATACTGTTGTCCACCCTTCTGTTCAGGCAGGTGGAATATGATTTATGGTATAGAGTAATTTGTTCAGTAATTCTGGTATCCAGCTGCATTTGGTGATCAGAGAGGGGCAGTGTTTGTAGAGATTGGGGACAAGACGGACTTCGTGTTTGTTTTGATGTACAATTTCCAGTATTTATTTCTACCTCTGAAAAATTCCGGGTGATTGAAATAACCTAAATAAAGGTGTTGGTAGGTTTTTAAATTTAACTCTGAACTACAGTCCAGTGATTTTTCAGTTTTTGCTGTCAGTGCTCAAAGTGATGTTTCTAGAGCCTTTAGTTTTATAACTGTACCCTTTCTTATTTCACCCTTGCCCACCTTTAAATAAAATTGGCCTCTTTTCTTGTGGCTCCTTTGTATGTGCCTATTAATCTGCCTTCATTCCCGTTCAGAGGTAATGCCCTCCTATTTTTTAAATCCCTTTTGTAATCCTTCCTTTGGATTCCCTCCAAATTATCCACTTCTATATATAGAGAGAGGTGAGCCATATGGGTCTGGAGAGGAAATTGTGCTCGTGAGATAGCAGATGCAGAGATGAGTTTCAGACACAGGAATGCAAGGGGGAGTGGGGCCAAAAAGTGCTGTACGTAAGGATTTGTCAGGCCAGCCTTGCTATATGGAGCAGAAAGCTGGACCACCAGAGAACGGGAGCTTTAATGATCTCGGCTGTGCTTGGGACCAACGACAGGACATCAGTGAAGGGAAACACCAGAAGATGAGGGGACAAAAGTAGCATCAGAGATGCGACAGCAAGATTGAAGGAGTTTGGACATACTGTGTGGATGGCAGAAATCAGAGGGAGGGAAAAGTTTGCACACGGGGTTAGAGAAGGAACAACCAGAAAGCGAGCCAAGGTCGCTGTGTCACAGGAGCATGCGTGGGGTTTCATCCACAGTCCTCTGAGCTCATCGTGCCTGCTGAGCAAAACTGGGAAGTTCAGTCTTTTGTGGAATTGGGAGAGGCTTGTGCTGTAAAAACTGGCCAGATGAACTAAGGATGGGCGAAAGCTTTTACGCCTGGCCTCCTTTGAAATAATGATTTTGCTTGGTGTTATTTCAGAAGTCGAAATTAAAGGTGAAAAATGCTTGCCACTGAACTAGGTACTGAAATTGCATGAGTGCAGATTCGTGGAGAAAGTATGATACATTACTGCCACAAATACGCTTTTTAAGCAGAGGGTACATAAAGCTGAGTGAACGTACTCCCCCCACACAGGGATTTCCACAGCTGGAGCTCAGAAGGGGTTATCGCTCTCAGCCAGCAGTGAGCTGCAAAACCCTTTTGCATCCTCCTCTCAGGTGTGTGTGCTGCTCCGGCAGCGGGAGGGTCTCCTGGGGAAAAACCTGCAAGATCAGGTCAGGAATTTGTAATAATTCGTAAACGTAACGTAGTCTGACGCTTTAAGATGTAGCCTGTTCATCACAAGGGCTAGAAGAGGGGTTTTGCCTTCTGTGTAGAGCAGTGTGTGACTTGCTAGGTGAGTTACTCCCCAGGGCCAGGCAGGGAGGCTTTTGTGAGCAGTGTAAAAACACCCCAGTCAGCAGTGTCTGAAGGCACAGAAGATTTTGATACCTCCTTTTGTCTTGATCACTCACCATTTTGTCGTCTGAATGGGATTTTACCCACCCGTACACAGACTGTTGAGGACTAGCACTGAACTCTTGTTGCAAAACCCCTTTTAATTTGTCATTTTGAGTGTGATTTTTAGATGCTGGCTGAAACCATATCACACACCGTGGTTCTCTGTCAGCCAGGCAGGCTAAAGAAGTGGTATAAATTTCTGTTCTTTTCAGACCTTCTTCTGTATTGACCTTGAAACTAGGCAAGTAATTTCTGCTTTTGACCATTATGCTCAGTTTGTCTTGGCACAGTTTCATCTCATCTTGACAGGAGATGCTTTACCTGCAGGGCCAGCACCCTGTCCCTTTCAGAAGGCAACAAGAAAGCATTAGTCCTGCCCAGGTGGGAAGATGGCATTGTTGCACAAGTCCTGATTTTAGTTTATTATTTGGTCACAGATAGATAATTCTCTGGTCATGTTATTTCCCCATGTTTCAGAGATGGTATTAGAGTGCTGACAAATTTACAGTGAAGCGTGCTGGTATTTGTCAGCTGATGCAAAAGAGGCAAATAGAGGAAGTGCTTATCATGCTTTCTTTTTTTTTTAAATTAAAAAAAAAAAAAAACAAAAAAAAAAAACAACAACAACAAAACCAAAACAAAACTCTGAAAAACCAAAAGCCAGGTACAAAGCCAGTTCTGGAATTCTCATTACCAGCTCTCTTCCAAACCTCTTTGAAGTTAGCACTGGACAGTGGCCAAGCTTTGGCTTGTTGCTTCTTCCAGGGTTTTGCTTTCTGCCCCGCTGCCCAGGACTTGCTGGCTGTGGGCAGGACTCTCCTTTTGCTCTCAGGTTAGGAAAAACCTTTGCTACAAAAGAGAGTGGTCAGAGATGGGAAGTCTGACGTTTAGCCTTATACCGTGTCCTTAGTTGTTTCTTCCATGTGCAGGACAATGTGAATTTAAGGAGGGATGGCTTCCAGCCTAGATGCTGGTGCCATTTATTTTCCTACCAGTGTCACAACCTTTACATCATCTAAAAGAACAGTTTTTGTGTTTTATTTGCCCAAAGGCTGCCCATAGAGGTTGGCAAGGGCAGTTGGTTAAGTCTGCGCAAGGTCAGTCAGGATGTCTAATAATTGTCCTAACACTTTACCTGTTATGGAACAATAATGAGAGTTTTTTCATTATTTTCGGGTGAGTGAACCTGGCAGATGCTGACAGCCAGCAGATGTGTAAAGTTCGAGGTGATTTGTAAGGGACCGGCTCATCTGACGCACGGTAATTGCATTGTGGGACATTGTCACTCAGCGTCGTGTCCTGCTCCGGCAGAACGAGGTAAAGGTCAGTTCAAAGAGCTGGCGTAGCATGAGGGGCAGCTTGGGGCTGAAATTAAAAACCTCATTTCCACCTCTCCCCTATACGTGTACTCACGGCATGCCTAGAGCCGGGTGGGTGCCCCAGTTCTAGATTTAGGGATCATTTGGGAGACCAAGCGGTTGTTTCGGTCTGGAGCGGGCTTAAATCCCTCCTCTATTAAGGCTTAGAAAAAGTCTCTCCACCCACCTGTTGGTGTGGTAGTTCGGCGCTCATCTGTCCGCTTATCATTTTGGGCTTGGAAGTTTCTTTTGTGACTTTTTTCCTTTGCTTCAGCAGCCGGTGTGGAGCCTGTCCGGCGCGCCGCCGGAGGGCTGCGCTTTCAATTCCATCTGCTCCCCGCTGCCCTGCACGCTCTGCCGTCCCCTCTGAGAGGGGCTCCGACAAGTTCCCTTTGCTGCAGAGATGCTTTTAGCAGCGTTTGCCATTTGTGACATCCCAAAAAGTCAGAATTGGCTCTCCCTTCACACCTAGCTCCCCGCACGCGGGTGAAGTTCAAGTTCCCCTCCTCCTGCTCGTGGGCATTAGGCGTGGTGGGAGCAGTCAGGTTGGAAACGGAGTGGATTTGTCTGATGGTGAACCTGCTGCTGGCCCCATGCGGGGAGCAGGAGGCGAGCTCGGGATGCCCACAGCTACCTGGACCACGCAGAGTCCCCGCAGCGGTGCTGCCTGCCCCTGCGCTCGGCTGGCGCTCTGATCAGGATTGATTTCTGGGGCTCTGGGAGTTTGAGTGGGATCTTTATCACGGCCACGATGTATGGAAGTCGGCTGAAGCCCAGATTGACTGGATTTCCTGGGCGTGCCTGTGCTTCTGTAATACAGATGCTGATAAATCTGTAACACGCTGGAGAGCTTGATAAAATGCGCGTTGTGCATTTTATCTGCTGTTGCCTCATTCTCTGCACTTGCAGATATCTAATCCTTTGCTCTATCGTATAAGGCATCACTGGACAAATTTTGTTCTTTATTCTTCTCCTAACATCCGCACACTTGCTGGCACTAGAAATTGCAGTAACTTGCTCTGCACGTGCTTCTAAAAATGTGAACACTGGTGGCTGGGTCAGCTCAGTAGCTCGAGGTTTGCCATTAAGCTGGCCGGTTTGGCTGCAGTGGCCCCAGTACAGTACAGACTCGCTGTGCAAAGCATCTCGCCTGTGTCAGACAGAGACCTTCAAGGTGTCTCTTAGTCCTGGTGTAAAACCTGACCGTGGAAATTTAAGGAGACCTTTGCTGTAAACACCAGCGGAGCAAGGATTTCCTCCATGTAGAACTGTTGTTAAAAGCTCACCCTAATTATTTAAGCTCTGAGTTAATAGTTGTTTGCTGATGCATGCTGGCCTGCAGGCTCCACTCACAGTCCCTGTGCTGAGCATCGAGGGATGGATTTGTCCCAGTGTGTGTATAATCATGCTTGTACCGGTGAGTGTAACTGTACTGTACAAGGGTTTGGCTTTTTAGAGATTTTTTTATCTTTTTAGAGATACTAACTTTGAAGGAAAAGGTAGCTTTTCGTTGAAAAGGTATTTGTGTAGAAATAAGTCTTCTCTGGAGTTCTTGATGATGTTTCTTTTGTTTAGTGTTCCAGGATATTTCTGAGAGTCTTTTTAACGTTTCACCAGACAGCTCTCATTTTCTGACCAGCTTGGCCTAAGTCTTTGTAGACCTCACCTGATCTTAAGCATTTACTAAGGTTGTTTGTTGAGGTAGTTACTGATGGCCCCAAAGGCATGAAGCAGTCCAGGAAGCCTCCAGACTACTTCAGCTTTGGTCACGCCTTTCAGAAGTGTAACTCTGTTTTTCAACTAAAATTCTGAGAAGGAAGTTAAATTTGTAGTATGGGAAAACAGTCTTTGCTTTCACCAGGCTGAGCCATGAGGGTGCTTGCTTGTCAGTGGTTAGTGTTGTTCCTGGATTCATTCTGTTGACCTTAAGGAAGAGAAAGAATAGATTCTGATTCAACAAATGCCTGCTTCCAGGCAGTTGTGAATCATGTTTTTTTTTTTCCTCAGAGTGTGCAGATAGGCTTTGCATTTAGAGTAAGATATTTTTTTAACCACAGCATACTCTATTAAAGTTTGTTATGTATCCAAATTACACTGCTTTGCTTTTTAACTACATCTGAAACCGTGTTTCGAATAACAGATGTGGAATACTGTCATCCCACTGTCACACCAATTGTTCATTGTTCTGAGAAGGTCACATCATAATTCATTAACAATAATTATTCCCTGGGTACACCCTGCACTTCTTCACTCAATTGCTTCATTAACTTGTGAGTGAATCTCACATTCACTGCTCCAATCAATGAAGATATATTTATAATGTACAAGTGGATGCTATTAGTTACAATATATTTACTGCCTAATTTAAAATAGAAAAGCTATCTTTATGAAGGGCAATTAACCACTAAGTGTAATTGATAATTCACATACCTATGATTAGGAAAGACAAATAATAAGAAAGAAATGAATCACCAACGTTATTGAAGAAGACACTGGCGTGCAGTTTTAATGAGCAGAAGGGACTCTCTGAGTCAGGACCAGATTTCTAAGAATCATTTGATGGAAAGTTCAACATCAGGTGCATTATCTCAAGGTGGTTTTGGTGTTTGCACCAACTAGTTGGGATCATCTTCCCTAGAAAAGGAACCCAGCATGTTTTGTTGTCTTGAGAATCGATGCAGAGGTTTTCCTGCTGGAAGAGTCCTTTTTCATCCTAACACAAAGAAAAGTAATAGTATTTTAATAAGGATTTATAAGCCTGGCCCCAAACTTACCTAAGTATCTGAACCTGTATGAGCTCAGATCCTCAAAAACAGTTATGTACAAATTCACACTAAAACTGACAAAAATTGGGCATTTTAATATAGCACAGGAGCTGAGTGACAGTCCCTTTGACAAATATTTTTTTAAAAGTTGTGATACATTTTCCATGCTTCTCATTTTCCATGGCCACTTTGAAATACATTGGTTTTCCAAATAACTGACAACCGATCCTTGGAGAAGAGACCTTTTCATGACATCCCCAGTAGGTCAGCACAGCTTGGGTCAGGAAACAAAGCTGCTCAGAGGCAGGGGACTTGCACAAGATTGCAGAGTAGTGATCCACAGGAACCACGTCCTTGGCTCTGGGCACTTGGAGCCATATTTTCTTCCCTTGAGAAACCACTTACCTGTAAACATTTAGAAATGAATCAGCTGAAGTACTGTATTTTTCAGGGTTACCCACCAAGTAATAGCACAGGTGTTTTATGAGAGATTTAAGTTTTAGATGCAACTGAAGCCACCCCGGTGTTGATATAAGCATCGTTACAACTAGCTGGCCTGTTACCTGGAGTCTGCAGAAGTGCAAAGCCTTCCTCTTACCCCCAGCTGATCACTGCAGCAGGTGGTCAGTAAGTGGAAAGGTGAAAATCCAAGTTAAAATGCTAAGGGCCAGGGATATCACACCAGCTGCTGTACTCATGGCTGTGCAGTGCCTTCGGGCCTTGCGCGTCTACATCGGTGGAGCGGTTTAAAGAAAAGAAACTGGATTTGTTTTTTTTTTTTTTTTTGATGTGTGGAGGGAATGTGTGCCTGACAGACTGTAGTAACCTGGGGATGGTGGGCATCACCTGTGTTGCCGTGTTCAGCTTAGCTCTCTGCTCCAGAGGGGCAGTTACATGCTATGGCAGGGGCTCTGTGCATGAAAACTGCAGCTGTAGTGCCCAGAATCAATATTTTAGGTGTGTCTTGGTCCCAGTAAGGGGTCCTGCTCCTGTTCTGGAATATCATCTTTGCATTTTTAATGTAATTATCCAAGTTGGGGGTTGAACAGCAAAGCTGATGCTCTAAGCTCCTTTTCCATGCCTGGCTAACCCCTCTGCCGCTTTTACTCAACAGGATCAAAGCGTCCGGTCTGAAGCTGCGGTTTTGCACTAACGAAACCCAAGCGACCCGGGAGAATTTTGTGAAGAAGCTCCAGGGCATGGGCTTTGACATCTCCGTGGCCGAAGTCACTGCCCCGGCGCCAGCAGCCTGCCGCATTTTGAAGGAGCGCAGCCTGAGGCCGCACTTGCTCGTGCACAACGGTGGGACAACGCTGCAGCAGATGCTGGGACACGCAGGGGGACAGCCCAGGGAGATGTGGGCAGTGAGTTCCCGTAGCTCGTGAGGGCGGGGGAGCTCCAAGCTGTTGTTTTCCTAGAGGGAAAAGCTTCTTCTTTACCCATGGAGACTGTGGAAGAAACCTTAGTGGGCTGGCCTGAGGTCTCTGGAATGGCAGTGGTACGGTGAAGGCACAGAGTTGTGCTAGGGGTCAGCAAATGCACAGAGGAGTCTGCTGCTGAACCACAGAGACTAGGAGATAGGTGAGGTCTTGTGCAGGATACTGTCTTTGTTATCATGACAGAAGTTTTAAAGTGTTTTCTTCTGTAGAATGTGGGTATGGAAGAGGTGGGTAGGTGGATCCTGCCCTCGCTGTCAGACATTTTCGTTCAGGAGTTTGCCTTGGGTCTAAGTACGTGAGCCACTGAGATGTGGGTGGTTGGAGCTAAGGCAAGCATAGGAAATGGTTTATTTTGCTCCATGTTGTAGGACAGATGAATAGCAGGATCCAGTCAGGAATAGAGGGGTCTGAAGAACACTTGGTTCAGCCTTGAATTTTTTTTTTAATGTGTTGTATAATGAGTGAAGGGAAACAAAAATCTGGAGGAAAACAGTCAGCTTCAATGGGATCTGAAATGATAAGATATTTGTGGATTATGTTTTTTTTTCTTCCTTCTGTAGATCTTGTCCCTGAATTTGCTGAGATCGATAAAACAAACCCAAACTGTGTTGTTATCGGAGATGCAGCAGAAAACTTTACCTACGCAAACCTTAATGAAGCTTTCCGAGTTCTGATTGGGATGGAGAAGCCTGTTTTGATCTCCCTTGGAAGAGGGTGAGTTAAACATTGTTTCTTCCTCAAGTCTCTACAGTTTTTAGTTTCCCCCAGTGCCTTTGTACTTAATGGAGGCCGGATATTGATGTGAGCATTCAGAGTACCAAATTTTAAGCAGTTATTCTCTGTGTCTGGACTGGGAGGCTGATCTGCTCAGGTATCTGTTGATGAAGAGTCCTTAATGGGTAATTCAGTCACCTGACTTAGCTTCCTCCTGTCCTGAGTCACTTACTTGTAGTCTTTCCAGGGGTGTAAGGGAAATCTGGGGTGATTACAATGAAAGGGGTCTCTGGGGGAAGGTGGTATGGATGCTCCCCATGAGCCACAGTTCAGCCTTGTGCTGATGCAGGATTGCAGAGGGCACTGGCAGTCACTGAACTTGTCATGCCGAATCCTCCAGTTGTCTTGGAAAATACTCATCAGTAGGGTCTCTGTGCTGCTACAGCACTGGGTGAGGCATCTCTTGAATTTCAGCTGTCGGTCATCTTTTTTCTGTAGACAGCACAGAGTAAGCAGTTGTGTGGATGTGTTTCATCAACTGCTAGAGGGTGACAGACAGAGCTGCTCTTCTGAAGAGGAATTGTAGTAGCTTTTAGAGAACCTGGAGATGCCCTGGTGTATAAGCACAGCTACTGCCCACCTCCGACCCTTCAGAGTCAGCATTCAAGAGTGAGCTAGACCTCGATGAAACAATCCATGTGTTTGCCGGTGACGGTGGGAGGGTTAAATAGCTGTAGTTTTGTAAGCCACTAGGAAAAGGACTTTTGCTGCTTTAAGAGCAAGTCTGAGAGCCTCTTAAAAACCCCATAGAAGTCATAGAGACTGTGGATTTTGATGTGTGCAGCCCCCAAGTGAATGAGTATTGCAAGAAACCAGAAGGATTATAGGGACTGCTTGACTTCTTGTCTTTGCCCCTGCAAGATCTCAGAGATGAGAACTGTTGGTTTAACTGCTGCCTGTAGCCATGTGTTCCTGTCTGAGCTGAAAATAAATTATTTTTAATAGTGAAAGAAACCCAAAACAAACAAAATCCAACAGGCTATGTTTGGATAAAGGGCTGTTGATATAGATTCATGATGCAGCTTGATTTTACAGCGTCCTGAAGTTACGGATGGTGAGGAGGCCCAAGTGGTCTAAAAATTCCCTGTTTCAGCCAACAGTCAGACAGGTTTCTTCTTCCAGGTTTGAATCCTGCCCACTTTTGTAGTGGTTGAGATGTGATACTGGATGTGGCTAATGGCCTCTGTGACGTAAATGACTCCTTGATATTTGAGTGGTACTTAAAGATGCCGTCTCTGAAAGTTGGCGTTGGCATCTCTGCAGGTTGATTCATGTCATACATAAGAGACAAATTCCATGCTGGTGGCTTGAGAATTGCTATACATGAGGCATAAGAAGCCAGGAGAGTTTTCATTTGCTACTGTAGAAACCCTAACAATTATGAAAGTAGCTGCAATGTACAAACTCCACTCGAACTATGTTAGAGATGGAGGTAGATGTTCCTCTGGTTGTGAGGAAATTGAGGTGGCTGAGAAGACCTAAGGGGAGACCCCAAGCATACACTGAGAAACAGCTGGGCTGTACAGACATTTTTAATTATTCTTGGAACATTAAAGGTGAATTTTGACCTCCTGCTTTCACATGCAGGAAAAATCCAGTCAGGGAATTTGAATGTTTTCCTGAAAACAATTCAGGTAGATGTATTCTGAGATTTCAAATGGGAGGTTATTAATGCCAGCGCTGAATAACAACAAATCCCAACAGCCTTGAAGGAGTTGTTCTTATCTATTGTGCGACGTACAGGCTTAAAGAAGACTGTGCATGTTTAGCTTGAGGAGACTGCAGTGACAGCTTTTTTCAGTGGTTCAATAGGCCGTAATGAGCATGAAAACCCTTCTTAGTTTGCAGCTTTTTGATCCAGCTGCGTAGAACTTACCAGGGGGAAGGAGCAGTTAAATCCATTGTGTTGCCTTACCTGACACTCATGCTCTGATCCTACAACACGGGCAAAAAATCCTTCCTGTTTTTCAGTTAGAAGGATAAGGAGAAAACGCTGAGCCAACGCCAGAATGGCTGATGTATGTAAAATAACCAGGTCTTTTGTTATGCAATGCCGTCTTTCAAAATGAAATACAGAATCAACCTTTGTCTAAGATTTGCAACGCAATCAATGCAAAAGTACCTTTGCACCCTGCGCCTCTAAAAGTATTTATTTATTTGGTCATTCTTTGGTGTAGACAACTCTAAAACAGACTCACTGTTATTTTTTCAAGATGTCATTTTTCATTTTAAAATACAGATTTTTGGATATTCTGAGCTCAGTTTTCACAATGAGCATATTTTTTTTTAACAATTGATCATTTAGGTAATAGGACCATGAGTTCTAAATGAGTTACCCTAGTGGGTAAATTCTCTGACTCAAAGAAGGGAGATTATAAATTGGATGAATTGTTCACCTAACTAGTGAATCCTCACTGATGCAAAGGGCCACATACAAAAGCCAGCCACAAGCCAGCTTCGTTTTTAACCTGCAGAATCAGTGTAATTGATTGGACCTTAACAAGGTGCCTACCTTGGGCAAGTAGCTTGGTTTTGGTTGAAGTTTCAGTTCATTCCATAGAAAACGAAAGTGTCAGAGTCACTGAAGCAGAATGCCCTCCTCCTGAAAATGGAGTGATTTACATTTAGCATCTGTTTTGGGCTGAGAGTGGGAATTGGCTTTGTAATTTCTTCTGTCATGCCACTGTCAGAAAATTAAGCTGTTTACGCTAGACTATAGAAGGTTAATGGCTGTTCTAGCAAAGGTCAAGTGGTCATTTTAAAGGGAGGCTGTGCTGAATAATCGAAAATGGCAGAAGGATAAGGCATAAAATCTTAACTGACTGCTCATCCTACCTTTTTTCTCTGCCATATAGAAGCCTGTCTTTGCTCTGATCAGGAGAGCTTTGAAGACCTGTGTTAATGTGAATTGCTATGCCAGAAAAACATTGTAAAGATACTAGTGAATTTTTTCAGCTTCATGGCAATAGGAAGACTTTTCAAAGGAACAAAATTGAGCTTGGAGGGCTTTCTTAGTCCCAATAAACAGTGCCCTGGCTTTCCTTACATGGGAAGCAATCATGGCCAACTGTTTGGGGTCCCCTTCCAGATATACCAAAGAAGGTGTTGCAGCTGCTGGTTGGTGCCAGCCCTCATCTTGTATCTGCCAAGGGGTCCCCGTTGCTGATTAAAGGAAGAGCAACGTAACTGCTGTCCTTTGCGAGCAGCTAACACTGTGTGCAGTAAAATACAGGCCAAGTTCATCCTTGATATAAGCTCGCTGAAATCCCTTTGAACCAGTGGAGGTGTGTCCCAGATGCCAGATGGGCATCTGGTCTGAGATTTTTTCCCCAAGCATTGCACGGTACTGAGCCTGTCCTTTACTTAATTCCTGGTGTTAAATTAAGGCTCCAGAGTTTCTGATGACTTGACTTTTTGTTGCAGCCATATGGACATCTATATAGGCACAGAAATAATAAAATGTGGTTTCTTTGTATTTAACTGCCAACGTTTTCATTTCATTGGAACTTTATCACTTTCATTTCCAGACGCTACTATAAAGAAACCGATGGTCTGAAACTTGATGTTGGAGCATATATGAAGGCATTAGAGGTATTTTATAGCTTGCATTATGCTTATTTGCTCTGTGCACCTTGTTCAAAGAGTAACTGGTATAAATATGGGTCATCCTCTGTAATTACTCACCTTGGTGGAGGAAGTTTCCACAGATTGAAACACATTTGCTGCATTCTAAAGATGAGTGGATTAATTTGGTTTCTGGCTTCGTTCATTTAAAAAAATTCATTTAGAATGTGAACTTTTACCATTGTGGTACCTTTATTGGAAGTGAGGCCCGTGAAAGAAGGAGCCAGAAAAGGAAAACATGGAATATTGCCTACAAGATACCCAAGAAAAACTGAAGGTCCCTTTTACATTTGGTGTAGCATTGTTAACGCAGCCCTTGACCTTAACAGTTTACAGCATAAGGCTTTTATTCAGCAAGATGCTTAAGTGTAGTCCTGTTTTTAAGCCTGATTCAGTCTGTGCAGATCTGGAACTCAACAGATAAGCCAACCTAAGGGTGCAAGGAGGAGGGAATCATTACGGTCCCTTTTATAGGCTCGCGGAGAGATAAAAAAATAAATACAGAGTGAATGCAGGGAATAAAGCAAATTAGGGGAGTCTACAAGCACAGAAGATAGTGGATATCATGTATGCTTGCAGCACATTCATTTCTATCCATATGAGTTTTGGGGAGAGCTTTTGCTTCCCAAAATAAGTTCAGGCTTCTGGTTATCTAGGAACAAGTTAGAAAGACCTTATTTATTCAAATTTTTTAGCATACTACTGATATTTTACTTGCAGGAGAATAAAGCTTTTCAGCTCAGGCTGGTCACTTGAACCATTAAAAATATGCCAGACGGTTAAAGAAACCCTCAGCATCTCTTAAGGCCCTCCAGTACTTTTCATCATTTCATATGAAGGATATTTGCTATTTCTTCGACAGCAATGCTCTTACAAAAATGAGCAATATTGGAACTGAGTCTGAAGACTGCTCTCATGATGGGGAATGTAACAGGTTTGTAACTTGAGATGTTTCAGGAGGACTTTCTCTCCTGCTAGAGAACACTTCTGTTACCCAAATTCTCCAATACTTACCTTCACCCGCTAATCCATCGTGTTACTTAAGGACAAAAATCAACAGTCACATACTTTTTATACAACTGACTGGAGTTACTTTTCTGATCAGCATTTTTTCTGTGTCTCTCTCTCCTTTTTTTCCAGTATGCCTGTGATGTTCAAGCTGAGGTAGTGGGAAAACCAGCAAAAATGTTTTTTGAGTCAGCCTTAGCAGAAATGGGAGTTCCACCACAGCAGGTAAGGTTTCTGATGCTGTGACCACGGGCTGTGGTGCCATGTAGTTTTGCCCACTGATGCATTTATTCTGATTTGCTGTCTTTCATGGAAGGTTATAGAAGAGGTTGAAGGGAATGTGGCCAAGAGGACATGGTAAACTTTGAGTAGATGTACAAATAGTTTTTTCCAAACCCAGTGTGTTATACATGGTGCAGAGTAGTATTTATATTTGGGAATTTTCTATGAATCGCTGAAAAAAAAAAAAAAGGAAAAGGAAAAGAAAAAATGTTGAAAAAAATGCTTCCGAGGGAAAAACCCCCATGTTTGCCCATTCTATCAAGTAGTGTGAAGTTGACAAAACAGAACTGACAGCCAAGAGGGTAGATGCTAGCAGGTAGGGGACCTGTTGAATTTCTTCTGCCCTGTGCATACTTCCTACCCTCCTGAAAGGCATGACATTATTTTCTCTGCTTTTTTGAGGGTTCTTTTTGACTGCCTGCTATTTCCCTTTTCATCCCCCTTGTCTGTCTCTCTTTGCTCTGACTTGTGCCCTCAATATCTCTACCCAATATAGAATTTTCCATCTCTCCGTTCTCTACTGTGGTTTCTCCTTCTACTTGTACCCTTGTGTTGTGTTTTCTTACTCACCTTCCTCCCAAACGATATAGTTCAAAAGAATTTGCGCTTCTGCTGTGGAATTCCTTTATTTGGAGGCTAAAGAAAACAATACAAAGGAATAAAAGTTAGGTTTCCCAGGGAATTATGGAAGATGTACCTCACAAGATGAGAGGTGCCCCAATGCCTGGCAGTCCACTTGGAGTGGAGGCTGCCGCATGGTGGAATTGCAGCCAAAATGTTATTTATTTCTTTTGGTGTCACACTGACTTACTTTTTTTTTTAGTAAAAGGGAAAGGCAGAACTGAAATATTTTCTAATTTAGGTGAATGGGAAGCACTGACTGACCCTAAAACTCTTTGCAGGTTATTGAATTTGTCATGCTTTCCAGAAACACACCGAATGTGTGATGCTCCCTGCTTACTTAATACAGCCCATTTTCTCCCCTCTCTGTAGTTGTACCCAGATCATCTTTACTGATTTGTTGTTATGCCACACAGAACATAAGGATGAGTATGAGATGACTAACAGACAGCAGTGAATTACAGCGTAATAATTCCATCAGGGAGGTTTGGTGGCATTATAAACAACAGGAGTGAAGTTTGGGTGGCTTGTAGGTCCCTAGAGCCTGGAGATTAAATTATGGCCCTGTAATTCAGTATATGCTTGGGTTTTACTTTATTATAGAGTGGGGAGATGGAAAAGACCTAGTAGGCCATCTAATCCATCTCCTTCCCCGTGCAGGAGCGTTCCCTGCTCCATGTTTATTAATGTTTTGTCCAGAGAAGTTTTCAGTGAGCCAAACAACTGGGCTCCTGTAAATACCCTGGGGACAGCGTTCACAGCCAAGTAGGTCTCGTGGGCAGACAGCTTTTCCTGACATTCATCGGGATACTTCCCTTTTAAACTGCATCTCCTTATTTTTAGTTTTTCTCCAGGTAACAACCAAAGTAACTGCTTGTCCTCCTGGATATATTCTCCCTCCAGTTACCTCTAGACTTGTTATCATTACAGTAGTTGTCTCTTATTAAAACTGTGTGTTTGGCTCTCAGCAGCTTCCCTTGTGATTCGGTCCCTCTGCACCCTATCCCACTGCGGTGCTCCTTTCTGTACTCCCTTTGGTTTGTCAATACCTTCCCGGTAACAAGATAGCTCATCCTGAACATAATATCCCGGGTACAGCCATGGCAATTATTCAGTCTGTTCATCCAACCAACAAACCAAAAAAATCTATTTCAGGTAGAGTGGCATTTGAAGGAAAAGTAGCTGGAAAAAAAGAACAAAGGAGGAAAAAAAGCCTGCAGAGCTCAGCCCTTGGATACTGTTATATATATGCTGTTACATATATGTGTGTGTGTGTATATATATACTGTTATATATGTTATACTGTTACACTTGGATACTGTTTGTGTAAATCGGATGCCTAAAAGTTTGTGTTTCCTTTCTGCTTAGATCAGAAACGATCGATGTGCGGGAATAGGAGGAAAGGTGTTATTTTTGAGTTTTCTATCCTAGTGACCCTGCGTAGTGGCACCGCTGGCCCTTTGCCATGGGTGGGACGGTGCGGTTGTCCTCAGATGCTGTTTTGCCCAGCTCGTGCTATGCCGGGACCGTGTCAGCCCCTGGCACTGGGGGAGGGTGTCATTGCAGGGGTACGACAGGACACTGTCGCAAAAACTTTGCCCCAGGAAGCAAATTCGATTTAATGCATCACCAACCTGACAAAAATGGTCCCATAGAGTGAGCCTTAGTGAGTGGTTTCCATCAACTTCAGGAGGATTTGTTCTGGGTACAAAAAAGCAGTAACAGTCCCCAGCAGAGATCACTTATTCATTCTCTGCTGTTTGCCATAGTGTTGTAGTACTACCAGTGACTAACTTTATATTTTGGCAGAGATTTTTTTTTTCTTCCGTATGGTTTCTAGTGTTAAATACCATCAATTTGTTGTAGTGATATGTCTAGTCTGTAGGTGTAATTTTTTGTATTCAGAGATATTTGAGATGAAAGGTGCCTAATGAAGGAGGAGCACGGTAAGCACCACTGCTTAATGGCACCAGTCACGCCGTGCTTTGACAGGGCTGGGAGCCCCCTGGGCTGGGGGAAGGGGGCCCTGCCCCGGGCAGGGGGGTGGCACTGGATGGGCTTCAAGGTCCCTTCCAACCCCAAATGTTCTGTCAGTCTGTGATGACTATAGAAAAATTAGTCCATGCTGCTGGAGTTAAAACCTGAATCATGATACACACGTGCAGAGAAGAACATATTGCAGAAGAGCGAACTGCCTTAATTCTGACATATTTTTATAACTTGACCTTGCAGCTGATAGTGGCCTGGCAACTTTAATGTTCTTTTGAGAGGGATTTGTAGGTTGTTTTAGTTTTTTATATATCACAACAAAAACTCAGTATATGCAGTTCAGTGAGTTCCTTAGTAATGCACTGTGTTACGTTTTAATATGTCTCCTGAATGAGCTACATTTCTCTGCATTTGTAATGACATGACAAGGACTGATTTTACTTGCCTTTACTTTTATAAAATGTTTGCCAATAATTTATTCCACCTGTGGAATGCATTTAATCCATACCATCATTAAACCATTTTAGATGAGCTGTGCTTTTGAACACATATTACAATTTTCTTTCACCTGACTTTTAATGAAAAATACCTTTTTAATAAAGCTGTCTCACCACAGCAATTCTAGATAGTGGCAAATCTTAAATTTCTCAAGCTGCTTTAATCAATAAAGTTATCACCAGTCGTTTCCCTTGATAACTGCTTCTTACGGAGACCCTGACTTTGCCTTCTGCTGCTGAGATGTTTTCAACCTGCACTTAGAATAGGAGGAACTCCCCAAAGTCCAATTTTCATTTTAACCTTTCCTCAATGGCCTAGAAATAACAGATTGCCAGTATTACTTTAATAGATTGGAAATTTAAACCTCTTAGAGGTAACCAGACCTATCTTATGATTCAGTAATATGACAAAGAATAACACATCTTAAAGGTTACTGAAATGCCTAATTCATATGTTTTAAGGCAGCTGTAACAGTGGATGATTTTTACAGCTTTACAATAAAACCTAAATAATGTTAAGGTTCCGGTAGTTTTATATAATCATAAAAAGTTCTCTCTGTAGCAAATTGCCCTGCTTTAATGGGAGTTATGGCAGGTCATACTGGAGTGCATAAACTACTGGTAGTTAACCAATTCCCATTTCTGCCACCTGCAAGTCTCAGGTGGGAGTTAGTGGCGCGTGAGAGCAGAGGGAGGTCACCCCGAGTGTGGCACGGCGGACCCGCCACCATCCTGGCATGCCCTCCTCGCTCACCGGGCACGATGGGGGAAGGTTTTCCGTCTCCAAAAGAAGAATGGAGCCGCCCGGTGAAGTTTCAAGCTTCGAGTCCTGCTGGAAGCTTATTGAAACCTGGCTGGCCCTGCAGCCTTTGGAAATCTGCCCCGGAGGTTTAATGTATTTCTTTGTTTCACCTGCCTTGTTGTACACCTTCTCTCAGATCAGAAGCCACATGCAATGCCCTTTGTGTGTTTGATGCTTGCACAGCTAGTAGTTCCAAGATGGAAACTTATTTAACAGTAATATGGAATCCTGAAGCCTAAGAGATTACTGGTTGGGCCAAGGAGAATAGGGAGAAAAGTAAATGCATCATATTTCTTGTGTAAAGGGGTTTAATCCATTAATCAAGATATTGTGTATAAGCTTTATATCCCTATGTCCCTGGCATGTTTAGCTTGATTAAGGTTATTAAGCCTATAGCAAAAATCTGTTTAGGCATAAATATGTTTGACTCTGGAACCATTCACTGTGTTAAATATTCTGTTGAAGTTAGTACACTTCCTTCTGTACATCTCTTCATTTGCATCCTCTGCTTCAACCTCTGAAGTATCATACCTGAGCTTGTCCTAGTAAACACTGCATTGCAACACGAGCATGACTGGGTAGTACAGAAGTACCGTCTTTCTGCCTCATTAATTTTCTTACTCCATAATTCCTTTTCTGATCAAACATTTTTCTGTGATCTTAGTGAATTCTAAGACTCTGTTTGCAGACAAAAGACACGGGAGGTTCCCATTCACCACCCTACCAACATCTCTGAAGGCTTATTAGTGTTGGCTACTTATGTGGGTGAGAGGAGTCAGTCCCCACCTCCATCTAGCTCTGGGTCTGTGGCCCAGACACCACCAGTAAGATTGCTGACAGTGATGGTGATCTCTGTGCCACAGACGTTTGTCCGGTGAGGAATGTATTGTGCCTTCCCACCCCCAAATTCTTAGAGGTCATGTTTGTCTCCTCCATTATCACTGCTGATCTGGATTGAGTTTGATGGGGTCTGTTCAACAGCAGTGGCTTCACTCAGCTTTGGCACACGTGTGCTTTATTTACTGCGTGTCTACAACCACACACACCATCTCTCACCAGCTATGTGGCTTAGGAGAAAATAAATTACATCCATCTTAATTCTCTGACGATTTGCCTTAAAATGAGAGAGACTGTCTCTGCATTTTTGCCCTTCTTTTTAGTAAATTTTTAGCCGATCCAAAAGAAGTGACTTCTACAGAATAATTGAACAGATTAATGGTGTGATCCCTGTGTAAAATGTGAACATAAACGGGGATCTTTTAATTCTTGCTTTCAGTGGGTATGTGACCTTTCAGTTTTATATCTTTCTCTCTCTTCTTACCATATTGCAGTCAGAGAGGAAGTTAAACCCAGGTTTGACAGGTAGAGTTTTTTTATTTCCCTTGACAGTGCACCTTTTGACCTCTATCTTCTTGCCAATGATTTTTTAAATCCTAAATGATTTGGGAATAATTGCTCCTCCTTTAGTGATTATTGCCCTTCACCGATAGTAAATCTGTGAAATCCCTGGGGGCTGGAGTACGTTTTTGTATGCGTATGCCACAAGCTGGCCTGGACAGGCATCGCTGCTCATCTGCAGCTGCACTTGCAGAGCTGCCAGGCATCTTGCAGGAAAACTTGCCTGGACGGGGTAAAATACAGCCCCCGCGAGCAAGAGGGTGCTTGGTGGGCTGCCCCGCTCTGCCCTTTCCCGTTTTCAGAGGAAATTAATTTGCAGAGTTTTGAGTACCCAGGACTGAAACTGTCTTTCCTTCAGAAATCTCATTCTGAATGCCTGGGTTCAGGCTGAGCGTGCGGGTGGTGGAGGGCAGGTCTGCTCCTGGGGTCCCCCCTGCGGGAACGTTCCCTGTTCCCCTCGGGGAGGTGTTGGAAGGAATTTTATAAGAAGAGGGGATTATAAACTCTTAAAGCCAGTGGTGAAAAATGATTAAATATCTTAAAGCAGCTTGAGGGTAAATGGGTACTGATGGTTGCCTGGGAGTGATGTTGCCAGGTTCTTTGCAGCTCTGCATGTAACAGTGGGATTATTCTGTTTTCCTCATCTGTGTATACATGCTTTATTTACTAATTGCTTAAAATGAACCCATTATTTTCTCCCCATTTTGTGCTGGATTGCTTGTTTGGAGGAGTAGTAAGGAAAGGTGAACTATCTACAGGGGAAGGCATCTTATTAGGAACACACGCATTTCCATGAGCAGAGTGGATAAGGAAAATGGTCCAATAAAGGATGGAAAAGTCTGAGCCCTCCGTTGTCTGGCGGGTTTAAAGCAGTTTGTGAGCAGAGAGCTGGAAAGGCAGAGGTACCTGTCCCAAAGCCTCTGCTGCTCCTTCCCTATGGGCATTCCATCTCCAGCTCTGGCCCCTTTGTCACAGGTCCTTATGTCTCTCTGCTCCTTAAAGGATCTCTCAAAGCCTAGCCACAGCTCTCAAAGTGACTCTTTTAGGCAGAATGAAGCAAGGGTGGGCTTATATAAACTGTTTCAGAATAAGCTACTTCAGCATGATACCAGACAGATGAGCCTTGGCTCAAGAGGGCATCCTATTACATCCCCTAACCTGAGGTATGGTGATCATCCCTCATGTGAACAGTGTTAAAAAACAACATGGAAGATAAACTGGGCTAGTAACTGCTATAGATAATCTTGCACACTGCACCTGATGCTTTACTCAAAAGAGGATTTAGTTTTTATCAGCTGAAGCTGTTCCAGATACATCTGTTCGTAGCTCAGTTTGGTTTATGAATGGTCTCAGAAAAGCTGTTCAGCTATGTCTTTAGGTATATCCTGAGATTTCCTTGGCGTGCTATGTAGTAAGTGGGAGAAGATTCTGTTGTAATTAGATGATTAATAAAAATAGCTCTGGAGCTTTAGTATTTTTAGACTTCTTCAGTATTTATGATTTAGTCCTGCCCAGCAGACTGCTTACAGAGTGGAAACTGAAGTGTGGGTGACACAGAAGACAAACTGGCTCTCGTATTGTTGCGTGCTACGTAAAAAAGGGGTGCTTCCACGTGAAGGCAAGGGAAGAAGAGGATTTTCTATTAGGCAGAACTGTAACTGGAATGGCGCCTGCAACACAGACTTTCTGTATGATTTTTCCCTTTAAAGCTGCAGCCAGCTGTAAGAAAAGACTCGGCATTCCCGTCGATTGCCACTTCTGGAGAAGCCGATGCCTGCTCTGCCGTGCGCGCCTCGTTCCCATGACCTCTCTGACAAGGGCCTATTTATCAGTTCTCCACAGATGGAAAAATGTGGGGTTGGCTTTCTGTGCGTGCCCAGCAGAGTCCCCCTTGGTGCTGCTCTCAGGAACCCAGCCACCATCTAAGGCAATCCTGGTCCCCTTGCAAACATGCCTTTTAACCTCCCAAGCCCCATACGTGGGGCAACGACCCGCCACGTCAGACCTTAGAAAAAGCTCAAACCACACAAAGGATGAAGGCGATTTCTTTAGTAAGAAAAGAAACACTCTGCAGAGTGACTCCGTGTGTCTGATGTGCAGGTATGAAGATAATCAAAAGCACTGGGGAGGAACGGGAGTTCAGGCAGGAATTTCTAGAGCTGCAGGGTGCCATCGTTGTGAAAGCCTGGCAGTTACATTTATGAAGTCAACAAGATGAAGTGGCTAAAGATGCAACTAATTCATGGATTTTAGATAAAATTCAACTTTGATACATCAGGTGCAAAAACAGCCTTTAAAATCAGATAGATAAACTAGATTACATATTTTCAAAGCTGGTGCGTTTCCCCAGTTTTAGGCGGTGCCTCTGTCCAGAGTAATCCACAATGCTTTTGGAAGGTTGAAAGCTGATTTTTTGCTTATTCATTGAAGATTACTGTCTTGTGTATATGCTGGGTTTTGTTGAAACTCTAAAATGAACCCCCCCCAACCATTTTTAAATTTTAAGAATAAAGTAAATGTAGTAATTTTTAATGCAGGATGACAATAAGCACTTGAATTTTTGAAGACGCAGTTGTTAATGAGAAAGACGCCTTGGTTGATACACTTCAAATTAACAAAGATCTTTAACAAAGATAGGAACTCTGAAGTGAGCATGTGTGCTACATGTTTTCATCAGACACTCAGACAAATCTTAGCACAGCCAGAACGGCTGTTCTCAGTTACATTTTTTTTGCTAATTTACCCAATTGAATTTGTTAGTATTCGCATAGACTTAAGCTGGCTGTAACACAAGCCATGCTAGGCCTGTAGATATTATATCACATAGTGCAAAAATAAATAAATTAGATTCTACAATGGTTTTCGAAATTTCTGTATCAACCTGAGCATGGGTTGGGACCAAGCTCTGCGAAGCTACACGTCTCAGTGGTCACAGGCTTAAGCTTTTGATTGGCTTTTAGAATACCAACTTTAAGGAATTTTTTAAAAAGTTAAGCCTAATTTAAACTGCTTGGAGCATAACTCAAATGCATCATTAGGAACAGAATAGGACTAACTTCATAAAATTCTACATTTTCTTTGAACTGTGCTGAATCACTTTGATTTTTGTGATTGACTACGAATTGTACAGATGTGTACTGCACTACTACATTGCTCGAGGAGCTATAGCATGAATTATATTCAAGGTAGGATGACACTTAATCAATACGGTGACAATATTATCTTGTTTAATTTGTCTGATGGCAGTATTAAACATCAAATCAAGCTGTTTGTTATGTCAAAGGAGTGTGACGTATGGCAGAAATAAAAATTCACTTGACGCCCGTTTTTCTGTATTTCATTGCTGTGACAGGCCATCATGATTGGAGATGATATTGTGAATGATGTAGGAGGTGCCCAGCGGTGCGGTATGAGAGCTCTGCAAGTGCGGACAGGGAAGTACAGGTCAGTGCACACCCAGCCCCGAGCTCCATGGGGGAAAACGTGGAGAGAGGGGAAATAACTGCAGGTAATGATTTTTGTATTTACCTTTCAGCCGAGCGACACCATGCTCTCATTTCCTTACAATACATTAATTTCTGAAAGAAAAGGAGTTACAGTCTGGAACCCGGTGCACATTCAAAGCGAACGTGCAAGACCAGATTTTTTCTGTGCCTTTTCCAGATCTTTTCCCGTTGTTGGCACAAGTTTGCTATCAATGTACACTCGTGTTTGTTGGCTGAACAAACACCTCCTTGTGCAGCAGTTAGGCTTGGGTGGATGATGACAGTTTCATTTGCAAAATGCAATTTGGGAAAACACTGTGTGTATGCAAGTGACAGGAAGGGGAAGACATATTGTCTTTGATCTTTTAAGAAATATTTTCTGTCAAATTACTGCTATAATTTTTTAATCACAGTGCATAGAACTGGTGTGTTTCTTGTTTTTTGTTTTTTTTTTTTTTTTTTTTTGCTGCTGTGTGAAAGTGTTGTACACTTGATATAAGATGTGTCTGAAACTTCTAGCAGGGTTAAGATTATAAAATTAGACTGTCGACTCAGTGATCTCTGTGGGTCATATCTCACAGCTTTATGAAGGACTCCATATGTCTGCTATTTCCTCCAGACATGTATTCAGCACTGAGATGTCTGGAATGTGAGAGCTGTTTCTCCACTTCTCGTCTTACCAGAGTGCAGGCTTCTGCAGGCTCACTCATCTCTTTCAAATGACCCCTCAAGCCCTTCTCCATGTCTCCACGATCCTGTGCTTTCCCTGCCCCAAGAGCTACCTCCCTGCAGCTCAGGAGACCTGAGTGCAGTTGCAAACAGGGCACGGTCCAGGGTTGCCTGGTGGAAAATGAATCCATCATCTGATGCTCAGGCCAGGTTAGGGTCGAGGTCAGCTCAAGGTGACTCCAAATGCAGTGCAGACATCAGTCCCTACGTTTAACGTTTGGATTCCATAACACTCAGAATCTCCTCTTAACCATAACCATGCCTCTTCGTTGTAGGCATGGTTCAGCAGCACCATCTGTCATTTGACATGGTTCATATTTTTACAGTTTTTCTTGATTTTCAAATACTAAGACTGTCCAAGAAGGATAGCCTTTTTGGGTGCGATGCAGCACGTGAGAGTGGTGCTTGCCATAGGCTACCTGGAAAGTTATTTTATTAGTTTTCAAGTCAATCTGTTTCTCAATTTGCCCTTTAGTTTGTGTAAGGCGATAAAGTAATACCCAGTGCCTTAATTCTAATAGACCAGGAAGTGATGATTTCTGAGACAGAAATAAAACAGATGAAAGTGTATTCTATTTTGTGTATTTTTGTATCTTTAAGTTGCTACATTTCAAAATCAGTTACCTATCTGAATAAAGCTCAGAAAATCCTAAGGATTAAAAAAGTAAGTATATGGTTTGTTCTATTGGGATTACTTGTCTGTAATCCATGTAATCCCATTAATTTCCTAAAGGATAAAATAAGGATTCAGTGGTTAATTTTACTCTGATATTTATGGGATCACTTTGTGAATCCACTTCTTAGTGTCACACAGGTATGGGTGTCAGTGAAGAAGGTATCTCTGCACACAGAGGTAAATTAGACCTTTGCTACTGAACAAATACCTCCTGTGACATACTTTGCCCATCATAAAATATGCCACAGGTGATGCTGCATTCAGACTGTTCAGGCAACGGGCATAAACTGTATATACACACACACACACATATAAATATGTGTAATCATATGCTGGAAAAACATTTTCTTGTATCAAGTTTGATTCATGACTTCACAGCTGAAAGGGAGTCATCCGCTGTTCTAGATGGGGAAAAAAGATTGTTTTCCACTGTTAATGTTTCCTGTTTCGATGTGTGGTTGCTGTTATCTGAAGTCGTGTACTATTCTGTGACAGTGAAATACAGATGAGTGTCTCTCTGAACTGAGCATGCGGTGCCATTCCTGTTGTTAGCAATTGTGAGTAAAATGAAATAGCTTGTTTGCCAAGAGGGATCAGAGATATATGTATTTTTAAGAATGACTGATTTCGCATACCTGGAAAATCAAAACACACAGTATTGAAGGAGAGACAGAAGAAAACAAGTGAATCAAAGCTGATGGCAAGATAAATTAAAAATAGCAGAAAATGTAATTATTTTATGGCGGGTTTAGTGTGAAGCCTGATATTCAAGATTATGCATAGGTCCTCTCTTTCACTTGTATGGTAGTCCTTGCTGACACAGAGCTGTGTGCTACACCCAAGTACCTCTGGATGGCACCGTTAGTACATTCACTTCAGTATTAGCCACAGCTTTGGGACCTCCCCACAATCTAAGGCTGTTTCTGCAAAATTGTAAATCACAAAGGCGTCAGGGTTTAACTGTAGCTGCTGGGTGTCAGTGTGGTGACATTTCCACAGATTTCAGTTACGAGAGTCTTGCAGCTTGGGACATGGGTGATCACCCCAGTTGAGTTGTCTCCGTGTTTCTACAGCCATGAGTAGTTTTTTCCATTTCCACCACCACAGTGGTGCCTCACTTCAGCAAAACGGATGCAGAGCTGGTTCGAGAATAAAATAAAAAATAACAGAGGAACTATCCTGAGGAATTGTTGCAGATGCGTTTCACTGCATACTGCTGGATACATGGAAATTACATTATTTGCACAAGTTATCCCAGTGAGGGAATTTTGCATGTTGTTCTGTAGGTTCAAGGGATCCTGTTGTACCCCTCCATCCTCACCTCAATGCTGTCCCTGACTGGCAGACACTGTCACCTCCTGCGCACAAGTGTTCATCGGGGCAGCTCTCCTTATTTTAGGGGTTGATGCAGTTTACATGAACATTTTTGAGATCTGCTGCCCACCAAGGGTTACGCACCGTAGCACAAAAAAACGACACAAGCCAAGTTTTACTGTACTGTTTATTGTATTTCAAAGGGGCTTCAACCATCGCACGCAGATCACAGGCTGCAGAGCCACTCGGTGCATCTTACTTGCTTTAATAAGCCAAAAGAAAAAGTCCCCTTTGGCTCTGAAAGCCTTTTTTGGAAAGAATCGGTTGAGCTGCTGCTGCAGAGGTTTCTGCACGTTTTCTCCGGGGTGGTGTTTGGGCTGTGTTGCTCAGTGACGGTGGTGACGGGTCCCAGCTCCCTGCTGAACTGAGGAGCTGGTTTTGTGAATGCAAGGTGGGGGTGTTTGGGTTGGCAGGCGAGTCGAGGTCCAGAGAAGCAGAAGGGTATGCACGGAGAGCTGGCATAGCCCCGGGGCTGCCTCCCTCCTTGGGCTATCACCCTCCTGGCCTTTGCAGGGTCTTCTTCAGTGTTGGCTGCTCCTAGGGTGAGATTCAAAGTGTGCATTAAGCTGCTGGAAAAACATTCAGTTTTACATCACCTTGCATGGAGGTCCTGAAAGTTAGCTCCTTTGTCTTGCTTCTTTGGATCTTTAATACAATTTGTGCAGCTGATGTCCTTTAGTATGGCAAACTTTGCATGTTCCTCCCTCCTGCATCTATACTTACCTTCTTCTCCAAAGCACTTAATCCTCCAGCAGGACTTAATCGCAAGTGTTGAGCTCTTTCTCAGTAGCAAAACCAGCTGTAGCATAGATTAGTCCATGAAATGCAATAAATCCTAGCTGCAACATGGAATAAAATTTCTGCTGGCACAAGTCAGGGCAACAGTGAGAAGGTATAGGAATAAGATGGTGTTTGAGTTGACCTCAGCCAGCATGGTTCTTTGACATGGGATGAGTAGTTGGGTTGGCCAAGTATAGGCTTTTTTAGGTGTAAAATCCAAATGAAAAGCATCACTCTGGTCTGCAGGTTTGTCCACTCTCAGTTTGCGCCATGTACAGGACAGATCAGGTCCTTGCTGCAGACTCTTGTGTGCCAAGAGAAGCAGCTGGTGCTAGGTTTTTCAGCATTGGGAAATCTGACGCTCATTACAACGTTTCTGTGCACACCTGTGTGGAGGCCCTTCGTAGCCAACATCTTTCCCATCTAGGGAAGAACATGTCCTTGTCTTCCTGCACAGGGTATGTGCTAATTCCACTTCCAGCTAATTGGCCCTGACATCAAACCAATAATTTCCACAATAACTATCGATTCTGCAATGCTGCGTAATATCCTCGTTCCTCTTTGTAGTGTGCAAGTTAGAGCAGAGAAAAAGTACTTTGAGGCTTTTCCAACTGTCCCCCTGTAAAATTGGAAACAGCTTTCAGGTGCGTCAGTGCATCAAATTGCAGGTGGTTCTTGGCAGGGTAGAAGAATTACTTACCCCTTTCTCCTTGTTGTTATTTACAGGTCTTGATTTGTAAGTAAAGAATTTTCCATTGCTGGTATGAGGCAGTAGCAAGGAATATTCATGGCAGTGGTACCCACTGCCCCTGCTTGCCTGTGGGCTCCAAAACAGTTTCAGAGTCTGGCAATATGGGCTCGTCCCCTCTCAGTGCCCACGTGAGGTTTTCTTTGTTTGATTAGGGATTTATCTCACAGCCGTGGCTGATCCTGCAACATCCCTGAGCTGCCTCGTTACGGACATCAAGGATATCCCAGGGATGGAGGATGAAAGGATCGAGGCCCGTGAGAGCTGTCACCTCCCTCCAGCTCTGCCACTGTTCTCTGGGAAAACTGGGTCAAGTTACTTCATGTTACCGTTCTTCAGTTTCCCTACTTTATAATTACCCTCTAAGAAAAATTATCCCGACTTTCTTAGTAAAATGGCTTGTGATCTGTTCCTCTTAACTGATTGAAGAAAACATACAGAATTTGTACAGATTTATAGGAAATTGGCTCACCAGAAGAAAAATCCAGATGTGATCAAGACCAAAAGGAAAAGTCTGTCATTGCCAACTGATTAAGGATTGACAAAAACAAGGTGGGTTATAATAACATCCTAAATGAAGTTATCAAATTATTCTTAAAAAAAAAAAAAAAGATTTCCACCCATAGATAAATTCACAGCTGTTGCTGTATTAATAAATGAAAGCTCATTGCACCTTTTGCAAGGAAATAGTCACATCTTACTGCGCTGCAGAGAAGCAGCATCCCTCCACCCTTGCTTTCTTGCTCGCTGTGTTACTAACCACAGCCAAGATGAACAATTTTATTAGTTTGTTCACATCTCCTGGGTCTCGGTGGAGCATACCAAAAGTGCGTAATGCGAACGAACAGGCAGAGGCACTCCCTTTGTGCTGAAACAGAACCAGAGGCATTTTGATGGCCTCACAGTCCTGATAAGCCTGTTTCAAGTATTAAATGGAAAGACTTCCAACCCATATTTACACAGTAAAAAGTTGTATTATAATTCATGTTAGTTAACGTCTTAAGCAATGTTTATTAAAACCTGGTGTCAGCAAGTCTGTTTTCATTTTAACATGATAGCTGATTGCAGTCAATCCCAAGGCATAGTCTTACTCACCATTTACTGCACATTCAAGTCACTGCTCTGTCCACATGAGGATCTTCACACGTGTTTATCAATTCCTTGACCATGATTTGTTTACTGTAATCTTTTCATCAGCTTTGTAGAAGTAGTTCAGAGTAAGTACTGCAGTGCCTTAGCATACGCATACTTGTCTGACAGCAGCCTTAAATTTTCCCAGTACGTTCAAGCATCCAGACACAGAAATTACATTTTTAGTATCTGGTGCTTTAGGAGTAAGTGGCCTATGAGAAAGTCTAAGTTCTTGATGCTGTAGTATGGTGTTGTACTCCAACCATCTACTTTTCAGTGCAGGATATAGCCATTTGCAATGCAAAATAACAAATTGCATTGGAAATATGTTATCGTTGAACTACAGGTGGTGAACCTGGGAAGCAGAAGATTTTACCCTCTGACTGTAAAGAATCATATTTTGTGTGTCTTGAATATTTCTGTTTCCTTAACATAACCAAGTGTTTACGTTCAGTAAAGCTACTATTTGATATTAGAAATACCAGTTGGACTGGATGATTGTTGTAGGTCCCTTTCAACTGAACTATTCTATTCTATTCTATTCTATTCTATTCTATTCTATTCTATTCTATTCTATTCTATTCTATTCTATTCTATTCTATTCTATTCCGTTACGTTCTGTTCTGTTCTGTTCTATCCTGTTCTAAATGCAGATTATACCTGAGCTAAAACACACCTGAAGGGAGAAAGGAGGGGAATAGAGAGTTCTGCAACATTGTAACTAATGTGTAAATTTAATTATCTTCAGTCTAAAAGAGAAATGGGAGTTTTTGGTTTTTTTTTTATTACCATGTTAATTTACTCATTGGTACTGTAATAAAACTGAAGGACGCAGAGGTGCTCAGGATGTAGCCATACTAAGCGCTGTATGTATGCTTATGTCCTGCTCTGAAAAAATGAGTCTGAATATCAGAAAGGAGATCAGTCTGTGATGAGAGTAGGGGCAAGTATAAATAAGGGAGAAATGTATCAGGTCAGTGAGGAAGAGCAGTCTTAATCAGCAGTCTCAACAGTTCCTCTCTCTACCTGCCTAACGACCAACTTTCCCTTAGCAGTCCTACTCCAATCAGCTGTCACATCTCACACACTTATGGAAGGAAGCAATTTGCATTTTTCAAATCAAGATGGTAGTGACCACATCAGCCTGTGCTGCAGTTTTGCTTCCCCCTCTTGCTTCACATCCACCCGACGCATGCAGTAGCAGACACAGCTGCCTTGAAGGTTTCCATTTCTCCTCTCCCGAAGTTGATAAATAAAGTGTTGAAAGAGGAGGAGGCGGTACCAGTATCTGCTACTAGAAGCAAGAGGCAGTGGGACCTGGGAGGGCACGTGGCTCGGGTGGGCTTGATGTATGGGACTAAACCACTTCCAGACCCTCTCTGAAAAGCATCCAAAGCTAATGGCCATTTTGCTTTCCTTCTCTTTTGCTCTGGTGCCTCGATGTCTTGGTAGTACACGCTCTTCCCGCGTGGGCTGGCAGCCATCCTCCACCCGACACATCCACGTACACTCATGCACCTGCGTGAGTAACACCAGAGCCCTTGGCAGCTGCTTGTCCAACATGTTTGTGTTTTTCTCCTCCCTGCAGAGACATCATTCGCGAGCTGAGGTGGCGGTGGCAGGACTGCCTGAAAGGAGGCAGCTCGGGGGCTTTCCAGGGTTTCCACAGGGCGTGTTCAC
The DNA here is from genome assembly GCF_018691265.1 of Tyto alba. NCBI lineage: Eukaryota > Metazoa > Chordata > Aves > Strigiformes > Tytonidae > Tyto > Tyto alba. The sequence goes on along the minus strand of NW_024881261.1, from coordinate 4,481,228 downwards.
CTCCTGCACAGCACCCGCTGTCGCTGCAGACGCCCGTGGCCTCCCCCGAGCTGCCCACCCGAGGGGACCCGCAGGCTTTTAGTAGGACAGATCCACCTCTAGCTCCTGCTAGACCCCCAGCCTCCCTCCTTGCTACAAGCCCGAGCCATGCCCTCTGCAAGATGGGACAGGGACCAGGTCCTTGCTTATTTTTATCTTCAGGAGCCTTTTCTCAGCACCAGCATAAGGCTGCAGTAGAAAAATCCCCCAGCAAAGCAGTCCTGGGAGCCGGCCGAGCGCAGCAGTGTTTCTCAACACTTGTCACTTGCAGAATGCCGAGCTGTATTAGCTTGTTCAACAGTTGACAGCGATGATGAATACCATACCAATCGCTAACTACTTTATTTCCGTAAAAATGCTAATGAGCATGTTGAAATGTGCTGCAGAAATGGCAGAGCTGGGACAGCTGCACAATTGTGGTTTCACTAGAGATTTCCTTTTTTTTAAAACGCAGGTTCCTCTTCTCTGCATATTTTTTTTTTTTTTTTTTCCCATAGTTAAATGCCATCCCGGCTCACTTGGTGCGTGGAGTCCTCTCAGCGAGCAGCACACGGAGCATGGCCGGAGAGGAGGCTGCTCTGATTGATAAAACCAAAGCAGAGCCTTGTTTTCAAAGGGAAAGAGAAGCAAACAAGAGAGAGGCAGGCCAAGTCAGCTGCTGATGTAACTCCCTTGGAGCAAATGGTTCGGTATCTGAGATTTAATCTTCTGGCTTGGGCTCTTGCTCTCACTGTAAACATGCTCAGGAGCCACGGTGCTGGAGCATTACTTTGTGCCGGCACTCTGAAAGCACAAAGCAACCAAGTATTCGCGCTTTAACACTGTGCTGAGTGGCCCACGGGTGCTGGAGGGTCACCTGCAGGTTTAGCTAGTGACATTCATTTTCCCCCCCACCCCACCCCACCCCCCGAGATTGGGTTTAACCAACAAGCCCACAGTGGCTGCCCAGTCGCCATCGTGTTTTCTGCTCCTGAGATTCAGAGCAGGGCCCTGTGTTTCATCGCTCGGGCACACGGCCGTGCGTTTGTAGGGGGAGGTGGGTGCTCAGGGGACCACCAGCCATCACGGCCCCAGAGCCACGCTGGGGGCTTGTCCGTGTGGCTTTTCCGGCGGCCACAGAGGTGACGGGGCCGAGTGTTTGTTGGGGTGCGGAGTTAAAAATGAAGCACCCCTCCGTGCCAGCTTTAGGTCTTCTGCAAGCGCCGGGAAACTGCGATTGCTCTGCACGTGAGTGCTCAGGTGCTGCGGCAGGAGTGAGGGCGTGACGTGAGAAAAGGGGTTTGGGTGAAGAGCAGTGCTCCCCTGCCAGCTCCGGGCGCTGCTCTTCGCTGGGGCTGGGGACGGCTTGCAGCTGGCACTGGGACGTGACTCATGTTCACACTTTGTGCCCTGAAAGGCGATTGTTCTTGTCTGTGGTTTTCGCTCATTGTGCACGGTTACGCCTCGGCCTTGCGCGCTCAGGGGTTGCTGAAAGATGAGCCTGTTCAGCACGCGGGGCCGGGGCTGTTGCATGGGGTCTGCATCCTGTGTCGAGTCTTTAAACTCGAGCCGTCGGCCTCCCTAAAAATGGTGATGGGCCTCGAGGGCTGTGGGGAGCGGGGCTGGGGAGCCCCCGGCGGCTTCAGCCCCCTGCAAGTACTGTCACCCCTCATATCGACCTGCAGCTCAACTCGAAAGCTTTTTCCTTTTCTTTGTAACGCCGCTCTGACTGAGGCTACGCAGGCCCGCACGATCAGCTGGGACTAACCCTCCGCTAAATTCTGCCCCCAGTCCGTAGGCCCATTCCCGTGTGAATACAATTTCTGTGGTGCCTCCAGGGACTCGCTCCAGTCGTTGATCTTGGCCGTGTTTCTTGCACATTACTTTCCTTATGCCAGCTGATGCTTTCATTTCACAGTTCCCGGTTGCTTTTCCCTTCCCAGGCACGCTCTGAGTGCCCTCGGAGGTGTGCAGGGAGGAGAGGGTGTCAGGTTTGTCCTTCCAGCTTCCACTCACTCCCAACCCGTTGTAACCGCTGTCACTCTCTCTACACACAAGCGAAGTTGCACAGCCTGTCCCTAGGTGGGAAGCTTGGCTGTGCAGCTCATGTCGCTGTGCTGCTGCAGACGGCTGCATTCTTGCAGGAAAAAAAAAAAAAAAAAAAAAGGATCTTTTTTTTTGAGTCATCCTGCCCCGTTTCCAACAGCAGCAGAGCAAACACCCAAGCTGGTCCCTCCGAGTTGCCTTTGCAGAGGGAGCTGGGCACCTGTAGCTGGAAGCCCTCTTGTCCTAAAGCAGGCCAAGCAGATCTGGATGTGCTCTGGGGAAGCTTCCTCTGCCCCCTGCCCAGGCTGGGCTTGGTGGGGACCAGCTCTACCCACAGCAACACATCGCTTGCTTAAATGACCAAAGGACTGCGTAAGCATCGGCTGATCAGTCTGTTGCAAGCAGAAAAATTAGTGCAGAGTTTTTCCACTGGCTGGGTGATGGAGTTAGCAGAGCCGGGCGGGTGCGTGTTAGCTCACAGGCTGTGGGCTGCACAACACCTTGTGCTTTGCAGGGTCCTTCTTCCCCATCCCCCGGGACCCTGCCGGTTCCCAGTTTGTACTGGAGGAGACGGGTTTCTCACGGTGCAAATTTCCAGAGGGCTACGTGGGGCAGGATGCAGCCAGCAGTGCTCCGCCGTGCCAGATCAAATCCAGACCCTGATTTTGGATTTGCAGTTGCAGTTTGTGGAGGGTGGGCGGGAGATTGAAGTGCTTTTCTTCTTGGCGTGAACCGCCGGAGCACCGTGCCGAGCAAAGCAGCTGCCACTTGCCTTTAAAAGGGGCTCCTGTGCTGCAGAGCCCCTTCACCTGCCACAAAGCCGAGCTTTGTTCAAACCCCAGCAGGCGGTTGCAGTTGAATAACGTGAGCTGTTCAGCTTGGCTGTTGGCTGCACGACACTGAAATCAGGCCTAAAAATAGGAGGATGTCTGACCCTGAAGTGAAGGATTTTCGCTTGTAACCCAGCCTGGCGCCCGCCCAGGGTGACATCATCTGGAGGGGAAGTTGGAAAAGCTTCCAAATTCGTTGCTCTCTGCGCAGGAGTGCTAAACGCCTGTGTCAACTGATAATCAGGAGGCATGTTTGCTGTGCCAATGGATCAGGGGAAGGAGGGAATGGGGAAGAAAAGACCCGAAGATGGAGGAGAAAGATCAGAGCTGCATGTTGGAAAAGGGTTTTGGGAGTGTTGCCTGTGTATCACTCAAGGGGAGATGATAGAAGCAAAGAAAGGTCCCATTCAGGCAGAGCCTGTCCCATGAATATGATAGTTTTGTTTCCTTTTAGGTGTGCTAAAAGTTACTGAGCTACAGTCGAGGTTCTGACCACCAGCCCACCCAGTGATATCTGGTGATATCAGTCACAGCTGTGGTTTGAATCTGCATGATTTCCATTTGCAAGTGTGTGGATACTGCTCACGGTGGCCATGGAAGCATCCAAGATGGCCAGGTACTGAATGACCTCCCTTAGTTTCAGCTCCCTGCTCTTTGAAAGCAGCTTTGCCCAGGCTAACCTTCATGGATTTGATACAAATCTGTGCCCAAGTAGCGTGCATGACCTTGGTTATGTTGTTTTAAATCCAAATTGCTTGAACCCAGCTCCTCATGTTTATGTGCTAAGCTTCTTTGTCTTCTTTAAAAATGACAGTGTGTAAAAAATGCAGTTTTCCTGTGAAATTTGATGTCTTTTTCCCCCTGGATGCTGCCAGGTGACCCCTGTGCTCATCCTCTAACGAGGACACCTTTGCCTCAGTGTTGATGAGTGCACGCTGGAATCTGTAACTCTTTTCAGATGATGAGAGCTAAGTGTGATATTTAGACGGGCTGTCTCCATCATCTATTTTCCTTCTGCCTTTTAAATTCTTATTATATATTTATAATGCTGTTATATCAAAGATGCCTAAAGCACAACCGTGGGCAGTGTTTGGTCTCTGAGTCCCAAATGAGGCTGAAAAAACTGTTGTTGCTATGTAAACACTATGTCAAGAGCTAATTTCATGCATACTGCTGGGCATTTTTAACCAACAGTGATAATGAAAAGAGGGGAAGAGTTTTACCTTATCATAGAATTATAGAATCACAGAATGGTTTGGGTTGGAAGGAACCTTAAAGATCATCCAGTGCCACCCCACTGCCACAGGACACCTGCTCCGCTCTGGGGAGACCCCCCTGCAGTGCTGGGGCCAGCTCGGGGGCCCCCAACAGCAGAAGGACCCGGAGCTGCTCGAGCGGGGCCAGAGGAGGCCACGGAGATGCTGGGGGGCTGGAGCAGATCCCCTGGGGGGCCAGGCTGAGAGAGTTGGGGGGGTTCAGCCTGGAGAAGAGAAGGCTCTGGGGAGCCCTTCGAGCGGCCTCCCAGGGCTTAAAGGGGGGGGCAGGAAAGGTGGGGAGGGACTCTGGGTCAGGGGGTGGGGGTAGGACAACGGGTAACATTTTTAAACTGAAAGAGGGGAGATTTAGATCAGATGTAAGGAAGAAATTGTTCCCTGTGAGCGTGGTGAGGCGCTGGCCCAGGGTGCCCAGAGAAAAGATGTGGATGCTCCCTCCCTGGAAGGGTTCAAGGCCAGGTTGGACGGGTCTGGGAGCCCCCTGGGCTGGGGGAAGGGGGCCCTGCCCAGGGCAGGGGGGGGGCACTGGATGGGATTTAAGGTCCCTTCCAACCCAAACCATACTGTGATTCTGTGAGTTTATGATACTTTTTATTAAGTGCAGTCTAACTGGAATAACTGTTTGAAAGGCAGGGACCTAAACTTAAACAGCTGGAATAAATCTTGTGTGTGCTAGTGGTGAGTGCCAGTCCCACTGTAGGTCAGCTGCTCCATTACAGACACGTTGTTTCACAGGGCACTAATGGAGCTGACATAAATGAAAGCAAGGCACACACTAGAAGAGCTGGCTTTTATTGCAGACGAAGCTCTTTATTTTTCCTTGCTGGTTGAGATGTTCTAGCAAATGCTCGACTTCCTTGTCATCTTTAAACTATGTAGAGAGGTGGGGAGTTGGCTTTTACCAAAGCAAATGGACTTTTGCCTTGAAAAGTCCCTTCCTGCAGTTTTTGGCACAGCTGATCAGCCTGCTCTCCACAGTCCCCGAGCTTCATGATACAGTAGTTTTGCACAAAGCTGGATTTTTATCCATATAAGCTTTTGAAGCTGTGTTTCTTTGAAAACACGTCCCTAGACTGCCAACCTGTTGTTTCACACACGGAGCTGGAGGTGGGTGCGGAGGACTTGGGAAGAGGGAGCGGGCTCGTTGGCTGTGAGATGCTGGCCAGAGGCACGGTGATGACCAACACTGCTGTCTGTAGTACAAGTTGTCAAGCAACGTTCAGGTAAAAATATTACGTGTTAAAAGACTGTAGCAGCATGAATTCAACCGTATTGTGCATGCGCTGTGAGGAGCAGTCCTTAATGAAACGCTCACATCCCCTTCCTCACGCCGAATCCTTGTCTCCCCATCGCGCAGAGCAGCCACGGCCTCGTATGGGGGGGGGGGCACTTACAGAGCAACTTTTTCACCTTGCCAGTCACTGGTTTCCACGTGGATTTTTCTCCCATGCCTTTCTGACAGCGAAATGCAAACATTAATGCATTTATTTCTGGAGCAGAGCTTTGAGATCCTGCCTTAACTATGCACGCGGGGACAAGAGGCACGGAGGTTCAAACCAACGCTGGCCACAGGGTCAGTTGCTCACGTGCTATAGTTTGAAAGTATTTGAGCATTACACATAAACATACGTTGGAATCGCCGCTTGTAGCCACTGCGGGGGCATCTGTGTGGGCTCAGCCCTGCTGCAGATGGGCTCCCAGCTGGCCCCGGGCAAGCGTTCGGAAAATCACAGTGCACAGAGGAAAGCCTGGGCACCACGGAGGACCAGCGTGGCTGGGCAGAGGGAGAGTATGCTCCTCCACAGGGCAGCACTGACCTTTTTCATCCCAAAAGCATCTCTGTCTCCCTTCGTCAGGTGTTGGAGGTGCAGGTCTCCTTTGGGCTGGCTCACACAGGCTCTGCTGAGGTTGCTCTTCCCTCTGTCCTGGCTCCCGTTAGTGGAGCGAAAGGTTTTGGCTGAGGACTCTGAGGCCAACTCCTGTTCGTACATAATGGCTACAGAGACCTCAGTTGAAAGAAAAAAAAAAAAAAAAAAACCAACAACCTGTCTGCATTTAAATCAGCCTAATTAAAGTGGCTTTTTCCAGGAGCTGGCAGGCACGCTGCGTTGCCTGCCGAAAGAGATTTGTGCAATTACAATCTTTTGTGTTTGTCTGGTGGGGTTTTTTCTTACTGCACTCATTTATGGGACGAGGCTCAGTGATGATCACCTATGTGCAATATGTTATTTTAAGTTTAGAAATAGGAGGCCGGATTCTTACCTGATATAAGGAGTGGAGTAAATTGGCAGAGCTCTGCTGATTTACACCTGCTGGTGCTCTGGCCCACTGGGTGCCTGGAAATAGCTAAGCAAGTGTAAAAAAAAAAAAAAAAAAAAATGTTTCTCCATCCATCTGGAACACATTGCATACGTCAGGGGAAGGAGAGGCATTTGTGAGAGTGAACGCTTCATTTATCAGTGTATGAGCTATTGAAAAGACTGGATGTAGCTGGGATAATTATAACCAAGATCAGTCTTCTTGGAATGGAAAAGTAACGACAATCCTAATTTTACCAAATCCTCTGAAATTTACCATCTATTTATTTAACACCCTGGACCCTTTCCTGCGGCGGAGGATCAGCTAGATTTATGGAGGAGCAGTTTAGTAATCTAAATACTTGGGAGTTCATCTGCGTGGCCCGTGGGCTGCTCTGGTTATTTTCTCTGTCACCACTCAGAGGCCGTGGGAACCGGGCATGCAGGCGGGAGCGCAGGAAGGCAGGCACAGGCCAAAAATCAGCCGGAATCAGTCAAAACACTCTTCTTCCACTTGCTTTGCAGGCAAGAAGTACCTGGTCTTCATAGGCTGATTTAGCTGTTGGTGCTGTTGGGAGGGGAACAAAGCTCCTTCCATCCCCTCTTCAGGAGCTGCCTATTTTTTCCTCTTTCCAGCATATCTGTGCTTTTTTCCTGCGTGTAAGGAGAGGCAATATGTATTCAGAAATTCCCTCTGCAGGGAAGGTCATAGTAGCAAGTGAATGTTTGAATTGGAGAGGTGACTGCAGTTTCCCAGTGACAAGCCGTGGATATCACCTGCCCATCCTAGAGCCTTATCAAAACTGAAAACCCCTGCTAGAGGCAGGAATAGCAGCAAAAGAAGGAAAATCCCTTTGGGACAACACAGGCTTTGTTAAAAAAGAGAGGTTATCCAGAATCTGTGGAAAAGAAGGCAGGCAAAGGAGCAGAGCTACAGGCCTGGAAACCCTTTTTCTATCATCCCTTAATACTAGAGGAAAATGTCTGGACTGGGGTTTAATAATTGTTGCTGATCTTTTTTGTAGCAAGTTCATTATTGCTAGGCCTGTCTGCATTTGTGGGTTTATGAGCTGTGTTGCCTTTTGGCTGAATATTTACTCTTTTCTTACCACGAAAAAGTAAGCATTTTTTCCAGTCCAGCGTGCCTTGCAGGAGTTGAAACACATAGCCTTGATTTCCCGTTCAGCTCTCAAGCACTGTGGGATTTTAGGGTTGTCATAAGCACACACAAACCCCCAAACAACAAACGCTGAAAAATTAAAATAATGGTCTGAAGAAGACAGAAGGAAAATTTCCTTTGACTCCTTCCGAGTCAGGGTGTTAGTCCAAGGGGTTTGGTAGCACCGTAAGCCTTTGCGCCTGAAGACACAAGCCAAATTCTCACTAATAAAATTCAAAAGGCAATTTTCCCTCAGGGCACAAATTCTAATATAAAATCTCCTGCATTTTCCTAAACCACTGGCAGAAACTGGCCACTGTTGAAAGCAGAATACACAATTAGATCAGGCTGCCTGTCTCAACTGGTGCGGCAGCTCTGGCGTGCTACACCTTCCCATACGAACAGGCAGGAGAGGTGTGTTGTCACCAGTACTGCTGCATCGTCACTGGGAAGGCCACAAACTCCAGACAGGTCAGGTAATCTGGGAGGCAGGAGGGGACGAGGGGTTTGAATGTGGTTTTGGGGGTGTATCGGTGCCCTGGTTGCCAAAGCAGTATCTTTACAGTCCCGTGCTCCCAGCTCCCATGCTGCCATCCCTGCCTGCCCCTCACCTTGGCACCTGACTCATATTTTTGCGTACATCCAAACGCTGAAGAGTTTGGGTAAGGTGATGAATAGTGCGGGGTTGGTGTTTTTTTAGGGAACATCAGTGCTTTTTAGCCTGGGAGATGGCGAAACGGCCTGAGCAAAACAAAGAAAGGAATTTTTGCATATGCTTGGGAAAATGGTGGGACAGCTACACAAAATGTGCCCCCCTACACCTGTCCAGAACAGAGCTAGGACCCTTAGTGCCAGCTCTGCTCCACATTCAGCCCTTTTGAAGGCAGGGCGTTGAATGTGAGAACCAACCGCCGCTCCAAGTGTTAGGAAATCGAAGCAACTTCCTGAGGTCTTTGTAGCTCACCGGTTTTCTGCCACAGGGAGGGCAAAAGAATTACACAAGTGGAGTATCTGGCAGTGGGAAGGAGGTTTAGGAGTGGCTTCTGGCTCCTGCTGCCAGCTGTGCAGCAGCTCTGGTGCGGCCGTGGGTGAGGGAGCATGCCATCTATACCTGGCAGCCTCGTAGCTGGTGGGAGCCTTTCCCATCACTCCTGAAGAGCTGGAAAAAAAAAAGTCTTGTAACTCCCACATGTATCGCTTTTTCCTGGTTTTTGTTTGTTTGTTTGTTTGTTTTTTGTCTTTTTTTTTTTTTTTTAATTACTTTTAAAACTTTGCACACCCCAGTCACAAGAGGCAGAGGTGTTCTTGAAATCCCGACCTGGGATTGCTTTCAGCTACAAACAAAAGCTGCAGCAATATTCTCCACACCACATCTTGGGAGAGCGTTTTCATGTCGTGTAAACAAAGGTTTCTCAGAATTTGCTCTAACAGGCTCTTAGGAAGTTTTTGGAAGTGTGTTGCAGGAGATGTTAAATAGGATGGTCACAGAGGGGGGGATGGAGTCAACTCCTTGCCTTCCGTCAGTGCCTTGGACCCTGCGTTCCAGCTGCAGTGTACGTTATTTAGCTCAGAATTGCTTCTTCTGGCACCTTCCTCCCCCACACTTGTGTACTAGTATCGCCATTCTCAAGGGCTTTGTCCCTGACAAAGCACAGCCTGTTACCAAAAGAAAAAGACAATTAAGAGGAAGCAGTGGAGTTTGCCATATAAACGTTTAAAATTTACCCACGCTGAATAATAACACAGAGCGTCGTTTCATCCAGACAGATGCTTCCTGGATCGAAAGGAGCGACTGGATCTGATGGGATGGATAAACAACTTTGCAGCTCTCGGTTCCTGCAGCTCAGCTCCCCAGTGTCATCCCAGCGACTGTCCCTGCCTGGCCGTGGGTCACTCTGCTGTCATGCAGGGTGACTCTGCGTCCCGAGGCTCAAGGAGGGGGTTTTGTGAACAGCCCAAATCCTGGTTGATGAGGGGACTGGATGGAGCCATCTGTCCCAGTCCCAGCATGGCTCTTGCTCCTGCCAAGTTCAGTAAGGCTGCACATGAGCACGTCTCCACAGCTCCAGCTGCCTCCTGACACCAACATGCCACTGGCTGCCTGCTCTTAGGCAGTGCCCAACATCATACACCCTAGTCCTAGGGGCAGAAATCATCTCTGGGTGGCGCTGGGCAAACCAGGGTGATTGAAAACTTCCTTCAAGCCCCTCTCTGATGCTGGCATTGTTCCTACGCGTGCACTTCTTCTGCCCTCCTTCCCAGATCATCTGCTGCACAGGTTGAAGGTGCTGAGCAGGGACCTTCTTGCTGCTGATGGCTGAGCTGTTCCCGCACAGTTCCCTTCGGATACTGTGGGGACATCCCCTTTGGATGGTGTGGGAACATCTTGCATCCCTTCCCAGGAAAAGCCAGGCTCTTCTGAGCAGGATGCTGTAACCCCCAGAGCCTCGGTGACAGGCTGTGTTGGCCCTCCTGACTTTATCTGAGGAATGAGACTGTGTTGAAAGGTTTGGGGGAAAAGCAAACTGACCATTACTGGGCTCTGTAGGTGGAGAGGAATCTGGGGCTGAAAGCTGGACCAGCCCAGCCTGTGCTGCAGGGCCCTGCTACACTCCCAACAAAACCCATGCACGTGGCCAGGTGGGTTTTATCCAAGAGAGCAGTGCTCAAGGAAAAACATACAGAAAAGCTGCGGTGCTTCTTCCAGCTCACGTGTACCCGTGTTTTCTGAATGGAAAAGTCCACGATCCTGTGAGAGTGGCTGGAGAGAAACCCCATCTCGCAGCCCCCTGCGAGGGCACTGCAAACATGTGGAGACATGAAACAACCTCTATACAAGAGTAATGGGCAGTGTCCTCACTTCTGCCTGACCTTTTCGGTGCTGGCTCGGTTACCAGCAGTTCCTCTTCTCCTCCGAGGCAGCCTGGCAGGCGGTGTTGATGGGACCAGCCACTAAAATGGTAGAAGGTGTCAAGAAACGAAAAGCAACCAAGAGTCTTACTGTCTTGCCCGAGTATTTTTGTATTGGATGTGAGGGCTGCAATACGGTGTTTGGCTGGGACTGGATCGAGTGCAGACTGCATCTGTATTCAGCGCTGTCTTGGCCGGTTAGCAAACTAACTTGATCCCAGGTGGCCATCATCTGGAGAGTGGCTGATTGCCAAGTAAATCCAGGAGCTGCTATCTTTATAGGAAACTCCTAGAAGATTGACTAGGCAGTAAAACAAGAGTTTTCTATAGCAATTACTCTGCAGGGAATTTGGCCCGATCTCTGCATTGCAAATGTATAGGACATATGCCTATAGGAATCCTTGAGAGTGCGATAGAATTTAATCAATCCCATTTGTTTGTGTGGAGAGTCAGGCCAGATCTCTGTGGCAGACGCCCAGGGAACACTGGAGGCAGCATAACCTGCTAAGCAAAGATGTATGTGGCCTCGTGAACAGAATAACACCAAATTTGCTTTTTTGTCCCTCAGTCAACGCTTTCCCTTACTGCATGCAGTCTTTGCTCATCCTTTCATTTTCCTCATTTTTTTTTCCTTCTCTGTCTCTTTGCCCCAGATTCCTGTCTTTATTTATTTGTTTCTTTATTTATGTGTCTGCCTTGCTTTCTTCTTATGCTTCATTCTGTGCTGGGAGGCAAGAAGAGGCGATTGCATGTGACGGGGCTGTTCTGCAGCCCGGCTCACTGCGGGTCCTCGCTGAATCCGGGGACTGGGCAGGAGCATGAAGGTGCTGGGGGTCCTGGTGGGCTCCCACTGCTGCCCTGGGGACACTGTGACCTCCGATGTCCCTTTGGGAGCACATGGCAGAGAGCTGTCCTGCAGGCTGAAGAACAAACCCAGCACCAGCAACTGGTGTGCTTCGTGGGAGTGGGTCCTGGCTTCGGAGTTACACCAGTCAAACAAATCCCAAATGAGTTCCTAATGATCCATGGTGGTTTAAGGGTTTTTATTTCCAAATAAATGACTTTCCCAGGCACGTTTGTTATCCCTTTTGAAAACTCTCGGTTCTGCTGTATGTCCAAGCTGTGCACAAGCAACACACTGATAAAGAACAACCTGTTGGCATGATAATGTGTAATTATACTGTATATTTATTGGATTGGATTTACAAGCAACATGAAAATGTGAAGATCTGCTGGCAGCTTAGGCTTCTCCTCTGTCTTGTTCAGCCTGCTGCCCATACAAATAACATGGAAGTTTTGTGTAATTACAGGAGATTTGAGAAAAGTTTGTCCTCTTGGTTTATCTGTTCTGAGTTTGCAGTTTGCGTACCAACCGCATGTTGTCTGCCATAATTTTTACTGCTTCCCCTGGGTATCTAGTTCTTTTCCTTTCTTTATTTTCTGGATCTTTTGTACAGCGAGAAGAAAGAGGACCTTTCCAAAGGCACAGCAGTATGTGACTGTAAAACCACAGGAGGACTTGGGGCAGGGTATATGCTCCCTAGAGTGGCCAGATTCTTATGGAAAAGAAGGGCCACTGTCTCCAGAAAGCCACGTGGCTGTCGCTATGTTGTCAAGCTCGTTTCAGAAGACAGTGTGGGAGCAGTGGCCTTTATACTGAGGTTGCTGTGCCTGCTTTCCAAGTCAATGCTGGCTCCACAACCGGAGCCAGCACATGCCATGGAGTTGGGACATTTCCTTTTTGCAAATCGTAATTGCTGGGACAGAAAAAAAACAACCTTGGGCCAGTCTTGGTCTTATCTGCTGGGATTCTTAAAGAAAAGGCACAAAAACCCCCAAATAATCCCCCCAGGAGAATAAATATGGTATTTAACACCTTCCTAAAATAGCTAGGACTCAAAAAAGCATCCCGGTGTTGTTTCTATGTCTTGCAGAGTGCTTGCACAAAGCACCCTCCAGTAATTTGGGAACTGCAGATAGTGCCGGGGCTGTCGCAGACGGTGGCATCTGACCAGCGTGTTAGGGGGGAAACAGCATCAGCATCAGAAAAATGGAAATGTGAAACAAGCAGGTGAATGAGCCTTAGTTTTCTTGTAATAAGCCTGTCTGGTGCACTGAAAAGGACAAGGGTGGGGAGGAAAACCTAGTCAGCACTGTTGAGTGACTTGACAAAGTTTGGTCCATCCTCATGGGAAAATCTCAGGAGTTTCAGTCATACCATCCAAATCTTGCTTCTCTTGTTACTTAAGGGCAACAGCCCAGCTTTGTCTGGTTTCAGAGACTAGTACCTGCACTGGGCTGTAGATGGAAGCGAAGGAAGCCCTTCCTCCCTTAAATGGCTGCTCTGTCCCTCCTCTCCCTTCCTAAGAGGGCCATAATCTCCTGTAGATTGACCCTGACAGCCAGGGACTCCCTCTTCCTTGCCCTCCTTTCCCATGGCAGTCCTCGTTCCTTGGGCTCTGCCTTCCTCCCTGGTTTTGTTTGGACATCTGCAGGCTCGCAGGACCAGCACACCATGTTCCCAAAAACCTCGGCTGCACTGTTGGAGGTCCCAGTGCGTCCGTGGATCCTGCAGAGCATCACTTGGCCCGGGCAGCTTTTCTCAGCCTGCATCCCGCTTGCAGCATCCAACTCCCCATGGGAGAAAGTCGTAATTTTTTTGTTTCCAGCAGAGCAGCAGGTCCCAGGTCGTGGAGGTGCCTTTCCAGTAGATGGCATCAAAGACACTGAGTTCCTCTGTCCGACCCAGCTCCTCATCTCCGGCTGGGCAGGCCTGTTTCACCACAATCCCATTTCCTAACAGCACTGGAGCAGCCTTTCCTTAAAAAAAAGCAAGCTCCCTAAAGCAGCTGAACCTTAAAAAAGCAAGCGGCGTGTTGCTTTTCATTTGCTCCAGCTTTAAGTGACATGACCCACATCGTATGCCAACGTGGGGCCCAGTTTTCCACCCAGCAGTGGGGACTGGGTGACTGCTGCTCCCTGCCTTTCGCTTGCGTTCGACTATTCAGCTGTAATCTCACCTGAAAAGTGCATTGAAAATGCATTGATGAAAAATCGTCATAGACCTTCAGGTGCAGCTTTTGATATCTGAATCTAATTTACTTTTTATACATATACACATATATTTTGCATATGCAGTGCCCTGCATGGTAGGAACATTAAAGACATTTCATTTTCTTTTTCTGTCTTTCTTTCTAATCTGTGAATAGATCTGATAGCTGTTGGAGATCATTGATCTACTGGACGTGAAGAAATTACTCTTCTTGACTCCCACCTGTAGTAATTCCTGCAATCAAACAGGTTTAGCACACCGGGAGGTGCCACTGGGCTGGAGTTGACACATCACATTTGACAATCTGGTGATCGCTGACTCACCATTATTTCTGTTCTCTTTGAGAGCTTTTCCAAGATCGGGTTCCCTACGTTAGCAGAAATAGGTCAGGAGGAGAGAGTGGGTATGCAGTGAAGTTTGGGAGGAAGGAACGTATGTGTAGTTTTTGTTTTTAAACTTAGACCCCGGTGACTTTTAAATGTAATGATTGTAACATACCCTGTGCGTGGGAAGTGTATTTAAGGTGCCTCCCAGTGCTTGCATTAGCTGATAGACTTAGCAGGATTTTATGGATCTATTTTAATTTAAAAGGAAAGCTGGAATTTCTTCCTGCTGGGTTCATCTTCTGCTCTATTGGTAAGTTAAAAATAAAAAAAAAAAAGAACAATTGCGTTCCCTTATTTGCTAGGCCATAGATACCATGTATACCTTGGGCCTAACTCTTCGGTCCTCACTGGCTCAAGGTAAACTTGGCTTTGGCTGGTGGCAGGGAGGATTTGGCCCCTTGTGTGACATGTGAGGGACACGGTCCCTGGCCGACCAGCAGCTCGGCTCTCCCGGCAGTGTTTCAGGCAGTGCCGGCTGCCCTGAACACACAGCTCCTGCGGTGCACAGCCCAGACCAGGGATACTCCAGCTGGACAGGAAATCCTCTTGCAAAAGCAGATGAGATTGGAGAGGGAGAACAAGTTTCTTTGATGCCATATGGTAAAATTAACTTTCAGATGGTTTAAACTGCGGCATGCTCAATTTCAACTTGACTATTCATATGCTCCCAACTTTGAAGAATTGCATAGCCCCGGAAGAAATCTTTCTTATAATTATTTTTTTCCAATTGCTTTGGAAGTATCAGAGAATCAGTACGGAATGCCCGGTGAGCGAGCGCAGAGGCGGCAGAACTCCTGCCTGCCTTTCACAGCAGGACCGAGTGCGTACAGAGAGGAAAGATCCTGAACGTGATTGTAGAAATGTCTACAAAGATACCATCCATATAATAAAGCTGCAAACCAGAAACAGATCCCTGAACAGCCCTGAGGCCTGATGGGTTGTCTCCGTGTCACACAGACAGTTGTTTAGTATAGATGGAAGAAGCGGGCGGCTTGATCTTTAATATTGAAAGGGCTTGGAGGACCTGAAAATGCAGTGGGAGGGTGGGGGCGAGGCAGAGGGGCTCTGTTCTTTGCCAGATGCCCTGTTCCAGGAGACAAAATGATTTAGGATAGGTGCTATCTGCAGATCACTGCTCAGGGCCTCCGTGCTGGTCACTGGAGAGGCTGGGAACTGTAACCAGCCCCTTGAATCCAGCGCTGGAGCTCTTTGGCTTGAGCACACTGAAAGGCAGTTCAGCATGCTGGCCGGCTGCTTTTAGACTGTTCCCATTAACATGAAGTTGGTTCAGTCATGACCCCAGCTGAGGTCATGATGTGAAAAAAATACAAGAGAAGCCCTATGCAGATTTGTTGGCTTGTTTGTTTTTTGTTTGTTTGTTGTTTTTTTTGTTTGTTTGTTTTTGTTTTTTTTTTTTTCTGGTAAGATGCCCTTGCCTCTTGTGCACAAAGCTTGTGCCTGGTGGGCTTTGTTGAAATTTAATTTACAGTGCCTGTGGCAGCTAGATGGTCGGGATAAACGTCCAGCCAAGTCCTCAAACAGGTGAGTTGCACGGGCTCTGCGGAAGCCAGTGGACCGATGCTGATTTATACCCTCAGAGCACCTGTCTCCCAGCCTTTAAAACCTGCGCTCTTATTGCCCCGAGTACAATTACTTTTGCCCCCACACCGTTGATGTGAGGCATGTGCACACACAAAAGAATCATTTGTGCTTGATAAGGTCTAGGTGCAGATTGCTGCTGCTCCCTGCGCGAGCTCAAAGCAGCCCAGCACACTGGCCACCTCCTGCCTCTGGCTTGGAGGCAGGACTCCTCTGCCTGTATTATTTTTTAACAGCAGCCGATTTTTGAAAAGGATACAGCAGCTTCCAGGGTTCGTATCTTGCAAAAGCACTTTCAGGTATGTCAATAGACAGTCAAAAGAACGTGTTCTTCTCTGCAGACCTGCTGTCTTGGAAGCACCGTTCAAATGAGTAGCACAGAGGGGAAGAAAAGGCTCTGTCCGTGCCTGTGTCAGCTCACTGGGTGAAACTGGGGGTTCTGCTCTGTGTCTGGAGGTGTTGCTGTAAGAGTGTTGTGAAATTGGAGGATGCTTTTCTAACTTGAGGATATTTATTTAAGAAGCGTTGGATTGTCATCCTGCTGAGTGCAGAATCGTTCCGTCTCTGTATGATTTCAGTTTCCTCAGGTTATTCAAACCCTTTTGGGAGCAGGAGTGCTGGCAGGCTGCTGGAGAGGGAGCACACAGCTGCCTGCGGGACCTTGTCTCGGACTGACGGCAGAACGGTCCAGGGCTCGGCCTCAAAAGCAGTGCCAGGGCTTTGGGGCCTCTGTCCTTGGACTGGAACCAAACCTTCAGTATTTTGAAAACCGATTTCAACCTGGACCAGAGTGAAGGGAAGGAAATACTTAATGGGTTACCAGGTGAAAATATCACTTTGGCTAAAGGCTGGCATCGCCTGCCAAGGAAGGTGCAGAGGTTTGGTTGGCTCCCCCAAAAAACACACGAGGAGAGAGGGGAGAGTTGTAGCATAGGGGTTCAGCACCCAGAAGAGGAGGTGGGCAGGGGGCTTGCCACCTCTGCCTGCACCTCCCATGTCCCAGGCACGGCCCTGGTGGCCCTGCACCCCGAATGGGGCCGTACCCCTCAGCATGGGGGGGCCAGCATCTTGCTCATGCCATGCCATGGCTTGCTCCAGAATTAATGGGTGTGAAGCTGAGGTCGCTGTTGCCTGTTGCTGAACTCTTGCCTGTTCCTGGCGTAACTGGGAATTTGCAGTCAGGGCTGAACTTGAGATGGAAGCACAGCGGAGAAAGGACTGAGGTGTCTCCTTAGTTTGCAAGAGTCCTGGAGTCTTCTGCTTTGAGAAAATAGAGGACGACTCTCTGTAAGCTGTCTTTCTTTTTCGTTTTGATCAGGCCATGGGTTAGGAGTAGGCTACTGCAGAGCCACGAGTGCTGTTGGAGTTTCTCGCCCTGAGGAGTTA
Source organism: Tyto alba (assembly GCF_018691265.1). Taxonomy (NCBI): domain Eukaryota; kingdom Metazoa; phylum Chordata; class Aves; order Strigiformes; family Tytonidae; genus Tyto; species Tyto alba. Next base: position 4,464,271 of record NW_024881261.1, on the reverse strand, counting down.
ACAAGGCACTCCAGAAAATCAAATGATGGTGCTACATATCCTCGAGAGGGTCTGCTTGCTGTGCAGGAGAGCAGGCTGATGCATGGTGGCAGCTCATAGTGTCTCCTGCACCATTCAGGGCTTGGAAAACATGGTCATGCGGTTCAGGAGAAGCACAAAATGTCATTTTTTGGTGTGTTTCCTGGGGTGAGTTGCCAAGCCTAAGTTCAGGCATGCTGGAGGACAGAGGGTTTGTCTGTCCTAGGCAGTTTTTTGCTGGGATCTGGGCTCAGAGAAATGCCACTGCAAAAATCTTGTCTAACAGAGGGACTTGACATGGCGCTTTGATAGAGCTCAGGAAAAAAAAAAAAAAAAGGCAAATCTGCATAGGGATAATGCATTTGTTTAATGGATTAGATTTGAAAACAGGATTAAGCTGTCCTGAGGGCTTTGGGATGGCAAACAAAGCTCATCCAGGCCAGTGGGTGCTCCTGTGGTTTGGTTACATTGCACAGCTAGAAATGGTCTTGGCACTGGCAGCACCTTTTGGTGGGTGCTGGTGTCTTGGGGGACCTTGGAAGCTGCAAGGGGCTGTCAGGGTGATGCCCACCAGGGCCAGGACCAACTGTCAGCCTCCAGACGTGCCCCTGGCCTCCATTTCGGGTGGGAAGCAAAGAGCATCCTCCAGGACAAGCAGTCCAGCAATGCTCCTCTTGAAACATCCAAGCTGCAGAGGGGTGAGGCAGGGAATCGTTATAAATTTAGCACATGACTTCTAAGGCACAAACTTAGCCCAGGATGTAAGTGGGTACAAATCTGCCAACGCCAGCCACTAAACCCCTGTGACAGGGATGAAACTGGACTGTGTTCTCCGGTTGTGATGTTACAGTGCTGACCAGTGTCACACAGTGCTGCAGTGCCAGGGAGGAGTTTCCTTCCCAGGGAAAAATAATGAAAGGTGCCAGTCGCTTCGTTACCAGTTACCTTGTCCCCTGGGAATGAGGTGAGCAGAGCTTGAGGAACGGGCATCAGGGGAAGAAGAGGGAATAGAGGAATGAAGTTGAAAGAAAACCAACCTGATGCTTCCCAAGAGTGTATCAGAGTGCCTGGGACCACGCAGGTGTTATCCTGGGTTACAAGAGCTGAATAGCTAAGGAGAGTGCATGAAATGGGAGGTAAGAGGGACCTTTCCAGATGACACTTTATAACATGATGCATAAAAATTTGTCAGGCATCTGAAGTCTCGCTATTAGTACTTTTTGTTGAGAAGGGACAGGTAGGCATGCTTTCAGAATGCTTCTGTGCAACGGTAAGCGCTCTGCGCCAAACATATTCCTCATTTGTAGCTTCAGGAAGGTTTATTTGCTCAATAAAATGATCCACTCAACAGTACCTGGGGACTTCACCCCAGTGACCAGTCTGCAGCCCTTAGCTCTCACATGTGGTCCCAGGAGACAGGCAGAATTTGGCTTTGCCTGTGCTGAGGAATGAACGAATAAATAAATAATCCTTGCCGGCCTATGCCATTCACCATTTATAGTCATGCAACAAAATCCTGCAATCTGGTTTTCAGAGAGCTGGGGGCTGGGTGGGGGCAGGGAGAGGGGGAACCTCTTCTTTGCTTGGGGGGGAAGCCTTGTCCCAGGCACGGGGAAAAGTCTGTCTGATGGGAAAAGCTAAAAGGAGCCTGTGCTCTGCAAAAGCCACAGGAAAGACATCCAACAGCAGTTCCATTTTGAGTTATCTCTCTCTAGTTTCCACATCATTCATATATATATGAGCAGAAAGGCCTGAAGGGCTTGGTTCTGTGTTGAGGCTCTGTAAGGGTGGCAAGGGAGTCCGTTATTGGATCACAGAAAGATTTGGCTGCTGTCTCATGGACTGTCAGGGCTCACCTCTTGTGTTTCGTAGGTTTGGCCATTGGTTTTGGGGAAGTCTAGAAAATTCACCTGCTTGTTTCAGCAAAGGCAGCACGTTAACCTGTCTGGAGCGTTGGGCCCTGCGAGGATGCTGCTTTACAACCTCATTCGAGCAACCTCACTTGCATTTCAGATTTACACAAAAATTTCCTCTGTGGTTGTGCCAGGGAGGTGCAGTGAGGGGCAGGCAGTGGTTCAGGGCCAGGAGGCTCGTGATGGGGCGTCGAGGGCACAAGGATGTATGAGGACAGAGCGATGCCAGAGCTGTGCTCAGCAGAGAAGTTACACCTCCCTCCTTGCACACATTATAAAAAGCCAGGGGTTTGTTGTAAGGGTCTGGGATTATTCTGCTCACTTAGCTTTATAGGAGCTTCTCAAAAATAACATTTCATTTCATAATTTTAATAAAAGAAACATCAGCTGCCATTCCTGTTTCACGGTTACTTCATGCTCTTGGGAAAGAGGAGCTCATTTTAGCCTGTGCAAGGTCTGTAGTTACTTTTTGGAGTATGCACATGTGCCCAGGTTCAGTTTATCTCAGCTGAAGTGGATTTCATTTTCTTTGTCTTGTTTTTTGTTTCTTTTTGGTTTGTTTGTTTTTTGGTTTTTGTTTTTTTTTTGTTTTTTTTTGTTTTTTTTAATATCCACTTTATGGGGCTGTGAAAACAGCCACCCGTGGTTGCTGCAGTTCTGTTAAACACTTTTAAGATATTTTTCAGCTCATCTGTTTTCAGTGAAGCACTTCAGCATGTGCTCAGCTTTAACAAAGCCTTAATCTTGTCCCTTAAGGACAAGTTCGAGTATCTTGTTGAAAAAGGAAAGATTTGCCAAGTCTGTGCGGGGTTCAGTGCTCACCATAACTCCCTGAAATAGCCATAATGCAGAATAAATTTGTCTGCTCATGCTTAGTTCTCAGCGTAATCCATTGATCGTACAAAATGGAATTAGCAAATAAGGGCTTCACTCTAAATCATTTTGTCCTATCGTCTGCCCCAGAGCTGGAGCTGAGAGAGGTCGCAGGGAAGAGATTGAGTCTGGTAGCAGAGCTGTTGAACGCACATCCCTGCTCCCTGCTGTGTTCCCTGATGATGTGTGTTCAAAAAGCGGGTGGCTTTAGCCACGAGAGCAGTGTGTTATCGCCTGTTTGAATAGCCTGCATTACTGTTCCCATAGAAAAAATGATGGAAGGCTCTTTATGGAAAACCAGAATTGCATGAAAATTAGCTGGGGCTGGTGAAGCAGCATCTGTGTTATCTTTTTCTTAACCCCGCTTTATCTCTTTTCATCTCAACATGTAAATCCTATTGCTAATGGGATTTATTGCATAGAAACCTCAGGAGCAAAAGCTGCGGCTTTTGGAGGAACATCTAGATTAGTTTTCTCAGTAAATCATATCACTTCTATTCAGGGTATTTAGCTGCAGCATGCTCCTACAATCGTGTGCCTGCTAACTTTCCTAGTTCTCGCCAGAGTATTTGGCAATATTTGTATACGCAGAAACACAGACTCACATGCCTTTGAGGCTTCTCCTCTTACACCCCCGAAGCAAACGAGCCCAGCAAAGGGAGGTGTTGAAGGCAGCCCCGTGGTTCAGCTGACGTTTCCTTTCTCCTTGCCTGCACGTGGTTGCTTGCGGGTGCCCCAGTGAGCACAGGGGCGATGCTGGAATGGGGCTGCCTTGGGTGGGTGCACACACGTGCCAGCGAACAACCTCAGCACAGCTTTGGGGCTGCCTTGCAGGGGTTTGGTCAATTTTGGTGGCAGCAGTGCTGGATGCTGAGTAGAAACACCCGGCAGCTCTCCTTTGCTTCAAGTCTTTGGTGTGTTTGTTTCCTCCATGGCAAGGTAGAGCAGCTGCTGCATTGCACCCTTGCTCACAGCCTTCCTCCCATCCCTGCGGCAATAGTGATCCCTGCCTGTCCCCAGGTGTGCATCCCATCCACAGTTTTCTCCCCACCATGCCTCTCCCCTGCTCCTGGAAATTGCATTTCAAAGTCAAAGCACTAATGGGGAGCGAACCTCTGCATGGGGCATTTCAGACCTGTGCCTCTGATGGAGCAGCTGGATTTTTCGTTTGTTCTTACTAACAGATGCTGGGCACTTCTGTTTCTGACCGTTGCTGTCTTGAAGCCCCATCTTTGTCCTTGAATTTGATTGAATCATCTTCTCCTTAACCTTGTCTTTATTTCACAATGAATTTGCGGGGTGTTTAGTTGTTTGGACATGGCTACTTCTGGCTGCAGGCTCTCTCCTTTCTGGGGCTGCCACCATGAGTGATGTTATCTTATGGTAATGTGTTCACCTTATAGCATCTTCTCTCCCTCCAGCTCTTGTCAACCTAATAGGCACGTAATTAGGTTTACTCCCGGCAGCATTCCCCATGGTGCTTTCCTGTCTGCGCAGCCAGTTGGGTATCTCCCTTCTCAGAGGCGATGGTTGCAGTGCAGCCCTCACTGGGCTCAAACCTTCTCCGCCTTGCTCATAAACTCATACCATGGACTTGTACATCAGGCAAGCAGTATTCTTAAGTCAACTTCCAAATTCTAGTGTAAAGTCTTCTCCCTGTATTAATTCAGGGCACACCCAGGTGCGCACAATCAAGGATTTGATATGCTGGGTAAACATCAGTTACTGACTGGATTAGCATGGCCAGTTAAGACTGTCTAAAATGAGATTATCCTGGAACTGAAAAACTCAAAGGTGTCTTGACAGGCTGGAGAGGTGCAGCCGAGCAAACCTCACGAAGTTCAGAAAGGCCAAGTGCAAGGTCCTGCCCGTGGGTCGGGGCAATCCCCAGCACAAACCCAGGCTGGGCGAGGGGTGGCTGGAGAGCAGCCCCAAGGAGAGGGGCTGGGGGGGTTGGTGGGGGGAAAACTGCCCGTGAGGCAGCCCCGTGCGCTCGCAGCCCAGAACCCACCCGTGCCCTGGGCTGCAGCCAGAGCAGGGGGGGCAGCAGGGCCAGGGAGGGGATTCTCCCCCTCTGCTCCGCTCTGGGGAGACCCCCCTGCAGTGCTGGGGCCAGCTCGGGGGCCCCCAACAGCAGAAGGACCCGGAGCTGCTCGAGCGGGGCCAGAGGAGGCCACGGAGATGCTGGGGGGGCTGGAGCAGCTCCCCTGGGGGGCCGGGCTGAGAGAGTTGGGGGGGTTCAGCCTGGAGAAGAGAAGGCTCCGGGGAGCCCTTCGAGCGGCCTCCCAGGGCTTAAAGGGGGGACAGGGAAGGTGGGGGGGGACTCTGGGTCAGGGGGTGGGGGTAGGACAAGGGGGGACGGTTTTAAGCTGCCAGAGGGCAGATTTAGGTGAGCTCTAAGGCAGAAATTGTTCCCTGTGCGGGGGGTGAGGCGCTGGCCCAGGGTGCCCAGAGCAGCTGTGGCTGCCCCCTCCCTGGAAGGGTTCAAGGCCAGGTTGGACGGGGCTGGGAGCCCCCTGGGCTGGGGGAAGGGGGCCCTGCCCGGGGCAGGGGGGGGCACTGTGGGGGCTTTGAGGTCCCTTCCAACCCAAACCATTCTATGATATGATGCTATGAAATGTGACGCTGCTGTGGTAGAACTCGGCAGAGTAGTGGCAGAAGGTTGGAGAAGGGCTCTGCTGACCTAAGACTCCCCGTTCAGGCAGGGATTTGGGTTGAGGGAGGTGACCAACGTGGTCATAAAAATACTAATAAGCTGCTGTGTCACAGTCTGGGTGAATATATATGGGCATGGTTGTGGGTGTGCTGTTGTAGGTGCTGTGGCACCACGACCAGAAGGGTTTGCACCGTCAGAATTGTTGCACCAAGTCACACATCACCATTGTGTGTTGGAGACGAGGTGTGGCTGTGCTGAGCACGGTCTGTTTCAAGTGTGACCCAAATGAGACATTTTGGTGGCAGGAAGCCTTTATTTCAGACTGGTCTAAGTGTCACCTCGCATGCTGCTTTGTGACACCTTGACTCATAACCACAGGCTCTTCCTGAGCTCACACGTTTTCCTCCCCAGCCCTGCCTTTGAGCAACTGCTGCTTGTACAGAGCCTCTCCACCGCTCCCCGCAGCCAGGAGACCAGAAGGGAACTGCACATTTCCCGTTGTCCCCTCAGCTCTGTCTGTCTGTCTGGCGAAGGCCAGAAAGCAGATTCCTTCCACCAGCTGCTCTCCAGCCCATTACGCTTCCACTGGAGCGAGTGGCGGGGTGTCCAGCAGCGTGTCTGGTCTGGTGATGCTGGGGCCACCTGGAGCAATGACACCAGCTGGGCCATTTCTCAAAAAGCAAGCTGTGGCACTGAATTTAAATAAATGATGCACCAGGCTGTCGGTGCTTTAACTGACCAAGGCTGCCTCGTGGTTTTGGGACCTTGCTTCCCTTTGGAGGTAAGCTTGCATTTCCCCCGTGCCCTTCCAAGCATTTCTGGGTGGTTTAGAAACAAAGCTTTTGCAGGAAGGGTTACTGAAGACAAGCAAAGATCGTAGATGGGAGAAAAGGGATCACAGTTATTTTAAAACATTTTTTTGGTGGTTGGAGAGGCCTCAGGAGCAGTGACTTTTTGACTTTGCAAACGTGTCGCTTCTGGTAGGAGGTGGGTGGAGACATCACCTACAGCAAATGGCTTTCTCCTGCCTCAGGCAGCCTCCAGAAAAAAAAAAAAAAAAGGAAAGGACTGTGTGTTTTGTTTTTTAAGAAGTGCAGAAACAGGTGCTGCCAAAGGAGTGGAAGAAATTAAGTCCAGCGCTTTCCAGGAAGAATGTCCGGTTTCCAATCCCCTCTTCATTTGGCATTAAAAAGTTGAGTTAAAGTAGGTCAGTTCCTCCTAGGACTGCAAACGCGAGAGGTGGAGCTGTAGCATGGCGCAGACAAGAGATGCAAGCCCTTCCCCTCTCAGTCCTGACCTCTGGGACTCCTGGCATTTCAACCCTGTGGTCTCTTGAGCTCTGCTTTACTTTTCTGATCGGAGCTTTGCTCGGCCACTACTGATGTATGAACGCTAAACACCTTTTCCCCGTGGCTGCTGGTAGCCGTATGTGTTGTTTGCTCTCTATCAATCTATTGCAAGATAATGATGACCTCCCCGCTCTATGCTGTGTGCCTAAGAGCAGGGTAGCAAATGGGACAGCTCTTGCTGCAGTGATATGCAAAATGCATTTGCACCGACTGGTTCAGAAAAACGAGCTCCCCTCATCTCTCCCCCGAGCCACTGGATGGGAGGGGACTGAGGAAGTCAGGATTTATAATTGGAGGGCAGAGGAGCGGGTAGCATGGAAGTAACGGTCCAGATCTATATTCCAGCTATTTCTGAGTGCTCAAGAAGATCTTATCTGGATGCATCTTTTGAAGTAATGTGAGTTCCACTTGGATGAAGAATCTAATTAAGTGCTGCAGGCTTTAGACAACACATTAATAATTTCAAGAATTTGACCCCAAACAGCAATTAAAACTCTTTCTGATGGCTGATATATGTTACACATTTTTGTTTTAATTAGAACAAGATTGGAATCCATACTTCCGTTAAGTTCATTACACTTATAAACTTAATACAATCAAAAGATCAATTGGTCATTAACTAAGTAAGTCCATTGTAATTAATATTTACAGAAAACTTTTAACTGTGTGCCTGTCCTTAACAGCAGATGATGAGGGAAGTGAGGCCTTTCTCCCTTACACCGCTGATGTTTAAATCGGGTTACAAGCTCTATTTTGCACGTCCCTAACTCATGACCAGCGAAATTCCAATTGCAGAGGTTGGTTAGGAAGGACAGCAGCTGGCCCAAAGACACCAAAACCGGGAGGGCTTCACGGTGTGGCCCGTCCTCTCCCCAAACAGCTGGCTGAGCTGCTCGGGGCTGTACGAGCATCGTGGTGAGCTGGTGCAGACCATGACGGCGTGGTCAGCTCTGGCCAGATGTGCACAGTGGGTTTTTTTTGGTGGAAGGTGGAGCTGTAGGGCAAAGTCTGCTCCCCCTGCATCTGCTGACAGCTTGCTTTGGCCTTCTGCTATGCCTGGGCTCTCAGCAGCATCCTTTGCCCTCATCACTACCCCCCAACCAAGTGGGATTTCCATGCCTCGCTTCGGTGCAGCCTCCTGGCGTAGCACAGCCAAAGCTCCCAGGGACAGCCACGACCAGACGCTGAGCTGTGGGGAAGCCGGCGCGGTGGGCACTATCCTCCTTGCCAATTAGCACGAGTTCCCAACGGCCCTGGATTCAATCAGTGCCGCCGGCCAAGCGGGATCGGTTGCAGGGATGTTCGCAGAGAGGGAGCTCTCCGAGCGATGCACCGAAATGTTTCATCGGCCTGGGACCGGTCGTGTGGGGAAGGGATCAGCGAAGGGAGAGCGGCACGAGTGCCAGCCTGTGGTGCTGTATTTGGGGACCTGGCTGTGGTGCTGTATTTGGGGGACCTGGCTGTGGTGCTGTATTTGGGGGACCTGCCTGCGGTGCTGTATTTGGGGGACCTGCCTGCGGTGCTGTATTTGGGGACCTGGCTGTGGTGCTGTATTTGGGGGACCTGCCTGCGGTGCTGTATTTGGGGACCTGGCTGTGGTGCTGTATTTGGGGACCTGGCTGCGGTGCTGTATTTGGGGAACCTGGCTGCGGTGCTGTATTTGGGGGACCTGGCTGCGGTGCTGTATTTGGGGGACCTGCCTGCGGTGCTGTATTTGGGGACCTGGCTGCGGTGCTGTATTTGGGGACCTGGCTGTGGTGCTGTATTTGGGGGACCTGCCTGTGGTGCTGTATTTGGGGACCTGGCTGTGGTGCTGTATTTGGGGACCTGGCTGTGGTGCTGTATTTGGGGACCTGGCTGTGGTGCTGTATTTGGGGGACCTGCCTGCGGTGCTGTATTTGGGGACCTGGCTGTGGTGCTGTATTTGGGGACCTGGCTGTGGTGCTGTATTTGGGGACCTGCCTGCGGTGCTGTATTTGGGGGACCTGGCTGTGGTGCTGTATTTGGGGACCTGGCTGTGGTGCTGTATTTGGGGGACCTGCCTGCGGTGCTGTATTTGGGGACGCGCCAGCGGTGCCCCGGGGTTGGTGGCACTGGGCTCCTGCGCGTTGCTGGGCGGGCAGGTACAGACACCCACCCCCAGCGATGTGATGGAAGCTGCTGGAGGGTTGGCCAAGCCGTGGCAGCAAGCTGTGCCTTTTTGCACTGGCAGCCCCTAGGTCTTCTCCAAAATTGCTTGTCTGCAGATAACAATGAATAGTCCATTTATGCTTAGTAACTGGGTAGTGCTGGTTTTGCCTCCCTGAGAAAAATCAGCATCCCTCCTCGAAGGGACAGAATTATGCTCCTTTTTCCATAATTTGGGCTGCATAATTCACTATAATTTTATTATCTCTGTGCACTCAGAAATACACCACATGGCTCTTCTGTAAGTGGAGAAGATAAGAGGCTATAGCAGCATGAATTTTCTTTAATAAGATTACACTATGATAATAGGCTACTAGAATAATTTAGCTCCTAATGATTTTGTTCTTCCTTGCTTCCACATGATCAAGGGCAATATGTATTAAAGTTGCAGAGGCTTTTTTAATTATGCAGTAGTAAGTATATATTTTATATAACAACTTTAATGATTCAAAGGGAATTTTTGTTTTTGTGGGAAATACTTATTTGGAGTTGCCATTTTCAAGGCTCAGTGTGTGTAAGCACATGCAGGTGTATGGTCGAATTTTTGCAATATACTAGTGCTGTTTTTTGTGGGAAAAATCCAAGTGTTGAAACATAATGCAGCCAACCAAGCTGTCTGGAAGGGCATCAACCTTGAAATACTTTAATCTGATAAAAAAAAAATGTAAAAACCGTAAGTGATTTCTTCATGCAGATGAGTTGTCTAACATCAGGCATTCAAATTAGGAAACGTTGGCTCGACTCCCTTGGGGCCTCAGTTTCCTTTCAGTAAAACAAATGAAAGAGTCGTTGAGGCTTTTAAACCTGCCTCGGTGGGTATCCCAGCCGGTTTATAACGCACCCTGGGAGTGCCAAGAGATTTAGTTCCACAATGTTTGTAAAACTCTCTAAGATCTTTAAAGAAAGAGTGCAAAGTCTTATTTTAACATTCTCAGAGGCAGCGTGGGGTAACGGCTGTCACCTGGATTGTATCCAGTCTTGGGAGAGCGTAATTTTATCCACGATCCTACCTGGCACCAAAAGCTTTTCTCCCTTCATGGTGGAGTTGACATGGCTTTCAGTGCTATCTGAACCTGCTCCGCTACACATCAACCTCCCTCGAATCACTGCTCTTCCAGCTTAAATGTGGCTTAATTTGGCCCGATTTGAACAACAGCTCTTCAGTTCAATTTATAACGTAGATCCTGACATAAGCGGGGAGGGTAGAGGCCCGGTGCCACACATCTATTAATCAGAGCCGGATGTCACTTTGCGATTCATAGATGGTTTGTGCAGACTGGAGTGGAAGGAAGCAGAGCTCTGTGCTGAAAGACTTTTGAGGTTTCCTCTGAAAAGGCTTGTTTCTGAGCACGACACGTTCCTCCACCCTCTGGCCATGTCTTGGTGGCTTACATAGCATAACCGAGAGGACAGAATTCACACCGGCTGTCAAGTCGTGGTCAAACTCTTTCCCTACTTCAAGGACCACTCTGGGTCCACATGGAGAAAGGCGATAGGGAGATGTCCATGCATCTCACGAAGCTTTGGAGCTACAGAAAGGATGAGGGATTTTCAGCAGATGGTGTTTGCACTGGGGTTGTTTGGTCTGAGGCTGCTCACCATTGCCACTTGGGCATGGTGGTGGGCATCACGGTTTTTCACTTGGTCACGGTGGTGGGAAACTTAATCCAGGCGGGACTTCAACTTCAGGGTCGGATGGAGGGCACCAGCATTTCAAACACCACCTTGCTCTGCTGGCTAGAAGAAGGGTTGTATAACCCAGCGCTGGGAAACTCATCAGCTCCCTGAGCTCTGCCTGCACTGGGTCTCTCTCTTCTTTTCCAGCAGATGGGAAATAGTATCAGAAATTTTCCAGCTCGATGAGGCGGTGGAGTCGGCGAGTCTGGGGAACGGGAAAGGATCGGGAGAATTTTCCTTTGCGGTGGCAAAGGCCTTTCCCCACTATCGTTAACCAGAAGGATTTAACGAGTGTGTTCTTCAGCTGCTTCTCTGCCATTGACCCCCAGCTGAACCCTTGGGTTAGGAGCTGACTTTTCATTTGGGACTTACAGGGCCTTATTCTGCAAGCTAAATCAGAGCCCAGATGGCTTAGAAAAACCAAGAGAGCTCCAACCTGAGAGCAGCTCTTGCCACGCACGTTCCCATGCTCTTTCAACAGGCTGGGGCTGCTCTGCCAAGTGTGATTTCAGAGGAAGCTTGGAAAGAAAGTCCAGCCCCATCTGTCGTCCTTTCTTCAGAGAACTTCTGGTGCATTTGCGATGGGCAGAATAGCTGAGAGAAAGGGCTTTTACAAAACTTGGAGCTGGGCTTCTGTGTGTCCTGCTTCCCTTCTTCCTAGGATGTGTCCTCTTCCTCCATGAGTCACCCCATGGATGAGAATAAGAGGCTTTTTAGGGCAAAGAGGACAAAACAGCAGAGGCTGGCTCCTCAGAGCTGTTGTGCTGTGGTCGTTTGTTCGCGGATCTGCAAGCATCTGTCATCTCTAGCCTGGGGAGTTCAATCCCAAAGAGCTCCAGCGTAGTCCAAACTGAATTACTTCAGCGTGTTTGTATGCGTAGCTGCACGCAGTGCCGGGTGGCTGCCTGCCACCCCTCGCCAAAGGTGGATGTGTTTCAGAAGTGAAGCAGTTTGCACGTACATAAATATTCAGTGCCTGTGGGTGAGCCGCAAACCGCGCCAGTCAGCATGTTAAAATATTTCCTGAAATTTGCTGGGAGGGGTGGACGCTCAAGGCCTGCAGGATTTGCCTCGACAGCAGTAAAACAGCGTGCGTGAGGGGTCAAACCTCTCCTGCCGTGGTGGCACCTTTGCATCTGGCCACATCCCTGCAGACTGGGGAGGTGTCTCTGCCCTCGGCCACTGCTCTGACATCGGCCTTGGAGCCCCCATGGGCTGGGAAGGGGCGTTGGGGACCTGGTGGCTGCTCCCCCACTCCCACACCACGCTGCGTTTGCACGCCTGAAGACTTCAGAGGTGGCTTTGCAGGTGTCCATCCAGCCTTCGTCTCGACACCCGGCTCTGCGCGCCGGGCAAGCACGCCTTGGCTCAGAGACTCACCACTGCTTCGTCCTTCTCCTGTGAGCCGCCTGCTGGAAAGCTTCTAATTAAAGCCAGATTATTGGTTTTGGCCCTTCTCGTTAGTGTTTTGGTTTGGCGTTGGGGTTTTCTTTTTTTTTTTTCTTAGGTCCCTTTAAAATGTCCGGATAGATGATACTGAGGTTAATTTGTTTGTGATAGAGGAAACGTTTTCACACGGTGGCTAAATGTTGCTGGAAGAGAGCAAAATTAATAGCTGCTTACTTAATCCTGATTAAACTGGCAGCTGGGAGATATTGATCGGCGTGTTCACAGCAAACTATCCCTCTCTAATGCGCAGGGTAAACAAGTCTATGACTGCAGTTACCTTAACCCTTCCCGTGTCAGTAGCTTCATGTGCTGGGCAGGCACCTGAGCCAGAGCATCGCTTTTCCTGCTCCCCAGCAGAAGGGCTTTGCATGGGGTTAGCTCACTGGGTAGGGGCAGGAGGGGGTCTATAACCAGGCTGGTTTTACCCCAAAATCTTCTGGGATTGCAGAGCAGTCACCCAGGTTTGGCTGTCATGGGGGACCTTGTCACGGGGGACCCTCCTGGCCACCGCTGCAGCCATCACATGGGATGCTTGAGGTGGATCAGAGTGTTTCATATAATCCAAAAAAGCTGCCCTGAGAGAGTACCCAGAGGGTTAGCAGTGACTGATTGTAGGGATTTAAATCAAAACCAGGGCTCAGCCAGAGCAGGCACCAGCTTGGATGTGATCTCAGCTTTGGTGATGTTTCCGAATCCTGCCGCTTCCATCGCTGTCAATCATTTTCCCACTCATCCTTTTTATTTTCGACATGTGCTTTCTGGGGACAGATAACCCCCCCACACCTCTCAGCCCACCTGTTTGATCGTGCTCTCACCTTCAAAGTCGTAAACCAGAAAGCAATTTGGAGGCTGCTGAGAGTGGGAAGGAGGCTCAACAGGCCCGACTTTCCTGCTCAGGTGCTTTATTATTCTCACCAAACACATGTTCCACATTAGAGGCCATGCATTCTTAATGCAGCCACTGCCAGGGTGTCTCCAAACAAAACAAATTGCTCTGGGCTGGGCCTGCCTTCAGTATTCACAAGGTCGCTGCATTTTTGGACCTCTGGCTGCTGCACTGTGGTCAGGTTTGTTTGTTTTTTTTTTTTTCCTCCAGTGCTTAAGTTAACACAGACCAGGTCTGGAAATACCTAGAACTGTCTTCAGCCTCTCAGGGAAGGAGTGGGACTGCTGGAGTGGATGGGCAGTAATATGACAAGGCAAAGGAGCAGCTTTGCTGGAAGGCACCCAGAAATGTGCTTTCCCTGAGGAGATCAGTACTTCTGGGGCTTAGTTTTATCCTTGGTAAAAATTTCATATAACAGAGCACAACTCCTGCAGTTGGAGGTGTCATAACCATAACCAATACCAGGTCCTGGACAGAATGAATCCTTCATGGTAGATCTCGGTACTGACCCACCACTTAATACTTCTGGAAAAAATCAGTCTTTATTTCTTGAATGTCAGATAACACATTATTTTTCCATGGGGTGAGAGGGAGGCACAGAAGGGAAGTGACCTCCCTGATACCTCGGGCAGCATCCTTGCCAAAACAGGCAGCTGGCTTTCCCCACTCCCTCCCATCCTCACCCTTGCTCTGCTTCTCCATCCCAGTGCTCCGCTCACCTCACACTTGACAGGATGAGGGTTCCTCCCTCTCCCAGGTATTGAAAGGAAGATATTTCTCCAGATGTTCCTCCTCGTGGCACGTGACAGTCTTGCAGGAACATCCATTGTATGCTATAAAGACAGGCACTATTATAATCGCTGTCCTTGGGCAAACAGGCTCGGGCTTCCTGTTTTCCTTGTTACCCTTATTCCACCAAATGTTCCCCTGTAGGTGCATCCACAATAGCTGAATTTCAGCCTACACTTGTATCCTCTGCGCTCCAGTCCAGATGATTGATTGCTGTTGGACGGCGTCTCTCCAGGATGCTGACCGCCCTTTACGGAGTGTGCTGTCGCTGATCCTCCTTGCATCCACACTTATGAGATGCAAAGCCATGGCAGATGAAACCTATCTGCCATAGGTGAGTGGAGTTAAGTTATTTTACAGCTGAGGAATCAGGCGTGCATCAAAATGGGAAAAGTGATGGAGTTCTGGCTCTATTGCAGGGTGCTGCTGTTCTCTTTTTTTACTTGATAGAGAGGGTTGTTGTCTCTGAGCCTGTAGTTCAGTTGTGCATTCAGGCTTTGGTGCCCTTACCATGCTCCCTGGAGTTGATGGCATCACTCACTTCTCCTTTGGGCACAGTCACCGTGTTGGCAAACGTTCATTCTGCCGCGCCCCAGGGGACTTGACTTCTGCAAGTGATCCTTTAGCATATTTGCGTTTGAATTTTCTTCATTCCAGCCTGGGCATGTATGGGTTTTCTTTGCTAGCTATTCAGTCATTGAGCCCACTCGTAACTGACCGCAGCATTTTTTTGCTTCGCAGAATTGTTTCAAGTCCCAAGGAGATGCCGGGGTGAATGGTGGGAGTGTTTGCAGGCATCCAAAGCACTTTCACGCCTCATGCTCATCTTTACCTCTGAGCAGTGAATAAGAGTCTGCATTTTTTCCATAACTGCTGCCAGATCTTGGTACTTTTCTTCCATCCTCCATATGCCGCCTTACTGGCCTGAACAGCCATCTCTTCTTAATCTGTCTTAGGAGAACCACCAGTTAGCAAAACAGCCTCAATTAACTTGATTGAGTTATGCCCAAGGGCAAAACAGACCTACTGAGCTGCCACTACCTTCGTGTCAGCAGCTGTTCCCATTTGTAAGACAAGAGAAGACATGGCTGGTGTTTGCTCCTCAGAAGCTGGGTCTTGATGTGCTTAGTTATATATGCATGCAACCTTGAGGGTAGATCCTGATTCCAACTTACATCTGGAAAAATCTAGTGGATTCACAGTACATGAGACCTAAGAGAGTGGAAGGTGGTGGATCAGTTATCGGGCAGGATAGTGTTTCTGAGGGAAAATAAAGAGGCTCCTTAGATTCTTGAAGTCAGTGCATTATTTCTATTTGGTTTACTCCTCTGCAACGTAACCGACACCACTGATCTCTTCTCTGCCTTGGTCAGCACGTGTTTCATGGCCATTAAGAGAAAGCAGCTCAGTGTTTCATGTTCTGTAGTGTGCTTGCATTTTCCCCTACTTCATCTCACAGCCTTGGTGTCACTGATATTATGACAGAACGTGTTCAGTGCACAGAACTATTAAAAATGTAGCTCAGATGGTGCTGATGGGAGGATGACATCTCCTGAATAATTTATTTTAACTGAAAAGATTTGTAACGCTTAAGTGTTAGCAGAACTCTTCATTTTAACTCTTTATGAGGCAGCTGCTTGTTGTGGTTCATTTGTTTGGGCAAGAAGAGGCTTGGCCTGTTCAAGCATGTGTTGGACATCTCTTGTCAGCCAAAGCCACCACCTCTCTCAGGGACTGTCAGACTGTTGATCGTGGTCCTTCAGAAGCTGGAGGAAGGAGATCTCCAGAAGGACTCCAAAGGGAAGCTGGAGGTGTTGGAAGAAGCAGTCACTAACAGTTTGATTGCCTTTGCCTTGGGAACAGCGAGCTTTTTCCAGCGTGGAAGCTTGAAATAAGCTGTAATTACTGGCTGCAAAATATTTACAGTAAGCAAGGAATGGATGGCTACCTTTAATTCCTTGCAGCAGCTCAGTTCCTTGGGGACAATGACTGTAAGTACTTGCCCTCAGAAGTAGCTGCTCCAATCCCGCCGTCCAGGGGGGACTAACTGATTTGTTGCTGGTCCAGGGGTTTGCACAGGAGTAGGTGAACCAGAAGGAAAGAGAGCGGTTTGTGTGATCGTAATTCTGACGCTTCAGATATCGCTAAAGCATGTTGGAGCCTGGAGAGGACGTGCAAATGATGCCTCGGTGGGAAAAGGGGACCTGAAGTATGCCTAGGTGATCCTCAGAGCGTGCTTTTGTCAGCACACTGCTTTTCATGCCCAGGTCTCTGGTGGTTGAAGGCTAAGTGTTTCTGCCTGTGCTTTAGCCATGTTGAAATTGCAAGACAGACTAACTGACTTGTTCAAGGTCACAAAGGTGTCCTTAAAAGTGGGTGCCAGACACAAGTCTGCGGGTTTTGATTCCGGTGCCTATCGTGGGGCTGCCACAACTGCTGCAGGGAGCCGAGTAGTTAACGCGTGGGATACGGCTTTGCAGACCCAAGACTTGGTGCACTGGAAGGAAAGCAGGGCCATTGCTTTCTTGCATACATTTAGTAGAAATTTTGTGCAGGGGGCATCCTTGCGCACAGGCAAACAACCCAAATTTCCAAATTTATGCTGGCAGAAATCCAATCATGAGGCAGTGGTCAGCTCTAGGGTATTTTATCAGTTATATTCTTGGCATCGGTGTTAGAAAGGTCAAGATCTTTTCTGTGATGATTATCTAATAGGCCTCTTCCTCCTCTTTTTGTTTACGCACAACACATTACACATAGAGAGACAAATCCTGCTCTCAGCTGTGTGGGAGCGGTTCCCACTTAAGTCAAAGGAAGCTGCTCATGGAGGGTAGAGACCAGAACTTGGTCCATACTTCATGGACAAATTTTTCACTGAAATTGCTGTGCCCCACACTGCGTGCCCCACAGAAGGCTACTTCAGCCCCAAAGGGCTCAGTGCTGATTCTCCCTCTTGCTCTCTCACTCTTCTTCTTCTTCTTATCGCTGGTCTTGTCTCTTGTAGGAATATTTCATTGCCTTTGAGTAATTCCTCCAGGTTCCTACCAAAACTGAGTTTAGGTAACAGTTCAGATAAGACGCAGTCTGTGCTGGAAGAACACAATATCTATGTTGGGGAGAAAGAATGGAGAGACAGAAATCCTGCTATTTCTGGCTTACAGATGAGGCCCTGCAACATAGAAGGTGAAGCTCTCATGTTCTTGAAGTCGATGCCAAAACCCATTTATGACTCCCAGCTGGCCAGGGCATCGTCCCAAACAGTTTGTGACTGATCCGTCCTCTGGCAGCTGCTTTAGGGCTTGGCCACCGATCCATCCATCCATCACTCTGAATCTTCTCCCCACTTAATCTTGAAGGGACTGGAAACACCTCACTCTTCTGTATCTGGCTTTTTCATAATGAAGTTTCAAAGTGCTCACGCAGAAGAGCTACGTCTTGACATTCTCATGTTTTGGCTGGGGAAACCAGTACACAGAAAGGCAAAGTGACACACCTGAGGTCACGCACCAGGCCTGTGTCAGAGGCAAGAGTGGGTTCTCCATGTCCTCTCTCAAAAAGCAATAAAATGAAACACTGGTTCATACCAGGAAAAAATGAGATTTGGAGCTACATCAACTCAAGATCAACTTTGGAGTCACTGTGGCTCAGTGGAAACCCTGGAGTTAATGACCTCTGCAAAACTAATATATTTTTGCATAGCTAAATTCTAAGAAATAATTAAATGCCTCTTAATTATCGAGACAGGAACTAGTAGGAGAGAAGAGCCGGAGTCATTAGGTCAGATTCATCTTAATCCATCACCAGACAGAGCAAAAATTTGTCTTATGAATAAATATGCCCTATAAATTAGTCCAATAAATTTTTCCAATTGAAATAAGTTGTCTTCCTGCTTTATGTGTAATTTTAAAGGAAGATAACTGAATATGAATTTTCTTCAACTACAGAGAAACAGACATTCAAAATGAGTAACATAAATGCTAATGCATCTACGTGTCTGTGTGTATCTGTGTTTTGGGGATGGTGCTGACATCTGTGTAGGGCATGTTAGACTGAGACTGACTTTTCAATAGCTGTTGGAGTGGAGACCGATACTGCTCTCCAACCTGGGGAAAATTCTCCTCAATTCCAGTTTCTTTGTGCATTAGCAATTGCTTTCAAATGTTTAAGACTCAAGAGCAGTTGCCAAAATCTGCGTTGCCTCCCAAGGAAATGCTCTTAATTTCTTTGGGTTTAGATTCCAAATATGTGGCTAAACTAAGCTTGATGATAGCTAAGGTTTGGTTTGAAGCAGACTGTGAGTCCACACACAAAGTTAGTGCCTGGATTATGCACACAGCTGTGACCGTCCTGGCGCTATGTCTGTGGAAATGTAAAAATATTAGTCTTAAAAGAGATTAATCTTTTCCATGTTTCCTGCTATGGTTGGAGGTGATTTCCACATTGTTTTGTTCTTGGCTGTCTCAGTGCTCTGAGTTCTCCTGCATGAGAATCTCTCCTTGCAGTGATTTTTACAGCCTCATGTATTATGTACACATGAAAAATGGTTGGTTGAGTAAGAGGTTTCTTAGTTTCAACCAGAAAACAAATATATAAAGTCACTAGAAAGTTGCTTTTATGAAGAAAGGCTCATATATACCATAAAAGCAGCCAGAAGGATCTCTGAATGAGACTTGCTGTGAGCAGAAGTAAACTGAAACTGGGTCTTCCTCTTTGATTTTAAGACTTAATGTTTTAATACCCGTGAAATACAAGTGCCTGTATACACCTCACCAGCTCTGCAAGCTTCCCGCTACCTTTTTTACAACATGATGTGTCATCTCGGAGTCACATAAAGTTGTCAGATGCACGAGGCTGTTTCTTGCAGCCCTGTCCCCGTAGCAGCGATGAAACATCGCTTAGGCTGGCAAGTGAAAGAGAATATTACATTGCTTCAAAACTGTAAGGAGACGGTTATAAAATTATCATGCCTGTAAATTCCAGATGTGAACCATATGATTGCAAAGCCCTTCTCTCTGTCCTTGTTTAAATTGACTTTCTCCTAAGCCTCCTCAACATCTGTCTACCCTGAAAATTGAGTTTTCCCTGTGCTCAGTCACATGGACAGCGTACACCTTGTGCTGGGACTAAAAGGTCTTTTGAAAAAAACACTACGCAACTGATGAAGTGTTTGCTTAGGATTAGGTGCTGTGGTTAATACAAGCATTAAAAAGTGTCTCTGGCTGCTGTTCTGGGTCACAGTGGCCTCATATTTCCTCTCTTCTGAAGACGGATGTTCATCTGGTTTGAGTGGCTTTTGTCCTATTCCCTGGGCACAAAAGAAAAAGGAATACTAGGCTTTTAAAGATGGAAAGTTATGCAGCAGTGCTAAATATATCAGTTTTTCTTGGACCTGAACTTACCAGGATATGGTGTTCCAGCAGCACTTCCAGCACAAATGCAAAAGAGGCAAGTCTGCTTGTAAGCACTTCGGGGTTTTGTTTTAAAACAGGGAGGAATATCCACGCGTAAGGGCAGCGGCTTTGGGAAAGCTGGAGTGCAGGGCTGTGTTTGGGGAGCCTGCCTCTCCGCTGCTGGGTTGAGCCTGTGCACAGCACTCAGATGTGTGTCCTCTTCCCGAGAACTATCAAGTTACACGCCTTGAGCTTTGCCATAGTAGCAGAGGAAGGGAGAGTACAAAGGTTATGGAAAACAAAACATTAATTTTCTTGACCAGCTGTGTTACAAGCAAAGTGCAGCTTATTTATACCCGCAGCATACTGTTCATAAATCAGGCCTGCTCTCCAGCAATGCATTTAATGAGAACTATTAAATGATTTCATGATGTACTCATCGTTACCATCTGATAAAAACCAGCGCTCCCTCCGTGGACCAGGACTTTTCAATTGCAGCTTTTTATGCTCGGAGAAGGAGGTGTGTGGGGGGGAAACAAAGCTTTCGGCAGCATCAGACGTATTCTCCAAACGTCTCTGCGGGCACATTGTGTCGGGAGGATTGATCGCTCGCTCAGGCCGAGCGCAGAGTCTTGCAGCTTTTAATTAGGGAGATGGGCCGGTGACGTGAATAGCCCTTTGGTTTTATGCAATACCTTTCATGTAGAAAATACCTGATTCTGATCTCGCCAGCGCCTCTGGCCAAGGTACCCTTGGGCTCGTCCCCGCGGGATGACACACGCGTGGCGAGGGGGGCACAGGTCTATCTGCACCCCCTTGCACCCCACCAGCTTTCCAAGCAGGCGATGCTGGAGCCGATGGCTGCACAGAGCCCTGTCAGGGCTCCTTTGTCAAGGGCATACCCAAGCATTAAAATCACAGGGATGGCTAATTTATGTGAGAAGGTTTTCTGTGACTCAATGGGGAGGGCATTGCTGCCCAGAGGCTTGCCCCTCTCGAAGTGTTTAATTGCTACTCAGAGGCTGGATTCAGCAGCTCCCATTCTCTGGCACTTTCTGTCTCTGTCAATAAAACTGGAGAGGCTCATGCTTTATAACAAAGATGTTTATCTTGCCCAAATTTGTGGGAAGCTCTAGGAGGCTGTCCTTTCTTACTGCATAGCTTTAATAGGGTAAACAGTTGCTGTTACTTAGTTTCCAGCCAGAATTTCTGAATGGGGGCTGGGAGGAGAATGCCTTAATTAATCCTTCGGGAAAGTGGTTGGGATTCTGCCTTGTTGTTTTGGGTTTGCATCTAAATAGCATCTCCCAGATTCATAGCAGCGAAACTCAGGTCCAAATGTCGCCTTTCATTTCTGCATTTCTCTGATGGGTAATTTTTCTTCCTCCTTCAAGCGACCTGCCCCATTATCCCAAGTGAAGTTGTTGTTGCCAGCCTCTGAAGCCTGCCTCTGCCAGTGTGCCAGGGCATCAGGAGTCTGGGAATATCTATGTGCCAGCTTAAATAGTGTTTTATTCCTCCTGTGAAGTAATGCATGGTAGTGGCTAGTGGGTAGTTAGTATAAATGTCTCAAGAGTCTATAGTCAACTGAAAAGAGAAGGTCTCTGTACACGTATTGGCTGTTCTTGGCAGCGGCTGTTGAATTTAGCTTAGGAAGGTACCAAACACTCATTTTTCTACCTGTTTTTAACCATGCTGACAGTCTTGCTCCTCCATCTGGAGGGCAGCCGGCAGGAAAGCGAGGCGGCCCCCGGGGCAGCACAGTCCCCACGGCCCGTGGGCGCGGGGGGCTTTGGGGGGACTGGGCTTGGGTACCCGTGTGCCGGCAGCCCCGCGGCGCGCAGCCCTGCCGCCGCTTCCCCGCTCCGCAGGGTGGGCTCGTGTTTTACAGCCTCCTTGGGGCTTGTCGCGCAGGTGGGGTTTCCCTTGCGTTGTCTTCTGGAAGCCCACCAGGCTTGGGGGAGCGAGTGAGCTGGGTTGCTTTAGCTACACAGCAATGGAGAGATCACTCTACTCATGGTTTTTTTTTTTTTTTTACCCCCCAAAGAAGACAGAGCCCTTCCTCGGGGAGGAAACATCTCTAATTAAAATCCTGTGTGTGAATGGCAGCATGGTTTAGCGTTGACTTAAGGCTTGTCTTCATCAGCAAATAATTTTCAGCAGAGCATGATTTCACCATAGCATTTGCTATGATCTGCTGATAATTACCTGAGAACCCCAGTTTACTTTGCATAAATGTTAATTAAACATTTTTCGTGCCCTTTTTCATATTATCTGGTTTCTTGGAATTTCCAGAGCTTCAGCTTTCTCTGAGAGGTATTTTCTGAGTTAGCTGCAAAAGCACGAAAAGTCTTTGTCTGGAGTCAGTGTGCTGACATGTGAAAGACTGCCATAGGATACAAGCTACCATTAGCCATAGAGGCTAATGAGTTAAAATCAGATTATAGTGATGTAGACAGAGTTAGCTTAAGAAACTGTAAGTGGCCACAAGCTGGATGGAAAGCTTTTCCAAAGTGCTTAGTCCTAGGCAGAATATAAAAGTCTTCCAGCAAACCTGGATGGAGCATCACTAACACATCATTTTACTTCTAAAGGCTGGACAAGTGACTTCCAGAGTTAGGAAATGTATTGAAGTCCCTGGAGCAAGGACTCGGGCAGATGCTGTTCAAAGTCAGAGTTTGGGGATTGCCTCTAGCAATTATCCATAGTTATGGTTTGCAATTTTAATTTTTCAGAATGTCCTACATTGTTTAGAACTAGACTTAAAACCAGGGGCACAACAGAGACAGCTGTTCTCCCAAGCCACATGCCTGTTTTTTCCTTTTTTTTTTTTTTCTTTTGTTTTTTGTTTACTTGTTTGTTGTGTAAGATTTTAAAGCTGGCTCGTGCTAACCTGGTTGCTATCCACCCAATTTTTTCTCCTGTAAATAACCTCTCTTCACCTTGAGGGTGTTATTTCCCGTGAGTCCCATCAGGTGGGAAACAGCAGGCACCTGCCCCGGTGTCCTTGCCCATGGTGCCTCGGGAGCTTGTCTCATCTTACTTAATGAATAATCAAGTATAGGTAACTGCTAAGCAAATCGTTTCAGAGTCCATATCAAAAGCATGTTATCTAGAAATCCAGGGCTCTGAGTACAGGCATGTGGCAAATACACACCCATGGGGCACCCAGGACGGCAACCCAGTACTACCCAAGGAAGAATTGTCAAGAGAATATCGTCTCCATGCTAAAAGCAACATACTTGTGGAAGCCTGAAGTCCACATCAGCCTCGAGTTGGTTTTAGTGATGTTAAACTGGACAAAAACTAGAAATATAAAAAAGGTGGTTTGGTAGGAAAAGGGTGAAGGCAGATGCAGAGCACAGGAAAATACTCCTACACCAGAATACCCAAAGTAACCTCCTAACGTTGGAGAAAACTCAGCTTAGCTTCCTGGTGACTTCAGAGAGCTATTTTAAGATATAAATGTTTTTACTTCGTTTTTACCTCGGTGTTGTAGATCTCCACAAGGGTACGTTGGAAAACGACCAGTTGAAGCGTAACCGAAGTGAAGGGTCATGTGGGTGACAGCTGCCAGACCTGTGGGTTTTAGGATTTGCACAGCCTGCGGGTTTTAGCCTCCTCTTTGGAAGCTGAATCAATATTTTGTTAGGTTTTGCAGCAAAAGGACGCCTAGGTAGCTTTTTCTCAGCGCTTTTTCTTCACGCTGAGATGCTTCAGCCTGGATTGGAGTTAGCACTCTTCCTCGGGATTTGCCCACTCTTGTGACCCATAAGAGGATTTCACACCTGACTTTACAGAGCAGCGAAACTGGCTGTTGGACTTTGTTAAAAGGGAGATACGGGTGGGGTTTGAAGGTTGGAGGAAACGCCTTGCATTTGAGAGTGAAAAATTTTTGTGCACGTATTTGGATGTGGATATTGTTCAGCTGCAAACAAGGAAGGTTAATGGATATGTCCTGTCCCGCTGTTGTATTAGGTCACTACAGGGCATCTTTAACCTGGACTGGCTAATTATTAAATTCAGATATATGCAGCCATAAAACCTGCAGAGTATTGCAGATGTAGTCAGCTACTTGAGCAGCTTGCACCAAATATGTGTAATATTCATAAATGTTCATTGCTTTCTCAAGAAATGCCTGTTTGTATGGACTTTGGACAATTCCAGGCTGCCCTGCTGTTTCCATCCAGCATGAGTGTATGAAATGGGAGTGAGGTGCATAAACAGGTCTGGAGGAAGGTTTTCCATTAGTTGCAGGTAGTAATTTATGGTGGGAAAGCAACAGGCAATTAAACCCCTTACATTGCTGAGCATTAATGTATAGTTTTGTAAGTTGGAACATTTCCTTTAATGTTTTACTTAATGAAAATGAAGTCTCTCTCTGTACGATCTAGTAAAGTCCTTCCCACACACGGGCTGGAGGGGTTTGTTTCAAAAATTTCTTTATTATACTTATGTACCCACAGAGCATACACACCCGGAGCCTACATTTCGAGGCACTGCTTCATTGTAGACTGGGAAAAAACAGCAGAAAAGATTGATTAGCCCTCCACAGATTTCTCTGTGCTGTCTTGAATGCGGTTTGAAAGGTACTGGGTTTGTTTGGTTGTTTTTAACTTCATAGACAAATACCTCCACCCTAAGATGCCTTGCAAGAATTTATCAATATGTGCAGAGAATACAGTCATCTTGACTGTTCCACCTCCAGTACAAAGTGATCCTTTGAAGTATTTTAAGCAGTAGATTTTCTCAAAGGTATCAAACATGCTATGTAAATAAACTTCACTTCAAGCCAGGTTGGGTTACAGAAGCAGCTGGTCCACAGATAAAAACCAGTATTATTGGCCTTTCATTCTCTGAAGGATTACTCTTCACTTGAGGCTGATGCAAAGAGAGGAAACTAGTCTCAACAGAAATGCTCAGGTAAAAGCAAATACTACAGATACCAAGAAGGTAAAACAGTCTCCATGCCGCTGTTCTTGTTTATTTGGGTTTTCTCCTCCTGTTGCTGCTGCAGTAGCCTTAGTGGTGCTTTTAGGCAGTCGCTAGAAATGCAGTTAAGTGCTCTCCTGTGACTTGCAGACTCTTTCAGTTTTCCCTTGGGAGAGGTCAAATACCTGTAATGGAAAAACCTTGCACCGTGCTGGAGCTGGAGTTGTCATGCCCCCTGGGCTCCCCTTTAACCCACAGCTCTTCTGGGCACCTTGCACAGCCTGATCGTTGGCTTCTAGGTCTTGGAGCTCGTGAAGAACTGACTCAGAAACCATCTTAGCCTTATGAGAATGAACGTGACAGGGTCTGAAAACAAAGGGATGGCAGCAGTGGTGCCTGATGCCATTGTTCTGAGCGTGCTCGGTGCGGTACAAAACCAGTAACCTCGGAGTCCTGCTGATTTTGGGGTTTCAGGCTGTGGTTTGCACGTGTGAAAAAAAACAGCAATAAACTGCCACGGGAAGTATCTAGTCAGTCCCACACAACCTAGTTTAAAGAAGCTATTTGGAGATGGCCACAGTGTTTGTTAGCCATTATATTTGTGGAAGTGGAGGCTAGGGACCAATGGAGAAGGTGGTGCTGGAGGCTGTGCAAGTTCAGCACAAGACACAGACCTTACTTGTGCAGAGTTTATGGGCTGCAACACCTTGAGCTGAAACTAAGCATCCCAGATGCTTTACTGCTCAAACCCAAGTATTCATCAGTCAGTTGTTTCAAATTTGGGATTATTTATTTGACAACATGGAGTAAAATCCCTGTTGGCTTGACTGGGACTAGGTGTTTGACAAAACTCTTGGAAGACTTGAGCAGGGTTTGTGCTGAGTCTGCACTACACGTGTTCTGTAGCACACAGCAAGTCAGCCACACCAGCAACCTTCATGTGAGGAGCTGTAACTCAAAGCTGGAAGGAAATGGGTATAAACCTTGGACTATTCTCCCGGTCCAAGCAGAGGGCTGCCCGCCAGGAGCAGTGGGGATTTAATCCTTATGCTAACATTGTTAGTTTAGCATACTTTCTGTAATCCATTCTTAAGCACAAATGTCGGTGTGGCTTGACACCTTGAAAAATGTGCTAGCTAGCTTTCCTTGGCCCGGTGCTCCCTCCCGTGTCCTGTCTGATGTGAGGACCAAGTGGAAGAGAGCCAGGGAGGAGAAGGAAGACACCGCGGCTGTCCCTGCTGCCTCTCTGTGTGGCTGCAGTAAGCATGTTTCCAGGGCAGCGGTGCTGCACGCTTCCTGCTACGCTTCCAAAAAACTTGAGATACTTGGACGAAGCACGGTCCGTAAGTGCAGCATGTCATCATGCTTTGAACAGCTTCCCATCTTTGTGAACATAATCAACAGAGGACATCCTGCATTTTTCTGGAGAGAGGTAGCCTAGCCTAAGATCTCCATTGCCAATTAAAAAAGAAAAGGGGTCCAATGTGGGCTTCCTATTGCTGGTCTATACAGGATTGTATTGTTTTCTGTTGGATTTAGGAGCTTGCTCCTGCCGTGGCCCCATACAGTAGCCCAGAGGCTGCAGGCACACAGCACAAGGCTTATTTCATTACCTGCTCAGCTGCCAGGCAGGCCAGGTTTTCTCATTGCTGAAATAAAGCAAGAAGCAAAGCTCCATCACTTCCAGCAGCTGATGCAGGCTCTGAAAACTAGATAGCTCTGTGGGCTGCCACCTTTGGGGAGTCGTATGCCAGGGGACCAGAAGGAGCTGCTGTCTGGGTGATGTTCACAGGGCTGTTTTCCTTGCTCATGCAATCCCCACTTTTATCACAGCCACTGGCAGAGGCTGGAAAGAGTTCAGAATAATCCACAGAAATGTGTTATTTAAAAGAAGAAAATTACATTGTAGTAGAGGTTCAACATCACCAAGTGAAGGCTGCATTGCTGTAGGTGCTATGCAGATAGAAAAAGATGCTCCCTTGTCCAAAAGCACATTGCTTTTAATGCAAGCGGTGCTGTATGGAAACATCTATGGGTGTGCAGATATTGGTAAAAATACTTCCTAGGCAAATGAAGTTTCATCTCCTTGGCACTGTGGTCATGGAAGAGAAGGTAGGCAGACATTCACAGCATGCAAACTTCCAAAGAGGAGATTATGAAGATCTCAGTTTACACTGGTGATTTAAGCAAATAAACCATAATCTGGAATAACTGTAACAAAGTTCCTGCTTGAGAAGGAGCAGAAGTTTCTGAGGAGCATGCCCAAGTTATTTGGGGGGGCTCTGCGGGCTCAGGTGGCTCCGAGCCCTTTCAGAAGGCATAAAGAATGCACTGACTCAAAGCTGAACTCTTGCTGGTTAGCCCAAATATGTCTTTCCTTTCGTTATATCAGTTAATAGCAGGAGCATGTTTAGCAACAGGCGGGTTCCTGCCATCCTTGAGCTTAGTGAGGTTGGCTGTACTATTCCTGGCTGGTCTGGGAGGAGGAGCTGTCAGACAGAGACCCCGTGGAGAGGTCCTGCTCTGCCGGGGTTGCTGCTGTGACCGCAGCATTGCCTTGTCCGGGCTGAGCAACTTTGCAGCCCAAGCTATAGAGAGTGGCTTAATTTTACAATGTTGGTGCTTTTTTGGCTTCTTGCATGAGCAAGGTGTTGGAGCAGGGAGGTGCTGGTTCGCAAGACGTGCGTGAGTTGGCTGTTCCTGCCCTTTGGAAGGATCGCTGGCTGCATGCGTGCCTGTCTGCTTGGGTTTCCTGGGAGTGGCACAGATACCTCATAGTTTCATTCTCATTTAAAATTAAGACTGATTTAGTGAGCACCATCTGAAGACAAATATTATTCTCCTTAGGGTAGCTCAAATTCTTGTTTGGTGAGAAACAATCTTTTAATGCTGTATCTGTGTGTCTTCTTTAGAGGGTTACATTATCAGTGCAAATTTGGCCTAATACTTTTTAAATTAAACTTCTCCAAACAGCATTTGAAATCTTAAATTAGGACTTCTTTCTTCTGTAATCTGGAAAGCTCCTTTCTTGCTAGTATCTGATCTACCAGAGTTCTGCGACTTAAATCTCTGTGAGATGCTTTGCAAATGCAGAAGCCAGCATTCATTTTACACGTTTCATATGGGTTTTGTAAGCAATGTGTTAAAGCAAAGCAGTGAAATATTCTCTTAGGTTAAGGTCTTTAAAACTGCCTAACAGAGTGAGATGCCTGAGCGCCACTGAGCTTCAAATTCAACCCTTGAAATTAATATTTCCCACTGCCATGTAATATTAAGTCCCATTAACAGCTAATGCATCAGTTGCATTTAAGATGCACATCTGTTTATATATATGCACAAAGAAAATATTTCTGTCCAAATTCTTTCTCGGGGGCATTTAAATTTATTTTCTACTGAATTGAGTAAGGTCATTTGGCAGAGCCACGCAGGTCATCAATAATTAATCCAAGCAGGCAGAGCCAAGTCTCACGGTGCTTGCAAACACCCTGTTAGACTGGATAGTTTGGCAAAGCAGGGGTAGTTCTCAGATTTTCTCAGGTGAACAGCAAATGTGTGTTTTAACTTTTGAGAGGGAGGTTTGCTGTTATCGAAAACAGCTGTGCCGTACTTGCATTGCAGCACTAGGTTCATCCACAGGTACAGGGCAGAGCTGCTGATCCCCCCGTCCCCCCCGCTCCAACCCGGGGGCCGTTGCACTTACACCGACACGCCTGGCATATACAGTTCTTTTCTACCATGCGCTCGCAGACTTCAGAAACGCAAGAGGTAGGATTTATCTTGGTGAAATTTAGATAAACTCCATCTAAAAGCTAGACCAGGTTCTTTACACCTAACCCTGGCTATCAAAGAACTGGCTCTGGGGTATGAGTTTATAAACCTGTTTTAAACAGAGTCAATAGGAAAAAAAATCATCTCTTCCAGAGGATATTTCCTGTCTAGACTTGTTATCTAAGAAGATGGGATGGACATGGGATGAGTACTCTTCCCTTTCCCCTCAGAGGAACCTGTCTGTCCTGAGGAGGAGGGTCCTGAGGACATTCAGGTGACCAGCCTGCGTCTTGCTTTTGGGCAGACAATGCTGGATGAAATGGGTCTGGGCCAGCGTGACAGGGGAAACCGAGGTGACCGAGGGGTGAACGGGCACCTCTGTGGGGGCAGAAGCGTTGTGTGTTCTCAAAAGTTTGTCTGTCTCCTCTAGCTCTATCAGTTGGCCTAACAGAGTATGTTGCACAAATATTACCGATACATGCCCTCACTGCATGAGATGAATTACAGTGGTTTCTGCGAGGTGGAGGACGACCATCACAAATGCAGTAACCCCCCTTCCTCCTGAGTCTTCTCCAAGGGGTCCCGTCAAGTATCCATCACCCCAAGCACGGAGCCAGACTGGTTTTTGAGCTGTGATGGCTTAACCTTTGGGTCCAGGGTTGGGTGGAACCGCAGCGGGTGGCAGCTCAGAGCCCACACGATGCCACCAGCCTGGGCAGAGAAGGGGCCAGAGCCCCGTGTGGGGCTGGCTAGTGTCTCACCATCGTGATGGCCACCAGGTTCCAGCTCTCCCTGCCACACCAGCTGTCCCCAGGCCACATATGCTCAGGGACAAGCAGGCTGGGAACCAGTCCAAAACCAGAACAGGAGTGTGTGCTGTTCCCTCTCCTCCGCTGTAACACTGGTACGCATGCTTTTAATGCCTGGCCCCTGCTGAACTGCTTTTGCTTTCTCAGATGAGAGAGCTCTGCAGTTTTGACAAGGAAAATTGCTGCCCAGATGCCTGAACACCAGTGCTCTGCTTGTTTAAATATTTGTTCAAATCAGCTTGACTTTCCAGTGCATTTTTGCATGAGGGGTTTTGGAGGTGGTGGAAAGAAGTCAGTTCTAATAAAATCTCATGCTCTCATGTAATCACTTGAGAGCATTTAGCTAACAGTACCCTCTGTCCCAACGGCAGCACTTCACATCACATCGCCCCACTGCTGTCCTGCATTTCTTCATGCCTGTTTTTTACTTCAGATGAATCTGTATATGTCCTATCCACAGCCTGTAGAAAGGCTTTCAGGATTTTTAATCTCCAAACTCTTAATCTGACTTGTTCACATGTGCTGTATTTCCTGAGAAAGAAAATAAATAGGGATGGGCAGAGGAAAACAGCTGCCTGCGTCATCCACTTCCTCAGCGTTGTATGCTCAATGGCTGGTTGGTGCACTGCATCCTGCAGAAATGGCAGGAATTGGGATTATTCGAGGGATAATTTACAACCAGCATGAGTAAAGGTCCTGCCTGTGAAGAGAAGTATTGGAAATACTTGTGTTGACCCGCTCCCAAGCTTCGCATGTTTGCCACTGCCAGCGTCCAGCTTGTGATCTGTCCTGCTCACCTCTGCTGCTTTTACTTCTAGATTTTGCCAAAGCCCCGCTTGCTCTCCCTGAACCACTGCATATCTGCAGTTACGATCACCATTTCCAACCTCCTCCTTGCTCCCCGATATGATGTCCTGCGCCAGATCTTGGCAAGTGCCAGTTTAAAAAGACCTGCTAGAAGACGTGGTAGAGCAAACTGCAGCAGAGACACCAAGCACTCCTTCGTACACCTATTGTAGCCCTACCAGTACTCTCAGCATCCTTCTCAAAGCATTTATTTCTGGAACTGTGTATCTGAGCTCATTAGAGCATCACCGTGCAGCCAACTGATTAGAAACAAACAAATTACCGCAGCACTACAAATTAAATTTTCAGCACATGTACATTTGAAAAGTACAAGCGTTCACCCCAGGAAGTGCCTTGAAATTCAGAAAAACAAAGATCTGGGGAATGTTTGCTAGCATTTGCCAAGTTTGTTTTTTTTGGTTTTTTTTTTTAGGTAATTTATGCAGAAAGATAGCTCCCTATTCCCTCATCTTTGTATTTTCCTGTATGTTGAGGTACATTGCCTGGAGAAGTGTTGTACCTAAGCTGGTTTATTCTGCTCAGTTAAAACTGTAGCAGTTTAACATAAACGGAAATGATTAAGAGGCAATCCCACAGACTTCCTTCAGGTGTTAGCAAACAATTTGGCTGTTAATTTCTACCTATTTGTGGATGCTTGGATTTAAATGAGTTGCAATTAAACACAATTAGCTGTGTGCACAGTTCTGGGAGGCAAGAGAAAGAGCAGTGGAGATTGCTGGAAGTCTCTAACACGGGTTTGATTTCCTGGAGCTCTTGCAGGCATGTTGGCCAGGAGGAGATGGTGTGGTGAGGTTGTCTCTAGAGGCCACCGACACCTGAAGCAACACATAAGGCATCTTTGGCTGCATGGCTTGTGGTTAGGAGTTTCTGTTGATGATGTCCACCTCTCCGAGCAAAAACATCTTCCCAAATGATGGCAGCAAAGCAAAGGAAGGTGTTAGCTGCTTCATGGGGACAAACCTTCTGCCCTGGGTCACGCATGCCGTCACAGCAGCTCTCCAAAATCTAGTGTTTTAACCACAAAAGCCTCTCTTCCTGTTCAGGGGAGATCTGTCTGTAACTTGAGATACAGGGTCCAGGTACGGGGTTCCCTGAAGTTCTGGGACCTGCTCCAACAAAGGGTGCGTTTAGTGGCTTCGGTGCAGGTTTGTCTCTCATCGCAACGTCAGGAAACGCGATCTACAGCCGTTCATCAACCGCCCATCACTGTGCTGTCAGTCACTGTGATTTATTTGGGTTTTTGGTGCCAAACTGATTAAATTGCACATTTCATAAAAACGGAGAGTTTCACTAGTGGCACCGAGTAAAATTACTGCATCTGTCCAAAGAAACTAGCAGAGGTTACAGTGTCTGTTTACATTCCTCATAAAGAAAATCTTGTTAAACTGTCTCACATATTTTACAGCCGTGGTAAGAGCCCCTGAAGAATACGCTGTCAGGGGAAATGGTTTCAAGCTTTTTTGTCTGATTTTATGCAGCAGGAGTATGTGCTGTTTAATTGGGGAGTTAGTGGGAATTCCGTGTGGCGACACAGAGCGATCCCTTTACAAACAGAGGGAGAGTTTGTGGGATGGGGCTTGATGTCTCACAGAAAGCTGTGCTGCTGGAAAGGTCAGCGATCGTGGGACACACAGCATTACAGATCAGGTTTGCCAAATGACTGCAGCTCTGTACGCTGGAATGCGAGATCATTTGTCTTTTACAAATTAACTTTGGTGCCTTGCTTTGGCCCTGCATGGTGTTTTTCCTACCCACCCCTACTTTTAAAGAATTGTGTAAAAGCTAATTTTAACCTGTGACACTAATCTTGCGTTGATCAATTCGCACCTGCTCTTGTTTTCTGAAGTCAAGTTTCGGCAGGTCTCAGATTGAGCTGGATTCTGGGGCTGTTTCCATCCCTGTGGCCATAACTATCCATGTCATCTATCTCCACGTAGACTTTTATCTGCTAAATGTTTTGTCCACACACTTAATCCAGCTGTTTCCTTTTTGTTCTCCATATGTTTTGTTGGAAATGAGAACAAGCAAGGTGTTGAGAAAGTCATTCCAAACTCTATGTGAAGTGTCCTAGGACAGCATGAGGTGAGGGTTTGGTGCTCAGACACCCCCTTCTTGCTCCTGGGGGGACTGTTGGCTCCCAGCTCAGTAGGACACCCCTGGCACCCAGCCACAGGCTTTGCTTCACAGACATTCAGCAGCTCCAACTCCCTTTGCAGAAATGGTCCCCCAGGACCTGCCAGCAGCATCCGATGCCCGCCTCGACCCACAGACTAAACCCAAAATCCCAACCGGTATGGGAAAGAAAAGGGTTAACCCAAAGTCTTTGTTTCTCAGGGCATCTTTCTATGCTGTCCCTAGCAATGTTCTCTTCTGTATGCATTTGCTTCATTCACTTTAGAAACTCCTAGTAGTTCCTGCAAAAGACTATGCAAACCAGCATAGATCCCTTCATCTCTCAGATACTCAACTGCATGGGGGTGAACCATCACAGAAAATTACATAGAAAATCAGGGCATTTCAAGACCATTCCTGATAACTGAGTCTAGGTAGGGAATTTAGCTTGTCAGAACAGGCCTATCCAAGTGGAAATCTGACCCAGACAGTAAGTGAATCTTCTTAATCTTGCAGAAGTTGATTTTTCACTGGCGGTTATGATCTAGGATTTGATTTCATGCTTCTCCAGGAGGAAGCCATCACTTTCTACCAGTCAGTAGCCCTGGTACCATGCTGGAGCTTCTCTTACCAAGTGACTGAGTGAAGAGTTAAAATTGCAGAGCCGGTTTTCTGCAGCACCCTGCTGCTTCCTTGATGTCTCAGACTGAAGCATCAATCTGAACTAACCAGTTTAGTATGGGCGGAGGATCTGGCTCAGAGCACATGGGGCTATAGATAGCTGCTCTGCTTCTGCAGCACTGACAGTGATAAATGGCCCCTGGGAGAGGAGGATGTTTAGTCATCTCCTGAGGATGGTTTGATGGACATGAGTAACTACTGAGTCTTAAGACCTCTGTCCACGTTGCATCATGCTAAAGATACTTCATATCTTTAATGTGTTGTAACGTACAGATCATTTTGGGTGGCTTTTTTCTCGTGAAGAACATAATCCCCTATAGTCTCCTAACATTGCGCGGTGCGCAGAAGGGCAGGCACAGATCATGTGTCCCTGCAGGGACCAAGAAGAACCTCCCTGGATTTCAGAAGGTCCCTGTGCTAAGCCACTTCTTTCCCTGACCACTTTGTATACCAGCGAGGTGGCCACCGAGAGGCAACACAGAAATGAAGAGCCACATTTCACTGCTGCCATGGCCAACTTGGGCTGGAAAATGTTCCTTGTGTGCGTATCCAGGCTGTGGTGCTCAGCTGCTCTAAGGAGTCCTGCTTTACTGAAGAGAGTGTTTCCCAAGGCTGTAGTTGATTTTTCACAAGCGAGTTTGTACGCCGGCCAAGACTGCTGACAGCTCAATATTCAGCTACAGAATATAATTTTCTGTCATTTTGATTTATGTTCTTCTCTGCAACCAGAGTCCCACATGAAAAAAAAAAAATCGGAAGGAGTTTATCTTGAAGTTAGCTCAATGAAAGTTTATTCTTCAACTGACTTAGCAAATTAAAGATATTTTTAGATTTTTTTTTTTTTTTTGCTTATTTCTGGGATATGAAAAAGTACTAAAAAGTAACCTCCGCTGTCAGTTCTGTGACCTGCCGTTGTGAAGGCTGCCGTCGTGCAACGCAAAAACGGTCATTGTCACTGAAAGAGAAGCCAAGCTGAAACCGTGAGAGCAAGGTCTGCTCTTGGCTGAAGTTTCCACCTGCAGCGGGTGGCCCTGTCCAGGGAGGCTCTGACACACCGAAGCGACACCCAGGACGTCGGGGCCGAGCTCCAGAGCAGTGCTCCACTGAAGGCTCTCTTCAAACTCTCAGTAACCGGGGGTTTCCCCTGGGAAACATCCCAAATCCCCGGGGGGAAAGGCTGGAGTAGAGCCACGGTCTCTGCTCCCTTCGGACGGCAGAAAAAGGGCTCATCCTCCAGCATCTTGGGTTTGCCCGGAGGTTTTATGGCAGAGCTCTCTCTTCTGCCTCACTTCTGGCACCCAGACTTGGGCTCCTGAATTGTTCTGCTCCATTTGGAGTGTTGCTTCTTGGCATTAGTGTTGGGGGATTATTGCTTGCAGTTTCCTTTCGACAGATGCTTAAAAGAGCAATTCTGAGCTAGAGGGGGAAAAAAAAAAAAAAAAATACCCGTGGCTTGGCTATTTGTGTGCAGTTGTGTGAGCTACAAAGCGTTCTGCAAGACAAAGGAAGAGGCCACATGAAACAGCTCTTGGGGTGGCACTGACAGGAGTAAAAGCTCCCAGCACAGCCCTAGGAAAAGGCAAGAGAGCAGGGAAGTGTGTTTTATTCCAGTTCTCTGCTTTCCTACAGAGTTCAGACAATTTTATTTATTGCATTTCCCCCCACTTAGCAGCGATGAGCATATAGGTAATCTAAGGCATATGATGTCTGAAAAGCATAGATCCAAAATGTGCCATGGGCTGAAATGAAGCACGCTTTGCAGCCCAGGGGTAGGGATGGCTGGCGTGGGGACGGCAGGGTGTCACGGGGCTGGTCCCCACCACGGGAGGGAAGCGGGGTGCTGGCTGGAGCCGGGCCGGGCAGGGGAGGCACCTGAGGAACTGCTGCACCCCGTCTGCTTTAAGGGGAGACATCTGCTGCGTAAGGGCTGCGTATCCCTCTCATTTTCTTCTGGATAACGTCAGTAAAGTGTTATTAAAACTATTGAAACCCTTGCACTGCGAGCGAGGCTGGCTGTCTGCAGCATGGGTAGCAGAAGAGTATTTTAGGGTTTCCAGCTGTAACCCTGTCGGGTGTCGGACTGCAAAGCAGAAGAGAAATAATTTGGTTTGGATGAATAACAGGGGGGCAGCAGATGAAAATGAAGCCCATGTCCACCCCAGCGGTCCCGTGGGGCAGGAGGGGGGCAGTTGGGCAACGCATGGGGGGTGAAGTTGTGAAGTTATAGCTTCCTGGGAGCTAAGGTGGGTTTTAACATTAACCTCACTGGAGCCAGGCACTGATCGCTGGCCAGTCCGTGCGTTGTGATCTCATCTTGTTTGGACAAATAGGTAAAAATACCTTATTTCCTAGTTTGCTTTACTTTGTCTCTCTCTCTCTATATATAGACACACACACACAGGCCTTCCACAGCACACATTTAGTGTATACAGGGTGTTTCCTTGATGGCTGGCATTTAGCAGCTGAGTCACAGGTGGATTTCTGTATAGTCAGCACACATATCAATCACAAAATCCTTTTAATAGATCAAAGAGTGCTGTGTAATTGAAAATTTCTTGTAGAAGTGTTCATTTTGAGCAGTTCTTAAAATTTTCTCCTGATGTATAAGCTAGGAAAGAAACATTTTTCAGGGTGTAAAATGGAAACAAGTTTTGTTCATTACTTTTTTAGATCTCCACTCAAATTAAGGATTATTAACAAGAAATTAGTATTTTACCACACTCTTCCCAAAGATATGCCTGTATTCAGAAAAACCACTTGGTTAAATCAGGGGGTAAGCAATAATGTCCACCTAAGGGATGGATACGTATTAGATTTTTACTTGCTTTACATTTGAAGTTTTTTCTCTGTTGTATATTATAACTTGCCTTACCTTCTACGATCAAAATTATTCTTCAGTTGAGGAAAACCTAAAACCCATCATAGTTACTGTTCTTATTGCACCCTAGCCCTGTAACAAGTTAGAACTTGGATAATTAAATAAAGACCCGCGGAGTGACCTACCACTTTTTAAATAAGATGCTTTTATGACAGCCAGCACCAATGTAGCGTCCATTTCAGGGAGCCATTGTCCTTGTGCCAGACATGGCTTTGCAGGTGACACAAGGAAAGCTGAGTATTGGTGTCTTTTATTTTTCCAAGTTTCACACAATAACTGTGCAGCAAGTAAAATCTCGAGCAGTGTAAGCTCCCAAAGAGGCCATGCCTTTGTGAGGAGCTCGTGTACTCGGACATGAAGAGCACAGCTGAAAAATTAACAGAAAGGAAATAGCCTTGGGGAGCCTCAGTGCTGGAACTGAAGAAATAATTTGGTACTTGTACAGACAAGTGCTCACCAAATTCTGCACATCATAAATAATAATAATAATCATCTCTCTGCCTCCCCTGTATCCGATGGGAAATGCATCTTCCCCTCTGAGAAAATGGCCTGAGCTAAATAAAGGTTTGCCCTTTACAGGGAGTGAGAGAGATGGGAGCTGGACATTCAGGCTCTCATCTCTTTCCCAAAGGAAAGCCATTAAGCGTATAAAATACATATGTTTTCTCTTCAGCAGCTGTTGGGTTTCTCAGCCCAAGAGCCATAACAGAACCACAAGGTTTGGAAAATTTCTGCTTCCCATATCTGCCCCTCTCCCCACCAGCAGTAGTGCTGAATCAGTGAAATAGGATTGTGCATCTGCGCCTCGTTAGGCCAGTACCTCTAATTAAATCATTGGCAAAAAATGACTTTGAGCTGCTCTGCTCTGGGGTGGTGACTCATGGCGGAGGGTGAGTCTGACGCTTTTTATGGTAGTGTCTGAAACCATCACTGTCTGATTTACAAGGAGGTGGTGGTCCTGAGAATTAAACCCTGACAGAGCCTTCCCATTCGCTGAAGCGCTATGGACAGACCTTTCACATGCCTAGGTCAGAAGTTTTTCTTTTCTTTGCCTATTTCTAGAGAAAAAAAAAAAAAAACATGGGAGAATAATTATTTGCACAGTTTCGTAGGATCCTAGTGAAGTGTCTCCCAGCAATCTCTGATACTGCTATTGCCTGAATGAAGAAGTGCCGTGCGCAATGCAGTGCATTAATTTGGATTAGTTAGTTAATGATGTAGATTGTCTTCCGCACAACACTCTGCAAAGTTTTGCCCAGATGTGTTGCACGGGGGGGCATAGGATCTGCTGTAGCATGCAGGGAAGACCTGGGTGTGGGGAAGGGAGGGAGAGAAGGGGGAAAAGGGGACCTGGTTGGCAGCCTGTCCTCGCTCAGCCCTTTCCATCTCCTTCGCAGGCCTTGCGATGAAAACCACCCCCGCGTGAAGCCTGACGCGTACGTGGACAACCTCGCCGAAGCGGTTGACATAATCCTCCAGCAGCTGTAAAACCGCCGGCGCCGGGGGGGCGAGGGGGAGCAAGTGAGGCCTCTCCGTCCTCTCCCACCTCCATCTGACGGGAGCCGACCCGCACCCAGCCTCGCCCGGGGTTGGGGGGACACCCGCGTCCCTAAATATTGCGCGTAACGGCCTCCTGACCCCACCAAAGGCACCACCACACCCGCTTTCCTCTGGCACGTCTTGAGCGCCTTCCAAAATCAGGCAAAATCAGCTCTCCCAAAAGTGCCGGGTGGAGCTGAGCCTTGTCTGTCCGAGGGGAGCCCTGAGGTGGGTGAGGGGCTTCAGCCTCCCCCAGGTGATGCTGGGGGGGGGGGGACGACGGTACCCCCCCTTTAACCCTTTGCTCACTCCGGGGACCCAGCCTGGAGGTGCCTGGGTGGGAAATGGGGGGACCCGACACCCCTTCACTAACAGGCTCTTCCGTTTCACTCGCCCATACTGTGCCTTTTGGGGTGGGGGACGTCCTTGAGGGGCGACGGAGGCCACCAAGCCCCGGGCTGGGGTCCAGCGTGTGCCTCTTGCTGTGGGTGACAGTTTCTGCAGCGATTAACCCCTGGCCGGCACCACCCCCAGTTAGGGCTCAGAAATCCAGTAACGCTGCGACACATTATGGAATAACGGCGCTGTCCTGTCGGGAATAAACCTTGTCCTGCAGCTCTGGCCCGTTTGTCGTTGTGTTCGGTCACATCAGCACTGGCAGGGATGCTTAGAGGATCTGAAATGCTTTTCCCTGGCTGGAATAAGCTGACGAGGGCCATGGGACCACTGGGCTTTTCCTTCTCGCCGTGGGGGGTCTTGCAGGCAGACCTGGCTGTTGGGGGGGGGGGGGCACGTGGTTTTCCTACTCCTTCCCGTCGAAATCCCGGCCGTGCAGCTGGGAGCTCACCTGGGCACTGTCGGTGTGTTGAGCCTTGTGCTCACACGGCGCGACACGGCGCGACACGGCGCGACACGGCGCGACACGGGGCGACATGCTTGGCCTTGCCATGAAGACCAGCGTGGGCAACTCAGCTCCAGCCGGTGCTGGCACTCCTGGCTTTAAGTCTCCAGCCCTAGCTGGGCACCAGTCTCTGTAAAGCACCAGCTCCATCAGTCCTCCTGCCACGACTATAAACGCTGCTTTATAAATACTTTGTGGAATGTTCAGCCGCTTTCCTTCCTGGGAGCCGTTGCTAAACATTCCTCCGGTTCTGGATACCAAAACCACACAGGCCTACACCACTCCCTGATGGCTCCAGCTACCTGAACGGGACGAACCCCGTCTGTTCACTGAACATCCCCCGGGACTGATCCTGCACCGGCACCACTTGCGTGCTGAGCACCCGCTGCATTAGTTTGGCCCCAGCTCAGCCCCATCCTGCTGCTAGGGAACACTCAGAATGTGCGGGGCTGCCAAGCAATGCTCCAGTGAGCTGGAACAGGCATGAGATTTATCTTTTTATTTAAAAAAAAAAAAAAAAATTAGAATAAGCATTGCTAAAATGAGCTGCTCCCCACCGCTGCAGGACTCCAGCAGATCCCCGGGGTTTTCAGTTTTGCAGCGCAGCTATTGCAGCGTGTGGGGTAACACTTGGCAAGAGCGTGGCAGGGATGGGAGCTCAAACCGGGTAGAATTAGAGATTTGGGGGGGGGGGAGGTCACTTCATCCTGTCCTCTGCCCCAGGGGAAGCAGGGGGTGTCCACCTTCACTGACGCCTGCCAGCATTTGCAAGGGTCACCCTTTTATAGGCAAAAGTCCCCTTTTAACCAGCATGTCAGCAGCTCTGCACCCCCTCGGGTTTTAGGCAAGACTTTGTGCTTTAGGCTGAAGTGCAAGGAGACCGTTTGGGCTTTAGCCACAAAAGGTATGCAATTATGTATGTGTTATATATATTTTTATATATATATATATAAATATATAATATATATTATATAATATATAATATATATAATATAATATATAAATATATAATATATATAAATATATAATATATATAAATATATATATATATGCTCAGGCAGAGTGCTCTGTTCGCTGTCTGCATTCACCTACTGCTCTCTCCATTTGCAAAGCGGGAGGTAAATAATTCCAGCTATGTTTCCAGCAGTCCCAACAGCTGAAGACAAGCCCGGTCACTGAAGGACACCAAAATGATGCTCCGTGTTCCTGGAGCAGCCTGCGAGCATTGGAAACCCTTGTTTTTCAGAGCTACCAGCTAGCTGCTGAGCTGCATGGCACCCCTTGGGGACAGTGCGGGGAAAGAGGGCTAAGAATTAAATTCTAATAAAATAAACCACATCTGGGAAAATGACCTTAGTACGATTTTTCAATCTGGTTTTATATCTTTTTATCCTCTGTGTAGCAGTTCAGCCAAAGTGTACAGCACTGTGTGCATCCGCGCACATGCGAAGGATGCTGTAAACACTGGTTGAACATTAGGGCTGTGACAGATCACTGAGAATTTCTTTTTTATCCTATAATTCTTCCTTTCTGTTCTGTTATACTAAGCCTATTTATCTGCCTATTAAGTGTAGGCAGATAAACATCCTGCCGTCTGTCATGAAACTTTAAACTGTTTGCTTGCTCAAGGAAACGCAGCCGTTTTCCTTTCTGGTTTACAAAGGCTGTAGGGAGATATTACCCTGTTTCCCCAAGAATTTATTTTAAACTCTCTGCCCTTGCCCTGTTGTGGGCTTTTGCGTTGCTTGGGTTTAGATTTGATTTTAAGGGGACATTAGCTCTGTCCTTAGACACAAAGCGTAAGGTGCTACTTGGCACTTAAATGTTGATTTGCATTTCGCTGTTACCTTGTCGGCTGTGTTACAGCTGAGTAACAGCCAGCATCGGGCTGGGGGGGCCATGGGAGATGTCCCCCCACCACAGGAAGATGCTTCGTGTCTGATGAACGCCACAAAACGCCCATTTTGCTGGTGCAACCCGAAGCTGGGACACCCTTATTATTTCTGCAGCGGACACCTCGATGGAGGGGCCCCACCTTTCCCAACGCCCACCCATTTGGGGGGCACACTCCCACCCCCCCACCCCCCCCCCCCCCCAGCACCCCTGGAGAGGCCAGGGGGGTGCAGCCAGACCCCCCTCCTCGGGGAGAGGAGAGGCAGATGGGGCTCACGCACCCACACCCAGCTCTGCCCCATCAAACCCCAACCGTTGTCCCCAACGCCCCCGCCGCGGCGCCCGGCCACGGGGACAGCACAGAGAGGCGAGACGCCGGCCGGGGGGTTATTGAACCAGGAAACTTTATTTACACAGTAAAAGTAACAAGCAATTTCCTGAGACTGAGCTGCTCTAGTGCAATCAAGTCATGGAGGGGGTACGCGCGGGCAGCCTCCTCGCCCACCCCGGCGGGGGCACCTCGGGCAGCCCCTCCCCGGGGACACGCACGTCCCGCTGCGCTTGTGCAATTGCCAGCGAGACTTGGCTACTACAGGTCATAGCTTCAGAAAGCTTTTTTTTTGTGTTTTTTTTTTTTTTTTTTTCCTCTTCTTTTTTTTTTTTTTTATTTTTTTATTTTTTTGGCCATCCTCTTGATTTCTGGAACATCAAACCCATAAACGCTGTAAAGCACTGCTACAATCCTATAACATCCTACATAAGTCTGTTAGCCTGGTCAGCCAGGAGCTTTTAAACAATGCACTTGAAACACAACTTTATTGGCCAAATAGGCTATGCTATAACGTGGAAAAATTACAATCTATTTTACAAATACTTCTTTTTGTTTTTTGTTTTTCTTTAAACGTAATCTTTCATAGAACAGGCTCAAAGACCTGCATCTGCAAACACACAGCAAACTCCCCGTGCACGTGCTAAGACTTTTCCTATTAAAATCCTTTTTTTTTTTTTTTTTTTTTCAGGATGATGAACCCTTATTGCTGCTGACACAGCTTGCTGTCATCCTGAAACGGCTGCTGGCCAGACTGGGTCACGCCTTGGACAAGCCACCGAGTCTCTTCAGGATAATGAGCCTGTTTTAGCTACCTAGCAAGGAATAACATCCCGTGTCTGCATATTACTTTAATATCACATTCTGGCAGCCGGCAGGAATTTGCCCGGGGGGGTTACCAAAGCGTCTGTGTAATAGGTGAAGTCCTTTACAAACCAAGAGCAGGACCCCCGGGGGGGTGCCCTGCTCTCCCGCTGTGGTTGCCGCAGGCATAGGGTGCAGATCTCCTGATGCCGGGGAGCAACGCCACTTCTGACTTTACAATCAACAGGATGTCCCCTGAATCTGAGGCACATACTATATTATATTTAATATTTTTAATTACTTTATTTATATATATATTTATATATATATAAATCCACAAATGTTTTACCTCTACAGAGAGAGAGAGAGAGAGAGAAAAAAAAAAAATTTAAAAAGTAAGGCTTTCTTAAACTGAGAATAAGTACATGAAATCATACAAACCCAACAACAAATTACCCAACAGAACACCACCGTGGCCTCAAAACCGTCGCTAACTGTAGTCTGTGCCTACGCTAACGTGCCCAGTATAAGGCCATGACTCATTGGAGAAGCATCTTTAGTAAGGCAAAAGGGTTGTGCTGTATGTAAACTGAATGCTACGGCTACGTCGAGTACAGCTGGGTAGTGGTCCACTGGTCACCTTCCTACCGGGGGAGGGGGGTAGCATGGCACCGGTAGCAGCCCTTGGAAAGAAAACAGAAGCCCTTAGGAATTACAGCCCCGGTGATGCACATGCGAGAGCCCACCCAGAGCTCTGGGGCAGCAGCCAGGCATGGATTTGGGTGAATTTGCCCTTTTTCGGTCCGTCGGGAACCGGCAGCTGAGGAGGTGCCCGTGGCTAGTGGGAGCTGTGTGCCCCGAGACTGGGGACGTGTCTGGGGGGGGGGGGGGGGGTATGTATTCGAGCATGAGGAAGACTCAAAAGCCGAGAACCGTGCTGAGGCTGTGCCGTGGCGGGGCACGGACCTGGGGAAAACTCTGGACCCTCCCCAAATTGTCTGAGACCGGCAGCGCCTTCCACGACAGCAGGGCTGAAAATGAAGCCAGGATGTATTTTCTTTTCAATGGTGCCTCAAGCAATGCTTTAAAAGAGCTGGAGGTTTCTCCAAAATGAAAAGACATCCCTGTTGTCCCCTCCCCAAATATTTGGGGCTGGTCCTGACTGCCAGCACCCGGCTTGGAGGGAGCGGACGTGGCCACTGCCACGAGCAAAACCTCTGCGGTGCCAGGACAGGGATAAAGCTATATAACAGCTGATGGGTTCCACTGTGATGGGAGATGTCACACGCATCCCAAACCACCGCAGAAAAAAGTGCACTAACATAACCAGAAATGATGATTAAAAGCTGTACCAGCGGTTCTCAGCCCTTTCTGAGTTGGAGACTCCTAAAGCTTTGTCAAGGAGGGGTGCCGAACCCTGTTAAAAATGTCATGTCTTCAAGTGCTGTTGGTACCCATGACTTTTTTTCCTTTCTCGCTTTTGCAGAGCTTGGGAAGTAAACCCTGAGCTTGAGGGAACCTTCAGAAGGTGCTGGAAGCCAC
This sequence comes from Tyto alba, assembly GCF_018691265.1. NCBI lineage: Eukaryota > Metazoa > Chordata > Aves > Strigiformes > Tytonidae > Tyto > Tyto alba. The sequence goes on along the minus strand of NW_024881261.1, from coordinate 4,422,030 downwards.
TCGTACAGCTTTCCTAGACCTTTAAAGAAACAAAACAAAACAAAAAAAAACAGGGAGAAAAAAAAAATATATGTGTCCTTCTAAACCTGTTAGCAAGTGGACAGCTTATTTTTACCAAAGAGAATTCATGTTGTACAAACATAATGGTCACCACTTTATCTGTGCTTAAAAAAGGCACAGGAAGAGGAAAAGCTTTCAGTGCTGCTACCTGGATTTTCAGCCTTTTGCCAGCTGACTTTGTCAAGTAACCCCGCGGCGTGCCTCAGATGCACAGCCCCTTCACAGTAAGACAGGGACAAAAAAAGAGGGTGGCAGCCGTGCCTCGGGTAGCAAAGAGGGCACAGCCACTGGTAAATGTGTAAACAGCCCAGCCCCGCTCAAAACTGGGTGTTGGGAACCCAAGCGAGGGTGGCACTGAGCCTGATCGGGGATTTTTCCCGATGGGTTTGAGAGAGGGGATTGGGAAGGGAAAAAACATAGGGAAGAAAGGCATTTGAGCATCGTTGGGCAGCGCCCACCAAGCGCTGCCACGGATGCTGCCCCGCATGGGAGCTGTGCAGGCCTGGGGTCCCTTTAATCCTCATCAGGAAAATAAAAAAAAAAAATAAAAAAAAGTTGTTTTTAAAAAAAAAAAGGTAAAAATCCAGCTCTTGCCATTATTAAATTTAAGCAGAACACTTCACTTGTGATTTCCTTCTCACGGCACTGCCAGGGACAAGGGGAGCGAGGCGGGCGCCAGGGCCGCACGGGATGCGGCAGAAGAGGAGCCGCAGCCGCCCCTGCAGCACTCGCTTTGCAAATCTCAACAGTCTGGTTTTCCCCCGCTTTTCCCAGTGCCATGGGTGGCGGTTTCTCCTTGTGCATCCCTTTCTGAACAAGCGCAGGTGGGACCTGGGGGAGCGTGGCCAGCCCCATCAGCTCCAACCCTACGTTGGCAAAAGCCAATTTCCTCACGACGCGCGAGTTTTTTGGCGATCCCTGTGCCTGGTTTCCTCGGTCGGGCAAGCAGTTCCCTCCGACTAGCTGATCTTGGCTACAGTAGTTACAAAGAATTTCAAAGATTTACACACGCACGCACACAAATTGCTCTAAATACCTGATGAAATTTTGGCAAAGCTGCTTCATCCCCTCCAGCCGGCAGGAGGAGAGCAGTGGCAGGACCCCGCAAAACCCGGCGCTGGCGGCGGGGAGCCCTCCCCGGCTCCACCGGCAGCCCCCCCCCCGACCCCGGGGCGAGAGGACCCGCTCCCTCCTCAGTTGTTTTCTATCTGCTCGATATCTATCTCGCCGTCCAGCTGGAAGAGGCCCTCGGCGCCCGTCCCGCCACCCCGCCACGCCGCCCCGTCTTCCTCCTTCCCGCCGCCCTCCTCCTCCTCCTCGCAGGAGAGGTCGTCCCTGCTGGCCCGGCGCTCGTCGGCCCGCGAGCGCGGCGGCTCCGGTACCGGGGTGCAGGCGGGGGTCCTGCCCGGCATCACCTCCGGGGAGCGGGGGGCCGCGGTCCATGGCTGGGGGCCGGGGAGCCGCGGGGAGCCGTCCTCGGCCGCGGCACTAAGGCAGGTAAGGCTGTTGAAAGTCTGGCGGTTCTGCGAAGGCAAGGGGAAAGAGGCAGCTGAGACAGGCATGGGGACAGCGACCGGAGGGAAGCCTGAAGCTGTGTCCGGGCTAGAAGTCACACCAGATGAGCCGAGGGTCCCCCCGACCCCCAAACCTGCGAGCCCCCCCCCCCCCCCCACCACCTCTCCCAGCAGAAAGCAGATGAGCAGAAACACTCAGCTCGTAGCTGCCAGGTGGCTGCAAACCCCCAGCTCCCCATCCATGGCAGGTCCTGCGCCTCTCCTGCCCCTGCAACGGGCGATGACACCAAAACCATCCCCACCCTCGGTCCCATCACCACCTCCACCCCACGCAGCTCCCTTTCGCACGTGTAAGGCAGTACAGAGCCGTTTGCCAAAAATAAACTAATGTTTCCAACAACTTCATTTATTAAATGAGCCAAGAGAAACTTCAGCCCCTTCTTTAAGCAGCTGGAGCTTAATCCTCCACTGTGATGGCTCATGGCTGCTCTTCCTTATTAAAGACCATGCGAGGTCAGTTCTCTGTCCCTTGTCTCTCTAATAAAGAGGCTTCGTGGCTGGCTGCCTTGGCCAGAAACTTGATTTAGTTTATGTACTGTCACGTCTCCAGAAAGGTTTCAAACGCCGACCACGACGAGGAGCTCACAGGCATTCCAAACCCTTCACAGCAGAACACACAACACAACCTCTCGGAGATGCTGTCTGACCACAGTGTGCTTACCTGACAGGGCATGCCTTTTACCCAGGTTGTTTTTGAAAACAGCAAACTAAGTCCTAATTAGTGAATGCCAATGGAAATAACGTGGCCATCCCGCTGGCTGCGGGGCAGACCCTGTGCTCTGAGCAGGAGAAGTCCTTGGAGCATCTCTGCGGCTTGCGCAAGCCTCTCGCAAGAGCCAGCGTGCCAAGCCAGGATGCAATGATCCGCTCTCTGCATGGACACCCAGCCCAGCCACATCCCACCCCATGGGCCGGAACGTGAAGCCAATAAATACCCAAGTGAAAGGCAGCCCTGAGCTGAAGATGCTCACCTGCTCTACGAGCCCCAAAAATCCTCAGAAATCACACCAATAAATGAGCACACGAGCATCGGCGCTCCCCTCCTCCTTACATTTCCCTTCCCCCACACGGGATTTAGGTGCAGTATGAAACCTGAAGCATATTTGCAATGAAGCAGGGGTCTGGGTTAGGCAATTCCTCACTTTTAAAGATCCCTAACTCAGGGGAGGCTTTTTTTAGTGTCAGCTCAAACCTCCATGATGAGAAGACATGGCTTATATTTTGTCTATTGGCTGTAGGAGATGGGCACATGAAGAAAAACTACTCTAAAGAAGAAAAACTACACTCTGTGATAAGTTATGGGTAGCCCATGTCTTGGTGGAAATATGGATCAGGTGGGATTCCTCAGAGGCTTCACCAGCACCTGCCATCAGTCAGTATTTTCTTGAACAAGCTGCCTGGTGGGGTTAAATCAGCAAAGACAGACGCTGGCAGCTCTTTGAGAGTCCAGAGCAGCAAGAAGTTGGTCAGTCCAGACAAGGTGACCTTTGAGGAAGAGTTTAGGAAAAAGTGGGGTTTAGGCTGGAGACACCAAGCAGGGGTGTGTGGGAGGATGTAATGTGTTTCCAATTATAAAGATCCTGGAGCACTGCTAAAGATTTCTGAAAGCTGTCAAACCTCATCACCAGAACTCATTAATACAGGTTAGACAAATGTCGTTAAACCAACGTGGATGTTGGGTTGCCTGGGGACAGCGGGAAGGTGTAGGAGAGCTCTTTGGGGTCTCTTACACTCATTTATTGAAAGGAAGGGAAACCCTGGTGCTGTGTCCATCACACCCTCTCCCCAAGAGCCTGGGCCAGACCAAAGCCGGAGCAGCCAGGAGAGCGTCGGTCCCCATCCGAGCTCACACGCCATCGGTCACACGGAGTGACAGGGCGGCTGCTGGCGGCTGCTGCGGCACAAGTCAGGACCAAACACACCACCCGAAGACACAGCCTCCCTCCAAACATCCCCTCCGACATGCCCAGCGAGTTCATGCCATTTGCTTGAGTTTTTTTTTTTTTTTGTCTTTCACATCCAGGTAAACTGGGAGTAACTCCGCCAAAATAACTTAGCCCAGGCTGAAGCAAAATCACCCTTTAACGTACACCCTGAGGGACGCCGGTCAAAGCCTCACCTACTTCACACTCCAATCATTTCTTGAGAAATCAGAGGTACTTGTGCTGAATTTGTACCCACTGACCACATGCTGCTGAGGCTTTGGGCGCTGCGCTGTGACGCACCACGGTAAAACGAGTCACTGCAGGAGATGACGCAGAGGCTACTGAATCTGAAAGGAGAAGTTCCTGCTGCCCAAGGAAGAGTTGGCCACTGCCCAAGCTGGGGAGGGCTACATTTCACGTGGCCTTCAGTCTCTGAAACCTTCCAAAAACCCATAAGCCCTAAGCCCATGTGAAAAAAACAGGCATTTGTCCTTTAAAAATGCAACTGCACCCCGTCCCCACGTCATCCTTCTCGTATTTTTGGAATACAAGAAGTGCTTTTCCACACGGTCTGTATTCTAGGTGCTGAACGCGTAACACTTCAAGCAGACATCTGCACATTGTGGTTAATGGACAACTTGTAATTACCACTGCACTTGCAGAAGGCCTGAGGACATAGGAGAAGTATTTTCTAAGTGCTTAAAAAAAATTTGCAAGCATATTTCCAACAGCAATTTAGGCACTTGAAAGCCTAAGTCTCCTGAAAGTCAACAGCACTCTCAGAAGTGCAAACCCCTTCTAAAAACAAAACTCTGGCACTTCTGAGAATGTTAATTTTTCTCCTTCTGCTAATCGAGCTCATCTCCTGGCTCCGGTGCCTCCCTGGGCTCAGTACCCAGGCATGGGTGTGCCGGGCTGCTGCGGGTGGGCTAGAGCATCCTGTGAGGATGGAAGATGCTCTACAGTCTTTAGAGAAGATGGGTGATACCCGTAATGATGATTGAAGGAGGATGCAACCTGGAGAGCAACTAACAGGTCCACGGCACACTCTTCCCATCCAAACAAAAAGTGTTTCCAAGCTTGGACACGTCTTGGAGAACATCCATGAAGCTACTTGACTTTCAGGGAAATTTTGCATTTTATTGGACTTTGGCAGGATAATCAAGCCAACAACCTCATTTTCCCTTCTCGAATCCACACATGCTGCAACCCAACATTTTCCACATACAGCCTTGAGTCATTCCAGGTAATACCTTTACCTTCCCTGCAAAAGGATGGAAAAACCCTTCCGACGGTTGCGTAGCTTCTAGCTCTGCAGCAGCTGCTCGTGGAGGAAGGCCACGTGTGGCACTCCCTCTGACAGGGAAAGCAAGTTTTCACAGGCGCCGGCTGCCACAAAATCCCACGCCTCACCTTCCCGGTGTTGGGGGGATGGGGTGGGGATCACAGCCAGGATCGGTGCTGCAAAGGTACAGGGATGAACATTCTGGGGAAGGGTCCCCCCAAGATGGTGATAACGGAGCCAGCATCGCCTGCGCTGGCCGCGGAGCCGCGGTGGGTCAGCCACCGCCATCAATGCAGCGTCTGTTCTCAACCCATCGGGAGTTTTTTTCTACTCATTTTTTATTTATTGGGTGAATTTAGCGCATGCTGAAGTGCTGAGCTGGCAAAACCGGGCAGTCAAGTCCTCTATTGATATCGGCCAAAAAGCAGTTTTGGTGGCACAATGCGGTGTTTGTTCCCCATGGCCAGGCGGCCCTGGGCCCCCTCTGAGCCCCTTGTCCTTCAGCACCAGACCGAAAGGGCTATCAGGCATCTCCAATGCTGTTGGTCTCAAGGAAACCATGGGAATCCAGACACCACCCCGGATCTGTCACAGGTGGCTTTTTGGGAGATGCTTCTGGCCATCCTGACTTCACCCAGCGAGCATCTGTAATGCACCTTCCACCCAAAACACCTTTATTCACAACCACAACAATCCCTTTCTGACCATTTAAGGTGGTGGCTTTTCTTCTCCCAACACTCCCCAAAGCTGCAGCGGTCCAGCACGCTGGGCGATCCCTCAGGGAGAGGAAGAAATGAGATGTTGCTAAAGCAAGTACCTGAAAAATCATCTAAAAATACAAATAAGAAATCCTTGGCCACTTGGAACGAGCCGCAGGGGTGCCAGCCAACCTCAAGGAGCAAAGCCCTTTTTGTGTGGTGGTGTCCAAGCTCAAGCTATGTCTCCTTCCCGCGGGGCTCTCGTGATGCTCTGCACCGTGCAGGGATGAAGGCTAAAAGCTGGGAAGGCTGTGGGAGCTGACTCACCCCCCACATCCATCCTTTTCCACAGGTTTTTCCTCCCCCTCGAGCGTGTGTCCCCGCAGGGGCCGGAGGCTGGCAGCCCCGACAGCAAGCAAGCCGGAGAAATGCCTCAGCAGCATTTCTTCGTACAACTCTTCCCCTTGTAAAATACCCAGCTGTGAGCTTTTCCCTGAAACACGTCCCTGCAAACACGGTGGATCTGCTAGAATAAATATTAGCAGGACTGTGATTCCCGTGGTGATCACGGCTTTTGCGCAAACACTATTTTTTTATTTTTTTTTTCCCAACCTGCCAGGTGATTGCTGCAATTTTCCTGGGGAAGGTGTAACGCTACAAGCTGTCAGCACCACCGGCCCTACCTACCAAGCTGTCATCACCTCCCATTAGCACACTGGGCTACAGTTGCTTCATAAAGCTGAAAATAATCCCGTTGCCAGAAGGGAAGGGGGAAGCGGGCGGCGAGCAGTGCTGCTCTGTGCAGGGACGATGCACTTCTGCCAGTCTCCCCATCCCCAGAGTCACCTCTGCTGCGGGCTCCTCTGCTCGGCTCGGGTTTAAATCACCCTCTGAGGCAAACATCTCCTGTAAAACACCTTCAACCCGGGTCTTTATCTGCCGCTTTGATCGTTTGCATCTTGGCAAAGTCCTACCTGGCGTTTGTGCCATGCAAAGCGCTCGTCCGTGCTGCCAAGGACGGCCAAGTGCTCGAGACTGGAAAATGGGTTTCCTCTGGTTTTGAAGTTCTGCAGAACTTCACTGTAGCGCGTTGTTTGGGTCAGGCACACGCACCCATCGATCGGGTTCAATACCCTCCACTGCTTTTAAGGCACCCACGATCTTCTCCAACTCCATCCCCAGGCCAGGGTCCCCAAGGCTGGTTTCTCGGTGTGCGGGAAGGGGAGGAAGGGAGATGGGGAGGGACCTGCACCGGACAGAGCAAAGGAGGTGTGCTTCAGGGACTACTCAGTCCTGAGGCTGCAGTAACCAACCTCCCCTCTTTATAACCCCGAGGAGCATCTCATGAGCTTTGCCAACAGGCCCGGGCTGCTGGGGCCATGCACGTTACCGGCCCAGCGGATACCCCGGCCAGGTCTCACCAGCACCTCGCTCGCTGCTGTTTGGCCTCCCCAAAAAGCGGGCGACGTGGCCGCCTCGCCCCGAGCAGCGCCTGGTGATCGCTGCTGCGGGTGGCTCAGCAGCACCGGCTTCCAAGATCAACACCAGCACCGGAGAGGGGGGGGAGGCTGTGGGTCTGACACCAACCCTGTCCTCCCGCAGCAAGAGCCTCTGAGCGATGAATGAAGTGTCAGGAAAGAAACGACTGAAATACCTGAGGAAGGAAAACACAGGAGGCAGTTATGGGGTGTATGAAACGCAAACGGAGCTTGTGGGCCTGGTGCAGAGCCAGAGCTGGGTTATACACAGTATTGCCGTGTCAAGGAGCCTAAACTCATCCGTTATTTTTTTTTTTTTTTTTAATTTTATCTATGGAGGCATTGAGTAATTTGCAGGCACCCTTTGGTCAAGCCGAGGTGCTGCAGAACGTGCCTGCAGCAGCATCCCCTGTGTGGAGGGGATGGCTGCCTGCACTGCTCCTGGCGGGTACCACGATGCTGCCCTTGTTTTCAGGGTCTGCCTTACCGGCTCTTCCCTTCTCATCTGATAACAAAAACCAGTATTTACATAGCCCCAGTCCTAATTTTGCAAGAAGGCACCAGCGCTTAGACAGTGCATTGGGAGTCTACAGCTTTAGCAGATAATTTTGCTTTTTTTTTCCGTTTGGTGTGAAAAACAGCTTTCGTGAGCAGGCTCAGAAATATCTATTATCCTACCAAGTCGCTTCACACCACAGTATTAAACAAACAAACCAGAAAAGAAAAAAAGCAAGAAGGAAGCTTTAAGTCATTAGTATTAATGTTGCCTTTGGAGCCTGCAGAGTTAATTCGGTTTTACTTGCAGTTTTACTCTTGTCTTTGGAGTTCTGTAGCTGCCCCAATGACAGTGAGGACGTTTTATGAGTTTCCACAAATGCAGAAGAAAAAGATGTTATATGACCCACCGATGGGAAGCGCTCTGATGCTACAGAGCCCCCGGGAGATGCTGGAGAGACGAATCACGGAGAAATACAGGAAGCACGGCTATGCACGGAATCAGAGCAGTGATGCTCTCTGGGGCTCGGCCATCCCACCCATGCACAGCTTCCCACAGCATCCCAAAGCATCCCACAGCATCCCCCAGTACCCCCCACTTGGAGACTCAGTCCTGGCGCAGCCTCCCAGCCCATTCCCCTTCCCAACGATAACTGGAAGAAACCCTCATTCCCTGCCAAGAGCACATATTTTCCCCAACAGCCACTGAACCCTTTGCTACGAGCTAGAGAAACCCATTTGCCCAGACAGGTCATTAGGCAACCTCACGAGTGATTACTGTGTATTTACTTATTTATTTCCTGGTTGCCCATCCCTCCTGTGCCCAGCCTTTTGCAGCCTCCCCACCTTCTCCTCTGCATCCCGAGGGTGCTCCTGCCGACGTCTCGGTGGTGCTGAGAGCCTAGCAGAGACGGTGGCACCGGGGCTGGGCTGCTCTCCTGATGATGCTATTGCAACGCCATGGATTTAAGTGGAGTGGTTCTGGCACCAGCAATGGTGAGCCTGAACCCAGCTTGTCCCCAGAGCTGGCAAAGCTTCGGGGTTTGTAGGGGCTGATCTTTGGGGAAATTCAGAAGGGATGGTATTTCAACTTGTCCTTCATTAGGATGAAACATTGCTAATATGGAATTTTTTATTTTTTTAAAACCATTTTTTTTTTTAATCTCAGCCCTATTCCATTTTCATATTGTTTGCATCATCTTCAGTACTGAAATAATATTCGTATTCGACTCTTGTGGTCTCACTTCATGACCTAAATTATAAAGTAAGAGCCTACAGAAATTAAAACCAAACTTCAAAAAAATCTCTCGTTCAGTATCTTTAATAAAACACTTTCTGTGAAGCCCTCTCATCTCCCTGAATCAGCCCTGCTCCAGCTGACCACTTCCACCCGATTTCTCTGGGTATAATTCACATAGTGGCACTAGCAGGTGCCCCACATTACATCCCACACCAATCTTGTCACCAGCACAGGGGCAGTGTCACCTCATTGACACCACCTCCCTGGCAGTGACGTGAAGCCTTTATTTGCACCAGCACCTTGATTAAAATACGATTGAAAGTGCTGGAGCCAAATAGGCGACTCCCCATCGGGATAACGTAAATGCAGCAGGACCCGGCGTCCTCCGGAGCGGGACGGATCGCAGTGATGAAGGACTGGGATGGCTGCAAGTGTGGGGCACCTCATCATTTCAGCAGCGCCGTTCGAGAAACTACCAGGGATAAAAACACATCGTGGATGACCATAAATCCAGAATGCATGGAATGGCGGCGCTGCGGTGTGTAAACCCGGGACATCAAACGCAAGGCAGGAGGCGCAAGGTGCGCCTAATCCCAAATAGTTCCTTCTGCCAGCATCTCGCCTCCCACAACACACACAGGGCAGGCTTAGCACACAGTGGCTAATTAAAGGTGATAATGGTAGCTTGCTTTCCCCAGGCATCAAATTAGTTGGATTAAAAATGCAAGGGGAGTAAGTAATCTGGAGCTCTGTACCTGTAACTGCTCCCAGGGCACCTGCACCCGCCGTTGCACCCATCACCGTGGCCTCCTGCAAATTAAATGCAGACTTGAAGTACACATCACTTTTCTGACACAGGCCCCATTTCAGGCTAACCCTGAGCATCCTTCTCTTGAAAAGAAAACTGAACTGCCTTCCTGGTTTATTTAGCGCCGCCTCCTGAAATGCTTTGGGAGAGTTTTGCAAGGCAAGAGACTCCCAGGTAACTTCTGACCATCACTACTAAGATATTGCGTTGAAAAAATATTTCCTGCAAAACCGCCAGCTGCCTGGGAGGCCGCGGCCACATTTCCCCGTGTCCCGAGGAGCTGTTCCCACTGCTGCGCTGGGCTGAGCCGCAGATCCAAAATCTGCACCCTGCTCCATCCTCCGAATGACGCCAAAATCCTCCGGCAGGAGATGTGAGCGATGAAGCACCTTCGAGGGGAGGAAAACCCAACCACCATCTGCAAATCCTGCTGCCGCTGCATCCACCTGAACCGTGGCCGGGAGCAGCAAGCCTGGAAATCTCCTGGAACGCTGGGGTTTGGGTGTTGTTTTTTTTTTTTTTTTTTTTTTTTTAAAAAAAAAAACAGCACGAACAACTGCTTTTGGCCACTGCTTTTGAACATGTCGATTCATTCAAGGATGAAACTCAATGCTTTACAAAAGCCGTTCTTTGGGTCCACGCAGCGTACGACCCCGGGGTCTGGAGGGTTAAACAGCACACGGTGAAGCAGATGTGCATCTTTGGGATACAATTGGATTTTGTCTGTGTTTGGGACAGACACTGCCAGGCTTTGTCTGTGTTTCCAGCCCTGTCCCCGCCGTGTGAGCGCGCACAAGGGTGCAACACCCGGCCCTGCGTCCCCAGACCCCCCGGGGGGATGGAGCTGGGAGCAGGGGGTGGCAGGGCAGGGTCCCCGGGTACCACGGGGCCCTTTGGCACTCAGACCCACCTCGCACGAGCAGGGGATGCTGACGGAGGAGCCCGTCCACATATATGCGTCCCGGCCCATGCTGGAAAAAGGATTTCATGGCAGAAACGCCCACATCCCTGGGCACGGCCCATTTCTGCTTCCACGGCTGAATTTATTTTCAGCCCATTGTGTTTGGTGAGTCACAGATTTATAACTGGGGCAGATGGGACCGTTTTGACTGTAAAATCAAAACAATGGATGTCATTGCATTACACAGTATTGCTATTAAAAGCTCTATCGGGTAACTAAAATAGAGCCTGCTACAATATATCACCTTCTACAAGCGTCCCCTGATTATACCAAAGTACCTTGCCCAAAATGGTTACTCCAGAGCCACACCAACAAATCAGCTTTTTATAGGGAGATGGATTTTTTTTTTTTTTGCATGCTACTTCTGGTAGTGATATGACCCGGTACCTAAGAGCATGATTTTATTGCTGTGGGGAGCATCCAAATTACATCCCACCCAAGCCAGCACGACCTCAGGAGCTTATGGACAGGAATCGATGAAAAAATGCATTGCCTTCATTTTTCCATTTGGGAAACTGAGGCAAGGAATGTCTGCTTGAAGGACATTTCCATAGGAGGCAGGAACAGAGCTGACACATATGAGATCCAGTCCAGTGCCATAACTTCAAAAGAATCCATTCCTCTTAACATATTGCCTGACCACTTTACATTGAAAGTATATGCACTTGGACCTGACAAAACTCTTAAATCAAGCCAATCTATGACGCCCAACAAAAGCTTTCATTTTTAGTGCAGCAGAGGAAGAAAACTGGTGCAAAACATCTTTGAAAGCAACAGGAATATTTCGGGGGTGAAGTTCCTCGCAGCGTACGAGCATCCTCCCTGGCGTCGCAGGCAGGAGGACGTCAGCAACCTGGGCTTGCACCAGCGGGCAACCTCAACGAGAACCACTTGGTCTACCCTGCCTTGGGGACACCAGCCAAGACAAGGTTTGCTACAGCAAACTTCAACAAATACGGAGACTTGTTTGTCAAAGGAACAGGGAGGGAAAAAAACCCATTAACAGTTCATGCCAGAAGTAAACATCATTATGAACCTGATTTCCAATACTGACTTGAATTTTTTTTTAACTACTCATGTTTTTAAATAAAAAAATACCAGGGCAATGAATAATGATGGTGGCATGTGTAACAGTCTGACCAAAGTTAAAACCAGCCAGCCTCCGAGGTCCTCTGCGCCCTCCGAACCGAGACATTTTCTTTTGATCCTGAACCGAAGGCTTTTTCCCACCGAGCCACAAATTGACCTTTGCAGGCTCTCATTCGTGTTTATTTAAAAAACACTGGGGCTTGGAAGCTGGAATCTGTCTCAGAAGTTACATCAATAGCAAACTATTTCCTGGGATACATCTGGAATTTAAAACCTCCAGTTTTTTGCCTGTCACTACCTTTTGGCAGTATCTGCCACCGGCTCAAGTGGGTGCTGACGCCAATTGTGGTGGAGACCGACACTGCCCCTCCTGCCCTCGCCAGCAAGCCTGAAAGCTGCTAAAATTTAAACAGAAAATCTTCTTACGTGAAAACGTAGAGAATTTTACCCTCCTGAGGAAAGAGCTGGGTGGTCAGAGAGGAACGGTCACTTCTCCCATCCTGCAGTTTGAAACTTCTCCCCAGTCAGCATCAAGACCAGCCTGAAACATGTCCAAGCTGGTGGGCTGTTTACTTCAGCTTTTGGAGTGTATGAGCTCCTTTGTGCACGGATCCTCGTGGAAACTGCCATTATTCCTTAGTTTGGAAGGGAAAACAAGGCTACCAGCCACCAGGGCAGCCCCGTTACACACCCCTCTCCTCTGGACCTCCAGCCAGGCTGAAGCTGATTTGAATCCTGAAAAATGCAAGAACCACACATCCACGTTTCAGGAGGATGCTCTGGTGATTCCTGGTGTGGATGACTCCACCCTGCGAAGGCACGTGGTCCTCAGAGGACAGTGAAGTCACCCCACGAGTGGTGCTGCCTGCCTGCGGCAGCCAGCGAGCAACATGAATAGTCCTGTTGTCCCTGGCACCGGCATCCCAGCACCCTCCCCGTAACAGGCTCCTTGCAGGCACAAAGTCCTCTCCGTAACTCCTCCTTATCAGGCACACCCAGTCCTTCATCCCCACCACCTTCTGAGCTGGTATCCATTGCTGCCAGTACACTCTCACCCGTCCTCCACAGCCCACCCGCAGGGCAGATAGCTGTTTAGCGTGAATTCACAACCACGGGAAGCTCTCCATAACCCCAGGGAGATGCAAGGGCATAAGGTATTTTAATTACCTTATTTATTCTATAGCAACTGCTCTCCGTCCCATATACTATATGCCACACCACAGAATAAAAGACGGGTAGATGTGGCATTTGGAGACATGGTTCAGTGGTGGACTTGCCAGTGTTAACAGTTGGACTTGATGATCTTAAAGGTCTTTCCCAACCTCAACGATTCTAAGGTGTTTCGCAGAGGAGGAGTATTTTGCCAGGGGTCTGGGACTCCTCAGCGTTCATGGGTACAACTCCTGCAGCAAAGTAAATGGATGTTACAGAAAACTCAGGAGGAGAAGACATCAACAATGCAATATTTATTATGCTAGATGCAGCTCTTCAAACCGCAAATGCTTTGGAGGCTCACAGAGAAGCCAAAACCACGTGGAGCCGTCAGAAATGGGGCATGGGTGACAACCCCAAGTCTTCATTTATTAGCGGTACCCAGATTCTAGTAGAGCACTTAAAACTGGCAGGAACAAGTATCTCTCACCGTGTCTGCAAGCTGTCGCCAGCGGTGCTACGCATTACACACCACAAATATGTTTGTGCCTTTCTCTACACAGCAAGTTGTATTTCCAGACACTAGAAGACCATCCTCCATTTCCAGCCACGGCTACCTCTGCTTGGGGCTGCACGCTGCAGGGAACGTGCCTGGGGTTGAACAAACGTGTGTATATATATGTATAAAATTTTATATACATATATATAAATGATTCACTTAGCTGTAAAAAGGATAGCTGCGTTTGGAAATGTGTTAACACAAATTAAAATCCCTCAGCGACAACCACATCAACATTTTACAAGGCAGGAAACAGAATGGGCAAGAGATAGAGAGGGCTCGCTTTGCCATTGCCGGGGATGATTTAGAATTCTCATTTGGGGCAGCCGTTGTCAGTGTGACAGACACGTTACGTCTCCCTTGCAGCTCCCCAGAGCCTGTGTGAAGGCAAGCAAGCTGCTCAGCCAGCACGCACACGTGCCAACATCAGGGCTGGCCCATGGCTCGGCTTCCCGTCAGTGACTCAGACAAGCCACCAAACCCAGAGCTCGCACTGCCGCGAGGCGTTTCGGCACACAGCACCCCAAATCCTGCAGGAAATGTTGACGCAGAGGTGTCAGAAAGCGGCGGACACGGAGGTGGGAGATGGCAAGGCCCCAGGCCACCACCCAGCCAGGTGTCTTTTAGAGGAGAATTGCACCAGGCCATGGGAGAGGAAAACCAAGCGGGTGTCTCTCCACCGCACAGCATCCTTGGCAGGCTCTGGGTTTTTAAAAATTCCATTTTTCTCACCTAATTCACCCAGACAGCTTCTCCTAGTGCCTTGCAAAAGGGTGGAACCACCCGTTCCTGGCCGAAATCAGCTCAGACAGGGTCTGAGCATGCTGGAGGGGCTCCTGCCACCCTCACAACATTGCCCACCTCCCATATATTTTAGGCACACCCACAGCAGCAAAAGAAAAGCAGCTTTTTAAGAAACCTCCCAATTCATGGAAAAATCTGATCGCGAGCCGTTCTGATCACATCCTGCTGGTCTGGACACAGTCCCTGGAGCTGCGAGACCAAGAGCACTGTGCCTAGGAAGAAGACCACATTGCCACGAGATTAATTAGCACACTATCAGAACGACTGCTGGGATTTCAGAGGCTGGATGTTGCCTTCCTTAGGCTTGTGCTTCATGTGGAAAGGGGAAAAAAATGCTGAAGTTGGAAAGCAAGACCAAACCCTGCACTGAAATGAGAGGGTGGTTGATGTCCTTGTTTTAGGGTGCACAAGAACGGTTGGAGATACCAAGCAGCTCCCCCGGTACCCAAACCCTCCTTGATTGGGGTGAAGAATAAAAATTGGCTTCTTCACATCGTGCCTGCCTCTGGACACTGGGGATAATTAAATGACACATCACTGTCACCCGCTCGCTTGAATACGACCTGACGGGTCTGTACCCAGTTCGAAGATGAAGAGGCACAAAGCGGAGCATTGGCATGCATTTAAAAAGAATTTTAAAAGATTTTCGTGGTGTTGTGGCTTTTAAAAATCGTTGCTATTTCAACAACAACCATGCTCACGGTTTGGTTTCTGCCTGAAGTTGAAGACTCTTTGCTTGGGTGCTGTATGAGTAAATAAGAAGGGGAGTGATATGGGCTCACCTTCCCTCTCTAAGCTATGGGAATTGCAGACAGAAGAGACAAAATCAGCATTTTGAGGAATTAAAGGCAATGTTTTCCCAAGTATTTTTCCTCCCAGCAGAACTTTAACATTTAGGTCTCTCTCTTAATTAGCCCAGTTATGTGGCCATGTAATTGCTTCCAGGAGCAACTCCCTCCCCTCCTGCCTGGCCTGAATATCCCTCCTGGTATGAAGAAAACACTTCTTTCAGGTCAAACTATTTTTATTTTGATTATGGTACTGGGTTTTAGGCCTATAAACACATGTGGTTACCATCACAAGCAAAAAATTAACCAATCCGCTGACAGAGCCAGATGCTGATCCGGCACCCAGCACCCCGGGCTCATTTCCCACCTCTGCTGTTAGTGTCCAGGGACTAATGGCATGCCCCGTGCCTCAGTTTCCCCATTTGAAAATTGAACACTTTCCAGGTCTACTGGAAAACCCAGTCTGGACAGTTTGGATTTCCTTTGCTTTGAATCACGAAGAGCATTGCACACAAGCCAGTTCTACCCCATATAAAGCCAGACTAGAGGACATGTGCAGCCACATGGACACCGCGCCATTATTTCAGCTCTTCATCTGAAATCACCTGACTTCCCGGTCTCACTCCTAGAGAGGCATTAAAAGCAGCATAGGGGGAATACCCAAACCTGCAGGGTTTTCTCGAGCACTCTTATTCCCCCATCTCCTGCTGCCCACGAGGAATTAGTTGGTTTTCACAGCGTTCCCGTCCCGGGGAGGGCTCTGGCCGTGCCCCATGCCCTGAAATCCCGCCCCACCAAAGGCAAGAATGCTCACCATAACTTGCCTAATCCTGCTCGTCCCTCTGTGCCAGTCCTCCCACGCGGAGAGCAGCCTGCCAGCACTGCTTTTCATAACTGAATACCTACGAAAACCCCGGCCCTTGCACGGCTCCCAGTTTTGCTTTCTTCCCACTCCGTTACAGCCCTGCTGCCCCGAACCCAGCAGCACAGCCCTGCCTCGGGGATCCACGCGCTGCCGTGGGCACCCAAACCCTGTTGGGATTCCTCCTTGGAAACCGGGGATGCTCCACGGGACGTGCCGTGGGCTGGATCTCAGTTGTGGAGGCCCCTGGTGATGGTGGTGTTGGTTGGTTGTGCAGGTAGCCCCGGCCACCAGTCTGGACCGGTGGGCAAGGAGGGGATGGGAGATGGGGTGCCCATCACTCTCCCTGCCATCAGCACAGGGGGAAATGATGCACCCAGGCAATCCCTTCCCCGTCCCTGCAGTGCTCGTGCCTCACAGCAACAGGATTTTGAGACCCTTTCTTTATAGTATCAGTTTTGGCAGAGGATGAACCACCCCAGCAACTATTTTTGTCTAAACTCATGCTTGAGGGTAGCTGAGTAACACAGGGTGCTCAGGAGTTGCTTTCTCGCTTTGGGGGATCTTTTGATGTGGAGGACAGTAGCCAGAGAAAACACAACTATTCCTCAAGCTGAAGGTTTTCCAGGAACACGGAGGGAGCTGCTTTTCTGACTTACAAATGATTAGGTTTTTGACATCCTTGGGTGACCTGCCCGTGCCAAAGCCATGGCTAACCAAATTCTAAATGTGTGCCTGGGCTCAGCATCCACCGGAGAGAAAGGGAAGCTCCCGCTGACCCCTCAGGGTCTCCCCAGCCAAATCCTTTTTTTTCCCAGCCGACAAACTTTCCCCCTTGGTCTGATGTGATAGAGAAGCTAGCTTTGCCCCACAGCGTCCTCGGAGGGCAAGGAAGGTCGGTGCTGTGCCGGGAGCCGCGGTGCCTCTGCCAGGCTGTGGTGCCCCGTGGGCACGGTCAGCAGCTCGCCGCTGCCCCAGGGATCCCACCTGGCAAAATATTTTCGTCAGATTTGCCACCTGATCCAGCTGGGTTTTGCAAAGCTTATTGGATAGGCTTAGCCTAACTGATGAAGCGCTCAGTTGGTCCCGTTGGGATAATTAAATTAGTTGACTCCGCAGTTGTAAGCCAGCAATTTCAGGCACATCTACTGCAAGGGAAACGTGTGTGTGTGCCTCACGCCTCTGGGTGAAGGGGTCTGTCTGTGTCCTCAGAGCCTCACTGGAGCCTCAAGGGAGCAGCTGAAGGACAGAGATGATGGAAAACGCTGATCCAGCCCAGCCGTGAGCTCTCCTTCAACCCTCAAGGTCCTGCTGTCTCCTCATCATGTCCCCTTGTCCTGCACAGGGCTGGGATGAAAGGCTGGGGAGGGACCAAGGAGGGAGTCAAGGACTGCACTGTGTGCGGCTCCTTGCCCACCGTCGTGGCTCTGAGCCACCCATCAGACCTTTTCCTCCCAAAAGGTGGAAACCAGAGCCTGGACACTCTCCTCCTTCCCTACCCATCGCGTGAGCCTGCTACCTCAGCACAAAAAGCACCTGCAGGCACCCTTCCCGGGGCTGCTGACCTCCTGCAGAAACCCCAAACATCACCAGGAGCACTGCGTGGGAGAGGAGGGTCTGCACCTCTGAACAGCTACTGCCACACAGCCCGCAGCCCTTCTCCCAAAACTCAGTTACCGAACACATCCGCTTCAGTGACATGCTGCTGCTTTTAGCAACCTGGCTGTTTCGTAACTGCAAGCATTTCTTCGTGCTGTCCCCCATTTCTCAGCCTGTTTCTGTTTACTGCTTCCCTTCCACGGTTCCACTGACAGCTGAAAAATTTGAGGCTCACTATGGCTTAACCTGGCAAGCAGGATTTAAGAATGGCTTGGAAATGGTCAGGGATTTGGGAAGAGGTGACCCCCCCGAAGCTGCAGAGGGGAAGTGTCTAGCCCTTGCAAGGACAGAAAGCAAGATCCCCTCTAAGTGCATCGTCTGTGGGAGCTGGTGGCCCAGCTCCAGGTGATCCAGAGTGGTTTCCAGCCAGGATCCAAGGCTCTTGGGATCCCTGAGAATATTTGAGGAGGGCAACCTGCTGGGCTTCGCGGTGCCTTCATCCTCCTGAAGCTGGGTCTTAGGTGGGCTTGTGTCAGTCCTTCTTTACCAATTTCTTAGCTCCCAATACACAAGTCCCACACAGATGTCTGACAGCCAGCTGCTGAGATTTGTTAGATCCTTTAGCCATGTCCTCCACCCATGTTGGGGGCACCCCCGTCCCCCACTGGGTCCCCGCCGTGGGGACGTGGGGTGGACAGCCATCCAACACAGGAGCCAGTGTGGGGACTCAGCCGTCGGGGTTGCTCTTGTTTAGACTCAAGTGTTTCGCTGGGGCCAAGGCCATCCCAAAGAGCTGTGTTAAGAGGTGCAGGATGCAATGCCAGCCTGCAGTCCAGCTCCTTGGAGAACAGACTGAGCCAAGCACACAGCCATGCCATGCCTGAAAAGCCTCACACAGACCTCAGCAGGGACCTGGAAGGGCTTGAGATGAGCTTCAGCCAGTGCTAAACCCCTGATGGGCACCAAGGGAGCTCCACAGGCTCACAAGGCTGGAAGAACAGCTACAAAAAGAGGCTTTTCAGGCCCCGGCATGAGCCTTTTATTCCACAAAGTCTGCAGAGCAGAGAACTGGCAGCAAAACCAGCTGGACACGATGCTGGGGCGGCACCCCCACCAGCGCGATCTGTTGGGGGTCTGCTCTACCTGACACACTGTCTCCGTGCCCTTTGTTTGCAAAGGCTGGTAATTAAAGGGCAGAAAATCGCAAGGAACCTTTGGAAAAAAAAAAAAAAAGGAAAGAAAAAGGCTTCACTGGCATTTGCAAAGATAAACTCATTAATTCTTTTAATGAGGTATCAAAGCCTGGGAGCCTGTCACAGCTGCAGCCCCCCTCCCCTGTGCTCTCGTTTGGTGCCCCCGCGAGCTGGCTGGGCATGAAGCGATGAGCAAAGAAGAGCAGACGACTTCTGCTCTGCCCTCCTAGCACTTCCAAAAGGCCCAGCTCACCGGGGCGCGAGCACCTCTCGGAGATCGTAACCATCGCGCAGGCTCTCCGAACAGCCAGGCGCATGAAAACAGTCCCCGGCCCTTTGATCTCTCCCCTTTCTTCAGCCGTGAGCCCTCCAGCAGATACAGCTGGGGCGCACGTGCATCGTACCAAGGCTTCGCAACTCACTCAACATTTTGGTTTCACCCCGAAAGGTCTTGACGATCGCCTCCGTCTCCTCCCGAGGTGCTGAGCAGCTTGCCCGGAGGGCCACGATGGGCACGCTCAGCCTTCCAAGACCAAACCACCGGTCACGGCAAGCAGACCCCGCAGTGGGCAACCGAGCCGAGGGGCTCGGTGGCCTGTGCACACCAGCTCTGTGGGCATTTTGCCACCTGTGCACCCACACAACCGCACGCCCTACTATTGTGCTTCCAGGCCAAACCGCCCAGATGCCACAAACCCCCGTGGCACACAAACACCACCCTTTGCACGGCTCCTCCCCAACCTTTGCACACAGGCCTGCGTGTCTGTGCAAACCCCCGTGGGAAGTATAAGTGCCAGTTAGGCTTTGCATTTCCAAATGCGGCCCCAGAGAGTGCCGTCAGAGGAGGAAATGTGGGTGAGGAGGATTTCCTCGGCTGCTGCTGGGCACGCAGGAAGAGGAGCAGCCCGTTTTCCAGCCCCAGCGCCTGCTCAGGGCCGCATCCTTCCCCCTCTTTCCCCAGCCGCTCTGCACCGTGGGCTTTCAGCCTGGTCCACAGCCCCTCCGTGACCTCCTCCCACGCCGGTGGGTTATTAACGGAACCTCAAGGAAAGCTGTGGTCATCAGCAGTTTTAATGTGCCGGTTTGAAAGCGAGAAACTTCCCGGGAGAAGCAGTGAAGCCGCATTCTGAGCAAGCTGGGGTGACACAGTCATCACCATGCATTGCTCCCCGACCGATTTGGGGACAGTCACCCTTGTCCCCTCCCCTCCCCATGGCTGCTTTTGAGCTAATTTGGGTCTTTTGCAGGCTTAGGTTTGCTGGGAAACTCCTGCCCAGGCTTGCAGGACATCCTGCACCGCACATAGGGGTGAAACAACCAGCGGCTGCTTCTGCAGAGAGAATTAGGATGGGGCAGTTGTGCTATTCCAACTTGCGGCTAGTAAAATATAATAACATGTGTAAGTTGTTTTTACTGCCTGTCCACCTTATTAGCTAATAAAATAAGCTTAGCATATTAAACATTTCTGGTGTGGTTCATCAAAAGACAAGAGCGATCCCTCACATTTTTCACCCAATCACTCAAATATGATTCCCTCATCCTTTTTATCATCTAAGCTCCTCAGGAGGAGGAAAAACCAATCTCTTCCTTCAACACCACTGCACTCCTTCAATCACCCTCTGTGCTGCCAAGCGTAAAGCGCCATAAAACATCGCATTCTTGTAAGAGGGGAGAACACATGCACAGCATCGGATGTCACCCCGCTGGGGAACAGCAAGGGGAGAAACCCCACGGCTGTTTCTCCATCCCACCCGATAAATTGCTGCCAACAGTTTCCCTGCGAACAACAAGGCGATGCCTTGCACCGGGCGGGCTCTGCCGGCCGTGGCTGTACAAAGAAAATCAGGAAAAAAAAAAAAAAAAAGAAATTTTAAGAGAGAAATCCTAAGAATAAAAAGCAGTGCTATGAGTGCGAAACGGAAACGCGGCTCGCATTGTCCTTCGATGCAGCCTCTCGCTTCGGCTCTCGCTAAAGTCCAGTGACTTGGTCTTGCAGGGAGAGGACCCGGGAGCAAAATCCTCCCTGGTTCGCACTTCAGATCTGTTATCTGGATTTGTGTGGCAGATTGAAGAGAGAGGTTGCGCTCTGCGTTTGCAACTGAAAATGAAACATGATAACATCTCCAGAGTGGAAAATTACAGAGGCTAAGCGCAAGTAAAGCCCGTAGAGGTATGAATTCGGCTCTTGACCGAGCCAGGGCTAGGTGCCTCGGGGTGCTGCTTTCACCTCGCCACGGCAGGCCAGGGGCCCCTCTCTCTTGAACTCAGAAACGTGGGGTTTAACATAACCCTGCCCGAAACCTGTGCCAGGAGGAAACGACGACGGCACGGCGGGCTCGGTGTGCCAAACCCAGCGCGGAACAGAAACGCGGGGACTTCTTAAATCGGTTTGGAGGGGAATGGGTTTTCCGTTCGGACGGAAGGATGCGCTTCCCTGCAACACCCGCGTCGCCCCGCGGGCCCATCCTCGGGAGGATGCTACGGGACTTTTAGCAAAGCGGAGAGCAGCACCACCTCGCCGTGGAGCCCTCGCGGGGGATGGCACCGCCGCCTCTTACCTGGGTCATCTTGGCGAGATCCAGCGAGGGCCGTTGCTCCTGAACCTCCTCCGGCCTCCGCCGCTTGACCCCGACCTTTTTGTCGTTGAGGACGCAGGGCTGCGAGCGGCTTCGGGAGAGCCCACCGGCCCGTCGGCTCAGCTCCGGCGTGGAGGCGGGCGTGCTGCTTGCCGAGGGCGGGCAGTACTCCGAGGAGGAGAAGCGGTCTTGCGAGCAGGAGAGGGACCTCTGCATGTCCGCCCGGTCTCCCCCGTGCCCGCCGGTGACCGATTTCCTCGGCTGGCACCCCAGCCGGCTGCTGAGGGCGGGATGCTCGCAGGAGAGCGGGTTGGACCGTGAGGGCAGGCTGAAGCTCGAGCTCCTCTGCATGGTGGCAAAGCCGTTGGAGTAGCGTTGCACGCTCCCCCCGCTGTAACACCGCCGTTTCTCCACCGGCGTCCAAACCTTTGAGCCCAAGGGTCTCCACGAGGTCCCGCAGATCGACATTTCGTCCGAAAATGAGAGCGAGCGGCACTGGCGCTTGCTGGGGGGGGCTGAGGGGTTGCCGTGGGGGTCGCTGAGGCTGAGGTCTTTGATCAGGTTGGTGACGGAGCAGGTACTGGCCGTCTCCCTCGGCCAACGCGAGCCCTCCTCGCCCTTGTCCGACAAGCAGTCCCAGATGCTGGCGCCCGGCTGCTCGAGCTGAAGTGGACATTTCCTGCTGAGATCTCTCCATCTGTCATTTTCTGGTTCAGAAAGGAGTAAAAAAAAAAAAAAAAAAAACCAAAAAAAACACATGCACAGGCATTAGCGTTAATTAATTCTGCAATTCACTTTCTACATCCATAAACAAAAAAAGTAGCATATGGGATGTTTTCCTGTACAAATTAATTAACTCTTGGAATATGGTTTTCCGAACTGCCAGCAGAGCGATTGCTGCAGTGTAGATGGAGAGAGAGAGATAAAGTGATAATCACAGCAGGAGCAAAACTGCTAGAAGAAGATAAAAACATGCCTTTGAATATACAGATTTCGCTAGCTAAGGGAAATTCAGCAATATAAAATGGTATGGCCATTGCCTTATCTCTATGCTAAATCATGTCTCAGATGCATGCAGTTTGTCCTGGGCTCCACAATCAATAATTTCCAGAGAGGTTCTCAAAAACTGGAAGTGAAGAGCACAAAGCTGTAGCACTGCTGGGGCGAGAGGGACCTCGGGAGACAAAACACCAGAAAGGAGATGAGATAGCAGTTGGGACGGTCCCAACAGGAAAGGGAGTGCCCCCCAGGCATCGAGTTGCCTGTCGTAGCACAGAAACCCCATCAAGGTCATCAGAGCCTATGGGAAACCCAAACCCTTCCCAACACCCATCGGGTTGTCCTGCTCTCAGCCACTGCTAAAACAGCACTGCTCCCATGAAACCAACTTATTCCCAGTAAGGCTCTGAGCATCTCTCCCAAACCAACCCAAAGATACTGTCTGTCAAAAGCTGGTGCCCATAATAAGCTCTAAGATGGCTGATGCTACAATAGATGCAGGATAAACCTCCGGCGGTTCTTTGCCAGATGCTGCCCTTAGGTCCCTGTTGTGAGGCTCACTGTCCATCTCCCCTCGGTCCCCCAAATCTGGGGCCACCTGGGTGCTCTGGCCCAGGTGACCCCCTGCCCGGGTACCCTCACGGATCGGGAAGGTGCTACAGAAACTGGGTACCCGCACCCTCCTACTTTCCTGCAGCAACTTGGGGTTAGCATCTCTTCGGGGTTGCCTTGAAAATCCCGGTTGTACCTAGCACAGCCAATTGTGTGCATTTCTGTAACAAGCATAATGCTGAAGCATATTTAAAGGAACAAATAATTTAATAGGTTCACTTTTTAAAAAAAAAAAAAAAAAAAAAAACACTTCTCTAATATTTTCTCCCTCTATCTTTAGTTCAGCTTGTTTACATGGGAATTTGTTCCTCCTACAAATTTGGCTTGCATTAACAGCCTTCCAACGCAGCACGGCGAAAGAGGGCGGTGACCTGTTGTGTGGTTTCGGGGTCGGCAGAAAGACATTCCCTTTGTCAGATGGCTTTTGCAGTGCTTGGCTAAAGCTCCAAGAAACCTGCACCTCCAAAGTCCGCGGGCTGAAATGTATATGGCTCTGGGCAGCTCCGTGTAGGAAGACGGCAAACCCGGCCACAGCTGTACTCAGAAATCCCACCGCTGATCGTGTCGAAAGAGAGGATTAAGGGTGATGATCTCATTCCCACACACGGTCCCGTTGACAATAAAAGAAGAAAGCAAAGTATCATCAAGGTCTGGCTCCCCGGCGCAGGCTGCACGGGTGAACGGGGCTCTCTGCTGTTGACGCTCAACAGGAAAACCATGGTAGGACAACCCCATCGCCTGCTGCAGTGGAAAAAAGTCATCACCCCACAGACCTTCCCTGGTGACTGTTTTTGTCGTCGGCTGCTGCAAACAGAGGCGAACCGTGCTAGCTAACCGTCGCTGTGACGTTTCACATGATCGTATCTAAATCATGTAATATTTTTTTAGGGGTTTTGGGGTTTTTCCACTCAGGCAACTGACAGATGAATTAAAAGCCGTACTCAGCCCGCAGCTGTAGGTACCAGCCTGATAGGGAAGATGCAACGGTGCAGAACGCTTCCGACCAAGGCTCGGTTTCAAGTCAGGAGGTCAGATTTGGGGCCCCTTATGCCCCTCTTGGCCAGTTTCCCCATTTCTCCCTGCATCCAACTGCTGCCATAACAGCTCCAGCCACAAACAGCCTGGCTCTGCCCTCAATAACCACATGCCATTTTAACTGTTGCTGTCCTCATTTTAATAAACACAATGAAAAGTGAGAAATTTGCACTAAACAACTAGATCTACGTTTAGATCTTTATTATTTTCCTTCTCTGTTATGCTGCCAGCAGAGAGATTTCTTGGGTCAGGTCAGCAGACAAAAGAAACAGAAATAGAAGCTGATTTTTCATGGCAAGCTGCCACAATCCTCCAGCCGGAGAAGTCACAGTGTACAAAAGGCCTTGGTGAGGAGGATACGGGACACCTTCCTCTTTCACCCCTGCTTCGGCACAAACAGCTATAAATCTTCCAAACCTTGCAAAGAAAATGGTAATTGCACTGTTATCCCCAGCACCAGCCTGGGGTTATTTGCTTTTCCCCTTGCACTGGGGGAGCTGTTTTTTTGGCAGAGCAGGGAGAAGACCCTGGCACAGCCTGACACCCCACCCCCCCCCAAACCCCCCAAGCACCACTGACGGGCCCCAAGCTACTGGATAACCCAGAAAATGTTTTTTTTCAGTGCAAACAGAAAACTGTTCACCCCAAAACAAGTCGAAAATGGGGTAGTCTAAGGGCTGAGGGTGTAATTAAAGGACTAAGGAAAGCCTTATTGAGGAAAAGCGGCTGATTTTCTGTTCAATTTTTTAGGACTAAGATTCACATCCTGAGCACGCTGATAACGATAATTGCAGTGGAGCCATTAATACTGCTGCAGTTAAGTGTGTATTAATTTTCTTAAATTACAAACCTCAGCTTGGTTTACCCTGAGGCAGTAATTTGTTCCGGGATAAAACCCACCATGAGAATCCCTCAGTTTGCCAGTGAGCTGCTTCACCAGAAAACAATCCTCTGCCTATTGGAAAAACAATAGGAGAACATTTACAACCTGAGCATGATGTAAGTGTGGCACGTAGGGGCTCTTCCCCTGGGTAAAACAGGTCCTTCTTTGCTGTTAGTGTGTTTAGCACCTTACTTCTGGATTTTAACTTAAAACTGCAAAAACGAACACTTCAAGTCATTTAATGAGCACGTCCAGCAAATTTCTTTTGAGACATTTTGATCTGTAAATCTGTATTTCCAGGGTGAAGCTACACAAAGTGAATTTTCTGGCATCTCTTTGGTTGTGAAATAGCTTTCCAGCTCCCAGGACACAGAGGGTTGTTATCAGCAGCCTGGGGAGGACCGAATTTCTTGTCCTGCCCTCTCTGGCCACGGCAGCAGGAGCTTGAGCCCTCCTGAAACCACGCATGAAACAGCAAGAAATTCAGGTTACGGCTGCAAGCTCCCAGGCTACCCAGCCTCAGGGGGACCCAAACCTAAAGTATTTCTACTTTCCAAAGCCCCAGCGAGCCCCAGCATGTCCCCTGTTCTGGCTGCTGGGCCATCCTCACCTGGTTTATTTTCCACCCCTCTCCTATTTTCAGAGACAAGCCAGGAGCCACTTGCGTGCAAGCACGGCCCAACCCGCCCTGGGATCATCGACAGCATGCTCAAGCGCTATCGGCTCCGCTATCTATTCCTAAATTTCCTTTTGGGCAAACCCAAGACGTTCACTTTTAAGAGTGAACATGAACCCTTAACAACGTCCATCTGTTCTCCCACGCGAGCGTCACCGCATCAGATGAGCCCAGCGGTCCAGGGCACGAGTCACTCGCGGGCCGAAGTCACGTCCCAAAATCGAGGAGATGGGTGTTGTCCTCCAGACACCCCCCGAGAGCTTTGCAGAGCCCCACAGAGAAGGGGCTCCATCCTCTGAGCATCGCAGCCAGGTTTCCAAATGCTGAGCTCCAGGTTTTGCAGGAGTCTGGCACCTTGCAACTTCAGGATGGTCTCGGGCTTTTTAAATGACTGCTGTGCTCCTCTGGTGACACAGAGTAAATTTTAATGGCCACATTCATAACCACAGAGAAGGGTGTAAAACCAAAACGCTGACACAACTTTAACTACAGCGACACAAATGTGCTGCTATAATATTTTTACAGTTCCTTTTTATACATAATGCATGATCCTTCTGCTCAAGTTTCCTCTACGTTCTTTTCCCGTGAAATAATTTACATTAATACATAATTTATTACAGCAACTTGTAAAGCAATTAGGGGTTTCAATCAATTTTTCTTCTCCTTTTTGGCAGATAAATTGTGTTTGGATCCTAACCCAAACATTTCTCTTCACACTGGTGCGCATCCAATTCCCTTTTTTCACATGTTGTTCAAGTCGAATTTCAGTCTCCCGGTCCCCATGCACAGGGGAAAAGGCAGCCTGCATTTTCCACTGCCCCCTGTTTATGTTCGAGAGATGATTTCTAAATGTGGAACAAATTTAATGGTTGTAATTAGCTGATGGCAGTGCCATAGAGCCTTCCCACGATGCGCGGAGCTGTGCTTCCATGGGAAATGAAAACAACAGCCCCCAAACCTACCGCTGGAGAATAAACACGCCAGCGAGCTGCAGGCTCCTCGTGCCAACAGCCTGCATGGGGGAGGGAAATTCCCCACCTTGATGGCGAAACGTGCCCTGCTCCTCAACGCAATCCTTTGGCGAGGTCTCCCCGCTCCAGCTATGCCTCGACGGGTTTTCCTGCGTGGCTTTTTCTCTTTGCAGGTTGACTGTGCTTGAAGATGCACCAAGATGCTGCTCTATGCTGATGGACTTTCCAAAAAAAAAAAAAAAAAACAACCCCCTCCACCCCCCAAAAAAAAAACCAAAACCAAACCAAAACAAAACAAAAAAAAAAAACAAAAAACAAACAAACAAAAACAAAAAAACAACCAACCCCGAAATCCCAAGAATTCCCGGTTCAGAAACAGGAGGTGTGCAAGCCCTGCAGGTGCTTTTGGGATGCGATCAAGGGGCATCACCCCAGTTGGCCTGGCCTTTCTTCTGGCTTCTTGGCTTTCCTCCGTCACCCGTGCAGGGTGAAAAGCCACTTCCAGGTAAGAGTTGTGCAAAGACGAGACCCAAAGCTGCAAACCCCTCCCCGGCACACTCGCCTCTCGGACCGGTGGCGTTGCCAAACCACGCCGAAGAACTGACGAGCTTCGTCCATCTGCCGCAGCGCTCTACGAGGACAAATTCTAAAGGTGCTTTCCAAGGGGAAAAGCAAGAAACTGTCGCTTTTTCACCTCACAGAGGATGCACGCAGGATCTGTCCCCGATGGGCTCAAACCCATCCTCCTCCTCCTCCCTTTTACAAGAAGGGCTGCGCATGCAACGCCTGCTGCACCAGGACTCTGCACTCGCAAGCACCTCGTCACAGCCTCAATAAAACCCTGCCTGCAGCTTGCCTCAGAGATAATTTCTTGCTAACACAGAAAACACGAGGCCATGGCTATCGGCATGTGCCCACTGAGTTTCTCTTAGAAGGCTGGACTAGTGCAGCCTGTGGTGCTCCCCATTTAGACGTCAAGAGCTGCTGATACACCTGGTAGGGAAAGGTTAGGCGATGCCACCAACGCCTTGTTAAAATACTGTGAATTTTCTTCTGCCATCCACCCAAAGACAGAAAAATTTCAATATAGGAAGTCAAAAGTAATTCCCCAACTTTCTAATATGCCACCTTCTTTCTCTAGCAGTCACCGATATTTTCACTGGGGATGTACGATGGAGACTGGCAGCTGAAGGAAAAGGAAAAGAGGATAAAGAATTCCTATCCAACATCAGGACAATCCTTATACTCCCAGGTGTTTCAAGGACCCATCAAGGAGAAGGGAAAAAAGAAACTGTTGGATTCATAGTTTTAGGCATTTCACCTTTAACCTTCCTCCCAGCAAAGGACTATATAAAGATAAAACCCAATCTTTTTAGAAATATTATCATCACACTGGCAGGAGTATTTCTTATAAATCTAAAAAATCAAAAGATTATTTAGGTCACCTTGAGAAGCGGATCTAACATTGCATCACCGGACATGTCAAGTCTTTAATAACGTTTACTCATATATTGAATAATATTACAATCTATAATCGATTTTCAGATTCTTGCGGTGTTTAGTACTTATGAGGTATGTACAGCTAAGATGCATGGGCTTCAGTTTACCCTTTTTCCCCACATTATGCCACGGGTAAGCAAGATCCCAGCCTTGCCATCTTGGGCCAGCTGGGTTTCTTAGTCATGGTGCATTACGCACCCCTTGGAGCTCTGACCCAACTTCTTCCTTCTTCCTGGAGACAAACGCTCCTGAGCCGATGCCCATGGGAAGCTCCAGGGTTTGGATGATGCTCTCCCTGGCAGCCTGGCCAAGGCTGGGCTTCCCTCTGCCCCACTGTCCCACTGCCACTGGGACCAGCCACGAGCTGCCTTCCTGCCCCATAGCTGCCCTCACCTGCAAAGGCAACCGGGAAGACCCTGTGCTAAGATCCTCAGCCTCTTCTGGCTAAAAACCCAGAAAATTCAGCCAACTTCCTTCCATCCCCCCAACATTGTACATGGGACTATGAATCTTTTCCTCCCGCTGGCTGCGCTGCCAGTCCAA
Source organism: Tyto alba (assembly GCF_018691265.1). Taxonomy (NCBI): domain Eukaryota; kingdom Metazoa; phylum Chordata; class Aves; order Strigiformes; family Tytonidae; genus Tyto; species Tyto alba. The sequence continues at coordinate 4,393,665 of NW_024881261.1, read as the reverse complement.
ACTTCACGGGGTTTATTTATCTCAGCGCTTTCCATCGACAGGGACTTGGCCCTTTGACCTGAAATATTCCCCCAGTTTTGCATTCGGTACCTTTATAACCATAGGACTTATTTAAAAGGTCAAGCAAGTTTTGACACTGGATTAGTCTGTGATCACGGCCCACATCTGGAGATATCAAGAACTCTTGGGAGACGTGACTAAAATTAAACCCAAGCCAAGTGATGCCCTTGCCTGCTGGAGCGACTGGCTCCTCTTGACTGAACATGAGGAAGACCATTACACGGCAAGGTGTAATCAAGGAGGTGACATTCGGTTCCCTCAGAAGAGGATAATTTGGCAGCCAAGGAAGACCAGCGCAGCGCTACCAAGATGCAGAAGGCTTTGTAAAAGCTCTTAAAGACAAGCTGCTTTTCAATTAGGCATAGACTCTTCATATCTGTTGAAGAGCCTGCCAATGCCACAGCACAAGACAAAACCATCTGATTGGGTTTCTTTGTTCCTCACTCACATTTGACAGGCAAAAGAAAGGGAACAGGCTGTCTCTACCCCTTCTTGACTTTGAAGTCCAGATGCTTTCCATCTTCCCCCGCCCCCCAACGACTAGAGTTATCAGAGAGCTTGGGAAATATCTCCTGTCAATACACGTGCTCGGCTCCCATTAACACTAATGAGAGTTGTGTCCATGAAGAAAAGGGGCAGCCTCTTTGTCTGTAAAGTATTGGCTTTCATAGCAAGTAGCTTGGCTCAAACTTGACCTACAATTTTAATTGGGTTTTGAGTCTTCGCCTAGTGACTGGCTCCCCCCTACAAAACCCAAAAAGCACAATGTAACAGCACATCCTCAAGCACTATCAGTTTTTCAACACTGCCAGCAAAGGCACCAATCCCCCATCGATTTTGGTGGCTGTTCAGCATAAAAATTGATAGCAAGTTCTGACATAAAAGGTATTAAACATCCTATATCATGGCTATTGTCAAAGGAAAAAAAAGACATTTTCCTTATTGTTTGAGGCCTGTCCAAACACTCTGTGCCAAGTGGTAGAACATTTTAGTGATAATACTCATATTTATTACTTGCATCGTGCAAACAGTCAAGAGCCATGGTCATGGACCAGATACTCAAACACAGTCTCAGACCCAAAATGCTTATAAACTCAACTGTATGAGTTACTCTAAAAAATAAGCAGATATATCAAAGGGAAGGGTAAGGAGATAAGCAATTCACTCAGCAATGGCAATGGGACAGGATAACCACCTCTGGGAACGAGGGTGGCATGGGCGTGATGGCCACCACTAGCGCGTGGTGGGGTGGGTGCCCCTCCATCCCCACTGTGTGTGGCAGGCGGGTGGATGCCCATCACGGGGTCTGCAGGGGAGCATTTTTTGCAGAGATCCAGCCAGTCAGGACATCTTCCCGCTCACTGCTATAAGGAAGCGGGAGCGGAGGTGGAGTAAATACAGACGGAAGTTTCTGTTACTTACCCATCATGCCACAAGAGAAGAGGGTAGGTCCTTGACTCATCTTTGGAGTGTGCTGCAAACAACCAGAAAAACTATTCACTTCTCACAGACGCGACCGTGGCACCAGATACCACCCTGCCTCCAGCCTTGGCAAAGCCACGTGGCACCCGGCGGGGAGGAGAGCCATGGGTGCCCGCGACGGTCCCGTTTCGGCAGGGACCGGGGGACAGACCCAGTCACCTTCCCTCAGTGTCATCAAATTTATGTAAACACTGTGCAGAGTTGGTGTCGAGGCCCAGGCTTGCAGATCGTGGGTCCTGCAGCTAGTCCTTACCCACTGGAATAGCTGCAGCGAGGTCCCCAGCCCCGGGACCCAAAACACCGGAAAAACTCAACCAGGAGCTGCAATTCAGCAGTGATTCTGGCTTGGGCAAGAAAAGCAGCAGCAATGGTATCTGAGCCCCATCCAAGCCCACTAAAGCCTCCCATCTAGGTACAAAGCGGCTATTTAGTATTTTTTAAAACATATAATGTGTTTCTAAGGCAAGAAGCTCTCACCCCAGCACTCCTGGGGAGACCGCGTTTGGGTTCTGCTGATTTGCACTAAAAACAGGGGGAATCGCCACTGTATGGGCAAAAAATAATTCCGGTTGCTTTTTACAGTCTTTTTTCCCAAGAATTTTCCTCTTGACAGTGTAACAGACAGCATCAGACTTCTAAAAATGGGCATGGACAGTTTTATATACAATAAATCAATATGTCATCTGCAGCTACATGCCATTTCAGCTATGCGAAAATACACTTTCATACTAATTGTTCTTTTATTATCCCCCAAAATATCCATATTCTGCTTCTGAAGCGTCTTTCCTGGCAACAGCATCCCATCTGACCAAGGCTTTATATCATCTGAGGGAAGCACCAGCATGACCTCCACATTCATCTGAGCTGTCATAGCTGCGTTTTATCTGGCATTTAGGCCACCACATTCACATCTTCTCTCCTGATCCATGTTTTACACGTTGCCTGTGCACATTACAATAATGTACCAAATACTGGCACCTGACTGTACAGAGCAATCCAACAAAAGGATCCCATCTCATATACAGAATATTGCAAATATTGAATGTAGAGGGAGGTGAAGGCAGAAAGCAACGATGGGGTGCAGATGTGGAGAAGGGAAATAAGGGTAGGTCACCTTCTTTGGAGCATGTGCCACTTTTCTAGGTGAAGTTAGGATATGTCCATCTGTCAAGCCCCATCTTATGAAGCAGTAGGTAGCACTAATCGGGAGACAGTGAGGACAGGCAGCTGTCTTCAAAAAGTGGCCAAAATGGAGCAAAGATGGAAGTGGAACAAGCCCCAGAGGAGGCAGTGGTTGTGCCAGCACCCATCTGTGTGCCAGCCCCAGAGACCAGCTACTGCCTGCAAACGCAGGAGAGACAGGAACATCTGTAGGTGACAGATGTCCCATACTGAGTATAATTGCCATTTTGTAAGAGTCTTGTCTTAACACCAAATGGGAACTGAACCAAATGAGCCCACTGGGTGTTGGTAGGTGATGCTGCCCCACTGCTCAGACATTTAGTTCCTTTAGGTTTTGCTTTTTGGCCTTTCTCATGAAGCGAATGGAAAAACTCTTGCTTTCTTTGGTGAATCAGTCTTCTTGTGAACATCTGCCCCAATTGAACAGCCCGGACAACCCAGCTATTCAACTTGTGCAACCAGGACTATCACTGCACTATCAACCCAGCCCCGGAGCTGCGGGAGGCACTCAGCAAACACGCCGGGGCAAAGTTTCACGTTACAGCTCTGCACCTCTGCTGCCTGCCGTCGGACAGCCCGGGCGCCTGTCCCTTCCCGCAGTAGTAGAAAAAAGTACTTCTCATCTGCCTCTCTGCAGCAAGTTCCCCTCCACCTGCCCCACACACCTCCTGGGGCAGAGCCGGCGTCGGATGCTCAGGCTCCCCTCTCATCCCCCAAGGAACAGCAGCTGCAGGAGATGCTGCCTTCCCAGCAGGAGCCAACACTAAAGCAAGGATATTTTTCTAATATATCCATAGCCTTCCTTCCCAAATTTCACCCTTTTAAGGCAGGATTTAATGGTGCCTCTGGCTTGCTCACCTTCTCTGCCGCCACACACTGCCAGGGCAGCCTGCCTTTGCCCCGGCACACTGTGTTATCTGCCTGGGAAGCCTGGCCGGACAGTTTGTCATCCTCAACAAACTTAGGCATTTTTATTTCTTTCATGCTCAGATTGCCCATTTATGGCTAGCCCTGCCAGATGCTTCCTGCTGTGTTCCTGCACGCCCTTATCTGAGACGCTCAGCGCACCCTGCGAGGAATAGCTTTTCGGTCTAATTTCTTCTTGGACTATGACCATCTCCTGGAGGACAGAGGAGCAAACGTCCACAACCAGCCTTGCTCTGGGCTTTCTAGGAGGCTCTCCACCATCCTACATCTCCTCCTCCTGCTCCCCACCCTCGCTTGCTCCGACGCAGCCCCCAGACACCGTGTTGCCCCTCATTTCTCACTACCGTAGGAATGCTCAGCCCCACGGCCTCGCTCGCCCCTTGCAGCATCATCCAGTCTGTTTGCTGCCCCTGATTTGTTATTTTTTCTTGCTGCCTGCTTATTCGGCACGGTTGGATTTGCATCTCTCCAGGCTGCCAGCAAGACTGTTAAATACAACACTGCCCTTCGCCATCTCCCACTTAATCCTGCTCCCCACTTGCTCATCCTTCTATTAATGACGAGCATCTGTTCACTGTTGATGAAGCAACTTCTCGCCCATGTTATTCATGGCATTGATTTTATTTTTTTTGTACTGTTTATTCCATTGCATGCTTACTGAAATTCACATATGCAACAGCCACAGCAGTCCAATCATTTAATAATCACCTTCTCCTTAGATATTAATGCAGCTCAGTAGAAATCAGTGCTATAAACCATTTTAAGATCCAGCCCTGCGGCACAAAAAAAACCCAATTATAAAGCTACGGCAAAGCTCTTGGCAGCAAAATAGTTCTGAACAAAGATTTCACAAAGCTTACCAGCTCAGTCCTGCATGTTATGGAGTCAGCACCTTTGTTTTCCCGAGTTTTGGTTAAGATCATCACCATGGTAATGCAGTCCTGCCTCGGAGTCCATCAGGGTCCAGGCAAAGGGCGCTGGCAGCCGCGGTCTGGTGAAGCTCCTCTTTCAGTCCATTTTTACCCCGGGAAAGGCTCGGACCCGCCGGCTCCTTGAGGGGTGCACGGGAACAGCTTCCGAGCGTGGAAAACTCCCTGGAATCACAGAAAGAGGGCAAGAGCTTTAAGGGACTTGCCTGGGGGAACGGTAAGATGAAGGGTGAGTGTGCTGGGCAAGGGGCAAGCGCTGCCCGAGAAACACCCCGACAGCAGTTACTCCAGGGGAGTATTTATTTTAGACTCTTAAATATTGTTGGCGCTCCTCTGCGCTCCACCAGCGCAGCGGTGTTTCACACGACGGGCACTCGCACGAGCTGTTGGAAGCACATAAGGTGCACAAGGCGATCCGCAGGGACAGAAGTATTCCAGGTAAATAAATAAATAAACAAACAACAAAAAAAAGTTTCCTCTGAATTCTCCCTTTGCAAAAGGGAACTCATATCCCCTATATCAAAAATACCAAGGCTTGGAGAGAAGGGCTCATTAAAGCCCAGGGTTGATCTCGCAGAAGCCCTTGTCCCCAGACCAACTAGGAGCAGATGTCCAGCAGAAAAAGCTGCTGCAGCATCATTAAGGCTGTGAAATCCCCTGGATGTGCCCATCCTACCCCAGTTACTTCCCAATTTCCAACCTATGAAGGGCCCTTAGGGAAAAGACAAAGCGAAGAGTTGCCTGAAAGGAAGGAGAGAGTTCCCTGCCCTGAAATCCTAAGGGCCACGCCATGCCTCTTGATCCTTACCTACTTCTCAGGTAGTTTTAGGTAGGAAAAGCTAAAGGCTGCACAATGAGGAGCACCTATTAAAAAACAAACTGCAAACCAGCTTCATATGGGACCACAGAGATGTGACCATGAGCTCTGTCTCCCCTCCTGGCATCCTCTACGATAAACTTAGTCCCGTGTAAAAGCAGACAGATTGTAATTAAAATCTGATTATATTAATCAATGTTTTCCCCAAATCACTCCTCTAATCCTGTTTTGCTATTTTGTTCCCTTGCAGTTCATGCAAACAACCAAAACCATCATGTGCATGATCTGAAGAGCATAAAACATTGATCTTAAAACAAGCAGTCAAAACCCAATTGCGTTATCGAAGGACAATATTTGAGAATATGCTGCTAAGTATTAAACTTCATTACAAACTGATACGGCTTCTCTGCCCAGCTTGTAAACCATCTTTTCCATGTTTACTTGGATTAGAGCTTGCAATGGTGTTACGAGTAGCTCATTTGAAGGCCAGCTGGCTAGTAAAGAAAAACCACCTTCTATTATTTTGTGAGGACAAAGTTCATCCAGAGTGCAAAGCCAGGATTGGGAATCAATACATTTTCCAAAGATTTACTGTTCTCAAGGGCACCTGGTACAGTCTCCAGCTTCTTATGGGACATCAGTGGGCTTATAATATACAATTTACTGGTAGCTTCATCATAAACCTCTGGGCGACCCAACGACCAAATGGAAATGGTCAAATAGAAAAGCAAAGCATTTCAGACCATTGAAACGACACATAATTTGCGAGCCCAGGTCACATATTTATACTATGGATAGCCTGGGTTGCAAGGAAAGAATGACGTAAGGGAGGATGGGGTGACTGGAGGACCAGTTGACTAACACAGCAACATGTCCCCATCACCGCGGGGCTGTAATTCCCAGGTGATGCTGGAAGCAGCTCAGACACCTCTGTTACAGCACGCGGACCCCCAAAAATCATGCTTTGGAGGGTCCCCAAGACCTGTGCTGGGACCAGCTTAGGGACATTAAGCTGTTTCCCAAAAGCAAGCAGAAAGTCACCATACGGTCATTAATAAGCTCAACGGGAGTTTTATATTTCTGCGTTTCGATGGCCCTTGCATCAAATATATTGGCAGGCAGCAAAATCTAGAGGTCCTGTTCAGCAGGGATGGCTGCTTACACGAGGCTCTGACTGAAGACGAGGCAAGGCGATGGTCCCCAAAAAGGGCTGCACGTAACAGGGAACTGATGGGGACAAGTGAAAGATGCATGGAAAAGGATGGATTGCGGGGCCAGCAGCCTCCCAGATGAGAGCCGCTTAGACCCCAGTGCGTGCCTCCGAGCTGGGGGAGCTGAGCCAGGTTTAAAGCCCCTCCAAGGACGAGGAGGAAGGGGCTCTTTGGGAGGGTCCAGCCTTCCCCCAGTGTTGGGGAAACCCCCGGTGCAGAGCTGGAGGTGCCCTCCTGCTCCCCTGCACCACACCGTAGATGGCTAAAGCACAGAGAGGGGGATGAAAAACACTCGAGGTTTGTATTTTTATCTGCCACAATCTCGTTTGTCCCTGACCCCGATGCAGTGACAGGGATGCTTGCCACGGGGCCGGACTCACCGCGTTTGGGAGGACGGGGAGCCCGATGCCGGCGCGGCGGCAGCATGGGAAGCAAAGATCAAACAAGCGTTTCAGAGCGGCAGTTACGCACAGTTCCTCGTTAACAGGGTAGGATTTCTTCACGAATAATTACCTTTCCCTAAGGTAATGGTTAATGTTGCTGCAGCAGGCTCCTACACACACCCAGACGTGCGGCAGCCAGCAGGCAGGAATGGTGGCAAGTACAGGCAGACGCTGCCTGCCCGAGCCGGACAGGCTGTAGCTCACACCACCTCCCCTCTCCCTGCTCCACGGCAGCTCCTGCAGTTAACACAACCCTAATGACAACGCCACAAACCTCCGGCAAGCCGGCAGTTAACACCACCCAACGTCGGTCCGAGGTGAGCTCGTAGGGCTGGGCTTTTTTTTTTTTTTTCTTCTTATTTTCGCTACCGCTCGGTTGGGTTTTGAAATCGTCCCCGTCGAGAAACTGCAATAAAAAGGAAAACTTTCCAGTGAAATGTGATCTTTGGCTCCCCATCCTGCTTCGCCGGGCTCCTGACGCACGGCCTGACCCAGCGCAGTCCTGCCCCATCACGTCCTCCCGATGTGTTCTGCGGGACACAAATCCTGCTGCAGACCCGGGATGTTCTCCCTATCGACTCTGAGGAGGAAACTACTGTGTATTTATAGACTGAAGGCTTTCACACTCACACAGAGATGTTAATAGCAAGATACTCTCCAGGGACCATTAATTATTTTAAGAAATGTATTTCCTCATCTGCAATCAGATAAAGGAACAATCTCCATCCCTCCATCAAGGTTTAGACTTGGGTCATGGCCACTGGAATGGACACGATCTCCCGAGCTGCATGGAACACGCATAATCAGCACTAACAGATAGAAATCCCCAAATTTTAGCAAACTGTGCTTCTTCCAATGGGTATCGCTTCCAACTACAGACTGAACAGAAGCCTCTGCGATCTCTGCAGTTGCAGGAGTGGAAAGAGGTTTCTCTTAGAGCTGCTTTCTGGACATCATCGTACCAACGGAGTGTTGGGCTTGGGAAAAAAATTACGCTACAAAGAGTAAGTCAGATGATTCAACTTTCATCTGAGGGCTTGAGAGGTAACGCTGGGGAACAAATATGCTTCTTACAAGGCACCAGCAAGGAGCACAGCCCTAGAGCTGCTCACCGTGGGCAAACAGCTTTTCCCTGCCCAGAGGTCCCGCTCACCGCACCACGACGGGTGCTGCCGCGGAGGACTCCAAGCACCATGCCGCTGCCGAGTCACAGCCCTACCCCGTCCACCTGCTACACTAAAGTGTGTGGAAAAGACCTTGGGATTTAACAAACTGTCTGTCGGAGGCTGTGCCACGGCTGGAGGGAGCTTGAAAAGGAACCAGTATCGCATACCCATACGTCTGACCCCCAGCAGTACTCCTCGTGAAGACGACCGAGGACCAGCATCACAGATTTCCACCTGCTGTGCGACCACCACCCTCTGTACAGAAAATATCCAACCCCCGTCCGGCTCAAATAATCCATCTCCAGACACACACGCTGACATAAAACCTATTTACAGGCAGAAAGGGCATGCAGGAACGAGGAGCCGGAGCTGTATTTTGCATACTGATACACCTTGCAAGCAGCACAGCGGGATCGCTCTCGGAATATAAATCACCTGCCCCTGCTGAATTTTTAATGCTGCTCAAAGTCTTCAGTGAAAAAGCCATGACCCATGCAGGACCCCGCTTCGTAGCCCGTGCCCCAACACTGTTCCCTGTGCCGTGCCTGAAAAAATACTCAGGCACCCTTTTGACTGCACAGAAAGTTTTCTTAAACCCCTGCAAGAGGAAAAGGGAAGCCTTCCTGAGCTTTACTTTCCAAATGAAACTGCGAGCTGCCCATCCCTCTCCAGGCAGAGGATTTCCAGCCACTTCCAAATCCCTCCCAAACTTCTGTGAAAGAGGAGGAAGAACCCAAGCCCAGCCTTCATCCTTGGCGTGGCTGCGGACTTGGCTCCATCGCCACCACCGGCGTCATTCCAAAACGCTGTGGTGCAACCGAGAGCACGCTTTGGCTCAGCAAAAACCACTCCCTTCCCCACACCACGAACTTTGGCTGTGTGGCTCCAGAAAGCCAACGCTGATGCTACACGAAGGCACAAGGCGCTTTGGGAGGCAACGCTGGGGCAAGCCAAGCCGCCTGGCTCAGCGCATCTTCCGGCAGCCGCTGCCCCGAGGTTTATCCCGGGGCACGGGGGGCTCAGTAACGCCGGTTCAGAAACTGCAAATGTCACCAAAGGAGCAACGAATACGAGCGAGGACAAACACAGCAGTTTGATATAAACAGCTCTCCAAGAGGAAAAGCAGGAAATTCAGTTTGGCAGTGGAAAATGCCAACCTCGCCTCCTCTGAGCGGAAAATGACGGACTGAGCAAAAAGCCACCGTGATTGCAGAGTTTAATTAACATAGTTTAGACCCACACGTCTGAAGAACCAAACATAATCCCTCCGGGCCAAACTGAGCATGTTTCTCAGGCTTAACCATCCTCCCCTTCTCACCAATTAAACAGAAATTCCCCTCCTGCCACGCAGATCTTGATTTCTCCATACAGGCAGACCGCTACGGAGCCTGGGCAGAGCTCAGCTGGCCAATCCCCCTCCAAATGCTACAGGTGAGTGCCATTTTGGAGAAACAGCTAAAATTGGTTACTGCAATTGAAAATAATTGTGGGGTTTAAGGCTTTCTACAGAGCATCATCATGTTGCAATTTTTATCTAAACCAAAAATCATGCCCCCCTCCCCTCCTTCTGCTTCTTAGGAGGGAATTGGGACTACACTAAATCTCCTTATTGCACAGCCTGTCTCACCATCAGTGCTTTGGACAATACCAAGAGGTACATCTTCAATTTACTGATTTACTGCATTATGAATTTGTAAAAATTCCTTGAAGCCTATCATTTGCATGTAGCTAAGTGTGGGCTCATTTCCTCACTCAGGCAGTAATTTGCCTCCCGCAGCAGGACTGAGAGGTGCTCAGCTCTGAGCAGCTTGCTGCCCTTGATTGAGCACTCTTCCACATCATTAACGAATATTGATTTCATTTATGGGGTAAAAACCTCCAATAAGTGTGAAAGATGCCATTCAGGGCCTGAGAAGAAGTCTTTACGCTCTGAAAATGCCCCATGGACTAGTCCTGGGTAAACAGGATCATGAGTCAGCGCACATGACTTCAAAGGACAAAATTTCCACGGATGCAGCCGCGTCAGGATCGTCCCCCTGGGACTCTGTCAGGAGGAAAGGGCTGCCCCAGGCTGCCCAGCCTTCGGAGCAGAAAGCCTGCAGCCCTGTCCCTTCTCATTCTGAGCCTGCAGTCACCTCCTCCCGCTCCAAAGGGGCTTCCCCGAGCTCCCGGGAGGGCAAACATGGTCCTGCCAAGAAGGAGAAGGGCTCTGGTGCAGGAAACCACACGTCCTGCATGGTGCTCCCCTCCTGCCCGGCAAGGAGTTGGGCTCACCACACGCTCCAGGTACTCGGGAAATTACCAAAGAAAAAGAATAAGGAAACGTCCTCCCCTGCCTCCTGCTTGCAGCTAGACCGGACTTTTCCAGGGCTAACAAGATGAAGACACACTTTCAGCATTAATTAATAAGACTTGCCTACACTTAACATTTTTAACGGCCGGCATAGCAAAGGGGAAAGCAGTAACGGGTTGTGTTTAAGACGAGCATCGCTCCGCGGACCCGCACGGCTCCGAGAACCACATCACCTCGTTGCTTACGACCCACGGCTCCAAAGGGGGGGGGGAACAGAGGGGCTGCCAGCGCGGGGACGGAGCCCACCTCTGCAGCCACGCTAAGAAAAACCCACAGCCAGAAGGAGCCCGAGGTTTGCCACAACAGAGCCCGCCTCGAGGAGCCACGCTGGGAACGGGAAAGGCGATGTGCAGCCACCGCGGCCGGCCACGTGCAACCTGGCTTACGGAGGCCTGAGGTTAACCCATGCTACCAGGAACAACGGAGGTAGCGGGGTCCTGCCCGCAACCAGAAATTAATTACTAAGCAAATAAAAATCTGTCATTTCAAACCAATCCCTGGCTCCGAGTCCCTGGGCACCACCTCAGCCCGACACTGAAGTCACACGAGGCAGCGGGCCCCCAGCACCCTGAGCCCCGAAACACACGTCCAAACACCCCCCAGTCTCTAGGGAGAACCTGAAATCCAAGCTCACACACTGACTTGCAGGCTTGGGGTGGATCTCGTCTGCGTGCAAGCTCTCACCGAAAAGAAATAAGAGCAATTAAGGAAAATTACACACCATCTAGTTGAGTAAAACACATCAGGTTTATTGCCCCCGTGCTCTTAGGGAATAGGAGTGGCAGGGGAAAGACTCCCTTACACACGAGCAGCAGAAAGGGACTGAAAGGACAGGGTAGGGGCAGAGGTGCTTTGTCTCAACATCTTAGCTCGAAGAAAATGGTGCTGGCAGTGACTTTGCCTTTTCCTCCCTGGCAACTGAAAAGGAAAAGAAGAGAGCAAAATTAGTCATTGCAAAACAGCAACCAGCAAGTGAGAGGTGCGAACGAAGGAGACTGCTGGTCTCCAGCGGAGAGGTGCCAATTAGACGTGTGAAGTGACTACACAGGACCCAGCTCGCTGCACAAAAACTCGTGCACAGTAGTTAAGAGAAGAGCGTACCCACTCCGAGCACTAACGTGGGGTCTTGCAGCATCTCTGGGTTGCACATTCAGCCTACACATACATTTTCGTGGAGGACCAGCGTCAGACCTTCAGAGGGATCCCTCCTTAGCTGGCCACGTGTGTAGGCTGAAGAGCTGCTCCAGCTTGAGGATGCACCCCCCCAGCACATCGCTCTGCCGTGGAGCAACGCTGGGACCAGCTTAGCCCAGATCTGTTGCGGTGGAGCTCAGCCCCACGAGCCCAGCATCCTCCTCCCCCAGCAGGACCAGTCCCAGGGCAGCCCCCCCCGGATTGGGGATAGACACTGCCAGGATTTCTGCACGGCACCAATGTTTAGACATACCCTACAGCACGGTCTGACTCTGAAAAATACCTGTAGAAAAGGCACATTCTCTTTGACCAAACCTTCAATCATTGCCTAATCCAGTCATTAGGGAACCGCTGCTAATTTTGAGTAATATTTCCAAGGAATATTGGAAATACTGGACCAAGGGTTGTCTCTGGAGAAGAGCAGCTGAAGCAGCAGCAGCAGTCCAGCCTGCTCACTCAACGAACCATCTCACCTTTCTACTTTTTTTTTTTTTTTCCCCCCAATTGTGAGATTTATTACAAGAATTTGCAATGGTCTGTGAGACACTGTGAGTGTTGGCCACGCTCCCAAAAGCTGAGGAATTGCTGAATTGAGAATTGCTTTGGCTGCTTAATCTCAACAACTGGGGATGCTGAACAAGCCAGCAGAGTCCAGGTTTACTTTTAATTACCGCTTGGAGTGTGCTGCTCTAGTAAACAGACACAAAAAACAATTCTTGTTTCTTCCTTATATTCTTTTCCCATATACAACCTGAAATGCCTGAGATGGAGACGGTAAACACAGCCCCACTATGCCATTTTTACAGACTCACTTCTCAAGTACAAACAATTTCAAATAGCACATAAACCCATCTTAACCTACCTCTATAACATGGTGTCCACCTACTTACAGCCAGATAATTCAAGGGTATGGGGGACTTCTTGGCCAGCCTGAGCCTCCTTGCTCCAGAGCTCTTGGGGTCTCTGCAAGAATCAAGTCTTGCAGCTGCAAAACGGTCCCAGCGCTGCAACGCTGACTGTAATGCTTTCAACTCATCGGTGACCAACAAAAAACCACCACATGGACCAAGTACGAGGAAGATCTGGGACATCTCATAGTGTAATCAAGGAAAGCTTGCCAAACGCCAGAACACCATTGCATTGCTGCTCTCAGAGCAGATCTGGATGCTGCTTCCAAGTCAGATTTCTCTCTTTTTCAAGGTTGAGCTGGAGAATCAGTAGAGGCTAACAGCCCCTAAAGAAATATCTGAATTTAAAGCAGGGAAACTCTGGATGTATGCACCAATTTCCAGGCTTCACATCATCTCCTACCACTTCTCCTTTATGGATAAACACCCTAAGAGTGCAGAACACTCAAGCGAATCCCAGCAAAATGATCACCTTCCAAAAATTGAAACTAGGCAGGCAGCGTTTTTAGAGTTTCAAATGCTTTCAGCAGATGCTCTCTGTGCCCACACAGGGTATGACACACGCCCGCCGTTGCCTGCAAACCCTACGAGACTGCTGTTTGCATTAGACCAAAGTACTTCTGCTCTTGGGAAACCTCCGGGGTTTCATTCCTCAGCTGAGAAATAGCTTTCAAAGAGCTCCTTGGCTCCTGAAAGACGAACCTAGCGCCTTTATTAATCCTCCTAGAGACTGAAAGGCACATTTCCCTGCTGTTTGTCCTTTCGTTGCCATCAACATTGCGAAGAGGAAGGTAGGGCAGCGGTGCGGCCGCGGAGGGAGGGACCGAGTCCTCTGGGGCTGGGAAACCTTTGCCGACGCTGCCACCTCCATTTCTCCGGCACGCCGGGAACAAATTTCCAAGCCCTGCATCTTACATAAATCTCTTTAACGAACAAGGAGCCAAACATCTGTGAGTTGTCTGAATTAGCGTGAATTTGGCAGACTGAACAGCAAACTTGTATCGCCCCGCAGCCTTCAAATTTCTTGTTTTCCTCGGGTTCATTAAATACATAACAATCTGTTACGAGAAGACGGTTCCTACGTGCATGGGCTGCCAAGGAGCTGGTTTTGATAGCTCTGGGGGAGGTGGGGGAATGTGTGAGGAGGAGAGGGGGGCTCTTCCTAATGCAGCAGGGCAAGGAGACAACAGGTTGAAACCACCCCGCCTCCTCCAGCGACCGCCCACCGCACAACAAGGCTATTTCCAACACGTCAACCTGGTACGGCCAAAGCTGGAGGTGATTCTGGGAAGCTTTGCGGGGAAGAGGAGCTTAAGAGCGTGAGACAAGCAAAGGGAGGTGCCTTCAAAAGCCAAGGATGTCCTGCATCATCATCCCAGCTGGGTGAGATGATCACGCCGTACGCAGATGGAGAAGCCAGGCTCTGCGAGGGTTGTTCATACCCGTGAGCAGAGCCCTGGGCACAAGGCATCCCCAATACTTGGGGAAATCAGGGCTTTTCCACTGCTGCTGGGCAAGCCTGGCAGCACAGGACCCGAGCACGCAGCAGAGGCATCGCCAACACCAAGCCACGGGCAGAATGGTCCAGTGCTGTGATGGGGAACAGTACCGGAGGCTTCACTTTCCCTCAAAGGAAGTCTCTTGCTACGAGGAATAAATCAAAGCAAACACTCACTCACCGTGTTTACCATTTAAATCAAAGCCAAAGCAGCACCGAAACGCGCCCAACAGCATTTCCACAGAGCCATTCATTGAGAGTTTGGACTTGGGTTTCAGCTGGTGTTTTTAATATCGCAGGGAGACGCTTGGCGAGGCTGCAATAATATAGAATCTGTGGCTCTAACACACTCTCAGTTCCTGCAAGGTGTCAGCAGCACGTAGAGCCCAAACCTCCTGCAGTTTTGGCTCCTTCAGGGGGTACCCGAGGGCTGGGCAGTGAAACGTTTCCCCCCAGCATCGCTGGGAGCCTGGGGTACGGGTAGAGCTCCAGCAATCCAGCCCTCACTGCCCCCAGGAGAGGTTCCCCTCCAGGCGACCACCCAGACTGAGAGTAATGCCCTCAGAAGACAATTTTCTCAGCACTGGGATGCTTCATCCCCTGAAGGTGCCTAATTTCCACGCAGCTGGAGTGGGATGAACCTCACTATAACTTGCCACCCATAGAAGCCCAGACTTTGCAGCCCGTCTCGGAGAAGAGTTAAAAAATAATAAAAAAAAAAAAAGGTAGGTAAGTGGAAATGAAAACAGTCCCTGCTTTTATTTGGGCTGGCAGAAACACTGTCCTGCCCAGCCTTCCTTGAGCTCACTTATGACACTATGAATATGCAGTAAAGTGAAAAAAATAATAATAATAAAAAAAAAAATCTGCATTTTCCACCCCAGGAGTCTCCACCTCTGCACACTCTCCATACATCCCTCTTCTTTCCACCCCACAGGTGAAAATCAGGAGAAGAAACAAATTCCTCTGTGCTGTGGAAATGGGAAGCCCAAAGGACAGAGGGGTTGGCCCCAGCACCAGCACGGCGTGAACCACAAAACCCCCCTCCCAAAACAGCATCCCGAGGAGAACTGACCTAAGTGTTCCATCCCAGCTCCAAAGGTGCCAGCAGGCTATCGGGATGGGAATCGCGCCAGGTATTTTGTCAGTGCATAAACATCAATGATTGCCCAGTATAAACAGGGCAGCAAAAACATCCACCTTCATCATATGGAAAAATAAGCATCAACTTGCTACACTAACGAGTGAAGGAATTAATGAATCCTAGAATTTGTAAATAATTATGAAGTCCCTAAAATAACGACAACACCTTAAAATGCGTGAGACTGCAAGTTAAACATCAGGCCCTGTTAGAAAACAAGATACAAGTTTTTTTTTTCATAAAGGACAACAAGAAGCCCCACTGACATCGCTCCACAGTCAGAAAGAACGGCAGGAACATCAGTCACGATGCAGAAACGGGAGAAATGGTCAATATGTACTTTAACACCATCCTAAGGAGAAAGTAAAACGATACGGTCGTATTTGTCAAGAGTAACCTGGGATGATTATTAAACAGCAGGCACTAAATATAGATCTTCCTTAACAGCTCCAAATTATTCACACCTTCAACTTTGATAAAATCGTCCCCAAAAGTCTTCTGAGCCATCGCGGCCGGCGCTCCCAGAGGACAGGCACGGGCCAGCGCGATGGCCCCGGGAAAACGAGCCCTGCGAGGCTCCGGTTTCAGCCCAAGGACGGGGAGTCAGGAAGCACAATTAACACCACCGAGAAAAAAGAGCTCTCATCTCACTCGACGTCTTTATGCCCGTAAAAAGGAGCACTGGTAAAACAGACTTCATTAAAGCGCACAGAAATGGATGACAGTTACCGATAACTATTTAATTGACACATCTCAAACAGACCTGCAAATAAACTGGCAACACTGGCTTCAACAGAAACTAGATTTTCGCCTTATGCCATGTAGTATTTCTGGCAGTAATTGGGTAGGAAACAGGAAAATCAGTGCTGTGTAAGTGACTCGGGACTGGCAGAGCACTAAATACATAGAACAACTTCACAATACAGAACAGAAAGAAGCAACCAGCAGAGTTTTTAACAAGATGTTAAGATACACCTTAAAAAAATAAAGTGCTTAAAAGACATTTGCCTTGGAGGCAGGGGAATGTCCCCAGGCTCCTGCTCTGCACAGGGGATTGCCAAGGTATGGGGACTGGTTAAACTGGGGATCTCCAGGTGGAGAAGAGACAGTGTTGCCTCTGTGCTCGGCACTCCACGGCTGCTACAGGCACGTGGAACCTTCTGGCACGTCTGAGTAAGGTTTGGAGCGGACCCCAGGAGTAACTGAGGGACTTGAAGACAAGGGTACAGTGCAAGACTCAAACAGGCAGTACACCACCACCCAGTGCCACGGGAAGTCGAAATAACGCAGATCCAGAGCGCAGGCAAAAGTGCAATTTTTCCCCCGACAGCATGGACAATAATCATTGCAATAAATTACCAGCATAATAAATAGCTGAAGTGGGTTCTCAATACATGGTATGTTTTCATCTCCGTGCCTGCTGGCTTTTCTAAAAAGACAAGCTCCAGCAAGAATTAATTTGGAAAACTACTAAAAGTGGTGAAACTCGCTGCCCTGTGCCTGGAGCAAGCTGCTGCGCCCCCGTGTCCCACAGCCCCCCCCGTCCCAGCACGGTCACCGCGGTGGCACGGGCAGGGACTGGGAGGGAGGGCTGGCAAACCGGGCTCTTGTTTCAGCTCTAACACGGCTCCTTTTTAACCTGCCACCTTCGCACTGATAGCGTGGGGGGTACGCAAGAGACAGGCACGGGGAGGGCACCAACAGCACGATCCATCACGCTGGGGAGTTGGAATTTTTTTTTTTTCTTTAAGTTAAGTTTTAAATACTTAACAATTCACCTGAAACTTCCATGAGAAAAGTAATATTCTGCCAACAACATAAACCATGCGCAACTAAAAATGTGGGTGATAGTTTCTAAATGAAGCTATTGGTAACTGTAAATCCCCATTAACCATGATGCTTTCGCTCTGAGAAGCACCATCCATCGCACTGTACTTCAATTATAACACAACTGATAGTCCAATAAAGAGATAATCTTGTTCTGAATTAACTGAGAGGCTACAAAATCAAATGTGGTATTTTTAATGCCTTCTGTATCTTCA
The DNA here is from genome assembly GCF_018691265.1 of Tyto alba. Taxonomy (NCBI): domain Eukaryota; kingdom Metazoa; phylum Chordata; class Aves; order Strigiformes; family Tytonidae; genus Tyto; species Tyto alba. Next base: position 4,376,312 of record NW_024881261.1, on the reverse strand, counting down.
TAATTGTAACGAATCTTCAGCTTTGGCACACGATTTTAGCTTTTGGCATCTATTTAATAATATTAAAACTTGTCCTTTCAAAAATATTATACAATATTCATTTGTAATGGCTGGGACAAAAAAAGCATGCCATAGCAAGGTTAATAATATGTATACTTGAAGTAAATTTATAGCATCGACAACTATTACCCAGGACACCAGGAGGCTATTTTCAGTAACATTAAAGGTAAGCACACAGATACAAAACTCACGGTTATTGTGACTTTCCCACATCACTTAAAATGAGAAATTGCTACCATCACCTAGCCTAACCGCGCTGCCAGGCTGTCCTATCCGGAGACAAGACTACTTGCCTTCACTAACCCTAACATTTCACAGCGGTGCAGAGAAGCAATGACAGTGGTTGTACAACTGGGGCAACGGAGGAAGAGGAACACGAAGGCTTGTCTCGGGTCACTGCGAGAGTCATCATGGGGAAAAGGACAAAAAAGAAATTTCCTAAATGCAAGTAAGTGCATAACGTGCTTTAACTCATCCCTGATGAGACCTTGGACTTAAGATAAGGATGAGGGGGGGTGTGTCTTTTAACCCCCTCAAGTCCAGACTGGCCGCTGAGACCTGAGCAAGTTGCTGGTGCACCCTGACAGCAGCATCGTTCTGGTGCTACCTCCAAGCCCCACTTCTCCTCTGCCACCGGAAGGATTTTTGGTCCTTCCTTTCGAGGGCTGGTTTTGAGCAGAGAGAAGGAGAGCAAGTTTTCCAGCTGCTGGATCAACGTTTGCCAGATTTCATTTTTTACAAACCCTAGGAGACGTAAGGATATATAAGCACAAAACGGCCTCAAAGTAAAACTCTTCTTTCACTACGGTCCCATACCTACCGCACGGCCCAAGGCCTGAACTTTGGCTGCTGAAAGCAAAAGCTATGGCCGGGATCCACAAATACAGGGAACGATATAGCCCAAGGGATGCTTCAAATGGACTACAGAGGAGTGACACCAATGATGCTGCTCTATTTAATCCTCTAAGAGCAAAAACCATGACCAAGTCTCTTTTGGGCTTATTTTTTAAGTGTGTGGGGGGAATAGAAACTCAATGCACTAAAACAGGTATTTTGCACTTGCTCAACCAGTCTTTAATCTATTACTCAAATATAGTGATTACGAAGCCAAACTCACAGGGGTACCCCCCACCTGTCTGCGTGGGGACCCACGGTGTTGGGAGCAGTCGTGCTCCGTGCAGGCTTCGGTGCTCCTCCAGGTCAGTCCAACAGTTTCCTCCTTCCGTGTGTTTCAACAGAAACTTCTAACACATCAGGTCTTATTTATCTTCCATAGCGTATGTTAGATGTGTAAGATGTGATATATTACACATCTAACATATGAAACATCACAGGCTTCAAAACTCCTGGATCAATCACCTGAAGCCGGGAGAAATTCTGTAAATTAATTGCGTGATGACACTTTTTAATTTTCAATACCTACTTCACCTGTTGACAACTAAAGGCTCAGGCATCCACAGCCTGTACTCTCAGAGCTTGCACCAGCTTGGTGGGGCTTCCGAAATAAGCTCTTGCCTGGGAAATTTTGTCTCTCTAAAGGCAGCCAACTCGGAAAAGTTTGGAAAAACAAAACAGCCTGAGGATCTGCTCTTTGGTTCACTGTACCACAGCCACGTTCTGCATTGCTGCTCTAAGCAAATAGCTGGGTCGTGGGCAGCTGGGCTGCAACCACAGCCGTGTAGGGTGACCTTGGAAAAGTCCTTTTTCATAATTATAAGACAGCCACTGCTCATAGGGATACTTGAGTGCAGAACCAGAGCTCCAGGACTCAGGCCTGCCGCTGCCCCGACTGCTTTTGAGGAATTTATGGGAGGTCTCATCTCTAAAGAGAGCGGTGGCACTCACGCCGTGCCATACTGGGGTCAGTGGGGAGCAGGCTCGGCTGGGGGGGGGGTCCCCGAGAGCACCAGCTCATCAGGCTTAATGACCCAGCAGGCTCAGACGAGTAGCACAGTGGAAAAATTCCCTTCTCTCTGCCCAATTAGTTTATATTTAGCTCTCTGGGGAGCAGACGCGCTGGAGGAGCTGTTGTTTCGGTGATATTTTTGCGCGGCCCTGGGGGGGACCCCCGCAACGCGAACCGCGGCACGCCGGGGGAGGCTGCCAAGAAACAGCGATCGCTGCCTCGCTCCACCACCACATCGACCCGGCACGTGAGCCCGCCGACAGACAGTCACAGCCCTCCGCTACCCATCAGACCTCCTTTTTTTTTTTTTTTTTTGGTTCTGTTTCCCCGAGTCAGCAGGCTTGCTTCCTCTTCCTCCTCCTCCCCATTTTGGGAGAGAAAGGAGCAATAAAAAAAAAAAAAAAAAAAAAAAAAAGTCAGCCACGAAGAGACCTTGCTTGAAGAGCTACAGAGGAGCAACCTCCCCAGCTCCTCTGCTGGTCTGGTCGCCCACAGCTGTGGGAAGAAAACATGGGCTTGTCTTTCTGGAAGTATTTTCTCTCTGCGATAGAGTTTTGGGGAGTGCAGACCTAGGAAGAGGGAAGGAGACCCGAGCCCTCTGGGCTGAGCTCTCCGAAGAGCTGTGAGCATCTCTGGCACCTCATCCTGCCCCAGCGCGTTGGTCCAAAGGCTGTTCTGCCACAGATTAATGTTCAATAGGACTATTTCCCAGCAAAATCATTCTACAAACCACGTGATACAGGAGGGGGAAGGGAACAAAATCAGCCCGTTCGACCTGGAGTGTTCTCTTTTCTACCTGAGGTTTAACAAGGGAAGAACAAACTACCTCCATCCCGATGAAGATAAAGAAAAGAAACTCTATACAACATTACAAGAAAGAAAGGGAAGAACAGCCTCAAACCACGCAGCTGTCATTCGAGACATCAGAAGTCAGCCAGTAATAATAAAATGGACAAATTGGATAAACCTCATTCCTCTCTATCCCCCTTCAGGACATGGTCCATCGTGCCTGCTCTGCACAGAAATACAGGTGTTTCGGCAAAAAGTTGTATGTCTCGTTCTACCGATACCTTTGCTGAAAGTGAAGCAAGCCTTTGATACCAAAAAGAAGTTAATTACATATAATTAACTGAAATAGATTTGGGGATTTATATTGGTATGTGTCTACCTGTGTGCATATTTATGCACATGTATTTATTTATGCAGGTTCCATAACTGAAAACGAGCCTCCATCGGTGCCGGCTCTGTCCCACAGTCGCCTTGATCTCCATATATAAGAATCTGGATCTTACCCACAAAAATCAATTATCCACTGAATCGATTTGCCCTGATTTGACATGCAAAGTTTGGGATTTGACAGCCTGAGCTCTTACTGATCTTCCCAAAGGCCATCTGCTTTCTAGAACTGAAGCGGTTCTTGGAGACCTTGGCCCTGTGCAGAGCTGGAAGTCACAGAAGTTTCCCCTCCCTCCCTCCTCTGGGTTGAACCTGGAAGTGAGAAAGTCTGGATTCAGGGATTCAGCTGCAAAACCGCCGGCACGTGTGGCCGTGTTCCACGAGGCGGGGGGGGCATCCTTCACTCCTTTGAAGTGGAAAGCAGGAAGCAATTCCACAGCAGGTTGGTTTGGTTGGGTTTTTCTGGTTGGGTTTTCCCCCCCACACACACACTTTTGAAAGCAAAAAGGCTGTGTCCTTCTCTATGACAAGTGTCCCCAGCATGGGGTGAACAGCCCTAATCTCACACCTCTGAGCCCAGCCATGCAGAGCCAGGTCTAACACACCCACCACCGCAAGCATCCTCAGGCTCCGGAGGACTTTTAAAAACGAAGAAATAAATCAGAGGCTCTCCTCAAACCTACAGTGAGCCACGACAGGTAAGGACAGAGCAAACCGCTCTGAAATTCAGGTTTTCTACTATCACTCTAATTAATCTGTTTCATGACCCACCCCAAATATTTTCTCTAGAAACATTATCTACATTGTTTTGGGGTTTCTTTACTTCTATTTCCAGCCCTCAGCCAAACCCTGGTAAATATTTCTACCCGCATCAGAGGCAGGCTGAGAGAATCTGTGCTTTGCAATCAGAGGGAACGCAGCAGCGGGCTCCTGCACTCAGAGATACCCGATATTGGTGAGAGGCAGGCAGAGATGCTCACAGCCCTCCGTGTTTCCGCAGTATTATTGCAAGGCACTGCTACCTCTGCAATTTGCAAGTAGTTTTTAATCTGTCAAAATAGACTTTTATTATTGTTTGAGGATTCAAAAGGAAAATATGCACATCTGGTTTCAATCGCAAACTGAAGTTTGGTCTATCGGCCTATTTCATAACAAATTACGCTTACTTTTTACTCCAGAGGATTTCCCAAGGAGGGGATGTGCTGCCAAGGTACACCAGCATTGGTGGAGACCGCACGGCACAGAGAGGGACGGCGGCACTACCCAGTGACAGGCACCGCGCTCTCGCAAACCCGCTCCCTCCGTCAAGCGAGTTAAATCCCAAAATTATGGAGGAGGAAAACCCTTATTCACGAAATCTTCACGGACAGCTAGACGCGAAATCTTCACATGCCATACAATTTGAATAACCTGACGTCACTGAATGGAGAAACAAGACTTAAGAGACTTTCTAGGACAGCTCGGCTGCCAGGGCACTTTCCAGAGCAAGGAGCTGCCCTGTCTCGCCGCAGCAGCGTTTGGCCCCGGGGACCCCCCACCCCACCCCGGGGTGGGGGGGTCAGCACAGGCCCGCACCCCTCCTTGGCCACCGCGCTCTTCCTCGCACACGCCCGGCGTGGAAAGCGTGGCAGGGCACGGCGGGGAAGCGTGTGCCACGGCGCCGGCCAGCCCGGAGAGCATCTCCGCAGCGATGCTCAACCTCATCCCCAGCTCCCCGGGGGTTGCAGCCCCTCCGTGAGCCCCCCCACCCCCCCCCCCGAGCTTGGGGATTTTCCTACCGAGCTCACCCACATCCAAATGTCAGCCCCTCCCGGCCCGGGGAAAGGCAAGCACGTGTTGATGCATTTGGAGGAAGAAATGAGAGGCGAAGGCAGAGTAACCCGAGGAGGAGGGGCACGCTAAGCTTTGGGGAGGCCGCCTTCCCCCCCCCCCCCCCCCCCCCCCCAAACTCCATCCCGGCACGGTTCTCTCCTGCGGCAAGCGCCGGGCACCACGGCACGCAGCCCACGCCAGCGGACACCCCCGCGGGCACCTCCTTCCCTCGGGACCTCGCTCCTTCGCGCCCGAACCGCGCAACACCGGGGTGCCCCGAGTGGGGCCGAGCAACCGCGGGGCGGGGGGCGGGAAGCGAGAACCCCGCGGCACAAAAGCTTGCAGCACCCCCCCCCCCCCTCCTTCCCCTCCTCTCCCCCCACCAAGCCCACTCCGCACAGGCGCGGCGAGGATGCGCAGCGCTTTGGGCACCCTTCGGCGGGGGGGCCACCCACCCACCCCTCCCCGCACCGACATCCCGCCGCGTTATAGCGGGGCGCACCGCCGCCCTTTGTCCGCCACCCCCCCCACACCCACACCTCGGGAGGACACGGAGGGACACACACACACACCCCCCCCCCCCCCACACACACACACACACCCACCCACCTCACGAGTGACAGCGCGGCGCGGCCCCGCTCCCCGCCAGGCCGCTTACCGTGGGGGCGGCGGCGCGGCCCGGCCGTGGGCTCCGCGCCGCGCTCCCGCTGCCGCCGCCGCCGCCGCCGCCGCCGTGCTGCGGGCGGGGCGGGCGGAGGGAGGGAGGGAGGGAGGGAGGAGGAAATGCGCTTGTCACTTCCTGAGGGGGGGGCGGCGGAGGAAGGGCCGCGCTCCGCACCTGCGGAGACCGGAGGAGCACACACACACCCCCCCCCCCCACCGCACCCGCGCACCGGAGGGGGTGTGTGTGTGTGTGTGGGGGGGGTGGGTGAACGGGCGTCCCCGGGGTTCAACACCGCCCGGAAAGAGCTGGGGAGGGGGGGGGGGGGGGGGGGGGGGGGAGTGTGGGAACACGCAAAATTAATAATAATTATTAAAAAAAAAAATAAAATCCAGTCGCGGGGGTGCGGGATGACGGGGACCGCCGCGGCTCGGCGGCGTGCGTGGCGCTGCTGCCCCTTCGTCATCGCCTTCACGGCAGCCCCGCAGCCCGGGCGCGGACTCGCGTGGGGCTGCGCGGCCCCGTTCGGAGGGCCGAGAGTGACTCCTGGTGGCACGGCCGGCCGGAGGCGGGGAGGAGGAGAGCGGGACTCCACCAGAGCCCGCGAAGGGTCCCCGCAGGGAGTAGCCCTGAAGTTTTAGTCCATCACAGAACCACCCGCTACCGGGATTCAGAGAAAAAAAAAAAAAAAAAAAAAAAAATCCCACTCCTCACCTTTCCTCCCTTTTCCCAGCATTTCTTTTGGGAAGAGGCATTTGACAGAAGACAAGTGCGGCAAAATGCTGCCAGGCTGAAGGTGGCCATGGGTCCTCTGTGGTATTCAAAGAGGCATCTGCTTGGCAGGTGGCCTTTAGAAGCAATCTGCTCTAACAATAACATTTTTCCATCCCTTCATGCCAAACTGTGCACAGCACGTAGGCTCCTCCCGGGAGCGAGCGTGATCAGCGAGCAAGGAAACTACGTGACAGCCGAAAGGAAGATTTAGAACTCATCACAAAAATCGAGCCTTAAACATTAAGCTTGAACGTACGCAAGCAGACAACGCGGATGGATGGCACCAGGAATGAATCTGGGGCTGAATTTCATCCACCCGGCTGGACGGGCGGGCACGCTGCTGGGGATGGCAAGCGGGAACGAGTCGGGGCACGGGCACACCCAGCGGCAAGGGAGGCTTTAGCTGGGAAAGCCAGCAGTAATTCAGTGTCCTGCCCCGCTGATGCATGGCCCAACATACCAGCAAAATGTCGAGGAGGAGTATCAGTATTTAATATAATGAAGAAGAAAAGAGATAAGTAAGCAGAAGTGGCGGGAGAAAATTTGACGAGGGAGCGGCTCCCGCCAACGTAGCGGGGGCTGATCTCAACAATAGTGGCTCCGCGCTCGGTACGTATAAAATTAGGCAGGAGCAGCCAGCGGGACTGGGCTACCAACGGGGAAAAGGGCTTCATGATGTGAAGGGGCCTTTGCAGCAAGCTCCTCCACCCCACTCAGTAGTTGCTTTCCTTATCGCGTATGCAGAAGGGTAGCAATAAAACACTTGCAAACTCCTTTTCCAGAACTTTGAGACTCAAGCTCGAAAATGTTTTCTTATGGTTTCCCAGCTGAATATTTCAGTAATAAAGCTTGCAGCGTAATTGAATCCGTTCCCGTGGCAGCCTTGTGCAGCGCAGGCGTGGTCTCCCAAGAACGAAGCAGAAGGTTGCTTTCTGGCTGCTGCTGCAGCTCGGTCCAAACCCAGCATTTTGTACCTCTCATCCGCTGCGCTTCCCGACAGATGAGCTGGCTGAGGAGCGTTACCAGCGTGCGTCAAAGCCCGTTGCCAAAGAATAAACCTGTTTTCCACATAGTATTTTCAGTAAACTTGTTTAACTGCAAAGGCTGGCCGCAGGTCCCTGCTCTGGTGATAGTGCAGATCTTTGTCAGAAGGGGAAAAGACGGAAATAATTTTCAAGCTTTAAAGAACTGGGCATGTGAGTTTAGTCATCATGGACAGAAAATTCATTCAGTTAAATTCGGAGCTGATTTAATTTGTGTTTTTGTCTCGGATGTCAGCGCCTTTGCTACCCACTGATTAGAAGCCTTTCTCACAGAGATGGAAACACTGTGGGTAGGAAAAAAGCTAACGATCCCCACAATCCTCCTGAAATTATACTGAGGTCCAAGTCATTAAAACATTTAGATGTAACAGTGCTGAGCCCTGGGGACAGACACAATTCCCATCACTTCCAGTGCACAGGACTTGGCTGCAGTTACAGCCTGCTTTCTGTGTTGCCTTTCTAACGCTTTGCTGTCTACTCCAGCTGGTTGTTATTCAACTCCTACACACCATGGCTGCTAATAATTTCAGACGTGTCCTTTTCATGATGACCCAACAACTCTGCGCTGTTCTTCTGAGCACCCGAGCAATCCCAGTTATTTATGGTTTTATTCTTCTGCTTCTCCTGCCAGGCAAAGGACTCACCCATGGCCAAGCAGAGAGTCAGAGAGTCCCAGTTTCAGGCCGATGTCCCAGCTACCTGGCTGTGCTGGGGCCTGCCTACTCACAGGGACATCGTGGCTCCACTGAAAGTCTCCAACAGCACAAAATGGACTCCGGTTTCAGCAGCCATACTCCAGTTTCAGGGGAAATCCTGAAATCCACAGAATCTAAGTAACAGTGAGCAGAAGTATTTTTAACAAATATTTCATATCCAGAGAACAAGCACATCTCTGTAATACGACCAACACGTTCTAGGTCTGAGGGTATCTGAATCAAGGAGACACAACACCCTAAACCAGTGAAGCGCCCGCTGTGCAGAGGGAGTTGTAATGACAAGGGTAGTTCTTACTACATTTGGCATATGATGGGATTTGCACCAAACCTAACAATCCTTTTTATTTCAAAGGTTATTTGCTGCACATGCGCAAGTGACGGGCTGGCCCTGGCTAGGTGCAATGGAAACAGTTGACAGATAAAATAAGTAGACCATGAAACACGTATGTGAACCCTCCCTCTCACTTGAATGCACTAATCACTTTTTCTGCCATGTTTGCATCTGAATCGGTTTAAGGTAAGCCAAAGAGTTTGTTGTCCATCATTCACGAAAACCCAGGCAGCTGTGGACATGCCCCAAAGCAGCACGCTGTGTTGGATAAACAGAAATGCAGTACCTGTGGAGTTCAGGTGCCCTAGGGTAGGGCAGCAGTCAGCGAGGCTAATTACTACTGCAAATTGAGGCGAAAAGGCCTAGATCCTTATGCTTGAAACACCAACTCGTTTTTTAGGGGAAGCACTAGAAAAAAAATCTAACTGATGAACCTTCAGCCTGCCTTTTCTTGGTCGGTGTTTCAGGCTGGGTGCAGGCTTATCACACCGTGCGTGCACGTCTCTGTGCTGCTAATGAGAGGTTTCAGCTCACAACCCTATCAACATTTCAAATTACTCAATAAATGCACATTCTTCCCACCTCTGCCTGACATGTGACACTGTCCATGAATACTTGGCCGCTGGAGTGACTGGGCTGAGGTTCGTTTCCGTTCCCTCACTACTGTTTATTAGCTCTGGCTCTCCAGCACCGGCTTACGCACTTGCGATTATCCAGAATTTATATGCTACCTTGCAGATACATCATTTGTTTGCCTGACAGCACTCAGTTTAATTTCCAGTAACCTAGAAATGGGCTCATTTCAAGCTATACTGTTACCTAACAAATGGAAATTAAGTTGGCTTTTCCCTTATTTGTGTCAAATAGAACACGCCAGCGTTCCTCTTTCTCCTTTGTCTTGAGGCTGGAACACCTCATCCCCTTTCAGCGAAAGCTCTGGGTATCCACTAATTGTTCCTCAATTTAGCTGCTACCCATAAAGGTTGGGTCATGCTCAAGTACTTCCAGCCAAGGCATACGATAGAGATGTCCCCTCCACAGGCATCCGTGCCACCCATCCAGCCAAGGGGTAGGTGACGCTGCGCAACGCAGCCTTCCTCTCCTCTGAGCCCAGAAAAGGCAGCGAGCAACAGGAATGCAAAGGCAGATCTCCTTACAGCAATGCAAAGCCCTGGCCCGATTATTTGCTATGTGCTCTCTACATATTTTACAGGAGACGATTCGATATGTTAGAATGCTTAGAGGGCCTATAAAATAAAGCAGTTATTGTTGTAGCAAGTCGTGTTCTTTACCTTTCGGCATGCCAAGATTAGGAAAGCAATCCGAGTGCCAAAACACTGAAAATTTTGCTGTATGTTGCTAAATACCATACTTAAGGATTTCATCTGGTATGAAATAACATAAATTTTGGCAGTCTTTTACCAGGCAGCCTGGAACACAGTAGAACGGACATAGCAGAGTGTGTATTTGCAGATTTTCCTTACAATGGCTACAGTGCTGCCAGTGCATTCCTGGAACATGGAAATACATGGAAGCCAGTGTCAGCCATGAAGAAAAGCTTGCTGTGCCTAATCTACCAGAAAAGCTATTCAGGAACTCATCCTCACATAAAAATAAGTTCAAAGAAGCTGCCAAGGTCAGTGTCAGCCCAGCTCCGTAGCTTCACAGTTAGCCATCTAGCTTGCCACGTGGCTTCACCTCGTACACCCGGACACAAAGCCCAGTTGTTCTAAAGTGAGTGGCTTCAGTTCATCCCCTCGTTTGCCCATTCAGGCCTTTGACCCACGGATGTCACAGCCTGCAGCAGAAACCTGTGCAGGACTGAAGTCATTTAGATGCAAATCGTGTGAGCGAACATCTCCATTTCTAGCCACAGACATGTTCCCTCAGACAAGAATCTTCTTCATCACTTGAAGACAAGGATAACGCAAACTCCCTGAGGACGTCAGCCCAGCCCCTGAGAGCACGCCGGTTCTGTACAGCAAATCCTGAACCACGGGCACAGCTTCCATATTGGTACCCCGTGGGCAGTCTTTGAAACACCTTATTATCGCACTGAAGGTGTGGGGCAGTCTGCTCACAGTACTATTTATTGCACACCTTACTTGCTCTCCTGAGACTCACGCCTGAGACCTGTGCGGTAGGATATGCACCTCTTTACTGAAGCATAACCAGCTCTCCTGTAGACAGCAATGGAAAGATTAAAAACCTAAACATTTGAAAGCTCCTTTCTCACATTGGTTGAAAAAGTAAAATATAAAAAAAAGGTGTGAGTCTCCTTTTGCTAGAGGTGTCAAACACCCCGAATCCTGTGAAACGATCAAGGCAGCTGGCCATTCCTGGTTTTCAGAAATGGTGCTGCAGCACTGGATTTGAAATTGAGAGGGTGAGCCCATAACGCGAACAGTTATCTCAACCTGATGCTCTCAATAATGAAGAAAAATTCTCATGATGGGACAGAAAGCCTGTAATTACATGCTTGGTCATAATTCCGTTAGTGATTCTGATGTAACCCAACAGCTCTTTTAAAAAAATTGTACCTCCCAGAAATGCTTCATTTTACACCACAGAATTATACTGTTGCTCAAGAACAGAATATTAATTCCTTATCTTCTAAGCCTTCCAAAAAAACTAGCATTTATAAACCAGTCTACAGACAGCACTGCAGTTGACTATTCCTGCTCCTTAAGGACTGTTAAATGAACATACATTCTTATAAATAGCAAGTTGGTCACTAAAAGGGAAGTCAAGGAGTAAGGGAATATTATCCTTCCCTCTGAATTTTCTGAAGTTATTTAGTTGTGTCACGATTTTCATGTCTGGTATTTCTCACTTTTTAATTTATATAAACATGGTTATAGAAATATTTACTTCTGGAAAATACCGTGATGCTGAAAGGGCAAAGGCTTTTTGTCTTGAGAACCTATTTACCCTACACTCTAAGAGAGTCCCATGTGTAGAAACTCCCCTAGATCTGACATCTCAAATCAATACTTATTGCATTAATTTCACTTGATCTCCTCTTTCAGATATTTCATCCTGACAGTTCACTTCCCCGATATGCCCCATAAAAATCCAGGGTAAAATGCTCCAAGGTCTTTCAGTGGTGGAAGCCCCAAAACAGATACAATGGCATCTCGCAGTAAATGCCTCAAAAGAGAATCCCTAAATGCAGTTTGCTCGGCAATAGCAAGTATCAGGAGTCGGTTATCGGATGTCTGAGCTGCGCCAAACGCAGATGTTGGTGGAGGTGCTTGTTGTTAGGGTTTATGTACTAAAAGCCTGGAAGAAAAAGTCAGTACAGAGAGGCTACCACGATCCACGCAACCCAGCTCAGAACTACCGGTTCCAAGTAGTTCACGTACCACTGAAATTGCACACACTACCACTGAAAACACCTGCCTGGGAAGACGAGGTCTAGCTTGCATCTGATCTTGAGGTTTAATTGCTTAGGGAGAAAGGGAGAGACTTCAAGGCTCTGGATCCCTCTGGAGGACACTGGCTAGCACCTCCCTTCCCTTCCCAGGCATCTCATTCAGCTTGGTATCTGGCTTACGAAGTCAGGTGCAAAACCCACTGGCACTGAGAGAATTTCATCCTTCAGCATGTTGGTGATCAACAAAGGAACATAAACCCTCTCTGTTCTGCCTATGTTTTATACAAAACTATACCCAGATCCAGAAAGGTATGCCAGCTCTATAGCATCATCCAAGCTAAACTCTGTACTGCAGGGAAAGTCTTGTGGGCTCAACTGCTGTTGAGATCCATGGAAGATGTTACGTTTTACTACCCACAAACCTCATATTTGACAGTGAAATCACATACACATTCCTCGGATAGGAAAACAACAGGAGTAGAACATATTTCAAATGCTGCATTTATTCTCCTGTAGTCTGGCATTACATCTGAAACTGAATCACACAACAGGCTACCAGCCTTCAGGAACTACCATGAAGCCCTCCCCAAACTACAAGCAAAGACTCACTCCTCCTAACTCACTGCTTATTCATCTGCCTCTTTTTTGTAAGAGGTTTTTCATTGAAAAGCATCAACTTTTAGAGATCACACCTTCATGAAGAACCATCTAGCAAGATGAATCAGTCCCAATCAAGGACATTTTTTGACATGTCATTTCCAAACCCTACTAGTCAGTAAAAAGCCATTTCTTAAGTCAGCATCAGAATTGCTACCTAGAGTCCATTATTCAAAAAATACAAGGTTTCCAAGAGCATATTTTAAATAGTAAGCCTTTGTAACCATAAAATAATTATTAAAATAATATTTTTATTGCCATAAATCTCCTTAAACATGTTTTACAAGCATTTTTCTACTCTCCAGGGATACCTGAAAGTGCTTGGGCCTGTCAGAGAATATGCAAACTACAGATCAGATGCAGAAATTACTTTCAAGCAACAGCTTGTAGGCTCGTTTGAGACTAAAGAGGGGCCATGACAAGTTTCAGAATCAAAACCTCTCCACCTGTGAGGGTCACTCCATTTTTCCACTCCCTACCCTTCCCCCCTGTAAAGACACCTATCTGCAGGCTCCGTCTTTTCAACTTTTGTGAGCATATTACTAGAAAATTTTTGTATAGACCTGAGAAGCAGATAGGCATGTGAATTCTGCCCCAGAACAACATGGAGACGTGAGGATAACTGCCTATGGACAAAGCCCAGACCCTTGCCCATGGGAAAAACACATTCCTGTCCCAAACTCCTCCAGACAACCAGCATTTAAGGCTGCTAACAGTAGCCCCACAGCACCTTCGGGCAGCAGGATGACATTTTAGTGGTGGTGTTCATTTGTGTATCTCCACCTTATGACTAGATCCCACAATGCCAAAAGGTAAAGCAGAGGAACCACATGCTATCTCTGAAGGCTTGCTGCCTGCGGAGCTATATATAGTCCAGAAGTGGCAGGGAAATGCTTGAAGTGGAAGCCCTCAATAATCCATTACTTGAGGCAAATAATGAGGTAGGCTGGAAGGGGAGACTGGTTCTCAGTCTTGCCCTACCACTAAGAAGTCTCCATGTTATAAAATTAATTCATACAGAAAGAAATAATTACAAAAAGAAATACAATAGTTCTCCAGAAAGTTCGAAAATCAGCAACATGATAGCAAGAGAAAACAAAGAATTACTATCATTGCTTCCAAAAGCCTTGCTAAAAATACTAATTGAAAGTGGTTGATCATAACTTACATGACACATGTGATTTCTGATGCTAAAATTCCTGCGTAACCATTTTAAGAAGCTTATTTTTAGCTTTACAAATGATGTAAAAATATTACCTAGAGAACAAAATGTAACAATAATCAATCCTATGAAGAGGAGAAAACAATACTTGCCCTGAACCTTACATATCTTATGAAGTGTGAAACTGTAGTTAAATTCCTCCTAATTGATTAAAAGAAAATCCATGACAGCCATGAATTTATTTTCATTCTATGATTAAATACATATCATGCCTTCATTAAAAAAAATTACAGATGGGAATAAAACAGATGCCCTAACCACATCCTGCCAGAGTACTTGCCAATTAAAATCTGCTTGTATTAACTCTACCTGATGCCAAATTGCCTACAGAAATGTCGTAGTCTTTTTATTGAGGTTGTTATCAGCAGTGTACTTTGAATCCTTTGTACTACTCATCAAAAAAATCCTCTGAATCACCACTTACATTTCAAGCACTCCTCTTGGCTGCTGGAAGGCTGCTGGGCAGATGCCGTACATCGCCCTACAGTAGTTACCCAAATGATAACAAGACCGTGGTTTTGGCACTTGAATTAGGGACCCAGGCCTGGCCAAATACACACAGAGCTATTCACTGGAACTAAACTCTCCCACCACTGCTGGTGGACCATTCTTCCAATGGAATCAGTATTTCCCATTTTGTAAAAAGGTGCAGAATTCAGGATTCCTACCTCGAAGGCATCACCAGATGGATCACAGAGGGAAGACACACCACTATGCAAAAAATGCCTTATTTCCTACCCTGGGAAAGCACTAGAAGTATTTCTTGACCCCTAAATCTCTCCTGAACTTTGTGAACTAGAAGTCTGGAAACTAGGAGAAGCAATTCTCTGATAAGCAAACATGACCTTGCCTGTGAAACAAAACCTGATTGCCTAATAGGGCCTCCTTGATGTTTGAAAGCACAGGTTTATTGTCACCTACAAATGTGTTTGTCTAAGCATAAAGAAATCTCGTTTTCCTACCTTTCAAGCAACAGTCATATTCTTAAAATGCAAAACCACAGAAGAAACAAATGTAAATAAATTAAGCAAAAGGATCACATACAGAAGTTTAAAAAAAAAAAAAAAAAAAAAGGAACAAAGGAATGGATAGTTATGCTTTTGGATTTATGCAGCTAACATCTGTCCTGAGAAATTCACTGGAAAACATATAGTCATTGTTAGCTATCAAGACAATACTATGTAGCAAATTAATAATGAAGGAGGCATATGTCACATGCTAGTGAGACTGTAACATCACACCTTTATGGATTTATGAGATAAGTGAAAATAACTGACAAAGCATGATTTTGACATGTCAAAGTGAGATTTTTAAAACACTCCCTCTGTGGGAAAAGTTGAGCTATTTCAGTGGAGACAGAATTATGCCGGGCCTGAGAACCTCTGAAAATCTGAATTTAAAGCACTAGCTGGTCCTTTTTTGCAAGTGCTATGGCTTTTATATTGATTTCCCTCCTTAAGAGCTCCGAAGAAAAAAAAATCCAGCACTTACATTGCAAAAGCTTGTTCCCTATTATACTGCACAACAGAGAAATGAGATTTTTGCTCTGTAGAATACCTTTACCTCTGTTGGTCACTGATTAGCAATGCAGAAATTAAATACCAGATAATCTTTATGTTCTAAACACAAATACCATTCAGTTACATTCGTCTTCATATTTACAATGCCTTATTTCTCCCTCACTTAAAAACTTGCAGCTTCCCTAAAACAAGCAAGGTTGTAGCAAGGACAAAATTTACAGGCAAGTTATGCAAAGCTGCAATGTTTCTAGGGCAACGTTTTATAGTCCCTTAGAGTTCCATACATAGTGTTTTACTGTGTACTCAAAGAGCATTTATTTACACACGTGTCTGAGGTTTTCTGTCAGGTTTAAAGTTCAGACTTTTCTCAACTAATCTAATTTGTCCAAGATGGATGGCCTCACTTTTTTCCTTTGGAAAACCAATGCTGTTACACTGTTTCCAATTCTTCCTCCAAAGCAAAACTTGGGTGTTGGCAGCTCCTCCAGAATTTCAAATCCTGCCAGACAGAAATTAAAATGCTTTTATTAGAAGGAAGTAATTTTATTCTCCTCTTGGATAACCCTTTGCAAACCATTCTTTATTTGTCTGGAAAACTTGCAAGTCAGTTACTCTGTAAGTTTATAGGACTGTATTGTTACACTGCACTGCTGCTTTATACAGCTGAAACCCTTCCATGGATAATAAAATTCTCAGCTGGCTGACTCACACAAATTAATGGCAGAAAAGATGAAAACTTGCCAGTAATTTTAGTTCTCCAGAAGGGACGGTTGTTTTAGATCCACACTGAGTTTCAAGCCTCAGCCATGAGATTCAGGAGCTAACTGGCACATAAAGAACACCCTTTTGAGTGGATCACAAAGGTCACTGAGGAGTTAACATAAAAGGTCATGGTCACAGACTGGCCGGTTCCCCTAAACATGGGTAAAAATGTTACCCTGATTTCAAAGAAATCGGGAGGGGTGAACTGGATCAGGTAATAAAGGAGCAGAAGAGTACCACCCAGGTATATACACTTTCCCAGTCTAACTAGAGTGAAATCCTCGTCCTCTAAAGTGTAACAAAACCTGTCCTCCTTTGGCACGCTGGCACTGGCAAACGCAGAAGCTGTAATTCCTGAGGAAAATAGGGGGGAAGACAGGCTGAAGCATTTATTAGTCACCTTACCTTATCTAATCCTGATCTGAGAAAGTCAATACGCCAACACAGACATTAAAATTTACTCGCTGCATCCTTGAACAACCATAAGTTGGCAGACAGTTCTGTTCAACTGCTTACCTTCTTTGAACTCGTTCAACAGCTCCTCCTTGGTCCAGTTGCAAGACGTTATGAGGAAAAAGCCCTCTGGTTTCAATGCACTGCAGAGAGATCTCACGTACTGCTTCCTCTTTCCCACCGCATTATCGGGATTAAGGCTTATGGCATCAAAAGTCCCCTTGTCAATACAAATCTCAAATCCTGACAGCTCAGCTGATGGAGCCAGGAAGTCTTCTACCTAAACCAGAAGTCTACAACTGTGAAAGCAATCTTCTACTCAGGAGCTCCTGAAGCTTTAACGCAAACCAATACTTTAAAATAAAAAGCCTCAAACCTGACAATAGCTGTGTTTAGGATAGGGTAACTCACAGGCTTTTCACACCTACAATGACATACCAGCTTCTCTCTTCTCGATGTATTTATGCGACGATCTATTTGCTGTAAAGCCTGTAAAAACTATACATCTAAAGCTCAAACTAACATACTTGAAGTTCATTCTTTAAATCATTATTTGTACTTTGATGCCTAGTTTCCTAGGTGCTGCATGCTGGGCACTGTACAAATACAGAAGAATAGACAATGCCTGCCACAAAGTGATTACAATTGACATACAGGAACAGAGACATCACATGGGTACAGAGCTGGAGGATAAAACAGCATACCAAAGAGCTAAGAATGAAAGGCAGTCACAGAATCACAGGGTAGCTGAGGTTGGAAGGGACCTCTGGAGGTCATCTGGTCCAGCCCAGCCGCTCAAACTTCCTGCTGCACAGCCACTGGTAGGGATTCTATCACCTAAGGATTTCATCCTCTATCCCAAATCTGAAATTCAGAATGTAGTAGCTAAAATGCAGAACCTGCCAAATGGCAAACCACTATTCTGCTCCCTGCTAGAAGCGGGGAAATCTTGTTACCCCTAATGACAAACAAAAAAAAATAAGACCCAAAATCTTCTCATAAATACAGATTTATTTGGTTAGAGTTCTCTCGCAAATGAATGTCAAAAGACATCATTAATAGAGTACACTGAGTACATCTGAATATCAGTTAGGTCATTAATCTTGGGTTCAATTGCTTTCTATTTCCTCAACAAACTTTTTCTCAAAACTTACCTTTAATTTGATGCTAGACATCCCTTCTTTCTCTCTTACTTTTTCTGAAAGGCGTATTGCAGAAGGAGAATAATCAATCCCAGTGAGATTCATGTAGCCAGACTTGGCCTAGACAGAAGCAGAGAATCTTAATTAGTGTGCTAGCAATTTTTTTATCCAACAGGTGTATTCCCCATCTATAATTGATCTTGTCTTTCTTCCTCTTAATGACAGAAAAAAACCCCGCTTTTACTCATTTTTATTCCTGTTATTACAAGAGCTAAACACCTGGGGGAACAAGCTGAACTAACTCCATTCTGCCTAATATCTCATCAACAGAACTGTTGACTGAAAGCTGGTTTATGTCAACAAGTGGAAAACTGAGCAGATCTGTGAAAAGTAACATCCTGGAGGGGAACAGGCTCTCTTATCTGCACCAAAAGTAACCTAGAAACCAGGAATGCTCAGTGAAGAGAACATGTGCTGATGTCAGATGCTTCAAAGTAAGAAGAAAACCTCTCTGACACATAAAATTTGAGATCGAGCAATTATTTGGTGCATAACCCAAATAGTAAGAGCCAAAATACAGAATATGTTTTATTACTACAGAAACCCAATGCAAAACCTTATGTTTTTCTAGTTATTCATGCTAATGTCTATTTGACTGTAATTATTTGCATGCTACAGGGTCTTTATATCAGCAATTTTCAGGCAGGTTATGCACCACATAAAAGAGCACAGAGACTTCCTGTTCATCTAACTGTGGAGTAGATAACGATAACCCAGTTCAGCGAACTCAGGCAGTGAGATCCCAGCAACCCTTTTGCAAAGCAGGTGGGCACCTTGCATCAGCTGGAGCTGGGCACGTGGCAGAGGGGCAGTGACACATTTTCACTCTGAGGTCGAAGCTGAAGTGAGCAGATCTGGGTATCACGTGTGTTGGTTGGTCTGGCTAGATCCAAACCTAACAGGAAGAGCTGTGATCTTACGGCCAGCTGCAGGCAGTAACAGCAGAGAGAGGCAGGAGGCTTGGGTTTGTTTTGCTTTTGAACAATACGTGGGCTTTAACTAGCATTAAGCAATCAGCTGTGTATCTACTTGTTCCAAAAGCTGATACTCCGACAGCGATAACTACAACAATAATTTTTTTTTAAATGGTCATTCCTCCTTCCAGCAGCCCTTCAGCCCATGTGAGCTCAGTGCCAGCCAGCTGTTCTTAATTGAGGAGTAATTTCAGTTAAACACAAAGACCACGTTGTTTGCATTTGATGAAGAACAGCATATTGCTCAGGCTTCTGCCCACATTCCTCCCCAGAGCAAACCAAGCTTCCTGAGATGCCTGTGCTAAAGACCTGGGGGTGGAACAGCAGTTCTCACAACAGCTCCTCTGTTTGGAAAGGAAGATCTTGAGTCATTTCAGGGAGTTCCCATTCACTCCTATAGTCTCCCAGGCAGAGAAAGAAAGTTTAAGGGTAAACAACATTAAATGCTGCTAAACCTGTACAGCCTGACTACATATGGCCAGGAAGGGATCATGCACTCAAGTGCCAAAGGTGACCCTGCTACATCCTGCCACTGGACTCCTGTCCTGAAGGTGTTATTTATCATATGCACTCTGCTGCTGCTGCTTCTTGAAAAAGCAGATTAAATAGTAGAAGGTGGTTTGCAATGTTATCAGCACTGCCCCATGTCTGGGCCTCCGGTGCTGCCAGGTAGACACCCTCTTCGGGTGGTGAATACCCTTCACTTCAGGGAAGTTTGTTAGTATTGTTGGCCCCAACAATGCTCAGGGAAACAAAAAAAAAGAAAGAAAGAAAAAAAGGGCCAGAGCTCTATCTGGCAGCAGCATTTCCTTAAAAGAGATGGAATTCTTCAGCCTCCTTTTTGTGCAATATTCCTTTCTGGAACCAACAATGTCTCACCTAGACGTGGCTGCATTTAAGAGTCATTTTCTTACTATATTCCCAATTACTATTACTTACCATTAATGGCATGCCAGGGTCCAGTATTCCCCAACAAACTGTACTCTATGGCACCTTTTCCTGTTCTGATGACAGGCCGATATGTACCCTCAAGTAGCTACCTTTTAAAGAGGTGCTACTGATGTCCTGTATGACTGAAGTCTGACCACCTTTCTCAGTGTTGCCATTTCTATCCAATTACCGCGTCCAACTCCAGTGGCAGAACTGTTCTAAGGAAGCTGCTGTGCTTGCCAAAAGAATCCTAACTTGATTTTCAAAGCCTAGCAGCTAACACACAAAAAAATGTTTTACATTAACTAAGCAAGTGAGATCCTGAATTATTTAGCAACATTGTAATTTTTGAAGTCACTTTTCAAATGGGAATGGACTCAAAATTTCCTACTAAAGCAACCACGGCACTTTGAGGTGCTTAATGTAAGGGGGGGAGGGTGCTCTTACAGCAGTTTAATAGTTTTTAAAAGCTAACAGGCTGTCATTTTCCCATTGCAGAATGAAAATCGATCTCGGATTTATAAGTGGGGCCAGTATAATATTGAAATCTTATAAATAAGATTTTTCTGTTGGATGTTTCAGCAATGATAGAGCTAGCTACCATCGCATTTAATGATCATTATTATTAGGCTAATCTCTCTTAATGAGACGAGAAATGTCTACTTTTGATGATATAACTTCTTCTGTGCTGCACTGTAGCAGACAGTCCCCATAAGGGCTTTAAACTCTTCTAAAACTAAAGTCCAACTTCAAAAAAATTCCATTACAAACCTGACTGACTTCCAGCCCTTTCAATTTCTACAGTAACTAATGGAGCCAATGGAGAATGTCGCACAACAGAAACTGCGACACTGTGACAGCTCCTTTCTCTACCAACTCTCCTGTAGTATTCTACCAAGTATTCAATCAAAAATAGAAAAAAAAAATACTGGAACTCCTAAATATCTTGCATCATTGTATAACAACAACATTATAACACTTCAGAATGTATCTGGTAAGGGTTTTCACCCTGACAGAAACAGGCACTTCTTGAAAAGAAGTGTTAACAACTTTTTAAGTCATTTACATAAAACTCTTGGGTTTAACCACTTTTTACATCGATAATTAATGTTGTTATTAGAACCGAGCATGGAGAAAGGGCCTGGTTGTGCACATGGAGCACTGTGTGTTAGTAGGTTTCCTTATCTGGAGGTGTTTTACACAACAATGGGAAGAAATGCATTTTTAAATGTAGGAAAACAGAAAGGTAAAGTTAAAACACGGGATACTTGGGCTGATTGCTTTAAAGAAATACCACAAATCTTAAAATCTGAAGTATTGATACTCTGGGCAGCACCAAGGAATGAGAAGTCCGAGCACGTCTACCAAAAAAAGTAGGTATTTCCATTTGGTAGAACAACATACATCCTAGGTCTGCATTCCCTAATGGCACTCCTGGTTCAAGGAGCTACATACCCAAGTCCCACAGGCTGTCTGGCAGCCACTTGCAATCACCTTGTCTTTGTGACAGGATGTTCTTTAAGGCATATCAACAGCACTAAGTTAATTTCACTTACACTTTAAGCCAAATAAAAATGTAAAACCTGCTGCACAGTAACCAGTGTTCTGTTAATGGGAAAAAAAAAACACAATATAAGATCTAATTTAGGTTTCTTGCTTTTTTGTTTTACACATAAGTTACAGCTTGCCACGATCAATATTGTCACTTGTGAGAACTGTGTTTAAACTACTCCGTTTGAAGCACTGATTCTGTATCAAAAGAACAAACTTCACAATATACCAACCAATTCAATCAGTAAAACACCATTTCCAGTCCCAATGTCAAGCACAGAGCTGTCAAGGGGGATCTTTTTTTTTTCCATCCATCTGATTATGCGAACCATGCTTTCTTCTCCAAACCTATGAGAAACAAGAGCTCTGGTAATTAAGACAGCAAAAACGTACAAAAGGGAGAGAAAATTTATTTAATCGCTTCCTCTCTCCAATTTTTGCAAAACACCTCTTACTGGAGCACTTGGGTAACAAGTGCTATAGCTTGCATTCCGTGTTTGCTTTGTTTAAATTAAGATTAATCACACGGCCTTAAAACTCATCAAAACACCAGCTCTGGGAGGTGGAGCCCTCCACATATTAAAAAAGGCAGCAGCACCGGCCACTTGTGTAGTTAAACCTGAGCTCAGGGATAAAAAGCACCTTTGTTAGTAACATACACCAGAGGTACCAGCTGCCCTTCCATGTGCTCACAGCTGTCCAAGTGCAACCTCAAAATCTGCATTGCGAAACTGGACAGAAGAGAAACTGGTGGCCTCAAGATTAAAATCACCCATCATCTTGCAGGCAGCCAGAACTATTCAGTAACCCACTGAATTGCTGGCTGTGTTTTTGCAATGTCTAATTCTTATAAAGAACAGAAACACTCCAGTGGAGTTATTATTTACCAAATTTCCCCAGCGTCTCCAATGTCTTGAAAAGTTTGCAGTTCTCTTTCATACGCAGCATCCCAGCTAGAGTCGGGAGGGAAGAAGGGTGAGGATATTGCAATTAATAGTGGGAAAATATTTCGGTTAAAGAATGAGGGGAAGGCTGGTTGAGAAGGCTGTATCTACGTAGGTCTGTCACATTACATCCACGGTATCATCTCGACAGGTGAAGTGGTGACACCGAGCTGGCGATGCCCACCGAGGGAAGGCTGAGGGTTACCAGAGGGGGAGGCGGCGGGGCGCAGCTCAGGCCTCCTGCTCCCCGGGACAGGACCACCGGGAGGAACCCCGCCAACGCCGCCGCCGCCCCCCCCGCCCCGCGGCAGCGTTCACCGAACTCACTGCGCTCTGGTGCCCAGCACCGAGGGGCTGAACGGCTCCTCCCCGCTCCCCGGCCCCGGCTGCCGCCATCCCGCCACCGCCATGCCCGGCCCGGAAGCACCGCGGCACCATAGAGCGCACCAGCGAGAGGGGCCGCGGACGCCGCTCTGGCGCTTGGAGGACTCCCGCTCGCTGGCCGGAGCCACGGCTCCGTGCGCTGGAGGGAGAGAATCAGTTCCCTCAAAAAAATCGAGCCGTTTTATAGTTTTGCTTCTGAGGGAACGGAACGCTCCAGGTGACCGGGTTTTCATCATTGCAATCCGTAGGGATGACCAAAAATAAAAAAAAAAAAAATATGTTCTTCATTATCTACGATCTTCAAATTTCACGAACGCATTTAGCTTTTAATGAGATCTTTTTGCGAGGTGTACCAATTCTGTAATTTATTTTTAAACCCGTCGTCATTCTAGCATTAGGAGCGACTCCGGAGGGGGGAACACTACATTTCCCGGCAGCCCCTGCGCCGCCGCCGGAAGTGGGCGGGCCGTGCGCGCGCGGGGCGTTGTGGGCGCGGCGGCGGCGGCGGCGGCAGCGGCGGTTCTTCATCATGGCGGCTTCCATCTCGGGCTACACGTTCAGTTCCGTCTGCTACTACAGCGCCAACAGCAGCGCCGACCACGTAGGTGCCTGGGGCCGCCGCCCCCTCACCCCTCCCCGGGGAGGCGGGGTGGGGCGGCCCTCGGGCGGCGGGGCTCGCCTTCCCTCCGCCGGGCTGCCGCCGGGCAGGCCCCGGCTGAGGGTAACGGCCGGCGGCGGCGGCGGCCCCGCTCGGCTTCTGCAGGCCGGAGATGCGGACACCTCGCCGCGGAGGTGGCTCTGGGGAGAGGGTCCCGGTTTGGGTGGCTGGGAGACTCTCGGGCACCGCGGGGCCGGGGGCCGCTCCCCGTCACCCAGGAGGATCCACCCGAGGGGTGGGTTGTAGGTAGAAAACATCTGTTAGGTAGGAAGCGAGTGTTGCAGTAACACTGG
Organism: Tyto alba; assembly: GCF_018691265.1. Lineage (NCBI taxonomy): Eukaryota > Metazoa > Chordata > Aves > Strigiformes > Tytonidae > Tyto > Tyto alba. The sequence continues at coordinate 4,352,907 of NW_024881261.1, read as the reverse complement.
CTTTCCAGCAGCGGTTACTAACCCCGGAACCGGGATGTTTCTTAAATCCCTCCTTTTTGTTGACAAACTTCTCGTCAGAGCTCGCTCCCTTGTCTCCGCGCCAGGAAGCGATGCGCCGCCGTTTCCGCGCTTGTGCCCAAAGCACCTGACTCCTGCTTATCCTCCCTCCTCGCTCGGGGTGTGGGGACGGAGGATAAAAACTGCCTTTCAGTTAATTTCTGAGTTTTACGTTCCCTGGCACTGTTCAAGGTCCAGCCCGATCTCCATATATAAAATTGAGTAAGCTTCTGCAGATGCGAGCTCTGCTTCCCGTTAGCTTTGAAGGAACTCAGCAGCAGTGGCTCGGGGCACCGTGCTCAGGCCTCTTCCTCATCCACTGTCTGCCTGCAGAGCTGGGACTGGAGGCCAAGCACTGCTTTATGTAATCTGTGTTTGCCTTGTGTAAGTTGCGTGTTACCCACAGCAGGTTTCGGTACAACATTACTTTTGGACAACCTATTCATGTAGTGTTGAGAAAAGATGTTGGTAAATCAGAAGACGTCTCAGTAAACCTAAGGGCATGTTATACCTATTGCAGCTTAGATATGTATTTCAAACTAACTCCTTTAATTCTTCCATTTAATGCTAAGAAAGTTATAGTAAATGAATCTATATAGGTTTTTTTTCTATTTTTAGTCTTTTTTTTTTTTTTTTTAAATTGTAGGAGGGATTTCTGCTAGGAGAGGTGAGACAAGAAGAGACCTTTAGCATTAGTGATTCACAGATCAGCAACACTGAATTTCTACAAGTGATTGGTAAGTAATTGAACTTTGAGAAATTCTGAAAGTACTACAGTTTAGTTTTCCAATTTTCAGTATAACAACTCAGTAAAAATTACTTGACTTGTGAGACCAGCACAAGATGTTCCAGTCTTTCAGAATCACATTTTCTACAGTATTTATGTGTTCATGATTGAGTTGTGAGGGAAGGAAACACTCCTTTGATAGATATGGAGGTTTTATGCATCTGCTATTGTGGAGAAAAGATCTTTCACTGAAGACATTTATCGGCATTTCACGATGGAGAAATTTTTTATTTGGCTTTTGGTCCTGCAGGGCATCTCCTCCGTGATATGATTGCCTAAATACAAGCAAGTGCTCCAAATGAGATAAATACATTGCTTGATTTACTAATACTGAAAGGGGGCAAATTTCCAGTGGAGGGTTTGGATGGATGACTGGTAGTTGATGACATCGTGAACTGTCACAGCAAGGCTTGCCGAGGAGTATTTGTCAAATAATTTACTTTATTGATAAGCCTGAGGATTATACAGCTGATTTGTTGTTGTGAAAAGTGAAAGATCTAAGATCTTGCTATTAAATGTTGTTGGTTGAAGTAGATATTTTTGTATGTAAGTGAGAAGCCATTGCATGCTTTTAGCTCAATGGTTCATAGAATATAGGAAACCTCTGAAAGAAAATACCTTTTTTATTTACGTAACCCGATGTTACAATACATCTAAACCCTCTTTAAAAACCTGACTGTGTACATACCTGGCTTTGTGGATCTGATTCCAGATAACACAGCAGAGTCTGCATAAAGTTTAGCTGATATGCAAACATCTTGTGATTGACTCTCAAATGTTATCCTGATACAGAACTAATGGTCTGTGAAAGTGTGTGCTGTATTATGTTACATCTCAAGATACTTGCCAAATTAAAGTGGTGGTGGTTGTGTATACAAGAATCCAGTAGTGTCCTATTCAGGTTATTCCTAAGGAAACATGAGTGATAAATTGACTGTGTGAAGTGTCAATTACAGTTAAGCTAAATTACAGAAAGGCATAGGATTTTGTGTGTGTGTGTGTGTATCCAATCACTATCAAAGTATTGTGTAAAGGCAGGCAGCTGATAGCTATGTCTGTTCAGACAAAACTAGACATTACTATTCAGTGGTAATGGATCTTAGTTATTGTTGACAGTGTAATACAGTAATGTCACCAACTGCAGATCCAGCATGGTTTCATAAACTAAGTGTTTGTGGTGTTAAAAATTACTCCCTTTTTAGATAACTCTTTTGTCACATTCTTGGTTACAGTTATTTTCTGAGAAGGGAAATTACCCGCCCCTGGAGATCTTCTGGATATTTTCTGTTTACCAAATGTTTACTTCAATATTTATTCATCAACATTCACTCGATCTCCTGGTTCAACTTATGAACTGACATCGACAGTTTTGTGGCACTGTTGTCACAGATGAGTTTTATCATTCTTATGTGTCTGCTGTCTCAAAGCTGGTGGTGTCTGAGTGTGTATATATAGTATATACTATATATATATGTAAGACACAAGTCACTGTTTAAAACTTAAGTTTAGAATGATGGCTGCTTTATGCATTCTGAGCAGTAGGCTTGTTGCTTCCTGTTTTTCAAAAAGCAAGGTCTGTGTAGCAACGTAACAACCCAAGAAGAGTCCAAGTCCTTGTAGTCAGTATATTTGCTGGAAGGCGTTGGTCTAAGCTGGGGTAATTACACTTACTGGCTTTGTTTAACAGATGTTTCCACAGATTTCTGTATGCCAATGTGAAAATAGTGGGTCGATACACTTTTAAACAATTCCGAATAAAGAAAGGCAGTAACTAACAGCAGCATCATGAGGAGTTCTTGCCAGTGAAAATGTACGATTTCTCAGGCAGTATGCCTGCCATGGATGTTCAGGGCCTTGTTTTGATAGTGGCTAAATATGCTGAGATGCTAATGTGTGTAGTCTGTTGTTCTTGGGAATTGCGATCTGATTCTGACTCTGCTGAGATGGCAATCATGAGCAGCCTGTGGCTTTCAGAACAGCAGGTGGTGAGTCACTCTCCAGGAAGGAAGAGTCTAAACAAAGTTGTTGCTAAACACTCCGACTGGGTTCTAACATAGGAGCTTGAAATGTTATTGCTACATAAGTGCTATCCAGTCTGAGCAAATACAGTTTCAGACAAAAGTTATGTAATCAAGGTATAATAGCATGAATAAATGATAAGCTGTATTTGATAAAAAGCCAGAGCAGTGGAAAACATTGAAGTACTAAACACCACAAAGAAGTAAGTTGTGATTGGTGTTAGAGAGATGATGTAGATTGGATTTTTGCTCTATTTTCACTCTTCTATGAGATTACTGACATGTTACAACCTTTGCATCCTAAATAAGAACTTTATTACAACCTCTTCAATGAAAAAAAAACTTTTAAATATTGCATATAACAATTATAAATTGCAGCTAACCATTTTGGAGTGGCATTCAACCCCTTTTCTCATCATAGATTCTATTTGCCTTCTGTCTTTAAATACTCCAATGGATAGCATTTCAGTCATTCCCTTCCCCATCCCTTTTTTTAATTCATTGCTGCTTGTAATAAGCAGTGTATGTCAATGCAAGTAAATTGTTGTGGAAAAGTGCATTAAAAAAGAAAAAAAAAAAAGTCATAAATGCCTTTATGAGGAGATTACAACTATAAAATACTACCAAAAGTGTGTCTTTGAGGCTCAGAAACATCTGTGTGTCTGAGCAAGTGTATGTCTTGCGTATTGTTAGAACATTTTCCTCTTTATAATGGCAGATTAGAAAGAGAAGCTAGTTTTGAGAGTATGGTGCTGTGTCATCAAGTGTTGTTGTTGAGACATTAAGGGTAGTGTGTGGTCTGACGGAAATGTTTATTTGCTCAGTAGCTGTGATGTGGAAAGTTCATGCAAGATATGCCACTGTAATTTCTCTTTACCTTGAGTAGTTGGACATATGTCTCTTTTTTTCTTGTTTGTTGTTGCAGAAATCCATAACCATGAGCCTTGTTCAAAACTCTTTAGGTAAGCATTTTCTGTTGTCTTCCTGTGTTGGCTGCAGAATATAAAAATAGGTAGCTCACTGAAATATATTAGCATTTCAAATGTACCTACCAATGCTTGCATTGTTTGCTCATCTGATGCTATTACAGAAATGCATGTAAATGGCACCAACCATGACAATGAAAGTATGAGTTTACCATTTTAGTAGCACTTACCTTAGGTTAGAAAGGGTGCCAAGGTAGCTAGTCCAGGCTTATTTCTCTGTTTCTTTGAATTTCCACTTCATGTAGTTAGGGAAGGTATGCTAGCCGTCAGATTAAATCATACCACTCTGATAATTAGGATGCATATAAAAACCAATTTAAATTATTGTATTCTTAGGTTATAGCTCTGCTTGGGCCTGGTGGGTCACAGAACACCTTGTGTGCCCTAACCTTAGTAACTGCTGGGGTAACAAGTTGTTATGTAATTAGTTGTACTGACTCGCACTAACTAATTATTCTGAAACTTTCAACTTACTATGAGTTTCTGCCTTCTGATATCCTGTACTTCAGAACTTAAATACAGGTCTAATATATTCTGTTTAGCAGCTTCCATCTATTTACATGTAGCGTTTCTCTGTACTCTTCATATGTTATACAGTGATAGTTTCTAAATTGCTGTCTGGAAATTCTTTTTAGAAAGAATTTCAAATTAATCTCCTATTCTCTTTATTTAGAGATTTCCAGCCAATTAAGAAGGGGCACTACCTTAGATATTATGATTGGCATTGGTTACATTAGAGAGAAAAGTTCCAGTCTGTCATTTGCTATCTGATAATTACAGAGAGGGTACTCTTAACCCAGTGATTTAAATGCTAGAGACTCTACATGTGAAGATAAAATCCCAGTGTCTAGTAGACTCTTTCTGGTTCCTAGTGATGCTTTGTGCAGCACATATCAAAACCGATCACGTTTACTGCTTCTCCCCAGTCAAGAAGTTGATTGTTAGTAACTGAGCTGATGGAGGAAGGGGAAGAAGTCTGTATTTCAATGCATGCTTTCTGCACAAGAAAACTGATGAATTTATTTACTTCAGAGCACAGGGCAAACTCACAGCTCATCTAGCTTTTATCAGTACCAGAGCATGCTGTTGGTTTCTCAGTTCTGTTAGTTGTAGCAGATGCTGATTCTGGGGCACTCTCTCTTGTCCTTTTGACTTAAGTGTAGCCAGTCTGAAGAGGCCTATTGCTCATCTGCTCTGTAGTCTTCTAAGCTGGCACTGCTGATGTCAAGTATAACAGGTTTGGTTCCAGTGCGTTTACAGACATGTGGGAACTGAATGAGAAGTGAGGATTTTAAAAGGACTGATTTCTCTTTCTGTGCAGCTTTCAAATGAAGGTGTTTTGTTGCATACTAGTAGCTCATCCCATAAGAAAATTATTCTTATAGAGCATAGAAAGAGAAAGAATTTGATATCTGCTAGTTACGAGAATGTGTAAATATTGTGAACATTAATTGAAAAGATTATGCAAATATTATGTAGTATCTCAGGTTAGTAATTAGTTGTAGTCTTGAATATTCACAATATTCATCTTGAAACAAATTTTATTTCCACCCTTATTTACCAGCCAAGTACTGAGCTCAGGATTTTCTGTTGTGTTTTTTTTTTACCCCTACACACAAGAGTTGAGATCATAGACCTCTAAACCAGAGTGTTTTCCTGCACTGCTTTAGGTGTTAGTGATATCAGCTCTTGAAAGAGACTAAGGACTTGGCAGGTAAGTCAAGGAGGAATCTATTTTCAAATGTTTTTCCTTTTATCATGAAGTGTGATCTACTTGAATTTATAAACCTGTCTGTGTAGATAGATTTATAAATTCTTAAATCTCTTGTGTCCTCAAAATAACAACATGTCAGGGTTTGGTCCTCAGTTCTGTAAGCAGACTGGTATGGGAGAACCCCATGATACTTTGGATTCTTGCTGACCTTAATGTAACTGTTTTGGCTTCAAGGGTCCAATCTTGTGAGATTAATTGCAGGACTGGAGCTCAAGAAACTGATTTGTAGTTGCATGTAAAATTTCCCTGCTTTCCTTTCTTCTTTGGCAGGTAGGCCTCATTATCAAAGCTGTGTTTTACAGATTCCTGGTCAAAATAAAATTACACAGTCCATTAATGTACATACCCTTTGTTGTAGGGGCTGCCTGTGAAATCCTAGGCATCAAACTAATATGTGCAATGAAAGCATTTTAAAACTAATAATTGTGGGCAACTTGTATTTCATTATTAGTGGATTAAAAGTGGTTAGAGTTTTCACACCCGCTAGTCTCGTGCATCTAATTTAAATGTGCTGCACCTTCCTCTGTAAGCAACTGCCTCTGTCTGTTAGCTGTGCAGTCAAACCCAGGCTTCTGTGTTCTGTATGGCACCCAAGTCAGACATCCTAAGTAGGTGGTGTGAATACTGACCTATGTTGGTAAAGGTAAAACTATAGAAGTTGCTTTGAAACGTATAGAAAGAAGAGCGCTCAAAGTATAAATTATTGACTTTATGTATAATGTGTGTGTGTAAACTGTTTACCTACCTTTCTCTCTTCCTTTTTGGTTCAAGCTTTTATGACTATGCAGGCAAGGTTAATGAGGAGAGTTTGGACAGGATTCTTAAAGACCGAAGAAAAGTAAGTTTTCTGTCTTTTCCTCCTGTTCTAGTCATTAGAGCCTATAATTAGAAAGATTGGGTTTGGAAAACAGACAAACAAAACAAGGTAGCTAACAAGAAGAAATATTTTTGTTGATAAATTTGATGGTGTGTTTTAACCCAAGGCTTCTCTTGCACAGAAGTTGGTGGATTTGTGGTACTTAGGTTAAACTGGGGGCAATGTCTAAATTGCCCGAAGAAATGCAGAAGATTTTTAAGTTTAGGTCTCCAAAAGTGAAGGGCTAGTATCAAGCCACTCAAATTTCTGAGCTAAATATGTAGCATAATAGTCGTGCACTCTGCTGTTGAAACCAATGCAAATGTAGCTGATCTGAAAGTCTGTTCTAAAGAGTTTGTTTAAAAGGGTTGTAATGATATAGCCTTGTAGTTGAATTTTGGCACTGTCACTTTTAAACTGGAAGAACTGTTCTGTCAGTTGTCAGATTTTGTCACAGCTTTAAGTCACGCATGTGTTGTTAGTAGCACAACTAGTATTAAGAAGATTAAATTTTAGTAGCTATATGGAGAAGTCGAATCTCGTTTCAGTTTCATCTCATTCCATACTTGTAGTGCAATATCTTTCTAATTATCAAATAATTGATTCAGAAGTTCTCATGAACTGATACATCACAGAGCAGAGGCGAAGGTATGGTTCCTTCTGTAGTGAAGTGAATCAGCTTGCTCTGACAAAAAGACGTATGACTGACTTGTGTGGTTCAATTTGTGGCAACTGGACCTTGTTAGACCTTGCAGGAAAGCATCACTAGTGCGCGAGTTTGGCTCGCGAGGTCTGGTCAGTGCCAGAGCTAATACAAGGTAAGGGTGGTTTAAACAAGACCTTTTTTCTTGTTTGACTTATTTTTGCAAAGCAGCAGAAAACCTTTGTCATTGCAGTTGTGTGTGGCACTGCCGGTTGCAGTTCACCAGTAGCAGAGCCAACCGTTGAGGCGTGGCCTACGGGGCTTTTGGCATTTCTGTCCTCTACAGGTGACTCAAGTGTAACTTCCACTACTCTGAGTAAGAATGCCTACTCTGGGAATTGGTCATCCTCATCATGCAAAGTGTGTGTTGAGTTGCTCAATTGCTAATTGAATCTGGAGACTTTACTTTCTGGTCACCTTACTCACCTGAGCTGTCGACTTTTGCTTACAGACAAGGCTTACACTGAGGAGGGATCTTTAGGAAAGCAAGTCCTAAATCCGTGCACCTTCTGCAACACTGACGATTGTAGTGCTTTTTTCTTGGCTGTTTCTTCCAGCAATTGCTTTCAGACTAAACTCCTCTGTGTATATTCATGTATTTAAGCTGACTACATAGGTGCTTTGTGTGTATATTTATACATACAGACATGTACATCTTTATGATGATGATGGAGTGAGTTTCCAGTCTTGGATCCTGAATTCTGCAACCCCATAACTCTACTCTGAAACACTCCATAGCACATTTGAGTTCCCCTTCAGGAGACGAGGCAAAAACCATGATTAAAAAAATGTTTGTGTCCCACTAGTCTTCAGTTTAATTTTATTTTGTTAGGACCTACCTTTCAGGGAGGCTCTGGCAAGATGGTTTATCTGTGGTGAGAAAGCAGGCAAAACTGGAGAAATTAAAACTTGCAAGTGTCATGTGACTAAAGCACCACAGATTAAATGACATTAATTGTCATAATATCAAAAAAGAAAAAAAATACTGCTGTCTGGGAACACAGTCTTGTATTTTCTTTTGTTAGCAAACTAAGCACCTTTTATTACAGTCAGACTAAGAAATTCTACAGATTTACTATAAAAAGTTAAAATCAATGCTTCCAATTTTTTTTTATCTCATACAGGAGTCATATTGTTTAATATGTAGAATCTGCTCTATTCCACTGAATGTATACATGCAGTCTTATTGCATCACTACATGATAGTGCCTATTCCTCGGACTCTTCATTAATCTCTTAAATTAAATCTTAGTTTACCTGAAGTAAAGGAGTTTAATGCATGTTTTAGTCAAAATAATAATTGAATTAGAATGGGTCTTATCAGATGTGCATTCGAATCTTTCACAATTCAATACACGAGCTAATTTTATTTTTTATTGTTGTACACAGCAGATTAGTCCCATATGTCTCATGAACAGACATGAATTTGCAAATATATTTATGAAGCCCTGGAAGTGTCTTACAAATCAATACAAGTGAATAGACAGTTGAAATATTTAGGCAAAAGAAAACGCACATCTGTTGTGTTTGAAAACAGCTCAAGTCTAATCATTTGAAGATGCTCTGAGGTTTGTTGCTAAAATTAAACAATTGAAGTGTATTGGAAGTGGGATCTTGAATGCCACTGAGGAGACACAGGTGTTTGTAGCACAGTAGGGTTGAGCAGCTGATAACTGTGTTGTAACAAGATGTCACTTGTTTGGGGTTATTTAATAGGTGCAAACCTCTAGTAATTCAGTCTGTTTTTGTTGAAATAAAGCTATTGACTGGTTCATGTGATACCACAGTTTTATCACCTTTATAATCAGAAGGTAAACCTGTATCTCTCAGTTAATACTTCGGGATTTTTTCTGATTACAGAACGTTATTGGATGGTACAGGTTTAGGAGGAACACTCAGCAGCAAATGTCATACAGAGAACATATCATTCATAAACAGCTGACACACATTCTTGGAGTGCCTGATCTTGTCTTCCTTCTCTTCAGCTTCATTTCCACTGCAAATAACTCAACACACGCTTTAGAATATGTGCTTTTTAGACCAAACCGAAGGTAAGCAATCTCTGTGTATGAACCAATCCTTGTTTTTTGTTCTGCTTTTTACTGCTATTCTTTATACTCTAAATTATTTTGAAGTTTGTACACTTACATGTAAAGACTTTGTGTTTGTCACGTGATGCCTTGGTGTACAGTTATTAGTGATAACAGCTTTTTTGTGTGTGCAAGTAATTTATAAGTTAAAGTTTTGGGGTGAGCAAAAGTTCTTTTCAGTCTTTAAATCTTCAGACAACAACAAAAAAATACATTTTTAAGAGAAATCAGATGTCAGTACCATATTTCTTATCATAGATCTGAATGTAGCTTTGCCCTTGTATATGTGGTAGTTTGAATGAACAATTTAGAACTTCTAAGAGGTATGGAGGTAGGTCCATTTCAGTGGAGTTTTTGATCATGCGTTTCTTTTGAACACAATTTCTAATATTTAGAAGCTTTTATAATAAACCTAATGCAGAAGCTTTAAAATTGGATGAGTTGTGATATCAGAGAGATGGGATAGTATCAAGGCTATTGTGAATAATCTTTTGAATATAAATTAAGAAGTCTTTCTAAACTTTCTCTACAGGTATAATCAAAGGGTGTCACTTACTATTCCTAATCTAGGCAACACTAGTCAACAGGAATACAAAGTTTCTTCAGTGCCAAATACTTCTCAGAATTATGCCAAAGTTATTAAGGAACACGGGTAAGGATTTTTCCTTTGCAAATGAAATACAGTCATGAGCTCAACATTTTGTACCTGCCAAGGAATACTACAAGCATGCATTTTAAGCAGGAAAAAAAATAGTTCTGGAGGAGAATGGTCAGCTCCTAGTGTGCTTTTTTCCTGCTTAGAATTGAGTCTTTTAGAAGAATAAAGGGGACTCAGTGTACTAATCAGAAAAGCAGAATTGGTGTGGCCAGACAGTGCTGTGGGTCTTCTGGCTGGAAGTTTCTTACTCGATTTCCCCACAGGGAAATCTCTGTGCAAACTTGATTTAAAACTTGAACTCTGAATTGGAAGTGTTGAAGTCTTGTTGTTATTCTTAAGTAATTTTAATTAAATGCTGTAAATGCAAAGTAGCTCTTCTGACTGTTAACAATGAAATTACACAAGCTTAAAGATTTCTGCACAAGTTCCATCTTATTCAGATGGGACTTTATTGTTCCAGAAGGAATTTTGATATTGAATATGCTGCTGTCCAAATTTTGGTTCTTGAGAGTATGGTATGTTTTCAGCAATAGAAAATAAAACACATTTTAGAAATATAGTGATAGACTGTCTAACAGCAGTTCAAAGACAGCGTGAGCTACTTGTGTTGTCTTTTCTAACTAATGATTTCTGCGTTATTTTTTTTTTTTAGTACTGATTTTTTTGACAAAGATGGAGTGATGAAGGACATCAGGGCTATATATCAGGTTTATAATGCACTTCAGGAAAAAGTACAGGTAACTTCCTTTACTTAATGTTGGTTAGTATGTATGTGGCATCTTTTGTTTGTCCTTTGGTTAAACCAGGAGTGGAGATGGAGATTTTTAGAGCTCATAAACAATTGATTGTGAACTGTAGGAAAATAAGTCTGACTTAAAAACTGACACATTTCATTACTAATTTAATGCATGCATTTGCAGTGGATGCTGTAAAAGTGGTTGATGCGAATACCATCAATTCTTTCTCTTTTGCAAGTAAGAATGACTTAATGCTTAGTGATTTCTGGGAGACTTAAGCTATTTTTAAGAGTATGCGTTGAAGGAAAGCCTTGCTGAAGGCTGTGGAGATTTGCGCAAGTTTAAAGGCTTGCCTGTGTGAATTTAAAAAGGACTCCTGGCTCTTGGTATGTAGCATGCAGCAAAGAGCTCCATCTGTTAGTTAAAACTTGTGAATGTTTTGTGTAGAGCTTGAGTGAATCCTGCTCCAAATGTGGCAAAGCATCTGAAAGTGCCTTGAGTGTCAAATCTACTAAATGTAAGCTTGTCAATTCACAGCTTGTCCTATGTGAAGAGCAGCATAGCTGTGCCGCCTCAGGAGCACACACATCTGCTAATTGTGCTGTAGTCACAGCTTATTGCCAGGCTTTCCCCTTACATCTGCCCTGGAGGGGTTTGTTGTCCCTGCTCCAGCTCAGCTTTGCTGGTTGGCACTTAGAGCAGAGAACAAGGCAATGATCACTCCCCTGCTTGCACAAGAGATCTACTATTTCTTGGTAGGAGCTGCTGCTTTCTAACCTGCCTTGTAAGGTGGGTAACTTGCAGTGAGAAGGCAGACAGCTTTCTTGCTGGCTTTGGGAGATGTGAACATTTGTTTTCAGAGGTCTGTCCCATTAGCTAATGGTATTAATCTCTAACGACTTTTTTGCCAAGAGCACATACATCCTTCCCTGCTCTTACTGTTGTTTGATATAGTGTCTGGAAAAATGGAAAATGTAGCATCATCAGGTAGTTGTCTTCCTACCTGTTAAAACTGTGTCTTCATTGTATTTCACCGTGCAAATTGTGCTGCTGTATGTTATTTACGGACTTGATGAGCTTTTATCTTTAAAGGGACTGTTTCACAGAGAATGTTACAGAACTGGAAATAAGATTTCTGGTAAAGCAGCTGACATGCATGTATTTGCAGTATTCACCAGTTAGTTGGGAGGGGAGGATTTAAACTTTATAAACTTTTAAAAATTACAGAACTGAAAGCATAGTTAATGTTTTTTCAGCTCTGTAGGTAAGATCACTAATAGTAACCTTTTGGAGAAAAAACAGTAAATGGCTAGTGACTTATTGTGTAAGACTTACCAGTGCTTTTAGAATTGTGTACTCTTCAAAACTGATCATGTTTAATGATAATGATCAATACTTAATTTCTGAAGTAGTAAACAATATCCAGTATAATATGTTTAGATTAAAGAAATCGGTATTATCCAGAACTGTTTTTTACAGGTAGATCCTTCTATGAAAATTTCACATTAATTTCCTAACCAGTATAGGGAAATCCATGAGTCTTGTTTATTTAATAGAGGTAGCAGTTAGAAGATCAGATTGGGACAGTTGTCTCTCTAGTCAATAGCCCATTTCGAATTTGGTCTAGTACAAAAGGTATGCACCTTGATGCTACACTTTAAAATCATACTACTATAGTATCATTATTGTGTTAACAGCAGTGTCTTTTAAAAAAAAAAAAGTCGTCTCTTCCACTAAGTAGGAAGAACTAACTTTGGATTTTTATTGCACTCTTCCTGTAATGATTAATTTTTTGGAAATGCTTTTCCTATCATGCAGCAGTTGAAAATTGGCAACAGCCGGTAAAGAAAACAGTCTTTGGGTGGAATATTATGCTCTGACATAATTAACTCCTGTTCTTAGTTTTGTGCTTTTAATGGCTTCTTGTCTGGTAGTAGCTTTATTAATGTTGTCATGAAAGTATTTCATGTATTTTTTCAAAATCTTAGCATATCTTATGTTTTCCTCCTAGGCAGTATGTATAGATGTAGAAAAAAGTGAACGTGTTGTTGAATCTTTTCAAGCGGATGTAAACAAGTTAAAAAGGCAAATAGCACAAAAGAAAAATGAAAAAGAACAAGAAATAAGTAAGTTGCCTTTTTAATTTTTTTGTTTCAGAAGCAGATGCTGTAAGGACAAAACATTTTGTGAAATTATTTTGAGTTGTATTCTTGATAGCTCATAGCAAAAGAAAAAAAATGACATTGGGAAGGTTATGTGATGGATTTACATCGAATGATATCTGAACTGTGGAAGTATGTGCTGCAGATATTTCTGTAGGAGTCATCCAACATTAGCAAACTTAAAACATAGGAGAGAGACAAAGCGGTAGAGAAAGAATGAGAAAGTAAATTCTGGAAACAACACAGGAAAAGACTGGTTGTAGGAAAGTAAATGTGGAGCAAAGCCAGGAATGGAGAAAGCAAATCTGAGTGCTGGAGATGATCCTTTTGAAGTATTACGCAGAAATGGGGAACCGTGTTTACAGGCCAGTAGCTCTCAGTGGTTTTTTTGAAGTCTTTATTCCCTATCCCCAAATACAAGCCCAGCACCAGTTAAGTTAGAGTTCCATTATATTACTGGACACCAGACAAACTGGGTGAAGGAAAATGATTGCTTAAGTGATGAACATTGATGTAGATCATCTGAGGTGTTGTCTAGAGAATTTCTGAGCTTGTAGCTTTTAGAGGATATATTGGGTTTTTCAACACTGATTTAGAGGAGACCATTTACATTTTTATCATCCTCTCTCATTTCATAGTTACTGAATCCTAATTTAGTCAGCATTTTTCACATTATTTGCTGACTTAGTGGTGAACACGATTAGCATTGAAATACCACTTTTCAATGTGGAACTAAATCTTCCCAAAAGTCCATTTTGAAGTCATTCCTGTCTTCAGGAGTACCTGCCAAAAATTGTGAGAAACTATTTAAATGCAGAACATTGTTGGAGTTTGTCTACCTATTTCAAGTAGTGTATCATCACTCATACGAGTTTCAATCTGTATTAGTTTTAATTCCATGAAATGACTGAAATAGTCCTTCCTGCTATGCGTTGAGGGGATTAATATTGGGGGAAGCTGAATCAGGTAATTATTTGATTTATTCAAGGCAATACAAACATAAGTCTTCTCTTTCTAATGGAGCTTTGAATGTAGAAATTACACTTCTGCTGTGTTTTGAAGACCTGTATTAGTATCAAGCTGATTGAGTTTGTTTCCATTGTGGAAATAAGCCCCATTAAAAATCCATGTTTTTATTAGGGTTGGTTCTGCATTCTATATTAATACCACAAGTTTTTGTAATATATATTTAGTACTGATAGGGAAAGCCAGTAATAAGTGTATGTTCATCTTTTTTTTTTTTTGCTGCTCCATAATTTTCTGAATCGGTAAGACCTATTGTGTGAGCATACTTGGCTGGTTGTCACACTGTCCCTCCTTCCTAAAAATTGCATGTGGTTTCAGGAGACTTTTGCTTAGCAGTAGAGCAGTTTTGTGAAGAGCCTGAACCTTTCCAAGGAAACATTTCTGATCTAATTTAATTTGTGAGTGTAAGGGAAGACTGAAGGTAGGTAGTAGGAGCAGATAATAGGCAAATGGGAAGTGATATTTAAAAAAAAAAAAATTATAAGCAAATTATGTATTTCAGCAACAGTACCTCTTTTCTGTGTTTTGAAATAAGCAAATAACGAAATTTTGTCATTTTAGCTACAAGATGTTTATTATTTGTGCATCTTGTTATCTAAAGCTGTGTCTGAGACTAAAAGATGGCTTAGATGGGCGAACACCCTAAGCTGTGCAATAGGCCCCTCTGCTGCTGTGACTGGATATTTTTATTTTCTCCAGGCAGCAACGTACTATTATCACATGAGCATTTTAAAGCAAAGTTTGATCTGTCGACCCAGCTTCTTCCTTCTCTGAACCTCAAAGATAGAGAGCCAGCATCAGCCACAGACCATTTGAAAGATGGAAGTGGCATGAGTCACTGCTGTTTCCTGCTTGGCTGTAGATAAAACACCCAGGGAAATGCTACTACGTGAGCTAGTGAGAAGTAGAGATGGGTATTTAGTGTGACTGGAGCTGATCCCAGCCCATATGGCAAAAGATGGGGGAGGAGGAGGAAGAGCAGTCGGTGCTAGCCTCTAGATACCGGCAGTGAGATGCAAATGCTGGACTGAAAATTTATGCTAGAGCAGATAATCATGTGAGAGGCCTGAAACAAGAAAACATGCAGCTTGTATCTCTGCAATATTTTTAGATGTGAGTAGCTAAATACTGAAGCCGGCCTTCTGTTCTCTCACTTTCTCAATATCTGGAGAATTTCCTTGTCTTTAGTGAGTTAAATGTTCCAGTTAATCATTCTCTGAGCTGGAGGAAAAGGGAGCATTTGATTCAAATTCCTGCAGTAGCATTGTGTGAAAGCTTGTTGTTCTGACAAATTTTTGGTTAACAGGTTATGACTTTAACACTCCAGCATAAAAGTCAGTTGAGACTTGACTTGCCAGATCACTGCAATAATTTCGTACACGTAACAGCATGTTCTAGGATATAGTGAGTGCTGTGTGCTTCCCAGATACCAGGAAATCTCCCATCGCAGTTCTTGTGTTATGGACCAAAAATGGAGTGCTGTTATGTAGTCACTGAGGGAATATGCTCTTTTTGTACTAAAGAGATACCTCATTGACTTGATTAGAGGAACTCTTCTGCCTTGATTTTTGCTTTTTTCCAGAAGAATGGTGTTACAGTAAGCACAGCCGATACCGTTTTGTCTATCACCTAGCTGCAAAGCAGCTTTACGTATACTGATGTCAATTCTGACAGATATTTGGAGATGAGTAACCAGTTAGAAACCAGTGGAAAACTTAAAGCTCTCCCAGTGCTTAACAAACCGTCCTGTGAGGAAGTTTTTCCTCATGTTTAATGTATACTACTCTAATTTAAGCTGTCTTCTGCCAACCTTTCCACAGTAGCCTCTTACATACATTTGAAGACTGAAACTGTTTCCTCAGTCTTCTCTAATTATCCCGGTTATTGCAGTCTTTCCTCTTAGGTCATGGTATCTAAGACCTCTAACAAGGCCTTTTCTTTTGTAGTTTCTCCAGTTTTTCCTTATTTCTTAAACCATGGTGGTCAAAACTAGATATAGTGTTCCAGTTACAGTCTTAGCCATTACCGTACATACTGCAAAAATACTTCCCTGTTTCTCAACAGCTGAGCACACTTAATGCATGTTGATATTTATAGTTTACGTAAATCAACAGTAAACCTGTGTTTCTTTCCTGCAGGAGGATGTAACTGTTCCTCATTTTGCAGTTTGTGCAGTTCATTATTCCAGTGCATGTCTGTCTTAAATCATTTTCCAAATCGTCTCACTTAAGATCACTTTCAAATTCCTGTTCTGATACTCTGTTATACTTGCAGCTATTACTAGCATAGTACCATCTGTAATTTTAATAAGCATGTGCTGATTAAAATCCCTCATTTAGATTAATGCGAGTATAGTTCCGGTGCAGAGCTGTGGGAGCTTCATCTTGATGTGTCTTTCCAGTGTGACTGTTAACCACTGTAATTGTTCTTTAACCAGTTCTTCAGCTATTATTATTTTTTAGTCTCACAGTGCTCATGTTACTGTCTATTCATTATGAAACATGGAGATGTTGTGAAATCCTTAAAGGTGAGACATATCTGTGGTTTTTAGACTTGGTTTGACTGTTAAAACCACATGGATTGGAAGGAGACCCTGTCCTTGGTGGACAAATTGATTTATAGCAACTGTCTAACTGTGCAATTAGTTAAAAGTCAAAACATGGAAGTGGTGTTTTTACCCATTATGTACGGCTCTTCCTAGGGAACAGATTGCAGGGATTGTGTCCGACAACAGACCTTACCAGTGTTACACTGGTGTGAGAGCCCTGATTGTGGATCACTCTGCTAGAGATATGGGAACACAGGTTCAAAAGGTGATTCTTGCTCAGCTAGCTAGATAATCTAAAGATGGGATATCATGTGAGTGCAGGTGCTTTGGCTAGCAGAATGTCGGCATGATACACAGTGGTCTCAGCAGCCCCCTAGGCTAATCACAGACATTGGAAAGGAAAGCTTTTAAAATAATCATTTGAGGGAAGAAGAGAAGGTAAATTCTTTGCTGGTGTTCATAAGATTGTCCCCTAGCTCAAGGGGCATTGTAAGGGTAAGTATGGAAGTGTGATTTTAAGATGCAATATCAACAGTAGAAGCTGATTATGCTCTGATCAAAAGGGAGTCAAGCTTTCAGTGCTGGATAAAACATAAGTGGAGGAGCAGGCAGGATGAGCTCTAGCATAGCTACTTTTTGATGTGAGAAGGAACAGAGAAAGACAGAGAGAATATGAGTTGGAGAGAGCAACAGGTTATTGAAACTTCCTGTGGCTGTGTTTTATGGGGACTTAAAGTGGAAATTAACTGTACAGGATGACTGTGCACATAAAAATGTAGCACGCTTGCACTTGATAGTTTATTTGCTTTCTAACACATTTTGAAGTGGGATTACTAGGATAATCAAGTTGTGCTTAAGATGAGTTTCATGGATGCACTGCTAAATTTAGGGAAGATACTCTTTGTCAAGCTCAGAGTAGGATGTAGTAATAATCAAGATTTGACACGATGGTTAGCAATAGTGTCCTGCATAGTCATCAGTGTGAAAATCAGAATTGCCAGAGATGAGTAATGGAGACTGAGAGGAAGAGATCTGTTTGAAAGCAGTGCCAGGGATGAACCTTGAATAATAACAACCAGAAGGAAAGAGAAGGGCTGAGGGCTGGGTGGGTGCAGTGTGTTACAGCTAGGTCATGTAAAGCGTATTGCAAAGTAAGCATTAAGTACACTGATTTTCTTTGCTTTTGTAGGAATGCAGCAAGCAATTTTAAGCAGGCAAATGCCAACAGATAACTTGGAACCTATGTTTGTTCCACGAATGTCCTACACTGGATTTGCTGTGGAAGGCTGCACGCTTGAAGATTCAGATGTCTCTGATCCTCCCCCACCGTATTCCGATTTCAATGCAAGCAGTCAAGAAAGTACTGTCGGTCATGGTCTCCTAGAAAGCAATGTTTTTATGCCCCGACCTCAAGCAGTAGGTTCTTCCAGTTATGTTTCCACAAATGCGGGATTGAAATATTCTGGTAATGGAGCATCCATGCCATCTTCCCAAAGAGCGGTTGGTGACAATGTTGACGAATCAGAAGACAGTGATTATGAAAATTTGCTTGAACCTACAGAGTCATCTGACAGTGAATACTCACAGACAAGGGATTCACGACCTTCAGCACATCCTGATGGTGATTCCAGGAACACTCAATCTTCTCAGATTTGATAGGGGGGGAAAAAAAAATCCACATGACACTGTTTTTTTCATAATTGTTACAGAGATTTTGGGGATTTAACCTGGAGGAAATGAACTACACAGGATTACTGTGCACACAAAATGTAGAAGACTTGCACTAGATGGTTTATTCACCTTGTGATACATTTTGCAAGTTTTATAATGGAATCATTAGGATAATCAAGTTGTACTAATATTGATGAGGTTCATGGATGTACTGGTAAATTTAGGCAAAATGAAATTTATAGAGATCTTGTAGCTTTTGTTGCCGTATTTTCTTTAAGACAGTAAATTGGGATGTAGTAACTAAGCACAGTTAGTCTACAAATAATGTTCTCAAATCAAAACTTACCTCTTGCACTATCATGCCTTGAATTTTAATTTTTGAAAGGGAATAAATATATCAGCCGCCTTCAAAATAGCTTTCTATGGTAAGCCAAATTGGCCTTTGCAAGCAAAGAAATTTTGATAATTCTGAGAAGCCTGATTGGAACAGATGTGGTCTACCTTCTATCGGCATGCTCTTTTAACAGAGAAGGGGTTTGTTTCAACTTTTTTTACTAGCAGAATGTGTGTATCACTTAAAATGATGGTTGCCTTTTTTTCTGTAAGGGGGGGGTGGGTGGGATGACTGGTAAATCATCTGAATGAATGTCATAAATATAATTATTCTGGTTTTGCTGGGTTTACAATGACTTTTTGCCACACTAGCCTCATTTATTGTCTCATTTGTTATTTTAGCATAAATACGAAGTGCACATACAGGAGTAAATGACTGACAGAAGTAGTAAATTCCATCGTGATTGGACTTTGGAGTCTGCAAATTACAAACATCAGAGACTGCTTCTTGCATTTTATTTACATCTGAATATTGGATTTACGCTTCTAGATGAGTTACTTTATGTAATAAATAGGGGATAGAGTAGGAGAAGATTGTTTGGAGAGTCCCCTGGGTTTATTACCTCTTTTCCTCTGGGTGGAATGTGTAAATGATTATTTTAATTTGAATTACAGCTCTTGTCAGAAAATTGCCGTTTGGGATAAATGAAGTGTGGTATATTTAGAGAATTTCATGTTTGGATGCACTTATTTTTATTTAAATACTGCTTGTATGCTAACGTTGCCCAAAATATGTGAAATTGTGCCACTAAGAAGTTTGTATTATTGGACTTCATCCCTGATCTGTAAATGAGAAAACACACATTTTTAAGATGAGGTTATGTTCAGCATTTATCACTTTGAGGTGTGAATAACTTCTTAGTTTTACACCCAGAAGAACAAAGCAATCGCTGAAAAGTTTAAATATATCGGATTTACAAAAGACTGAACTTTCACTATGTATTGTATATGTAGGCAAAAGTCTGTTCCTTAGCCTCTCCTTACCTGTACTAAATGAAGCAAAATTATTTTGGAAAAAATGAGATGTTAAAATTGCCACTCTTCTATCAAGTGTTCCCACGTTTTAAACACCTAGTGGTCTGTTTTAACTATTTTACATTATTCTCATTAGCCTTAACTTGATGCATTTCTGTCCTCGAGTGTTGCAAGCCATTCAACAGAGAACTTGCTCTGGTTTTACCGCTGGCTGTCTGCAAGCACCTGTGGTCCAGGTGGAATAGATGCATGTGTCGAAATCAGAATTGGCAAGATGGCAACTACCGTTTTTATTTTTATTCCGCACAGAAACCTGCAAAATGTACATCTCTGACAAAGCAGTTAAATGTGACAATAAAAATCTTATTTAATCCTGTAACTTATATTTTAATATTTGTCAGGTTCCATGTCGGTGAAATAACTCCCCTGAATACAGAAATGCAGTTCAAAATTGATGATTTGTTTAGTCTGTCTGCAGGACTGAGGTGGATTTGACAGACGGGGAGGAGGTAGCGCTACACCATGCGTGTTGCATACCTGCCACACATTCTTATGGTTATGTTGATACAAAGATCCTTGATTTCTGGAATCTTTTAATACCAAAAAGTGTCTTACGTTCTAATTGGTTTTACATATAGCATGTAGGTGCTTGGAGGTGGAATAAGTATGTAATCGTGTCCTCTAGCCAGTGCCTATCTGCAGATGCTTTCATTTACTGTAACTGCTTATTCATAAGAACAAAGGGTGTGGTTTTACTTTTTTTTTTTTTAATCAGGTAATATGCTGGTAAAAATACATGAGTGGACTTTGCAGTTTTCATTACAGTCCTCTTAAAAATAATGGTGTTGGGTTGTGACCTGTCTGAAGACAATAGGAAGCAGCTTTAGTTGTGAACAAAACCGGAGCTTCGTACCCACAGAGTAGCTGGTTTCCACGTCTGACTCCTGCAGAGTTTATTTTGGTGATTCTCAGGAGCCCCAAACACAGCAGCAAGACTTGTAGCAATGTCCACTTGCTGCCAGGTAGGCAGCACCGAAGAAAAGCTACTAAAAACTGGCATCTGTGCCTTTTAGTTCAAAATCCTGTAGTTCCTCCGGTACAATGAGATATTTTCTGTTGTTGTGAGAAACCTAGAATTGCTGTTCCCTTTCTTTCCAAATTTACTTCTATCCCCCCCAGTTGTTTATAACTAGAACAGGAGCGTAGCATATGGAAAGTCTCAATAAGTTAGAACGATCGCATATGCTTACAAAAGAAAGCAACATCAAATATTTCTGAAATTAGCTAGGATTGACACTGTGGGAGTCTCCAAGTCCTCTGTTTGCTTATGGAACGGCGCATGTTGGCAGAAGGAAGTGTGAGCAGCTTTAATTTTGGCATATTCATGACTGCGCAGGTTGATTATTATATCATGACTTCAGTTATAGCAGTAGACGGCACTTAAAAGCAATGGGTATTGCTTCGGATCAAATTGACAGCAGCATCTTCTGTCATATCCTGCTTATAATTACTGTGGGAGAGAAATTCTTGAGGCGTAGAGGGGGCATGGTCGTGGATTTTGGTTTTCAGGTGAACCCCTGCAAGTGGATGTGGCTGCTGGGCCAGCTGGTGATTTCCTCACTGGTTCTACGGGTTGTCCTCAGGGAAAGGGGACGCCTTGGTGCTTGGCCGGGGCTTGTCTGTCTCTTTGATTTGTCAGTCTGTAACTTTGCTTTTATCAGTGCTGAGGACACCTGCAGGGTTTATTTTAAGCCTTTTGATAACAGACTTGGTTTTGCTGTGTTCCCCCACGGCTGCCTGCAGGAAGAAGTAAGCTAGGAAGCAAATTTAGAATTTTTAGCATTTAGAATCAGAATTCTAAATTCTAGATCAATTTAGCAAAGTCTTTTAAGAAGAAAACAGTAGCTTAATTAGAGTTTCATTAGTAAATTGCTAAATATTTGGACACCTGTCCTAGCCTGTGGTCAGAATAGTGACCCTAACATCGCATTGCTCAAATTTGCCTTCGTCACATTTGAAGGACTCCTGCAATGCTCTCGCCTGCTCCACGTTTCACACCTCATCTAACAAAGTGTAAGAATATTTCTTCAAATCGTTGACTCCTGTGTTTTCTTACTCTTCACTCTCGCTTACCTGTAAATAACCTATTGCATAGCAGCACCTCAGCTGAAGTTGCTAATAGGAGACAAAAGGAGAGATTCCCTTGCTATGAACAGAAACACCTGTGGATTCCTCAGGGGGAATGGCTTGTTATTCCTGCTGGTGGAAGTGGAGGGCTGTCTCTTGTATTTACCAACTTCAAACAAAATTGGGGATGAGGTGGGGCTGATCATTGTCCGTGAAGAACAGAGGGGCTAGAACAGGTGAAAAATCTTGATGTTATTAGGAAACCAGGCTGGGAGGCTCAGATTTTACGGAGCTGAGAATGGCAGCCAAGAGTCTGGAGGACACGATGGCTCAGCCCCGGAGAGTTGGCAGCTCCTGCTCTGGAGCTGTGTTCGTTCCACTCCATCCCAAAGATAAACCAGCACTGGGTGCGTCTGTCCTGCCCAGCCCAGCAGCCTGCTTTGGTGTGTAGCTGGTGCCTAAGGTCTCCCAGTTTAGGCCAGTGCTTTAAGACGACCATGCTTTTTCACAGATCCTGGACAAAGACCTTTGTTTCCTACCTACATCTAGAAAAACCTAAGCATGATCCTTGCACCTTCGTACTGGGAGCGGCTGCTAATCTTCATACTTCAGGCATATCCTAGCGGGGGGGGTATACGGTCGCCTTGCTAAATTTGCAAGCTTTTTCACTGCTTTCATTCTTGTACAGCTGGTTTCAGATGAAATATTGTTCTGGTATTTTTTTTTTTTTTTTTTGAAGCTCAGCTTCTACTCTTTTCCCATACATCTGATGGTAATTTTACCTTAATTGCAGCCAAAGCCTCTCAGTCTTTCTGAACACAGATTGCTGTTCCAGAGAGGTCGGGAACCAATGTCCTTGGAGAGCAAAGGACCCTGAAGGCAGGTCAGGAGTTTGTGCGGTTGGTGGGGGTAAGCCTGCTGCTCCCTCACGCTGCCGCAGGGCGCGAATCCTGCGCTCCGCGGGCTCGCGAGGCAGAGAGAGAGCAGAGATGGAGGAGAGCTCGCTTTGCAAGAGCTCCAGCCACTCCGGCCTCGCTGAAGTGTGAATTAGGAGCTCAACCTTCTCCTTATTTTTGAGAGAATTTCAGGTTCAACTTCCCGGGCCAGGCCTTGCAAATGAAGAGGGATGTTAAAGCAGGTCAGCTGAAGCGGTAAGAGTTACCTTCATCACAATCTCATCAGCAGCTGTTGGCGCCCAATACCTGATCCAGGTGGGTCAGGATTAAATCCTACAGCAGGCTGTGTGCCAGTGGAAATCTAGTGAGATAGGCTTTTCCTCTCTGACTTTTAAACAAGATGTTAACTTGCAGCTCCTTGTCTTTTCCCTATGCATTGTCCAGCAAAAAGAAAACACCTTATTGCCTTTTCTAGGCTTATTAGGGAAAGGATGCCGGCCGAGCTCTGCAGGGGAGCTCAGGGCCACTGAGGCCAGGAAATTTATTTTCTCCAGCACTGCTGAGGCTTAGTGGTGCACAGGGCGTGCTGGGGAGCTCTGCCAGCACCGGGGCTCTCGGTATTCACCTGTTACCAAAGAGAATAGTCAGTCATTTCCCTTGTGTGGATTTGTGTGCTATATATTTATCTCCTCTGGCTGTATTGGAGAAGGTGTTAGGAAGGAAAAATCTGAAAAGTCTCAAAAGACAAGTCAGTAATAGAATAAACATACAGGTGTTTTAAAATTATTCTATTATAAGCAATTTAAAAAAAAAAAAAAAAAAAAAAACCACAGAAAAACCCACTTTTACTGGAGTTATTTTCCTGCTTAGCATTTTCCTTTGGGCAAATGTTTTTTTCCAAAGGAGGAAAAATAGTGCTGCTAAGGGTTTTCCCTTCAGAAGGCTTATTTCCACCACGGGGATTGTTCCAACAAATTTTTTTGTGCCAGTTTGTGATTTCTAACACATTTTCAAGAGCGAGAGGCTGCTATAGCTGCCATCTCGAAGCTGTGAGCAGGGATCATTGGTGGTCTGTAGTACTAATAAGGAATAGCTAATTTTAGCTACCGATCGAGCCTTCTTAAAATGTTCTTATTCAAGACTTATGGAAAAAGTTCATTAAACAGACATATCACTCAGACGCTGTGGCTGTAACTTCCTAGTCTGAGCAGAAAGAGTTCCTGGTTGAAAGTCAGCACCGAAGGCACTGCTTGCTATTCAGCTATTTTTTGTCTTAAGCCTGTAGAGAGGTTTGAATTTACTCCTCCACCATGTGTACATCACTGTGAGGTTGTCTGGACACCTCATCCTCAATGTGAAAGGCAAACACTTGCTTAGACAAAATATGCGTTTATCTCTTAATCGATTCCTTCATAAATCTGTCAGATCTGAGGATAAGTCTGATGTTTGGTTTCAGCTATAGTTGGGTTTGGGGATTTTAGGACTTTTCTTTGGTTAAAATCCAGATAAATGGATGGTGAAAGCACTGGGACTGGTGATGTTGGTGTTTGACTTGCCCCTGGGCAGCCATAGTATTTCTACCAGTGTTAGGCAAAAACAAAATAAAACAAAAAAAAAAAAAAAAAAAAACAAAACCAAAAACAAACAGGGTGACTCTTCTCAGGCTTGCTTCTGCTACCAGGGAAAGACAAAATCACCACCCTCCACCCGTGACACCTCGAGGTATGAAGACCTTCCCAAGAAGTTCATCCCATGAAGAACTTCCCGAGCATAGCTCTGCCTCGGTGCTCACCATGAATAATTGGCAAAGAAGTATCTGTTGTGGATTTGTCTTCTTTGAGCACCATTTTCTCATTTACCATGGGATCTTGGCAGGTTAGTTATTACTGTCGCCTATCCTGGAGTGTGGTTGTCGTGGCCCCTGGATGCTGTATAGCCTCTTAACTGAAAGGCAAGGTTCCTGCACAGAATATAAGGATATTCAATTTAGATGATTGAATTGACTATCTTTTGACAGAAAGCTTCCAGCCCAAAGGTGTTTCCTTAAGCATGCTGTGTATTAAGCAAGTAATGGAAAATTTTGAGATCTTTCCTCACCTACCAGGGAGATCTGTCTAGAATAGGCTGGAAGGCTAGATTAAGAAGTAATTTTTTTTTTTTTTTTTTTTCTCCCTCACTATCAGTTTGAAGAGGCTGCCAAAGCGCAAAGGTGAAACTATGCAGGTGTGGAGGAGGAAGGATTCTGATTGCTTGGAGCACCAGCTGGACCCAAGAAGCTCCCAGTAGTTGGTGAAGATAGAGAGGATAAATTGTATACACTGATATACTGAACACTGTTAAGGTTTTGCTGTGATCTTTGTTCAGAAATGTAGCAGAAAGTGTAAAGAGTCATCTAGGAACCGTATGGGAGATGGGCAGTTCAGGGACAAGGCAGCCCAGTCTTGGGGAGACCTCAGAGGAGTGGGAATGGAAGATGGGAACAGAAGCCCAACTGCTTGTTGAACATCCAGAAAGGGGAGCATGAGCAGGACCGTGACCCCCCCCCCCCCCCTAACTTCAACCAGCAGTAAACTGACATGATAAACTTTTACTGTGGACCAGATTTCAGCTGGCAATCAAACCTCTCACCCCTTAGTTTCTCTGAGCCCATGCAGGCCTGGACCATTCATTTGCTGGCTGTCACACAAAATAATACAAGGCTTTGGTGTGCAGAAAGATTAACGATTTGCTGACTGAGTATCTTAAACTAGCTGTCACTTGCTAATAATACCTCTTAATGTAGTCATGTTAAATTTAATACAGCCTGAATGGAAAACTGAACTTTCAATGAGTACTGGTGTGCATTAGTTGTGGAGCTGAAGGTGGGAGTCCCGGTTCCCAAGCTGCTGGGTGAGTCCTCCCACCATCCCAACTAACAGTCTGTCTCTTGCATTGTACTTCCTAGCGCGCCGGGGACGTCCTTGCCAATATTGTGCTTCCACCCAAGGGTCTCAAAACTGTACAGTCACAGAAAATATTGACATCTGCCCACGGAGGAGAAGCTGCGTTATTGCCACAGTGTGGGAGGTGGTGGTGGTTTCTGGCCGACCCCTATACAGCAGGATGGTGATGAACCTTCCTGCACCTCCCAATTAAACCATCTGCACCTCTTCTTTAGGTAAGAACTGTAACTGTTGCTTGAATTTAAGAAATATGTCTGTCTTTATAACACTAGACTCCTCAGGCCTTCGTTTCAGTAAGCGCTGCTGTGCGGGTCACTCATTTTCCTCTAATATTGGAACTGCTCGGTTGCACATTGCATCCGTGATGGACCTCATATACTCTCAGAAAGCATGAGAAATGTAACCTCCCTCTTGCCAAGGACGGTTGGGTAATGCAAGCAGCCCGGGGAAACCACAGGGAGTTATTTTAACAAAGAGCACGGTATAGAAGTAGAAGACAGTTGCAGCAATACAGTATTGTAGCTGCAAAATGGGACCTGTGTCCTCTATGCAAACAGGATTATCAGAATTTAGGGAGAGGATGGAGAATGCTACTCCAGCTCGCTTTGGCAAGGAAGACCTCTGGCTTTTTTAATCCTAGATCCTGCCTCAAATTTCAAAGTGCCACGCAGTAAATCCCTGAACAGACAACGAGGAGATAGCCTGACCAGAGGGCCTGGGGGGCCGAAGCTCCTGCGGGGTGCCCACCTCCTGGACCTGCACAGCCCTCACACTCCTCACCCCTTTGGAGAAACACCAGTAGAACAGAGAGAGGGATGTGCCAGTTATCCTTATAAATGCCTAATCCAGGCGTTTTGGTGGGATTACAGCTGTTGTTTTAGCAGCAGGTTTGTTACTGACTCCTACTCCTGGTCAATCCCTCGGCTCCTCGGTGGAAGAGGAGGGTAGCTCTCGCTCTGTCGTTTATGTGTGGTTGCTAATTATCCAGATATCAAATGAGTTGTTGGCTTTGGAACGTTTAAGGGATCTTAACCCAGTGAGACCAACCACGGTGCCTTTCCCTAGGAAAAAAAAAAAGGGCACGTTATGATGGATGCGTGAAGCCTAGCACTGCTATTCCCATGTTTAACTGTTTTCCCACAGGTTGCTAGCAGGTAAATGTTTGATTGCGTCCTGCTGACCTGGTGATTTTGGACTAAAATCCTTAAATCAAGCTTTTATACCCAAATTCTAGCCCTGCCTGTTGAGCCCATCTCCAAAGACGTACCTGTGCCTTGGTGCTGAAAGAGCTGGTAAGTCTGCAAAAATAAAGGAGCGGGTTCTCCTGTGCTGCGGTGCAGGAAAAGGCATGGATGCTTTAACAGTGATTCAGTGAGCATTGCTGTGAAAAATCACTCTAATTTTGGTAGTTCATACCGAGCTACTTACCCATGCAGTGGAGGAGCCAGGGAACTTCTCAGTTCATTTATCACGGCGCTTGCAATTCAAAGCAGGTGAAGCACTAAAAAAATATCGAGCAGCGACTGATCATTTCTGTGGTGTGTGTAGATGCTCTGTGCACAATCAATGGAGACAGGGGATGGGACTTATCTCGGTCATTACTTCTGTGCTGATGTTCCTGAGGAAGGCAATTGATTTGGTGAGGTTTAAAAAATGGCTTTGGCCTTCAGCGTTGTGAGAAGGGTCATTTGAAAAACACCCAGAGTTGAATTAACCCCCCAGGATTTTGACGGGCTTGCCCCCTTTGAATCAATGATTTTCGGACACCAGGAGCTCCCCTTGCCAGACCCAATCGTGCAGTATGTCCCTTGGTAACATCGGAGCAACCACAGCGGAGGAGGCAGAGCGGTAGGATTGCTCTGATCTTCAGTTTAAGCCGATGGAGGTTATAGCCTGTATCAGCAGAAATCCATGTTTGTAACACCCAGCATCACAGAGAAAGCCGCGGAGTTTCTAGGACAGCTAAAGGGAATCACAACGTAGCTTGTTTCATCTTTTGCTCTTGGGAATCACATCTGAGAAGTCCCTCCTCGGCGAGAGAAACAGGTTGGTATCAAGTCTCTTGTAACCATGATTTCACAGCATGTGGCTCAAATGTGATTTTCTCTGTTTTATTGTTCATGTCTCTGCCATTAGGTACAACTGTTTTGATTTTATTTTTCCACTTTATGATTGGGTTTGATCCGAGGGCACTACGAAGTTAGAGGGCTGGGATGCTGAATGCATCTGCAGGACAAGCGTTCTTCCTCCTGCCCTGCTCTATGTGTGAGAGACATTCTCTACTGTCCCTTTGTCCCTGTTTTGTTTGACTGGTCCTTGCTTTGAAGAGCTTAAAATCTGTCTGTCTTGGAGACCTTGAACTGGACAGGCCCTTACCCTCTATTGTAATGCACATAATGAACGTTATGCTTTCCTTTTCAATGTTAATGCAGACTGTAAGGGATGGCAGCAGTCAGAATGAGGGCTTCTCCCGGCTGTAATGTGAGGCCATGGAAATGGGGAAGATTTTATCCCCAGTAGAGCACAGTGGCTGTGAAGAAGCACAGCAGCAGCGCTCTGAAGCTGTCTTAATTGAGTAAACGCAAATGAAGCTGGAACGATCGCACTTACGCCACGACCGAGTGCAACTTCCTTCGAGACGCAGAATTACCCTTGGTTTCAGGTCAATGTACGCTCATCCCAGTTCCTCACACAACCCAAAGCACTTGGGGACTGTGCCGTGCCATGCCGTGCCTCTTTGCCAGCTGCTTTTTGGGGTTCACCAGCTCTTGCCCTGCCCGCTCCGCTGGACCAGCCCACTGATGCTGCACACAGGCATCCGTGACCAGCTCGCTCCAGTTTGAAGGAAAACCCAAACAAGCTGCCGAATCAAACTTACTGTGTTTTTTAAGCTTAGCCTGCTCCTTTCTAAAGCTTTATTAATGCCAAGTTAAATTCCAGCCTCTGTATTTCCTCTTAGGCTTTATTCCTTATTTGTTTGAGCGAGCGAGTCTTTTAGGACTCGCTGATATCTTGGTTCCCTTTCAGAAAGCAGCAAATCTCAGAGCTCTGCAATCTACTTTTTTTGCATCACCTGGAAACCCATGAGCTTTCATTCCCTTTTCACTTAAAATACTTTCACAATTTAATTTTAAACTTGGGGTAACAAAACCCAATAGCATTTCCAGATGGAAAGAAACACGTTGTGTGTAATTCAGAGGGGGACTCCTGCTTGAAAAGTGATGTTTTCCCTGTTTTTAGGTTCACCTCTACCAGGCAGCTTTAAGATCATGCTTTTTTGCATATATATACACTTCTGTGAAGTGACTGTTGGAGCAGCAGCTGAGCCTTCAGGGATATAGAGACACTGCTTCATCCATCACTGGGGTGGACCAAGCAGGGGCTCAGCAGGATGCTGGTGCCGAAGCAGCCTGCTCATGGATTGAAATGCCTGGCATCTGATGGCAGCAGGCTGAGCTTTTAGTGGCAGCAAGAAGGGCTTTCCTTTTAGTTTTCTTCTGAAAACCGTCGCCTATGCAGTCTTTTCCAGCCTTGCATAGTCTGAATTGTATCTGCTCCAAAACATGATTATTTTTTTTTTTAATTTTTGTGTCCGCTTGCAGAGAATGGGAGGGTGCTAGCTATTTTTGCAGGAGACATGCTGCTCTGAGTAACAAAGTCCCCCAGATCTCCCCAGAACAACCTTTGCTTCTCAGCCCTGCTGCTCCTCAAGGATGAGCCCACCAGCTACCAGCACCAGGGTTTATACACCAATTTTTCTCCTGCTTTCAGCACAGGTGATGGAGGGGAGCTGTTGGCCAAGAGCCTCACAGTGCCGACATGAAAAGACAGAGGTTTTTCCTCTTTAACCTGGAAGCCCAGCTCCTGCACCCCTGAGCCAGGCAAGCTCTGAAAATCCAGCGTCCTTGCACCCAGTGGGTCTCTAACTCCAGTTTTAGCTTCCTATTCCTGGGAGATGCCCAAGGGGACATGGTGGAATGCCCTTCTGGTGGCCGAGGCTTTTGGGGTCTTCTCCCACTGCGGGGCTGGCTGAGGCCACCCACCAGCTGTTCTCAAGCCAGTTTTCTGTACAAAAATACTCATGCAGAACATCAACCACTTTGTTGGTCCCACATAATGAGGGAAGGAGGGAGCACTGCTTGCATCAGACTCCTTCTTCCTGAACACTTAACCTGAATGCATATGCCGTGTGTGTGTGGAGGGGGGGCATGTGTGATATTTAGCATAAAAGGCTCAAAAGGCAAAAAGTGTCCCCTTTTTCAGCACTGAGCACAGAGCTATTTAGCTTTCCACCTCCAACCCGTGGATCCTGCTGGTCAGGAGCAGTGTCCTGGGGGCGCTGCAAGGTTTATTCCTGCGGGACCAGCATCTCCTGTGCACGCTGTCCTGCTAATCGTGTCTCACCTTCCTGCTTCCAAGCCCCAGCATCCCACCCGGGTCTCTCCCAGCCGCACAGAAGCCTCATCACGACCTTACGTTCCTGCTGCGGCAGCAACAGGCCGGTTTGGGGAGCGAGGCCCCGAAACGGCGATTCCCCGTGGCGGCACGGGTGATGCTGAGCTCCGAGGGGACATGTCGTTACCATGACACCGCTGGCATCCTCTGCCCTCGCTTTTGTCCGCCCGGCCCCGGGTGTTTGAACGCCGTCGTACACGGGTGGGCAGCACCACAAGGGCTCTGCTGTCGATTTAAAAGCTGCCTTGCTCCCTTCTGGGTACGGCTGGGCGTATTTCTCCTTGCAGGAGAGCCCTGTGCGGGCTTTCCAAAGGAGATAAATCACAAAGCAGACCGAGGTCAAGGCTCCATCCCAGCGTCTACTCTGCTGCTTTTTCTGCAAGCACCGAAATGACAGCCAGGGGTTTGCATTTCAAGCTCACCCCCAGCAGTCTGAGGGCACGGCTGAACCATGTCTGGTTTTCTGCTAACAGCTCTGACTTGCTTACCAGGGATGCTGTGAGGAGCCTGGGTAGGGCTGGTTTGGTATTTCTGGGTGTCTTTTGTTTTTTCTACAATGCTTGAATGCATTGCAAAGACTAGTATATTCTTTTTACTGAAGCAAGAGACTTAAGCTAGGGTTGTTGAAATACCTTGGAAGGGGGGGATGTTCCTGATGGCATGAACACAGAGAGTCAGCCTAAAACACCTGAACTTAGTCGTTTAAAAGAAAAAAAAAAAAAAAAAAAGATCATTTTCTTTAAAATTCCTCCTGCAGGATTTGTGAGATTTCCACCCGTGTGGAAGTGGAACAGATCCCGATTTTCCAAGAAACTTGTTCTCCGAACAGCCAGCTCCTGCTGATGGGTGCTTGGTACATTTGCCAGGACATGATTTTAAAAAACCCTTCTTGAGTGCACACAGCAGTACTCCCCTCCATTTAAATAAAAGAAGAAATAAGATGCTCTCACACTTATTTGGCCCATGAAAGAGCTCCCCAAGAGCGTTCAGAGGTTCCCCAGGCACTTCTGCTGGGATGGCCCCTGGTTTTCCAGGGCTGCCCTGGCAGCCACTCAGCCGCATCCTGGGGGGCATGTCCCTGTGGTGGGGTGCTGTTTGCATAAAATGCTCCAAAAATAAGGAAGCTCTCCGCTTCTGATTCAGAGAGATGGCCTCGGGCCATCCGTGTGGCATATTTTTCCTGGTGGGGCTATGTTTAGTTTTGCCCTCCCAGCATCGGCTGTGCTGCCCCAGTTCCTCGTTGGGCTGGTACGCGCAGCCGAAGCGGCGACGGCAAATCGAACGGTGTGTGCGTCTGGGATGGGAGGAAAATCCCACCAGCAAATGGGACCTTCCCTCCCCGGGGAACTGCAGCAAGAGGAGCTCTGCCCTCTGCTCTCACACATTCCACCGAGCCAGAGTCACTCGCAAAAATCCCGGATCAGCTCCATCCCCCTCCCGCACAATTATTTTCCTTCTGATTTTTTCCTGGCCGAGAGGAAAGCAGAAACAGGGCTGGCATCTCCAGGCCAACGCTGAATCACGAGCTTCATCTTACACCACGCAGTGTGATGGGACATTTTGTGTACTTGAGAGGAGGCACGTGCCAGAGCGTCTCGCTGAATATATTCGGGCCTATATTTGGAGATCGACCGCAGGAGGCTGCAAATAGCTTGCATGCCTTGAACACGGACTTGGGATAAGGCGCTCTTCACCTTGGGTGACTCCAACACTGATCTGTCTCACCACTCATGTCTGTTCAAGCAAGATCTCTTTTTTTTCCAAAACAAAATTCGTGCCAGCCTCCACTACAACAGCCGACCAACGTGCTCATGGAGCAGGAAGAAATCTTGCAGGGCAGTGGATGTTTGTTCCCAGCGTGTTTTTGAGAGAGAAAGTGAGTTAATTCATGATGAGCAGCCTATCCTAGACATGCTTTTCAGCTGAAGGCTCCAGCTGGGTTTGGTAACCAACATAATCCAGTGAACCAATGCATTCAAAACCTAATTTTTCTCCAAACGGATGGGACTTTTTTTTTTTTTTTTTTTTCCCATCATCCTGCTGAAAGTAGTGTCACAAATTTTCTTTCTGAATCAGAATACTTTGGGGATTTTTCATTTATTTCTATTTATGGATCACTATGATGGTATCAAGAGGGCTTGGGGGTATGAGACCATGGCAGCAAATAAGCTTTAAAGCCAAGTCAGGACTCACTGACAGCTCTCAAACTGCTTTTTGATGAAGTTTTAAATCCAGCAAGCTGAATGGCCCTTATGAATGCATGAGAGGAAAGTTGCTGTATTTGAACTTTGAGGGTTTTTTTGGCTAACGAGTGATCTAGAGAGGGCTCAGAGCTGCCAAAATGCGTTCAAGCCAGTTTATAGCAAGAAGGTGGAATTTTGCATGTGACCAGCTGGTGATACGATGCATTTATAGGACTTTGGGTCCATGCAACTACTTTGATGGATAACTTTTGTAGATGGAACTGATCTCTGACAATAGCATTTAGTTTTTTATCTATTTCCAGAATGTGTTACAGCATACGCTATGGCTGCAGGGTGTTGCAATTTTAATATGATGTGAGTGAAAGACTCAAGTGTTAAAATTATCTGCTCGGGTCCAAAGTGCCAGCTTAGCTCTAGTTGAGAACAAGGGCACTGAAAATTTTATTTTCTTTATGAATACCGTTCTGAAGTTGCATTTGCTGTCTGCAAAGCAAGAGATGAGTTGTGTTCTGGTGCTTGGTAATTTGCCCAAAGTTTTTGGCAGGTTTCAGGATTATCAGCGCTCGGCTGGTAGTGTTCAGGAGAAACTCATCTATGTTTTTGAAGGCAGTAGAAGAGAGTGCATTGGGGATGATTTCACTGAACCATGGGGCAGTGAAGGCATTCAGTGAAGCTGTGTGGGATAGCAAAGCTCCTTCAGAAAGATTGCACCCATCAGTTAAAGAGCTTGTACCCACAAGGGTTGTATTCATCCTTTTTATACTTTTTTGTCTTGATTTAGTAAAAACCCTGAAATGGCTAACATTTTTGTTGTTGTTTCGGGTTTTTTTGTTTTCTGTTTTAAATCTGTGCTCGGGTTTCTTTTCTCGTTCACTGCCCGGATCACAGCTTGCGCCTGCTTTGGCTGGGAGACTCATGAGAGCTGGGGAGCAGCTACAATGGCTTCACGTGGAGGCCCTGAAGCCTATCAAACGGGCGAAGGAAGATAAACTTTTCCATTTTTCCAAGCAACGTGGACCTTGCAGCCTCATACGTCTGCAGGTTTAGATCCTCATGCAGGACGCAGGGATGCAGTAGCATCCTTCAGAACCTTGCGGGGAGCCCCATCTCCTGCCCAGCAGTGATGGGTTACGCTGGTGTGGGCTGGGGTGAAGGCGCAGATCTGGACCCGGGATGCCAACCTGCTGCTCCGAGCACAGCTGGGTGAAATTAAATTAACCACGGCTTGCCAGTCAGGCAGAGAGCAGGACGCAGCTGGATTTTTTTTCTAATTTTCTCCACTGACTGATGATTCAATTCCAGTGTGGGGAAGCGGGCACAAACGGGCTCTGCTGATCTGAGCCAAGCCTGTGGACTAGGTGGGCTTTGCTCCTCCAGGACACAGGGCAAACCTCCTGCGCCTTGCTCCGTGCAAACTGTTCCTCTGAAGAGCTCCCAGCCTTGAAGAGCAGCCGGGGAAGGTTGACCTGAAAGGGTTTTCAGGAATCATCTTGGGACAGCAGGTAGTGATGGAGGAGGAAGCCCCGCTGAGGGGAGGGCACACAGAGCACCGGCGTTCGGCACGGCAAGCCATACGATTTGCACGGCTCCTCATGGGAGACCTTTGGGGTGTGCAGGGGTTGGGTGCCAGTCGCCTTCCCCGACCCCGGTGGCTCTCACAACAGACGTGGGGCGCACTGGAAACGGACTCCCCTCGTACCGGAGGGAGCAGCCAACGCCTGGCTTTGCAACGCAGCGTTGGAATCGGAGAAAGCTGGTCCTGCGAGCTGACCAGAGCCGCTCTCAGAGCCCTGTTCATCATCACAGACTGTCTCAGGAGAGCAGACCTTTGAGGGTATTCTCTGCGTATGTAACCCTGCTTTTATTCCACTGGTTTCAGGTCATAATTGTGTCTTTTTTTTTTTTTTTTTTTTCCTTTAAAATAGGAAATTTCATTTTTAAAATAAAACCTCTGCAAAGGAGTGGACTTAGATGCTCACTGTAGGTCCCTTCCAACTGAAAATACTTTATTCTAAAGAAAAGGGGAGCTTTTCCGTGACGCACTGACCAGGAGCAATCAGAGAACCGCATTTTGGCAGAGTATTGCCAAGTGAAAAAGGGGATGTAGTTTCTGATAGAGGAGCCCAAAGACAGAGAACCCTTGCATGTCATCTAGAAAAAAGCATATAATTGCTTTGAAGTGAATGTCCAACAGTGGCAAACTCCAGCCACATTCAAAGGCTTGTTAGATTTAGCATTTCATGAATACAACATGATTATCTTACAGAGGGGGATAACTGGTGGCTCAGTACCTGACCCGACAGAAGGTGCTGGTCTGCCTTACACTTTCTTTTTTCCTTTTTTTTTTTTTCTTTTTGAATGATCATTTTTAATACCATTGAATAATTCTTAGCTGTAACTGCACAGTCATTGTGGGGGGGAATTATAATCAAAACGTCTCTGATATGAATGCTCTGTGCTTTTCCCTTTCCCAGAAATACTTTCACAGACTGACACCTGCTATTGCGCTGATGCTCCTTTTGCTTCATCAAATTTCTCTGTAGCTATTTAATCTGCTCTTTTTTTTTTTTTTTTTTTTAGTTACAAAAGGCACTGACTCAAGTCTTTCAGAGTTGTCATTTCAAAAATGGATTCAGAATAACAGAAAAAACCATGCTTTTCAGGGGAAGGCGAGAGAACCCCAAAAGTACCAAATAGAATAAAGTTGAGCCAAACTTTTTAGCAGGTGCTGGAAGAGCGGATCAGCACATTGATCATCCCTTCGGTCTCTGTCTTTCAGGATGTTTTATGCACAGGTAAGACCCTGAGGAAAACCAAGCAGTGTTTAGGAAGAGCTGGCGTTGACAGCCTGTGCTGCAGTCTGGCCAGATGAACGCCGCGGCCGAACAACAGCAGAACGACGGCGCAGACGGAGAGCTGGGGTGGGCGGGGGGGGGTCCCCCAGGAGAAGCAGGTTGGGTCCTCGCTGGGTGCTGGGTGCTGCCTCCGGAGGGTGCTGAGCGCAGCCGGGGCGAAGTGGCAGCCCGCCCGCTGCCCCCGGGCCCGTCAGCAGCATCTGCCAGCTTATCTCCCGGTGAAATGTAATGTGCTGTTTACCATCTGTAAAGCATTAAATGACCGAGCCCCTATTTAAATCAGAGACTGTCTTGACAACTGCTGTGTGCAGCAGGGCTTTGGCTGTCTTCCCCTGGGGGGAGGCGGGAGGAGGGCGAAGCGTGTTCGTGGAGAAGATCCACTCGTCAAAATGCATGAGGGTTTTTTAAAATAGAGCAGCTTAAGTTTTTAAAAATGTTTAAAGCTGGTAACATCAGTTGCTCACTAACAATCCCAGCTGCAGTTTTCACTTTGTTTTCTACATCTTAATAAAACCCTCAGAAAAGATTCCACTCGGTGAAACCGACCTGGGTGAGCAGATAAGGATTTTGAACACCGGGGAATGGGATCTACTTGAAGACACGAAGACTGAAGATCACCTGCTGGCCACAGTTGGGAGAAGGTAAGGACCCTACATCACTTGGCTTACGTCTGAGAAAGGAGATATGCACGTTTGTTTTCAGAATGTGACTTGGAATTTTCTGCTGCCGTAACTAGAAGGAGGGATGAGCTACCAAGTCCTTGGGCAGCTTCATTCAGTCTCTTCTCGGAGCTCCTCGGGTTTGATGGACTGACTCACGCCAACCCACTGCGGTTGGACTACGTGATCATTGTAGGTCCCCTCCAACTACCCTCTTCTGTCCTGTCCTATTCTGTCCTGGTGGAAAAGAAAGGACAGACGGTGAAGTGCAGAGCCGTTGGCTGTATGCCACGTGCAGCAGGACGAGGGCCCAGGGAGCAGCTAAAGCAAAGGAGAGAAAGAACTTCAAACAGGTGAAACGCTCATCGTTGCTACTGGCAACATCTCTTGATTGCACGGTATTTGAGAAGACGTGGGAAGTTAGGGAGGAGGTTGCTTCATCCATCTAACGCTACCGTAGGATGTGAACGTGTCTACCGCTCATTTTCAATTGAGGTCCTTATAGAATCTGAGCTGGCTATTGATCATAAATTTTCTATTTAAACCGTTTTTGAGAGAAAAGCCTTTTCAGGCCAAAGTGAAACTTTCCTGCCATATTTTCCGGTTAATCAACAAATCTCATCTTTTATGAAAAATAATCATAAAGCACATGTTCCCTCTTTTAATGCACTTCTCTCTCACTTGGAAACCTTCCCCATTCCTTCTCTTTTCCAAAGCAAAATAATTAAAAACAGAGATTGATTTGCATCCCAATGTAACTATTTTTTTAATTCTAACTGAAAAAATGGCAGAGATCATTTTACCACGAGAATATTGTAATGCACTTTTTTGGTTGGTTGGTTGGTTGGTTGGTTGTTTTGGTTTTTTTTTGTTGTTTGTTTGTTGGTTTGTTTGTTTGTTTCCCAAACAGGGCAGACATTACAGTAAAAGCCTTTTCTGTCCTGTAACGGGTTCGCTCAGCTTCCCGTGCGCCGAGGTGGTGCCACCCTCCTGGGTTTGCCCCGGGAGCTGAGCACTGAGCTCGCTCCTGCCCCAGCCCCCTGCTCTGCCCAGCACATCATTTCCCTCATCCTGCGATCTCTGCTCGGCACGGGAAAGGGGCAATGATGGGGGGGCGTGTCTAAGGGGAGGGGGTTTTCTTTAAAACACTGTTGTAGTGCATCACCCCCTGCTCGCTGCAGCTCCAGCAGCTCATCCCATCACCCTGCCACACTCTCCCCAGCCCCAGAAAGGGGATAATGATGCTATGGCCTGCATGAGGATTAATATTTTAAAGTGGGTTGAGGTTAAAAGGTGTTGCGTGGATCTGATCTGTGCCATGGAAGGTCAGCAGAAGCTTTAGGATGAGGATGGAGTAATAGTACTTTAAAACAATAATTATGCTTTATTCTTTTCAAATCCAATTATTTGCCGGAAGAACAGCAAGTAGTTTTAGTGTAACGGCCATGGAAGTTGATCGCAAGACACGCAATCCCTGCGTGATTCACGACGCTTGCATTAGCCCTAATGCTTTCTCTCTTCCGCATTTAAATTTCTGCTTGCAAAATAGTTTATAGTAAGCTCTGCAGTGCATAAACATTAAAACGTATAATCAGATGATTCCCTACCTATTACTTTTTCCTTTCACCCCCAGATGATTTTCACTCACAGCAGTGGCACAGCATGCCATGCAGCCAAATCCAGACCACGTAGCCCTGGGCTATCTGTCCCATGTAACCCATGTAATGTGCTTCTGTGGCTTGGACATCACCTCCCACACGCTACCCAATCTGCCGGCTGGTTATTTTTATTTTTCAGATAAATTCTCAGACACGGACCCACCAGAGCCCCTGCCTCTTTATCGGTCCTTAAGCTCATGCCTGTGCAACGTGCCGTAAGGTCGGGTGGCAGCAATTTAGTGCACTTTCTTCTGCTCATTGCTGTATAGCAGGTGTTTGCATGGTTGCCCGCGGAAGGTTCGATATCCCGGTGAAGCCACGCAGTTGCACGTGGGCACTAGCTGCCTACCTGGCTAAATGGGCCGGGTGCTGCCTGTGTGCACCCCAGCACACCCCAGCGTGCAAATCCAACTCACGTTAAGTGGCTCCATCTCTGCTTTTATCCTCTGAATGAACGGGCAGCCTTGGCACCGCCAGCGCCGCTGGTGTTTGATATCAGTTTGTTGGAACACACACATCGTTTTACTGAATGCACTGCATTATTCATCAGAGAGATTAAAAAATGGATTAGCTATTGTTGGTCCCATTTAAACTCTCAGTTCCTGCAGCATTGAAAGGAGCGGTCATTACCTGTCTCCTCTTTCAGGGTAGATCCAATTTGCTGGGATGTATATATCCCAGGAAGCTCTGTAGGGCTCCTCAGGGCCAGGATGATTTATTTATAGGAATGACCTTACTGCCACTTTGAAGATTTTTCTGCTGACATTTGTGCGCTGCTTAGTATCTGTGGCAAGAAATTCTCTGTATTTCTAATTCCCCCTTCAATTTTGCAAAAAGTTTTTGCAACCTGTTTATGGTTTGTTAAACTCTGGAGCAAACCATTGGCCAGAGTTACAGCTCGGATGCCTCTGTAGCTCACTCAGCTTGCTTGTTTTCCATGTCCATGTTTTCACATTCCCTCTCTGGATACGAAGCCCGGAGCTGCTGATACACTGCACCGAGCAGCATTGCTGCATTTTCCTGCAGGCTGCACCCCTGCAGCAGTCCCACAACACTCCACCACCCCCCAAAAGATGTAGAGGTCCTATTCCCTTGCACTGCTGCCCGGGTGTGTTTGAAGAAGTATTTTCATCAAGCTGCAAAAGTCTCCAGGGACACTGAGCATTACCCAAACCTGTGATGCCTGTTCTGGCTGTGACCTAGGCAGATGAATCAAGTGCAGTTGCATGACCCATGGGCTTGGTCACGCAAACCTCCGGGGATGTTCTTGATGAGCAGGTGTCTCTGTGCTTATCTGGGCAATGTGACTGTCCTTTTTTGTGTCCTGTTTGTAAACAGCCAGGCTGGGCTGACCCAGAAGGGTTTTGTTTGTACCCGTCGTGCACTGGCCTGTGAAGGGCTTTAAATAGCTCCTGACAATTATTTTAGGATTTTGAACAGGGAAAGAGCTAGTAAATGTCTTTGGAAAAGGTTTGATGAATCCAGCAGGAGATAGCAGGGAGCCGGGTGAGGGAGGTGTGGATGCAGGGGGATGCACAGCTCCCCGTGCATGACGGGATGTGCAGTTAAATGACATTTCTGACCACTGATATGTAATAGGTAGAGACAAAGTTAAGGCTTTTAAGATTCTTCTGCTGAAGGTATTAAACTTCTCCACTTTAGGATCTCTGTTAGAGAACCATATATCCCCTTTATGCAGGTAAGAGCAGAGAGAGAAACAAATTACCCTAAAATTCATCACTGAGTCACTGCCAGGGCACGGATTACAATTTGGCAGCCAATGCCCACCTACCACCCCAGTCCCAGGAGCTCCTTTTCAGGGTTCTTGGCAGTATTAAATGTCCCCAGGCATCTGACAGACATGGCACGGGCACCTCTCTGAGACCCTGCACTGCTCCCCTGAGTCTCCCAAAGGCCATGGGCAGCCGCCCGAACTGCCATTGCACCTTGCCTGCCCTTCACTGGGCTGATCAGAAATCCAGCCCACTGCTGCTGCAGCAGAGAAACACAGCAGAAAATATTAAAATCCCTCACAGAAGGATGGGAGAGTCAAGTAGATGCAACGCTTCGAACTGCATCTCGGTGGCACTGCAGAGAAACACCGAGCAGGAGGCAAGTGATGGTGGATCCCATGGTTTCCGTGTGGAAATAAATACACTCCTGCATGGCATAGCCAACCTCTTCAACTGTGGCTGGCTTCATGCAGGTAAAAAGCTGATCTCTGCAAAGCAAAAGCCTTAATGTTCCAGGAAGTAACTGTGTTTTATTCATAGAATCATTTGGGTTGGAAGGGACCTTAAATCCCATCCAGTCCCACCCCCCTGCCCCAGGCAGGGCCCCCTTCCCCCAGCCCAGGGGGCTCCCAGCCCCGTCCAACCTGGCCTTGAACCCTTCCAGGGAGGGGGCAGCCACAGCTGCTCTGGGCACCCTGGGCCAGCGCCTCACCCCCCGCACAGGGAACAATTTCTGCCTTAGAGCTCACCTAAATCTGCCCTCTGGCAGTTTAAACCTGTTACCCCTCATCCTATCCCTACACCCCCTGACCCAGAGTCCCTCCCCTCCTCTCCTGTCCCCCCTTTAAGCCCTGGGAGGCCGCTCGAAGGGCTCCCCGGAGCCTTCTCTTCTCCAGGCTGAACCCCCCCAACTCTCTCAGCCCGGCCTCCCAGGGGAGCTGCTCCAGCCCCCCCAGCATCTCCGTGGCCTCCTCTGGCCCCGCTCGAGCAGCTCCGGGTCCTTCTGCTGTTGGGGGCCCCCGAGCTGGCCCCAGCACTGCAGGGGGGTCTCCCCAGAGCGGAGCAGAGGGGGAGAATCCCCCCCCTGGCCCTGCTGCCCCCCCTGCTCTGGCTGCAGCCCAGGGCACGGGTGGGTTCTGGGCTGCCAGCGCACGGGGCTGCCTCACGGGCAGTTTTCCCCCCACCAACCCCCCCAGCCCCTCTCCTTGGGGCTGCTCTCCAGCCACACATTTACATGTGCATCACTGATCCCTCTTGTGCACAAACCCCCAAAAACTAAGAGGAATGTGCAGTTACCCATCACTGAAGGTGCCTGGTTAGGGGTTGGCAGACCTGGATCGTGCTTGCTTGGGCAATTGGCTGGTGTCTGACGGACAAAATATCTTCCATCCAGACCCAAATTTTGTGAAGGGACATGGACTTGTTCAGGTATTGTCCCTCATCATCCCCACTCTGTTCCTGTGGGACCATATTGGTTGCCTGAGCCATTTAATGCTTTAAATTTACCAGCCCCCCTTGCCACCCTAGGCTCATTTTGAATATGGGTTCTGATGAATGCTTCATCGCATCCATGGGTTTTCCAATGAAAAAAGGACTTATCCCAGAAAGGTCCCCTTGAATTATTTTCAGATACTACGTATCTTGCAGCAGAGGTTGAGATGGTCCATAATCAACACCCTCTAAGACATCTGAATAAGAAATTACAGTGATGTTTGATTTAGATAAGGCACATATTGGCAGTTGGGCTGGAAGCTTTATGAAAATCTTAGAATCATAGAATGGTTTGGGTTGGAAGGGACCTTAAAGATCATCTAGTTCCAACCTCCCTGCCATGGGCAGGGTCACCTTCCACTAGACCCGGAGGGGTGGACTAAACAGTTAATGACTTTTAAAGTGTCATAATGATGAAAGAATTGTTGAATCCTGAAGAGATGGGACCAGGTCTTGACCTTAATCTTGGGTTAACTGTCTTCTGTGGAGACAGTCCAGGACCTGGTGCTTTTCACAGGGTTGTTCAAATGGTTTATACTAAAGCAAAGGGAGAAAAACTACTGAGCCGCAGTTTGGACCAGGAGTGGGAGTTATCTGACAAGCTATAATCTGAAATCTCTGAAGTCTACAGGAGAGCAGTCCTTTTAAAGTATCAGACTGATGGTGGTTCCAAGATGGGACATCATGTGCCGTTGAGGAATGGAAATTCAGTCATGCAAAACAGCTAAACATAACAACTGCTAAAAGAAAGCCTGTTTTGTGGAAGAAAATCGGGAGGCTGACCTTATAAACTTGTTCTCTGCACATTCTACATGTGGTTTTTAGAAATACCCATTTACACAAGGCAAAGCTTAACCCCTGGTTAGAAGAATCCCTAAAATCCTACTCTGCTCCAGGTCTCCCCAGTGCCTCTGTGTAGTTAAGGGTTAAAACCTGAAACCCATCTCTTAGTCAAGTATCTCAACTGCGTCTAAAATCAGGTAAATTGGACTTGGGAACCTGCCTTCAAGCTTTTCATCAGAGGACAGCTTCCAGCCTATTTCTGAGAATTTCTGCTAAAGTATGTGACATGGGAAAATTTTTATTACTGAAAATCCGAAAGCCAATCTTTTCCCCAGTTTAATTTACCAAAAGTATCGAAGTATTAATTGTGTCCTTGACCACACATGTAACTGATGGGGTAAACAAGGGAAGATTATATCACGTCTGACTTACCAGGGGTTGTGGTGACCTAGCACGAGGTTTGTTTTAGGATTTTGCTTTTCACACATCGTAATTCTGGGTCCTTCCTTGCAAAGCCATATCTATACTTAAGAAAACAGGACCACAGAGGCACCCATCCACAAATGTAAGCATACCACGGAAACCCCGTCAGCAAGCCGTGGTTCCCAGCGTCACACAGAGCAGACATCTTTATAAACTGTGCTTGTTTATAGTCTTATGTGGGGTTCTATAGGGCTCCCCACCTGTATACACAAGAGAGAGGAAACAAATACTCATTATTTTAGCTTCTGGTCACCACAAGCGCTTGTCCAGTATTTTTTAATGAATTTTGACTTTTCTGTGCCAGGCCTCCTCATTTATTCCCCTCGCGCTGACATTTCATATCTACGTAGGATTCATTTAATCTCTCCCAAAAGAGTCTAGGGAGTTAGATTAATGAGGCAAATTAATAAACTACCGTAACCATGAGACCTCGTACACTTTGCTTACTAAGTACAGTACATCATCCTTAACTCAGAGGTCCAGAAAATGTTGTTAATGAACAAATTTTGCTATCCTCGGTGCTACGTGGCTCCTGCCAGCCAGGATGCTGCCTGCTGGAGCAGGGGCTGTGAAATGCCGCGAGGATTTGGTGCCTGGATGCTGAAACAGTGGACGGCTGCAGGGTGCTCTGCTACGGCTCAGGCATTGAGGTGCGCCTGCTGCTCCGAATCCGTGCCAGGGAAATGCACCGTATAGCTGGAGATTTTATCACAGACCATTGTAACTCAACAACAATAAAGTAATTAGAGTTTGGGCCTGAGCCTACAGCACTTGGAAGGATGATGGACCTTGCCTTTATGGGGACTAACAGCAAGGTTTGGTTCCTCTGTCGTGGCTTTATCCACCCGTCTCCAAATGACTTACCCTCCCACAGACCCGGTAAGGTGAGTTTGGGGCTATGCACTGTTCTCTGAGGTTTGAGGCCTTTTCCATCATCAGGCGGATTTGTGCAGATGGGGATCAGAGGGTTACCCTACCATGCTGAGGTTGTTCTCTGTACTTCAGCCGAAAGCGCACCCAGAATTTGCAGAGGGTCAGTTTAAGGGCGATGGCTATCTGCACTCTCTCCGCACCCCCCAGGCCTTTGCCTGGGGTGAGGTGGAGGATGATCGACGCGGTACGGCGCGCTCTGCCTTCGGGAGATGTGTCTGTGCATCGGAGCCTGCGCCTCGGCGCAGCCGTGGTGGGATGCTGCGTGCTCTGGACAAGCTCATGCTTTAAGACAGGGACGGAGACCATGTATCTGATATTGATCTTTGCTTAATAAATATGTATTAAGCAATTTAAACAGCAAGCAGTGCTCTTCAGCGGGCAGCCCACGCTCTTGGGAGCATCATTCGCTTTTGCTGTTTTCTGCTGTGCCCAGCCCCTGACCCACCTCCCCCCCCCCCGCCAGCAGCTTTGGGGAGTGGGACATAAAGCTGAGAGGGATTGCGAGGGCAGGCAGGCAGCAGAGACCCTCCCGGTGAGACCACTCTCCCAGATTGGTTTTCTCTGAGCAGATGGGGGCTGGAAGATTCCTTTTTTTTTTTTTTTTTTTTTTGTAGTAATATTGCCTTTTCTGGTGAGCTTTTTCCTTTGGGGTGGCTCTGGGATGAGGTGCAGAGGGGACACCAGGGAAGGTTGTATTCTGGCAGGCAGCTGCTTTTGCTGGCCAAGGCAAGGGACGCTAAAAGATGAGGGAGTGCACAAATCCAGCTGAGATTTGGCTTTTGCTAGTGGCTTTCTTACAAAGCGCACCCATGTATGTCTGGAATAGTTTTGAAGGTACACAGTTCTCCGAGAGCAGGGAGGTGGGGCAGAGCGGGGGCTCCCGCCTGCCCCATTCAGAACGGGCTCAGCAAAAGTGAAGGCTCCTGACCATGACGGCAGTGACGCCGTCCTCCCGATTCACCCCATCCTCTGCCGGCGCACGGTGTGGAGGGAGGCTCCTCAGAACCCTGGAGATGGCAACGCAGCAATTGCCATTAACTCCTCATCTCGGTGCCGGCGGTAGAGGTGTC
Organism: Tyto alba; assembly: GCF_018691265.1. Taxonomy (NCBI): domain Eukaryota; kingdom Metazoa; phylum Chordata; class Aves; order Strigiformes; family Tytonidae; genus Tyto; species Tyto alba. The sequence continues at coordinate 4,309,178 of NW_024881261.1, read as the reverse complement.
TGCCTTTTGTCAGGAAACACAGAGTACCCGCTGGGAAGTGGCGGCCCCGGCTGTGGTTTAGTCAGACCCTAAAGCTTCACCCATCCAGGTTGGAGACAGAAGCATTTGTCTCACCGGGGAGAGTCATTTCTGAGCATCCTCTAATCTGGGAACCTCAGCTTCGTTCGGGAGAAGCCTAATGTATCTGAGCATCCTGAAAAGGGTGCAGACTGGATCTGGGGCTCCGGCAGGCTCAGGACTGAATGCCTCACCAAGTTCCTTTATAAGCAGAATTTTCTCCTTGTTTATGTCAGTTTTGCCATGCGTAATCTGTCTGGCCTGCCTGGAGGAGCAGCAGGGCGCTAATTAATTAATGATCACAGGAATGACTCACTTTCCTTGTGCCCTCCTCTGGCACGTTCTTTGTCACAGAAGGAAGCAGGAGCACAGATCCTGTTCCAGGCTGCTCTGGCCTGGCTCCTAGGCCTGGAGACCAGCAAAATATGAATTCACAGTGACCGTGCAGTGTTTGCCACTCGCCCAATCTCACCACAGAAGCGCAGCGTGGGTGTGAGCTTGCTCCACGAACAGCCATTCTTCACTCACTGTTCCTGAGGAAAGCTGGAAACGTTGAGATTTGAACAGCGTTGGGGTTAACGCTGTCTACTTAGATGAAGAAGACAACAGCTCTGTAATTAGCGTGACTTCCTAAACAAAAATGGGGAAGCTGCTTGACCTGCTAGTGAGGGAAAGAGCTCAGCCTGGTCTTAGGGCAGGCTCATGCATCACTATGGTTTCCCCAAAACACAAAGTCTGGTAGAAGCTCCATCGCCTGCGCGAAGGCTGCCACAGTCTGCATGCAGGTATGGGGAATTCCTAAGGGTGGGAAATCTTGCAAGAGTTAAAATTCTCCCCCCACCCACAAGCCGTGATATAGTGAGAACAGAGAACTTCCATCGTGTTTAGGACAAAATAAAATTAATCCATTTTTGACCGCCGGGTCGCAACCAGGAGGGAGCTGAGTTTGCCCCTGCAAGGATCGCGCTGGCTAACGCAACCCCTTGGGCACGGTGAGTGCAGCGGAGAAGGGGCGCTGGGGGGGGGGGGGGAAGCCAGGATCATCGTCGTGGAGGGGTTCGTTGTGTTTGTGGGCGGGCAACAAGCTAATTGTGGGCAGATTCCCTTCCCTCTGAGATCGCCTCAGCTGACCGTCATCAGACGTGGCTGAATTCTCCACTACCCAAACTGGGCTTGGTCATATCCTCTTATGACAGCTTAGAGTCTGTTATTACGGTTTATTACCAGATTGACACAGGATCGCAGGCCCCGTCCTCACCGCGCTGTCTGCACCTACCAGGAGCATGATGAATGCAGGATTCAGGAACCCTTGCTGCCATTAGAAATCCTGTAGGGAAAAAAGCCTCTGAATCCCAAACCCACAACCACCAATGGCACTGCGCCAAATTAAAACATTTATATTTATATTTATATTTATATTTATATTTATATTTATATTTATATTTATATTTATATTTATATTTATATTTATATTTATATTTATATATTATTATTATTATTGTTGTTGTTGTTGTTGTTGTTGTTGTTGTTATTGTTGTTGTTGTTGTTGTTGTTGTTATTATTATTTTAAACTGAAGGGGAAAATTTCCACCTAACTTAGCACTGAAAAGCAGGCCGAGGAGTGGCTGACTGAGCCCCTCGGAGTTCCGCTGTACATTTCTTTTTCATGCTACACTGTGCACATGTAAGATCAAACATCACACAGCTTTCTTTGGCCCCTGGCCAGGCAAAGGTTAGGAAATAATTCTTTTTTATAGACATCTTTATCCATCTAGCATGTATCACTTTAGCCAAATAGGATGTGAGCACTGCGGAGAATGTCCAGTAAAATAATAAAAAACCCACAGTGTACTCACTTATTTTCCTAAGGATATCGTTGAGAAACTTCAGATGAACTGGAACCAGATAATGCGATACAGATCTCAGCAAACGCATTGAGGTGAAAGCTAAATTGGTTGTTTACTTTCCTCATGCTTACATTTGTGATCTGTAGCTAGGAATGGAGATTCAATTCCGTATTTGTTTAATGGGAGATGATGGAATATTTCAGGATATAGAAGCCTATGTTCTGCCAATTCATACCATAAACAGACAAAATATTTCCTGTAGTTGAATTGTAAAGAACAGCTGTTCTTTAAGATGCTGTAGGTATCTCTCCCTCAAACTAATTTGATCAGGACTTAAAAAAAACCCCACAAAATAAATCCTCAACAATTCAAGCAGATACTGCAGCTGCTGGGTGAGGAAGGCTTGAGTTATGAAAATGGGGAAATTGCTACTCTACAGGAAGATGTGAGCTGAATGTTTCCCCTGGTGTGGGAAGTGTTGTCACGGTGATGGAGAAAAACAGAGCACCCAAGGAAATGGGTAGCACGAGGAAGGGTCATTAGTGACTGGCAGATCTAAATCATTTTCCTGTGTGTTTGGTACTAACTCTTAATGACAATTACACTGGATCAGGACTCACCTTTTAAAAATATTCTATATAAGAAGAGGGAGAGAATGTGCCTAAGAATATTAAAATATCTTAATTTAACATTATTTTGCCATTTTTGTCTTCATCTCCTCTAAGCCATTTTTTTTTGTGGCTGAATGCTTTAATTTGCCACCAAAAGTAGTTCAGGTTTCCATCCATACCAGGTAGCTTCCATTGTCTTTTCAGTTCTAAAATTATACAGTGGTTTTGAGACAATTTATTGGTCTCAAAAATTGGCTGCATTACGTGCAACCCCTGAGATATATCTGGAGTGCTGCATAAATTACAGCTTCTTTTACAAACAATTTCATCTAAGAAAGATGGAAAAAAATAACATCTAGAAGACGATGAAAGGCAAGAGCATTTTTCAAAAGTCAAGGTCTTCACACTAATAGTAAAAAATTTGTCTCTGCTGGGGGTGACCTTGTAAAAACCAGCTTGCATGTGTATCTCAAAACATCAGGACTAAATTAGGTCTTCATAATGTGACTGCAGCCTGAACTAGACTGTTTGTATTCCCCCGAGGGGCCAGTGTGCCTAGGATGTAACTTGTTTAGCCTAGTTTAGATCCAGTCAAATATACTGAGACGTCTCCAAGCGTGGTGAGCTGCATACGTTGGTTTCTCCTTGCATTTAGAGGATAAGACATCTCAGAACAGCTCGTAGGTAAATGGCTGTCGGAGAGATGGCTGCTAGATGATAAGCAAAAGACTTCCTTTTAGATGGGAAATATTGCTTGCTAGGCAGTTTCCAAAAATGCAGATGTTGTGGTAAATGGCAGTTTGTTGAAACCAATCTGTTTTGCATAAGATAATGAGTTTCAGCACATTTTTGAGCTACACCAACAAGTGCTGCCAGTTTGCCAGGAGGACCAGGAGGTGGCCTGGACTGGATGGAGTGTGTGTCTGGGGAAGCCCCGTGTTATGACGAGGCATCCCCGTGACTCCAGAGTCCATCTCTGAACTGGCCAAACTGGGCTCCCTGGCTTGAACACTGGAGGCCTTAGGAGCTCACACAGAGCTTTGGAGAGCAAGTTCTAGAGTTCCTGTATAAACGACAAAAGCCCCAAATTCTGAAATAGTTTTACTTTTTGTTCTTCTGGCAAGTTTTCAGTATTTTTTTATTTGTAGAATGAAGTACTTTAGAACTTCGAAAATTCAAGCAGAAAATAAATAATGGCCAGTTCTAGTTATAAACTTGTATATCAATTAAATAATTATTTTTGTCATGGCCCCTCCAGTATGAGGCTGGAATAAAAAGAAGCTAAAGCTTTTCTTGGTGTTCTAAGTTAATGGCTTACGTTTCTAATCTAGAATCTCTTTTATTTCATGCAGCCTCAGCAAACTTGGGGCTTTGTGATCTCTAGTCACTTTATCTCTCAATGAAAAACGACTAAATTAAACTTCATATAGACTTACAACGCTGAAAAGAGGCAGAGTGTACACGTTTTGGAGACAACTAGTGCAAACTTAGACTGCATATTAGAAAAAATAATAAAATTCAGTGTCAGTCAGAGCCTGGAACAGGGCTCAGAGAAGCTGTGGGATCTCTATCCGTAGAGGAACTCAGACTCAACTGTATAAGGCCCAGAACAACCTGAGCTGACTTCCAAGCTAAATCTAAATTTTAAGTCGTCTCTGCTTTGAGGAGAGGGTGAAGCAGAAAACCTCTGGAGGTTTCTTCCTACAAACACATTTGATGGTTCCATAACATTATTTGAGACACATTTAACACCAAAGCTGTGTAAGACTAGATGATGCCTGGAAGTACAAAAAAAAAAAAAAAAAATGTAGCCAAAGCTATGGCACGGTCATCTCTGGGATGGACAACTGCAGCCATGCAGTCAAAATGCCATGACTGATGGTATGGAAAGAAAAGGAATACATAGGCATTCTGCCATTTGAGAAATTTAGTTAAACAGAGCACATCTACCCAAAATGTAACCCAGAACACAGATGCTAGTATCCCTTATTTTTCCTGGCATGTTTTAGGAAGACCATGATTAAAACTAGATGTAAGGACCTCAGCCTGAATGATCTCTTGGTGAGAGAAAATCTACTCATTCCTCTGTACTTAAGCTGGGATATCGGTCCAGCACTGGCACAAAAGGAAATATCTTCTGCATTGTGGAACTGACAATCAAAAACATTGGGGAAAAAAAGTAACCAATTTGTCAGTCTCAAAAACATCTGAGGTATGTTTTTAAATAATGAGTTTTAGGAACCAATAGTTTTGGTTCTTTTTTTTGTGTTAACTTCTGGTTTCTGAATCTTCAGACTGCACTGAGGTTATATTTAGTCCATATTTTATGCTCTTCTTCACTGCCCTGAGGATTAGAAATCTACTTTGAAAATAAAACCTCAGAGTCTAACTTAATCACTTGACTCTAGAGGCAGGAGGTCTAGGACAGAAAGCAAATATTCCAAGAAAAACATTAAAATACTGAGAGCTGACAGAACTGTGATTTAACAGTGCTTGACTAAGAAGATCTAACAGGACCATATGCCAAGACAGTCAACAGCTCTAAAGGGAAGTCAAAGTCCAAGGGACTTTTCTCAAGGGGTTATCAAACTTAAATGAGATGAAGCTATTTTGATTTTGAGCAATACACAAGTGAGACCTTATTTGGAATATTCTCTGATGTGAGAGGAAGACAGCCAAGAAATTAATACCATTCAGCTTCAGAGATGTGTGCTCTGAGGGAAGACCAACTCCACTTGACCTCTTCACTGAGTGCCTGAGAACAACGTGAAACCTCTTGAAGACTAAGCTATCTGGGCAAGAAGTATACTTGGAATACTTGGAGTGGCAAATTCAAAGCCAGGATGGCAAGATATGAGAAACAGCACCAAAAGAAATGGCAGAACTTCTGTTTCTACCACAGACTGGTAGGAAAGCACTAATCCAGATTGTTGCTCCATTTGAGAAATAAGCTTCCTAGTTTGATGCAAGTCATCAGCCCCATTCATCTGAACAGCCTTCTTCTGGTTCTGACATGTGTGGCCTGGATTCTATCACGTCACTTGAGTAATAAATATTACTAATATGCTCAGTGTAATGTGACTTTTCTACACCAATCAAGTACGGCTCGTGGGCGAAGGTCCAAATCTGAACTTTCTCACTGAGCCTTGGGTGTTTGCCCAGGCCCCTTGACTGTAGCAGTTGACTTGACAGAGAGATGTATGGTGGGAAGTCTTGGGGAAACTGGGCTACATGAAACCTCTGCCATTGCAAGAAGAGCAATGTAATGTCCAGGAAGAGAAGCACGTGAATCCCCCTAGTCAAGGATTTCAATGTTTGCAAAGGTTCAGTCTCCAGCAGAGAAATGTGACGTTTGTGAGACTGAGGAGCTTCACCAATTTCATTTTGCATAATTTTGTAAAATTGGTTTGAACTGCATTGGGCAAATGTAAATCAATGGCTCACCCTCTCTGCTTCTGTTTTGCTTGGCCAGTAATGAGATGTACAGACAAATGATTATATGGCTGGCTTATGACATCAATCGTTGAGACAGGAGTTTACTCTTCAGCTGAATATACTTCTGAATTTTCTAATACTCAGTCCTTACTCTGACCTCCAAACAAGATCTAACTTGCTGTAATAAATAAGCAATTTCAGCTGTATATAATCCAAATATATACTCTAAATTGTCCTTTTGTGTTAAAGCCTTGTAAATTTAAAACTCCCTGGACACTAGGAGTTCCAGAGCTGTCTGTCTTGTGGAAGTGGAGGCTGTTGAAGCTGAATCTTTTTTCAAACAGTTTAGGCAAGATGAACTCACATACAGCTGAGACAGGTGGTTGGAATACTGAAGCAACATGTTCCTGAATCACAAAACGTGTACTTTGCAGGGTGGCAAGGATTATTTTGGAGACAACAAACATATCTTTTATATGGGAGCAGAAATGTGTGGTACAAAAAGACTTTAACGCTGCTTACCTACTAGATAGCCACGTAAGAGCTACCAACGGGAGAGAGTACTGACAACAAGCTAATGAGCTCCTGCTGCTCGATAAATGTCTTAGCTTTGCTTCAGCATTTCTTTGTGCAGTGGGAGGGAGACAGTGATCCTAGACAACATTCTAGTGTAACTATTTTATTCTGATTCTACCCATCATTTTAGCATAACAGACAAGAAAGGAAGGCACAGTAGCTTTTCTGATGTCTGATACAAGTAACAATAGTTGCTCAATGGGTAATTACTAAATTATTTTATTTTTAAGTTAGGAATAAAAGCAATCAAAGAACTGTCCTTCCAGGAAAGTAATCTGCTTTGAAAATGATTTATTTTTCTGTTTCTCTGATTTATTTTTCCCTTGCTGTATCTGTAAATAAGGCATAGCATTACGAGGTATCCTGCTAAATGGATTTCTGTAAGATTAGAAGTAGGAATAAGATTGAAAGCTACTTTTTATCCAGTTGTGGAAGCTGCCTATTTGTGATGAGAAATGATGGGAGAAGGTATAGATTTTTTTGCAGAACATATCTCTAAAATAAGGCAATGGTATTAAAGTAATAAGAATTTATGGCCTGGGCTAGGCCTGAATTACAATAAAAATCTATCTTCTCCAAAATCCAGGACTTTCCAGAAAACTCTCCACATTTTAATTCCAGACTCACGTATTCCTTAGCTTCATCGGTTACCATCCTTATAAATTCTCCACTAATAGCATTAAATTATTCCTGGTGTTACTGATATTCTTTCACTATCCTGCTGAACCGGTAGTGTGGCGATTGGCACTGCTCTTTCAGCTACACTCCCATGGAGTCTCACTCTTACCGGTTTTGTTTTCTGGTTTTTAGTTGAACCATATGTGTTTAATCCTAGATTTGCTCATAAAAAGGAAAGTCTCAATGAATAGGTAAGGGGAAGGCTTCTGAGACACAGAATAAACATATCCAGAATCCTTAAGCAGTCTATCAGTGGATTACGTCAACTTGAAGATAGATTTTGCTCCCTCTGGCTCATCAAATAATCTGATTAGCTGGCACTGATTATGCTCGGCATGATGTACTGTGTTCTGCAAACCAAACACAGAAGGCCCCTTCTCTGTTGCCTCGTATGCTCCTGGATAGCCTTCTTTTACAATAAATTCCCTTCTCACTTTCACCGACCATGAATGGCTGCTAACTTTAGCTCGGATTTGGGGCATATTAATGCCACCTGATAGTACTGTCTCACTACACAGGGAAAGCGGTGTGCTCAGCAAAAGTGGAAAAGTGCATGAGTTCTTGCCTCTCAGCTTCACAGCCAAACCTACGCCCCCCAGGTTTAGCATCTATGACATTTATATGATATTTGGGGAGGGGTGACACCATCAGTGGGGCTCACAAAAGCCAGTACTCAGAGGAGGGAGCTAACTAACCTAGACATCAAAACCAGTGCCTGTATCATGTGGTATTTTTATCTAGCTTCAGTTAGTAGCATTGGAAGCGTCAGTGTTATGCTCACCCCACAATTCTGTCAACACTTCTTCTGCTGCTGGCAGGAGCATTTTGGAGGGGTCCCGGTGTTTGGCAGTAGTTAAATCTGTCATTGCTAAGGATAAGAGAGATGCTGGCTATTGCACAGAGGAATCCAGCCTCTTTCGGCCTGATGTTTCTACACAGCAATTAGTTTATGGATTTTAGTCCATTTTTCTCATGGATTTTTGTCTCAAGTCCCCACAAATGTCTTACGTGCCCCTAAAGGGACTCAGGCTGCTGCTTCCTTTTATAGTTGCATTGTTACTTGTCATTGTCCTCCCTCATGGCTTTCCCTAAGAGTGCATTCAAAGAGCTCTTTGCATTTTCCTGTTTTATTTTGGTTTTTCCCTTTGTTTTTAATACTCTGTTTCACATTTTCCTTAATTCTCTTCCTCTTTTTCTCCTCTTTGTCCTCCCTCCTGCATTCTTTTGCTGTGACAAACCTGCTGATGCATGCTTAGAGCAGTGGCAGCAGCCACGCTGTGCTCACCATCTGGGACGGGCAGATCCTGCAGCCTCCCGGAGCCTCCAGAACCATCTTGAATCCGCACGCTGGACTGCAGCCACCCCTCTGCCTCCCAATTTCCCATTTTTCTCTGCGTGTGTTGGCCATCCAGCACAGACTCCCTCACCTCCTCAGCGTCTGCCTAGCTGAGGAAAGTTTCTAAGATTCCCCAATCATGTGGCTCAAACCCTTCAGCTGGAAAGCCCTATCTCGATGGATTTAAACTGTCAGATGGCAGATTTAGATGAGATCTAAGGCAGAAATTGTTCCCTGTGCGGGGGGTGAGGCGCTGGCCCAGGGTGCCCAGAGCAGCTGTGGCTGCCCCATCCCTGGAAGGGTTCAAGGCCAGGTTGGACGGGGCTGGGAGCCCCCTGGGCTGGGGGAAGGGGGCCCTGCTCACGGCCAGGGGTTGGGACTAGATAGTCTTTAACGTCCCTTCCAACCCAAACCCCTCTGTGATTCAATGATTTACTCCTCCACCCCCTTTCTCTGCTCCCTGTGGAACCAGAGAGAAAGCAAGAAAAATATAGTGCATGGTGAAGCTTTCAATACAAGTGCTCCCCACTTTTAACCTTTTTCTTTTTACTATTGAAATACATTTCAAAGTGATTGAGGAGACAGCAATACTCCTTTTGCCATACTTTTGGCGTATTTCTCCATCGTTTTTACTAGCTGTATTTGTTTATTCTCTATCGTTCCTAGCTATTTTGTCCCTAAATCAATCTCACCACCCAGAGAGGTGCCTCTTGCTGGCCCCACGGACAGCCACGGTGGTTTTGCAGTAGGGCAGCCCCATAGCTGAAGAAGAGGAGGAAAGCGTGGGTGAGTGCTTTGCGGTGCAGTGTGAGCTGCTCCCACTTCTGGGAGAAGACGGCTATCTCTTCCCCGGGGCACAGACAGCGAGACAGAAAGGAACACTTTCCTCTTTGGTTGCTCTTTTCCTGCCTCTTGTGTTTGGCGGCTCACTTTTCTTGTAGTAAAAAAAAAAAAAACAAAAGCAGAAGGGCTTGATCCACGTGCATAACATCTCTTTTTAGCGCAATGCTCCTGGGGAAATCAGAAAAAAATTTGTGACTCTGAAAATATTTTCTGAAGGATGTTTTTCTGACAAACAGCTAAAAACTGAGCCAAGAGAAGGGGTAGAATTAGCAAAGCCAATTCTCACTGGCTGCAGCCATGAGGCCGGAGCAGGGCTAGTGTGAGGGCAGTAACTCTCCCACCGCGACCGGGAGCGTGCGGTAACGCCGGGGAAGGACCCTGCCTTCCTTCCCTGCCCCGAGGTCAGCTGCAACTATTTGAAGCTCGTTTATGAGTCTCAGGGTGGCAGCCTGTAACAACACCCAACAGCTGTGGCAGGGAAGAACAGATTTGGTTGGGGCATTATGCTTTCTCTGACTTCATCCTCATCTGGATAGTGGCGATAGCGATCCAGCTATAGCTGAATAAATACCCAAACTAAAATGGGAAAAAAGAGCCACAAGTGTGAGATTTACTGGGTGTGAAGGCTGAAGCTGACTCAGAGAGAGGATGGAAAATGGTAACAAATCAGTCAACCATTTAAAATATCCTATTCTCAGTAGCTTCAAAAACCGTGCTTCCTTTGGATTTTTGTGCATTTCTATTCCTCACTCTTTATCTAAATGTTTCAGTTCAGTTGCAAATCTTCCTTGATCATAAAAAGCCTGAAAACACTGAATAAAGCAATGGCAAGAGCAGGATGTGAGGAGCCGGCGTGAGCAGGGAGTTCTGCATATTCAAAGTTCAGCTAGTGAGAAATAACCATCTGGTGAGCACGTACATCTCTGCTCCTGGATAAGCCGAGGATGAATTGCCTAATGGAAGCTTGAGAGCGAGTAGTTACCAGGGTAAAGAGAATTACATAAGAGCGAGATCCGCACTTAGACATCACTAACTAGATGTAATCATTGCACTCAGGCTGAGGCAATCCTGCAGCAGCACAAAAACACTCCATGCCAGCATAAAATAATATGGTATTTGTCTTTTTTGCTTACCTGAAGCACAATTTTGCTTCACTGAGTCCACTTGCTATTGTACGCAACATCTAGAAATATGCCACTGTGAAATGTTTCGATGCTTTCTTTCTAATTATAGCTTTTGGTATCATTCACTCGGTTATAAGCAGGGTGAATCAGAACAAAAACGGCAGGGAAGGTTGAGGGAAGAAACCTTTTACAAACAGTGAGCATCAGGGCAGAAGAAACAGGGCGTCTCGTGAGGCAGTGTGGTGCAAAGCGCTCTTGTTTAATAGGCGAGAGCGGCAATTTGCGATTGTGGGTTCCTCTGAAAAAAATCCTAAATTTATAAAATCTTTGCAGAAAAGGAAGGGAACTTCCCAGCCATCTGCCTCGCTGGCTGCCAGCAAGGCTCGCACCTCGGAGGCACAAAGGGTTCCTGCTTCAGGCAGTCTGTGCTACTGGCTGCTGCACAAGTGCTGGTGGTGCAGCTCCAGGCTGCCAACGGGGAGGAACCAGGTGGGTTTCTTAGCTGGGCTCCACCGGATATTTCTGCGGAAACGCACGGCTTACGCGCGCGCGCCGTTCGGACTTCGTCAAATCTGTGAGTTCTGACGAGGAAATTTCCTATCAGCTCTTTCCTGAGCAGCTCTTTCTTGTCCTAGAGGAACTGGAAGGAAAGAAAGGAGATCGGAGGGACCTAGGATGGCTGAGGAAGGCGGGGAGAAAGCAGCGGGTGTTTACAGGAACAGGGATTTATGATGTTTGAGAAAGGGGGGGGAAAAGAAAGCTGGAGTCTGCGAATTATATTTTTAGATATGAATGAAGGCTCGTAGTTTTGCTATGGGCTTATTTGGGGTTACAGAGGGCAGTTGCTCACCCAGTTAGTGAAGACACATAATCTCCAAGGCATGAGTGAATTCAGCACTGCAAAGCAAAGTTCCCAAAATAACGTATTAAGCTGTCAAACCAGTATGACTGTTCCAAATTCTTTACTAGAGAGTTAAAATTTCAATTTAAACTGGTGGAATAAAATAAAAATTTGAGGTGGAATATAGGAAATTAGTACTTGTATACAACTTCTGCTACCTCTAACAAAAATAGAATTATCTTTCTGACATGTAAAAAAGAAAAAGATGATCAAATAACAAATCTATTGAGAACTGGGTTATGAAGTCATGTATATTTTGATTCCTCTCCAAATTAGAAGTCTGAAAGCTATCACTGGATAAAATACATGTGTAAATATAAACGTTCTAACCTGCTGAAAGGTCATTCCTGTTGTATTTTATTGTTTAAGTCTAGAACAAATGGCAAACTCCTGTGAGGTAAGCCTGGCAGGAGATGCCAGCCGTTCTTGGAGATAGAGCCAAAGACATGGCCTTAGGAACAATGTTGCCAAGATCAAAAAGGTCTGGTAATTTGGAGACGCATCCGGGATTCACTTTTGAAAGGAACAGCTCCGGTAACTATTTTCAAATTCAATTTTACTACATCCTATACAGGTACCTTTCATTACTTGGAATGCTTCTGTTCTGCGGAACAACTATGCAGATATGAAAATCACTTGTCTCTATAAGTCCTCAAAAATATTTTTTTTCAGTTGGTCTTAATTTTTTCTTACCTATGCAACAAAAGGCTTTGGAATTCTGTAAGTCTAGGTTCGTTAAAGCTCTTTTCTGTGTTGTGAAAGTACGTTACATGCTCCTAATGTGCTGCAGTGCACTGTGTTTTGTTTAAAATATGTTTCCGTGATCACCAAAAAGTTTTCTGACAGATTTAGGAAGTATTCTGGAAGAATTTGAAGTGATATGTTCCCCCAAATCACTTATTCCTTTTATTTTCATATCTTTCATATCTTTTTATGCCGTCTAATGTATAACCGTTATTTCTGGAAATTTCCCACTGTTGTACAGTTGTGGCAGCCTTTAGGATTTACCCCACTACTTGTTATTCACTTACATGACAGCTCTTCCATCATCTTGCCTAGATGACAAGAGCAAGGGATACATTTTCTGAATTATTTCTAGGCACAGAGATGGTACGATTCCTTAAGATAAGGAAAACTTCTTTTACTCGACTTATCCAAGTTCATCTGGATCTTATATGTGGGTGTGTGAAAGAAAATACAGTTGTCCCCATCTTTTCTACAGCTATATATACATAATTGTTGGTTTGTTTTCCAAAACACAGACTGGGGTCCAACTTGTTCGGTGGAGTCAGAAAGAGAATTTAGTAAATAACTAGCCTGGGAGAGACAAATCACATTATCCTTCCCCCCCCCAATTTTCTGGTGTTTATAGGGAACGGCTTTAATTGCAAATGGAGATAAGTTTCTATTTCAGACTTTCCAAATATTTACATTTTATTTGTCCTGACTCCGGTTCTAGATGTTTGTCTGCTGGACAAAGGGATTTTCTCTAATGCAAGTCATCACTTCTCTGCTTGAACATCTTGGATGCTTTTCTTTTATGCTGATTGAATGAGAAGGGATGAATCCAGCTGGTCAGAGGAGGATGAGTTTCCCAGTGCAACACTTAGCCTGAGGCATTAGCTAACAGAGTCCCCCTTTATCACCTCGGCTGGGAACAGGGAATGAAACCATGGAAATAAAAAGCACTAGAACATCTCAGAAAGCCTGAAATAAAAAGTAGGAACGGCAGCGGGAAAAAGAAAAGCCAGGTACCAAATGATTTAAGACCCGTGAGGGAAGAGCGAGGATGCAAGCAAATATGCTTTTTCTCTCAGTGAGACTACAAGGACAGCTTAAGGTGCAGATTTGCGATTTTTGAGTGGAAATCAAAACCAGTGATTGCCCAGCCGGCACGAGGACTGGCGGGGCAGAAGAGGAATGAGCTTTGCACTGTGTGACTGCTACTTGGCCCAAGAGTCCTTCAGGCCAGGGCGGCCATCGCGAACCCCAACCCCACACGCTCGCTGCGCCGAGTTGGGGACGGCCAGCATCGACACGGAGGAAATCTTGACAGTTTATTTCATAGCAGCGCTCAGGGAAATATTTTACGATGGAAGCACTGAGGGGATTAATGGAAAATCTACCAAAGGCTGCGGGCTGTGCATGAGACCCTCCATCGCGTTTTTTATTTATCACATGCAGATGTTTCCTGTCAGGACACTGGACGGATCGGTTGTCACGCAAGTGGCAGTTCTGACCATCAAAACGGGGCTTTATGAGGGATTACTTGCACAGGGAACTTTATGTCGATACAGCACCGCCAACCGTGGATGCTGAGCCAAGCGGCCGGTCTCCCTTCCCACCCCTCACGCAGGCTGTGCGTTACCGCCCATGGCGGGTCCCGCGCAGGGGGTTTGCCTCAGGGAAGGACCCTGACAGGGGCGAGCGGCCGCCGGGGAGCCCCGAGGGGACCGGGGGGTGCGTGAGGGAGCGGCCCCGGCGGGGCGGGCGAGGCTGCCCTGAGGGACCCGGGGCTGAGGGGCAGGGAGGGAACCGGAGCTCCCGGCGGGGCGAACCCGCCGTCCTGGCACCCCAACATCGAGCCGCCCCGGCAGGCAGGGATGACATCACCCGTTCTTCCCAAAGAGACGCGCACCCATTGGCGGAGAGGAAGGCGCAGGTTCCGCCAATGGGCGCCGGGCAGGCCGGCAGGCCGGGTTGACGTGCGGGCTCCTGGCCGTATGGGGGTTTATTTTGCTTTGGGCCGCTCCAGCCGCCGCCATTAGAGGAGCCCGGGGAGCGGGGCGAAAGGATTTCCCCCCCCCCCCCCTCCCCCTTTCCCCCCCCCCCCCCTCGGCGCGCTGAGTGGGAGCGCCCGCGCCCGCGGCAGCCCGCCGCGTTGGGAGAAACCATGTCCTGAGCGGGGAGAGGACGCCGCAGCCAGCGGGCCGGGGAGGGAGGGGGGGGGGGGGGGGGGAAACGGCACGGGGCGCAGGCGGCTTCCAGCGCCGAGCGTGTACCCGAGGGACGGCTCCCGGCGGCGAGGTAAAGCTCCTCTTCCCTCCCCGGGCGGCGTTTGGCGGAGGAGGGGGTGAACCACCGGCTGCCTCCCGGCGGGGGGGGGCGAGCTGAGGCAGCCCGCGGCGGTTCCCCGGCCGGTGACCCGCCGGCGGAGCGGGGCCGGGGGGTGGCCCGGGCTGAGGGGGCGGTGGGGGAAGTTGCCTCTTCCGTGACCGGTTCGGGCCCCGCTGGGGTTCACCGTCCCGCGTGGAAAGGAGGTGAGGAGGAGGGGGGGGGGGGGCGGGGGGTGGTCTTCGCTTCGTGGGAAGGGCAGCCTGCTCGCCGGCCGCGGGATGCGGCGTTTCTCCCTCCCGTCCCAGCAGCGCCGTGTCTAACAGAGCTTTTATAAAGCTGTGTTACAGCAACAAGAGTCTCGGTACAAAGGCAGGAAACTCTGATTTTTCTCCTGTGGCTGCTTCTCCAAGCGCTGGGCTGCGGTAGCTCGGTCTGCTGGGGTGAGATCATGCCTCTGCTGCCTCCCACTTCTTTCCCCCCTCCTTTTTTTTTTTTTTTTTTTTTTTTTTTTGGATATGCCTGTTTTGATCTGTGTACTGTGCTAGAATAGGTGGTGGGAGCTATTTGCGTGTGTCGGTGAATTTTGGATAGCAGAACTTCCCATGGTATTGCCTGTAGTACAATATCACGGATCAGAAATAAAGTGCAGTGTGGGAAGTATTTCAAAATCGAGGTTGTTTTTGTGAACCGAAGTTTTTTAAAAAAAAAAAAAAATTAGAAAAGTTTGATTAACAAGTGAGGCAAACCGTGGCAATCTAAGCTTCCAGCGCTTTTCTAACTTTCCCAGTCCCCCACTGCAGCAGCTCCCTGCCAGGTTCAGGTAGAGTTCTCTGCAGAGGTCGTGGATGTCTGTGAGTCCTTCCTTCGGAGTGACCAAAGGGCCCTCCTTCCAGCCCTTGACCCACATCTCAACTGCTCTGTCCCCACGGTAGTCACTGCTCTCTTACGGGCAGCAAGTGGGAGAAATGATGGGAGAAAATTAATCTGGGTCTCCGGCATAGCAGACACAGCACAGCTGCTGAGAACTTTTTGCTGCCATGGTGCCTTTCAGTGATAACAATAATGACAACTTTTTCTAGAAATCTTGGGAGTTGGTGTAGTAAACAAATGTTGTTTGACGGGCTCTGTGCTGTGCTTGAACAGTCTATACTCACTAGCTGCCTACTGTGTCGTAAGTGGTGGAACTGGCATGTGAGTTTAACATACTGATACGTTTGTTGATGCAAAAATTGAAAGGTGAGATGTCTTTTGTATAATACCTTAACCTCCTCCTTTCTCTAGCCCTTACTGTGTTAAAGCTCATTCTGGTGTGTGTAGAACCTTGTAACGATAGTTCAGGAGAGATTTGTTGCACCTAGTTTTGCATTTCCTTCTGCTCATCTAATATCTTGTCTTTGCAGAAGAGGTTTGTGAAGCCTTTTTTTTTTCTTTTTTTTTTTTTTTCACCCCCCCCCCCCCCCCCTTTTTCAGTGGTTACTTGAAGAGGGAGAAACAGGTAAGCATCAAGAGGTGTTCTGGAACTGTTTTATTTGCCTCCATCCAAAGGCCAAGTTGAATTGATGTCTCGGCGTGCGGAGTCTAGCATGTCGCATGTAAAAGATCACTTCTGATATAAGTCTGTCACAGCATTAAAAGAGAAGAATGCTTTTGGATGTATTGCATTTTGTAGGATTTGTGAAACTTTAGTTATGTGGTGTAATTCTCTTGAAGGAAAAAAAATTATTACCTTTTCTTACGCTGCTTAAGTAAGGACAGGCAGATGGGGATGACCAACGAGGCTATAATCTGTTACTGTAGAGTTGTATCCATTAGCATTTTCTCAGAAGTATAATTAAAAATATTAATTTAATTGGAATGCCGAGTGGCATAAGAGCATCAACGGGATTCATCATAAAAGCATGACTTAAATTGGAGGCTAGTTAAAACACAAAATTGGTCAAGGCAACATTTTCAGTCTTAGTTGGCCTTGTGTGTGGCCATTCTAATTGTACGTCATTTGATGTGTAATTTCCTTGGGGATGGGAAATCCCGTCCATCTTTGGTGTTCTTTGCAACATGGATCTGTAAATAAGTCAGAAATGTAAATAGAAAATACTTTACTGATTGTATCGGAGGTTATTTTTAATACAATCAAATAATCAGATGTACTCTCAGGCACTTTAATGGGAGATTTACTGGCTCCTTCATGTGGTATTAATTTAGGTGTTAATGTTTCTCTTACCAGCTTCTCTTTGCCATACCAGCTTTGTACCGGGTTGAGATTGTGCAGGACTTTAGATCAATACATCTTTACTGTGATGTACTGTCTACTAATTGCAGCAAAGCATTTAAACTGCTACTGCCAGTTCTTCTAGTAATTTCATGTCCCTTCCTCCCCCTAGAATTTGAAGACTGGGTTATTTTGAGCTGTTCAAAATTTATGTCAACAAGTAATCCTCATTTTAACTGCATGAATTATGATCCACAGTCTCCTGGTACTGAAATGGAACTAAACTTTAGTTTGGCAGCTGAAAATGGTTGGCTTAGCTGTAACAGAGTTCTTAATTTTTTTTTTTTTCTTTAAGTAGTACTACATATGAAGAGGGAAATGAGGCAAAGTTGAAAGGATAATTTTTTTCAACACAGCTGATGAAGAGTTTACCACTTGTCAAATGGCATAGCTTGGTAAAATCAGTTGAATAACAGATAATTATAACATTGTAATGTCAGTTGAACAGAAGTTATTATACCTTAAAAAGAAAACTTCTATCTTCTAATTAAGGTCTCAAACATTAGGGATTCAGCCACTTTCCTGGTACTTTTTTTTTGTAGCACTTCTTGCCTAGTTGACATTGCTTTAACTTGCACAGAATCGGGTTGATTTTGTGACTGTCTTCATTTTTGCATCATCGGTTGCTGACGCACAGCTTCTCATATGGATGTAGTTAATTATTTTCAAACTTTTTTGAAATACAAGATTAATAAGAAGACTGTTAGCTCTTTGGTGTCTAAAGGTTAACATACTTTAAAAAAAGAACTGTAGTACTTCAACATGAATTCTGAGGACATGTTAGTCTATATTTACATGGATGATTTTGTATTTCCTTCATTGGCATCGGCAGGTTTTCAGAAGCTCTGTGGTCAAACTGGAGTTATATCTACCTGGCATTTTTTAAAACAACCTTTTTTTTTCCTGTGTTGCTGTCTCATTTATGCAAAAACTCATTTTGATGAAGACCAGGGAAAGGAGACCTGTGGAGGTGGTGGAGTAGGGAGTGAGTGCAGTGATGTTTGGAGAGGGAACTGAAGGAACTGTCTTCAGGAGTGGGCTGATGCAGAGTCCTTGGCTCAAGAAAGCAGGAGGAGTTGTAGATTTTTGTACTAGGAACATGGGAAGGCAATACATTGGAAGGAGTGGTAGTTGCTGGTATGTGCAGAGCATCTTGCCTATGAAGCAGCCAAGTTTGCAGCCCTTTTACATCTTCTACTGTACAGCAGATATAATTAAGTTGCCTTTTTTTCCCCTTGGGTTATTTGAATTTATACTGATACAATCTGTTCTGCTTGTTCTTAAAACAAGGGTACTATTGCATTTTTTTTTTTTTTTAATTCCTAGTAATGTGGAATTCTTTTTTGCTGAGAATGGCTGCTAATTCTCCTTGTGTTCACACGTGGCTTTTAAATTAACAAACTTAGTACTTATAAGACAAATTCTGAAGAAGACACAGAATTTATATCCATCCTTAAGGTTGAGTTCAGAATTGAGCTGAAAATACTTGAAGTAATGAGAGGTAGGTACAATACGAATAACAGGTGTGCAATCTACTGTCCAGGGGATGGGGGGACTGGAAAGATGGATGTGGGTCTGTTTTCGTAAGTGTCAATAAGACTTTCTGAAACTGTCACTTGTGAGCAAGGAGTCTACAGGGGTTTTTTGTTGTTGTTGGTTTTTTTTTGTTGGGTGTGTGTTTGTTTTTTTTTTTTTTTTCCTTCTTCTTCCTCCCACCATGCCAGAAGCCAATACATGGTGATGTTTTATTTGGGTTATGTTTGCCATTGTTTTTGTAATCAAATGTTGGGGTTTAAAAATTCTCCATGTGATTCTTTAACTTTGATTTGATTTAGCATCTAGTCTTGAGTAGGTGTTTATGAAACAGAAAAAAATCTGAGTTACTGGGTAGTTTACAGACATTAAGAAACTTTTGTAAGTTATGTTGTTCTGCTGTCTTTTAGATATTCAGGAGTTACCTTTCCTGAGCTAAAGAAAATTGTCAGAACCATGGTTTACATGACTCTGGAAAGAAAAACAAACCTCAGTGGTCTGTTTTGTTTTCAGCAGATTAGAACTCTTATGATCAAGTAATCTTTTAGTAGTTTTGAAATTGCACACACTTTTGTAAGTCCATTGATTTAAAAACCATGTGGCTCTTGGTGCATAGTCAGTTGATTATCTGGGAAGAAAAACAACTGTCATAAATTTCATAAGTGTGGATAATTCTAGCAAAAAATAGGAAATTTGCTTTGTGAAGGTGATTATTTATGAGAGGGAGAATCCTATTTCTTGTGGTTGTAAGACTCTTAAGTGCGTTGGATAAATGTTGACTTGTATGTCTTTCAGACTAATGGGCTTGAAAGTATTTATTCTGTCTCCATTCATTTTCCAAGTATCTAAGCAGGGATTCAGTAGAGACAGTTGGCATATTTATTAGTTGCTGCTCTCTGAATATTCCCCCAAAACAGCTTCAATCTACAGGTCTGAGTCCTTAGTCTTCTGCAGTTTCAAGAAGGGTGGTGTATATACTTGTTTTCATGCTGGGCCCGTTTTTTTTTTTTTTTTTTTTTTTTTAGTTCACACTGCCATAATAAGTTGGGAGTACTTTGTACTAGGTGTCTTAATAATGCCTGATTATTGTTTATGCCTTCTGTCAGATGGGCCTGTGGGTTTAGGTTTTGGCTACAGAGCTTCCCTGTACTGTGTGCTTGTTGAGAAGCTAATTTTTATCTTGTTGAAGGGTTAGAATGGTCTGCTGGACTATTTACTTTTTTTTTGACCTCCGTATTACTGTTTGGCTTGGCAGGGATAAAAATAATTGTCACCTCATGGCTTTTAAATGGTTTATTTAAAGAAGGTTGTTCAGTGTTGTCTCTAGCAGAAAGTTATTCCCACCTCCCAAAAGCAGAAGGTTTACTGTTTTAGAGCTGTTACTCTGAATCTTTAGCAGCTTAGAGTACCTTGCAGTGACTAACTTGGAGTTGTTGGATATATATTATGAGCAGATTACTAATCATAAGGTTCAAAAAAAAAAAAGTGATTTAAAAAAAAACCCAACCTGATATCACTCCTTCTCCAGAAGGAGTTTGAACTTGTTTCCCCTGTAATATTTGCTACTAGTTCTTTGCACTATGTTAAGCAGCAACATACATAGTAGTGGGGTTTTTTTTATGCTGTGACAATAGCATTTCTAATTCTCTTTCTCTACCCCACCCCCCCACCCCCCCCTTGTTTTGATACTTTGCTGTCTAGCCAGTATCTTAAGAAGAGCTGGGTAAAATGCGTAGCTTGTATGTCTTACTTGAACTAGACCTAGCCTTAAGTATAGCCCAATTGCAAATGCATATGCCAGAGATGGTCCTTAACTGTATCTGAAAGTGGCTTGCCATTAATTGGGAGGAAACTACACAATAGTTGATGTTGAGTGTGTGTTTCCTTGTTTCAGTTGGAGGCAGGTGTTTTTTCTCCACCAAATGGTGACTATGTCTGCATGTAGCCATGCTCTGATTTATGGTCAGCCAGTACTGAGGAGGTCCAGAGGATAATTACTGGAACTAAATGTCAAATGTACAAGTCTTAATATAATGTTCCTTGGTTGTTGGACAGGTTTAAGTGTGTTAAAGTTTTGATGTTTGACTCCACAGTGTGTTTATATTCCAAGCATGACATCTGGTTTTCCTTATCCTGTGTGAGGATGGCTGAGATCTAAACAAAAATGAGTCTCGTGTTTTAGGCATGTAGTCTAAACAGAGATAAACTTTATTTTTGTGTTTGACCTGACTTTTTATAAAGAAACCTCTTGTTCAACTTACGTAGTTTGTCCAATGCAAACGTCTTAAATATGAAGTTTAAAAAATTCTGTTATGTTTTATTACATATGTTTGTTACTGTATCATACATCTTGAGTAAGTATTCATCTGTTGCTGTCTGTTCATGATGATCAGATTCATTAAATGTCACTGGCTGTATTAATGTGAATATTCTATCATAGATCATTATTTTGAGTCACTTTGCCTGTTTTTTTGATTAGTATTGTGTGGGAGATGCTGTGTATTATGTAACTGTTGATCTGCTTACTCTCGTTTTCCCAAATGGTATTGGTTTCTAAGTAAGCAGTGCTACTTAGTCCATCCTAATGTACAGTAACATCTCATTTAAATAACTGTTCACTTTTAATTGAGTTTAAAACAAAACCAAAAAACCCGCTGATAAATGTAACTCTACTGAAATAAGAAAGAGGGCTGAGCTGCAAGCCTCTGCTAGTGTTTTCTATAGGTTGTTTTCAGCAGTTAAAGTTTTCCTAGCTTTTAGTCATAAATTTGATAGAGCTATATGTAGTTTGAACCATCTGAGAAGAGTAACAAATAAAATGGAAACTTGTACTTTGCAAGTTGCACAGCAGGATTAACTGTAGTGATTAAGAGCACAAAAATGCTTCAAGGGATAAACAACAAAATAAAAAAAGACAGCAGAAAGAGTGGATGTTTAGTATTGTCAAATACCTGCTAATTCTGTGATGAGTTTTCAGCTTTTATAGAAGAGTCTCTTTATAGTTAGGTCTGCATCCTAACCTGAAGTTCATTGTCAATTCTTGTATTACAGATGTCTTCTAAGATCTGTAACCTCCCAAATGATTGACTTCTTACTGTATAGAATGTTTGCAAAATTAGGCATCCTGTTGCATTAGAACTGCATATAAATTCTCTTGCTTATGAAAAGTCAGGTTTCAAGGTTTATTTGAAATGATAGCAGTTGGATTGGAAATCTGAATGGAATATTGAAAAGAAAGCTGAAGCAAAATCAGTGTAATTTTTCTTTATACCATAAATACCTAATAAAGTAGACCTAAGATGTTTTGAAATGAGATATGAATCCATAAGTCAAAATGTAAGCATTTTTTTATTAGTTGTTTGTAAGTGAAGGACATCAGATTTCACCCAGTGAACAGACTTCTGAATGTTTTCAAAAGATACTATTTTCTCAGAATTTTTTTAGTTGAGAACTACGTTTCTTGCAGCATGTTTCTTTGCAAGATCAAGCCATCTGGATTTTAACTAATTGCCCACTTACAAGAGTAGATGAAAAGTTGCATGTAATGAAGGAGATCATACCTAAAAATCTGCAGTACAGAGTATTTTTTGACAGCCTTGACTATCAAAACTAGAGATAAATGTTAAAACTCATTTAACATACTAGATTATAAATACTCCGTTATAACTAAAATATTTTCAGTGTCTCTTTTCTCAAACACCATTAATGTTACAGTTTATAGATTGTGTTGTGACTCACATAGTAATGATTTGGACTTGAAAAGAACTGAGATTTGTTCCAATCTTAACGCGATGATGGCTCTCAAGACATCAACATTCTTCCTGTTATCCATGTTATTGGAGCAAAGGAACAGCTCTGCTACTCAGAAGAGCAGAGGTGATCCCTGTGTGTTTCGAAAGCAGTGCTCTTACCGGGATGAAGATGGGAAGGATAATGTAGTTTGACAAAAGCCTCTGTCTTCCAACGTAGTTCTTGCTTTGTTATCTGTGTTTTATAAGAAAGGGGTTTCTGCATTCTGTGATGATAGCTGCAGTCTGAGACCACTTCCTACTGTCTGTACTGCAAATAGCCAGCTAGCGTTCTTTAAAGAAGTAAAAATTCATGAAGCAAAAAGCCCCCACCTCATAGAGAAGCTTGTAGAAAATTATTTCAGTGCTCGTTTGACTGAGATGACAGAGTATTTTCTCCTTTTTTTCTGATCTCTTTAGGACAGTGTCCTTTCATTTTTAAAGAACTGTCCTAACAACCAAAGCAAACTCTGCTTAATTTTAAATTCCTTGCTTCAGTATATTCAGGCTATACAGAAAATGCTTCTACATTTGTGACTTTGTAGTAATCTTTCCATTCTTTATTATGATACATAGTTATTGCCCTTACTGCAAAACGTCCAGATGCAGCGCTGATCTGATCTGGTTGTCCCGTTGACAAGGTCAGTGCTCTTAATTTTTTTTTTAAAACTAATTTGCAGAGATGACAATGGAACTTATTGTCAGTTCCCTTCAAACTGTGGAAGCCTAGGTTCAAGTTTTAATGCCTTTAATGTACTGATCTGTTGAGAGTTATGCTGAATTCTTGAGAAAGCAGTCATGCAAGAACAGTTGAAGGTGGAGTAGCTTTAAGAGAAGGTGTCAGTAAAATTCCATTTTAGAAAATTAGGCAAGGCAAATTTCACGTGAAAATTGATTCTTAACACTTGGCAATACATTTCAAACAGGTTATTTAAAACATTAAGTTGTTTTTGTTGAAATATATTGACAGTGTGATACTTCATAAGGATTCTTGGACCCAGATACCAAAAGTGAATTTGAGCCAGTTAAATAGCAATGCCTTTCATGTAAGAAATCGTTGAGGAAGTTTTCAGAGAGTTTACAAGTTTGAAAGAAACAAATTGGCCTTTTTGATTTAAGGTTGTGTACAGCTGTGTTATCTTCTAGACCTTCCTAGCGTCTGTATATAACAATTGGCAAAATTTTTGAGTCCCTTGGTACAGCTTATATGAGCTTTAAAAAGATACTGTGGTTAGAGTCAGCAGCAGAGTGACAGTGTTTTTATAAATGTATTTGAAAACAGTGAAATCAAACCAGTGCTTTGTTTTCGACTGTGAACCGTTGACTCAAATTCATTTTATGCGTCTTAAAAATGTTCTGCAAAACTGCAGAACAAAACCGGCTACATCTATCTGAATTCAGACTAGTGCATGTTTTATCATAACCATTTTAAGGTGATAATCCAGATGTGTGATTTTAACAGGTTTTCCTTTTACAGCTTTAATTAGAAAGCTTATTTGTGTATAAATGAACTTCCTATGAAATGAAATACCTAAAAAGTATGCTAATTTTTTAGGGGTAATTGGAAGAGAACTTGAAGTAGTGACGTGCAAGGGGGAACACTTCTGAAAATGTGTCAAATTATGCAGGGTTAATCATAGGTGATTTTTCTTAATAAGCTGTTTGCCCATCGTGTGTATATATAAGCTTCAGAGCAATGTTATCCAGCTGTTAGTGAGCAATTACAGCTGTCAGCTTGAAACCCTTTCTTGGTAGATGTGCATTTAAATGCACCATGTTTCATAATACATGAAGAATACGGTCAGTAAAAAGTGCTGCTGTTTGATCTCTTGCTCTGACTCGCAGTCCTGTTCCTCTCTGCTCCTTTTTTGTGGTTGGATGTGTGAAAGAGGTTGCTTCTATGCTCATAAACTGAGTTAATGGATTCTGGTTTTGGTTATAGACCTCTCTTTCAGAACAAGATGTTTCTCCTTATTTTATTCCTCTGAAATGCTGCTTCAGTCTTTTAAAATAAATAAACCAGCCTGCCTTTCTTTTTGGAGCAGCCTAAGAGAGGCAGCTACATCGGGGGGAAGGAGGGTGGATCTCTTTTGCCTTGCAGGTCTTGCTGAAGGCTTAAGTTGATACCTCAGCTCCCTCTCCCCTGTAAATACAGAAGCAGTTAGCTTTGTTCGAAAATGCATACACATGAGCAAAATGAGTTAAGATGGGAATGCTGATTTGATCGGTATAATTACGTAAGGTTTCTGCCAACACCATCCCAGCAAAAAATCCCTAGTGTAGACTGGTCTGAAGCAGTGTCTGGCCTGTTTGTGGGGAGGGTCTTGATTGTTTAATGAAATGGAGCTCCATATCGTTCCTTGTTTGAGCCAAAGGAAGAACAACGTCTGGACACAGTGAATAATGAAATGGAAGGGAGTATAATATATTCTGTCATAAAAATGTTGTTGAGGACTTCATTGTTTCTTCCTAATTTCTATGTGCCATTTTGTTTTCCCGTGCACCTAAAAGAGGACTATTCTTAAAAGTTGAAACAAAGCAGAAGAAAAATTTGTGACTGTTCTAGGTGACCTTTTCTGACTGACTTTGTTTTGTAAAAAGGTAGTTGGGTAATGGTTTGGATTTTTCTTTGTTACTTGATTTATCAGAATTTAATGTTCTCCTCTTTAATGTACTGAGTTACTCTACTAGTCTGTCCAGGCAATATTTAGCATATTGTATAAACTGATCAATTGGAACTTGCTTGGAGTTTTGTGGGTTTTAATTTCTTGTCTGCTCATGTTTTTGGGACATTAAGGCATGCACCTGCACTTCACAGTCACTGTTGTGCTATTTCTGTGAGAGGAGGTACTACATGATTCAACTTCTCCTCTGTGAAGAATCCAAAATAACAAGTTAAGTTGAAGACAGAGTGGCAAAGAAGTAATTCTAAAAAAATGTAACAAGCTTCAAACTGCTCAGTGGCTGGATGGTGATCCTGTGTCCCGGTAAATCAGATGGCTCCAGTGCCTCTGAGGTGGGGTGCAGTTCAGGGTCAGACCAAGACCTAAAAGTAAAAAAAAAAACCCTGATATGTGAAAGTGCTAAATTTCCTCATCTAGTTGTGCTGTGGTGGGTGTTGGCAGAGCTGTCAAAGAGAAGTTGCATTGCTCCATTGAGCCTTTTTATATTCTTTACTTCATAGTAACCCGAGGCCTCGTGTTCGGAGGTAGTGAGCTCATATCTTGGAGGCTTTCAAAGCTGCAAATACTCATCCCCTCTAAGAATTATGTCTGAAAGAATCAAGCCTTTTAAGGGGTGCAGAAAATAATTGAGGCTAAAAACCTAATCTCATGATATATATGAAAGCTTTTTTGTAACACAGTATGTACTGTGCTATTTAGTTTCATAAATAATATCTCGGTATTTGTTAGATCGTTTTTGCAACCAGCTGCTTTTCAACTTGAGCAGCAATCTCCTTTCCCAGTCTTAATATCAGTAAAACAGATGATGCTTTGTTTCCTAGCCCCATCCCAAATGTGGGTTGGGATTTTTTTGTAATGGGAACTGTTGGGCTTGAGGCTTTATAAACTGGGGCAGGTAGGGAGACCATTTACAGTTACAGATCCCTCTCGGGCTTCATCACACATTGTACACAGATCTAGCTTTTGATTGAAAGCATTACCTACTCAAAACATACCAGCTTCTGCTCAGGTAGAAATGCTTTGCAAGCTTGTATTGGGCATGGAAGTATTGGGACAGCCACTTTCAGGTTGTAGCACAAGTGAAGCAGCTCTTGGTGGGTCTGCTGGTAGCAGGTCCTGCTTCCTTCTCTTTTCCAAAAGCCATGTTCAACTGTCTTAACGTTCCTAACTAGAAAACGTTAATATCTCAGAAAACACTACTGTTTATAGAGAGAACAAGCTCATTAAAAAAAAAAAGAAACTAAACCTTAATTTGGGAATTGGGGGGAAGAAGCCTTGGCCAAGTGGCATAGATAAATCTGGCATATATTGTACTTGTATAGGAGGTGTTTTGGCAAAGCTTTAGTTTGTTTATGGAGTAGAGGAACTGTTTTTCCTCCAAGTTTTTGAAAAGTCTCCTTTATGAAGTCACCCTTAGTAAAATTGAGTTGATTTGTATTCTTATGTATGTGTATGTATTTTTTCACTTATTTCATTACCAATATGGGGTACCTAGTGTGATCTCGCTCCTTTTTTTCCTGTTTTGCATGGGCATCGACATTTGAGGAATGGTGGAGGGGAAGCAGTAGGAAGTCTAATTCCCTTCTCAGCACATTCCTTAGTCTGACACAGTTTTATAACGTATAGGTGGGAGTGAAGTGCTCTGCAGGCTGTTCAAACAAGTAATATTAGAACCTGAGCTTTATGAGAAAGCTTTATGTATTCCTGATTGCTCATCTACTTCCATGCAGCATAAATATGGATTGCTGCTGAAAAGGATAGTCCTGCCCTCTCCTCTGTCCTCGCCATGCGATAGCCCCTCATTCATGCAGCCACCTGATCTGGTGAATAGATCAGAGTCGAGCTGTTGGAAAAAACCTATGCTGCATGCTGGAGTTCGCAGAAGGGAGATGGTAGGAATAAGGGTGACAAATTGAAGTGGACATTTAGTTATACCTTGATAGAGCAAGGTGTCTGTGAAGGTAATTCAGTGGAGAATGTACTAACTCCTAAAACATTTCCTAATCGGAGTACAGGTATAAACTATTTTTTAGTTTCATGTGTCTAGCTTTGAATTTAATCCTGTTGTGTAACTTTTGAATTACTGTTTACTGGACTCTGTTTTTTTTTTTTTTTTTTGTTAGCCAAGAGAGTTGTGATATGTAGAATGAGAATTGTCAGTCAATTAATATGACAAATTTGTATTTTAAGCAGTTTTGAATGTTTAAAAATAGATATAATTGAGTCTTATATGTTGAGTAACTATTCTGTGCTAAGGGAGGAAATAGACTGTATACATTTTTCTTTTTGTCCTTTATCTACTTGCCTCACCCTTTCCCTCTATTATGCCCTCTACACAAAGCTTTTTTTTTTGTTTTTGTTTCCTCATCATAAGCTTCAGATTTCAATAAGAGTGTTTATAGATGTTTTGGTGTGAATTTGATGTTGCTTGCATCTAGTTCTTTTACTTAAGCAGGTTGATCACTTGTGTGGCCACCGTTTCTTTATAAATATTGGTTTGTTTTAACCAGTCTGTATGTTAGTCTCAGCAGGTCATGACTGAGTTTAAACCAGTAAATTGGGATCAGAA
The DNA here is from genome assembly GCF_018691265.1 of Tyto alba. Classification (NCBI taxonomy): domain Eukaryota; kingdom Metazoa; phylum Chordata; class Aves; order Strigiformes; family Tytonidae; genus Tyto; species Tyto alba. The sequence goes on along the minus strand of NW_024881261.1, from coordinate 4,281,870 downwards.
TAGGTGTGGCATTTAATCATTAACTTTCTGGTTACTCAGGTCCAGTAGGAAACCTCTAATGAGTTTGTTTTCATTTTGTTTACAGGAATAGCTATCTGCTTAGTCTCATCCTTTATATTTGTCAATCTGAGGAAAAGGTCTGAGCCAGCATGAAGACAGAATCCCCTCTTCATTAGAGAAAAAGTGAGTTGCAGTTGAATTGAAATCTGGATTTGTAGAATGAAAATACTATGTTAGCTTTTCAACACACACAGCTGCTTCTTGCTTTCAAGTGGTATTTTAACTTCGTAATAGTACTGTTATGGGTGATGTCCAACTAAGGCCTAGTCTTGGTTAAGCATATATTTGAATTTTCAAATGTATGCATTTTATGTAAACTCCTTCACCCTACTTTTCTGAAAGAACTGCTTATTCATTGTGTAACTGCCCACCTGATACACTCCTTTCCAAATCCTGTAAGGTCTTATAATAGACCTCACGGGATCTACACTTTCTTTTCTTGTACTGCTGTATTCATATTGAGTTTTATGCTAATAATTTAATATTTGTGACTTGTTTCTGTAGCCGTATTGGTTGCTTCTCCAGTAATATCAGTGCTTAATACATACCTGTTTTCTGAATTTGTTTTGGAAGCCTCAGTGCAAATTTAAGAAATTCCAGAAACGCAGGACTGAGTTTTCTCTTCCTTTCTGCACTAGGAAATCCTGAATTCCTCATTTAAAATCCTGTTAGCTCAAATCTTATCCTTTCATATAGTGGCTTTCTCCCCACTAAATTTTCTCATAATATCAAGAAAAAAAGATTGCCTGTTTGCCCAGCCTGAATTTGTATTTGGTGCAGTACACATCAACTGGGTTAAATCTCATTTACTTTGTTTTTTTTTTTTTGAAACCGAGCTCCTATGCAACCACTGTGTACTAATGATGTATTCTGATTACTTAGCTTTCTGCCTGACGCAGTTCATTTTAAGAAGTGCACGATGACAGAGCGTGGAATTAAATGGGCTTGTGAGTATTGTACATACGAAAATTGGCCATCTGCAATCAAATGTACCATGTGTCGTGCTCAGAGACCTAGTGGAACAATTATCACAGAAGATCCATTTAAAAGTGGTTCAAGTGATATTGGTAGAGACTGGGATCCTACAAGCACCGAAGGAGGGAGTAGTCCTTTGATATGTCCAGATTCTAGTGCAAGACCAAGAGTTAAATCATCTTACACTATGGAAAGTGCAAATAAATGGTCGTGCCACATGTGCACGTACTTGAACTGGCCAAGAGCGATCAGATGTACTCAGTGCTTGTCTCAACGTAGGACCAGGAGTCCCACAGAGTCTCCTCAGTCTTCAGGTTCTGGTTCAAGACCAGTCCCTTTTTCTGTTGACCCATGTGAGGAATATAATGACAGAAATAAACTAAACACAAGGGCTCAGCACTGGACTTGTTCTGTTTGTACATATGAAAACTGGGCAAAGGCCAGGAAATGTGTTGTATGTGATCATCCCAGACCTAACAACATAGAAGCAATAGAACTGGCAGACACAGAAGAGGCTTCTTCAATCATAAATGAGCAAGACAGAGCTCGATGGAGAGGAAGCTGTAGTAGTAGTAATAGCCAAAGAAGATCTCCACCCACAACCAAACGTGAATCTGATGTGAAAATGGACTTCCAAAGAATTGAATTGGCTGGAGCTGTTGGCAGCAAGGAGGAACTTGAAGTTGACTTCAAAAAACTAAAGCAAATAAAAAATAGAATGAAAAAGACTGACTGGCTGTTTTTAAATGCTTGTGTTGGTAAGTTGTTTGCTTCTACCTTATACTGTTATGCCCGTGGTTAGGTATTTTGAGAGAATGAAGAATTAAAACATAAACCTGACACTTGATTTTGAAACCACTTCTTTTTAATCTCTGCGTTTTAGTTTTAAAAAGTAAACCAAACATAGAAGTTCCTGAAATAACACCTGCTGAGAGAGGGTGCAGAGGTCATCCATAATCTGAACAGGGTTAGACATGTTTCCCAACTGTGCTCAGACTTTTTTGACCTTTTGTAGAAATAGATATCCTTGTAACCAAATCCTATTGTTTTATGTAGTCGTCGAAAGGTGGAAAAATTACAAAACCAGTCTATAGAACAATGTAATGTGTAGAGTACTGTAAAAAATGCCATTACTGGATAATTAAAATTACTTTTCTTTTTGCTATGGTGAGATATGCTAGTAGAATCAGCAGCTGCAGCTTGGGAGTATTTGTAAACAGTGTAGAGCTTGCAACAGTACAAGATGCTCTGTCAGATGTTAAAAATAACACCAAAATATGTAGCTCCAAGAAACTGCATGTGTAATACTGACCTTGAAAGTAATAATGTTGTATTAATACAGATACTGTGTTGTAAATGTTTACAGGCTTTCTGAAAGTATTTTTGTAGTCAGCTGCTTCAAAAAATTCAAATATCAGTTTTGTTTTGTATTTTCGTACTTTCCTAAGGAAATTCTGGATAATTTTCCCAGTGCTGTTAAAGAACAGAGACATGTGAGAGCAGGGCTTTCTTCAGTTATTGACCTTGTGAGTTAACTTTTGTGCTGTAACTTCCCAGAAGCAGATATCTTGTGCCCTAGCATACGAGCAGGTTAAACACTTGAAATGCACAACTATTTTTAGCGTAAAACACTTCATTTGAAACTCTGGTGATACTGGTATGTCTCATACCGTTCCTTAAAGTTTCATGAAGTCACTTCATGGTGGTTATAATTGAAAAACTAATTTGTGGAGCTGCTGTATTTAATATATTTGATCAGGTGTAAATGTTTTTATGGGTATCATGGGTTTGGTTTCTCTGAGCTAATAAATATTTCAGTTTATTTTTGTGTTGCATGAATAGTTGGACAAACACATTTCCTTTTGAAAATAGGTGTCTCAGTATTTCCTGATACCTTCAGCTCCTTACATGCTACCAGACATGCAGGGCTTTCTCCTTCTGAAATGAAGCAATTGAAATTCTGTATGGTATTTCAAAAGTCATTGAATACCCAAGATCAATTGTTGGAGGTTGTTCCTGTTCCTTGCAAGAGTCTATCTTGCATTCTGATAGCAATTGTATTAAATGTTAGGGGTTTTTTCTCCTCTGCTTTTTGAAAGTGAAATTTTTTGACTATTCCAATGTTGCCTAGATTAGTTCACAAATTTTCAGATTTAATCTGTGTGGGAATGGTGGTGCTTATTTTTAAGAATGTGTGTTTTGCAAGTATTTAATATTGCTTGTGACTAGACAATTGTACATGAAACTCAAAACTTTGTTTGTAGAAATTTTGTAAGGTGATAATGATTTGGTTCTTTGAAAATAGTTTGAAGGTATCTTGGAGGGATCCTAATGAGAAAGTCAGAATGTAAACAGAGTTGTGTGCTGATTTTTAGTACTGTTCTGCTGAAAGATTTCGGAGTCCTCTCTAACTTAAACACTATACCTAAACTTTTTAACTGGGGGACGAGGGGTATGAACCAGCAGCCAAACCTGTGAATTATCCATCTTTCATTTCAGAATATTATTTTGCATATCACAAATGTAATGTTTTTCCAAATACACCTTGTAGCAGGAATAACCTTAGGAAGATTGATGAAAGCTTCATGGATTCTTTTGCGGTTATCTCTCGATGTTTTGCAGAACATATCTATCTTGGAAAGGTATACCAGTTTAACCAGTAATTTTAAAATCAATAAGCCACATTTGTGCCAGTTGTTTTGTTCTCTTAGTGTGACATAATTAAAACAATTTAACTGTCAATTGAACAATTTTGCCTGAAGCATATGTTCCTACGATTGACATCAACTCAGTTACTGTGACTTGGTGAGTTACTGTTTGTTAGCCAGCTGGAGCTCTTGTGAACTTTTAGCTGAGCTGAACACATCAGTCCATAGCCAAACACAATTATAAAATAAGACAAGTTCATGTTAAATGTCAAATAAGTTTGTGAAAATTGATGAAGAGCTGGTCTGTAGTCTGTTCCTGTAGTCCAGCTGACAAGTGGTGACTTGTTAGGATTCCGTAACTTCAGACCGCACACCTCCAGGTTTAAGCTCAATCAGTTGTGGAGGGTCCGTTTGCTTTGAGTCTGTCTTATGTGGGAGAGATGTATCAGTTTAAAGTTTTTGGATGTACAAAGTGTAGCTTTCCCTGAAGTTAAAAAAAGATTAGAGGAGCAGGAGTAGGAGTAATTCTTGGCAGACTGGTTATTTTCTTTTCTCTTAGAAGGAATTATCTTTCAGAAGTTACCAAGGAAAATGTTTGATACTTTAGGACAGCTGTTTAGTTGAACTCCGTCTTCATATCTCAACTCTAGTATAAAATTCTTCTTACTAGGTTTTAAATTTAATGTTGTTTCATTGAAAACATGTATCAGACTACTTCTTTCCACATCTGTTCTTTTTAGCTGAAACATGAAGATGGATGTGTATCTGTTGTGGATTTAGAAGAGTATGCCTCTGTGTGTGTTTGTGTCTGGTTTTTTGTTTTGTTGGAGACATCCATTAATAATCCACCCACCTTTGTAAATAAACATGCCATCAAGGCTTCTATTCCTTGCAGATCTAGGCTGTACAAAATGTGATGAGTGCAACTCTTACATTTCACAATGAGTAGGTTCCTTGATGGAGGGTATTCTTTCCAAATCAGAAGGATTAGTGGCATTCCGCCTTCCAAACACTGCAAGTTAATGGTACTTGAGTGTTATTTTTGTTACTGGCTTGGTTTTTGCAGCAGTGGATTTATCTGTCAAATGATTCTTTCTCTGAAGGATGAGATTTTAGAACTGATAATTTGGTTAAAACTTACTAAAATCAAAGCAGAACATCTAGTAAGTATGGCTGCTGAATAACAGGACTTGCTACAAATGCCATTTTGAATTAGAATGAGGAATTACAAATGGCTTGTGCAAGGACACCAGTGCTTTCTACTGTACTGGCCTAGCACAAGGTTAATGTGAGGTCCAGAATGATTCATTTCTTAGGGGAGAGGGGAAGCTAATGTATATTTAAAATTAAGCTCCATTGTCTTTTGTATAACTCGTGATACCTATGCCAAAGAGACTGTAAGAAAAGTTTGGTGGCCTGTGGGGCTTAGGGAATCTGTGTGCAAGAGCAGCATTACTGGTGTGGGGCCTGGTGAAGCTGGTTACAGCTGGCTGTGGATTTAAGTGGTACAGATGGATGAAGATGGTCATGACTATAAAACCTTTCTAGTGTTCAGAGTTTGCTTGGGGCTTACACTTCAGTACTTGTCGAGGCTTCCCCTCTCCTGGCACTTGAGGGCTGGGTTTTGCAGTGGTGCTGTCAGAGGGTGTTTGCTGCAGGGCACTGCTGGGGATCCTTGGGTTGTGCGTTCCATTTCTGAGCTTGAACTGCAGCCCACAGATTAAAAGTGAGTTATTCTCCTTTTCCTTTCTCCCCCAACCCTGCTTGTTAGCTGCTGTCAGAGTATGCTCTTCTCTTTCAGTTCAGGTCAGTAAAGTAGCTACTGCCATCGTGGGCCAGGCTTCCCTTGCTGGGGGATGGTGGCTCTGAAACCAAGTAGACACACGTTCTTCTGAGCTGTGTGAAAGAATCAACTAAGAGTGCTTTTCTTAAACAAATCCAAAATATTTAGAGCAATCTGTAATGAATCTTGTTTTGCAGTACATCCTTAAAAGGACTGTTAGTTCATTCCGAGTATTCCTACATACGTCTGCATAGTTTATCCTTTGTTGACTACTTTATCTCTCTTACAGCATATTTTTTTCCCCTTTGTCCTCTCCCTTCAGCTTTCTGAAATAGCGCCAAGTGTGTTACCCAAGCATTGAGAAACCCTGTGGGAAAGGAGAGTCGTTCTGTCCAGATTTTGGTACGAAGCTGGCTGGGCAGTGTCCCGGGCTGCTCTGCAGCGACGGGAGGGATGGAAGGACCGACCTCCTGCTCTCTGTCTTGCAGAGCATGTGGCCCTTCCCTGACAATAAAGGCAGCCTCATGGGACTGACATCCTGAGGTGCTTTCAGCTGGCACTGCCACCCAAAGTAGCCTTCCTAACCGGTTGTTTCCGTCCTCCTGGTGTGTTTGCATGCCAAGTACAATGAAGGGCATCTAGAAACTAATCTTGATAAAAATGAAGCTTGATAAGCTTGATTAGGGGATGTTTTTATGGGGGGGGTGTGGTGGTGATTTTGTTTGTTAGTTTTGCTGGTTTGGAAAACCCAGACTTGTTTCCTGATCACAGCCGTGGTCCAGCTAAACCTTGATGGAGCTGTTAATGCTGGAGGGAGGGAGTGGGAAGCGCATGGCTGGGAGCAAGCTGCTGGAGGCAGGGAAGGGTCACGCACCTTTCCTTGCTGATGTCAGTTTAGGCTAGCTTGAACTGTTTGGGGAAGTATTGCATGAATTAGTCACTGACAGGTGATTACCTGCCACGCTGGCTTTGGCTAAATATGTCAAAGCGTGCTCGTTGGGGTGGCTGGGGGGAAGAGTCCCTGCTGTGAGCTGTACAGCCTGGCCTCCTTCCCCCGTTCCTTTGTGATTCTGGAAAGCATGACTTGGCAGACTTGTCTGCTGTGCCAGGTAACAGTGATGTAAGCTTATAACTTTCACCTGAGTAGGAAATCTTGTTGTAGTGTCATCTTTGTCCTATATATATATTCCATCATAAATACTTTATGTTTGTGTGTGTGTTTATATCTTTCAGAGTAGGTAAAACTCTGCATGCTTTACTCCATGGTAGAAAAATCTTAACTCCTGAAACACACTTTTATTTTGGTCTCTTGACTACTTTTTTTTTAAATGCTTGGTGATACTTTATGTTGAAAACAGTTGAATAAATGATCAAGTTAAAAACAGTTATTTAAATTTGCCTTGGAAGCACTGATGGTTAACTTTAATTCATGATTTTCCACTGTCCACTCTCCCTTTAGGGTGCAACCCTGCAAGCAACTGATCGGCCATTAATGCAACAAGGGGAGTGGACACCTCTGACAGATAGGAGAGAGGAATAAGGATGTCTTCCAACAGTTGTTCTTGCATGTGTTCTGCTTTGTCTTGTAGTATGTTTTTAACATGCCATTAAATGGACTGTCTGTAGGGATAAGAGCTGTTTGCATGGAAAAAAGAATAGGCGATAATCATACTCTCATGCTTGGATGGCTTCAGGTTTAACGTATGGGTCTTTGAAGTTACTAACTTTTGAGCTGATGCAAGTTGCTGAGCTTGAAGAATTTAAAAAATTCCGTATACAGAAGGTTCTTTCTTAAGCTGTCATTACCTAGAGAGCGATCTGCTGTTGATTGTGTGCTAATACTAACAAGGGAGGTCCTAAAAATGAAGAAAGAGGAGAATAAAGAGGGTGTGGTTAGAGGCCCATAAAGGTTTTTCAGATAATCTCTCTGTTCTGTATTAATTGATGTGTCATATTTGCCTTCAAGGGAACTTTTCCTCTAAGAGGAGAGATTCTTCTCAGACTGAATGTTTTTGGTGCTCAAAATGCTGAAATGGTGGAGTAGTTATTGATAATAGAACTTCATAACCACCTGATGTGCCCCTGGCTAATAGTTGGAAGAGGATGAGGGCTGTGAGAATGCTACAGTTCGTGTGGTCAAACCACAGGTCCTTGGCACTCTTGGTGCTAGAGATGCAGTAAGATTTTTAACAAGTGTTAGAATTAGGTTTCAGTGGGTCAGTTGATCAGCCCCTCGCTTGCTGGAAGGTCACCTTGGCACTTAAACAGCTCTTAAGATTGCTTTGTAGATGAGGAGGTGAGAGCAATGTAGACCACTTGCAATTGTATCTGTAGCAGAAGAGAAGCAGCCCAGAGCTCTGTGCTTCTCATCTGGTGTGTTACAGAGGGATCTGTCTCTACTTCTGACTTTTAAAATATGTAACTTGATTGTTTGAGAACTTTGCCTTCTGTTACCAAGCAGTTCAAGTAATAGTGAAGCAGATTACAGTTGTCCCACGTATGAGGCACAATGACCTCCTAAGATGAAGTGTTTCCTTTTGTAGTCTACTCAGATGCGGGAACACATTGTTCACCCTGGTGCTACCTCCTAGAAACAAAGAAATCTTGAATCTTTGGGTTGTTCTTTAGATACTTTATCTGAACGGAAGCATCTTCACACTCTTCCATTAATTTAGCCAAAAATTTATTTATTTTGGCAGGTTTATTGAAATGAATTTTCTTTGCTTTTCCTGTTTAGTTTCAGCTTAATCCTGTTCAACCTTTACAAAGGTTTAGAATGCCTGCCTTGTAGTATATGCAAGACTGTGTATGTGCCTCTTATACAGTGATGCTTTTACGTTTTTTGCGGGTCAGGAGCCTGCTGCACCATCAGCTCCTGTGGGTTGTCTGACCCACCGCTTTTTGCTGCTCTGCAATTGCTCATTTGTGTCCACAGCATTTCAGCTGAGGTTATTGTTGAGGAACCTTGAACTAAATTGACAGCAAACAAGTGAGGGTTACTCTGTTCTCAACTTGCTTTTAGTCTCTCGCTGCATATGTGAACCTTGCTGCTGTTGGAGCTGTATGTGGAGCTGGTGGGGCCCTGTGACCCGCTACGCTGCCCCAGACTGTCTCCCCCAGCGTCTCCTGCCCTGTAGGTAAATGGCAGAACTGCATCAGTCTTTTTGAAAGGATTTGCTTCTTTCATTTGCAAGTTGTGCCAGCCAGTGTGCTCCAGAACTATCAGGCAGATAGTGATGTAAATAAAGGCTGCTGCTGTAGTATTTTCTCTGGAAACTTTTACATCCGGCTGTTCTGAAGCCATTGGGACTGTGCAATTGGGACAAACAGGATTTAATTTTCTAGATACGCTTGTAAGCTCTTGCATATTTTCCAAGTTTACTTAACTGCACCAAACCCTATAAGTACTTACATGTTCTAAAGAATAAACTTAATAGCACCTTAGCTGAAGTAGTTTGGTTTTAGCAGGTAGGTTAATTATGGGTTTATTTAATATGAGCAAAGGTAATATTGATCTCTAATAAAGACGACAGTTGTAACAGTTACAGCTGGAAAAATGCAGGATCAAGATGGTACAAATAGTCGTTATTGGGTGATAAATATTTTTTAAATTCAGTCTTTTTAAGTTACCTTCTTAATCTCTATCATGTATCTTCGCATGTATACTGAGGCTGCATATTCCTGATCTGTGTTCTCTGTAAGTTGGGGCTTTACTAGACAAAGGAAAAACCTTGGCTCCCAGTGCTGTGAAAGAATATTCCAATAAGAGGAAATGCCTGAATTGCAAATGGAAACACAGTTGAACCTGTAAATGCAGGATACTAACTTGCACTTGTGTTTTCTCATGACTTGAGTGCAGCACTTGGCATTCTGTCCGGTCACTTAGGATGTCAGGCTGTAGTTGTGCCTTTGTGCGTTAAGCAAAGCACAACTTGTTGGGGGACACACACAGACCGGTGTTTTAAATTGCAACACCAAGCTAACGGTTTTGGAGTCCGCTTTAAAGAAAAACTATTCTTGATGCAGACATTGAGTCATCATAAAGGATCTGTGTGCATTTGTGTAGCTCTTGTAGCTAATCAGAGCTGTGCCCTTGCAAGAGGTCTAGCTGCTGGAGCGCTCACGGGGGCTGTGTGAACAATCTTAAGGCAAATGCCACTCTTCCTTTTGACATTTTAACATTCTGAGGAATGCAGTGGGTGTCAGTGGGGAATAATCCAACTGGCACGGCGCTGTATCGGAACAAGATTCAGAGGCTGCTTGTGAAAGTAATCAGGCACTTGTGTGTTATGAAGTGTAGTGAATTATAACATCAGTAAATATTTTTGTAATATTTCTTGTAAATAGTGTTTTGTTAAGCTTTATTTAAATAGACTTAATGAATTGGAGGCTCTCATTCATCTGACAAATCAAAGCCATTGTAGGATTGTGCTTTCTATTGTCAATAAAAGCATATTAAGACCTCATTTTGGAGTGGTGATACTGAATTTATGAATTGCAGGCAGTTCTTACGAATGTTGCATGTAGGCAAGTTTACCCCATATTTTTGGGGAAAGATTTGTGTTTTCTGGTTCAGTTTTCTGGCGTTCTTCCTGTTAGTACTATATTTCTACTCAGTGTTCACTGCAGTTTTGGATTGTACTGACTGGCACTGTAAACAGACTGGCACCTGACAAGCTGTCAGGAATTTTCCCTGTTATTTTGAAGCGGCTAAAACGGTATAGATATTTGGTAGAACAGGTGAAGAGAAATTGGGACTTTCCTTGCTGTGGCTAGGAGGGGCCAAGGAGATTTGTATTGACTGTAGAGTATCAGCCCTGCAGTAGTGATGTTCTGGGTACTTGGGTCACAGTATTTAAATGCAGGTTAGTACTGGACGATAAAGCATGCGGCAGGTTTGCAAGAGAAAACTTCTTATAAGGAAATAGACATGTAATGGGCTCTGTGCAAAAAGCTATGCAGAATGAGCTCAGTATGGTTTGATTTTGTGTCATATTTATCTATTGCGACTCAGTTACAAAATGGTTAGTGTGTCCAGAAATGAGTTTGTCTGGACTTGATCTAAAAATTTCCTGATGCTTCCCCCCCTCGCCAATAGTCACTTGGCTCTTTGGATTAGGGAACAGAGGATGACCAGATATGGTGCATGCACAGTCACATCACCATTCCTCCATGAGCTGTAACTGTGCTGGTTTGATGTGTCATTTGGCATACCATCATTGTTCTTCACTTCTAGGTAAAGTATTGCCAACCCTCTGCTTAAAACACATTTAAAAACTCAATTTTTTATTTTTTTTTTTTAATAAGACCTAGAAAGCATACGCAGTTTGCCTGTTTTTGGTGTATGTATTGATCTTTAGCTTAAACTTCACCAGTGAAGTTTAGAAATGTAATGACAGCTTATATAACAATTTCAGTAATTAATTCTAGGACATGGGGCTTTTAGGAATGTCAAGTATTGCAAGACGTGGGAATAAACTGAGAGAACTGGCAGTGCTGCGCACAGCACATGTCACTGATTTGGATCCTTATTGCTTGTAGTAGTTAGTGCCCGAAGGCATTGCCAAACCTCCCATGACCGCCTCTCAGCATCAGTCTTAGACCTCAGTTGTTGCTGAGGTTTGATTAAGAGTGGGATGATAATAACTTGCCTTAGCAGCTGAGGGTGGGGGACTAAAAGAATAATTAAAAGTATGAATTCACCAGGCACTGACTTAAGGCTGTAGTAGCGTGTACTACTGTGTAGGGTGTACTTGACAGGCAGACTGACTGGAACTGTTACGATGATTTGGGTCTGATTATCTGTCATTGAAGGATCATTTTGTGGATGTTTGTTTGTTTGAATTTTGAAATTTAGTCTGGGATATTTGGATTGTCAGAGTGGCTGCCTACCAGTCTTGGGTGGTCTTTGGTATGTTTGTCAGTGGATGATGTGGTGGAAGGTGCAGATGTGGTAACAGACATCTTTCCTGTGTCACTAGAAGTGCTTCAAATATAAAAGGGCATGAAATGGCTATTAGTCTTTAACAAGATGTCTTTCTTAATATAATAACATTATATATATAAAAAAAATAATAATAGAAGATTAAAGATGTCATAAGATAGCAGAGATTCTGCTCTTCTAGCCATATTCTTCTTTCCCTGTGGATTCTTACATTTGCTAACAGGTGATCTTGTGCCAGAGCTGCAGTATAACTTGTTTTAAGAAGTCAGGTCAGGAGAAATTATCTGACGTTGATATCTCTGTATACATATGTATCTACACAAAAAACCCCTAAGTCAGTTTGCTGCATTTGGTTGGAATGACATATCACAAGCAGCCTTGGTATTGCCTTACCAGTGGCATAAATGTGATTGCATGGAAGTAAAATGCTACACTTGGTGTTCTTGTTACGGTTTTGTCAATATATGCTGTATCCATAGCTTTTTCTTTGTTATGTTTCAGTTCTACCCAGAAGTGAAAATGTTGAAACTGGAGCACAACTTTTGGTCACATCCTGTGTTATATTCCTTTGATGCGTGTTTTGGACAATGTCTTGAAAACCAATGAATTTTCAGTGTTCATTTCCCTTCACTGAAGTAGCTTTTCTCCATCACTAGCAGCTCCTTTCTTTAAAATAAAATATTTTTTCATTAGCACAGTTCTAACTCCTAGGGAATAAGACCTGAAATTGGACAGACATAGCTCTTGTCTAACTAGTTCTTTAACTCATCTGGGGTGAATACACAGGCAGGCACTTAAAGCAGAACAAGACATTAATACTGGAGTGGAATGGGAATGTCTTCCTGTACAGGCAGACCAGAAACATGCATGGGAAAACTAAGAAATTGTTATTCTGTATTGTTTTCATTCTGCTCTGGCCTGTTAGGACTTTTGTGTCCTTGATGAATGGGTAGATGTTGTATGACTGAATTTTTCAGTTGAGTTTGTATTCTGGAACTTCTCTCCTTTAGACCGCTGTTGAAATGAATAATCTAACTTTGATCTGTAGAGGCTCACTAAGCAGAACTGATAACTTTGTAGAGAAATGTCTTGCACTGATAATCCATTTTCCCCCATGTGTTTCTTCTGAAAGCTTTGTAAATCTCAGTATTGAAAATTATAGACTTTTTGGCCAAGCTAAGAATGCTTTCTGAAATGCTGGATTAACCAGCAACCCAGTGGTTAGTGTACTTCTCTGATAGTATGCAGTTCAGTTTGCTGTGGTGGGTTTTTTTTTTTTTTTTTTGGTTGTATGTGTGGTTTTGGTTTTGTTTTTTTTTGTGGTTTTTTTTTTTTTTTTGGTCTGTTGTTTGAATCGGTTCTGAACTAGATTGGGTGCCCTGATTGAGATTTACCTCTTCCCCTGCTGATCAATTTTTGAGTCTTGGTAGGCAGCTAGGTGAAAGATAGACTTGAGTCTCAGTTTCCAGCCTTGTGGCTTCTGCTCAGCTGCCGACTCTTGGGAGTTGGCAAGGAGGTTTAGCTACAGAAAATAGCAGGGAGGGTTTTCTTATTTCTGTGATCTGTGCTCTCAGTCTTCTCGTTTTGAGCTGCTGCAAACAGGGCTGCTTCTCAACAGTGAATTAGAAGTTTTCTATTTAATTTTCTATCAAAGATGGTTTTAAGATCACTTTTCCATTTCTTCAGTTCAGCATTACACTGTTCTCTTATGAAGCATATATATAAAATAGAACTGCTGTATTTGAAGGAATTTCTAAATTTCTGAAGTCTAATATTCAAACTGATACTGTTAACACAACCACATCTTGGTGGTGGTGTATTCTGATAATTGTAGCTAAGGAATGCATTCAGCACGAGCAGTCTTGATATCAAGCATGGTATAGAAAATAGATTCCCAGGGACTTTAGAAGAAATTAGGGTTCTTCCACCCTTCCCTGCCACCCATCTTGCTTTAGAAAGTACACTCTGTGTGTGTGTGTGTGTGTGTGTGTGTGTGTGTTTAATTTCTCTTTAATTCAGTTTTAATAGAGTACCCTGAATGATAACTGTGTAAGTTCAATTAGTAGCAGAGATGGTGAACTGAAGAGAAACTTTGTGTTGTCTGCCCTCTTCCAACACTGTTTTAAACCATATTTGGAAAAAAAAAAACCACCAAACTTTTATTCCAGAACCCTTTTAATAGATGTATTTCTTAGATGCATTAGTTTGTTTTTAAAATAACTTAAGGGAAGATACAATAATCAAACTAATATCTGTACTATGAATTAATGACTTCCCCTCTGTACTGCTGATCAAACACTAGTGAGTATGTCATGCTAGATGTTTCATCGAGGGGCCTCAGCCCCTAGTTTGGATAGTGGAAATGGTCCAGGAGGTGAGGTAAGTGCAAGGATTTTGTAGTCTTTTGTTTTAAAAAGAAATAAATATACACAAGTTTCTTGGTACGCAGTTGATCTTCATACATTAGGTCTGTATCAGAATAGATAGAGGTACACTGGGTTAAATGAGGTAGCTTGATCCGTGTTGTCTCATTCACTAGATAAAATAAACTGGTTTTTTTTTTGTGTGTTTTGTTTTTTTTTTTCCTTCAGGAGTTGTAGAAGGTGATTTAGCTGCTGTTGAAGCTTACAAGTCATCAGGAGGAGATATTGCCCGCCAGCTTACTGCAGATGAAGTACGCCTGCTAAATCGCCCTTCTGCTTTTGATGTTGGGTACACACTTGTACATCTGGCGATACGCTTTCAGAGACAAGATATGCTAGCAATTTTGCTTACGGAGGTGAGTTACTTTGGCTCTTACATAGACTGAATAGGAACCTTACGTAACTGTGTTGTTGTTTGCAGCCAGCGACGTGTAACGTTATGTGCGAGAAGATTGAGGCTAATATTGTTGGAACACATGAATTGCTGCTTTGTGCCTTTGTTGATGTTTCTCCTTAAGCAGCGAGTTTACTTCAAGACTGTAGATATGTGGTGGTCTTGAGGGTGTTCAGTTTTCTTATTAATGAGCAGTCTTGGCACATGCTCTGACCTTAGTGGCGGTGGAAGCGAGCTATTGTGAGTCTTCCTGTGCCTTGGGTGGGGGAGAGGAAATGCCCTGAAAGCAAAACACTGAGATCAATGACAGTGCAGTTTTTTTAAGTTTTGTTAATGAATAAGTCTACCTGATCTTTTTTCCCTGATTTTCATGGGAGCTTCTCTTCGGAGAAAGGCAGATTTCTTGCTTTGCAAAACTGCTACGTTTTACCCACTCTGCCCATTTTATAGACTGATTCCTCTCTGTGGTCTCCTTGCTCCTACATGTTCCATTTCCTTGTAGTTTTTTGAACAGTCCACCTCACTTCTGGTGATCCTTAACCTCCTTCACCTTTCCCATCCTCCTAGGCCCATGAGTAATTCTGTTACCTTTTCTTTTGTCTGTTTTCTTCATCTCAGACTTCCGGTTCCTCACCTGATCAGAGCCAAATTTTTATACTGCCTCCTTCCCTCTTTTTCTGATACTTAATGCAATTCTGAAAGCATGTGTGCCTGAGAAAAGTAGTGTGCCTGAGAAGCACGTAAGGATGATGGAATGCATAGCACTGAGTAATTAAAAAGAGTAGATGAAGCAAGACAAATGTAGCTAAAGCCTTTAGAAGAGTAGATACTTAGATATGGTCAATATCAGTAGTTGTGTGCTGCTTACATAGGTGTTTGGGTGGAATGAGTTGTATGTTTAAAAACAAGTTAATTTGCTGAAATACTGTCTTACAGATTGTGCCCCCCTCCCAGTTTCTAGGAATACTTACTCAACATTCCTTGTGTGTAAATGCTTATTAGTGTTTGAGCCACAGTGATGCTTTGCTTAGCTAGGATGTGAACTAGTGAAAATGTGTCTTAAAGGGTTTTTTTTAATACATCCAGTGTCACTTGCCCTCTACCACTGAATGGGTTCCTGCTGCCTATGATGATTAGAATCTGTAGAAATTTAAGTATCTCAGCATCACAGTTTTTGGGAAGATTCTTTGTAGGAAACTGTCTTGTGCTGTGGTAATGAAGTTCTTTGTTAAATATAGATTGGGCTCACGCCCAAGATGTGAGGTATGTTTCCTATTGTTATCTAGCTCTTTAGATATATTTTTTTGTTTTCCTTTTTCTGCTGGAAGTAGTCACCTGTTAATTCACTTCTTTTTAACATATAACTGGTTAAAAATCTCTTTATCAGCTACATGACAAACAAGATGTTAATTCATTGTCACTAAGCACTGAGTCTTTCAGGGTACCAGTGTTTACACTTCTTTTGCATTACTTGCTAACAAAATGTTGTCGCCTGATGGTTATCACTCTAAGTCTTTGTATTTAACTGGAAATAATATTGAGTGCAGTAACTGTTATGTTACAGGTGTCACAGCATGCAGCGAAGTGCATTCCTGCCATGGTGTGTCCAGAGGTCACAGAACAAATTCGTCGTGAAATTGCTGCATCTCTTCATCAACGAAAGGGAGACTTTGCTTGCTATTTTCTGACTGACCTTGTAACATTTACGTTACCTGCAGGTAGTTACAAAATTCTGCCTACTGATGGAAGATTTTTTTTTTTTTTTGGTCACCTAGTTGAGAATTGCTTGTTTTGGATGTATACTTTGACTTTCTGATGATGGTGGTGTGCGTGTATAAGTTTTATTTATTAAGTTTTAATAGCTTAGGTCTGAACTAATAGTTGAATTTGCTTATTAATATTCCGTATTTGCACGCTTCAATCCATATGCTGTTCTTGTGAAGTAAACATGTGTTGTCCTCTAAATTCAAGAAGAGTGGTATATTCTAAGGAAAAACTGTGTTTAAAGTTAAGACTGGAGCCCAGACATTTCTGGGTGCTAGTATGACTTTTCACATAGCTATGTTAGCTTCCAGTTTTTTCCATTAAGGCCCAGAGCTATTATTTGTGTTTGTACCTGGTTATAGCAATAGTACTTTGAGGTACTCAGTGGTCAAGAGAATGTTTGTCTGTTAACAAAAAGCTATTAGAAGACTTTTAATCTTCAATAGCTGTTTCCTTTAATAGAAATGCTGCCAGAGGTAAGAAAATGTGTATATGGAAACTGTACTAATCAGCAGATCAGTTTTCTTTTTTTATAAAGCAGTGGCATTGTAAGAATTGTATTTGGAACCTCTTTGGTTGAGTGTTACCTCATCTCCTCCTCTTCAAAAAGTCTGGATAATACTTACCACTTGTCTACAACTATGTTTGAAGTGCTGTATTCAGCCTTGTTCTGTGGGTCACGCATGAGAGGCAGACGGTGTGGGTGTATGAAATGTCTGGAGACTAACACTTCGTTGCTGTTTAGGAGAGAGAAGGGCAAGAGGGGCAACAGAATGATTTTTCTAATACACATGAGAAATGCTGCTTTCACCAGAACCGCGGAATTCGTTCAGTATTTTCAAGAAAGAGGTCTTAAGCCACTGTGCAGCTTTGACGCATGCAGTAGACATGAAGTAATTAAGGAATAAGAACATTCCAAAGCTTCTGTACATCTAGACTGTCAGTGTATTTCCACTTCCATCATACCTAGTCAGCTGAATGTCTTTTGTAGGCAAAAGTTATCAGCTGGTCTCAGGACAGCATCTCCAAGAATACTGGTATAAATCACACGATCCTATTCAGATATTACCTATGTGATGTAGTTTAGGAACCAGTTTCCACTCGATCTTTCAAATAGATAGGATCCTCCTGAAGAGCCAATGCAGAGACATTAGAGTGCAGTACTTTTAAACTGATGGCTGATTGCTGTAAGCCAGTTTGTTTAAAAAAAATAATTAATCATACAGAAACAACACTCTGTCTGCAGCAAACAGTAGTATGATTTAGTAGCAGCTCATGTGCCTAAATGTGGACTTCACTTTTTAGAAGCCTTAGGGTACTGGATATCTGAGCAGGACTGACAGACATGACACTGGAGTTAAGAGATCTTCGTGTCCTTGAAATACCACTTAGAGCCCAGTCATTGTCCCCTGGAGAGCCTGCAGGGATGCTAGATGTTTCTGTTTAACTGTTTGATTTACTTCCTTAACTTTCATGTATTTAAATTTCACAGTTGTGCTGAAGCTAGCAAAGTTTCTCTAGTTGCTGATCTGCCTAGCAGCCCTTTACTATTTATTCTGTGTTGATATGCAGGACATGAGGAAATCTTGAAGGTGTAGCAGATGTTTGTGTTTTTGAATGTGTGATAGTGTTTGTTAATTTGCATTATACAGGGGACATAAAAGAGTTTTTCCCGTTATACAGTTTTTTACCTTTGTTTTTTTTTTACCAGCGGTAGATTCACAGTTGCAAATTCTCTCTGTAAAGCTCTTGTAACAGAGTGGCATTTTTGTGCATCGTAGCTCAGCAGTTTTCCCATTTCTTGCTTTCTGCCCTGCAAACCTTTGGCGTTCTCTGAACTGTATCATTGAAGTCTGCATGAAATGACTAAGGAAGCGGATGTTCTGTCTAAGAACAAGTCTCTTGGCAAACTGTACCTGTCCACTGGGGGAGACCAGGGAGGGGAAGCCATTCACATGGGTGGAGAACTATTGCTTAGGATTGAAGCTGTCCTAATTATAGTAGGGTTGAAAATACTCCTTTTTTTTTTTTTTTTCTTTCACCCCCACTTCAAAGTGGTTCTCCACATTCGCCTTCAGAGAAATCCATCCTTACCCTACGTGTGCTGTGACGATCCTTTCTGCATAAAAGGTGTGGCAGTCAGAGATAGAGACCTGCTTCAGCGTGCTCTGTGAAGCCTACGGTCACAAATGACAGATCTGAAAGTGAGAGCAGCTTTTCCTAGGAGACGTTAGGGATGATAGGGTGAAAGCTGTTGCAGAAGTTGTCCTGAGCATCAGTTAGTAATGCGTGTCTCTCAGAATAAGTGACTTTTGTATTTGCTTTCTGTTTTTCCAGATATTGAAGACTTAACACCCACAGTCCAAGAAAAGTTATTTGACGAAGTACTTGATAGAGATGTTCAGAAAGGTAGATGCTCTGAGAATGGCTATAATCTCTCCTTGCTTTTCATTAGGGAATATTTCTGTTATTAAAAAAAAGTGCACGTGTGTGTATGCGTGTGGTTTTGTTGCCCGAATTTGTTTTAAATACAGATTTGATGCTTTCAAGTTAATCTTCACCTTGGAATTATTTTAACATTTACAGTCAATATTTATGAGGCAGAGAGAGAATGGAGTCTGTAGAAATCATGTTTGTAATGTATCTTTGAATTTTAAATTTTTTTTAAAGCTTTACAGTTTTAAGTCACAAGCTCTTTAAAGAAAACTGAACAAATCTTTCTACTTCAGTAGTCCTCAAACAAATGATGTGATGTTTTGTTTAAGGCTATGTTTTGTTTTTTTTCCCCTTTTCTTGACAGTATTTCGCCCAAGGAATTCCTCTAGCCATTGTAGTTCACCTATTTTTGTAGTATGAAGGAAAACTTAGTTTTGTTCATGTAAATAGGTGAATTGTTGAGATTATGCCATTACTGTGCTGTTTGGATTCTCCGAGACTTCAAATGAATGTAGGTTTGAAAAGAGGTTATTGTCATGTTGCAGAGCTAGAAGAGGAATCTCCCATTATTAACTGGTCACTGGAACTGGGTACGCGCTTGGACAGCAGATTATATGCACTTTGGAATCGGACTGCAGGGGATTGTCTGCTTGATTCAGTACTACAAGCCACTTGGGGCATTTACGACAAGGATTCAGTGCTGCGGAAAGCTCTTCACGACAGTTTACATGACTGCTCGCATTGGTAAGTCAGTTCTTACGCCAACTTTAAAGATAACTTTCTATGTTGCATAGTAGTAGAGTATTAAAAAGAAACACAACCACCACTCCCCGATTTGCTGCGGATTTTGTGCCTCAAAGATGTTGAGTCACAGTGTGATTCATGTAGTGATCTAGCGTATTTTAAATGCGAGCACTGGAAACTTGGGCATTCTGAACTCCGTGACGGTATGTGATATTCAGCAAATAGCATTTAAAACAGACTGAAATATTTTATGTTGTGTGCTTGTCAGAGTATGCTAACCACAGTTATTAAGACTGGAATTTCTGTGTACTTGCAATGTAAATCATGCACATGCCATGCCTTACTGCTTGGTGGAAGCTTTGCAGAAGATTGTTAATAGAAGATAGGCTTTTATTCCTGTATAAACTTTTCAGTATTTTCATTCCATCTGCTTAGTTACAGCTTTATTCGGTATTGCTCTTTTTGTTCCTGTTCTGTCTGCTAAAATAGTGGCAGTAAAGTACAGAGTGTTGACATTTAACTAGTGCTGTCATTTGGCCATAGAATTAATTTATCGTTCTGTAAAAGAACTGTTGTAGTTTTACACTGGCAACCTTCTTCAGTCCAATACCGTGGCTTGCTTCTGTGTGAGGAAAAATTCTTACAGTTGGAGCCACAGCAGTGTCCAGCAGCTCTCAAGTGTGTAATGGGACTAAGGGAAGAGATTGGTAAGGATTGCTGATGTAAGACACAGGTGATTAATTTTCTTATGTTCTTGTAGTCAAGGTCAAGAGGAACAGTAGCAGCAGGTATACAAGAGAAAGAGCCTGGCCCCTTGCTCTGTGTGCTGCTGTACAGGAAGTCCACAAAAAAATTTAACTTCAGGGGTATAAGTAGCTTTTGTGATTACTGTCCCCAGCTGCCTGCGGTTTGGAGAAAACTCCCCCAGTTAGCATCCAGAGCTGGATTCCATAAAATGGTGCTTCAGTAACAATTCTCCTGAGAACCTGTCTCCAAATGGATCTGTCACTGCTTTAGAGTTGTTTATAATGGAGTGTGCATCTCAACCGTGCAGGAATGTCCCCGGCATCACAAGCAGTTCCCCTGAGGCCAGAACAGAAATTTATGATAGATCTGGTTTTGTTCCTTATGGTAACAAAACCAAGCGTGGTATCTAAAAACATGCTGCAAGCTTCTGAGGTTTAAACCAATCTTTCAAAATGTGCTAAATGGTGTTGACTTAGTGTTGTATCTAACATAACACTCATTATTTAGAGTGCATTACATCTGATAAAGCTTTTTAGTTCATGCTCTAGACAGAACTTACATTTTCCTCTGAATTTACTTAATTCTTATTGGAAGCACTTTTTTTTTTTTTTTTTTTTTTTTACTGCTTCACATGTTCCTTTATAGTTATTTGAATACAGTTGCCTGCCTTCAGTCTGGATAATTTTATTTGCTAGTTTGTCGTTGGAAAAATCCGTACAGGTTCTGGTACAAACCCCTACAGAGCTTCATCCTTAATAGGAACTGGTCTGCCTGCAGAAGCTCTTAGTGATGGAAATTCTTGAAGAATCAACTGATGTGTTAGTGGTGATACCGCATCAGACCTGAGTCATAATTCCTTTCAAAAAATCCAGATTGAGGATGAGAGAAGTCTTTTAGTTAGGTTTTGTTGTAAATTGATCATCCTGTACATTGTGTACTTGCTATATGGGTTCTGTGTGGAAGATATATTTACTCTTTAATTTTGAGGGCTAGGACATGTAGCAGATGGGAAGTGGCGTTGTCATCACTGACTTTAATGATACTCGCTGAAGGGATAGGCTCTTAAATGCGATCACTAGTCTCAACAACAATATGTTTAAACTTTTATCTAGTGGAATTGTTCTTCAGAACTTTCACAGAGACACTTGGAAATGGCTATTTTATAGTCAGTCACAGAACATTCATGTAACTCATTTGGCCTCATTTTGTTATGTTTGTTTAGACGCTGAACAAAGAGGAATCTATTTACTAGAGACAGTTTAGTGTCTGGTACGCAGCAAAAGCTCAAAAGTCCCCAGAGGCTCTGGCCTGTGGGTCTTTTCCACTCACCTTTTAAATTACTACGCTTCTTTAGTTTACTCAAAAGTATGTTCTGATTTGTCCCACTGTGTATTCCACAGTTAACTTTTGGTGGAGAATGGGCATGTGCCCTAAGTAGACTTTCAGAATTTTTTTTTTTTACAGATATATTCAGTCCTCCTATTTTAAACGGAAAAGTTTGTTTTGAATGAGATCAAAATCTTGAGCCTTGACTTCTGTCTCCAAGGCTTCTTCCTGTGAACATCTAGAGAACTGTGTTTATGTCTGACTAACTTAAGGAAGAAACTTCTTTAGGAAAACGCTTTCACAGTAGATCTTGGGGGCTAGGGGTTTTTTTCCCCTTTTTTAATTTTCTTTTTTTCTTTCATTTTTCCCCCCTTTTTTTTTCTCTTTTTCCTTTATCCCTTCTATTTTCTTTTTTTCCCCCCTCTTTATTCCTCTTTTCATACCCCTCCCCACCACCCCCTTTTTTCTTTAGCAGAACTGATTAAACTTCAGGAGAGCTGTCAATTAATTCATTTAGCACAAAGTGTTTGATCAGAGATTTTGGGGAGGGGGAATAAGCAAAATATGGATCAGCTGCAAAGATAGAAGCAGTTGATATCTTTGGATAGAATCTGGAACGTAGGTAGATCCAGAACATTCCCTGTAGATGTATTACTGTGAGTGAGCACACAGACCTGTCTTACTACTCTTACTAGTGGTTCTTCTAAGCTGTGCAAAGATTTTAGTTGTACTTGGGCAAGCCAGCCTGGTTGGTGATGGTTGTTATATACACCGAGATTTTAGGATAATTCTCTCTTTACTGAAAGCATAGGAAAGGTTCCTTCCACACAGTCTGTTAAGTTTTTCAGATTTTAATTAAATGAGTTCATTTCAATGACTTTTTTAATAAGGTGAATGTCAGAATGGTTTCTTTGTGTTCACAGTAAAGGCCATTGTTTAAAAGCTGGCTTAGCAGTCTTCACTAAACCCGTGTTCCTGATAAGAGGTTGTGGCCTTTCCATAGTGCAGTGATCAGACTAAGTTTAAAATTCTAAAAAGCCAGCATCTGCTTTTAGTGTACAAAAAATGCTAATTTTAATTTAAACAGGAAAACAGAAAACCTGTGACTTCAAAACTTTCAGTGTAAATCAGATTAATCTCACTTTCTGTATTTGATTCTTAGCCACGCTGCTTTATAACTATTCCATATACTGGAAAGTTACCATACTCTTTGCTCCAGAAACGGATATAAAACAGATTCTGCCTCTTTTAACCATGGTCTATTTGAAGTGGACATGCCAGTACTTTGGAGTTAATTGGCTCATGATATGGTCAGGAATAGAGAATACCTGTACTGTTTGAGAGAGAGGAATGAGCAACTCCTCTTGTGTGAAATGGAATGTCTTTGTTACATTCCCTGTACATCAACACTTAAATAAGCCTAAATAAGGCTTCAGAAAACCGATTACATGAAGTATCACACTAGCCAGCAGCCTGTAAGCAACTTGCATCTATTAGAGCATGTTTGCTGTGGGCATTGCGATCCCAAGTGATTTCTTAAATGAGAATTACCACATGGAGTCCTTGGATTCAAAACAAAACAAAAGCCAGTTTTCCTGATGTATGCTTGCTTTCTTCCCCCTTCTTTACAGACTTGGGATAAAGCCTTGCAAGGGCTGAATATTGCTATCGGGTGTATGGTGGTTGAGTAAATGTTCTTGTCTTTACCACATTCTCTCTCTCTCTCTCACGTTTTAGGTTCTATACCCGCTGGAAAGAGTGGGAATCGTGGTATTCCCAAAGCTTTGGTTTACATTTCTCATTACGAGAGGAACAGTGGCAGGAAGATTGGGCATTCATACTCTCTCTTGCGAGCCAGGTAAGAAGACTTCTTTATAAAATGGGTGTTAGAAAAAGGGTATTTTAATCTCTGAAAATAAATGTCAAGAACTCGGTGTTCTTCAGGAATAAGAATTTTCATGTATAAAGGAAAACATTCCTCCTAAGCCATCAATCCTAAGGTGTTACCGGGTAGATTCTTCTGCCAAGATGGAAAGCTTTATTTAAAATTCTAAGTTTTGAGTGTACCATTAAGCAGTAAAGTACAAAAAGGTATGATTCTTGGTGTCAGAGTGAAGTCTGTAGAATAAACTTAATACAAAACTGTCTATCTAATGTCCCACCTCCTAGCTTGTGTAACACTTACAGTTTTGTAGGTATGTTCTAGAAGGTAAGTTCAACCTACTTGAACTTCAGCAACCTGATATTTTATAACTCCCCTCCAAAATGAGATATGCTTTCCTATAAGCTTCCAACTACAGGAATATTTTAAGCTGTTCTTTTAAACTATAAATGTGTTTTTGGTGATGTTTTTTGTTATTTGCTTTGGATGTGCTCTTTTCCTATCATCAAAAGTTATTTACCTTAACCTGTCCCCATCTGAGTGAATTATTTTTAGACTAAATATTATGTAGAGTTTCACTTCTAACCGGGGAATGAAATATGTTAGATTGAATCTGGGCAATAGGGCAAAGAATTATTACTGACAAATTAAGTTCTTGTGCAAGCTGAATGTTTTTGCTTATTTCCAACGGATATGTAATAGTCTTCCAGGCTTTCGTTTTTCCTGACAAAGATAGATTGCTCTTAAAAGCATTTTCCGTCTCAATTTGGAGACTGTTTTTTGAATTTCAAAGTAGAGAACGGTAAGTTCTGTTTCAGCTGATGTCTTTCTTTGTGTTTGGTTCAGCCCGGAGCAAGTTTGGAGCAGACACACATTTTTGTACTTGCACATATTCTTAGAAGACCAATTATAGTTTATGGAGTAAAGTATTATAAGAGTTTCCGGGGAGAAACATTAGGATATACCCGCTTTCAAGGTAAGCCTTTGGTTTTTCAATTCAGTTTTAAAGAAGGTCCAGCTATAAATCATAAACAGAAGGGAAGTTGAGAGTGATGTTAAGCTAGTAACTGGAAGAGGTTGGAATTATGATGTAGGTAAATTTTCATTAGCTATTAAAATGAACAAAACAATCCCCTCAAAACTTGTCGTTTTTCACTGTATAGTGGGCATGCTGCCTGTAGCAACAGTAAAAATGTGTTTTGACCTCCACTCGATGTGCCTTTAGTCTATAACTTCTCTAAAGCATTGATTGTGCAAACTGATCAAAAGTTGTGTGGTCTGTACTGCTGTAAGACACAAGAGGTTTAATAAATGGAATTTGAAAGTCCGTTCGCTTGTGACACTAACGGCTGTGAACGTTCATTTTAGAAACTAAACTGCATTTAGCATTTCCTAAGGGAGGCTCAAAAAACGGGGGGGCGAGGCGGGCAGAAGGTATTGGCACTGGCGTAGTTTCTCAGCGGAGTGATGGTGGAATCTGCCGGGTGCTCTCGGGACACCTCGTCACGCCGCAGCAGCGCAGGAGGCGGTTTGTGCAGCAGCCCTCGAGAGCAGTGAAAAGTAGCCACCCTTAAAGCAAGAGGCAAGGGTATGCGAGGAAGGGTAGAGAAGTTACAGTAGGGCGGAGAGTGATAAAGTTGAGCTTTTTTGGTAGGTGGTTAAAGTGAAAGAGGTGGCAACTTGAATGTACGGCGTGAAGACTGAAGGAGGAGGAATTCTGCTCTACCAGTAGTTACTGTGTGAGGTGTAGGACTGGGTAACTTAGTTACAATTACAAAATATTGGTCAACTGATAATGTAAATCCCACTTCCTGCGGAAGCGAATTCCATGATGTAGTTAAAAGGAAGTTTTAAAAATTTTTCTGTGTTTCAGTAATTCACACTTTACAGCAAGTGTGATGTAAATACTGACCTATTTCTCAAGTAGCACTGTAATTTTGCATGGCCTGATCACGTTCGTTCTTCCTGGTCTTCTGGGCAAACAGCCTAACTATCCTTAAGATAAATATGAAGAAGTTTAGCTGACTCAGTCTGGTTTTGCTTAGATGTATGTTTGTAGATTTCTGAAGATGTGTATTCTATTTTGCAAGCCAAATACATGTTTGGGCAATTTTCCTCTGTATTGCATGTTAACACTATTATTGGTTAAAGAATAAAATCATAAGAGGGGATTGTACACGCTCAGTGGTAAACAGACCCCAGAAATAACCGTTTGCTCAGGCACTGCAGCTGTGTGACAGGCTGTTAGGGTGTTTGTTTTGCCCATGGTTCATCTTCCTGGCCTCTAAGTTATCTGCTTGATGACTGCCCTACAAGTTGTTTTTCACCAATACATTGCTATTAATTTATAGCTTAGTAGAGGACTTGACGAAACATCTCTTCTTGTGATTTTAAAAAACCTGTGCTAACTTTGGAATGAGGCAAACCTGTAATGCAGAGAAGAACTCCAAGCTGTGGAGTTAATGTCAAATGTATAACCTACTATAACTATTTAGAGTCTTCAGGAAAGTCTGTGAAGCTGTTTGGCTTGTAAATTTGAGGCAGTGACTAAACTTCTTTATGGGAGGAGAAATACTTTTTTTGAAGAGCATAAAAATTTGATACTCTTTGTAGTTTCATATTTTATTTGAGAGGATGAAAAGATAGACTGGAAGGAACCGTTACTCATATAACATAGATCTGACACTTCAGGTTTGTGTTGTTTTTAACTCAAAGGCTGAGTGGCTTGCAAAATGGTTTTATTTTATAGACTGGGCACTGAGGCAGACAAGTGTTACATGGCCTAAATATGCTGAAGCTGTTTTCTTGCTCTGTGAACCAGAAGGCAGCCGGGTGTCTGGAACAACCCTTTACTAGACACGTGTTTCCAGGAATTTAGTCAGACAAATATTTATGACTTGTGATTTGCTTGCCACAAGCCGCCTCCATCCATCCATCCATAGAAACACACAACACTGAACAGGTGAACTTTAGGAATCCTGTGTCAAATTACCCGGAGTTACTTCTATCCCTGTCCAACCACATTTTTGTGGTTAATGTGTGCTAATGAAACGCTAGCAGCACAGCTGAAACCAAACAGCCATCGGACTCAGAGTAGCATGGGCTGCCAAGACGAGGCTGCTGTAACCGGTACAAGGCTTGCTCTTCTGGGCTTGCGTGTGAGCTCTGCTTAGCACGTGCCCCTTCAGGGAAGCTTTGAGGAGTGCTCGGGCTTCTCTGACCTGCTGTGTAGCACCCTGCCTGTGTTTAAGATGACATTCCCCAAAAACAAAAGAGGAAAGAAAGATTGCAGGTTCTTATAGAGATGAGGAAATTAATTATTTTATTTTTTTTTAACGCTGACATAACATCGTGGTTCAGTTCGTAGCACCTTGGAGGGTACTGAAAACCCCCTGTCTGCCCCCACAACCTTCTCCCTGATTAGAATTTTCTTCTCCAGGGATTCCTTGTTCCAACTCAGCATCCCTGCTGTAACTGCTGTGAATCCCATAACTGACAGCCTCCTTGTTTTCTAGATTGCAGTTGACTCTTAATGCTTCTTTAAATACTGAGGCTTTGACAGTGAAAGGTTCGTTTACTCAGCCTTAAGTATGCTCCTGGTCCAGCTGCACGTATTTAGTGGCATGAATATACAGCTTTTAAAATTGAACAGGAAAAAGGTGACTGAAATTATCACCAGATCAGGTTGGAGAAACTGAATCCTGTGTGGATGGCTTCCAGGGCAGATGTTAGCCCATATTCTTTATTTTTCCATGGCTTGTGTGTACGTCCACTGTTTTTACACTACTTTCTCAATTTATATCAGATTGACTTTTATAAATCTTAAGAGCACTAGATACTCTCCCTGGTAATGCTTGAAATTCCCTTCTTGTGGAGCTCATCACATAATGTTGAGGAGGAATAGAAAGTGTAATAAATCCTTCTGTCTCGGGGAAATCATTCGTGTGGAATTTTTACTAAGTTAATGGTGAAAAAAATTTCTAAAACGTTGCTGAATTTCAATGTAGAGATTGTCATGGCAAACAGATGAGTTCTGCTCTTGAAACATGTAGCTACGCCTGATGCAGGAGTTCCGTGTTGTTAGATGAGACGCGAGATGTCTGTAGAAGGAGACCCTTTGCTTCTCAGCGGTTTCTGTAGCCCCGACAGCACTGGGTAGTGCTTGGGGCCAAAATCTACCAGTTTAGGTCAGCAGGGCATTAACTGTAATTTATTGCCAATAATTAAATTAATCACCCCCCCAAATCAAATCTGTTTTGCCCATGATGGTAACTGGTGAGTGATCTCCCTGTCCTTATCTTGACCCACAAGGTTGTAATTGTTTTCTCTGCCCTGTCTTGCTGGGTGGGTACGGGGCAGCCAGCCAAGGTCAGCCCACCACACTGGTGTAAGCACCTCGAGGTGTTGGCAGTTTGTGAGGGGAAGGAGGGGACCTTTTGATACATCTCTGTGATCATAACTTGTGGAAGAGGAGGGGTAAATGGTCACCCTGAGGGTGCTCATGCTTTGGGTTCTGAAAGGCCTTGCTGACCTAACCAACACGTATACAGATAGCAGCAGCATCTTTCAATGAAGCATACAATCTCAGTAAATCAGTTGCCAACCCTTACTGCTTGGTTGTTTTGCTGATGCTTCAGATTAAAGATTGGAAAAAAGTTTCTGAAGTTATTTCTCTGAGTGTGCATGAAGAATGAATTTCCAGGAATTGCAGGACTGTCTTCATTACGTTTGACTGTTAGCATCTTATTGTCAATGTAACTTTGAATTTTGACCAGTTGTTTGGTTCTTTCCCTAAATGTAAAGGCTTGAAATTTTTTGGTTGATGCTTATCCCTTGTTCTGCCTCTTATGTTTAGCATTGAATTTCAGTGAGACTTCATTGTGATGGGGATGAGAGGAAGGGAGCACTAAGAAGGTATTCAGTGGATTTGTCGCTAGATCTAGATGTTGCAGAAACATCCGTGAATCTTAAAGGAAATGGAGAGACTTTAAATATTTCTTGATTGCTAATTCAGGAATGGGGGGAAAAGCGTCAAGTATTTATCAGTAGTGCCCACTAATTTTTGTTGCAGCAAAGAAAGATGAGCTCTAAACTTCAGTAAAACCTCCAAAACCACCCCCTGCCTCAGATTTCCATTTTAGCCTTGCTCTTCCATCTCCATGGATGTTGGAGAAGTGTCTTGTTTTTGCTGCAGCGTCTATTCCCAACTTACTGGCAGCAGCTCTACTATGAAAGGTTGCTATGCTACATGTGCACTTAAGTTTATGCATGGCTATTTTTAAACTGTCACAAGGTAAGGCATGCTTTTGCTTAAGTTGTCTTGCAGCAGTACACACCAAGAATTATTTATGTTCCTAGAAGAAAGGAGTTCTAGTTTTATTTTGAGACTTCCATGCTCCTCGAGTGGATTACTGTCTTTGTTGCTAAAAATGGTGGGGAGAAAAAGTGCAGTTTTTCAGAATCTGTGACATCGGTAATTTTTAGTTGTATCTGAGCAAAATAGTACCAGATTTTTGGTGGTACGTTTTGGGATTTTTTTTTTTTGAGACTAAATATGGATAATTGATGGGCGTTAATCTATTAATACAATGTTTATGAGAAGTCCCATTGTCTCTGGGATGGACTACATACTTAGGTGCTGAATAATACGTAGTGCAGTAAGTTCTTTTAATAATAAGTTTCGTAAGCAGATGGTGGAATTTTTGTTCTGGTAAAAATAGACATCTGACTGTAGCTTTTATTTCTGTGATGCAGAATCTGATTTATTTTTTCCTTTATCATCTTCTTTTATTTTTAAGAAGAGTTACCAAACATAAGACTGCTTTTCTAACCTTGTTTTTTGTTCAGCGCTATACTATAGACCATAGATTTTAGGGGAATGGCAACATGGTTGTAATTTTAATGGCTCTTATGGCCAGACTTGATCAGTTGCAGAGATACTTGACTACTCTCATGTTAACCTAATAATAATTAGCTGTGCTGAAAAGTGTGACCTGTATTACTGTAGACCAAACCAAGTACGTTTTAAATGCTTGTTAATGTGCTGCTGGTTCTGCGTTTGGCCAAAAGCGAGAGGTTTGTATCAGAATTCTTTGAGCGCTGTAGTTCAGCGTCTTACCCTTTGTTTTAATTTGGCCTAGGTGTGTATTTGCCTTTGTTATGGGAACAGAGTTTTTGTTGGAAAAGTCCTATTGCTCTGGGCTACACGAGGGGCCATTTCTCTGCTCTGGTTGCCATGGAGAACGATGGTTACGGCAATCGAGGTGCTGGTGCTAACTTGAACACCGATGATGATGTTACTGTTACTTTCCTACCCTTGGTGGATAGCGAGAGGAAATTATTGCACATTCACTTCCTTTCTGCTCAAGAGGTAAGAAATAGCTCTGTAGCCGGTAGCTTTTGTCACAGCTGCTTATTTAAGCTGTGGCCTCAGCAATCTCGGTAGCCTCGTATGTTTTTGCAGTTCAAAGAATTACAGGGAGTATGCTGGCCTGGCTAATTAATGCTGTTCCCTTTCCCATCATTTGATGTGATTCTGAAACGTGTTTTTCCCACAAATGTGATGCTTATTTATAGCTCTGTAAATGGCACGTAACTTCCCTGGGCATGTGAATACAAGTGTACCTTGAAAAGTGCCCAGAAAAAAGGATTCTGACACTAACGTGAGACTGAAATAGGCTTTTTTTTTTTTTTAAGCCTGCAACATAAATATTGGCCAGTACTTGCAGTGTGCTCTACCTCTTTTTCTAATGAATCTCAACTTGTCTTTTTTTCTTTTGTAACTATGATAAAGACAGGGAACTACTGCAGTAAAGTATGTTCCTGGGGAAAGGGAGGGAGGGTCGGAAAACCTGAAGTAATTGCAAAAAGTCAGGCATCCTGTAGATGGAGGAGGAAAAAATATGGGCTAATAAGTCTAGAGAGGGCTGCTTTTTCAGCAAACCACATTTGTTACGTTTTACCAGAGGAAATGTTTCATGTCAAGAACTGCTAGACTCCTCCGAAGTGCTCCGTAAAGCCTGAAGGCCCTTTGAGGTGCCTACTGAAAACGATCAGTTGCTCCTAAACAACAGGAAGGCTCTGTTGGGGGGGGGGGGTGCACCTCTGAAGAATTGGGAAGGGAAGAATGTTTCCAGGGGCTTCAAATTCTGGTTGAAAACCGCGTCGGCGCGGCTTTGGGGGAGTCCCAGCTGCGGCGGAGCTGTAAGGCCGCCTCCGTCAGCTCCCCGAGCCTGGCTGTTTCGGGACGCCACAGGATCTTGCGGGTGATGTTTCAAACCCCCTTCTCAATCTGCTTTCTCTCCCCCGCCCCTGCAGATAGGTAATGAGGAGCAGCAAGAGAAGCTGCTCCGGGAATGGCTGGACTGCTGTGTGACCGAAGGAGGGGTTCTGGTGGCGATGCAGAAGAGCTCTCGTAGGCGTAATCACCCGCTGGTCACCCAGATGGTGGAGAAGTGGCTCGACCGCTACCGACAGATCCGCCCGTGTACATCCCTTTCTGATGGCGAGGAAGATGAGGATGATGATGATGAATGATGATGAAGGGTTTAAAAAGAAAATTACCGGCGCAGAGTGTCTGACCCAGAGTTAGTGTTGTGCTCTAGCAGTTTATCATGGAACGACCCGATTCTAGGGGAAACATGCTGTAAGGGATTTTTCTAACCAGCATGGAGAGAGTCTAGAAGCTCATCTGCTGTGTGAAGAGAGAGCGACGTGGGCTGGACTACCGTTTGTATAAAAACAAAGAAAAAGAAACAAAAAACAGCTAATTTTATTATCAAGACAGAAAAAAAAAAAAAAAAGATTTTCTTTCTGATTGTAAATCTGTCTATAAATGTACCGCATGTGGTTGTGTAAGAGGTTGTGTAATAGGAAAAGTATACCAGCATCTTAATTATTGCGAAGAAATTTTTCAAATAAGGGCACTTACGAAAGCACATGTTAGATGGATATCTCTTCCCTCCAAGATGCTTTTACAGTAGAACTTGGTATTCTACATCGCCTCCTGGATACTCTGACACATTTCCGCAAACGGCCCTTCTGTGTGAAATCTCACTAGTGCCCAGGTCAGATTGTGAGGTTTTTTTGTTTGCACAAAATACCCACAGCAAGTCATAAGCAAAACCACATTCACTATTTTACTAATATTTTAGTTCCTGCTGTGCCCATATAATAAAATCTAAACTCTACGGAACAAACTGGAAGAGAAGCTAAATTTTTCATTGAGTGAAATGATTTGTTTCCTGGAAAGGGTTTTGTTTTGTTTTTTTGTTTTTTTTTTGTTTTTTTTTTTTTCTTCGAATAGTTAATAGATTCCTTTCAGTATATGTAAGAATATTTATTCAGAGAAGTGACCTAAAATATAGGGATTTTATTCCAGTGAGCGTATACTAAGCAAAATTGTGTGAAATTTGAGAATTTCATTTTGTCAGAACTCCGTCTTGCTGTGATACAAACTGTGTATCATTTTATCATTTATTCTTTCATCAACTTAAAACATTGCTGCAAATGAAAAAAACGCCTTTTTTTTAAGGGTTACTTTTTGGTCATTAAATCTAGTGAGAATACACTTGGCAGTTTTAATTAAAAAGAAGAATCTATGCTAAAGTTTTTTTTAAAAGCACTGTGTTGTATATTTCTCAGTATGTAAACCTGGGAATTTCTTGCATGTTGATTGATGTGGCCATACTTAAACTTATGTAAGTTCCTAAGATTGTAAGTTCAGAGTATATTCTCCAGTAGAAATTTTATTATATTTGATAACTTTAGCCATGTAACCTGTAATGGATAAAGTTTATCTAAAACTCTCACTTAAACACTAAAGGTTAATGCCAGTTTTTACATATATGGTGCAATTCAGGTGGTCTTGAAAAGCACTTTTGATGGTGTGGTGGTTGAATAAGCAATTTTGCAGTAGATGAAATTGTTTTAATTAGAATTGGGAAAGAAGCCCCATAGCACATATTTTTATGTAGTTCAGAGCTATGGAAACCCTGAGGAACTTGCTGCTTTTTCTTCCAAATGCTGCTCAGACGGTGTTGAAACGTGCACAACTCCTACACAAACTTGGTGACGACACCAAAAGCATAGAAATAATGAAGTACTGTATTAATTTAGCAATTTCCCCATCACAGATTCCATTGAGGTTTATTAGGAGATGTCTTCACCCTTTTTTTGGCCGTTCTATCTCCTCTGATCGGTGCATGCGCCAATTTTCAGGTGAAAGAATGCATGTTTATCTGCAGTGTACGTATGATTTAACTGAACTACGCAGGCAACCCGCAGATACTAAAGAGGTTCTTCACAAGCATATGGTCCTGTTTCAAGTTTGCTTTCTAAATTTTTTTTTTTTTTTTTTTCGGTCCGTTTTCTCACCTTGCGAAGAAATCCTTTTTATACCTTGACTTTTAAAGCTTTTTTTTCGGCGAGGGGAGCTGAATGCAGGGTAAGCTGGGGTGAGCATTTCCCGTGATGGGAGTTGGCCTGCACCGTGTGCTCGGTGGCGTCGTTCAGCCCTCGCGGCGTCACCGGCTCCGCGTGGGAGCCCCTCCAGTCCGGGACCGAGCGTGCCGGCATCACAGCTGCTCGTTGGGTGACCAGATGGCTGGAAATTCACATCCTAGCTTACCCAGGACCAGCTCCCCCCTGCACACCACCGTCGGAGCGGGCGGAAGGTTAAGCTCCTACGGTCGGCAGGCCCCTTCCAGGGCCGTGCAGAGTTTTACCCCTCCCACCCCCCGGCCCCTTCACTTGTCCTGCAGGACCGTTCCGTTTAAGGAAGCCAAGCTTCCTCCTGACGTGGGGAGAATAACCAGTGTGAAAGTTCCCTGAGCCAAACTGGAGGAGCGCGCTTTCCCTCGCCGGAGGCGGGCAGCCTGGCCGTGGCACTGCACCGGAGCTGCGGGAAGTTCACCAGGCACTCAGCTCAGCCCCTTTTTTTTTTTTTTTTTTTCCTAAAGCATGCGCCGTGCTCTCCGCTAGTTACCCAGTCCTGGTGTGAGAGGACAGTCCTGGTACTTCAGAGCTCCTGGCTTTCTTGATCGTTATTGTTTTTTTGTTCTGGTGTGCTGTAAAATGTTCAGGTTAACACGCTTCACGGGTCATTTTGGAACTGGTGAAGTCTCTTTTTCAGAATCAAAGTAACCCAAACCTCATGTACCTGTAGATTAAAGAGATGCAACCCCCCTGCTTTGTGCTAGCACAGTAGTCAGTGTATGTTAATGGGTACTCTCCTTGAATTACATACTTGAAAGTTTACAAATACTGAGATTAATTTGCAAATGCTACCTTGCAGCTTGTCGGCAAGTTCTGCTCTTTTAGCCAAGTATATATATACACATATATATGAAATTGGGTTTTTCAATGTTATTTTCCTCCTATTATTGCTCGCAGCAGCACACGCTTTCCTAGCAGAGAACTTGGCTTTTCATTGCTACCTCCTTTACATCTGGTCGTTTTTTCTGGTTTTATTTATGAACTCCTCAGTGAAAAATCCCTGTATTTCTTTTGTTTTTAATATATTAAAATTTAGTAATTCTGGATTCTGCCAGAGTTCTGCTGCATGGCTTATGGCAAGTATTACTAGACTGTGTTTGCTCCATTAACAGAATCGGTTTGTGTGCATTTAGAGACCCGTATTTAATGGCCACTTCTCCTTTTTTCCCCTTTTGTTCAGTAACTTCCCTTACCCCCTTTTTTTTTTTTTTTTTTAGGTTTAATTTAGTGTCTTGTCACCTTCAAGCTGCCTTTTTTTTTTTTTTTTTTTTAAGCTATTCTGACATCTGTCATCACTGGAGCAGCCACCCTGCCCACCTTCCTCGAGCGGGACAAGGGCAGTGCGGCTCTGCCAGCAAAGTGAGGGCGCTCATCTCCAGCCCCAACTATTTCTCTTCTGTTTCCTTGCCCAGCCGTTTTCCCGCGGAGACCTGCGGCGTGCCGCGTCCCGCTGCTTCGGCGTGTCTCGGTTGGGAGGGTGCTCTTCCCTCGGCGCTTGCGGTGGCGCTGCAGCCGCTTGAAACCCAACAGCAGAGGGGAACTCCCAAACCCGTCGGTCGCCAGAACGCATCCGTTAGTCCCGTAACCCTCGGGCTCTCTTAATTTCCACTCCTGTGGAGCTTGTGGCACTTTTTTCCTACCTGCGTTTGCCTCCCTCCTTGGTTTTGGTGGAGAGGGAGGTTGGGTGTTGGATGAAAGATCCAGCGTTTGCCGTTCTGGGGGCGGGGGGGTCTGAGCGAAGCCTCTCGCTGTCCCAGCGCAGAGCCCGAAGCACGTGCACCCATCTGGGGTGCAACCGCTTATTTAAAAACAAATTTAAAGTCCCAGAGCTGGTTTAGTTGTAACACAACTCTAAACCTTACATCAGGTGAATGTTTTGCTCTTGGTTTTTGCCGTCGTTCCAGTGTTTCCCACACGCCTGCTCTGTAAGTAACCCCTTTTCTCCTCCTGGTTTCTCCTGGTGTTCGTGGACGAGCCCTGGTGTGCCGTGCTGATCGCTGCCAGAGCGGTCACTCATCTGCGAAAGGTGACTTTTTTTTTTTTGTTGTTGCTGTTGTTTTAAACATGTTTGAAGCTGGCACCTGGTTTTCAGTTAAATTGGAAGCAAACAAAATAAGAGATTTATACCCTAGATGCTTTTTGGTTTCAGCTTTTGGTAGTCCCTTTCCAGACCAAGCTCTTTGCCCCATCCAACACCGGGTCTGCCGGCACCTCGACGCGATGCGGAAAGGCAAGAAGGGGCCCCCCATCTAGGGAGGCTCGAGGCTGCTCACGCCTTGCCGGTGTTCTCAGCGTTGTCTCCAAGCTGTCTGTTAATCCGTAATTTCTTGAGGATGTACAAAAAAAACGTTGTGGGAGCCGTGCCTGCCCTCGTAGCTTAATGGAGAAACCACAGCCATCTTTTTGCAGCTCGGCTGTCTCTGATGTCCCACGTAAGTGTTCACAAATTGTAAGTTTACAGCGTCTGGACACGAACCTAAATTCAAGCAGCGTTTCCCCAGCAGCTCAGTTTTCAACCTGACCAGGGCGCAGCGGGGCTGGCAGGGAGTTTCTGCAGGGTTCCTCCCAGCCTGCTGCAGGGGGGCCGGGCGCTGGGAGGGTCCCCCCCGGGGGGCTGGCAGGGGCAGGAGCGGGGGGTCCCCGTCCCTGTCCCCCCCCCCCAGAACTCGCCCTGCCTCCCGCTTCCGTACCTTACGGTGCAGCCTCGAGGTCCTCAGCTCGGAGCACTGGGCAGACTGCAGCGAGAGCTCTTACCTTTCAGAAATTATAGAAATTTTATCACTTTTTATTGAAAACTGCACTGAACGCTAAATGTCCACCTTTACAATAAACAAATACAGTAACGGTAACACACTAAAACAAAACATACTTCTGATAGCCATTTTTTTTTTTTTTTTTTTTTGTCTGTTTGGGACAGCTTAAGATTTTCTTTTTTTTGTCACAGAAACAGGAATGTACCCATACAAAGGCTCAAAATAGGCCATCTTTTTAAAAACAAAAAGGCGATGATTCACAAAAGACTATGAATATAACATGTAACTAGTTGATACAAATCTAATAGGATTTGTTAAAATCAGTCACATCTAATAACACATTTTGAAGTGTTCTTGTATAAAATATCACGTGAAGAAAAGAAGACTTTTATCAATGTCTAAAAAAGTGGGTTTTGTTCATAGACAGTCTGACAAGTTACCATAAAAAGTGTTTCCTGAGACATAAGGAAATGCAACATTATTCTTGAACCCTTTCCAGCTCAAGACTTTTTCCACTTGATAAAATAGCTGCAGATTTAAAACTGAGAAAATATATTTGAGTACAAATAGTGTGTGAAACTTAATACTTTCTTCTTTTTTTCTTTTTCCTTTTTTTTTTTTTCTTTTTTTTTTTTTTTTTTCTTGCATCATTGCAGGGCGTAGGTGAATGCACAGCTACTTTATTCAGTGTTTTGGGCAGAGAAGAGACTGGCAGTTTGTTTGGTTTTTTTTTTTTTTTTTTTCCTCAGCCTGGGAGGGCAGCGGCAGTTTCAGGAGCCCTTTCTGCCCTCCCCATCCCAGGGATCCAGGCTGGAATGGCTACAACTTAAACCTGGCAGGAGAACTTCTGTTACACGTCACTGGCCCTGTGAGACTGCATAAAGGAATTTTTTTTATTATTATTTTTTTTTTTCTTCCACTTCTAAGCCAGTACTGATGCCTCCCGTTAGAAGAGGTAACCACATACAAGAGTAAGGAAAGGGCTGAAGCCACATAATGGTTTCCTCTTACATTTACACGTTAACTCTGTGAGGATTGCTTAATGCAGTGGTTTGAAAACAGGTGCAGAAGCCCTGTCCTTCCCAAGGAATTGAGGGGAAAAAAAAAAAAAAAAAAAATCTATTTTTATTCATGTGATTGATGCACAGATGAAGGAAACTTAACACACAAGAACAGAAGTTGATCATTAATGTATCACATCCTAGTTTTCAGCGCTTGGGTAAGCAGGTGCCTTCTTCAGGGCTTCTCCCCAGTCTTGACTGCTATCACTTTGTCGGTAACACTGGAACATCAATGATGCGTCTGTCCAAAATCAACATTACAAATTTTGTATCAAATTCTTTTTTAGTTCATGTATAACTTCTTTTCCAATGTCTCTTGGTCCCAAGTTTATTGAATGATTTTTTTTTTTTTTTAATTTTTTTTTTTTTTTTTTTTTTTTTTTTTAAATTATCTGCTATTGCTCGTTGGGATGTTCCCTGTTGTCCCCGTGTTTTGTGGGCTGGTTAGGAGATGGAGCTTGGGAAGGATGTGCCACTGTGGGAAGGTTGTGGGTAACGGGGATGCCTCCGGGAATGATGCCCTCCATAGCTGCCGGAATTCCTCCCGGTGCGACACTGACCATCCCGGGTGGATACCTGGGAGAGGGGACAGAGAGAGGCAGGTTTGTCACCTCGGAGCTCGCCACAGCCAGCGCCAGTCACTCACCCACCCTCGCAGGGGCCGCGGAGAAAACCAGCAGCAAAGAGGTTCCAATTCTCTACTTGAGCCGTGTTCAGTTTTTAAACTGCAAGCGCTGGCTCGACGTTAAACATTAAACCAATGCTGCTGTGTCTTGGGTCCTCCACCACACCACCGGCACCGCGCCTTGTTCTGTACCTTCTAGCAGGTTCTTCAACCGTAAGGAAGCCTTCCTCTTTTGAAAAATTGGGTAAGGAGTCCTCTTGAATGCTCGCTGAAAGGCCAAACCGATTTACCCACCCCTGCGCGTGAGCACCTCTGAACACCTACACCTGGTTTATAAGTTTTTCCCTCAGCACAACCGAAAAATGGGGTTGGACCGCGTCCCTCGGCCTTTCTAAGAGCGGGGCGAGTTGTGCGTGTTCGGAGAAACGACGGCGAGGTTGAGAAAGGAGGAGGAACGTGCCTTTCTTGAGCTGTCCCCAGGGAAGACGCGACGCGGGGTGGTGAGGGGACGGAGGGTCCCCCACCACCCACCTTCCCCCCCCCGCTGCCATCCCCTCGGGGCACGGCGGGAGGGGTTACCTGCCCGCGAAGGTGGGGAGCTGCCCCCAGCTCCTGAGGAGCTTTTAGCAAGGCTGAGCACCCTGCAGAGGCCGAGGGGAAGCCAAGGGCTTGGCCACCCCCCCCGGGGCAGCCGGGATCCGGGGCTCTTCGGGCTGTTTCAGCCTCCACCTTGGGCTGGTCCCGGGGGGGGGGGGGGGCAATCGCTGCCCGTGACCCGCAGGCGGTCGTGAGCGCGCAGGGCCAGGGCACGGGCCTTGCCCCCCCTGCCCTCTAACCTGACCGCGGGGGTTTCTCTGGAGAGCGGAGTGTTTTCGGCAATGGTGACACGTGGAAAGGCCGCCCGTGCTCCAGCCGAGTCCTCGAGCCTGCCGGCGTGCTTCGAGCCACCCGAAGTGGAGCAATACGCCACCCCAACCTCGGGGGTTGAGGTGGAAATTAGGCCAACCTCCCTTCGGACCTGTATTTGGAGTTTTCACCTCATTAACCCGCCAGCTGGGCCAGGCTCAGCAGTCAGTGCAGGGACACAAGCTTTGAAGTTAAGCCCCGGGGGGGGGGTCCTGGAGATGCTGGACAAGTGACTGCTGGCCCACCACAATGAAGGCTTTATAAATAAGGGGAGGCTTTACAGCCCCCCAGGGTTAAATCAAGCAGCGTCAGTAACCCCAGCGCCCTGACCACAGGGCCCCCAAGGAGGGGGATCCCAGTCGCCGGCTGAGCCCACGCAGGGGCTGGTACTTGGGCTCTGGCATCACTTTGTAGCCAGAACCCCAACCCCGACTCCGCGGGGGGAACCCGCTGCGGCCGCGGGCCGGGGTTGCTCCTGTTCTCCAGCTTACCTGTACGTGGCACCATTGAGCTCTGGATGAATTGCTTGCTGATCTATTACTGACCACGGAGCTGTTGTGACAAAGAATTCCTTGTTCACGCAGTTTCTTAGGCTTTCTGGGATGCGCCCTGGAGTTGGTAATAAAGGTAAGTATGTCAGGTGCATCCTAGCTTTATCACCCTCTAATAAGCTACCATTTTTTCATTCCATTCTATCTGTTAGTGTAAAGGATGGAGAACAAAAAAATATCCCGTATCCCTTGCCTCAGGAGGATGTTTTGTCAGTCCTGTGTGCAGGGTTGGAGACCAGTTTCCCGCCCTCAGTCCCAACTCTGCTTTCAGCAAAGCTGCTCCCTTGAGCCCACTGCTCTCAGGGCAGGAGCCAGGCAGGCACGAAGCCTTCCACCTTGATAAGGAGGGCAGTTTTGGGGACAAGAGAACCCCTCGTTTGCTGGAGTATCGTGATCACCACACTCAGTCACAGCAAGCGTTGGACACGCGTGCCTTCCCTGTTTTGGGACGTCGTTTTGTCGTGCAGGTGGCTACGCTCTGCACCATATTTTGGGTTAGCCCCCTTAAAAGGGGCAGCAATTACTGTTTCACTGCCCTTTTCTTCCTACTCGCGCACGCCAGTCTCTGCCATGCTGCACAAGTGCCCCATGGATTCAAAAAAAACCCCAGAACCAAAGCCCACAAAAAAACCCCCCTCGCCCACCCACAACCACGGCCAAATGCCAGAAAAGTAAAGTTTGGTTCCTCAGCTCTTTTGCTGGGAAGGAAACGAGGGTTAGACCCCTTCCCCAGCCTCCTGGCGAGACAGGGGCAGGGTGAAGCCCCGTTTCTGCCCCTCCTGATCCACGTTCCAGGGAGGAACCCCAGCTCCTCCCCGGGGCTGGGTACCTGTGATCGCACGCCGTATTTCAGTAGCAGCAGCTTCTCTCATCTCTAGCGACGCCTGCTCGCTGTACCAAGCGGTGTGTGGCGTACAGATTAAATTAGGAGCATCTTTCAATGGGCCTTGAGCAAAACTGGGAGCGGGGAGGAAAGAAAAGGAAGATTAATCAGCGTTTAAGAAAGAGAATAAAATATGTTACGAGTTGCAAAAGGCTTGTGGCCTGCTCTCTGTGCGTGCAAGCCTCGGGCCCCATCACCTCGCGGGCGGCACCGGGGCTGGAAGGAGCCCAACAGCATCTTGGAAATGCTGGGGAGGAAGCACAGCCCCAGTGCAGAGCACAAACTGAAAATGCACTGAAAAAAAAGAGCC
Organism: Tyto alba; assembly: GCF_018691265.1. NCBI lineage: Eukaryota > Metazoa > Chordata > Aves > Strigiformes > Tytonidae > Tyto > Tyto alba. The sequence continues at coordinate 4,242,160 of NW_024881261.1, read as the reverse complement.
AAGAGGGCTGAAAACCCAACCTCCGGGGTGGTTGTTCATCACGTTCCCCCAGGAATAAATGCCTGGGGGTGTCGCTGCAGCAGCGTGGGCACAGGCTGCAGGTCACCCAGCCCAGGGTGGGAGGGGGTGGGCAGCGGGGTAACCCCTTCGTAGGAGCACACTTTCCTTTTTTCTAAAAATTGTTTCTGAAAACACAAGCAAGCTACTAGCACTGCTCCCATCCCCAGTCTGCGGCGAGAGAAGCTGCGCTCCCACTTACAACCAACCCCTTCCCACCTGGCAGCAGCCTGCGGGCAAGAACGCCCAACACTCAGCACGATAAATTTGTTCTCATGGGCGCTGGTTTTTTAAAACACAGGCCGATTTCTTGTTCTAAGCTCCCCCCTGCCCCTTCGAACGTCTGTAACCCCATTACAAATGGATGCTGCAAGGTGCCGCGGCCTTTTCTCAAACCAGCAGGTCTGTCCCCCCAGCGCTGGCACTGTGTGACAAGGAGTTGGGGTGTTGGGTACCCCCCCCCCCCCCGGTTGGCAACCCAAGAAAAGGCTTTACCTAAACGGTTCGGACTCGTGAACGTCGAGCGCAGCCCCTCGTATCCGTCCCTCCTTCAGGGCTTGAGTTAAGGCCTTCTCGTCCACCAGCCCCCCACGCGCCGTGTTCACCAGGAACGCTCCCTGCCTCATCTGCCAGCAGCCGGGGGGGGGGGGGGGGGGGGGAAGAGAGATGAGGTGAGGGTGAGCTCGGGGTGGGGAGCCGGTCCTACCCCCCCCTGCCCCGGACGCAGCAGCGGGTGGCCCCCGGGGTGCCTCCGGCCGGGACTGCACCCCGCTTTTCACACTGAGAGGTTGTGCTCCCGCCCCAGAGCGATCCCCGTCCCGGTGCACGTGGGGTTTCTAGGGAAAATCCAGCTGTGGCTGGAGTCGGCCCCAAAAAAAAACCCCCCCACGCTCCCGCCGTCGTCGCCGCCGCACCACGGGCGTTGGGGCTCGCGTACCCGGTAGCACGGTACCAACCCCCCCCGTAAACACCGTGGGGAGAGAGATGGGCTGTTGGGTGCACCCAGATATTTTGGAGGTAGCCCACAGGCACCGGTTTGGGAGCGCAGAGGGACCCACCGACACTCGGGGTTCGCCCGCTGAGGAGCAGAGCGCTCCCCTCGGTCGGGCAGGCGGGGTGAATTACCTGCTTAATCGTGAAGTCGTTGATTAGGTGGTGGTTGTGTTCGTTCAGGTTACAGTGCAACGAGACACAGTCGCTCTGATAGAGCAGGTCCTGGAGCGTGTAGACCCGCTGGACTCCCAGGGACCTCTCGATCCCGTCCTGCAGGTACGGGTCATAAAATATCACGTTGAAGCCGAACGCCTTGGCTCGGACCGCGACCGCCTGCGCAGTGCGACCTGTGTGCGAGGGAAAGAGAGGGGTTAACTGATTCCCACCTCCACGCTGCTGAGCTGCCCCATAGCCTGACCCCCCCCCCCCCCCCCCCCCCCCAAAACCTGGCCTGGGGACTGCTGTGGGTAAGTCCCCCGGGACCTCCTGGGCTTCCAGGACAGCTCAGGCCACCTCGCACAGTGCTTGGCTCAAGCAAATGGGAGACGTTTGTGTTAAAATCAAAAAACGAAACGAAGAGTGAGGCCGTTAGGCACCCGCCAGCTCATGGCCCCTGGAACACGTGGCACCATCCACGGCCACGCAGGTCTGGTGGGGAAGCCCCACCGACGGGCAGCTCTGGCCATCGCAGAGAAAGAATCCTCTGCGGCGCTGCGCCTACCAAGGAAAGCCGGAAAGGAAAGGGGAAAAAAAAAAACCGCCGCCCTTATTTTAGGCAACACGTTGGTGATGATAGGGTTTTTTCCAGCCTCTCGCTGAGCGGCTGGTTAATAGGGCGTGACAATGACAACTGTCGTGGCTCGGAAGCCAAGGGCTACTACAGCCACTGTGCTGGGGAAGGAAAGGCTGTGGTGTTGCTGGAGACCCACCCCCCCTCTCGGCTCGTCCCCAGAACGAGGGCTCCGTTTATCTGGTATTTTTTCCAGCACGTGCCACCATCGCCCTGGCCCTGCCAGACAGACCTGGGCTAACCCAGCTGTCCTGCTGTACCCTCACCCACCCGCCTTGCCTCAGTTTCCCCATTTAACCGTGCTCACGTGCCAGCTTTTTGCACTAATTAGCTGAGGGCTCTGCAAGACAACAGCACGAAGCAAGCGGAGAAAACGGTCACTGCACAGAAACCAAGTGGAAATCCGGCTGCAACGTTTGTGGTCCGGCTCCCAGTCGGTGCTGCCCCGACAGCAGCCGCCCTCCAGCTGCCCTGGGGAGGGCACAGGCCTGGCAAGGCAGCCAGAGCCCCTCCCTAAACTGGCACCTCCCCCCCAAAAAATCTCCTCTGCACGAGTTTCACGGCACTTTGTAGCTGTCTGGCCACCAAGTGCTGGGTGAGCGTCTGCTGCCTGAACACATCTCCTGGCCCATCGTACGCCGGCTGGACTTTGCTCCCAAAAGGGATGGCCAGGAGGGCTGTCAGTGGAGGTGCTGGAGCTGCCTCTGATGCTGAAATTCTCTACAGCCGTGGGTGAACCGGCAGAATGGCTCAGGAAGAGCTGGGTTGGTGTAGCTGTGGCTCGGGGACGGGGTTTTTCGGGAGAGGGCAGCAGCAATACCAGCCGTGGGCCCTCTTGGGGCACTGCCAGGTTTCCTCCCATGAACTCAGCCGAGTGCTCACAAAATCCAGCTCCTTCCCCCAAAAAATCAGCGCAAGCTGTTCTCCCTGCTTCACACCGACCCAACCGCGGTGGTTCTGGTTTGGAAAAACGCTCGGTTTAGGCCTTTCCCAGGGCAGTGAGGGGTTGCCCAGCCTTCCTCAGAGGCTGACCACCGGCAGCCCTGCTTGCCCCCGTACCGAAGCCGATGAGGCCGAGCGTCTCCCCCCTGATGCGGGCGGCACCGGAGGCCACCTCCCGGATCTGCTCCACGCTCTGCACCCGCGTGCCTTCCCGCAGCGCCTGGTACAGCCACGTGTTCCGTCGGTAGAGGTTGAGGACGTGGCAGACGGTGGAGTCGGCCGTCTCCTCCACGGCGGCCGAGGGGATGTTGCAGACGGCGATCCCTGCAGAGGCGACACCACAAAGCACAACGGTGGCTCAGGGGGGGGGGCCGCCCGAGCCCCGGAGCAGAGGGGCTCCTGGCCCTTCACCCCCACGTCACCCCAGCAGCCCATCTTTTTTTTTTTTTATTTCTAATGCACCTGGAGTAACGTTTTCCAAGGGCGTGCACGGTTTAGGTACAGCAGCTCTGCAAAAACCACAGTGACCTATAATGCTCAGGGGTCCCTTACACCCCAGCGTCTCTCTGGAGTAAGGACAAGCGGAGATTTCACGTGCGACAGCGAGGCAGGAGTAACTCCAGCAGCAAAGGTTTAGTTTTGCAATAGAAAGACTTCTCCTCGTTTAGTTCAATCTACCTTCAAAGCGACTTAAATCACAAGTCACTCCTTTCCCATAATACGACCGTTCAACCACTGAATTATTTAGGGACCCGTAATTTGGTGCACTCCAGCGGGATGGTGCACCAGGTCGGCGTGGCAGGGCCGGCTTCCCCCCTGCCCCAGCAAGCACCAAAACCGAGGGCTCGAAACACCCCACAGCAGGGTTTGGGGTGACCTCCACCACCGCAGCACGTGCACCATCAGTGTAGCCTCTGCCCGCCACAAACACCCACCCACACTCCTGCGGGAGGAACCGATAGCTCCTGCCGCAAAATCTGGAGGCTTTCCCAAAATTTGGGAAGCGCGGGTCTCGGTAACAGACCTTTTATTCCTTTGCCCCAAAAGGTTTCTTTTAAACCACCGTGTCCTCGCTCGGAGCTGCAGGCATTAAGTTCACTGAAAATGCCTCCCCTATCGTTGCCTTGTCCAGGCTCTGGCTCAGTAACGTGTGTAAGGGTGTGCTTAATTTCACATCTATTCAGCAGAGCAGTTAAGCACATGCTTACACCCCACCGGCTTCAACGTGATTTAAACACACATTTAAAGATGGATGGGTATTTAAGTGCTTTACTGGACTGGGGCCTTTGAGTAGAAACCATGAAAAAGTAGGAGATAAAGACAGAACAAGATATTCAGAAAATCCTCTTTCACTGTGAGGGGCACTGCTTCAAAATCAAAAATCTGTTTCCCATCCCCCTGCCAATATCCCTGCTCCCAGGAGCTGCTCTTCTGTTTTTAAAACTGTTTTCCACCCTGTGGCTGTTGGCAAGACCTACAGACACTGGGAGAAAAACCGACTGACCCTACAAGGTGAAAATTCCACACGCCCCCCCCTGAACACAGTCTGCCTACTCTCCCTTTCAGGTGATGGGGACGTGATGCTCTGGTCCCCCGTGAGCTCTTAAAGCTGATGCTGTCTCAGTCGATATTCCCCATCTCTTCCTCAGAGGGGAACTTTGAATTTACCTCGGGGATGTGGGTGCAGCCCCGAAGCCCCGCTGACCTCCTGCCCAAGTCCCTAGCGAAGCCGGAGGAGGGTTTCCTGAGAAGACCACCCGCTGAAGGATCAGGCAACTGCTCCTGGCCTGTTGCAGGCAGAGGCCGTGGCTGCTCGCGGGGGAAGAGGAGAGACAAGAAGGCTGGGGGGCACAACGGGGGGGTCCTGGCAGCGCTGCCCATCGCCCCGCCGAGGGTCCCCATCACCCACCCTGCCGGCACTTGTCCCTCTTCTGACGATTTTCTCCCCTTCCCACCAGCTGCTGATGCTGTTATTTACTCTTGTGCCCGCCACGGGCAGGAGCTGCTGGCACGGGGGGTTAAATACCCACAGTGGAGGGTTCAACCCCAGCGTCTCCTTCTGAGGGGGGAGTGTTTTCCAGTGGGTTAAAACTGGTCCCAGCAGCCCGGCCAGCAAGGCACGGGCGGCTGCTAGCGCACGGCCAGGCACCGTGTTTGGGCACTGGTCATTTATTGACCGCACAGTTTAAAAACTACCTTATGGAAAGCAATACCGATTAAACTTTACGCTACATTTGTGGGTAGTCATTACATTTTCTACTCGAAACCACATCATTTGGCCACCCAATTTGCCAAGTATAAAAAGAAGGATTATACTGCAGTATCCCATTACTTTATTCGTTATATTTTTCCTTTCTTGATGTTCAAAGCCTCAGAACATTGCTATAATGGATAATAACAATAAGAGTTAAAAACATGAAGAAACCATTACACTGAGAAGACGCTGTTCTCCTCTCGAAAAAAAAATAATTCACTATATTGAGAATTGCTTTTTTAGGAATGACTATTTGAAACCCTCTTATCGCAATTATCTTTGTAAAATGGCTCACGTGAAGTGGCTGTTATTCTTCACTTCCCCAGAGATAACCTTTAATACAAGATATCCTAAACACTACTGTAGGACTGCTTGATAGACTGAATCTTGGGCGCAGATGATCAAAACCGGTTGTAACTCAGCTGCTAAAATCGTGGCTACAATTAAGCTCTCGCAGCTGGGGGTGTGCAGCCAAAGCTCTCTGTGACCATTCAAACCAGTACGGAAACTGGGTGGCCCCAGCACCGTGGGACAGCCATGCAGGGCAGCCTGCTCACACCTCCTAAACCCCGGCGGGTAGCAAAATCCCATAGCTGGACATGGGGGCTCCTCCCTGGCAACGCGACCCTCTGTATTTTAGCGGTCCATGTAACGCGTGCCCACGGTGAGCATCTTTCTCAAGTTCCCGAGGCACCTTTGATGAGACGGCAAAGGAGGCAGCGCCAGCCCAACGCACAGTTCCTGCCCATCGCCTTCCCAGCGGGGTGGGCACGGCTCCCGGAACCACATCAGATCAAGAGATCCATCCGGCTTCACGAAATACAACAAAACAACCTTCCTCCAGTTTTTCTAAAACTAGATCAATTCTCCTGTGCCAGAAACAGAACAGCCATGCAAATATTTGTCGGTACAAGGCGGGGGCACCTGGAACTAAGCACAGCATAGGAACGAGGGGCTCCGTGGGGCACTTTTAACACGGTATGAGCCGAAAGGCTGCCTTCTAAAACTGCACCATTTTGTTTACTTCATGGCCAAGTTTTCTTGTCGTAAGACTCTCTACATGCAAAAAATGTAAACCGCACCTGTAATTTTAGGGGCTGAATCAATCCCCTTTGGGAGGTCCTGCCCGCAACTCCGCTGGGCCAGCAGGCTCCCGTGGGAAGCAGCAGGCGCTTGTGCTGATTTTAAAGACTCGTGAGGACACAGGAGGGAATCGGGGTGCAGAGCTGAGACCTACCAAGCTCTCCCGCAGCTTTGATGTCAATGTTGTCGTAGCCACTGCCTATTCGAACAATGACCCGTAAGGCCTTGAACTTCTCTAGATCTTCTCGAGTTAGCGTGATGGTGTGGTACATCATCGCCCCAACAGCTTCATTCAATACCTGGAACAGAACAGAGAGGTCAGGAGCCACCAGGACAGGACACCTGCAGCTCCCAAAACAGGAATATTGCACGGGAAATTGTACGTTTTTACTGCTGATCTACTGTTTGACCCGGGCACGGTGCAAGTCGACGCTTTCAGGTGTCACCAAAACCATCAGGGGTGGGACCCACCGACATGGAGGCCGTTCCCTCTGGGAACAGACTGCATGGACACCTGAAAATTATGATGTTACATCTGGGGAGACAAGGCAGAGGAAAACTGAGCCAGCCGCTCACCTGGGCCCTTTTCTGCTAATCCTTCCGCTTCCAACCTGCAGGAATTCGGCTTTTAAAAAGAAATCAGGTTTTTCAGCAGTATCTATTATTTTTGAACACAGCTGTGTGTCACTCATAACTCCACAACCTTCTTTTGTATGTTGGAAGTACAAATACCTGTCGCATTGTTCAAATCATTCTTTCCTGTATGTTTTCAAGACTACCTAAAAAGACTGGTGAGAGGCTGCACCCTGTCCCCTTCAGTGGAGATTCAAACCTTCATCGGCGCTCACCATAAGCTACCTTGGTGCTCTGGAAACCCAAACCTGACCCAAATTCTCCAAGACCGGCTCATCTATTATCCACCAACGTCTCATTAAAATCTCTGTCCTCCTTCCCCTACATTTAATATTTGAAGCACTGCAAAGATCAGCACTGATGCTATTTGTAGTTCTCTCCTCCAGATCCTGGAAGTGATCGCTGATCACTTCAAACCTCATTTGGGTTATCTAAATGTGCACAAAGAATATTTTCAGAAGAAGTATTGACAAACAGTTGAGTTTCAAAGCAGAAACACCCAACTACTCTGCACGTACCTGCCTTTACACTGCCCCAAACCTCACTGACTCGCTGCTGGGGAGAAATGAGCTGCCGGAGGAGCAGCCAGCACCTGAGGAGACCCACCAGCCGCAGCGTGGGACGGTGTTAGGAAAGGCAGAGCAATTGTGCTGCACCACGGGGAGGTGCAGAGTGCTGCCACGGCTACACTGAGCACGTGGACTTCAAAAAAGTGAGAAATGTTAATAATAAGGATGAAAAAATCTGATGCTAAGAGATAAGCTGACTTTTTTTTTTTTTTTCCCCCCCAAACAACATCTGGTTTTTAAAACAGCCTCGCTGAATTTTAATCCGCAGGGACTTCTGTTGACGTTACCCGCTGATCGACTCGAAGTGCAGCTTTGTACACTTTATTTTTTTTTTTTTTTTTTTTTCCTCAAGAAGAACTGGAAGAGGAAGGCCAGAGCACACCGTCCCTGCCGCCCGCGCCGCTCACGTTACCTTCTCGTGAATCTCCTGAGTTGATTGTGCGTCACAGAATGCAACCGTCGCCAAATCCTTCAAAATGGGCATCTCCACCGTGCAGTCCCTCCCGTCCAGCAGTGCCACCAAGGGCCGGGGGTGCATGGGGCCGTTCATGATTTGAGGGCGAATACCTGGAAGCAGAAGGAGCGCGGTTTTTACACCGGCGGCAGCGGGAAGGTGCCCCCGGCAGCGCTGGTACCCGCGCACCGCTCCTGCGCCGGGCCAGGGGCAGTGGCACACGGTTTCAGCTTGCACAACGAATTTCGGGGGGTGATGGCACTGCAGTGCCAAGTTTAGCACAAAGGCTTTTAGCACAAAAAAAAATACCCCCTGGGAATACAGCTGCAGTTTTTCCCCGGATGAAGAGAAAAACCAGCGAGACTTGCTCTAGGACAGGGATGGACCAACCCCATTTCAGCCACCTGTGATTTCGTGGGGACGTATCTCCACTGCGCTGATCCTCACCGACACAGGGCACCTTTCAACCAAACCACATAGGCCAGAGCTGCCGGCCCATTTAACCATTTTATTCAGCGTTTTAGGAGTGAAAGCCAAGCCACCTGCCTGCAGGACGGCTGGGATTTTGCTCCACAGACGTACGCTAGCACTTGGTCTGTTTTTTTAAGGAATGACTTTACCATTTTGACCACTTCAGAAAGACAAGTCCAAACAGACATCCACTGAAGAATAAGGATTACTGGAAAATCACAGAAAGAGCAGGACACTCAAGACCTCTTCAGCATACTGGCATCTATTCTGTTTTATTACCAACTACCAAAAGGCTTCAAGGTGGAAACGGCGAAGCTCAGCTCACTCTGTAAAACCAAACCCCCGTCTATCGCCCCATCCCGCAGGATCCTCTGGGATGTGGGGCTGGAGCCAGCGTGAAGGACCTGCGTGTGCAGGACAAAACGGCTGCAGACCCCGCTCGTGCCAGTGCAGGACACGGCTCCTCTCACGCTTACACACACCCCGCCACGGGCTGAAACTATCTGTATTCCGGGGACTGTTCAGCTGCGCTGTGTTTTTCTCATTTCACAGTGACAAGTTCTCCAGGCTGAGGTGAGGAAAGGAATGATCACCACCAAGGGCCGCAGAAGGCCAATTTTTATATCCCATTTATTGCTCTGCCAGGGATTAACCGGTTCATTTTTTGGACAAGTCACTTAGAAATTTCTACGCCTCCCTTTACCACTCAGTAAGGGAATTTATTACACCAGAACCGTACAAAGTACCTTGGCTATCTTTTTTGGCTACTCAGGTGGTTTCTGAGAAAAGCGTAGGTGGGGGTGAGCGGGTGCTCTGGGCACAAAGTGGTGTTTCATTTCTGCTGCTGCACCATGAGATGGCCAGGCCTGGAAGGTCTGGGTTCAAACCTTCAAATCCCTGCCCAAGCATCACCAGCAAAGCCCCCCCTCCTTACCAATGGCAATGAGGGATTAAAACTAATTAGAAGAGCAACACACTGATGTTTTGCTTTGGGTTGGTTTTTTTTTTTTTTTTTGGTTTTTTTTTTTTTTTTTGTTTTTGTTTTTGTTTTTTTTTGTTTTTTTAATAAGGGAAAATTAAATGTTCCTTTTTCTCCAGATTTCTGTTGTGTAAAGTATTAGCAAGATCTCTACCAGCTGATGTGTATGTGACAGACGTGGATGCTACGGGCCAAAGCGATGCCTCCCAGACTGCGCTGGCTCCAAGAGCATCGCCCCGGCGAGGGATCTACGCTGCTGCGTATGAAACGTGGGATAACGCGTACTTAATTTATTTTACATGGGAAAAAATAACCCCCATGGAGACAGGCAGGTTTAATGGAGTGGGTTTAATGGCGCTCTGTTCCCGTTTTACTGAATCTGCTTTAAGAAATGAAGAACCAACCAACCCAGCAGACCTGACTGAAGATTTTAAGCATTACATGTGAACGTTTTTGGAATAGGTCCTTCTCTCTGTCTTTTCTACTGAGATCTCCATTAGCATGTACTGGAAGTAATACATTATGTTTGCATGCGTTTCATCCAGATGGAAGTGCGACTGTGTCAGTACGCAGGGTAGAGTGCCGAGACGATTTGGATAACTGAAAGAAGCTTGCCATAAGCAGATAAGCAAGAATAAAAACATGTACAAATCTCAAGAGTGCTTACACAATCCTCACGTGAAGCACTACACCGCAGCTAGATTATTTTCTCAGGTTAACAAGCCAGTGAATTATAACACTGACTTAAACGCTTACTAATGTGTATGATCTCCAAGGCTTAGAGCATCACCTATCAGCCTCACACCGCAACCGTAAATAAAAAGGAATCTGATGCAGGGGCAAGGTGGTCCCAGCCCCGGTGGCCACCATCCCCGTCCCCAGGCCAGCCGTATGCCTCTGTCTGGGCAAGCCAAGCTCGGAGCTCGGTGCTCACCAGGTCAAGGACCATCCTCAGGTAGAGCAGCGGGCCCACGGAGGCTGGTGTCGGCTTCCTGCGAGCCTGGCACATGGAAGACGAAACCACAGGTTATCTAAAACTTTGACATTTAATCCGAGCCCCAAAATAACGGTTTTATTATGCTGCCATTACATAAGCTTCTTTGAAAGTCAAACAAAACGCAGCTTTTTTTTTTTTTTTTTTTTTTTTTTTTTTCCTTTGGAAACAGCATCTGTGTCTTTGCTCGGGATTAGGGATGTAATTGTGCATGATGACACAGGCTTCTTAGGCATGTCACCCTCGCCCGCACACAAAGTGCAGTCGCCGAGGACGAATGCTGGCTGGAAACTGCGAGGTAGTCAGAGGAATGTCTCTCATTTCTCCTACTTCAATGAGGGAATTTACTTCAGCTTGACAAGGAAAGTTTTGAAGCAAATCAACACGAGGTGAAGTGCCTAATGTAGGGAAATTACGTTTTCATAAAAACCATTGGCAGGTTTGCAACTTGAACCACGGTATATCTTCCTCGCGTGCCTCTCTCGTTGCCTCTCCATCACCCTGCGTCTATTCTTCACCGTCCTGGTCCCTACCTCTTGCATAAACACATTCAAACCAAAACATTAGGGCTGACAAAACCAAGCTCAACTCAGTCCGCTTTTCTTTTTGCCCGAGCTCATACAGCACATTTGTTCTGCGCGCAACTGCTTCATTAAGAACGAGGTATGCCACGGATCAGAAAGTAATTAAACAGCCAGACACTCCCCGCCCTGCCCGCCCCCGCCCCCCCCCCCCCCCCCCCCCCCCCCCCCCCCCCCCCCCCCCCCCCCCCCCCCGGGTCTAAATTCTGATAAAACATCGCAGTCGTTAACCCTTTTCGCTCTGCCACGCGTTGCTAAACCGCCGGGCTCTCCCCCGCCGCGGGGTAGGACGCTGTGCAAACCAAGCCCACGGCAGCAGAGCAAGCTGGGGTGATGGGGGTGATGCTCTCCTTGGGGCTGGGGTGGGAGCAGCTCCCAACTCCAACAGCCTCCCAAATTCGGCGGGGGGGGGTGTGTGTGTGTTTACCCCCCCCTCCATCTGACGCTGATTTTGCCGACAAACCCCCAGCCGTCCTTGCAAAGTTGTGGCAAGTATTGTTCAGTATGTATTTTTTGAGGCGTTTTCTGCTGCCCACGGGCTCTCGCCAGCCTTGCAGGGAGAGCTTGCTAAGGAAGAGGGAGAGGAGGAAGGGTTTATGGAAAAAAAAGAAAAAAAAATAAAAAGGTTTTGCAGTCGCATTGAGAACTCAAACTCCACCCCGGCTCACAGGCAGCGCCGCTTGTTGCACGCAGCCCCGCGTATAAAGTGCTTTTGTTTCATTTTTAATACACAAAGCCTGCTTGTCCTCTCCTGCTGCTCCTCCCCTTTGCCACCCACTTGTATCCGATCCCAATGGCACCCTTGCCAAGAGAATTAGGGAGTGCTCCCTGCTAAATGGCAGCCTTTGTGTGACCGCAAGACGGCTGGTACTATCTCACAGAAACAAAAGCAGAAGCCATTTGCCTAATTCTTATTAATCTCAGTTGCCTATGCCACGCAGCATTAGGAAAAAAAAAAAAAAAAAAAAAAAAAAAAAAGGAAAAGAAAAAAGGCTTTAAACACGTTCACTTGCAGTATATAAAAGTGCATCAAGAAACAATCCTGACACTCGCTTGAATTACCCGTTCACAACAAAGTAGCTACAGTTTTACACTCAACTACACACTTTATTAAACAAACAGAAAAGAAACAGGAAATTTCCCCTTGCCTGGAAAATGTTGCCTCCACATTCTTCTTCTTATTAAAAACCACACATGGCAGTGGAGGAGGAGGGAGGGAGGAGGAAGGGGGGGAACCCACACACGATAAAATACTACCACTTTTCAGTGCGTTGCCTCTCCTTTCGTCTACGAGGGGGTATCTTCAAACAAGCAATCCCGCGGCCCACAGCTGCAACATCTCAAGACAAATGTCTCTTTGAACACGGAGGGAAAAGAAAAGGCTTTTGTCCTGAGCCACAGAAGAATAGTCTGAAATTGCGAGAGGAGTTACAGTCACCTCTGCGCGGCTCCCAACTCTTCAGAGCACTCCCTCCAGACTTTGCCGAAGCTTTTAACTAATCGTAGTTCTTTCCCAGCCGTTGAATAAAATCATGTGAGTGCCAGCCAAAAAATCTTATGCTATGCACACTAAAGGGTTTGTATATGTCACAGTTGCTTTTTCCCCCTTCCACTCCCCTCCTCCTATTGACTTGCACATACGGCGTTTTTTTTTCGAGTTGTCTCAAATGGATTTAATCTGTGCCACGCTGCGTTTTATGTTTGTTTGGGTTTTTTTTTTTTTTTTTGTGTGTGTGGGTTGTTTTTTTTTTTTTGTTAGCTTAAAAATGAAACATGCCTTTCCATGTGGAGTATATTGAACGAGGCTCCAGAAACAAGCTGATAGCCTTTAGCAGCAGCAGCAGCACTGCGAAAACAAACACAAAGCACTGGGGGAAAGCAAGGCTGTGCCGATCTCATCCAGCACCCAAAAACGAAGGGCCAAATTCTTTCCCGACCTGTAAATCAACTGGTTTTCAGCATCAGAAACAACACTCGCTTCCTGGCAGCATTCACATCTTCTTGGAGATGTTCGTCTCCTGGTCCTGCCCAGTTTGTCCCAAATAGGTATAAGCAGCCCCGTACCATCCTCATCCCAATCCCACACCCCTGCAGAGCGCGGGGAAGTGCCGCTCTGGGACACAGCAAAGGAGGGCAGCTTGTACCCACGCAATGCCCCGTCTCCAGAGCACGCAGCAGCTCACAGCTTGGAGCAGTTGGTTTTTTTCTTTTCCCAGTTGCCATTGTCATTGCCAGCAGCAGCAACAGCTAGAGACAATCCTCATCCAAGAAATAAGAAAAAAAAAAAAAGATGCATCTCACTCCCATTTAATACTGTTAGCGCTGCATTTTACTGTTTATCGTTCCCTGGCTAGGGAGTGGTGCAAGTTGGTTAACAGAGGGATGTAGGCGGCCTTTGTGCAAACTACCTTGGATCCAACAAACTGATTTTCACCCATGGAAGCCAAAACTGAACCAGAGCACTGCCGGTGCCTCGGCAGTACTGGCTGCAACGCTTCACCTGGAAGAAATTCAGTACAATCTGTCAGCAACAAGCTTAGCCTCTGCAGAGCTGTGTTTGCCCATCACCATCCCACTGGTTCAAGCAGCATCATCCCTCCCCTCTGCAGAGTGGGGGGTGTGAACCACCCAGAGCCGGGCCAAGGGAAACAACCGGGAGAAACGGGCAGCAGTTCAGGGGCACAGGCAGCCCCCTAACAGACAAGTGTCCCACGGACCCTGTCGGGTGCTTCTGGATGCCCAGGAGAGTCCTGGAGTTGGAAGACAGCGTCATGAATAAGGAGAACAGAAGTTTATTACCCAAAGCCGGTACTGCCTTGTAATATAAACGTCAGAACACGTGTCAACAACCCTAAAATCCAGTCTCTGAGTACAAGACAAGGGGATTTAGGCACACCTTTCTCTTGAACTTACATTGCCATTGCTTGGGCACTCCAAATCTTCCGGGGGTTTACTGACGCAGCCATCTGCCCCGTTTTACAAGCCAGAAAGCTGGGGTGCCCCAGTGCCTTTCTGAGGTGGCTCAGGGGTCCCCACTCCTCGGTGGCCCTGGGCCACCCCCTCCAGGGGCTGTAAACCAGCACTGAGCCTGCTTCAGGGGTGCCCGGAGGGGAAACCTCTGGGAAACCACTTCTGTGGGTCGCAGATAGCACATGGGGTGCTGGTTTCAAACCTTAGCAGTATCACCTGCAGGCAGGAAGGCGTAAGAGTTGCGAAGAAAGAAGAAGAAATGTTGAAGAAAGGTTTCTCTGGGAGGGGGATGCTTTCGGAAAGCACTGCAGATGCTGCAGGACCGAGAGGACCACTCTCCTCTACTGCGGCACACTCTCAAATGATGCTCCTTCTTTCACTTAACTTTTCCTGTTAATAAATGCTTGTGAGAATAAACTGACGTGAAAAAAATGAAGTAAGACACAAGTCTTTATCTCGCAGTCAGGGGAAAACAGAGATATTTACTGGTATTTCTAATTGTAAATACTCTGGAGGCACTTGGTACTGTACAGACAGAAGCCACACAATTACACAGCCAGTCTAGAAAGTAACATCAAATATCTTTTTTGTAAATAATCATGGTGTGTTTTTTTCTAAAGCAAAGCATCTTTGAAACTGCCAGGGTCCTACCGGGAAAAGACTGGGAAATTTTCTTGTTTGGAGGACACCTGGGTGTTTGAACTGATGCTCGTAATGCAGCTGGAGCTGACGGGCCCCACGCTCACAGCCAGGGCTGCTGCAGGGAAGGGGGACGATGGCAAACTGGAGGTGACTTCCAGCCTGCTGGGAAAAGCCACAGGTCCACGGCAGTCCCCTCCGGCGAGGGAAATCACGCTTCAGAGAAACGCCTGAGCTCCAGAAAGACGGGCAAAGAGGCAGCAAGGCCCATCCTCCTCCGTGAGGGGCAGGGTCCCTGCCGGAAAGGAAAAAACTCCTACCTGCTGTCGGGAAGAGCCTGTGCAAACTCCTGACCTCTCCAGCACATTTCTTCCCATCGACACGTAAGAACTGGCTTTTTGCCAGTTCCCTTTTCAAATAACTTGCCAGGGCTTCCTTTAAGAATGTATTTTTAAAAATTCACAGGAAATTCCCATATAAAACGGTATGCTTATTAGCCGATACAAACACCACGATTACAGTCCCCAGCTGAACTACAGAAGCAGACAGCAACCGCACAGAAACACTCAGTAAAAATACGTGGAGTATATATACACGGTATTTTCTTATTTGAATTCTTGTAGATACACACTCCAGAAACAGATACACTTCTTCACCGACTTTTGCGTACACCCATTAAAGCACTGAGATAACCCACTGCCGATGCCATGGGGATGCAGTCTTGGGGGAGGAAAGCCAAGCACGAGATTTGCAAACCTCTGGAGCACTCCTATTAAATAACCTTTGGACTGAACTAAATCTCATCCAGGAGCACTCTAGATACAGCCGCAAGCATATAAACTGGTGTAATACAATAAGAAAGTAATGGACTAGTGATGCACAGCCTCTGCTGTATACCTGCCATATCAAATCGTCGGTGTTTTGGTTATTCCCAGGCTGTCAGGTTGGTAAATCTGTGTCTATGAACACCGACCTGTGACTTTTCGCCCCAGCTCACACGCGGGTTAACAGGAGCGACTTCAAGGGGAGCCAAGCGAGGTCTTAGGGTGAAACTCCCAATGGCCACGCAAGGCGATGGGAGACAGGGGGGGTCTGAGGGATGTGCTGCCCCAGGGGCCGGCCAGGGACCCCGAGAGGCAGGAGTGGGAGCAGAGGATGGACGGACAGACGGATGGGATGGTGAGTCTGGGGGGCAGTGGGAGCTGAGAGACAGCAGAGCAGATGGGAGAGGCTGTATGGGGTGGTGAGGGATGATACCAAGAAAGCTAAAACAAGAACCTGGGGGAAAAAATGCTTCCTCAGAGGAGTTCAGTTTCTTGTATACATCTTTTTTTAAAGAGAAGGATGGGAAAAAAAGGGGAAAAACACAGTTAGGGTTTGTGTTGTGGTTATGGTTCAGACATCATACAGACTCACAAGCTGCCCTGCTACTCAGAGCTGAGCTTTGCAGCTCCTATTAAAAACAATATGGCCAGGTAGCAAAAAAACCAATAAATTCTCCTCAAACGTGCTCCATTACCAAGCCCAGTGCTGAAAACAAATCGTACTCGTAGTGCTCAGTGGATGGCTAAGTGGGAACCTAAAAAAACACTTTCACTCCAGTGTTCCCACTTCAGCTGCAGTACACATTCTTTACGTTTCATATGTATGATGGTCACCTGAGACACAAATTCCAGCCATACAGCATCATGCAGGAGGGATGACATCCCACACCAGCTCTCCTTTGGGTCCCTCCCTATCTCTTTATTCATTTATCTTTTCCCTTCTATCCAAATGGAAACAAACTACAGCAGTAAGAAACAAATGAGTAGTTCTAGGAAATGGACAGCTTTCATTGTTGTTTTGTTTGTTTGGTTGTTGTTGTTTTTTAAAAAAGAGAGAAAATAAATAAACCCAAGGAGAATGACGTTGATCTTTTACACAAGGGCACAGGGGAGAGCTGCTATTAGCCACCTGGGCTGGAGGTTGGATTTTAAATCACCCCGAGGGATTCAGAAGCTGTAGAGGCATTTTGGAAGATGGGATGTAAAAAATCAAGGCTAAAGATGAGCCTGCCGACCAGCACGACAGCCCTGGCATGGGGACGGCCTGAAACGCCGCTGCCTGAGACCACCACGAGACCAGCAGGGTGCAAGCTTGGTTTTATCACCCAGATGGACAACTTACAGCCCTATGGCTTAGACTGGAAACTTCGCTCGAATGAAAATGAAAATGTAATCCATCAAAGCAAACACTTGGATTCAGCTTTTGGGAAGGGAGAGGGGTTCAGTCACACTAGCTGTCCGTGCGTCACTGGCACCTTTTAAACTTGTGTTTGCGCATTGATAATGAGTGGAAAATGCCACGTTGTGAGATACTTGTAGGAATTAAATTATGCTGGCGTTAACCACTGACATTAGTTCTTCCCAATATGCTGGACAGAAAGTGCTATCGCTATTTTAAACAAGATATACATAGGGCTTTCTATACACTGCTCTGCTTTGCTGCTGTCATTTCTGAGATCTGCTGGAGGTTTTCTGTAGATCCCAGAGGAGGGTTGAGATGGTGTCGGAGGCACTTCTGTGCTGGGGAGGACAGCGGTTGCCATTCACTGTTGGGTTACAGCATTCCCTGTATGGTCATGCTCCTACTGCACAGATAATCAAGCTGGAGAAACAGGACCACTTTGCCAGGGTGGAAGCCAAATCCTCATCTCCACATCTACCTGTAGCTGTTGTCATCACGAGACAATTGTTTACAGCAAGAAGGGAGAACAACCCGTCAAGGATCAGGCCCAAGCTTTACCTAACCCTCTTTCCATGAGGGTAATGTGGAAGCCTTCACTAAGGGCCCAGCTTGACTTCAAGAGCCTCCCCAAAGCAACCTTTGGCCAAGTGCAAAGTGCCAAAAAGGGCTGGCAGCTGCCTCAGTTCCTCCCTGCACACGCTGCAGACGGGCTGTGGTGGGAGCTGTGACCATGCAAGGAGCACCCGGAGCCCTGGGGCCTGGGGTGAGGGACCGTCCCAATCCTTCAAATCCACCTGGATGCCTCCAGCGCTTTCAGTTAACGTGATAAAAGGCACAAACCCTTCAAGCCACAGGCCGTGAGCGACGCTGTTTGTGAGGACGCGCACCGGCGGAAAGAGAAGCACGCGAGTTGTCCCTGAGCCCTGTGAGCTACACCCAAGTGTGCTCCCGGGGGCTCTGCCACTGCTTCAGTGATCCCTGCTAGCTACTAAAGGAAAAAAAGACCGTGAGCTCACTCCAAACCCCACAGGTCTTGCCAAGGCCTCGTCCCTTGTAAGACCTATTAAAATAGCTCCTGGGAACTTGCCAAGAGCACAAGCCCAGCTGGAACCGTCTGTTCAGTGACCCTGTTGCAAGGTCGTCCCTTCTGGAGACCGAAACAGCCACTGTTCGACCGACGGATGTGAAACGTTTCTGCTGAGGGCGCTGGACCTTTGATAACTTTCTCCCTTCCTATCGCTGCTCCCGGCCACGTCCCCGCTCTCAGATCCCCACCTCTTTTCGCCAGCGAAGATCAAACGAAGGAAACCTTGGTGCGGAAAGGAAGCCCAACCACCACCACCTTTCCAGCTTTTCAGCAACACGTTCACAGCCTGTACCAGGCTCCTGCTTTTGTTGCCCTAGTTTCTTGCTTCGCTTTTTTCCCCTTTCTTCCCCTGTTCCAGTCTGTACCTGGAGTCCCCTGTGCTCTCCCCCATGGCTCTTTGAGGAATTTGAGACCAATTCTCCTTAGTGCAGAAGGGATGGCAAAAGGGAAATATATAAGTGAGGGAATAACTCTGGAAGGTCCTGGGAGGTGCTGAATGCCTGTAAATCCCACTCATTTCCCTAAGATAAACACCCTCACTTCCCTGTAGCACAGGATCATAACTAAGCGAGAAAACCCCTTAAATACTAACATTCGAAAGCACTTAACTACAACCTACTTGCTATTAAAGCTGATTTACTTTTACAACTAATGCTTTACAAGTATATCGTAGGTTTTTATCACGGTTACACTAAAAAAAAAAAAACAAAACAAACAAAAAAAAAACCAGGGCACACGTTGAATTCCTATTGACATTTAAAGCAGCCCAGAACCATAGAAACACAGCAAACAAAACTTTAGGCTCGGCAGCGACCACCAAAACCCACCTGCTCTCCCAGGGTTAGCAAACAAAATCTGCACCCTGCTACTTCTGCGGCCCCGAGCGTGGCCCCAGCCCGGGCGGGAGGTCCCCTGGCACATTCCCCGAAAGCAGGGTGCCCATCCCCGAGCTCCCCAGCTCCCGGCCCTTCTGCTCCCACCCGAGGAAGTCACTGCGGCCACCAGAAAAGCCCAGCATGGTGGAGGACAACCCTCAAGTGCACACTTCAGCTTAGCACGTGCTGTCCTTAACAGAAACGCTTCCTTGGATCGGGGCTGATATCCCCTCGAGGCGCATTATCAATAATTTGCCAGGCGAGAAGGCGCACTGTCAAGGGAAATAAAGGAGATGATTGTACCACACAGCGCAGGAAAGATGTACATGAGAATTGATTTTATCTTTCGGAGGAGCGGTTTATGGTGGGAGGAGGTTTGCCTTGTGGGTCTTCCCAGCCACGGAGGGTAAGGAAGCGAAGCAGCTCATCTGGGAGCATCGTCCCCAGGACAGCCCGGCCCAGCTGCCCCTGCAGGCAACGGCAGCGCTGGGGGAACAACCAGCTGGCTCCCACCTTCCCCTTGCACTGTACTTCCTGAATCTTACAGAACCCCGATATTTTCTGGGGTTTTTAGTACACATTGGAAAAGACTGGTTCTACCTTGGGCAGGGTTTACTGGTCATGACTGCATTAAGAAGACAGAGCGCTATATGTAATGTCCTAGGAAAAATATTGAAAATAAACTTCCTCCTGTTTCAACCCATGTTCCTTAACTAATATGTTTTATAATTTTTAATACTGTTGTAAAGCTGTCTCCCCAGATACATCAGTAAAATGAAGAAGGATCCCACACTGTGCTTGCAGGCACCTTCCCAGAGGAGCATGCTCTGCTGGGGAGTTCAACAGGAATGGGGTGACACGGGGCCCAGCAGCACCTCCCGCCCTGATGTCTTCTCTCTGAATCACCTGCAAGGCTGATCACTCAGATGGGAAAAAAAAAAAACAACAAAAACCATAGCCTCCCCCCCATCCCCAAGAAACCTCAATCTCTTTATCCGACTTCCCTGAAAAAAGATTTTAGAGATGCCACACAATACGGCCCTTTTCAGCGATTTGTGCCCTCAAGCCATGCATTAATACAGCTGAGACTAAGCTGGATTGAGGGAATTTTAAATTGGTGCATTGGACGATGTAGAAAGCTATTGGAAAAAAATAAAATAAAAAGCCCTCCAAAAAGAAAAAAGGAAACACTCAACACAAAACTGGATTGTAAGCTGAAGATTTCATGAGGACAGGGTGAACGTACAAAACCTCTCACTGGAAATGTTATTAATAATAGCATCTTATCTCCTGTAACATAGAAAGTATGCTGATTAATAACAATACACTGATTAGTAACAAACTTCCAAATCTTAGAATATTATCATTTAATCACCTTTTTTTTCTTCAGGCTGAGGGAAGAAAGTGGTGGTCAGGGCAGGGAACTCTGTACTTTAAACTCACCCTTTTTAGACATTCTGACTTTGTACCTTTGTAGAGCCTTACTAGCCGCTCACTAATAACTACTGTATGCTGAGAGCATCTTGAAGTTGCAAAAGGACATTGTGGGTATTTCAGAAAGAAATAAGAGCATATCCATACACTAACGAAGACTTCTCAGCCACACAAAAGGACATGCTTTTGAGACTGCATGTAGAAATTTTGACCCCATGTATACAGCTGTCAGGTTTCCACTAGTAAACTTCAAGCCAGAAAAAAGCCTTTTGTAATTTAGGGGTATTAAATCTTTCTTAAAATGTCCAAATCAAATTAAACCAAATGGGCATTTTTTTGTAAGTTACTTTTAAATTCTGTTCTTTCAAATATCCGTTAAACCTTTTGAAAATTAGATGAATTTAATTTTTAATGTAATGTGCAATTGTGGAGATCTGAAGAAAAGCATGTGGTCCCAAAAGCACGGGTGTTTTTCTAACTACAGAAGTTGGTCTAATGAAATACATTATCTCTCCCTGCAAACCTTGCCTAGCTTCAGTTTTCCTGGCTGAATAAAAGTAACAGAAAAAGTTTAATGATTAACTTTCATGTTCTCTATTTTCCGCCTTTATCAGGCTTTTCCTGGCCGCTAGCATTCTTGCCTTGCTGCAAAACACGGGCGGCAGGTCTGGGGGCTGCATGCACCCACCTGCGGGCAGCGCCGGGGACCTCAGCCCCAGCCTCTGCACAGCTCCTGATACATCACCCCCCTCCAGCCTCTGGACCTGAACGTGGCCGGGACGACCCAAAATTCCTCCCAAAAGATCTCAAATAATGTTGGAGACATGAGTGCTTTTGCTACAGTGGGAAGAAGCTCCGAGTAAGGACTGGGGCAGAATCTGTGGTGCCTCCAGCCACCCCACCTCACCGCCCTGGTCCTCTCAAGGCTTTAGGAGCCTGAACCAAACCCCTCCAGAGCTTTCCAGCCGAGCTGTTCCTGGGCCCTGGATGAGCAACACGCACTAGAAATGGGTGAGAACATACCCAACATTTTTTCTCATCCCTGACCCTAAAAACGTTCTCCTCTGATTAGTGATAATCCCCAGCCACACGTCACATCCGAAATGAAGACAGTGGACCAAGCAATGCCTACTAAACAAAATCATTAACCTTGATACCAAAAGTACCTACTCACCCTGAGACACCACACCTGTCAGCACAAGTGACAACCGCCCCCGTGAGGGTTTCCACGTGGGTTTTTCCTGTGTGCCCAGGGTGGCTAGGTTAATCTCTCATCGGTTTGCAAATCCTGCCCTTGTAGCTGCTTCACCTCCACCTCTCCCGCACCAGCTGGAAGGCACTCAGCCCGGTCAGCCACACACAAGCTCCTTCTGGTTAATGGAAACCATATTCAATGTCCAAATATTGCAGAGTTCCTTGAGTAACAGAGCTTATAACCTCCCTAATTTATCATTAGTGTTTAAAATAGCATCACTAGCCCTTACAAGTAATGACAGATGAAAAATTTATCTTAAAACAGAGCTATTTAAAATATGATAATCTAGAAAAATCTTTGCTAATCTACCACATCTTTGAGCAACAGAAATACACGTTCCCTGGGTTTTGTACTAAAACAAAAATGAACATTGGCAGAGCAAGCAAAATCATCTACAAATACAAATCAACCTTTTCTCCTTGTGAGCCAGAGTAGCCCAAGGGATAACGGCACGATCGTGCTCCTGATGTATTTACGCAGCACATTTCATCTCCATTAATCTGGATAACACACTGGCAGATTCTTCTTTTTCGATTCCAAGAGCGACGAGCTGTTCCTGTGCTATGGCAGTTCAACACCCACCTCTCCCCCAACCATGAGGGCCCTCGGGAGGGCTGGAGGAGGCCCCTGAAGCACCATGGTGGCCTCCTTCCTACCCTCCCACCGCCTTGGGAAGGGGCTGTAGCGCTGCACCCCAGCTTGTCCCGGCTCCTGGCTGCGTCCCACCAGCTCCCGAAGTTCACCCCACTCATTTGATCACAGCGTGGGGCGTGAAGGACCTCACTGAAGCACAAGGCAGCCCCACCTTTGCCTTCCCCATCTCTGGTGCATGGCTCTTCTCATGGGGGGCAACCTCAGCAATGCAACAATAGCTAAAGGAGGGAGATCAGGATGCTGGAATAAAGCACTCCTGCAAGGATCCATACTTCCTATTTTTTTGTGAGCTGAAATTTTTGTCAGCAATCTTCATATTTAAGGTGTCTTATTTTCACATGCATGCAAAGGATAGCTACACTGTAACACCCACTGCTGCTGGGAGGCATTTCATACAGACAACCTCAGCACATTAACAGACAAATAAAACCCAAACTCTAGAGAAACTGACTGCTCTTGAAACCACGTTAAACTATAATGGGATGAAAATGTCTTCATTTTTATATCTCTTCATGATCACAGAGAAGAAAGTCAGTGCTGAAGTAGGTAAGCACAGGCTATAGGTTTATCTAATAATGTATACTGAAGATAGTGAAAAATATTTCAAATTTGCCTACAGTTATAAAACTGTAAATCACACTGAACTGTATCACTGCAGCAAGCCATTTTCCTCTAACTTTTTTCTGTATTTTATTGGTTCAATAAAACCCATCACCTATCAACCTAAGAGCTGTAGTTATATATCCTATGGTTATTCCCAATTAACTGACTTTTTGAGTTTTAAAATTGTGCCACAAACCCCCCAGAAGAGCAAGGAATGGCAAAATGAACTAATCAGATTTCAGTTCTTTCTTGGGAAGGAGGTAGAGGAAGGGGAGGGAGGGAGGGTCTTGCACCAAAGTTTCAGAAAGCTGACAAAGTTTCCTGCCTTGCAGCAGATGTTGGCAAAGATGGATGCCGATGCATTATACCCCTGTCTGCAAGTTTACACACTCGATCACATCATACAGATTACAAAGCATATCAAATGAACCAAGTGCACTGAGAAAACTTCCTGGGATCTTGAAAAAGAAGGCTCCTGCAGCAAGAGTGATCTTACGTAGTGCCTGTGTCCAAGGGGATCCCAAAGCCCCTCGCACATTGGCTGCCACTGACACGAAACCACCCCGCTGGCTGTACTCCGAGGGGACAGGCTACGTGGCAAAGAGGTGAAGTAAGACACAGTACTCATCAACAAACCCAGCTAAACGAACATTTTACAGTTTCACACACAAATATGTCTGTGTTTCCATGGTTCACTCCACAAATACCCAAGAGGTAAACTGTACAGTACTCAGTGTAATCGAGTCCTCTAATTAATACCTTTGATAGGACAAAGAAAAACCCACTATTGTGAAAAAATCCGTAACACATGGCCAACTTCCTTTTTTAAGAATACTTAAGAATACAGAGGTGGCTTCGCAATTACCCCCAAATCCCTTTCCATTTAGTGGCATTACTTTTAGCAAGAGTTTCCCCAAACCTCTCCCTGGTTCTCAGCCCAGCAAATAGGTCACCTTCCTTGTCCTGTTGTCCTCTCTCTGCAAGCAGACAAATTCTGTGCCCATTTGTTTCCCTGAAATCTTCTTCCTTCAGAAGGAACAAGGAATGTGATTCTTCCGCAGAAACTTGTCAGAAGTTGCTCTCAACAGAGAGATCACCTACAAGAAGATATGCAAACCTCGCTCACAGGGTTTGGAAATGGATTCCTGGGTTTTCCAAAACAAGCTATTTTGTTGCTCCTCAGAAGAAGCAGACCTTGAGAGAGGTACATTGAAGCAGATCCCTCTCAACGCCTTGTCCAAGGTCTAGCCAACTGACATTGATGGGTTTCAAGATGATTTTTTTTTTTTTTTTTTTTTTTTTTTTTTGCTTTGTATGTAACGCACAGGTCACAATTCTCAAAGGACTCCTCTTCCAGCTCCCATCGAATGAGCATGATGGATCTTCTGTGCCAAACGCAGCCATGCTGCTGTGCTCTGCGGGGGCCCTGCAGGAAGCGCTGGAGAGGACGTTGCACAGACACCCACGACAGAAACATGTCTCGCCTTCTTCTGCCTCCTTACTTGGGACTGAGCTGGTGAACCCCACGCTTGCTGCCGGCATCAGGTACAGAGCGCACACCAGGGCATGTGCCTGGATTCAAGCATTCAGCCGACTTGAGACCGCTTCGCCGTTTCTGCCCCTGTCAGGCACATAAACAAAAAATCAGTTGCTACTTCCTCGCAATTCACATGAGGAGTGCCTGGAGTCAATGGGTTCAGTGTGGGGATCATTCAAACCAGCTGCGGCCAGTGAAAAGAATCCATTCTTCATTCCTGTGACCAGGCTTGCTCGAAAGTAGGGAGTAAATGTTCCACCCAAAATAGTTTTGGTCTGAGCACAAGAGAAGCTATTGGCAACAACAACGTTGAAAGAAAGAATGTCTTAGCATCAGGCTCAGATGCCTTGCAAATGTATTTTGTATCCTCTACCCCAAATTGTATTTCTTTCTGCCTGTAACAGACTACATGCTTTAACCGGCTCTGGCAGATTGCGGAGTGTCTTTATTTTGGCTAGTAGAGAGCTCCCTTCCATATGGGACCTATCTAGGATGGAAAGCAGATCTACTGGGATGGAGAGCCCAACCCTAGCCGAGCACCGGGCCACCGCAGCCCTCCACAGTGACGCCGAGTCGCGCAGGAGCCCTGGGCAAAGGGTGCAAATGGGGCAGCTCCTTGGCTGCCCACCTTTCCCTGGAGCCGTATTCCCCGTGCTGGCCATGCAGCGCAGTCCCTACACGATGTGTGAATCTGCTGGCTGTGCTTCCCGGCCCACCCCGGGCTGAGGGTGCAGAGCAGGCTCTGGACAAATCCTCCTCTGTCTTGTACACTCCTTAGTTTTACCAGGCTGAGGATGCTCCGACAGTATTGCAACAAATGCTGCTTTTCTCAGAGAGCTGTAAACCGCCACAGTGACCAGGTGTGAAGGGCTAGGTCTTTGTGGTTTATTTTTAACCTACACTGAATTTGAAAAGCAGAAAGTGCTGCTGTTGCTAGGGCTGTGAAGGTAGAGTAGCAGACACAGAGTTCCCTCTGGGTGAGCGACCAGGTCTGATCTGAGCATTTCCTCTGGGTTGACTGGCAAGAGCAATTAATCCTGACGCGGTGCATATGTTCCGAATTTTGTGTACTTCAGAAATGAAATGAGAAAAAAAGTTATTGTGCTTCGCTGTGAAATATCAAAAGCACTGAACTGCGATGCATTAACACAGCATTGTCTTTAGGACTCTCGCCCAACTCAAGACTGACAAGAGGAGCTGGCACACAGGCATTTAGAAGTGCCCATGTTCTTCCCTTGCATACCCAGGTACTTCTGCACGGCGCAGTAACGCATGCCAAGACGTCTCCATCCTCTTCATACAGTCATCGGTGCAGCGTAAAGTAAGGACAGTGCCCGTTAACAGAAGATACCTGAGAGGATAACCACTAAGATAAAATAGATTTGCATTTAATAATATAACAGTGTAGAGGAAATGATAAACCCCTGCAAACAGAGTTTCTAATTTGGTCTTCATCTCACTGGGCGCAGCTGTGCCAGCGCTGGCTGCCTCTCTGTCTCAGTCCGTCTCCTTTCTGTTGGTCAGGACAAGCCTCTTCCCAAATCACAACAGCTGGCTGCAGCAACCCTCCACCTCCTTTTTCTCACTAAATTTTCTCTTAGAGCATGATGACTTTTAAATCCTTTCAGGCTCAAAGCCCAGTAAGCAGTAAAGCCCAGCACAAAGTGGTATTTATTTCTTGTAACTATTGTTTTTTGCATGTAAGAATCCAATAGAAAAATAACCTCATCACTATCTGTCATAGCCAGAGGTGGATTTGAAGCTGTTACGAAGTGAATGTGCTGCACACAGTGGTGCTTGGTGCAGCATCCCTGCTTCATAACAGAGTTACAGGAAAAGTCTGCCCTAAGTCACAGCTCCTATCTTCCTTCTGCTGTAGAAAGGAGCGATTTAAAATCTTCCAGGGAGCTGGAAACTTTGGTACGGACAAAGAAGTCAAATGAACAGCCACAATGGCTGCAGAGTGGTTTCCTTAATTAGAAAGTTGGCTGTGTTCGTAAGGAGGAAAACAATGCTACAGACAGCCAAGGCAGAGAGCAAGTAAAAACTGTAGCACATGCAGCTCTGGAGGAAACAGAAACCAGCTCTATCAGCCCCCCCAGATCCTCCACTTATTAGGCTGAAAATCAAGCGTGGTCCTGCTGCTGAATCAGAGCATTACAAGCTTGTGAATATGACTTGGCCTTAATTAATTCATTGTGACAAGGCTCAAAACACTCCCCAGGCGATTTAAGACACCATAAAAAATCAAGGAACTGACAGTTTTTGACCTCAACATGTCAAATACAGAACTGTTGTCTAGTTTTGACGAGCTGTCACTCTATCCCCTGGACATCCCTACTGCAGCTAAGCATTTCACGTCACGGACCGCAATCACACAACGTGGTCCACGAGACCGCTGGCACGTTCTCGGAGCATCAGTCAACCCAGCTTCCACGGCGTCCGAGAAGCCCCAGCAGCACAGCAGCGGGGAGGGGGGGTGTCTCAGCCCTGCTCCGGCACTTGGCAGTGGGCAAAGGGAGAGTAGAGAGGCATCCAGCACCGTGCGACCAACTGCAAGGAAGCCTGAGAAACCCACACCTCGCTGCTCGCTCGCTGGCCACCTTTGCCTGGCTGTCCTCGTGGACACCTCGTGGAAACTTCACCCAGAACTACCGAGTTGCGAAGCAAAATGGAAAACGCTTCGCCAGGAAGGTTGCGTGCTTTTTTAAACAGCAGGCCAGATCCCAGACTGGAAGCACAATAAACACTCTAGGGAGAGACATTTCAGACTGCGCACAGCTCTCAAGCCAGCGCAGCGTACACCCCGACAGAGAGACAGGCAACTGTACAGAAAAGTGTAGAAAACCACAGGTAGAAAAACTGCAGCTTTCCCTGTGCTGGTCGCACACGGGTCTGAAAATCCAACGAGCACCTGACACCTGAGATCAGAAAGAAGGTGATACCCGTCGTGCTGAGACGATCGAGCATCCCGTTATGGAAATTCAAATGGCCGTTGCCAAAACAGCGCTGCTGGGGAAGAGGCAGCTGTGCTGTGCATCTGGGGAGACCGGGAAGGCAAAATGAGAAAACACTTCTTGGCTGCAGCAGAAACCCAACGTGCTGATGCCTCTCCCAAGCACAAGACTCTGGCCAAGGAGAAACACGGGTCGTGGACCATTTCCAAGGGTGCACTTGAGATGCTCTTACTGTAATTGAACATGAAGCTGTGGCCTCCCAGGGCTGCGCACGCTCCTCGCCGTGGCAGGCTGCCACCCTGTGTGACCGAGCGTGGGGTGTTTGTGTTTTTCCGTTTCAAACCGGCCGCCGGAACGAAATGAAACACGGGTGTCTGACAGGAGGGAGGCCGAGGAGCACGGCTGCGGTCCGCAGACAGGTGACTGGAGAGAGATGGCGGAGTTTTTGGAGGGCGGCTCCAAAAACAGAACATCTCAGAGGACACCCTCGCGATCCCCTCCCACGCAGGAGATGAAAAAGATTAATCCCAAACTGGGGCAGGGAGAGGTGCAGCTCCTTGGAGGGTGTCTGCCTCAAACACCTCTGCAGCAGGAATATGGCCGTCATCCCAGGAGACCTGCAAAATTACCTTACAGCTGACACCCAGGAGCTCTGTGTGGCTTGATACAAAGCAGCAAAGCACAGGTTACACACTCTGTTTACAAGAAAATTAAGATTAAGTGACGTGGAGTGAAATCCTGGATCTGAGAATTGATTTTTTTTTTTTTAGAAAAACAATTTTCACTTGCTGTTTTGCCAAATTCTGATTGAAAAAATCATTGCTCAGACCTCAAGGGCTCACGACCCACTTACCAAACACAGCACCGCTGAATTAGGATGGATTCAAGGCAGAGTATTTCTAACACCATGAAGGGTAGAAGCTAGAGGCAAGCAAACAAAGCATGTAACTACGCCAACTTGAGAGGAGGAGCGTACAAAAGATCTGAAACACAAACATTTTGTGAATGTTGCCGGCAGCGCTGTTCCCAAGCACGGAATACTTTCCTAGAAACTGGCTACCTTTAGGGTACCATCTGTCCCACTGCAGTATTTTGGTTGGCTTACTGTTGCTGATTCCGGTATTTTGCCCTTTCTTCTTCTCTCCTACTTTCTTCCTTCCTCTCCCACTTTCTCCAGATGTGTTTGCACAGAAAGCAAGCTGCTCCCTTTGATTCTGCGGGGCAGTTTTCAGCCTTGCCTACGCTCAGTGGTGCTTGCAGCCCGGCTGCTGCCTGGACTGTCCGGCATTTCTTAGTTTGTACTTCTTGTTCAGCACGGCCATGCTTTGGCTACGTGCCTTGTGAACAGATTAAACAAACAAATAGGTAAGAAGCATATTAACTCAGTGTGCCTAATAACTTCCCAGAGCAGGAATAAAGGAAATCGGAGATTCCCCAGGCAACTGTGCCGGTATGCAGAGTACAGCCCTCCCCGTCACAGGGGCCATCTCAGAGAGGAACCATTTACTCTTGGCACCCCGTGCAGGCAATCCATGACCGCACCACAAAGCCACCAACAGCAAGACAGGAATTGCATTGCAAACTGCTTATCTTCTTGAGTCCAGCTGCTGTTCTGGAGCCTGAGGGGTCTGGGAAGAGTGCAAGAGGCTTTTCGGAAAGAGTTAAAGCAGCGCTCTTCCTTACTGGCATCTGAAGCCTCTTCCTTCCCGGAGCAGAAGCAGCTCGCTGTCCCCCTGGGAGAATGGTGGAGCATCTCCTTTGGCTCTCACTAAGTGCTCTGCAACTCCCCGTACCGTAAACCGGTTGCGTAACACCAATCTGCACTGTGCAAACCCTCTCGAGCACTGAGCCTTGTAGGAGCCAATGTTGTTTCTCCCAATCCTTCTGCGAGATCTGCTTTCCATATGTCTCAGCCGACGTGCTTGCCTTCTTCACGACTGTGAAAGACCAGTCTCCCTCTCTGCTGATCCTCTCCCTCTCCCTGCCTCAGCCCGCCTGCCGGCTGCACGCGAGTGCACGTGGACGGGTACCAAACGGTCAGGTTCTCTTTTCTCAGCACCATTCTTCTCTCCAGTGCCACCACTACTAAGGACATAACGCCGTGGCTACACGTTGTCTCCAACCTCTGCTCAAGCAGTCCCACTGATGTACCGAAGACAAAAGCCACAGTAGGATGGGGACTTCCCTTTGCATTTTCCAGGATGAAGCTCATCTGCTACCATGAAACAACTACCAAGAGAGAAAAACTCGGTTTCAGAACTAAGCACAAGTTACAGAAGTCATATTCCCAACTCCCTCTACGTGCCACCTCAGAAGAATGAAGTCAAATGAATCTGCTCTGGATTTCTCTTACAAACCTCTCACAACTGCAAATCCTTTACAAGGTGATTTTTACTGAGCAAAGCACCCGTTTTTCACCCCAAGCACTACCCTCCCTCTGACAAATATCTCAGTTTACAGTCCAGAACTTTATAATAGTGAGCCACAATCAAATTCATTACCTCCACACACTCCTGTCATGTCAATATTGCACAACTGCTGTTTCCCTTTCTCCTCCTCAACTGCTGCCACGATTCGCATTGCTATTAGCTTTCACAAGTGACCTGCTTGGGTTTATTGTAGCCCATAGTGTCACTAATCATAAAATTATCCCAAAATACAGATAGATAGATAGATAGATACTCCGGTTCTGATGTTTTCTGCCACTTCCGAGGAGCTTCTTTGAACCCCTCTGTGTAACAGTCAGCTCTGCCCTTCCCGCAGGACCCGATCCCTCCTTCTCCAGGGCAGAGCCCCTGGTCCCTGCCTGCCGTTCGTGCTTTTGTGGTGGAGCAGCCAAATCAGCCCCTTCTGTGCCTCCTGCTCTGCAGGTCTTGCAAACCCAGCTCTGCTCCGCTGCTGCCACAGCGCATCTCACCTCCCGCTGCCGCAGCAGGTCCCATCCCCTCGCTTGGGCTCTTTTTCTCCGAGGCAGCCAGGGGCTCTCCCATGACTTCCCACCCACTTCCATCTAGAGATCCTCTCCTGCTTCGTTCTCTGAGATGGAAAAGCCTCAGGTTTTTTCCCCCTTCTGCTTTGATCACCTCTAACTCTGAAGCACTTTTCCCATTTCAGGAGACCTCGATGCTCCTTCCAGCCACCTTCCAGCTTGCTGTGCACTTTCAGATTGCCACGCTAATGCTCCAGACTTTGCCTAGTTCAATCAAGTTTAAAGTCTCAGTTTTTGCTCTTTGCGCAGCTACCGCTCAGCTGCGCCTGGTGAAGCACGTATGGCAACCCAGTCATTTACAGTGGTCAAAAAGCCACCACGGTTTATCAATTATTTTTGTACGGCACCTTCTCTACAGCAGAGCACAGCAGGTCCATATCTATGATTCCTTTTCATTGTCTGAGTTGTTTTTTTTCTTGAGAGCAATGCAGTGAGCTAGTCAGACTACTCATTAATAGCAGAGGCCAATCTGATACAACGCAGTTTTAGGCTGAATAAACCAAAAATGTGGTAAG
The DNA here is from genome assembly GCF_018691265.1 of Tyto alba. Lineage (NCBI taxonomy): Eukaryota > Metazoa > Chordata > Aves > Strigiformes > Tytonidae > Tyto > Tyto alba. Next base: position 4,211,619 of record NW_024881261.1, on the reverse strand, counting down.
TTGCCTAATCAGAACAAGAACAGGAATATTATGATTTCACATACAGCTGAAATACCAGAAATCTAGAAAATAGAAACATTCAACCCATATGCACAACTAAACCACTTTTGAATGGCAAACATCCAAACCAGAACAATAGTTCTTAACACACAGCCCGTACTGCACTTCAAAGCCAGGCTGACCATGCGAAAATAACTGAACACTAAATAGTCAACATCAGGGCCGATCGGTACTGTATTTAAAATCAATTTCAGCTTTAATATTTCAACAGAATTTAATTTGCTGGTAGTAAGAAAGGTGGAATTTTTTTTTTTTTTTTCCAAAGCATGATGTGGATGGATATCCTATCTCTGTAAGGTACACCCCAATTTGAAGCAAGCTCCAGGCGTGGGGCCAAACACACACACACAGACAAAGCCTCGGAGTTCTCCGGATCAGGCTCACAAGCTGCAGAAGCCGAGACCAAGCAAGAAATCCTGTGACAGATTTAACACGTGACATTTGAAACCGAGCAACATCACTGATATTTATTTTACCCGTAGGCTCTCTATTAGAATTTTGTTTTGGAAATCTTCAATTGCAAACTTGCAAGTGTTTGGTGGACCTCCTTTTTATGTCTTGCTTCAGACTGTTAGTAACAGCTCCAGTGCTAATGACCTAACTTCTGAACGTACAGAGGAAAAACAGCACTTCATGAAATATTGATACATACTTGGAAATTTGACAATTACCTCTAGAGCTCCTTGGTAAAATCTGAAAGCAAATAAATAGCAAACATTTCCTGTACTCATTAAAATACTGAAAAACAGAGAAAGAAACCTACTCATTATCCATTTGACAAATATAACCTATTATTTTTAATAATGCACAGGCATTCAATGCATGAAATTTACAGCTTCTCTTGCTTAAAGAAACCACTGGTTTTGTAGATCTAATTTTAAGAAATGCAATAAAAGTAAGTTATGTGGAGCTAGTTACTTTTGCAGGAGAGGGTAAAATCCTTCTTCTGTTGAAATCAATGGCAAAACTACCATTGTTTAGATGGAAGCACAACTTCACTCACTGCCCTACTTTGGAAGCTGCCTGTCCAAAAAGAAAGTCTCCAAAAATTAGAAATATTAATTTTGTTGACCTTCCTCATGCCAGCTTGGGAAAACTGGAGTAAAAAAAAAAGAGCTGGTGAGCCAAAGCATGGGTCTGATTGTCCACAAGATATATCTCTGTATCTTGCTTATTATATGCCAGCAAGATGATACACAGGCTCAAGCACGGCACGTGAGATGGCACACTGCTGCTCAGGAGCCCGTGCTTTTAGGATGACTGTCAAGTCCAGAGAACACCTTCCCCTGCTGAATAATTACGAACTATAAGGGGAAAACTTTCAATGCAGAGTGTGACAGGTTGCTCAGCACTGCATTACAGTGCAATTAGCAGTGTTATTATAGTAGTTCTGGTTTCTGGACCCTTCAGCCCTGACTGCGGATGAAACTGAACCACAACGACTGCAAACAAGAATGAAATGGAAATTTAAGATTCTTGAGCCAAATGTTTCAGCTGGTGGGATAACAACTTCTACTCTTATGCAGGTCCACTCAACGTGAGCAAAAATTCAAAGACAGGGAAGGCTTGAATTTCAACTGCTGGCCAGGTGGGATAGCTAAAGCTACATTTCAGCTTTCGTGATTACTTCAGTGTCCCCACAGGGCTGTCTAGATACTAATAAACTCACTGCTGTCTGCTCTGAATACTCTCTTTTGTCTTTCATAATACATACTAATCAAGATTCCTTCCACCAACAAAGCAAAATACATGCACTTGCATGAACTACTGTACTTTTCGAATATTAATTTAAAACTTTATAATAAAGCATTCAGAGGAAGACAGAGAACACAACAAATGACTGCGTGAGACATTTCCATTCCTGTTTTTTTTCACTCTGCGGGTAACAGTAAGAGACTCCTATAAGAGACTGGACCATCATAAGAAAAGGCTGATAATCTGTAGGGTCAGTAAAGGAGTGCGTAGGAGGCAGCTTGAAACTGCTCAGGGATTTGCAGTGTTAGAACAAGCGTCAGGAAACACGTTAGGGTTAAGAAGACCAGCAAGGAAGTCAAAGGGGCATCGCCAGGTTCTTGCATCCATCACCCTGGGACTCTCAATACGGCTCCTTGGCATGGAGGTAACCCACCCGAGACAGCACCTTCACATCTGGACAATACATGCCACATGTTTCAATGGGACCTCAGTTTTGATCCTCTTTTCTCTGACTTTTTTCGTTGAAAGCATGCCCTAAATTATTACTTATCGTTGTGTTTACTAAGCAAAGTTCCATCTGCTTATCTACTTGCCAAGTCAGTACGACAATCTAGGAAATTATAAATTGCTTGATAACCAAAACAAGTCACTTCTGGCAAACAATGAAGACTCTGCAGAAGTAATGATCCAACTGGATAATGACTGATACACTGATTATATTTTTGAGAGTTTTCCTCCCCATTTTCATGTGTACGTGTATCTCCATATATAAATAAAACATGAGAGTGCCATCTTGGCTGTTCATATCGGTATTTACCAAGAATTTCCACTGGCTCCAACCATCAGGTAAGCCCTGCTGGATTCCTTCTTACAGTGACAACCTGCTTATCTCTTGGATTACGGAGCCTAAACCATTCTCCTCCTGGGGACTACAACACTTTTGGGAACTGCACTCTCACTCTTCTCCCAGGCCCGCCTCGGCTGTCTCTGCTTCTGCGTGCATGACATGGCGAGAGGCCGTTTCCCTTGGCCACCCTATGCTTGGTGGTTGAGATGCACCCCCAGGGCCTGGAAAAAATGAAATTTATGCCTGTCAAATGAGGGTAGGTCAAGTTCTTCCAAACTGCCTGAGGCTTGGAGCCACAACTCTGGAGAACTGGACCGCGGCAGCCTTGCGGAGATGCTGTGTCACACGGAAAGGGGCACGGGTGGCCCCGGGCAGGCAGGGCTAGGGCCGTGTTACGTGGTGCCACGGGACCCACGTTTAAGCCGATTGTTGGCCTCGACGCTCTTTGCACCGGGGGAGAGAGCAGAGGAAGGAAAGCTGGGCACTAATCCGCTCCATCTGCTCCGGAGCAGCTAATTGGATTGCGAGTGCAGAAGGCAAGGCCCCCGGACAGGGTGCTGGCGGTCACGCCAGCCGGGCACAGGCGCTCCGAAATTTCCTATTTCGCTACACAAAGCTGCTCGATGGCGAGGGTCCCGCCACGCTGCCCAACACACCTCTGCCCAAACCCTTCCTGAGGATCCACCTGGCTGCACTGAGGCAGGGCACGGCTCCCCAGCACCTCTCCACTGGAGAGCAGGTGGAACTAAATACTGGAAAAATAACACACGTGAATCCCACCCCCAGAAGCAACATTCTGTCTTTAACAAAACATTAGAAACAGCAGACAGAAAAGAATAAAAATTAGCTTTCTTTACCAAAAGCCAGTGGAATGCTGTTAATGTCAGGTTTTATTTAGGTGCAAAAGTCAAAAGCTCATCTGCCAGTTGCTATATATAAACCTTACTAATATATGTCCTATGTCTGCAACATTTATTCTACATCGGTGGCTTAATGATGTTGGTCTGCTTTTTAAAGATTCAGCTTGGCACCTACTTCACTTTTAAAAATAACAGAAAATTCAGTTGTGCAGCATTTTCATTAAACTGTAGTGTAACGCTATGAGAAAGACAAGGAGAAGAAATGTAAAAATGTTTAATACAATAATGATCAGAAACCTTTACATTTTTTTTCCCTATGTGAACACTATGTTTGTAGCTATGGAAACTACTTATGAGAAAGCTAAAAAAAAAATATGTCAGCAAATATAGTCAGAGAATGATCTGGATATATGAAAGTCCTAACAATGATGGAGAACCACAGACACAGGGTAAAAGGAAAGTGTAAATTGAAGACGACACCACTTGTGCATCTGACAACATGTTCTCCTCTGACAGGCCAAATTCACTTTTATTGCCATGGCACTAAAGTCAATGAATTGCAACTGGAATGAGTTTGACACTTTATATTGCTTTTGATAAAACCATTATAAAAAGCATATTTCAACCTTTAAAAAAGTATTTTCAAAGCGTATTCTCTGCAATCAGTGAATCGTGTGAGCATATTGGCCAAGACAGTCAATATTTTACCAAGGCAGTTTTCAGCACATCTCTCACGGACTCTGTTCTTCAGCTATCTACACTACTAACACAAGCAGTTCTGATGACTTTAAGATCCGCACACGATACACATCCGCACGCTCATCTGTTCAACTGGGGCTGGTGAGAATCCTTGTGAGCCTTTCACAGGCTTTCCCAAACTCACTACGAGCATTTCCAGTTAGTACTCGTATAGTTTTACATATTAACGTCTTGCAAACGATTCTGTGATCATCAGGACCACAGACACTAGCAAGACACGTCTGGTTATTTCAATCAAGTACTTTTGTATGGAAGATAAAATCCCAGTTAAAATCATTAATCCGTGGTTTTAGCAGTGAATGCAGTGCAGACTTACTTCACCTGGAGTAGCACATTAGCTGGGAATGGCTCCAAGGACTTGCTATGGTCTGTCAGGTCAATGTGCAAATTAAATCAGATTTATTCAGTACACAAAGCTTCCTTTGGTGCTGTTTCAGTCTGGATTGTTAATTGAGCTGCCTTGCATGTATACATTGTGATTACATGCTACAGTCTGTACAGAAAACATAGTGAAGAAAACCTGAAGTTGATTTCTGAACCGTCCACTCTATGAAACGTCAGGCAAAGAATAAGCCAACATCAACAATGTTAACGAAATTTATACTGTATATTAAATATCACCAGTAAATTCTCTGCCCATATAATGACAATTTCAGTGCTGCACTCTTAAAAGAATGGACAAATGTTGCTCTTTTAGCCGTGCTTGATGGGCTCCTCTAACCATCCTTGAACAACCATCCAGGCTCTTGCTCCTGACTGTGCCCTCTCCTCTTTGGGGGCTGCCCACATGAATTGCTTCAGCCTGCAACTGACGTGCAGTTAATACAATCTTATCTGTCACACGGTGGAAAATACCAATAAAAAGAATCAAAATCAAGTGTTAAACAGTATAAGCAGAGCTGAGCTAATCACAGTGAAAGGCATTTCTTGCTGGGCTCTAAGCTGATAAAAGAGAAGATGAGTCCCCTTCACGCTGGAGAGAACTACTTATCCAAGGAAGGCATCTACCCTCAGCCTGGATTTCCCTGCGCAGGAAAAGGTCAGGCTTTTAACCAAATCTTCACAGCCAAGTAATTTTGGTCCTCCTTCCTTATGATACCTACATGACTTGTATGGGGTGGCCCTGTTCCTCATCCCAGTGGGAAGCATCTTATACCCTCATATGTAAACTAGAGTTTGAAAAACCATACAAGACACCTATTTGCAATGAACCACCGTTCCTCACTGGAACATCCTCAAAAACAGAAATCTGGACCAATCCCTTGTTTGGGAGAAGTCCAGGCTAGCTACCAAAATACAAGACTTTTTATCAGCCACCCGCTTTAAGACTGAAACGTCCGATAAAAAAATATAAATCAAGTAAACTAATAAAAAATACTACCAAGCCTCATAATTTGAAGATGCAACGTTTTGGAGGCGTAGCTCCAGCCGTCTGATCAGTGACTGTTAGACGTGGCTTGCCCGTACTGGCGTTGCTGACCTGCACTATTCACTTCCCGGCATTTCCACCCGCTCGGGCACGAGGCTGGCCGCAAACCCGCCCGGCAGCAGACCGCCAGCCAAGGCGGTTCTGTCGCTCGGACCCTGCAGGCTTTATTTTTCCTGCTTGCCACCGAGACGACTTGGCGCATTCACTACCCGTGACGTTACGGATGGCGAGGCAGCAGGAGCAGCAGGCTTGGAGGACGTTTCTCCCTGGGGAAGCCATTCCTGACAGCTTCACACGCAAGGTCTCGGTGACACAGAGCGCGGCGGCTCTGCCAGAGCCGTAGCTGGGGAGTTCCTGGGATAGGAAACCAGCTCAGCCCTGGAGACGTCGCTCTCGACTCCTGCACACCACTCCCTCTGCCGCAACAGCAACAGGTTTAGGGTGCTCATTCACCACCTTCTCTTCATACAACTCCACCATTCCCAGGAAGGGCACTTTATCTAATTACTTCTTAATAATTATTTTACGAAATGCAAAGAAGTTGCAGCAAAAAATCTTGTTGCTGATTTTCCTTTACCTAACCGTACCGAAGCGTGGGGCCCATAAGCACCCGGCGTGTGCCTGTATCCCTGCCCAGGACACCATCTCTACCATTGGAAATATCGGGCAGGAAAAGACGCCTTCCTCCTGCAAGCCCTCTGCCCAAACTCCAGTAAATGGCAGCTGTGCAGAATCCGCATGGAGTGTCAAAGCTCAGCACCAAATCACAAATCAGGCATCTAGAAACAACTCACTGTAGAAAGACTACAATACATAGCCCAACAAGACTTCAAAAATAACCAAAGTGATCTATTTCAAACACCTATCCATGTAAAAAACATCAAAACATGACTGGACTATAATATACATTTTATAACCCGCCGCTGACCGAGGAGACATTAACCCATACCGACCGAAAATATTTGCAGCTATTTAGAGACAGAGTTTAATCCTGAACTTTCTTTCACCTTGCAACTCAAGTATCCACAGCCAAAGCTACAACCAGGAAAAGGCTCGTCGCTCCTAAAATCACATCCTGTCTCTTCCTGATGGCAAATACAATTTTCCTGGATTTAGTCAAGTTTCTGTCACCTGCTCAGTGTTTTAAAAACATCTTAACGTATTTGTAATATTCGCTTATCACCTCGCGTGTAAGTGTGAACACTCCTTAGCAATGGTGTTTCTTAACGAGTAATTCCTCAACACAGCTCAAACATCTATAAATCACCACGCCTTCTAATTTTAATCCATATCCTTCCATTTGCCGTGTGTCTTATCTTGGCTTCTACTTTTAAAATACAGTTTAACAGAGAGAAAACCTCTCAGGCTATATGGAAAATAAAAAGGGGAAATAAATAAAAATGAAGACAATTTTGCAGGTCCTACTTCAGCTAAACCTTTCAGGGACTTCAATGAGATAATCTTTCTGTGATTATGGCCAAACCCTCTCGTTGCTTAGCAACACATAATTAAGGAATATGTTTTCAGATCCGCTTTGCAAGCTGGCCATTATCAGATGAAATTACTGGAGCAACAAATGTCATCCTCATGCAAATGAGTTGGTCGTAGGCAAAAAAAAAAAAGGGGTTGAGTACCGAGAAAGAGCTCAGCAGCAGAGAAATGCTGCTGGCTTCCTCTTGTTGCGCACTGGTAATTCTTTTAAAGGGAAGGGATAATATCTCGATTTTTAGAGAACAGGGTTTGCAGTTTATATACAAGACACATGGAAGGAGGGGCCCGTTTCTCCCAGCGGAGGAGACTGCTCCCCATGCATGTGCTCCCGCGGTCCCTTGCGCCAGGGCTTTCACTGCCTCGGTACCAACCAGCTCAATCTGACGTATCGCAAATAAATGAACATATTTGTGTTCCCCGCCTTATGCCAGTTCTTTTTTTTTTTTTTTTTTTTTTTTTTTTTTTTTTTCCCAGGCTTTGGGAAATTGTTTATTTAAAAATACTGCCTGGTTGTACTACTTGTCATGTCTGATCCATGTCAACACAGAACATGTTGCCTAATATTTAAGCATTTTTTAGAAATCAATACATTACACCAGCTACATAAAGGATGCGTAAGCATGAAAGAAACAGCATCTACTTCCTAGCTGTGTAATTATGGTAAGCCAGGGAAAGGGGTGCGCCAAGTGTCTGCATTTTGACAACTTTATCATTTCCACTCACAAAATCATGCTTTATTTAGATTCCTGTGGAATGGCATCACCAGTTTGGCACCGTCTCTATGCCTATAAATGGTATCCTTTTATTAAAGCTTTGTGCGTGTACGCTGGTACGGCACATTGTTTGAGACTTGTTTGCATGGGAGTTCAGCTGAACTGCACAGGGAGAAAATTCCCTGCTCGTAGAGCAACTACCAGGAAAAACATTTCAAGGAATTTATTTCCCCATTTTTCAAGCAAGTCAAGCCACAAATGAATGGATTTGCCAAATTTCCTCGTACTTAGCAGTGTGGTTTTGAGGGGTTAGTTTCTGTCAGGCTCTGAGTCTTATCATCAATGTACATCTCCAAAGTGGAGGAGCAGAGACTGCTCGGCTTATCCAGCTTTACATCCGAGCAGTCAAGGGGCTGAGCACTTTTAGAAGGGGAAGGGAAGATGAGGAGCCACCATTCATTTTTATTGTTCTAGTGCTTAATGACAGGCTTTTAGTTTTAAGCACGGACCTATTACTTTAACAGCTATATCACTTCACTTAAAAGCATCTCTAGAAGGAAATCAAGGGTTTTATTTTGTATGCCTGATAAAACAGCAAATTAATAATAAGAAGAAAAGACTTAGGTAATGGCCAAAGGTAAGTCGATTCTCAAATAACACCATTAGCTATCTGATGAATTTAGTCAAAACAATGCTAACCATTTCCTCGGAGAAACACATTTGTGTCTGATAACAGCGGTAAAAAGTCAATCTGCAGCAAACCCTGTAGTCCTAATTGCTCACCCAGCACAGTATCTAATCTCCCGTTCTCTACAAACAACAGGAACGGCAAGATTAACCCTGGAAGCATTATCTGAGATACCGCTCATTTTTAACTGAAGTTGGCTAAACAAATAACATATTTGGAATTTAACCACAGAGCAAGAACCAGCATCTTTAGCTCAGCGTAGGCAGCGCAGCCCTGCAAAGAAATCTTTTTCGCCTACTTTTCTAAATAGGGAAGTGTCTAATATTTAGGCAATATCTCTGGCTGTGGTTTCTTTGGGGGGTAAAGTAAGCAACAACAAGGCGGTTCTAAACTACCGTACGGGGTAAGACCCTTCGGAAATTACTTGGTTCAGGCGATGCCATGGTGGAGACGATGACGGGGGGCCCTGTGCGCCTGCTGAGCTTCGGGTACGGGGAGAGCTGGGCAGGGAAAGCGGGTCCGGTGGGTGCCAGGCTGCTGTCCCCCGGCGGCCCCGGCCGGCGGAGGAGCTGCGGGCTGCCGTGCGGACTGGGCGCCGGGGACGCCCCCCGCTCCCTCTTCATCAGCTCCATGGGCACGGTGTAGGTGGTGGAGTAGGCCGTTTTGGGGCTGGCGTGCGGGTTGGCCGCGGTCACGGGCATGCCAGCCGGAGCAGAGTAGGCAGAGGCTGGACGCGGGGGCACGTTGCAAGGCAGGGGGGCGTTGTATCCAGAACCGGGGAGGAAGTGCGGCCCCTGAGGAGCCCCCGCGGAGGCAGCGTAGGCGGTGGTCTCCAGGAGGTGCTGGGTCGGGGCGCTGGACGGCCGGCGGTGCATCTCTCCCCCTCTCGGGGAGAGCGGGGGCTGCGGGGCGGCGGGGCCGTCGGCGGCAGGCCCTGCGCTGAGGGGTGCCCCGTAGTCACCCGGCAGCTCGCTGCGGTGGCTGAAGCTGTTGGAACGGGTCCTGGGGCGCAGCGCCCCGCTCCTCCGCTCCTGCCGCTGCAGCTGCATTTCTGCCTTGTAGTTGTGGGCGATGCGGGAGAGCACGCGGGCCTGCCCCAGGTTGGGAGCCACCGACTTGATGTCGTTCTCCTCCATCATGGCCAGCAAGTTGGGGGAATCGAAGCCCTGCTGCAGCAGGGCGGCGAAGGTGCTCTCCGAGACGCCCTCCGCCCGCAGCAACGCCACGAACTCGGGGTCGAAGCTCCTCTTCCCCTCCGGCCCGGGGAAAGTGGGGGGCACCGGCGGGTGGGACGGCGTCGCCACCGCCGCCTCGTAGCTGTCGTAGGGACCTTTGGTGCCGGCACTCTCCCGGCCTGGCCCGTAGCCGCTGCCGGTGCTGCTGGTGGGGTCCACCACCAGGCAGGTGGGGGTGGTCTGCCGGCCCCCCGTCACCTCGGGGGGCCGCTCCGCTCCGTCTCCGTACGCCGGCCTGCCGGGGAAGGCGAGCGGCTCCGCTGCGTACCGCGGGCCGGGGGGATCCGTGCCGTAGCGTGCTGGGGAGACATCTCTGCCGCGCATCCGCTGCCCATCCAGCTTGGGGTCCCTGTAGAGGCGGGTGGCCTCCGGCGGGGCGGGCGGGCGCCCCGGGACCTGGTCCCAGGACAACCGGCTCCCCGGCGCCCCGTAGCTCGCCGGCGGCCTGCTCACCACGTGGTCGCGGTAGCAGCGGGGATCCTTGGGCGACCTAGCCGAGAGGGACGGGTCGCTGTAGTAATCCTGGGGTGGCAGGGAGCCCCGGCCCACCATGCCCGCCTGCCGGTCGCAGTAGGAGAAGTCGGGGATGGAGCCCTTCCTGAGGGGCCCCGGGGCGAAGGCAGCATCCTGGTACGGGTACGCCTCTTGCTTCAGCTCTGCGCCGCCCTGCAAGATGATCTCATTAGCTCGCGGCGGCTCGTACCAGCCGCCCTCACCGCCGTACGACAGGGAGCTCCTCCGGCCCGGTGGCCTTTGGTACTCGAAGGCGTTCTCGTTCTCCCAGTTGCCTTCGTACCAGCCGGCAGCGTCCCAGCTCTGCGAGCGGCCGATGTTGGGGTGCTTGCTGGGGATGGGCATTGCCACGAGGCCGCTTGCTCCCGCCGAAACGGAGAAGAGGAGGCGCCTTCCTTCTCAGCGCTTCTCCGGCACGCATCAAAACCGGACTGTGCTCTGCCTGAGCCCTCCCGGGACTTCAGAAACCACCGACCGGTGGTTTTGCCTTTCCAAGTGTTGCCTGAATTATTAATTCTTTGAAATCTTAGTAGGCAACGCATGCAGCGGCCGCTGCCACCCACTCTTGCTCCAGGCTGGTGGAGGGAGAGACCCTTCCCGTGCAGTGCAGCCGACGAGGAGGGCGGCCGCGCTCAGCCCAGATGCTTTATCCTCTGCTGTGGGGACGGCACACACATGGACAACTGGCCGAGCAGTGTGTGGGGATTAGGAGCTAAATAAAACCGCTAAAGCCCTCGCTCCATGTGACATCATTTTAGCCCGATGAAATCTCCCGCACCGACCCAGCCAGCAACCTCAATGCAATTTCTCCCTGGGGGAATAATTTTTTTTTTTTTTTTTTGTGCATGTTATTTTTTTTTTAACATGCGTTTCATCTGTTTCTCGGTAGCTCAGGGCTCCCGCCCGCACCGGCACCCACCAGAAATCGGCAGTGAAGTAACAAAATGTGCACGTATCCGCTCGTCCCCACACATGCGCATGTAAAAATAAAAAAGAAAGCTTCAGTGTCAGCTCAATCTTAATCCACCCTGATGAAATGCTAATCCACTGCACACAGTTAAGGACAAATTAAACAGGAGCAAGCAGGCAGGCCTAAAAAAAGGCCAGTGCAAGATACTCAAGAATACAAGAGTGATATAAATCAGTTAGGTATCTGTTTAACACTTTATGAATATTGTAATTTGATTTGGAAATTACAGTTTTTTTGTTGTAGTTTCAAATTAGCTGTACTAACTAGGCTCCAAAAGGATTCTTTACATTATTATCATAATACGCAAATCCTTTCATCATCCCAGGACAGGAAACTGTGAGGTGTAATCTGAAATGTATGATTTTAAGACTCTAGCAGAGGTCACGGAAAAGGAGGGGAGGATCAAAGAACCTAAAGCCTGGTCTTACAAAGCAGAAAGGAATAGTAGACTTTTGCTTGTTATCTCCGGCTTCCTTTGGGAAAACTACATGTTTATGAGATGGAAAAACACTCAGAAACATCAGACAGAACTCAATTTGTATCTAGCGGTATTTCAATATTCATATGGATTAAGCTTTTTTTACACTTACAGTAGGCAAAAGGATTTAGATGGAATCACACCGCAGAAAATTGTTATTTGGGAACGTAGTAAAATTTTCCACATATAGTCACCGTTTTCAGAGGAGACATTAAAACGCTTCCCCAAAACATGTATCTAAAATATCACATCCCACTCATGCTCAAATATTCCTTTTCAAAGAAGAACAGGTCAACCGTTACTTATTTTGCTAACCACTGCGAGTGAAGCAACATTTTCCTTTTTTAATTAAAAAAAATTCAGATGGAAATGATTTTGCCTTTCTCTGCTGTGATCCCAAATTTCTTCACCTCCAACGTGCCCCTTTCAGGACAGACCCAGCAAAAGGAATAGCAGCCACCTTTCGTGGTCTGTTTGCAAGACAGCTTGTGCATTTTTCCCAGCTAATCCACAATAAATGTTTAGTGCACTACCCATCACATGATAGACTATTGTGCTATTATGATAGCTAAATCACTAATACAGTCTAGTGCTTATACTTGCCTATCATACTAATACCTCTGGGCTGTATTTCTGACCCAAATACTGACAGGATCTTTGAGTAATCCCTAAATTTCTTTATTGCAGTAAATATTATAAATCCTCTTCAAACATTTTCTCCTCCAATTACATCCCCAAGAACCACAGTCTCTAAAATTATGTTGAATATTACACAGACATGCAAAACATGGGCCCCAAAAGATTATTTACGCAATTCTCAGAGAATATCTGATTGGCATTATATTGAATTAACTAACAAACTTAAGGCACAGTGGAAAATTTCTTCTTTTGTGAGAGTCAAAATGGGAAGACACATTTGTGGCTTATAAATAAAGCAGAGAACATTTTAACAAACAAAAACATTTTATTACAACAACGTTTTGCTAAAGAATAAAATGTATTCCCAACTGGATACAGTGAGATCTGTGCCATTTGTTTGTTCTGAAGCAGCAGAAGAAAGCTACCAAAAATGTATATGAAAAAATAATGAAATCCTGGTCTATAAATCAAGGGCATCTTCCACCATTGTCTTCAAAGAAATCAGTCATGAACAGAGCCGCCATGTTAAGGCTGGTTGACAATGGGAAAAAAACATGCCATAGAGAAATTAAATTTCAAAAATGCCGAGCTTGAACAACCGCAAGGGAAGTCAGAAGGGAGCTTTGAGCATTTACTACCTCTGAAAAAAAAAAAAAACAAAAGTTTTAACAAGCCCTTGGGTGGCATGACGGAGACACAAAAGAAACCTCACCCAAACTAACAGATCTGTAACTGGCGGCCGTGCCCTGCCTGGCTCCAGTGCACACATGGGCTGCAGCAGGACCTGAAGACCAACCTCCAAGCTCCCTCCAAGCCCAAGCGCAGGAGCAGCCCCACGCCTGGGCTCCAGAAACCACCCACGTGCCCCTGCCCCCCAGCCTGCCCTCGCACCCGCGCAACCTCGCAGCCCCTGGGCAGAAGGACGTGCTCTTCTCACACCTCCTCCGCAGGAGCCAGGAAGCTTTAACTTCAGACCTGCTGCTGGGAACACTCATGCATATGGAGCATTGATCCCAGAGGCGCTGACCTCAATGGAACAAATTATCTATTCCTGTGCTCCAAGCCGAGCAGAGGTAAACGCTCGCAGGACCCGGGGCTGTAGGACTTTTACTTTTCCCTGCAGCCATGGGGCAGACGTCCTCTTTGGAGGGCTCTGTTGGGCCCTCTTCTTGCTGACCAGGAGCGGCCACCAGCCCCCACAGCCCAGGAGCCGTGGAGCTGGGCAGCCTCCCATGCCACCATGGTGGAAAAGGAAATGTTACACCCCCAGTGAACCAAAAAATGAATAAGAAATGATCGGAATGAAATATTTATGGGCGGGCAGTAAGAGTATTTTCTTTTTCTTTTCTTTTTTTTTTTTTTTTTTTTTTTTTTTTTGGCACTCTTAAAAGCAGCACCTATGCAAATTCTCGTAACTCCATAGCTATTTCTGAATTCAGAGCTAGGCAGCAATGGCCAAGAGAGGATGTGGAGGCACCGGGGCACAAGCCAACACAACCCATCTCATCTGCGCTTCGTGGGAGTGGAGGAGGCACCCGCATTCCCGATGTGAGGGGGGGGACGAAGCACTGCGGGACAGGTGGAAAATTTATCATCCCTTTATCTCTTCATTCTAGAGGTATTTGAGGGAAAAAACACACACAAAAGCAATTAAAAAAAAAAAAAAAAAGAAGAAAAAGAAATGGAGCTGATCAAGAGATTAAATGCCCTGGTATTTCAGATCAAGTAAAAAATGCACAGTTTTGACTTATCATCTTGACTTTCAGTTTAGTGTTGATCTAATACATGGTGAATTTTGCTGTGACACAATGACTACACAAGTCTGCTCTGAGAAAAAGGTAACAACAGAGTAGAAAAAAGGTGGGCCCGTCGTTTAAACACCACATTCAAAAATGGAGGGCATGAAATCTGGTTCTGGAAACAACTCGCAGTGGGTATGAAACAAGTACTTTACACAGTGCTAGCAAGTGCCGTTTTCTTCCTGTGAGGAGAGTATGTTTTACACATAAAACCTCTGGTAAGAAATCAGGATGCTAAATCTGCAATGGAACTGTGTAAACAACATCTTTTTGGTGTCTCCAGCACTGATTCAGGAAAGGTGGGATGTGAAATTTAATTCACATTGATTTAAAACATTTCATTACAAATTTTGAAAGCAAGCTGCTAGAAAAATTACTCCATGTAACAGAATAGTGCAGACTGTTAGTTTTGCTTTTTATTATTTTAAAATACTTTTCAATTACAAGTTTAAATCTTGTTTCTATTGGAAAAAATGACTTTTAATGTAGCAAAATGTTTATGTTTTCTCTCAAATTATTTCCTTCTGGGAGAGAGCAGAACTGAAACAATGTAGTGAATATGCCAAATGTAATTTCTGGCAAAAACTGTAAGGTGCATCAGAACTGGAAAGGCTATTTCTCTTTTAAAGGCAAAGTAATCCTACGCCTGGTAGTGAAAAATCCTCTAGAGAACAAACATATCTCATGTTAATGGAGAAAGCAGGTATCAGGACACCCAGCCTTTATACTTCGCTCTGCCGCTGCCGGCAAGTAAATTGCTTAATTTCTTACTTGCAGATTCCCCTTCCATCAAGAAGCATATAATAATATACACCTATCACATTCGGATAGTGTTAAGATTAATCAATGTTTGTCATATGTTTCCAGGTGACAAGGTCCAAAGCTACCCATAGGATAAATGCTTCTGCCCTCCCTGCCTGGGCTTTCAAGGACCGCGCGTGATTGTGCCTAATGACCCCCACAGCTCGGGAAGCCTTTTCTGAACATCGTCCTCCTACGTTCAGCTTGCAGGATGCTGGGGATGCAGAAATGAGCTGGTGCTAAACAACACTGGTGTGTACCATGGATGCTACGGGGAGGAGAAGGAATAGCATGCACTGTGAATAATGCACGCAGACACACATGCGCGTGCACAAATTAAAAAAAAAAAAAAAAAAAAATTGGAAGAAAAGCAAGAAGAAAATGTTCCAAAACCCTGGAAATTACTGCATTTGCTAAAATTTGGCTCTGCAAAAATTTCTCTCACAGTGGCAATAAGCACTCTGCCTAGATGGACTTTCTAACAGTCTCCTGAAATTAGAGGAGTACAAAGAGAAAATTAGCAGGATTGTGCCGGAATCATTTTCAATAATCAAAGGAACAGAACAGCATCTGAAAGCACTCAGCGCTTGAAGCCATGCCACATGCTTTTACCAATTTCCAAACCAAAAGCATAGATGCTTTGTAACTTCAACAAAACACTCTCAAATACCAGCTTGGTGCGTTACAACAAAACACTCTTAAGATCAGCCGATTATTAAACAATCATTGCCTCATGTAAGTCTGTATTTTGATGACTTTAAAGCAAAAAACAAAAGCTTACGTCCATGTGCAACTCAACCCCCCTGGCGCTGGGATAGAAATGTGCTGTAACGGTTGGCTTACAGGCGCTACAAGCTACAGGAATGCACTAGCACACACTGCCTCGAAATGTTATGCACAAACTGGAATCTGTAACTGGGTTCATTTGCCGTTCCCACTGGCTATACACAAACGGGCCCATGCATAGGGAAAACAAAAGGTCAATATCATACCTAAATAAATGAGGAGGTACAGCAAAGGAGACGACCTCCCGTGCCAAATAAAGCAGACGTTTACTCTCAAAACTGGTAATGCAGTATTGCAGTGCCGTTGAGAGTAATTTCCCAAGAATCCCCCCAAACCCTGCTCGTCAACGTGATGAGAGAGGATGCAAAGCCTCTTCCACTCATACCAGCTGGCGTCGTGGCTGAGAAGGTGCACGGAGGCATTTCACATAACGAAACTACAGTGACCTTTTCCTTGATCACCGGCCTCTCTGCTGCTTTTCTGTGCCCGTCTCTGCTTGGAAGGAATTTGGTGTAGGAGACAGGCTCCTTCCCGCCCTCCCGGGCAGCCAGCGCCGCATCTCAAATCACTGTCACATGCCAACAACTCTCTGGCTGGAGACATTTCACCCGTCTTTCATTGAAGGGTACCCTACACCCAATTACCTTCTATTTATCGCAGAGTAAGGTACATGCAGAATCACCCCGATGAGCACGCAGTAATTTGTCACCTCATGTTACCCTGGCTCCCCTGGCAAAGCCCTGGTGATTTGCCATCCAGGGTGAAAAATCAAATCGCAGGTAACAAATGCAGGAAACTAGCAATCATCTAAAATACACTCACAGTTAAAAACAAGGAGCTCAGCTGTAAAGCACACTTTGAGCCATTGGAACGAGCCCTACAAGCTCCTGAAACTTCAATCAGAAGCCATTTTTCCTTCAAGTATGGGGGGACTCCACTAAAAGTTAACAGACACAGCACTGTCACATTCCTGCATCAACAAAGGGATAATAAAAATATCAGATGTATCCCTACACCACAAAACTACACACTTTCAAGGACTACAGAATAAAAATCAATCTGGATGCTGAATGGCAGTCTAAAAGCCAGTAGAAAAGGTTCATTGGGCACATCACTCAATTATTGGCAAAGATCTAATCTATGAATGCTCTTAAAAATAATCCTCTAGAAATGACATCAAGCACCTTGTCTCCAAAACTGGGTACAAAATTAGACTTTGAGGTTAAATCTCATCATTTTTAATAAGAATTCAGGATCAAGATTTAAAAAGCATGTGTAATGAAAAGCATGGGAATTATATCTGTCCCAGAAAGCAGTAGAGAAATCCATTGTTAAACGAATATATATTGTCATTCTGAACTCTGCCATGCATGTCTGGGCTTTGCATAAAAAATAATTAATTACTAGATTGTAACACGGTCCTGAGGAGATAAACAGGCCGGGGCTCAAGGTGCTCCCTGCCTTACTTCCCCTGATGATGCCAGGAGCTTGAAACACGTACTTCCCTTGCAGATCCGATGCAGATAAACATCAAAACCAAACCAAAACAGGACGAAACATTACTTTAAAGTATTTAGGCATTGCTTTTTTAAAAAAATTGGCATTTTGTATTATCGTATTGCAATAATCGAATGTGGAGGGACAACATCTGTGGGTATGTGGTCCCTCACCATCCATGGGGGCGGTTATGGGGGACGGCTGCTCCCTGCTGGGGATGACCGTGAGGCCGAAGCTGCCAGCCCTGCATCCCTTCCTTTGGTTCATTTACTTATTCAAATACCTGTTATCAGCAGGAAGTGACAGTGTTTGCTCTCAAAAATGGATACCAATCTATAACTATAGGTGATTTTGTGAAATTAAGCTGTTTATTCCTAAGTTTTGAGGTGCTAGATGGCAGCAGAGAGTGTCTTGTTTTAAAAAAAACTAAAAAGGCAATCTAAAAAAAAAAGACAAAACAAATTAATAGTGTTAAACTAATGGGCTACATAAAAGTGTCAGTAAGAAATTATCAATGTCATTTGATTTTCAGGCAACAAAAATGCACAACCAACTCTAGAAAACTTGCTCTTTGAAAAAAGCTCTCAGATATAAAAGACATAATGAAAACCTTCACTGTTTTGGCACTTCAATCCATTACATCTGTTTGTGGATACCAAAAAATATAAAAGAAAAGTTGTGTAATGTGTTTCTCTGCAGCTTTATTTTAGTATAGCCAGATGTCCTACTCCTGTCAAAATATTTACTAGTAAATATTCAGTAGAACCAGAATCAAACCTAAAAGTCTGATTCACATCCAAACGTCGCTAGTCCTTGAAAGATTCTAACTTAGCGGTTAGATACGAGTTTCTTCTGGCATTTTGAAGGAAAATCCATCCTGTTCTCATCCGTCCCCGAGGACTGATCATTTCCCATCACATGTTTGGAAGAGGTACAGCAGCCAACTTCCAGCCCCTGGATGCTGGAGGCGGCTCCTGCAGCGCTCCCGAGCTCTGGAGCTTGGGAACAGGCGACAGGGCTGTCCCGAGGCTGCCGCTCCAACAACCCCTTAACGCGGCTTCTCGTTGCATATTCTGAGGTTATTGTAATTTTTCTGAGTAATCTTTAAATGCGGGGGAGGATTTAGAGTAAGGAGAAAGAACCCAGATATGATGACAACATGTTAATCCCTAAACCAGTTAATTTAAACGGGAAATGTGCTAAGGATGAAAACTAACTTGATGGTATTGAAGTCATCAGCTGTAATTGTTTCTTAATTAATGACATGAAGTTATAAAGCATGCTACATGGACCCTTGTCTTAAGGCTGGGGAAAATGGAAAAGCACATGGCAGAATTAAGAGTTAGACATGTATATATTAGCATAAATGTGGGCTTAAATGCAAGGAGAACACAACAAAAGTACTCTTCCCTATTTCTGTGCATACAGCACTCAAGTCTCCAGGAAAAGGGAGCTCTCCTTCTTGCAGTAGCTTGTGTCACATATCTATCACCAAAAAGTTGCATACCAAATTAATGAAATTTTTGTCTGTAACCTTATCTAAATGTGTCTTACTCTTTACTGGATGCCTGAGGGATTTTGTCAGGCTGGCTTCATATCTGGCTCAAGTCCTACACCTTGTCATGCATATCCCCCTATGGCATGTCACCGGTGATAGGCTGCGTGTAAGTGAAGGTATAGGAAAAAAAAAAAATCTACACAGAACTGCAAGATTAGTTGAGCAGCCTATGCCTCTATGCTCTAAGGACAACAGCACACCTGCAGATCTGAGCTAGACAGTACCTCCATCACAAAGCAGATGTCCACTTACAAATACAGAGTTCTCAATTCAGCATAGCAAAAGGGTTGAAAATCATGGGAAAAGGTCAATAAACTCAAATAGTGTCCGAAAACCCACTGAGGTTGCTTGAACTTTCTTCATCCATAGGATTCTGTCCAATTTGTAAAAAATCTTAAAATTTTAACAAAACCTATTAATGACCAGTAATTTTCAAACATGCTGTGCCTCTATCAGTGAATGAGCAATTAAGAGCACTGCTGGAAGGCATGCTTTTCATTGCCCACACTGGTAAAATGAGGTGTAATCCAGCTTTCGTATGAAGTGATTTCCTGAAACCCCCATAAAGGCCAAAGAACTTCACATGGACTCTCAGAAGAGCAAAACTCCCGGAGCAGCCAGCCAGATCTTCAGTTAGCATAAATCAGCAAAGGGTGCAACAGCAGAGGATCTGACAGGCTAACTCTGCCTTTTCTCTAGGCAAAATGTGGTAAGCAACCCTTCCTTAAAAGCCTGATAGTTTATGTGCTTTGAGGTGGAAACTTAAAAAAAAAAAAAAAAAAAAAATACAGAAAGCTTTATTGTGGGGGGAAATCCTTGTACTGTGTTTTATATTCATGGAACAAAGAAAGTCAAATCCACTAGAAAAAAAAAGCGCCTATATTTATTCTAAATAAGTCACTTTTACTCAGGGCAAGCAGTTTCTTTCATACTTGATATCATCTTTAACTCATTGTTTCTCATCAAATGACTAGTGGTGATAAGAATTTCCTGAGATAATAAGATTCTATTTCTAAGCAGTAAAAATAAGTATTATCAGATGCTACTTGGCATTCAAATTTGCAAGAATGGAAGAAAATTCCCCCACCCAAATATCAAACGTACTCATTTTGGCCACTGTTACGTTATACAAAGGAGCAAGAATTGGAGGCAGACACTTTGCAGAGTTGCTCAGCCACTCCTGAGACCCTCAGACATGCAACGGTCTGGAAGAGAGATGCTGAGCATTGAAATAATTTGTTTTCTGGCATTACATGTACCACAGTGTCTTATAACTGATTATTTCCTGCACAATACCATATTAAGAAACATTAAGGCCTGGAAAGCAAGAGCACACCAGAATTCAGGTTGCTTGTATAAATTTCATTTTGACTGTCTTGAAGTTTTTCAGTACATTTCCCCCTCTGCTTCCACAAGCAAGGTTCCTCTTTTTTTTTTTTTTTTTTTTTTTTTTTTTTTTTTTTTTATCACGAATGGACTGTAGCTGTTGAATGAGAACCTATTTCGTATTCTGCTGCTGGTGGTGTGTGAGCCCAGACCTCAAGGACACACTGCTCAAATAATGCTGAAAAGCCAGAACCATTACAATTCTTCCAGGGTACTTCTACTGAAGGTTGGTTGGTGTTTTGGTTTTTGTTTTTGTTTTTGTTTTTTTTTTTTTTTTAAGGATAAGAAAGTGCACCACAAGCAAGAATTGACAGTGTGAATATTAAGTCCGCTTTTATGGATGAGAAATTGTAATAAACAGAAGGTAAAAAGCACCCCTGCCACAGATCCAGGTGTGTGTTTACCAGAGTACCTAGCATTACCTAGTACATTTATACAAATATTACTGGATATGGTTTGCATTGACTTCCACCACAGATGGAAATGACTTAAGCATCCTCATGCAGCCATAGCTGAGATAACTTTGTTGATGACGAAACCATCCTTTCCTTCCCCAAGTTCCCTCCTCCGTTTCACAGACCCCTTCCCACGTTTGCAACAAAACGAGCCAGCTGTAGGCTCCCAACAGTGCTACCACTCTTCTCCCACCTCCTCTGCTCACATTGTGCTCCCCAGCATCCCCCCCACCTCCTGCTGAACCTTCAGCAAGAAACCCAGACCGCTAATCCAGCAGAAAATTCTCCAGATTTTTGGTTGTTGGATTGTTTGTGGATGGTTCAGCGACAGCAGCTGGGAGAGTTCCCCAACTCAGTAATTCAAAGTGTTGACCCAACGCATGCACAGATGTGCAGCACTAGGGCCACGTTGCCTCCCGACTGCGGCAGGACATGTGGATTCTGCTCCGAGCAGCAGCTCCTGACGTCAGCTTCTTTTCAGATCATATGTACTTTGTTTTAACCATCAGGTGCTCTATGCCGTGAACTCTTCAGAGCAGACGACCTCCTTAATGAGGGCTTGGTCAAAATCCAGCAAACAGCAGACACCATCGCAAACAAGCAAATAACAAGAGATCAGCTGAACTGGCTGCTGCGGGAACAAAGGCATTTCCTACTTCATCTTGAGTTTCCTGCTTCAGCCTGAAAACACACGCACGTCACTGAAGTGCTCCTGTTTCTTTTCCTTTGAATGGCCATGAAATCAATGGGGAAACATGAGAATGGAGAGAAAACCACCATCCCAACTGGCTGGTGTATCACAGGGAAGTGGTTATTCAAGGTTTTCAAGACGAACCATTTCATCAAAAGACTCAGACCTATCCAAGGGGCATCAGTATCCACCATGGTGTCCCACTCCCACTGATACAAAAGGGCATGTGGAAGGTCAAGGCCACACATGGATACTGTAATGACTAGAAGGTAAATATTGAGGAATTCCTACAGGGAACATGAATTATGGGTAGCACTAGTGAAGCCTCATCCGAACGGGACACTAGGGTGCCCCTTAGAATATAAGTCAGCACGTCAAAAAGCCGAGAGACTCATACATTATGCACTGGAAAGTATTATGTGACTGTGCTGGCATTTATCGGCTATTAGACATATCATAGGACCTGAAAGAAAACAAAGAATATGAATGGCTTGTTTGGCACTGCAAACAGTTCTGCTATTTTGCAAAGTACAGACGGTGTTGGTGGCGCAAACTGATGTGTAAGGACATGATTTCCCACTGGATAATGACAAATCCTGAAGCAAAAACTCTATCAGAAAATCTCTGGGTTCACTTGGCCTTGCAATTATTTTTTTCTCTTTGCTTCTTTTTCATCTCAGGACTGCCACTTTTGAGGTGTGTGTTGAAAGCTCAACTGACTCATAAATGTCAGTGCAAACTTTAACCTATAAAGCCAGGCATTAAAATTTCATGGCAATGGTGCTGAAGACAGCAGGCTAGCGCAGCTGAAATGGTACGGAGCAGCAGCAGAAATTGGGGTCATCAGAGAGGAATTCAGCAGCGTTGGGAAACCTGTGTTTTACCCACAGCCAAGACACTGCCATCCTGTATCCTGGATGTGCCACCACTACTACCTTCTCCCTGTTAAGTTTCAACATTTCGTGGGGAAATGACAACACAACCTTGCATACTGCCACAGCATCTTCTCCTCCAGCTTCCCAGCCAGACTGTTCCCAAAGATACTGCCAGCAACTGTGGAGGGCTGCTCCTCGCTCCATCTAGCTTCGAGTATTATTTAGTATTTTCTTTAACCATTTTCACAGAAGCACAAGATAAAGAACAGCTGAGCAAGCAGCAGGCTGGGCTGCAGAAGTGATGCTTCAAGTTATTTCCTTGCATGGGAATGCCTTGTGCAAGCACGAGAGCCCCAGGGGAGCGATGGATGCCATGAGCCAGGAGTGCCACGGCCTTCTGAGCTTGGGGTTTACGTAGGCATTGCTGCACATCTTGTGCTGCCACAAGTACACAGAAAAAAATTACACCTGTATCTCTCTCTGATGTTGTTTCCTAAATGAAAGGCAGGTGAGATTCTGCCCTGACGGTTATTGTGGCTGATGGTTTGAAATCACTGCTGGGGAGTTGCACAACCACAACAAGCCACACTGAGAAGGGCGCTGACCTGCCAGAAACACAACCGTCTGCAGCCGGGTTCCACAGCTGAACCTTCCCTTCAGTGAAACAGCAAGGAAAACAAACTATCATCAGTATTCCACATCTTGACTACATTCTGTCATCTTAGCAGGGCCTGCCACAGTCTCTCTCAACCTGGAGCTTCACTCACTTTCTGCTGCCCACAGGGAGGTAGAGGAGGCTGGGAGCACTGACGAAGAGCAGGAAGTCACTGTCAGGTTTACAAGACAAGGAGTAATAACACACATACTTGTAGGATCAGGCAATTGGAGACCACCATAGCAAATGGACAGAATCATAGAATCACAGAATGGTTTGGGTTGGAAGGAATGTCAAAGCCCCCCCAGTGGCACCCCCTGCCCTGGGCAGGGCCCCCTTCCCCCAGCCCAGGGGGCTCCCAGCCCCGTCCAACCTGGCCTTGAACCCTTCCAGGGAGGGGGCAGCCACAGCTGCTCTGGACACCCTGGGCCAGCGCCTCACCCCCCGCACAGGGAACAATTTCTGCCTTAGATCTCACCTAAATCTGCCCTCTGGCAGTTTAAACACGTCCCACCTCGTCCTACCCCCACCCCCTGATCCAGAGTCCCTCCCCACCTCTCCTGTCCCCCCTTTAAGCCCTGGGAGGCCGCTCGAAGGGCTCCCCGGAGCCTTCTCTTCTCCAGGCTGAACCCCCCCAACTCTCTCAGCCCGGCCTCCCAGGGGAGCTGCTCCAGCCCCCCCAGCATCTCCGTGGCCTCCTCTGGCCCCGCTCGAGCAGCTCCGTGTCCTTCTGCTGTTGGGGGCCCCCGAGCTGGCCCCAGCACTGCAGGGGGGTCTCCCCAGAGCGGAGCAGAGGGGGAGAATCCCCTCCCTGGCCCTGCTGCCCCCCCTGCTCTGGCTGCAGCCCAGGGCACGGGTGGGTTCTGGGCTGCCAGCGCACGGGGCTGCCTCACGGGCAGTTTTCCCCCCACCAACCCCCCCAGCCCCTCTCCTTGGGGCTGCTCTCCAGCCACCCCTCGCCCAGCCTGGGTTTGTGCTGGGGATTGCCCCGACCCCCGGGCAGGACCTCGCACTTGGCCTTGTTGAACTTCGCGAGGTTCACACGAGCCCCCCTCTCCAGCCTGTCCAGGTCCCTCTGGATGCCACCCCTGCCCTCCAGCAAGGGTAACCTTATTTCTCACAGCACCTAAATTCAAGGGCCAGTTGCCTGAGTTCTCGCCTTCCTTGTGCAGGCTCTGTTCTTGCTCCAGTTTACTCTGCACCCATCCTCCCCTATCCCCGCTGCTCCCCATTTGCAGGCCCACCCTCTGGCAGAGGTCCCCTCCACCCCTGTGCCCCGAGCAGTGTTACAGAGCACACGACATGACCCTCAGCTGCACTAGCTGAGCTCACTTCATTTCTTTCAGAGGCTGAGAAACTGCCCCAAATTTGGGAATGATAACAGGCACACTCCTGACACCACAGCAACTCTGCTACAAAATTCAAATCCTTTTTGTCTGAAACAGAGCAGGTGGGTACCGCAGCTTCCCTGCTGCATGGCTGCAGGATTGCGGCTCTGCTTTGTTTCAGACAGAACAAAATCAACATCCCCCCCATCTCCTGCTCAGACATGGTTCCACAATTTTTGCTGGAATTTTTTTTTTTTTTTTTTTAATTCACCCCGAGGTAAAATCTCATCACGGAATGGAAAATTTCAGCTTAAACAGATTTAAAATGTGGCAAAATTACAAGCTAATGGGAACAGGATCAGAACTAGGGTGTGTTGGACAAGTCTAACTAAACACAGCACCAGCAGCTCCACCTCTAAAGCATATTTTGACCCGCTACGTAAGTAGACACAATTCCACAAACAGTCATTATGTAAACCACTCTGCATATATTATTTTCACTGGGTACATCTTTCCACCCACATGGATCCAATTACAGTATAGGCACCCAAACTCTCTGGGACAACCAGAAAGAAAAAAACGAGTAAGCCAAGATCACTCTGACTTCACTTCATTCAGATGGGCATCATAAACCCGCTTAATCCTTAACAGACTACTCTAAATGTCTTTATTGCAGGCTGTTGCCCTAAAATGTCTTTATCCCCTCAAGTCTGAACCTTTATCCCACCTGTATTCTTCTACAGCGAAAAATCTGTTACCCGGTGCAAAAAGCTCACCTCTTCAAAACAGCCTGCTTAGAGCAAAAAGTAACACCGTCACACAAAGATGTCGTAACTCTATGTTAAAAAAAACAGAGGAACTGGTCAAGCTGAGTAATGCAATGAGACTGAGCTGCTTCTCTTCCTGGAAGACTCATAAATCTGCCTATAAAGGCTAGGAACCAGCATTTTCAAAGATATCACCCCCTTGTATGGCTTGGATTATTTTTCCATGCCAGATGCATGTTTAACAGAGTAGTACAAACACTGCAGCTTCTTAATATACTCTTTTAATACCACAACAGTTTGTAAGCTGTTTCCCTCAACATGTGACTACTTGTTTTTAGTAAGCTTGTATGAAGAAGAATCCGCTTGGCAGTATGAACAGCAATTACAACATGAAGCCCGAGGATATTTCACCTCCAGACCTGCCACCATCCTGCTGCATGGAATAAAGTCCGTTCCTAGCAAACTCTCCAAGGGTTTGTGTTGTGAGTAGTAAAAGGGCTGGTACGGTATATGCAACTTCATAAAAAGCACAGAAATCCACCTGTGTACTGCAAAACATTTAGCTTTCCATCAGGTAAATATAGTTTTGTATCCTCTTCACTTTTTAAGGAGAAAAGCTGCGCAAGTGCTTCCACAGAACAGGAACTCCTGAAAAGCAACTTTTTTGGAGCACGTTGTACTTGGTTTGATGGAGTAGTAGCAATTCTTCTTACTGAACACCATTCCGCTAGCAAGGACTCCTCTCCTCAGTCTGCTGAAGTAGTTCCCTAATTTCTCACCATCTTTCACCATTTATTCCATAAACTTTTCAAGACAAAACCAAGAGAAATGCTCATATTTTTCAAAGCGTGTTTTCACAGCAGCTGGTATGGCCCCTCGTAGTGCTTTACTATGCTACAATCCAAGATTAGGAGCATATAATAAAAAATAGCCACCAGAGATGCCAGTATAGTATATTGCTGTCCTGCAAGCCTAGTATTCTGGCAAATCCTAAAGTTTTTACATTCTGCAATGTAATTTTTACAATGTTGCTTAAACTCAGGCCTAATCTGTTGCGTATAAATACAACACAACAGTGTTTTACAACGGTGAATCCCATCATTTCAATCCAATCACAAAACAAGTGGCAAATGACAAGGTATACTTTAAAAAGTTATGTCTTCTGCACATTTACAGATTAGAAAATAATATCTTTTGACCAAGAAAGAAGAAAAAAGCTCATATATCAGAGGAAAATAATCTAAACTTCAATCACATCTCACGCTCTGTTAGCAGGTTTGTTGTATGATCCTTTTGAATTTCTTGTACACTCAGCAACTAGATCTGATAGTAAACATCAAACTGGGAAGGCAGCTTTTGAAAATCCAGGCTCAGCTGATACAACTCTTTTAAGTCAAGTTCAAAGTACATTTTGAAGATGAGATAGCGTATCACACCTGAGTGTTTATGACATTCAATAGGAGAAATATGCAGCTCCACACTGCAGTGTACCCTGGATACTTCTTCCTAACTCTCAGCTTCTCTGCCTGCCCCCTCCGAAATTAACAGAGCAAAATTAATAGAGCTAAGTAACTCACAGCAAGTTTAAAGCAACAGCAAAGAGGTATTACTTTGGCATACTAAAGTAAGCAATATTTAACACACAAAAATCAAGGCAAAAGCCACCCTGTCTTGCCGATCAGCATTTTACTCTCACTGGAAACTCCACAAAGCCCCCCACATTTTGCTCGAATGGGCGTAGTACCATTCCCCCGTGAGCTCTGCACTTTCATCCATGAGCAAAACCTATTTCATCCCACTGGCATTCCAGTAATACTGCAAACTGTTACCCTGCGGGCCACTATCCATCTCCTTAAAAGCAGATGAACACTGGACCTCTTTAAGAGACATAACTTAAGATATTCTTCCTAAAATAACACTGTTCTGCTTGTGCTGCTGATGGTAAAACTTGCACGAGTGTTGGTCTGCATAGGGGAATTACTGGAGTGTACACCAAAAAGTCAGAGCTTGTTTGCCATCGCTTGATTTCTATTGTAAGTAACTTACACTATGTAACCTGCAATAGAAAACGTTATCTAAAATATTTTTCTGCTGGAAAACTGAAATAAAAGCTAAAAGTCACCTGTGCTGTGACACTGTAACATACTACCAAAAAAGGACAGTTTCCAGTAAATCTGCCTTATCACCACACACCAGTGAAAGAAAAGCTATTCCAACAATAAGCCCAAAACCATAAGAAATACTCCAACAACAACTTTAAAATTTTCCACTTATTTCTTATAGGATGATAGTCAATATTACAGG
The DNA here is from genome assembly GCF_018691265.1 of Tyto alba. Lineage (NCBI taxonomy): Eukaryota > Metazoa > Chordata > Aves > Strigiformes > Tytonidae > Tyto > Tyto alba. Next base: position 4,184,340 of record NW_024881261.1, on the reverse strand, counting down.
AGATAGTCTGCTTTCACACCCCCTGAGTGACACTTGTTTTGGACACTGCAACCGGCACTGCTTGGAGTGGGAAGGGAAGGGTTATGGCACCAGCCCCTGCAATCTGGCTCTTTCTCCAGCCAGGGGAGGCCTCCAGAAAGCAGCACATTTATCAGAGCACAATCCTTCTCTAAAGACACAACAAATTTAAGCTGTGTTTCAAACTTGGACTGACTAGATGAGTACAGCAGAGATTAGGATAAAAAGAGAAGATCTGGTAATTAAACAAAAATTCTGTTCACAGGACTACAGATGATTTTCAAATGAATAACCAGTATATCCTTTCCCAATGTTTTATGACCATATTTTGAGCAGAGAGAGAGGACAGGGAGCTCTAGTCCTGGATCTGTGTCTCTATGTCTAAGCGCTGTAAAAATTAAGGAAAAATGAGATATTCTACCTTCACCTTCTGTCAGCTTTTATAGAAAAACGGGAGCATACTCTTACCTTCACAAATTCTGTCCAGTCGCTGCCGCTTGACTTTGTGTTTATCCACAAGTGCCATTCTTGATGGGATTTTCTAACTTTCTGGTTCAAAAAGCAAAGCAGTCCCCCAGGAACTCAGAAAAACTCACAGGAATCGGCGTGCATACCGCCACTGTCGATCCTGCGGAGAAACGAAAGGATTCATGAGGATTTCCAGCGCAGCAGGTGAGACCTGTCCGTCCCCAACAGCAGAGCAAGTTTCTGGAAGGCCAGCTGCGAGTTTAGTGCTTCCAACCCCAGCGTCCCAGCGGTCACACATCATATACTGCAAATCAAACTTCATCTTCCCCGAGATCAGAAAAAACAGCACCGTACACGAGAACTGCCGAAGCGCTGTATGGCCTTCCCAGTTTTATTTCTGTCTTAAAAATCTATTCCTAGCAGATAGAATCCATTAAGCTATTTTGTAGGCTCACAGGCACTGAAAGATTATTAGAGAGTATATAAAAATGGGAAAGTAGCTTTTGCTCTTCCAGCACTTTCACACACATACACGCGCACCGCTTTTATGTCTTATTTAAGCCTTTCTTTGTAAAAATTCATCAATGAACCTTGAATTTGTAACTAGATCTTAATACATATTCCAGCTGTCACCGTAGCCTGTCCTTACCTTCATACTTGAAGGACTAACATTAAACTTTGGGTGCCAGAGCTGCCGTTTCTAGCATACACACTTCTAAATGCCGATGAAAGCAATCCATAAAGCGGTACGTGTGGCTGATCCATAAGAAATGCCCTACAAAGGGACAAAAGCTGCAGGCTTTTCTGCATTTTGGTGACACAGGGTAAGACCCTAAATAGGTCCTATCGGGTCTGAGATGCTTTTGTTCCTACAGAGAGCCAAAGGTTTGTTTAATTCCTGAACGCCTCGACCCACACTCAGGCTGCAGACCCTGAACGTGCCATTGTGGCATTTTTACCCAACAGCTTTGTTGTAAAATCCAGGTATGACTTTTTTAAAGCAAAATCCACAGCAGTATTCATGAATCAAGACATACAAGAAAAGACCTTATGCTGACAACCGAATTCAAACAATTCAGCACTAGATGCACTAATTTTTTACTGAGTTATGCTACACTACCAGTGATTCAATATCCTCTTTTATATCTTATGGTGAAGACAGATGACTCTGGTAAGAGCTACAAACCTTCCAGGGATGGATCCCGCTCAAGAGGCTCCTGCCTCCCATCAGCCATCCACCACCCTTTTAAGCCCACTTAAAAGCACCAAAAGAACAGAATTAGCGGAAAGCTGTGATTTCTAGAAAGAAAGCAAAACATCACCACATTTTTGGAGGCCTCGCAAGGAGGGAAGGGGAAGAGGAAGACCGGCATGACTGCAAGCACAGCAAGAAATCCTCTCCTGAGTGGCCATCTGTATTGCAAAGTCTCAACCACTCAGCTTCCAAAGTACTAGAAAGGGTTGAAAAATAAATTCTGAAAAGCCAGCAAAACCCACAAAGTTGGTACTCCTCATTTAAACTAACTCCCAAACAGCTCCTCTGTGGCAGGTGAATTTTCACCCTGCATTATTTGCAAACAAAATTGTCACAACAAACCAAAATATCTCTGGGTTCACGTAATATAGGACACGTGAGAAGAAGACATGGCAAACCAGGGAAATCCAGGCAGATGTCCCAAAGTTGACCTTGGGCAATGCCTGTTACCTTGACTTCTTCTTCCCCTCCTGCAGAGCAGTGACAGCAACACTTAACCCATCCTCTCGAAACACTTCAGGTTCTTCATATCCACATAGTCCAGTCAGGCGTTTCTACCTTGCATTTTATTCTTCTGCAACAACTTACAGCTCTCCTAAAACCACGCCAGTGAAGCAATAACTTCCCAGAAAACACAGTTAACAAATGCAATAGGCTAGGCTGAGCACGCGAGGGGTAAAGGCTCTAACAAAGCTGCTGCCTATCGAGATGACAATTTCATGGAGATTATTGTTATTGTTATAAATGGTTATCAATTATGCATCACATTGATAGTTAATTTATAAAAGGAAAAGGGTTGTGTTGGTACAACTGAATTCTGACTAAGGGAAGATAGGCGATTTCCTGGTAGTTAATGGCCAATTTCCCAGCAGTGCAACTGCAGCATAATCTCTGAGATTTATAGCAATAATTAATTGATTTTTTTTTTTAACATAGGGATGCTAAAGAGCATGATTCCCACTCACATTAATAATTAATGCAACATTCTAAAAGAATCTGAAAACTTCCATTCCAGAGGCAGAAGCTTGCTACAGTCAAAATATTTCTTACAACAAAAATTAAACGGTTTGTGTCGCTAAAGCCAGAGCAGCGAACAGCATTTCTATGATCAACATTTAAAAGTATACACAGGAATTTTTACCTCTACTATATCCCACTCCACTTGAAGGGAGATATACCAGGTTATAAAGAAGTCATGTCAGAAGAGAAAAAGTTAGCATTTTGTTCTGAAAATGCTCAAATGGTTCATTATGTTGGGGCTGCAACTCTTTCCCCCTTCTTTTCCCAAACCAAATCAATATTCAAAGTGTATTTAATTTTGACTGAGTGCATTTTCTGATGGACAAACGCTTCCATTGAAGTTTTTTTCTCTTGCCATCTCAATTCCCTGCATTACTCCCTGGAGGAAAACTTTCTACAAAAGAAACTAATAACAATCAGAGAAATTACTGCTTGTATTATCAGAATCCCACACAGCTTAATGCAATGCCCATGAATGAACTTCCTAATGATGCTAACTGTTCCATCTTTGTCTGACAGGTGTCCATGATGATATCAACCAGCAATAAAAGCCCAACTCAGACGACTTATTAAAAATGTGGCAGGAGCTGCTGAGCAGGATTTGGCAGGGATGGATAAAATGGAGAAAAACAGATGTGCAGGGCACAGAAACAAGTGGATATTCCCCAGCCTTCGTATGAAGCTGTAATTAAGAAAGCAGTTCTTCCATTTGTGGGATAGAGGATGTAATTAGTTGCGCACCCAACTTCAATCTATCCTCAATGATTTCTCCATCCAACCCAATCTCAAAACAATCGCAAGGCTAAATGTCCCCTGCAATAAAATAAATACAATCAGGCAAGGCAGAACAAAAATCATGGTCAGCAATTAAAATAAAAGAAAGCCTCATTGTATAAGGAAATTTGAGAGAGAGAGGTGCATGCACAAAAATTGTACTTCATCTTCAGCAAGATTAGGAAACAAGTGAAGTGATTTACATACAGTAATTGCATGGCCATGTTAGCCTCCAACAGTGTCTTTCAAAATGTAAATTTTCTTGAAAACCCTCGGACGTGATGATAGTCCATCAATTATTTATTTATTTAAAGAAGGATCACACTTAAATACCATGTTTTAGGAAAAAAACCAATTCTGACATAACACATTTAAAAAGCTTCTTAATACTGCCTGTTAAATACCACAATCCATGAGCCAGAAAATGAGAGCAGAGAAAGCTGTATTAGGGCTTAATTTTCCTGCTTTCAATGGAAAATGAAAAGAGAGAAAAGGTGATTCTCCCAAATAAAATGCGCTGTTAGACAAAAAATAAGAGAAAGGTGACTTTATGAAGAACTTGTTGTCTTCTAATCGCTCTCCCAACTGTTTTATCATCTTTTCATGGAATACTAGAAAGCAGAGGAGCACAAACATGGGCGACATCTATTTTTGAGCATCCATTGCAGGCACTGCCATCAAACCACGGCAGCACCCAGCAGGTGACTGAGAGAGCCCTTCCCTGGCCAAAACCGTGTCTCACCCGCTCCCTCTCTGTGCACAGCCCCGGGAAAGCACAGCGGTGCTCCCTACGACGAGGTTTCATGATGAGCCGAAGCCGCTGCAAGCGCCCAGCCCCTCAAGCTTTGGTGAGTATCATGCCACGGCGCCTGCGAGTCCTGCCCAAAACGCAGCTCATCGGCTGGGAGGTAACGAAACGGCGACGGCTGGCTGCCTTTCGAGGGGTGGATGAACGAGCGGGACGAACGCACCACTTCTGCCAATGAATACACGGTCGTAGGTTAAGTGGGGCTCCTCTTTAACTTCAAATACAAGTATCTTTCGAAACAATCAAAAAACACACGCGCACACTCCAAGACCCTTAGTGGAGTCAGAAATCTGTTGCTCACAATTTCTGACTACATTTTCTACCCTCTATGAAATATGGCAGCAACAAAAGGGAGATTCCCTGCTGCAGAAAACTCCTAGCTCCATGAACTGCAATTCCCATTTGGGAAAAGCTCCCATCTCCAAGCAGCAAAGGAAAATTTCCACCCTTCGTCCCACCTAAACTGGGTTTCCACATGTACAACTCCTTACTTAAACAAGGGCAAATCCAGTCCAAATGTTTTGATGATACTGTCAGACATTTCCTAGGCTCTCAAGAAAGGAGAGGTTCCTGGAGAAAGTTTTGTACTCTTGATCACTGCAGGACATCAGTCCGCTCAGCTGGAAGGAGACCACGATGCCCAAGTGGTCTGTAATCATGAAGTTAGTATCTGCCGGTGCCAAGGGCAGCTCTCCCTGCGTTAGAAGTCCAGCTTTCCAAAGCTTGATCGCACTTGAATTGATATTTCAATGCAAGAACAGCCCTCAGAGCCGTGGACTGTTTAAGCCCTGAGTTAGCATCACTGGCTGTTAACTATTCTGAACTAGCTGGTTATTGCCACGGCTGATCGTTTCAGACATTGGCAGCTGCCGTGGGGAGGACAGGAGGGGCTGAGAAGCGGAGCTCGTGCAAGAAAGGAAACACGGAGAAAAGAAAGAAGGAGACACACAGAGATAATGACAGGGGAGGGAAGCAGAGAAAGGAGATGGTACAGTGCAGGAGGAAGACTTCCCAAACACTGTGTCATCCTTCCTCCCTACGCTGGCGGCACATCCTTAAGTGCAGTGCCCCGGCTCAGCCCCCATCACCTACTCCTCCCCCTAAAGCCCTGGCACGACCGCAGGGGAGGAGGGAAGCACACGAAAGGGGAGGGATAAACATCACGATCCTTCTTGAGATCCATTTTTTGGATGTTTTCTTTTAAAGCACAATAAAACAACACGGGGAACTCACAGTGTCAAGACACCATTAAGCTCGATAGCCCAGCAGGAACCAAAAATGGATTAAACATTTATATGGGTAGCGAGACAAACATAGATTTTCATTAGCCAAAATAAAAAAAAAATCGGTGTTTTGTTTTGTTTTGGTTTTTTTTTTTAATGCCTGAGGGATGTAAACCCTCATGCTTGGGAAGAGCAATCACACTGTTTCTGTAGAGCCAGGGTTTGGACTTCTCCTCCACTAAATGCTCCCAGCCATTGCATGGGAAATAGGATGCTAGGAAAATAAGAAAAAAAAGAGAATTTTTCCCAATTTCTAGGAGAATTACCTTGGCTGTAAATCTCGCATTGGTGCCAGGCAGCCTGCATCCCCCGCACAGACCCTGAGCACCCTCAAAACGGTGAGGCCAGGATTCTTGCTACAAACCCATTGTTAATTAGGTTTAAAGATTTTACTAGTTAGTAGCATGATTCTGCTGCCGCAGAGCGTTCAGCGATGTTTTGCATTAAGGCCTCTCCGTGGGAATGACTGGATGACGCCGTGGGTGGCAATAAGCATTATTTGTCTAGGTGACTCGCTCTTTTTTTCTGCTCAGAAACCTAATGACCCAAGCCTTGCCCCTCCACTGCCTACCTGGTGCCTTTCCCCGAAAACTGCTGGGGAAAGTGCGCTCCGCGGGTGCCGCAGCCTGGCAGAGAAAGCAGGAACACAGCAGGTTAAACGTGCTTCACGGAGAGCCGGCACTCCCACGTTAGCACCTGCTGATGGCAAATAAAGAGCTCTTCTGCTCTTCACTGTACAGAAAAGGAGAATAACATGCTGTAGGAGTCTTGCGCTGAAGAACTGGTAACAATTTTGAGGAACTTGCTATTATATGAGTGAACAAAATGTACCATAACGGCATATGAGCCTGCACATCTGTTGCTAAATTAAACACGCTACATAATGATGCAGACCACATCTTAAAACATTATGCAACAAGATACAGACTGTGCTAAAATAATAAGGCTTCAAAGACGACACAGAGGGCCTGATCCTGCATTCCTTTCAGCCCTTGAAAGTCACGGCGAGTATCCCTCATCAGTTCTACTCCATCAAAGCTACTTGTTGACTCAGTAAAAGAAGAATCACAATGATATATTTATACATGTATGCCCTTCAAAGGCAAAAAAGACATATGGGTTTGTAACATTTTCCTTCCTCTCCATGTTAATGATGCATAAAGCATGAGAGAGGTTTTTGTTTGGATCTGGATTTTTAAAAAAAATTCTTTAAGAATTGTATTTCAGGTTACAGATTGTGCTCCAGATTGGGTTCTCGGTAGTCAGAAAGATATTATGAAGACCTACTGAAATGATAATATTCAGGTTGTCTCAACAGCCAGTGGTACAAAAAAGAGGGGAGCAAGATACCTGAGGTTTTGTTCCTATTTTATTATTCAACATTTTTTCCCCCAATTTTATTTTCCAACAGTATTGACTAGTTCTTGGCCTTGAGAAAAGAAGATCCAGGCATGCTTCCTTGTCAGGTAGTAACAGCCCTCCACAGATCCTCTGTGAGTTTTCAAGAGAAACTAGGAAATACCAGAACTGGCACTCATTTCATTCCTAAAGCCAAAATACAAACAACCAACCCAAACAGACAGCAAGAAAACTGCTTTAAAGAAAGTAACTGTCATCTCTCTGTCTGGCATCAGAAGTGAAGTTGGTTGATGTTCTGCTCACCCTGCCCTGACAGCCTTCAGGGGCCTGGTGGTGGGCAAAACAATACCCAGGAGCTGAATCTGAATTAGCCACTTAGCTTCGAGAGCACCTAATCCATCTGCTAATTAATCACGGGCCTCCTTCAGCCTCTCTTATCTTGTTCTTCTGCGTATCTGATGCTGATAACGCACACACTGATATTGCTACAGCATGTAACTGGCTGGGAAGCTACCCTAAACTTTCCAAATAAAACATGAGGAAATAATACATAGATAACCTTACTGTCTCCAAAGGTCCCTGACATACTGAAAAATAAAATCTCATTCTACATTTTACCAGAGTCCTTTAAATTACTTGGTATTTATTTTCACTAATTGCAAAGACTAATGCTGGAGCGGGGTGGACCTTCACTGTTTGCACATCTGGATAACCAAAAGCTCTCCTCTACTCAAGCTGTTATTTTCTCCTGTACCACAATCAGCACAGCCAAATTAGGAACCCCAAGAAAAATGACTATTTGCTGGTTTGTTGGATGAGCTATGCAGTTACTTGTCCATTAGAGGGCATTTTATACTGCAGAGTGAAGCGCCGGCACACAGCTTGTGAAGAGCATCACTAATCCCCATCTGGAGCTGCTGGAGAACAGTTTCTGTCTACTCTCATTTAGTAATTGCCACTTTTCAACCTTTCCATATGCTGTGTAGAGATGAGCAAGCAAGAGCAAGGACAAGAGGAAAATAAGATGAAATAGTTAGGGAAAAAAGTCCTCCTGGTTAAATAAACACTTTAGTGCGCAGCTATTGTTGCTTCCAAGGTTTGGTTCTGTTTGGTTCACTTCTGCCCCTCCGCTAACAGCAACACAGCAAACTTCATCCTTTTTACTCTCACAAACAGTGGTTTATGTTTTAAGTTTTGAAAATTATTAACTGAGAAAAACTGTAAATCGTGCCATGGCACCACTACCCATCTCTGGAGCTAGAGGGGAGAGTTCATCCATCTCCAGAGCTGAACAAAGGCAAATCAAGCTTCCTCATTGCCAAGAGGTAGGACATGGCCACTTACCTTCAGATGTCTCCTTCTAGTTACTACTATACTGCTAAATGTGAACTTTAGACCGTTTTCAGCTTCTGCTGGCTAGGAAACCACACAAAGCCACCCACTTCCCTGCTTCCGTGGTTTTCCTCTCTCCCTCTAAATACAAATCAGATCTGGAAAGAGACAGATATCTCACTATGCATCTCCAAATATACGTATGTTTGTAATCAGGGTGGCCAAACTTCCTGAGTACGAGCTGCATACCAAAATCTTCATGTGGCTGAGAGCCACATCCTCCCAACCTCCGTACCCACCTCCCACCACATCCCCCCCTCCCCTTCCCCCCCGTAAAGCCTCGCGTCTCTCCTGTCCCCACGACTCTGGGCCGCCGATCCACCAAGCCCACTTCCCTCGCTGGTCTCTGGCCGAAAGCGCTGGGCTGGCAGAGGCAGCGGCCGCATTTTGTGACACACCACAGCAACGCCCGGTGTTCCTGCCTTGAAGGATTTGATGAAACATCCACAGGTAGTACATACTTCCACAATGCTCACAAGTTACTCCTGTATTCCTCCTTAACGCAAAGCTTGAAACAGCAAGTGCAGCAACACGAAGACTACCAAAAAGATGCTGGGTATCAGCGCTTCCCTTCGGGTGCCCAAGCTAAAGGACCAACACTAAAACCAAGATCACCTGTCTTTACAACTCTGGCAAGTCCTTGGCTCTGCATTGCTCCTAAATAAAAAAAATAATAAAAGAAGCAACTAGATGAGTGCATCCTTACAAGCAAACACCTGAGATACTTCGGGGAGTACAGTGCTTCCTTCTCTGTGCCATCTCTGCCCGGCAGTCTGTCTGCAAAGGCACCTGCTGCATCAGCAGGTTGGTGTAAGCCAAGAACGTGACGGCACCCTCAGCCAGCCCAGCCCACCTACAGACTTACAGGATGTACAACTGAAGTGTTTCCAATTTGGGAACACTACCCTTCACTCCTAACTTCTCAGTTCTCCCACAATCAGGATCAGACAATTAAATCTTACAATAAGACCCAAGTGGCTCCAGCGATGAGCAGTGACACAGGGTGTTCTCCTTGGGCCCCGTCCCACGGCAGCCAAACAGTCCTGCAGGGCAAGGGCTACGCATCGGGGAAGGTACCTTTGTGGCCTCAGCCCAGTTCCTCAGGGGGTACATGCCCATACCCCAGGAAAGATCACAGCAGTACTCACCAGCCCAAACCTTCACGGCCCAGTTAAGGGCCAGAGGAGGAACCATGAGCACTGCCGGGCAGGACACTCCACCAGGCACTCAGGATGGACCCAGCTCACCTGAAGAGCAGAGGTGAAGCCCCTCACGCCCCAGCTGTACCATGGTCCAGCACATCAGGAGACACAGCCCCCCCCACCAGCACACCAAACTCCCTCATACAGAACAAACTCCCCGTGCTTCTCATTGTATCACAGATATCTCAAGCTTTTTTTTTTTTTTTTTTTTTTCTGTAAAATCTCCCAGAGCCTGTCCTGGAAGCAATGCCTGGACTGGGAATAGTGGAAAGGAGCAGTGACACTCTTCTATCTCCAGGAAATCTTTAGAGTTATAATTTGCCCTTATCTTAGTGCCTGTATTTACAAGCTATTCTTACATAAAAGTCCTCATCTGCATTGACTTATTTAGCAACATGAAATAAAATAGCCTGAAGCTATTCATGTTACTTAACATAGTTGGTTGTTTTTTTGTTTTTTTTTTTTTTTTATGTAGATGATGCTCTGTGCAAAAGAATATTCAAAGGGGAAAACTGTGTTTTGTTTGTAACACTTATTACTATCACCAAAGAAAATATGTTCTAACAAGTCTCCGAAGGGGGAAACACATGTAATACCTTTAACAGATCAGCTAATTCATCTTTTGCTGCCCAACTGCTGGCGAAATCTCAAATGGAAAGTCTCAGAATGGGAATGTGGAAAACCCCATTTCTTGTGGTCCAAGATTTGTTCCCACTGTACAATCTCTTTCCATCGGAGTGAGTCCTGTTTGTTTTCAGCACATAGCAGCTTTACTCTACAAAAAAAAAAAAAAAAGAGTTCAAAAGTTCAAGGCTATGTCTCCATTCAGGCGTACACCCACAATGCAAACCGGTCTCCATCCTGTGCTGAAGGCATTCCTCTCCCCACCACCTACCTACAAAAGGGCCTTGTCTGAGGGAAATAAGAAATGAAGGAAGGAGCAGGATGCTAATGGTGGAGGCGAGAAGAGCCCAGCCAGGTGCTGGGTCATCGAGGACCAGGGAGGGCTTGGATCAAGAAACAGGTCAGGGATAAGGATGGAAGGTGGGTTTTGGAGTAAGTAAAGGCCTGGAGAGCCTCAGGGGACCCTCCTGCTGTTCGGGCTCCCCTCGTGCAAGACCCCTGCTCCCAACAATACGGAGCTCCACGGGGTCAGGCAGAAGCGCAGTCAGGATGGAAATGTGGGAGTGTTTCCATGCAGTCCCGTGGGAAAGAGCTCGTCGGGATGCGGGACGGCTCAACCGCGGAACGCTGCTTCCTCCTCGCTCCTCCCATCCCTCCCTCCCCGGCTCTCCCGCCGCATCTCGCCTCTCCTGCTCTTGCAGCATCGCTCACGCAGTTTAATTTCCAGAGGAGTGAAAGGAGAGGGAAGGAGGGAGCCAAGTGAGTGGAGAGAGGTTTAGATAACAGTAATAAATAAGATGAAATAATTCACCCGCCACTAACCTTTAGTGGTAAGTCAGAGTATCCTCTGCAACCACCTCAGGTTTGCATAATCTACACATCTTTCTTAGAAGCCTTGCCAGCTCGCTGTAGCAAGGCTATTTTGGGATTTAACAACATTCAGGTTATTGACCTAAATTTATACAGGCTCATCTGGAGCCATAACGGTCCATTGTGTGCTGAGGCCTGCTCGGGACGCCTTAATACACAGATTATTGATGCAATGAACTGTGACGGCTCCTATAGAGCTGTTATGGTTTATTGTAGCAACACCTACTTGGGGTCCCTTTAACGTGCAGATCGGTGACACAATAGACAGAAGCAGCCACTACTTGGGGGATGCATTATCCCACGGATCACTGACATGATAGAGCGCAATGGCTCCAGCCTTCTGCCTTAATGCAGCGAGGAGGAGAACATGCCGAATCCCCAGGTTCCCAAATCCTGGGGAGCAGCGGGCGGATGGCTGAGAGGTGCGGGGTCCGGCAGTGTGAGGACACTGCCCCCCTACCCACCCAAACCGGCTGGCTCCGAGAGGTGACACTCGCAGAAAGCAATTTGCTACTGAAAATAAGGATTTGTAAAGAAAGCCCCGGTGGGACCGAACTTTTAGCAAGAACAGCCACAGGCCTGCATTATAGATCAAGGCTAAAATCCTGTATGAGAAATACATGGAAATTAGCCAGAAAAAAAATCAGTGTCCAATTTTCAGCATAAAAAAAAAGAAAGGAAAACATTTTATATTCCAAGAGAATGCGAAAAAAGCAAGTGCAATAGGAAAGTGCACAAATATCTACATTTCCCCCTTCTTTTCCTCTTGAAGAACAAAAATAATCTTAAGAGGCTGAGCTAAGCACGGTTTAAAGAAAGTCCCTTGTGTAGGGAGACCTCAGGCTGAGAAAAGGAAAATTAAAACATTAACACTAACCAAGTGTTCGCAGCCTCCTCACAAACACCAGCAAACAGTTCAAAAAGCTGCAGCTGGCTTTCCACTATCGCGTGCATCTCCCCCACCATTTACCAGGAGCTTTTTTTAACATCGGTGACACTTCACATTCAAAACTGCAGTTTAAAAATAGGCTGTTGGTCCTCCCGTTTTTAACCCTGCAAATTCCCTCTCCTCCCTTCTGCCTCCCTGCACACCCGCTGGTCTCATCCCCTTCTCCTCCTGCCCCACCATCAGCTGGGGGGTGATGGAGGGGTGAGATGGGAGGGCTGCCCAGCTGCAAGCCCAGAGTCCCCCCACTGCTGCCCCAGGACCTCATCTCACCCTGGGAGCATCTCTCTCATTTTTTCCCCAAACTGGTAGCAGGCTTTATTTGCAGGAATGAAGGCAATGGATCTATTCTATAACGCGATTTCCCTTCCCATCTGCTTTTGCAGATGACATGAGTCTAGGGCTTTTAAAAACAGCACCCAACACCAGTGTTTTCTCTATGGCCTTAAACCCTGCAATCAGCAGCTCTACCAGGAGTGTAGAGAAAGAAATTCCTTTGTTATCCTGTAGCTACTTAAATGCTGAACCTTCAAAACCTCCTCGGGAAATAGTCCTGGTAAACGGCTGCCGCTACTAAGGAGCCCTGCACAAGAGAGACTTGAAAATCAATATCCTTCACCCAACTTATCAAATTTACTGAGGACATTTATACAGTATAATTAAATAGAAAAGAGATACAAATACAGAAGAGTATTTGCACGGCACTGCATAGCAATTGCATTATCTCTGGAACAGAGGACACTTTGACAGAAAGGAGAGAAAACACCATATATCAACCAAAGAAACTGCAAGGACCATGGGGAAGGTCTCCACTCTCATTGCTCATACGGAATGTTTAACACTTAAGTAAAGACAGCTGCAAAATATACATCAGCATGTGTACCTAAGGCATTTCTGCAGGTCCTGTTCAGTCAGTCAAAACGATGCCATCAGAATTACACTGGTGATGAATACTGTCCAAAATACTCAGTCACCTCTCAGCCTCATGTAGGGTCTCCAACACATCTTGGGGCACTTCCCCCCTCGCTGGTGTGGAAGCAAAGCAGACACTATTATGTTGCTTTCCAGCCTATGAATGTACCAAGTAAAATCAATTTTGCCCAGTAATCCACTTGGTAAGTCAGTGATGTTTTCCACGACCAGCAGCCGTCTCTGCAGACTCGCAAGATAAAATCTTCTATGCAAGGTTAAACCTGGGAAAGGCTGACTGCCAGCGCAGGGCAAACTAAAACACCACGGAAAAGACAAACTAGATTATCTGGCTATTTGTTAAACAATTCTTCTCACAAGGGTTGTGTTACAAGCACGCTTTGTGAACGCTCTTTGCTTTTAGGTAGAGCCAAAGAAGCTGGCTCCTCACTCAAAGTCCCTACAAGCAGCACACTGCTGTAGATGTGACATCTCTCTTGCCATGCTGACCTTAAAATTCAGAATAGCCCAGTGTGGTGCTGGACACACGCTCAGGTCCGAGTGTCGGTGAGCAAAAGCCAGGCGTGTTCGCAAAAGGCGCCCAACTGCAGGCTTTCTTCCACTTCAGGCTCAAAGGTTTGATCTTCACAGTTGCCTGTAACAATTAGGCCTTGCCTAATTCCACTGACCAATAAAATCCAATCTAGAAGATGGGCAGGATTCCCACCCCTCAGACAGGGATGTCCAGGATGTAATAATTTTGGACAACCAACCTGCCATCGTGGCTCCTTCCCCGCACGCTGCTCCCCTGCTGCCAGGCAGAGGGGGAATCTCAGCCATCCGCTTCATGACGAACTCACGGGGCAGAGTGGGTATCAGGCTAAAGGCTTTGTTGCCTCTCTTGTGTCTTGATTTGTTAATGTGAATCACATGCCACTCTATTTTGAGCAATCCTTTATTAAAAATGCCTGTGAGTCATTTGCTCTAAACTTGAAACTATAAAAATGGTAATGTTTGGGTAATACACAGGAATTTTTAAGATTTTGCATACTTCTCTTTTTAATTGAACAGGAAAAGGAGGGTAACCTGACCCACAGAAAGAGCTTTTCTTCCCTTATTTGTCCTGCACATACCCACTGCTCTTGGATAGAAATCACAACTCGTGGAGTAAAAATTCTGAACATCCTCCACTAAATACATATAGAGAGTACTAAAAGAACAAATATAACACAAAATATGTCCTCAGGGAAAGGCCAAAACCCAACAAGTGACAACCTGTGAATCTATCAACCTACTTTCAGCATAGTATTAAAAAAAAAGAGTCTATAAATTAAAGTTCATGGAATTACCTTTAACAGATATCCCTTTCCAGGTGGCATAACTCAATAACTGAAAACCATACTGGTATTTATTCGTATTTTCGATTTCCCCCACCTGAAACCAGAAGAAGACCAAAGGATTTGCTCTCAAAACTGAACGTCACTAACCCAGGAAGATAAGCTGTGCACCACAGAGCACAGCAAATAAACCAGCTCGCAACCACCAGAGTTGAGTTTCTTCCATCACAGACATGGAGACACCTCACTCTGCTTGATGACGTCAGACAAGATGCTACTGCAATGCCAACTTTGGAAAAAGGCTCTTCACCAACAGACAAAGGTCTCAGATGACTTCATGCCATGCACACCAGCCTGCCTCCACGTTTCTCTCCTCCGTTACCTCATTGCAGAGCTTGTTCCTGTGGTCTCCACACAGGACTGTCAGAAGAAAACTGGCTCTGGCCAGGAGGGCCAGCAGAGAAACTTCCCACAGCTGTCTCCTGGATGAACTAGGTGTCTCTGATATTGGACACACCAGTCATGCTCAGATTTGCACGTCCCTTGGCCCAAAGCAAGTTCAAAGGTAGCAGGAACGAGGTAGCTTTACTGCTCGTCCCCACCACATCTGCTTCCCAAACTGCTTCAGTTCCTGCCCAGGTCCCCACCCAGCACCATCCGCAGCATCAGATCTAGAGATGCGGTAGGGAAGAAAGACCGTGTGGCAAAAAAGCAACACTCGGGCGATTTCCAAGCAGAGCAGCCTGGGATGGAGCTGGGATCGCTATGACCCCCTTGGGCAGGACTAAGACCCACGGGGCAGCAGAGGAGGAGGCACCAGCAGGTACCAGGATGGCTCCAGCAGCGCAGTAAGCGCTGAAGGGAAACCCCACTGATGAAAGCCTCAGCTCCAGCATGGCCAACCTTTTACTTTTTGAACTTGGAGGTGACTCCAAGACTCCTTTCATTCTGCCCAACCACCACGAACAGGGATAAGGGAGATGGACTTGCTGCTCCAGCCATGGGGTATCAAGTCCAATCTGTGAGAGAACTGCTAGGGAAAATATTATAAAGGGAAACTCATTTCCCCCGGGCTGCCTGATAGAGCCCATCAGAGGAAACATCTGCCATCCTCCGCAGAAGACAAAAATGAGGAGGAAGCGGTTGGTCCATCCAGAGAAAAGAAAGTCAGGAACATTAAAGACACACGGGTCCTGACCAAGGCAGGAGATCCACTTCTGCAGGCGGGTGTCAGCAAAACAGGTTAAAAAAGCAGTTTTATAGACTGCCGAGTATGAAAACGGCAGCAGCCCACTTGATGAGGTCAGGGACTGAAGTGGCCTACGGTACTTGTAAGAGAAAACATCTGTTCATGTTAAAAGGTCAGCAGGAAATGAATGCTATTTACTTTGTCCTTATTGGTTAGGCCACCGCTCCTCGAAAGAGAACCACACATGGCTTAACTTAGCAGCGTTCACGAAACAACGAAAGCCCCACGGCGGCCGTCCCACCGGCTGCCCACCTTCCAGCCCCCTCGGTGCACCCAGGAACCCCCCAGGCGATCCTCGGGAGAGGGTTGAGGGTGTCCTTCCCCCCCCCCCGGGGACATTCCCACCATTGCCCTCCCTCCTCACGGGCTTCGGGGCGGGGGAAATCCTTCACGCCGCCTCAGGAACAAGCCGTTAAAATAAATCCGTCAACATAAAAGCGAAAAAAACAAGAAGTTTCTTCTGAAAAACAGGAAGCGCTAGGTACATAGCAGCTTAAAATAGCACCCGCTTGCTTTGTTGACAAAACGCGGGTCCCAGAGGGTCGTGTCTTTCTAAATATTTTCTTTTTTAATATATTTTTTTTTTTTTTTTTTTGCGGACAGCCAGGCTCACCTCCGTGGCTGCCCGGCCTGGCACTGCTCCCCGCCACTGCAGGCCGATGGCGGCAGGCCTGGCCACGCTTCCTGTGAGCGGCGCGGGGGCTCCCACAGGAAACCCTGCCACAAAACAACCGCCAGCGCGAACTGGGGCTCGCTCGAGTAAACGCAGGGAATATTTAAGGCTGGGACACCCCTCATTAAAACTCAGTCCCAGGTTTTAAAGCGCGTAGGAAACCGGTTTCAAACTTTCCCTCGCTGGCTCTTTATGCGGAGGGAAGCGCAGCGTTGGCCAGGCAGGACGAGCCACCAACACCCAAGGACAAGCTTAAAATGATAAAGCTCTCATCCCAAGCCCTGTGTCGACAGCAGGCTCGCAACCAAGAAGTTACAGGATGGCGCTTTCTGCAGAACAGGGGAGGGAGGAAATGTTACACTCCAGCTTTCCATGGAGGCTGTGTGACATTTTCCTATTGCTCAGTAACTCCCCGGCTTGGGCTCTGCCTCTCCCTCCCCACAGGGCACCCCGTCCTCCCGATTCGGCCTGCAGAGGTGGAAAGCGGCAGCTTTTTTGTCTTAATTAAAAAAAAAAAAAAACAAAACACACACATTGAAACAAGAACAACGCTCTCAGATGATCTAACGTAGACTGAAATGATCACACTGAAAAGCAGGTTGAGATACTAGCACCTTCCACAACCCCTGGCCTACGGACCAAGGCTGCCCGTGAGTCCTGCCCGCCTGCCCTCTCCTCACACCACACCAGATGTGAAGGGGCCCCTATCATGAATAGCTAATTACTGGACCACATTAAATTATTACTCAAATTAAGATTTGTGGGTTTTCCCCTAGCCTAACAATATGCCTTTGACTGCAGCACTGCAAATACACTAGAGCAGGAGCAGCAGTCTAGCTCCATGTGCAATTAGGCCAGCATGTGGATCTTATTGCTCCTAAAGACTCTTATTTGATTTCCTGCACCACCAACTGGTGAGAAGTTTTCAAGTCTAAATACAGAAGAATTAGATCACTCTTTGGGGTGGTCGCATCTGGGGTTGGAAAACCAGATGGAGCGCGTTTTTCCAAGTCCTTTGTAATTGAACCAGCACACAAAGTTGCTAGGAAGCAGGCAAACACAATCACCGCTTTGGGGCAGCCGGCAGCAGGGTCGGTGCCGTGTCTGCCAACACTCGTAGACACCATCTTAAGTGCTAGCAGGGAAGAATGGCCTCACGGGCTGGGGTTTATAAAATATTGTTGTGAATGTGGCCTACTGCAAGCATGCAGGAGCTCTGTGACTTCTGAACATAAACACCTGCACCCACAGGCTTCTCGCGGTGCCACCCAAGGACCTGGGAGGTGGATGATTTCTTCAGTTCCCTAAAAATGCAAAGCTTGCAAGAGTAGGCTGTGAAACTGGGGAATGAAGGGGAGAGAGAGGGAGAGGAGGAGGGAGCAAGAAGGAAGCCTCAGCATTCCAAAACGCAGAGAACCAACCGAGTACAGACGGTCACCACTTGTGCCATCGTATCTGGCAGGCTGGATGGAGGCTGTGAGGGGATGAGCCGTCCCTGGCGTGGCCAGCCACCACCATCACGGCCAGCTACGGTGGCCGCTGAAGGGGTTTGCTTCTGGCAAGGCCATATCGGAGGGCTTCGGGACTGCCTCGTACCTGCAAGTGTCTGCCTTGGCTCTGCATCAGATAAACCCACGGCTCATTCCCTGAGTGGGGACCGAGCTATGAATGCTTTCCTTCCTGGGGACCTGGCAGGTGCACCTGACAGAGCACAGGATGGTCATAAGTCTTTCCTAATCAAAACATGCTTTGTCGACTGGGATGAAGTGGTTTTAATCAAAGTTTGGCCAGCAGCATTGCAAATGCACAGAGAGATATATGGCCTAATAGGACAAGTAAATCCGTATCTCTGCAGCTGCCTGGGACCTGTCTGGGAATCCACACCTCCACCACATTCAACAGGATGAACAACAACTTGCATTGCTCCACCATTCCCAGCAAGGTGAACGGAGAAAAACAGCTGAAGGAGCACACCCAAATCTTCTGATGCAGCCTGCATCTCATTTCAGCCATCTAACCCGTATCAGCACGGCAGGGTCCTGCCCTGCTTGGCTCTCTGGAGCAATGGCTGCAGGCCTGTGGGAGCTGACAGCTGTGCTGGAGAGCAGCATCTGCTGCTTGTGGGTCCTCAGCGCTTCTTCACATCTCTCCTCTGCATGGGGGCAGGAGTCTGGTGGTCCAGGAGCTGCTGTGAATACCCATGTCAGCCCCGAGCTGGGGGGTATTTCTCCCCTAGAGCCAAACGGTATTGGCATGGACTGCTCCAAAACAGCACAGACTTTTCCAGGGAATGGCTGATTTAGAGAGAGAAAAGGCGTCTATTTTTCCTGGTGCTTAACCATGTGCTGGGCTTAAAAACCTGTGGGTTTAAAGACCTTATCAGCCGCTAACACAGAGCATAGCTCCCTGAGATGCAGGAAGCATACAGAAACCCCACTTTCCTTTCCTGCCTTTTTTTTTTTTTTTTCCCCCCATCCTTGGAACTCAGAACATGCAACTAATAAAGTCACAAGTCAAACCACAACAATGACATGAAGAGAAATTTCTCCACCAAGTGCTGAGTTTGCATCTGGAGGGACACTGGCAACTGGCAGCTGACCGTGTGGCATCCCTTGGGCACGGATGGCGAGGGAGGGCTGCGTCTGCTCCTCCAACCAAATAACCCCAAAGCACAGTGATTTGAAAATTAATCAGAAATTCAAGCCCCAGCAGAACACTTTTAAATATTTGTTTGGGACTCTTTCAGAAGGCAGCAACAAGTAGAAAAACAAATACACATCCAGAGTCAGCACTTCACGACTCAGAAGAATATATAAATGACTCATTCTAATCAACATGGCCTGCATATAAACATTCACCTCGAAAATAATCCTGCGTGCAATAGCATATCAGAAGAGCAAGGAGGATGGTGGGGAGATCAGAGTGCTTACTGGTAGAAAGAAAAGGCAACGGGTAGTGAGGGAGCTATCACGAAAGGAGGCCCTGTAGAGAACTTCCCCTTTAAAAGCACATACAAGCACCTGGCTCTGCTGGTTTATCAGTTTTTTATTTTCCAGACAGCCCACAGGTTTTGTGGATAAAAACACAGTAATTTTGCCGCAGATTTTCCTTTTTGCAAATTGAGAATTGTTGGCATTTTGAATTGGTGTTTGAGGAGCACTCTGATTTTAAAGGGTATTATTTTATAGGCATTTTAATCTTAGAAAAATTAAGAGAGTATTCTCCTTTGAAGCCACAAAGCTGACACCTTTGGTATTGTATTTTTCACATCCAATTCTACATAGGCTAGGCTTTTTCTTCTCAAGCTGGTTTTAGTCAGGAGAGCCCTCCTTCCCGCATCCGTATTTCTGCTGCCTAAATATTTGTGGGTATAACGCAAGTTACACAGATACACCAACTTTTCCAACTGCAGCTACAATGAACTCCTCCACAGCCCTGGAGCATCTGGAGCCACGGGGATTTTTGAAATAACATGATGAAATATCTGGGTGACTACACGGCCAATTTTAAGCAGCCAATTTGAAATTTCTGGTTGGTAGCGCACCAAGGGAGTGCAAGGTTCGAAAGCTGGCCATCACACAATGTGTTTCACAATGGATTCGGACTGTTTTTCTAACCCAGCTGTCTTGTTTAAAAACCAGTGCAACTCTCCAAGGTATACAAATAATTAATTTCAACCCAGGCTCTAAAGCAGCAGCTCCCAAACTTTCTTTTCCGGCTGTGACCTCATTTTACAGACCAGTAACTCCATGCAACCCCCAAACAGCAGAATAAATACCGGACAAAATGAAATTTCTGTCAGGCTCACGACCTCGTTCATAACTTCCCTGAACCTCATTTCGGGGGCCATCACCCCACTTTGGGAACTGACACAGCCATAACACCACGGACCTTCGAAGCGCAAGACCCACCTACAGACACGAGCCGGCGGTGCTCACGGAGCCACCAAAGGCTCCAAGGTCACAGATGAGAGACCAACACCCAAAATACAAGGCTCGGGAGCTACGTGCACCTTCCCCGTGCAGCCTCTGCAGTCCTGGGCCTACCTTCCTGCGCTGCTGCAGCAATGGCAAGAAGGATGCCTCAAAACAAACCCCTCATTTACCCCACGGGTTCAACGATGTCCAGGGGGGTTTTGCCCAGCAATGCCCAAACCCATCCTGCAGCCCAATTCCCTTCAGCCGGTTTCACAAACAGCAAAAGCCAAAATGTGGGTGTTGTTACTTAACAGCATCATAAATAAATCCCCTTCAAATTACCTCCGTTGGTATTTTTTATTGCTACAAGACAAATTTTAGCTTTAGGGGAACTATGCTGGTTTTTGTACACTGCTGAGGATGCAGTCAGTGTTACAGACATAAATTATGAAGTAAAATGACCTGCTACCACTATGTAAATCTAGTAGCAGGAGCTAAGATTAGAATTAAGGCATTTTCAGTTCCCAGATCAGATCCTACACCATTATAGCCTTGCAGACAACTGTGCAAATGGGACCTTTCTACGCTCAGTATCAGAGACCAGAAAAGGGAAAACAAACAACTGGAATCACTTCAGAAATACTTATCTCCTCATCTCTGGCTCCAAGTTCATGATTTTGGCATCTTCCCTGATGGTGGTGACTTACACAGTAAAAAAGGCAACCAGCAAGTTCATGCAGAAGAGAGGGTGTAAAGCGAGGCAGATCCTGGGGACAGATGTTTTTTTTTTGCTATCTGCCGTCTTTCTGACATACATTTTGAAGGATGAGAAACCCCCAAAACATTTTAACTTTCAGGTTGGACCATGAGCTGGAGCAGCGTGGCCGGAACGCCTGCAAAGCACCATTCCCTCCATGCACACACTGCTTCCCAGGTCTGCAACCTGATTTAACGATAGGTTATTCCCGTACATGTGCAGAAAACCAAGGGTAAAAATTTAGTCCTTTGGCTCCCTATTGCCGTTAAAATTAATTGCCACATAAAATTGCTGATTCCTACCAAATGAAGCTATACAATTTATCAACTCAAGGATAGAGCAAACTCACTAGTGGTTTAAATACATTACCTGAGTTATTACTAAATTTTGCACCAGTGACAGTTTTATGGATAATGTAGGTTTTATAAATTCATTAGTATGGGACTAACTTTCAAAGTAAACAAAGACATTAAACAAACACCGCAATACTATATTTACACACAAAATAGATTTCCCTTTCCTTTCCTAAGCCACGCTGGGATATGCAGAGAAAAAATATGAAAGCAGCTCTGCCGTAACACTTCATGAAGGGAAAACATGGCTGTTCATTAGCACCCGAGTCAGCGAGGGTTGAGCTTAAACCTGTATTTCTTCCCTGCTGCTGACCTAATATGTGAGCAGGTCACTCGTCGTGCTTCTGATTCAGCCTCTCCAGGCTCTTAAATTGTTGAAGCATCATTTCTATACCACAAAAGGAGACTGGACCTGCTCCAGAGCCCTTTGCAGTCCATGGCATCTTTCCATTGATTTCAGCGGGCTTTAAATCAACAGTATTATATTGCTTAATTAAAGGAATGCTGTCACCTGGAATCTACTCCATTTCAACCAAAGTTAAAAACAGTTTCAGGACCTACACCTGGGTGAATCCTCCTGCCCTTTCCTGTTGATTAAATGTTTTCCCTCCCAGCTGATAGAGGAAATACCTGTCAAGCTGACACAGGACCTAAACACATGGGAGAAAGAGAAAAATTACACCTATATGACTTGCTATTAAACCAAAGGGGACACTGAAAAGAAGAGGAAAAACCTTTTTTGGTCTGTTCTTACAATTTACAACAAGAAATGTTAAAAACAATTTCAGAAGGAAGTACAAAATTTTAAGCTGATACTTCTTATGCATGAAATCTTATGATGGAAATTGTTTTAACCTATACTTGCTGGAAGAAATGACTAACATTGCTACAAAAAAAGAAGAGATTGTAGGGGGCAAAAAAAAAAAAAAGCTGTTTTTCTCCACTTTTCCATTCTGTTTACTCTGTGCATTTATCACCAGCATGTGTAGAAGCAGTCTCACTCTTTCCCCTGTGCAGGCAGTGAGTTAGTCACACTTTCCCCTGTTGTGTAGCTCCTTTAGTCAGCAGCAGGGAAGTGATAAAGATGATGAAAAAAATGAAACAAAAACAGGAAAACACAATTGTAAAAAACATAGAAATTAGCAGGAGGTCCTTGTAGGCAAATGTAATATTCAAATCGATTTCGCTTGCTTTAATTTAGGAGATTGCAATCTGGAAAGGAGCTCCATGCCTCTCCATGCAGCCTTTCCTCTGAAGGAACTGCACGTAGGTATAGGAGAGGGAGGATAAGGATAGAGGAGAGGCAGCGTATGCATGTGGGAGCACAGCTATAGGAACCCCTGGTGCAGGGGTCCAGGACTTGCACCCCTGCAAAGAGAGCAGGCTGTGAGTGATGGGGGAAAGGCCTCTGAACCCCAGCACCTCTTTACTGGCAGGGTGAGCCAGGGAAAGCCCCGGGTCCCTCCTCCTCCAGCCTCCCACTCCCCAGTCACGCTGGGAGAAGGAGGCAGAACAGGAGCCAACCTTCACACAACACTCGGCGAAGCCTCTCTCCGCAGCACCTTAACTGGAAGATAACATCATGATAACCTGCTTCACCAGACGTGGCAGAAATGTTCATTAGCTTTCAGAAACTGAGAGCGAAATTGCGACCAGAGAACAGATTTTGTAAAAACCAGGGTAAGTCACAGCTTCCAACCCTAGCAGTGCATTCACTTACACTCACCAGGTGTTAAATAATCAGCCTGCAGCAGGAACAGCCCAAGTTTTGTGACCAGTGTAATGTAATTATGCACCACTGCCTCATTCTTGGAGGTCTACTTATTTGAAATGCATTAAAGAAATAAATCACTGCTGATTGTCCCGTCCCCCTTCCCTTTTAAGCTAGGCTGGGGTAATAAATCTATAAAAAGAGTGACTCCTGTTTTAAATAAAACCAACAAAAGCAGTAACAATGGGTGGCTCCCAAACTTTATTTCCAAACTCACAGCCTCACTTATTTTCCATTAGATTATTTGCTACAATTGATAGATGAAGTGGCAAGGACACCAAATGACCCTAATATACCTTCACAAAATTATCATCCGAAACCATCTGGAATCATGGTGTTCTGGCAGCTGAACGGTTTTCCAGTCTTGGGACTTACCCTTGACTATAAAAAACCTGATTGGTCAGGGGCAGAGCAGGGGGAGGGTGAGATTTTACATTTATTAGTCACAAAGCTGCACCGACCTGCTTTCACACCACACAGAAAAAACAAGGTAGGATCCTGCCTCGAAGACTTTGAGGTCCGAGTCCCACAGACACCCGCTGTGCGTGACCAGAACTGCTCACGGTGGCCCAGCGGCATCTGGGATGAACGCCAGCGAGTTCAACCAAAATCCAGGGAAGAAAGGATTTATAATTTCTAAGTGCCATGAGCTGAACCCGTTAGCTTTACTACAGCTTCGTCGACAGGCATGAGTGTGTGTGCATGTACGCTCACGGTCACGCCTTTAAATGATGGGCTTGATGTTTCAGGGCGTCCAGGAGATGGGGGAAGAAAGAGGGGGTGAGTTTGTTCTGCCTCCACTGCATCGTGGTTTTGGCGAGCGGCACAGGGCTCAGGCCCCATCACTTTGATCCAGGGCTGCCTGCACCATCCTCTTGTCCCCCAACTCAAAACACATTACTGGAAAGCATCCTTCCTGGCTCCGTGAGGACAAGGATGGGGCTTGAATTATCACTGAATGGTATCACACTTGTACGTAAAACCAACGAAACCAGACCCAAGACACTCCCAAGGCAGACCCCAGCCAGATGGGGTTTGGAAACGATTCAGCCCACGCTCAGCTACGCCTCCCCAACGAGAACATCCCTGACCTCCTTCTAGGAAAGTCCTAAGTCACCAGCTACACGATCTGGAATAAAACCACTTACAAACATGCTTGTACAGATAAATGCTTCTCAGATAGTTTTTTCCCTGCTCTGGTGTTAGTCATCAACCTCCAGAAGTATCCTACATTGACTGAGTTTAGCCTGGCCAGGCACTTTCGTCAAATATTTAAAGAAAACATGGCCAGGAAGAGGCTGAGCAATCTCATGTAAGCATTTCTGTTGCTGACACAAATCTTAATTCTCTAAGGATCATCTCATATGCCAATGGGAAGCTCTCAAGGGATGAGATTTTTAATCTAATCTGCTTTCAAAATAATTCTGTTGGCATTGATTGTGCTGAATTGTATCTATGGGAAAGAATTTAAAGCAAGAGCAAATACATACATACATGACCCAGACAATTAAGTGTCTCTTACCATTACTGTTAGCTGATAATAACAAAGAACAAGCACCGCAATATTAACATTAGGTAAAATTACCTGGTCTCAGGAGCCAGCACACAGCTGTGCTTTTAAAAATTATTCCAACATATACAATATTAAGCAAAATTCTCAAAAGCGGCCTGGATTTAAAATTCTTTTGCTTGACTCTACCCCTATTTCCCCAGAAAACAACCCCTAAAACCTCAGCTGCCTGTAAGCCCAGCTGTTTCCTGGTTTTTCTATGCAAATTGTTCTCCCTGGATTTTATTGTGTGCATGTATATGTCTCTTAAAATGCAGTCAAGTTTGAATTAGGGGCCCTACTTCCATCAAAGGGAATTCTTGTAAAATAAGCTTCATTCTCACAGTATCTGACATGGAATTATTATCCCATAACTCACGGGTGTCCTAGCGGTTCTGTATTAAACACAGCTCTGAAAAAGTCCCAGAGGGAAAAGCACATGAAGGGACACGAAGAGTCACTCAAATGTGAACCTGCAAAGCAAGGAATTTCACATCTCCTTGCCAAACCGCAAAGCGCTTACCATGTGTCTGGGTGAGGACTTGCCTCTTGCCTTACTTCTGAATTTCTACCTATCAGGATTAACTAAACACCGATTACGTTATTGTGTAATTAGGTTAAACTAAAACTTAGCTTAAAGCAGGGAACACTTTCTTTTCAATTCCAATCAAAACCATTTACTTAATTCTCAGTTTGATACTGGCATCTCCCTCCGGCATGACAAATTTAAAAGTATTACTGTATGACAGCAGGAAAGCCAAAAAGCAAAAGTTACTGTGGTAACTGGTCAGAAAGCTCACAAACAATTACCAGAAAGTGATGAGATTTCTGCTGCCGTTTTTCACGCATTTCATGTTTTTCCCTCCCCAGTTTCCCACTGGCTTTCTGGCTTCCTCGCATCACACTGAATGAAAAAAAAAAACAAAAAACAACACTCAAATGGTAAAAAGCTGCCCAAGTTATTTCTTCCCCCTACTAAATCTGCTATTAAACTGCTTCAGCTGAATGCCATACCATCCACACCAGTGTCGGTTCCCGACCATCCGCCCTCACTGACCTTTTGTTTGGAATTTGCTTGAGTTTTGTTCCCAACAGAAATGTATGCATGTTGCACAGCAAACGCCCACGGAAACTCCCGAAACCTTGAGATACCTATGACACTTTAAGAATTTTTTTAAAAGACCAAAGATTCTTTAACCAAGTGCACCTATTCAGCTCACCCTACAAAACAGCATTCGCTATCACCCCTCTCATTTGGATAGCCAAGGCTGCACTGTATTTCAAAATACATACAATCCTGTATGATCATCACTGAAATAGTCTAATTCATCTTATTTATCAGATTCCAGCCTTAGGCCAAAGTATTTTTATGATCTAACCAGAAATACCATTAGATTCATAACATCTGCTGCCCTAACATGCACTGCTACGGTGCCAGCCTGGAGAGTTTTTCTTACGTGGGTCTTGAATATTTTATGTGCAGACTTTGCCGTATCTGACCCAAATACTGTCCTCAACAGCAGAAACGAACTCGCGTGATATTCGTGGAGTTGGAAATGTGCGGACACCATCCAAGAGCAGAGCCTGCCCTGTGCTGTTTAGTAACTAAATGATAGTCTGTGGTAATAAAATATTTATTATGCTCTACACAATACTGCAATTCAATTGATGTACTTCCTCCCTTATCCATCAGAGTACACTGAAAGCCCTCTTTAACTTCTACTCAAGAAGTCTCAAATTACACATCTTTATTTTTCTTACAGATTTTCCTATAGGACTGTATCTGCAAGAAATCATTTGGCAGTTAAGGCAGTTTACCCAGAAATGCAGAGCGGCGTTCGGTTTTTTCCTCCCCGTTGCCTCAATTTCTCTGAAAAGACATCACTGGCAGTGTGTCCAGAATCAATTTCCTAAATACAAATATAAACCCACAGAATACACTTGAACGGAGCAAAAAGCCACACTGCACTTAGTTACCCGGTGCTGTGCCAGTCTCCAAAAGAACCCATCATGCGGTAGGAGAGGAAAATAATAAAAGCCCTGTTTGTTATGGTTGCTTAATCCTGCTGCCCGGTACAGACCCCTGACACCCTCCTCCCCTCCGCCGGGCCGTGGCGATATTCCTGTTTCACTGCTCTCAGAAGGAATAACCTGGGAACCCGCTTGAAACGGCCCTGATTCCTGCCGCCACCGCGATAAAGAGGCGGCACCGGCGGGACCCTGGGTTTGGGTCCCCGTGAGTTGGCGAGGGGGATGCAAAGGGACGCTCATCCAGGAGCTCGGTGCTCTTCCAGTCGGGGACTTTCCAGAAAATCCGTGTAAGCACAGGGTGGACGGGGTCGCTGCGAGGCGAAAGATCCCACCCTGCCCTCCCCTCAGTGGGTATGTTGCTGTTGGCACTGAAACAGAGAGCCCTGCAGGGGATGCAAGGAATTGAAATGGAAAAACCAGGAAATAAAATGTAAAAAGTATATTGTGAGCAAGTGATTGAAGGAAGTAGCAGAGCCCTTAACAAATTGGTTATTTGTCTGGTTAGCTGATGCAGAAGTGGAACAGGAAATTAATTCAATATGCCTCAGACTTACATTCCGCTATTATTTTCTGGGTTTTTTCTTTTTTCTTTCTTTTTTCTTTTTATTTTTCTTTTTGTGTGTCCCCCCCCCCCCCCCCATATATATATGCCAAAAAGCAAAGTATTTCTGGGCAAGCTAGTAATTGAAGCTTACAAGACTCCAATTAAAAAGATCTAATCATTATTAAAGCTAGACTACAGACAGGCTTGGAAATGAAAGAATAAAATAAGACCAGTTAAGGAGAAAAGACCCTCTTCAGAAACCATTTGGCTGCCAGCAGTTCTTGATTTGTTGAAAAATATCCCAAACCAATAGGTAATACTATTACACTCATATAAACCTTTATGAACAAGTTACCACTCTCTGTGCCTTACAAGACATGGCAACTTGCCAGTAATTTCACTTTAAATATGAAAATGGATATCAATTCCAACTTTCTAGATATAATAATGGCATAGGAGATTGATGGCATCACTATGCTGCACAATGACTATTTAAAACACTTTTGGCTGCACTTACAAAGCTCCAGTGACCTCCAGAACTATAGAAACTCTACGTAGCGTTAGGAGAAAATAAAATTTGCGATTCACAATGAAGAACTAAAGCAATTCAGCGTTTTTGAAAGAGGTACTGGCTGCAGTTAGCACTTCTGCAATGACACCAGCACACAGCGCCATGTTTAGAGAAGGAAGAAAGACTCCAAATTTCCATAAATGAAATGCCTGCTGCCGAGACAGCACTAATGGTACTGGGGGTGCCAGGGAATTGAAGTGGAATGGAAATAGATTTCTAGTTACCAGAAAAGTCAAGTTCTCCCAAGCGCTGTGGGGAATGTCACTCCCCCAACTACGTGGTCACATCACACGAGTGGGCAGTAAGGAGAAGGCAAAAGGCAGAAAAGAAAGACAAAGAGGAATGAAGCCAGAGGAAGAAAATAGGAGGAGAAATGAGAAACTGAGATTAAAGCCGAAAGCAGAGCGGATGGAGTAAGGAAAGCCAGAGAAAGACAGACAAAGCAGAGGAGGCACCCCCATCACACCTACTGCTGACTCACACATTTTGGGTTACTTTCATTATTTCTTTGTATTCCGGCAGCATCTGGCATCTGCTGCTGAGATCAGAGCCATGTTGTGCCAAGCATGAATCAAGACCTTTCTGTTCATGAGCTGAAAATCCAAAACAGACAAAAAAGGAAAACAGCGTGAGGGACATCACCAGTCCTGCCCCGGGAGGCCAGGAGCCACGACATCAACAAAACCCTTCTGCTTTTCACCTAACCACCATCCTGCTCATGTGGGAACGTCACAGAGCACATCTATTTTCTTCTATAGCAAGAGCTGATTCTTTCAAATGGTTTTTAAAAGCTCTCAGGATCCATCTGCCCCACAATAAGGGTGGGTGAGGTGTCTGAGTTTGTCAAGCACCATCTCTGCATTTCCTGCAGAGATGAAGGATGGTTTCCTTGTGGTCCCTGTCTCCAAGAGCTCAGTTATTACTGCATTGGTCCACGGAACAGGCCTTCTGTGAACCAACAGAAAAGCTGCAAGGAGCCTATAGAAAATTCCAAGGAATGTGATTGAAGGGCACAGACTTCAACAGGCAACAGCTACAAGTCACTCATGCCGCCATCAGGAACCAAGCAAACTCTTCCAAGCATCCAGGTGTGTCGCAGAGCAGGTCCACGGACGACATTAAAGATCATTTCACACCCATCAGGCTACAGTAATGGTGGGGCTGAGGCTCCCAGGCTCACCCTTGTACTGCCTCACACCCTCTGAGCTCTGTAGTTTCAATTAACTTGTGGCTATAAAAAGTCAGGAGAGCATTCCTCTTGTATTGTGCCATGGAGCTCTGCAGAACTAATTATTTTGCAAATAGAGCTCTAAATCATTAACAAAAAATGTTGATTATAGCATCTGCAATCATTATTTGGCCCATTACTTAAAAAGCTGGATGCAATAAAGACGATGGGGAATAGCTGGTATTACGCTTCCAGAGCTCAAGAATATGGGATGTCAGAAAGTGAGCATGGCCTGTAACAGTTACACTTGGGCCCTGTGAGTACTCTGTAAGCAGACCAACACAGTAAGTCCTTCATCTCCAAGCATTTAAAAAAACCACCAGATATCATCAAAAGAATGAAAATACTGCGGTACTTTCTCCCAGGCCTTTTGTCTTTTCTTCCTATCCTTTAGATCATTCATGAACTTACATTTTTACGTTTCCCCATCAGATTTCTTAGATAAACATTTTAACTAAGTCAAAATACCACAACTCAAAACGGGGACGACTTTTCTTTATTTACTTTCTTCCACGCTGGCTGCCAGCTCCGGGAATTGTTCCTGCGAACGGCAGCTGCTGCCAAAGGCGCGGTGGGAGCCCAAGTGCCCCACACGTCCCACCGCCTTCCCCTCCGGCTGCGGGGGTGAGCCCCACCACCGCCTCAGGCTCCAGAAGAAGCACTTAGAGCAGGACACCATTTGCCCGTGGCCTCCTCCACGCCACCTCCAGTGGCACCAGCGTGCAAAGGCAGGCCTGGGAGGCATCTTTGCCCGTACGACTGCGAAGCAGAGCGCTCTTGCTGCCATTTTGCTGCTGTCACACGCGAGCACCCAGATGCTCATCATCTTCCATCCTGGAAAAAACGCGTAGGTCTCTCAGGCTTTGGCAGGAACTTTGATCTGAAGCCTATCTGGAGTGGCCATGTGCCGAATGAAGCAACCGACGGGTCAGGAGCCGCCACCCTCGCTGGCAGGCGATGACACGGGCAGTTTAGCCCCGGCTACTTGGCTGCAGGGCTACAGGCTAGCTGCTGCAGCGCACACAGATGTGCTCCACCAAGTCCAAGAGGATAATCCAGACATAAAGACACCAAGTTTACGGCTAAAATATTACAAAGGTCCCACTCCCCCAAAGCAAATGCCCAACAGGAAGGCTCCACGGCTGGCAGGGACTTCACCGACCGACTCTTTTGGGCCACAAAGTTTGAGAAACTTCACTCTTCAGCTGAACAAATCTTTTTTTTTTTTTTTTTTTTAAATTCAGCCAGAATTTATCAATGTGGTGGCTCGCAGCACAGACAGCATCCCCGCCAGGGTCTCCCGGTGTGCTCTGCAGACGCATTCATAATATTCCTCTCTGCCGATTCCCCACCTGACACGTACATCTTTTCTTCATGACGTGCCCTGCGTTGGTACCTAACCAATGTCCTTTTATCAAACATTTCTCATTTGCCTCCCCACCTCAATTATTTCTTCTTCTCTGAGCTTTTCTCCAGCCTCACGTCCTCGCCATGGCCACGTTATCCCTTTCCTTCCTGCCTGATCAGGGCTTCTGTGCTGGCTCCTCTCCAACTCTGGTCTTCAATGCAATCAATTCACTTAAGAGCCTGGCAAGCTGAGGTGTTTCTTTTTGTTTTTTTTTTTTTTTTTTTTTTTGGTTTGGTTTGGTTTGGTTTTGTTTTTGTTTTTTTTTGTTTTCTTTTGTTTTGTTTTGTTTTTTTTTTTTTCACGTCTGTTTTACACAGTTTCAAAGAAATAAGAAAAAAAAAACACAAAAAACCCCCCACATTTTTGCCAGTATGAAGAATAAAAATCTTACGTCGCAGCAGTTTAGCTTGCCCACAAACAGAGCACTTATTTGAAATAATGAATACAATAGCTGGTATGGTAAAACAGTGCATGATGGAGGTGCGTGGAAAGGAAAGAGAATGGAAATGCAACTTCCTCACCTGCCTCTAAACAAAGATGCCAAATGAGCCAAAACGAAGTAGAAAGAATGAGCTTCTCTGACCTCTCTGAATTTTGAGATGGAATTGCAAATGAATTAAATCTCCTCCTTCTATTTCTAAACCTTTGTCTTCACTACAGAAAAAAAAAAAAGGGGGAGAAAACAAAGATAAATAGAGTACAACATCAGATGCAAGCAGGCAGTGCATAACCGAAGCCACATGCTGTTAGCGTGCAATACTGGGAATACTGGTCATCACCAGAGCTGCAAGCCCCAAATAAATAAATAAATAAATAAATAAATAAATAACCCCAAAAACCCACCCCACAAAACAAGAGAACTTCCCTTGTGCTAATCAAACTGCTTTACAGAAAAGGAATCACCAAGCTTAGACTCGTCTCTGACGTACCACGGGGATGAGAAGGGCCATGCCCGCGTGTGCCGCCAGGTCCCTGCGGCCGCGCTGGCCACCGCGACCCCCCGCCCCGAGCTGTGAGTCAGCTCCCCCCCCAGCACCATGACTCTCCCTACCGCTGGCAGAACCATTAAAAGTGTTTTTTTCTTTTTTTTTTTTTCCTGCGGTTAGTTTATATGCTCCAGCTCATTAACATCTCCTAATACCAGAACTTGAGGCTAATTAGGCATGGCAATCCTGAGGAACATATTCTCCGTTCATCTTCCCAAAGCAGGATGTTCCTCGGCGGCCCAGCTGTAGCTCCACATGCTACCATGAGGGTATCACCCTGGAAATAAAAATACTACAGGATCCCACACATTACACAGCAGGGATCCCGTACTTGTTAGTTGATGGCACAGTTTACAGGCTGTTTTGCTTAAAAATTGGAAGCATCTCTGTCATCAAGGCAGATTCCTGCTCAGCAGCCTCAGGGAATTTCCCCAATAGTTATCAATACACCAGGGCTTTCATAATAAAAGCTGCTGCCTTGAAAACGAAGGGGCAGAGTGGTTAGAAAACTTAGGAGACTTAAATAAAAAGCATTTGACAGAACAATGCTAGTGGGAATTTTCTCACCATGACTACGAACGCACAGGAGCAAACAGGCTGTGGGGTCTGAGAAACACTTCAAGCACATAAACTACTCCTAGGAGCAGGCTGTCCAACTACACATCACCTCCGAGTAACACCCACTACAGCAACACGTACCCAAAGAACACCAACAGATGAACAACGGGAGCTATGATCAAGACCAACCACTTCTTTAAGCACGGGAACTCATGAAACTTGGTTTCCCACGTGTCTTCTGGACCATGCAAATGCTGACCAAAGCTTGTCCAGAACTGGGGTATTTTGAAGCTACCTTTGCCCACTGGATGACTCATGCTGTAGCTTTTTCTTCAGAGCAAATGTTTCTGTGGTTGTTTTTGTCTGTTTTCAAAGATCATCACCTCCAACACCTTCACTCTGGGTCTGCTTAAAATGGCTCCAAGGGTTCACCAGTTGTGAAGGAAGAAGGCACTGGCTAAACTCCTCTGGTCACCATTTCAAATCCCCATAGCTTTCACTTCAAGATCTCCTTTTTATAACTAAAAGCAGCGATACTTAAAAAGTATCTTTTAAATAACTACAGCAAAAGGTACATACAGATGCCGTGTTTTCATTCTAAGGGATCCCATGAATGCGCACACAAGATTTTTCACCTACCACTGGAAAACAGGGACCTCTGAGGAATCAAAATGCAACTACAGACAGCATGAAAGATGACTCCGTGCCTTCCTACTCTTGAAAAAATGTTGTAGCATTTTTACTGATGATGAGAAGAGCAAATGGAGGAGCTGTGCCCGCGGGTGAGGATGTAGCGTGCCACCGTGAGAGGGGAGTGACAGAAGTGATGGAACAGCAGCGTCCCCCTCTGAATCACCCGCAGCAATCCCTCTGTTCTGGTTTTTTTTTTTTTTTTTTTTTGTTTGTTTGTTGTTTTGTTTTTTTTTTCTCCTTATTTTCAGATGTTTCCTCCGAGAACTGAGTGAGCCTCAACATTGGAAATGTGAGCCAAATTCCCTGCCCGAAGCAGCAGAGACCTGCCTTCAGCTGCCCTCTGACTTCCAGTTTTGGAACGGATTCATTTCCAAGAGCTCCTATAAACCTGGCTGTATTGGACCACAGATCACAAGATGGAAATGTGAAAAAATCCTGGACAGAGATGAAGCAGCCACCAAATCCCCTAATTTGAAGGCAGCCTAAATGCAAACATTCGCTCGGTAGACACCTTGACTTTAAAATGTTTATTCGCTCTTCTTCTGGAGCTCTTTCACACC
Organism: Tyto alba; assembly: GCF_018691265.1. Lineage (NCBI taxonomy): Eukaryota > Metazoa > Chordata > Aves > Strigiformes > Tytonidae > Tyto > Tyto alba. The sequence continues at coordinate 4,151,227 of NW_024881261.1, read as the reverse complement.
ACCAACACGCAGCTCCAGCCAACTATAAAACTTAATGTGGGGAAAATATGCCCAAAACTCCAGGAGGAAAAACAAAACAAGGCATTTCATTTTGGGCCAGCTCAGTCCAAATTGGAATTTTGTTTGTTTTGAACTGACCGAGCCGTTGGCGTGTCGGAGTCCAGCGAAGCATTAACCTGCTTTACTAAGCAAGCAACAGATCCAGCTCCTGGGCACAAAAGCATCGGGCTTGGCGCCGAAATTAAGGCTGGAGCTCCGAAGCTTGGCTCTACGCACATCCCCTGAGCTGCAGCGTGGGTCCCTCCCCGCACCTCCACAGGCTCGCCAGCCCGCTCCCAAGGAGAACCAGCACTTTCGAAGGAGCAGAAAACAAAGCAGACTGTCATCTGCAGAGGTGCCAGGGTTTTGTTTACCTCCAGGCAAACCTGGTGGCGCGGGCCAAGCGTCCTCCTTCTGCGCTCCGTGTTTTGGTGTATGATCCTTGGCAAAGCAGTATGCTGAGTGCGTAAGCTCTGAAAAATATAGCGTGAATTTTGCAGCGATACGGGGTTAATATTAATTAGACTGTGCTTGAGGAGTAGCTGTACGAGCAGCACAGTTTTGTTCCCGTGCTCTCGCAGGGGATTAGCTGTTGGCAGAGCGGCGATGCCGGCAGGAGACTCCACCATCCGAGCTGTTTCCTGGCACCGGGCTGGTCTGGCTGGAGCCGCTTCTGACTCGTCGGAGAAGCAGGGTTTTTAAAAACATTTCTGAATCCTCGCAGCGGCCTCAGCAATGGCCAGCAGCCCTCGTCCCCCGAGAGCCCTCCACACCGTGTCACCCGCCACGCACAAAGCACAGAGCGGTGTCCCGCTTCGTGGTGATGGCTCGCTAACACGCCATTAGCACCCAAAGGGACGGGCACCCTTCCTTCTGTCTTCTGGCCAGATGTGCACTCACTAGGCCAGACCACAGTGACGAGGTGACACGTGTACCCAGGCCACGAGACGTGACCTACCTGGGATAACTCTCACTCTTCCTCCATCACCCGTGTCCCAAACGAAGCCCTCCAGTCCACCAGAGAACTCTGCTTCTAGGGGTTTTATATGGATTAGATGACTTTAATTAATCTTTTACTGATTAAAGCTCAGATGTATTTATATAGCCAGTGTGTCAACATCTGCCCTCTCTTTGATGACTCCTAGACCACATCTCCCACTCACACATCACTGGGGTGATGCCAGAAAATGAGCCCCTGCCGCTTGCTTACGGGGGCACACTGCTATATTTCTTTTAAAATCCTTGCAACTATTTAAGGGGGGGGGGGGGGGGGGGAAAGCAGGCAAATTTCTAAAACGTATATGCAAAAGACAACCACTGAAGCTGTCTCTGCAGAGAAATCCACCTCCGATGGAGCACGCCCCGCGGGCAGGCAGGACTGCTTGCCGCCACCACCACACTCGGATCTGGGGCAGCATTACCAAGGCTTTAAATTGAGCAGGCGTTTCTCTCCATCTTCACTTGAAACAGCATTGTGCTGTTCCAGTATTGTACCAGTGAACTCACAGTGACCCTGTCAAATAAATATTTTTCCTGAGGTAACGCTGTTTTAAATATATCCATTTAGTATCCTTATTTGAAAACACCGGACAAATTAAATGACTGTGAAACTTGACTTTCCAGTATTTTGTATTCAGATAAACTCCTACAGCACCCTCTTCCATGGCAGCCAGCCCATATTTCCAAGTAACTAAAATTGTAAAAAGCCGACTACGCTTTTCAGTATCTGTGCATTAATCATCTCTCCCAGTTCAAGAACTCTTTTCAAGTTCAAAGAGAAAAATATGAGGAAGAGGAATCTGTGTGCAACATACTCCCCTCCAAAAAAGCTGCAGCCTAACCATCCCGTACGGCCTTACACACTCTTACCACGGACCCCATCCCCAACTGGGGACCCTCCACAGGCTGTACGAGGCTTCCCTGTCGCTTGTATCAAGACTGGATTGTTCGAAGTGTTTCTGCACGACAGAGGGAAACCGTGAAGCTGGTGAAAACACTGCTAAGTGAAGCCCTGTGCTCCAGAAGAAGTCACGTTAATTGAATGTGACTTCAAAATATTTCAGATTCTCAGCAAGGATTTGGTAGCAGAGGAGAACAAGCTGTGACGGACCGTGTTTCTAACACGGTCTGAAAAGCAGTTTCAGTACACGCTGCCAAAAAGTGTCAAAGGGGCTAAAATATGCTTGTCGATAGATAAGCAGCTGATGCCTCCGACGGCGGGAGCAGGGAGGGGGGAACGGGGCGGCCGCAGCCCAACGGCCCCGGCGTTTCAGCGAGCGCCTGGGGAGGGGGGAAACGCCGCCTTGCCAAGTGCCCAACGCACGCCCCTGGTTTTATTGGATTTTCCTTTGCTCTCGCATTTTGAGAAAGGTTAAATATGTCAAGCATTAGTTTACAAAACCTACTCCGACGAATCCTCTTACTCACAGGATCTTTCTAACCAGTCCCCATCTTTTCAGCGGCGCAGATGTGACACTATTAGCTTTGACCATCTCAGCTCCCGCCTCCCAAAAGCTGGGGGTTCCCGTGCCACAGGGGCGAGGGGCTGACCTCCACACAATACCCAGATCGGGGCACTACGGACACCCACGTAAGAGCATTATCATATTTTCCGTATTTTCTCACCCATTCTTCCTAGGGCCTAACGTCTTGTTTGATCTTTTGTGACTGCGGCTGCACACTGAGCAGATGTCTTCATCGAGCTGCCCGCGGCGACCCTCGGGTCTTTTTTCCCCGGTGGTTACAGTTCATTTAAAGCGCAGCAATGTGTACGAGGAGCTCGGACCGCTCCTTTCCGGGCGCCTAACCTTGCATTTGGCAGTGGTGACTTTCATCTGCCCCTGTGGTCCTCCTTCACTTAACTTCAGCGCTGTCACCTTCCTCACGGGGCTGCCTCCCCACCCGTGACGCCGTGCCGTCTCCCGCTGACGCCGTGCCGCCAGCTCGCTGTCCGCCTCTTTTTTTTTTTCCAGCTTATTAATGAAAATATTCAGACATGCAGTCATGATGCAGCTACTCGGAGCGGTCCAGCGTCAACATTTTCCGTGAAAAAAAAAAGCTGATGCTTTATTTGTTTTCTGTTCTAATCCAGAGTGAGCTTTTTTACCCTGCAACACTTGCTTAAACAGAGGCTCTTTGAAAATCACAGGCTGGTTCTCTGAGATCTACCACTTTCCTGACGTACTATTTAAAAAAAAAAAAAGATTTGTGATTTTTGTTTTTCTCTTATCACATTCTTGTCATATAGATATTTTTAACTGTGTTTTTTTTGGAAGAGCTGGTACTCAGATGAGGCACATGACTGTCATCCCCTCCTCTTTTCCATAAAAAACCCCGAGCAGGTAAACCACATGGAGCCACACACGTGGTGCAGACCCAGGCAGGCAAGATCCTGGTTAGCTGTGTGTGCTGGAGGCAGAAAAACCAAGAAAAGGAGACGGGAGCATGACCCTGAAAAGCAGCAGAGCAAGGGGGCTCCTTCGATGGAGCTCCTGAACTGGCAACTCGGGGGGCAGCCAGGTGTCCCGCCGCATCCAGAGGAAAGCCCACGTGGGTGGGAAAGGACAGAGCCACACGAGTGGTACCCTGGGAGCACCTCCCGCAGCCAGACAATGCAAAAACTAAACATTTGTTACTTTTTTGTTTACTGCACTACGTTATTTTAATGATAGGGCGACATTTCTTGTCGGGTTTCTAGAGAAGGTTTACGAACGTGCCGCCGTCTCCACAAGCCTCGGCCCCTCGGGAGCAGGACACCAGCACCTCACCGCAGCCGTGGGAGATGCCATCAAGCCCAGAGGCACAGACCCGTGGGGACACGGGTGGCCCTGGGCCACGGGTGGCCCTGGGCCAGGGCCCGCGGGACGAGGTTGCCTGCTGCAGCCTCGCCGGCCCGCGGCTCCCCTGTACCCGTCCCCCCTCATCGCCGCCCGCGTCCCGCGCCTCGCCCCCGCCACCCCCGCCTGAAAGAAGCTGAGCTCGTCTAGATATTAACTGGGTCTAGCCCGTGGAAAACGCTGACGCAGAAACTGCACGTCTCCTCTATCTCCAGCCTCATTAACGGCTGCCGCTAACCCCCAGAAGCCCATCCGAGCGGACAGCCTCTCCCTACAGCTTTGCCGCTCGTGGGTTTTCTTTTCTCTTCCCACATCTTCCTACAAACCCTCTTCCACCCCAACCTCAGCCCGCTGATTTTCACAGCGGGTTTTACCAGCCCGGCTTCACCCAGGTAATTTAATTTCCCGTTTTCTAGAGACTCACCTCCTTGATTTACCCAATTTTCAGCTCCTTTTTACCTCCTCGGTGAGCAGCACCAGCCTGCTCTCCCCGGCACCTCCCGACCTGTCCCGTTTTGGCTGGCAAAGCAACAACAAAGTCGAGCAAGAGCTGGAAACGCCCTGGCGTTAAGATCTACTTAATAAGTTGTCAGCCAGGTCCCACGTATCTATTCTTGCGGGCATAAAGATCTCTGTCAGCAGTCAAAACACGGATTTACACTCCCAGCACAATTCCTAGCAGCATTTAAAGATTTTTAACGACCATCCCTTTGTCCCAGGGAGTTAAGCGCTGATCGAATGTCACAACGTGACACATGAATGCACAACACAAGGAAGGTTTGACAGGCAGCAACATTGTAATATGATAATTCCTCTTTGTCCCTTAATCGCCTCTGTTTTTTGCAGACTTGATTCACTTACCAACATGTGATCAATCACTGCCTTTTTCAGTGAGATAATTTTTTGCCCTCTATCTAAATGGCTCCTGTCAAAGGGAATCCAGTACTAAATTAAAGCTGATATGCTTGTCTCTGCCCTTTTGTTTGTTGACTTCTTCTCGCACACAATTGATTTTAAATAGATTTTTTTTATGGGTCCCATCACCATTTAAGTATATGTATTTTTAAAAATCTGGCTCCTTGAAATTAACATGGGATACGTACACATTTAAAAACAGTCTTGAGCATATAATTTAATGGAGAGGAATAAATACAAGAGTACGTGCTGGCAAGTGTATCAAGTCCCCACTAGACACGGAGTAAGTTGCCTGTTTAGATCTTCCCACATGCTCTATTTAAAACTGGAAGATGACAGTCAAGTCTCAAGATTTGTGAATATAACAAAAAGAGGACGGTGTAATTTAACATACGAGGAAGCAAGGCAAAGATCACTTGGTTCTGTAAAAAAACAGGATTTAACTGAAGACCAACACAGAACTTCTCAGACGTATCTCACTGGTATTTGCACACCCTGATAAGCACCTCCTTAACAACAGGCAAGAGGTCTTCAGCAGCACAAGCACCGAGGAAATGAGAATCTACCTTTGTGAATAAAGCAGAGAGGTGTTTTTGCAGCTCTGGAGTGAACATCAGACATCTCCCAAACAGCTCTGCACTGCCTGGGGCACGAGAGCACCAGCCCAAGCCCCTCCAAGCAGAGCCACACACACGCAGGACCACCCCAAACCTCCCCTGCAATTCCCTCAAGCACACCCACCGCGCAACTGGAACATCGACATCTCACATTTTGCCCTTTTCCTCCAGCTCCTTCCCACGCCCGCCCCCTTCTCAGTCGGGTCACCCACACCTTGCCATCCCGCAAAACCTCAGCCCGGCCCTGCCGAAGCCCAACAGCCCAGCGCCCGCGGACCCCAACGACAGCAGGAATCTGCTCTCCGGTCATCGCGGCTCCTCCGCCCGCGTCTGCCTGCCGATTGATAGCGGGCAAGAGAAACTGCAAAATCCCCCCCCCCCCCCCGGCGCATCTTCCTCCCTCCCATCCCAAACAGAAACCTGCGCTGTACCTCCCCGGCTGCCAGCGGTCCTCCCCACGCTATGTGTAATTTGTGGTAACAAAATGGGGTGATTTCAAAGACAGGTAAGATGACGCTTTTTTAATTCGCTGATGGAGTGACGGTGGATTTTTGGCTGTGCCATGCATCATAAATTATTCTACATGGTTTCAGCACTTGTCCCGGTTATGCACATAAGGCACTTAAGACTTTGCCAAGATCATCTAATAGACATCATAATCAGCCTGGTAATAGAAAGAATAAACTCTTTTTACACATATTCTTTTTTCTTTTTTTGGAGGAAAACATATCAACAAAATGCTGGACTGCCAACTCTTTCTAAAGTGGACAGTTTCCCTGAAGGAAAAAAATAAATTAGCGTTTTCATCTCATGGTTCTAGCAGTTTTCCCCTTCTGCGCAGAGGGAAAAGGGAAAGAAAACAGCTCTGTGACGGAGGCATCACCCCTGGGCGAGGGCGAGCGGCATTCCAGATCGACACGTCCATCCACAAAGGGCAGTGGGAGCCAAGGCATTAAAAACATACCGGCAAATGAGACAGGGGGAGGACTGGCTCGGAAAAAAACTAAAAAGCCCTCATTATTCAAAACACATTATTATCGCACCAAATGTATTTTAACGTATTTTTCAGCAAGGCATCAAATACCCCCAGTATCTGCTTTGTGTCTCTTGGCAGTTCGAGAATGCCAAGGCGCCCCGTCCTCAGGGTGCCAGAACCAATCTGTTGCCAAGAGACACAAAACTGATATCACGGGTGTATAAAGCCGTCTTTGGAAACGTATGAAACAGTGAACGACCTCATGTTCGGGGTTTGACTTAGTCAGCAAGACGTCAAGGAAGAAAAATTAACCTTTTGTTATAAGGTTTAAAGCTGACCATTTGTATCCTTCTCCGAGGGAGAATCAGCCTTTCTGAAGCAGAAATGTGCTCGCGTCTGGTACTGCATTTCAAGCAAACATCCCGGCATTTTTTTTTTTTTTTTTTTTTTGAATGTTTACTTCGGTTTTGAGAGGAAAAAAAATTAAAAAATCATTAGAGTCAGGACACTTGGGGGAGCAGGGAGGCTGTGACTTGGGGAGGCTGGGCAGGTGACATTTCTCAAGCACCCATCTCCAGAGGAAACCCAAATGCCGCAGCTGCAACTTCACGTCAGCTCTCAGGTGGGCACGGGGCGGTGTGACTCACTGAGAAGGATTTAGAGGCTCCGCCTGCAAACATCCAAAAGGTTTTCACATTTAAAAATCTGGTCACCAGCAAGTTCTTCAAAAATTTATTACTCCAACCAGCGAGTAACCTACTGGAGATGCCGCAGGTTCACCCTCTGCAAACATTTCCCTGCTTTTGGTTCCAGGCGCCTCTCTCCCTCCTCCAACCTAGAAATTGAATGCAAATCCTTTCAAACAGAGCACTTTTTCCCCCAGATTTTTTCCTGCTGCAATTACGGCCAAAGTTTGCTGTGCTTCCCAGTTATAGAAACAGAATTCAATGCATTCAGGATTCTCTCAAAATGCAAAAACATGAAACCAGCATGACTGCTTCTTTTAGATGGGTTCTCTGTGACTGCCTCTTTTCAGTTTATTTCACTGAAGTTAAATAGTTGGAATTTAAGACTCTAATTAAGAAATTTAGTAATTAACTGTAATTAAGACTTACAGCAAGATCTGATGGTTGTTTTCTTTTTTTTTTTTCCTAATCTGGGGCACAAACTTTTAAATTTTAAATTAAAAACTTCATTTAGGAACCGAAATATTAGAAGTCTGTGAAGCAACTAGGTATCAGTTCGATATTATCCAGGAAAGAGTCAAATGTATTTTACAGGACATATTTAAAACATTAAGTTTCTGTATATCATGCAGTTTTTGCATTTCCAACTAATATATAGATATATAGGTATCCCCCACTACAGGTGTCCACTGTTGAATTACCTTCAGAGACAGAAAATGCAGCAACTCACATCCTAAATAATTATGATTTCCAGGTGTTTTTTGTAGCAAGGACACAGAAACACAATAAACCTTTGCCAGGACTGAAGAGCAAAGAATCCTGATGGGAGTCATATTACAAATAACCAAATCAATATCAACTTAGTTGATAGAGACAGTTCCTGGGGCTTGGGGGTGATTTTTTGGGGCTACAAATAAAAGGTCTTGCCATTATGACGTGAGCAAAATATCCTTTTGTCTTACAAGCCCCCAGTTATGGGAAGAAAGCCGAGCAGTACCATACCAGCATGTGGGCAGAGAGAGATGGAGGTGCTGGGAGGGGGGTGAGGAGAATTAATAAAATTCCTACCAGAAAACAGAAAATGAGATTAAAAGAGACATTTTGGCCATGAGGCCTTCTTTCGGCTGGAGAAGGCCTCAAAGCCAAAGTGTCTCTTCTAATCCTATTTTCTATTTCGAGAGTGCATTTTAATAACCCCTTTGTATATGGTACAATGACTTTAGCGAGTCCTATTTTAAGCAGATTTTCCACACTAGAAAGCAAAATGGGTTAAAATAATTGTAGCGTACACCTCGCGCGCGTGACGCTTTGTTTAATCCGGTGTCAGACACCGGGGCCGCACAATACGGTACAAGGTCCCCGTATAAAAGTGCCTTTCGGGACATGGTACGGGGGAAACCAGGCTGAGGAGCACAGCTCCTTCCCACCGGCGGCCAGGCCCTCGCCTTCCAACTGGGATGGGGACTTGACTGATGTCACTGGCGCCCAAAATTCCTCCTCCTTTGGGAAAAAGGCTGGTACCGGCTATTTCCCAACGGGGCTTGGAGATGGATACCGGGAGGGTACGGGAGAGACGGCCCCAAGGGAGAGCTCACCTGCAGCTCCCCGGCGGTGTCCCCACAGCCACCGAGTCACCGGCCAAGCTCACCTTGACAATTTACCTCTTTGCAAGAGCCTGCACCTGGATGATGTTTTCTTCACCTCCACACACCCAAAATCCCCATGAAACCATACGTCTAGAGCGCAAGGTTAAAAGTTTCCCTTCTGCGCACAAGAAGCGGCTTTATTTGAATGTAAGAGGTGAAAACCTGTTCTCAAGAAGCACGTGCTGCCAAGGAGCCCGCGCCTCTCCTTGCCGTGGTCGTGACGTGGGAGCTGAGCTCCTGTGGTCAGCGATGCCGGTTCGGCATCTCCCTGCACGCTTGCGGTGCTGTGTAAGAACGGAGCAGGGGACACGGGGACAGAAGCGATGGTGGCAATGACCCACTCATCCCTGAAGGGAAGCTGAGCTTCTGAAATCAGCCATTCTTAAGCCCAGGTCTCCACCACGGGCACAAGTCCTCCCCATGGTGGTACCCAGGGTCCCAGTGAAGCCAAGGGGAGACGCTTCAGCGAAGAAAAACTGAGATGAAACATCAAAAGGATGCCATTTGTTGTAATGCACGTGCACCTAAGAAACAAGCCCAGGAGAGCCCAGCACTCCTGTGACAGCCCCCACACCTTCTTCAGCCTCATCTTACCAGCCTAAGGGGGCAAGTCCTTCAACATCCACCTACTACGCAAGAAGAAAAGCAGAATAGCTTTACACTGCAGTGAACGTAAATAAATAAAAAGTAAAAATGAGTGTCTGACCATCCCCTTGCTGCATGGACAGTAAATGTTCGACCTCTGACCAGGTCAGTGTTTTTGCAGATCTAGGATTTGGTTCCCAGCAAACTTGAAGCAAGCAAGGAAACGAACACAACCCAACAGGGCCGCAGCAGTGGGAGGTGCCTCAGCTGAACACTGCAGGCGAGACCCGGCCGCAGCAAGAAATATAAATGCAGGAAACCCCAAAATAAAAACACTGAAACCCCCCCTGGGGAAGTTGAACTGGAAGCACGGAGCAGGGGGAGCTGCTGTGGGCAGAGGGGACAGCAGCCCCGCACGGGGCAGGTAACTCATGGGCAAGAGGTACCTTAAACAGGAACACGAGTCCTGCAATCCCATGTAAAAGGCAAGATCTAGCTGGTTTCTACTAGCTGAGGTTGTATGATGAGGTCCCCGTGTAAAGATGTTGCAGAATATCACAAATATGAAGCCACAGATATAAAAATGTAAACACCAAATTGACGGGAGGTGAACAGACGAGCACAAGTAAGAGCGAGCGGTACGGCACGCAACGCAAGGGAGAGGCAAGGCTGCCGCAAGGACTACGTATCTGTGATGATAAAACAGAACCAAAACAACGGAAACAAATGCAAGTTAGCAGAGAAGCTCCCGAAACAAAAGAACACACAACAGAAAGAACAAATTTTGTCCTCTCTATGCAGCATCGCTCAGCAGTCCCCAACCCCTAGGCAGCGCGCAGAAGGCCACTAGTCAAAATGAATTAAGGAGGAGGTCCAAGCATGGTAGCCAGGTGCTACCAAGCACCCAGCAGCTCCCTGTGTCCCCGCAGCAGACGTGCTCCTCGGATGAAGCCCGCTGGCTACGCCTGGGTGGCAAAAGGCAGCAGAGTCCTGAGCAGCCCTGCCTCCGGCACAGCCAGCCGTGCTGCAGCTCATCCCTCGACACGGTGGTGAACGCCTCAACCTCAAACCCTCACCAGGCGAAGCTTCAGCTTGGAAACACAGGAGAAACACCAAAAAGCCAAAACACCACGGTGGGCGTTGTGGAAAAACAATCATTCTTATAATGGCAGGTTAAGCACAACAGAAATTTTTCCGCATCTCAGTGGCGCTCTGAGGTAGCCAACGCTCATGGCCAACGGAATAAAATAAAGCAGGTGAGAAATACAAAAATCTATGTAGCATGAAATATCTCTAAGAGACTTGTTTAGCGAAATTAACTAGTAGTTTAATAGAAAAAAGCTTGATGTATGAGAGTGCTCCAATTTCTTCATAGAAATTAACATTTCAATCCTGTTTTTATCTAGAAGTCATTAAACTGTGCAACATGAATTATTGGAACTGTAGCAGAGAATTAACTCTATTCATCAAGTAAGTCCAAACAGTTTAGAGTGCATCTGTAATGAAAAAATAGCTCCACATTTCTATCTCTTCTCATTAAAGTAAACCAGTTTTCCCTCTCTCAGTATATAAAACTGTCTTCTCCTCATGTAATTTATATTACCATAAGCCAGCTCACATTCTAAACTATTACACGCCTCCAATTAATTTTTGCAGCTTTTGCCTGAAAATTTAATGAGATAGTAGTGTATGAACCTGCTGACTCCAGATTACGTGTGTGCTTCCAATATTAATGTTGGCATAATAAAATAATCTGATACATACTTGATGAGAGCTTTTCACTATTGTGAGAGTAGTTAAGGCAATATGTAAACCAATTCCACTGATTTTCTTCCTCCTCCCACAACGTTTGGAATAAAAAATATCCCAAAATCCAGAAAAACTTATCCATCTGAAATTGAGGAGTCATGAGTTAAGCGCCCAGGAGATGGACAGTATCATCAGCACTTCCCTGGATGTTTTAAATCAGCTGTTTAATGCTCACCTATTAACATTTATTTTAAGGCCACAGCCATTTCGAAACGTTTTTATTTTTGGATGCCCAAGAAGGGGAGTGACACGCTGGGATTTACTTCTCCCGAAAAGGAAGAGCACATGTTAACCACCTCGCGATGCCGCCCCGTTGGTTTGAGGAGCGGATGTGCAAGTCCGAACACCCTCCGCCTTAACGCTCGCAACCCTCGAGAGATTTAGAGTTTACATTTGTGCTGGGAAACCGAGATGGGTTTAGAGTCCCAAGTGTTTCTGCTTTCTCTTCACAGCTCATTTTATGGGGATAACTCTTATCTAATACTGCGAACTGTTCTCCAGCATATTAGACAAATAACCTTTTCTTCAGAAGGACACGTTCTTTGAGACTAAAATTAAAGGGAAAAAATTATAATATTACTTTCCATTGCGACTTCAATTTTACGACCGCATATTGTGCATAATATGATTTTAATATCTATGTGCCTGAGAGAAAAATTGGCAAATGCAATGCTCTCACAGATCAAATAATTTTATACATCGACTTAAAAATACACATTTGGCATTATTTGGTACAGCCCTGAATTTATATTTACAGAAACCTCTGAGCTGCTCATGGTGAATGAGGCAGCCCCTGAAAATACGTATTTTGCACCAAACTGAGAGGAGTGGAGAAGCTGTGCCCAGGGGACCGGCACAGCCCCGAGAAGAGAGCCCAGCGGCTTGTGAACTCAGTCCCACCGCAGCCCAGTCCCCTCACAGGACCCCAGGAATAATCGTCATTACCTACCCCAATTAAACCATCCCCTTACTCCGTTAAACACTGCTGTTAACTATGTGTTACAAGCAAAGGGGAGAAACACCAGTGGACATGGAGAGAAATTCAGGCGCCAGGAGATTACAGTCTGGCACCAGCACGTCACCGGCAAAGCCAAAATGGTCAAGTCCTTGCCAGGAGAAGAGGCATCACACCTTATACATGATGCTGAGATGTGCAGAGCCCCAAAACTCAGGGGTCTTTGAGATGGGAGGACAAACCAGTCTGGTAAAAGACTGGGAGAAGGGATGGACGGAGGTAGACGGCAAGAGAAATAATACACGGCAAGTGCGGAGGCCAACAACTGCGCACTTTAACGGCTCCCAGTGGCTTCAAATCAATTTACATTTAAAATAAATGAATTAAATCTGATAATCTCTGATACCACTCAACCTATTTGCTCCAGGGCACTGAAATTCAAATATTCTTGAGTTCTGAAAATAGGCTTTCACTCATATGACATACAAATGAAGACAAAGAGTACCAACACCAAACGCAACCTCCTTCATTTTTACACAATCAAATGGTAAAATCACTTCCGTGGTGCTCAAAGCGTTTTGCTACTATGACTTTTGCCCCTTGCAGTCAATCTCCAGCATGTCTAAGGTATTTATAAAAAAAAACATCTTGGTTTTCTTTCTGGAAACCCACATCCATCTGGATGACACCAAGCGAACGGAACATGGGGCACCCACCCCAACACCTCCCAGGCACGGGAGAGCCCCTCAACCCTCACCCCGCACGGATCCACGCCAGAAACCAGAATATTGCACTGATCTTGCCTTTCTGGGTTAGCAGGCAGTTATTGTCAACTGAGATCTGATTTTCAGCAGGGCTGTGCTGACACAGTCACGGCGCTGGGACCCAGCGTGAGGGATGCAAGAGCCTGTAACACACACGTGGTGCTGCACGCATATACACGTATATACACATTTACATCCACGAGATCTCACTGGGGTCAAATCCCCTTTTCTTTTACAGGTTTTCAAAAATCGAGCTTGCACTTTTTTTTTTTTTTTTTTTTTAATACATGCATGCCCTTACACCTAACAACTGCTTGTACCTTTGCACGTCAAAAGAAACATGTAATTAAATTAAGAGATGCACACACTCTTCCTTTTCTCCTGACTCTTCTCCTTGAACGCCATGTCAGATAGCAAATCAAAATCTGCATTTAAATAGAATATTTTTAATGTATGAAAGTGGGCGGCCTGAGGGTAAAGAGGTATTGCATTCACTCACCATATGCACAAAATTGCATTTAAAATGTGATACTATGTTTTAAAAATTTATTGAATATTTTTGTCATCCTAGTACCTTTGTTTTATTGTAACGAAATCTGCAGCTCCATGGAGATCTTTGTATCAAAGCATGCTAATAAAAATAATGTGATATTACATCATTTTATCAATTTAATCTCGAGAAAAGGATGATATTCAATCACATCTCATAAGTCACTATCTCTGGCAATTCCGGCCATTATTCAGTGCGAAATTCGAGCAGTCTGAATTCATTAACATAGGGTTGCTACAAATCTGCATTTTTTAGACTTTGTCAGAAAACGCAGCAGCCCAAACTCAGTGACCTGAATCTAACAGCCTTTCAGCCAAAACGGCCTCGCTCCCCGACCCCGGCTCCCTTCCTGCGCCGGGACAAAGCCGCGCTGCCGCCGACCAGGTCACGGCCCCAAAACCGATGCAAGACCGCCGAGCTCCCGGGGCGGCACCGCGGGCACACGACGCTGCCGAGGTGGGAGCGGGGCTCCCCGCCGAGCCGGGAGGGCTCCCCGCCAGCAGCCAAGAGCGGGAACGGGCGAGCGCGGACTGACAGAGGTTAGGGGCGAAGCGTCGCATCGCATCGGACAGGCCGCGGGGTGATGGGGACCGAGCAGGTTTGACGCTGCGTTATCAGGTCACCACCTTTGAGAAAAGGTCGGGGGGTGTGTGTGTGTGGGTGTGGGTGTGTGTGTGTGAAGAAATAAATAAATAAAATAAATTACAAAAGATGGTGGGCTTGGAAATAACTGCAGCAACGGGAGGCTGCTAAAACCACGGGGAGGTTCACGGGCACGGTGGAGACCCAACACTGAGCCACGTGAAGCCGTTGGCAGAACCCTGCCAAATTCATCAGGGGCAAAATCCAGCAAAGCCCTCTGGCTTAATGATGCTCAGTATGTCACTCTGCCACAGGTTTGCACATCCTGCCCACCTCCCTGAGCCCCGTTCGTGGCTGAGGGATGCTCTTCATCCTTTGTTGCCCGCACAGCCCTTCTGCTGGCCACTCCTCAGCTTTTCTGCCTGGCCCGGAGCAGCCTCCCACCTGAACACTCTCCAGCCCAGGACCATGAGACATCCCAGGGAGGAACATGCTCTCTTCCAAGTATTTTCTATTGATCTTGTCTTTAAAAGCTGGATGAAAATAACAACTTATTTCTAATGAGAGCATATTTTGCTGACCGATGACCTAACTTCTTCAACGTAGCGGCAATCTGAGAAAAGTTAATACCATAAAGCCCATGCTCATCGCTGTACAGAGTGCACAGCTAACTTCAGTGGCACTGGTCCTGGTTACCAGGGAAGATCTCATCCACGCTATCGCATTTCTCAATATACGTATAAATTGCAGTGACACAAACTCCATAGCTCAGGTGGGATGGTTGGTTTTAAGAAACCCAAGTGCTAGCTGGGCAGAAATTACAGCGCTGTGGACCAGAGGCACCTTGAACAGACTACAGATATACTGACAGGCCCTATCCTACTCTCACCGAAGCCTGTAGTATTAAAAATCACTTTGGTTAGCTAAATTCACACTAGCTTCCCAATAAAAATAAGGGATTTCAGCATGACCGTACCTACTACGGAGCTTCTGCTAGTGAAAAAATGCTGAAGGGAAATTAACTGGACCCCAGCAAACGCTTCTGTATCAGCACCATTTTCTAGAGATTTGGCTTATTCTACCCAATTCTCACTTCAAACGGATGTCCCCTTCCACTTTCTTGATCCTCTACCAGATACCAGTAAAATATCCACTGTAACACCCGAATGCAAGTCAGATCTGTAGTCCCCAAGACCGTGTCTAACAGAAAAACATCTCCTAAGTGAGCAGCTTAAGCCCACAGAGCACTAAAACCCCATCAACATTCACCACCAACGGACTCCTGGGGTTTTTTTTTGGAAAAACATTATAGTGCATTTATAGTCACGCAGACATGAATCTGCAGTAAAACTCTGAGCAAGGTGAAAGCTATTATTTGAGATAGCAGATGAGGCTGTTGCAATTCCAGAATAAAATGGTAATGTGCTGTCGGTAGCGAGTGGTACATTGTTTTAACGTGTTATGATATTTATAAATATATGAAGTTTAAATAATCAGATGACAGAGAGTTCCTTTTCATCTACTGAATGTTTATTATTCTTCACACATTAGCACTTTTTCCCCCAAATGTTATATCTTCTGCCATTTATAATTAATTTTAACAGCTTCTGCAACTTATCCCACAGGTTGTTGCTGTTTCTTTTAAACAGCGTGCTGCTGAGAAATTGATTTGTTTGCTCCGTATGCCTACAGAAATCACATTATGAAATATGCATAAATGTCATTTCTTGGGCTGCTTCTGAGGATTAGCGGAGAAGAAAAGCTTGCCGAGGAAGAGACAAACAACAACAAAGCCTAACTTAACACTTAAACTTGGCCACATCCCTGGCCAAACGCAGCTCCCTCGCTGCCCCGGCCCGGGGGTGGGAAGAGCCGGCAGGAGATCCCAGCATCACAGGAGCCGTCTCCTCTCCCAGTAAACAGGTCCCTGTCAACGCGGAGGCGAGTTAATGAAACTAATTAACACGCCGTGCCCACACACCCCACAAGCCCTCTCCCACCCGGAGGGCAGGAGAAGCCCCGAGGCGAGCGTGCTCCACCACCACCTCCAGAAGGTCTCCACGCACCCCGGCGCCGGGCAGCCCAAAAGCCCAGCGAGGACGATTCCGCACCGCCTCGCCGAGACGGATGGAGGACCGTGGCTCGCTGCAACCCCCTGCTCCGGTGGTGCGGGAGGGCAGGGCGAGGATCGCCCTCCCTCTGCTCCCCAACCTCAGAAATAAGATCTCTGGGGTTCTACAAAGGGGGCAGAGAACTACCAGCCACAGCAATCTCTCATTAGCATCGGTGCACACCTCCTCCGACTGCTCCCACTGCCACCGGTGCGGGAACCCCAGCCGATTATACTTCATTTACTCTTTTGATATGTACGCGTGATTTACAGATTTTTTCCAACAGGCATCATTTCATACACACTTATTTTATCGCAGCAGATTCTATCACCAGCCCTTTCCCACGTACAGCTGGTGAACAAGTCCTGCAGCTCTTTCCTTTCCAGCCAAAGTGACCACAGCTTAAAATCTCCATCGTCCCCATAGTTAGCACAGAGCTCACAGACAGCACCTGAGACGGCCAGGCTTACAAGAAGAGTTTTATTACTAAAAGAAAAAGGCCTCACAACCACGCAGGCCATATACGCCGTGATCCTGGGCCGACAAAACACAGCACTGTACAGGACCTCAGAAAAACCAAAGTTTTCCTGGAAGGGGAGATCCGGCTCGCTGGGAACGGAGTGGGACCCTTCTCCCATCCCGCTCGGTGGAGGCAGCGGCAGCCCCTACAAATGCTGTATGGCTGCGATGGCAGCCGGAGATGGAAGGCATCTTTCCCATACTATCTCCTACCACAAAACATATTGAATGACAAGTTCTGAAATGCAAACCAGATATTTTTCTCGGAGACTTCGTTAGACACATCACTCTCCTGTATTATTACAGAGAGCTGTCAAAACAGGCTGGTGGGAAAGCTCTTCCACAGACATGCAGAAGTATAAATTGTCATAGTATAAAGTAAATTCCATTAACAGCTACATAGTCATTATTTTGCATAATAAAAGTAAAGGCTCTTTGCTTGTGATCTATGTATTTACGACCATCGAACCAACAAGCACTTTCTCTTTTCTGATGCCTTTGTTAAAATTACAAGATAATTGGTTGCTGTTGCAGATATTAATGTCTGATAACAAAGTGCCTAAGGCAGGAAAGCTGAAGTGGTGGTGAAACAGCCCTACTGACAAAGCTCTAACTCCTGTTCTCTGAGGATTAACCAAGCCAACTCAAAGAAAATAACAGTTTTCAATTTGTATCATCAAAGACATTATTTGATTGAAGCATACTGGAAATTCTAGGCAACATTTCTTACAAATATATTTCTCTTTATTCTGGCTATCAAAAAAAATAACAGTCGTAATTCAAGCACTTTTCAGTGCAAGGTCCTGAGGCAAATCAAAGGATTGGTGACAAGTCCTAAGATAACCTGGGTAACTTCTCTGCTCCAGAAACAAATGTATTCCCGTCCTTAAAGTTTGAAGGGAAAAAAAAAAAATAGAAAGTAATTTTGAAGTAACACGAGTTCCTCAATAATTAGTGCCAATGCATTGCAAAAAAGCCTGCGCTTATAGAGTATGTCCATTTTGGTTGGAAGCCTGAATGATGATACACACAAATATTCTGCTCTCCCTGAGTTTACACACAGTTGTGTTTATGAATAAAATTGCAGCTTAAAGTCTCAACCATGATGAGCAATTCGGAAACTCGCTGTTCATAAATATCGTGCCAATTGAAGCAAGCTGGTTTGGGGATATTGTATATTATTTATTACAATTCAGTCTGTCATGGAATTAAGCACATTGAGCCAATTTCAATATGAGCGTTGGGGGAAGGAGAGATTACATTCAAATTAATAAAGTTGCTTTTAAAGCAAAACAATGTCATCTGGTACAGCTTTTTCATAAACCAGCCCACTGACGGGAAAAATAAACAGGTCTGCAATCATACCCACCCCGCACCTTCTCAGTCCTCTCTCCCCACCTGGTGAGAAATTTGGGGCATTTCTTGCATCTCCTCTGGGAGACTTGACGGCAATTGTTCAAAAGCTCAAGGATGGCAAGTCCCCAAGATGCAAATAAGAGAACAGACACAAACATCTGCATCTGCCTTTACAAAGGATTCCTCACTATGGTCGTTCACTTTTAGTTTTTTAATTATTCTTCTGTGATGGACACGATACCATTAATTTAATTTCAACTTGCATTTCCTATTAGTATAATCTACCGAGTTATCTCTATAGCAGTAGCAAAATCACTTTACGGTGAGCTATATCACTTCAGAGTTAATTACATGTATTTTGGTTTTGATAAATGAAAATAGGGGACATGATTAATTGAAGGACAATCAATATGATCCAGCTATTAGACAGCTTGATGAGGTATCCAGAGTATTCATATAATCTATAGTAATCAGCTAATTGAAGACTGTGGACTGAAAAGATTTTAGGAAATCTCAGCTTCAAAGTGAAAAATGTCCCAATAAAACAGATGAAGGAAAAATGTTCACAAAACCCATGAAGGTTTAAGGCCCGTTTCTATTTTGGTTGGTTTTGAACAAAAAATTTTGCTTCACTGGCTTAAAAAAACACTTACTGTGATAAAACACTGAAAGCAAAATGGATTTGGTAAGCGAATCCTGAAGCGTGTTTCTTATTTACATCCACCCAAGCTCCTTGAATTGTATTTTTCTAATGCCTTACAATTTCTGCAGCTGCCAGAGATTGTTAAATACTTTCATTAAAAACACTCTTATTTGTCTTGGTTTAGTTGCACACCAGATCAAATTAAACAGTCAAATAGTTGAACAAATGAACCTTTCCATCTCTTTTGACATGAAACCAAGCGTATACCGATGTCAGTTAGGCTTGTGTTTCCAAAGAAGAGCCCAAGAAGGGAGAAAATAATCAATAGGTGTAAAGCTGGAGTGTTACACGTTTAGAAAAATATGTAAGTGGCAAGTGCAATCCGTAAACCCGTGGTATATAAGTACTATTAGCATAAATGCTGACAACTGTTAATCTACTGTAACCCTGATTAATGGTTGCAGTTGTCCATTAATACTAGGCATTTTAACTTACTACTAAAATTGATTAGTCAGTTAAGAATTCAATCCTAATGTTCAATAAAATTGCACTTTCTCTGCAAATGCAATATGAAATGAGGTGACGCATTCAGCAGCACTCACATACATCAGGCAGGTGTGGCGTGAAGAGGAGCAGCGCGGTGCCATTCCCGGCTGGCACGGGCACCTCCATCCTCCCCCCAGCCCTCCTGAATTTGGTCGAGAGGTGGAGGCACCCTACGAGATCAGAGTGGGTGGGAAACCCACCCGGGCAGGGGACGGGAGCAGCACCTCGGGCTGGGCTGCGCGCACCGGGAGGGACGGTCCGCCCCAGCCGGGCACCCGGCCCGAGGGGCCTTCGTTCGACAGATGGGTCTGGGCTGATCTTACCAACTCCTCCTCTTCCCCCCTCCCCTAAATACCACCCTGCACTTTCCTCCCTTTTCCAAGCCATTATTTCCATCGTTATTATGATGATTTTCCTGCCCTTCTTTCCTTCGCAGCACTAGCCACCGTCCAGCGCGTACAGAAGGGACTAGCTGAACACCAAGGGGGAAATGTCAGTTTGCTACAACACTTATTTTTTTCTAAAACATAATGCGAGGGTACAGGATTTCACACAACATTACAGCAGCGCTGTGCAGTCTGCAACACCATCGCTGCAGATCCCAGCTCCTGCTGTAAGCCTGTCTTTCCAGGGGGTCCTTTACCATGGATACTTCAAATACTTGAAGCAAGGATTTTGCATCCAAATACCAGGTCTTGGGCTGCACCTTGAGCCTGGCAGCTATCGCGGATGCTGGAGAAGAAAATCGAGCAGGCAGGATCTTTGCAGAAGAGATGAACACTCACTGCCAAAAAAATCATTTGTCATGAGAGAAATAGCTTTTAAAAGCTGTCTTCAAATTAATCTTAGACAAAGGAGCTATTTTCTGAACAGGGAAAGCCAGGTAAGTAATTCTGAGGCACTCCCTGCCAAGGGTCGGGTGTTTTGGAACCAAAAGCATCAGACTACCCTTCCTGGAGCACTGGGTAACCCTAAAAATGACAGCTAAAAAATAATCCTGGAAGCAACAGAAAAAGTATGCTTTTTAGCACTGTCAGCAACAACTCACACCTCCTGATCCAGAGGTCCAAGTTCAATCTCTGCACATGATTATGGAGCTGTATTACCGGAAAGCTCCTCTAAGCACATCCTCCTCCAGCATCCCCATACAACCAGAAGCCCCACGAGATGGGAACAGTAATTTGGAGCACCCTGGGAGTGCAGAAGCTGAGCCTGGGAGAAAATGCACACAGATGCTGTTTTCAATTAACATTTTTCAAGTGCTGTTGAAAGCAGAGTGAAGAGATGAGAGACCGGGCTGACCCAGCCAGGGTCCTGTTCCAGCAAGATTCAGCTAAAGTCTTCTGAAGTTAAGTCTAGGAAGGTGGGAACAGCGTAAAGATTGCATTTAGGTGGATTTAGGATTTCTGTCATATGGGGACTCCCAAGGAAGTTCAAGTCCCTGAAACACCAGTGCCACAAGGGCTAAGACCTCTAAGAGAAGGACTAAGACCACCATCATCTCAACTGAAAGCACCACGGCCAACCCCAAGGCTGCAGCTCAGCTCTCCCACAGACTTATCACCCACTGGTTTGCCGGGATGCTCAGGCTTTCTTAACTTTCACACACGGCCCCTATACACGAGCCCACAACTGTTAAGGGCACTCGGGTTATTTTCAGACCCCGCTAACCCAGCCATGCATCGCGGCTGATGCAAGTGCCACCAGCCTTGGGAGAAGGTCCAGTGACCAGACACGCTGCTCAGTACCTGTGCTACATTACACATTTCAAAGCACCAGCAAATCTTGTTCACGTGCTGTTAAGGGGAAAAAAAAAAAAATAAAAAATTAAAAATTACCAGGGGAAAGAGGAAACTCCAGCACAACAAAATACCCGGAAGCCACCAAGGACTTCGGTATAATTCCACAGCTGATTCATAAGGACAAGCCAGGACAGAGTCTGGATTTTTGTATTATTTACCCAATCAGCAGCCTGGAAAAGAGCGCTTCTGCAATGGCAGTACCTGAGGACATGATCTTATTTTTCAGTGATCTGTGAGGCTGCAAGGCCAGATACTGTGCCTGGTGTCTTCCCTTCTCTGGTGCTGTGGGTCTTGACACAGGAGGGTTCACCAGGGAACATCACACCACCACAGGAAACATCCCAAGGCAGGTTTTATCCTCATTCTGGGATCAATGACCACACGGTGTTTTAGTTCCTCCTGGTCCCAACCAAACACTGCCTAACACTACAGAGACAGACACTTCGACAACGGACTTTGAAGAGGGGGTGGGATGGCAGAACCTGGGATGATGAAACAAGGTGGACCCCAAAAGACAACCAAGGGTGGCTACACCCACCCCAGCCCAGGGGCTTCTCAGCTCCAGCCTGCACCCCCAAAACTCCTCCGTGCCAACGGGAGCCCTCACCAGCACAGCACCTCGTAACGCTGCAGGGGGACAGACAGCTACTGCTGTTCACAACCTGCCTACCCCGCACGTGTAATAATTACATCATCACCCAGCAATAACGCAACGCCCTCCTCTGCAAAGCCCTTTAATAACATTAATGCCTGTCAGGCTTTAAGTGTTAACATATGGGGGAAATGCCTAATAGCTGAATATTATTGTGCGTGCGTCTGAAATAACACTCTGCAAGGCCTCTTCTATCAAACATTAAACCTGCTTAATAGAAGACATTTGAGCAGAATCAATTCTTTTGCAGTAATTTTTCGCATTGAAAGAGCTATTTTGAAATTGGAAATCGTATGTTGTCACAGCAGAACTATTTACATATTTAAAAGCATACTTTGTGTGAAAGTAAGTTACAGAAACAATAATATGATAGTAAAATTATCCTTTATTCAGCAAAATGCTTGAGAACTACTTCTTACCATGCCTGCAGATAGCCATACTCACAACATTACGCTGAAGGTCCTATCAACACTTCATTATAAACTTCTCCCTTATATTCAGGGAATTAGAAAAATCTTTGCCTAGAGGGGATTGTTTTCATAAACTTGGTGCATAGGGGTCTCGGTACAGGCAGGAATGTTTATGGAAAATCTGAGATTAGAACATTTCAAATTGGCTGGTTTCAAGTTGCACACATGTAAAGCTATAAATAGCAAGGAAAATGCGCATATGAAAAGTGAAGAAATAACGCATTGTGCAAAAAAGCAAGTTTGTCAGTTACAGTGGAAAAACGAACATTTTTTTATTCAACTAAAAATCTAATTTACTATCAAGCTATTCCATTTTGCTGCTAGATGGCTACAACTGTTATCTCCAGGATCTTTTAATAACAGCTCATATTTACAGGCCTCAGTGGGGCTCTCCAGCCGGGATTTTTTTGGGCAGGGTGGGTTTAGCCTCCCGGTGACTTCCCCAGGAGCAGAGATGGGTCACTGTTCACCGCTTCAAGATGACACCTTGACATGCAAGCAGGAATTCAAACGGAACCCGTGAATTTCAAAGCACTTAAAAACCAGTGAGACCCAGCTGCCGAAATACGGCTGGTGCGGCATCTTGATGCACAGGCAGAAGCACGGCTGTTGCTTTTCTGCTACAACCACCACAGCCTGAGCTTCCACTGCAACAGCACGAAGCTGTGCCAGGAGAGCCCGGGCAGGAACACCACGGTGCTGGACTCACCCACCAGCTCCTAAAATCAGCAGAAATGGGCAGTAAGAGGGGATAACGCCCTGAGGACATGCACAGGTGAGGAAACGCACAGCGGGACGCTTTACTGCACAGATCCCGGGAAGAAAAAAAGCATTAAAAGTTGCCAAATCAATTATGCTGGTGCAGCTAAGGGTCACGTCCTGCCACCGCCAGGAATGAAAGCCTGAAGTATCAGAAAGACAGCGGTAAGGCAGACAGCACTTCTGTTGGGGCAATGCACCACTACCTTCCCAGTTACTCTCCAAGTAATAGTTCTTAAATAATATTTTAAATATACAATCATCTCTGAAACAGCAGTGGTGGTCTACAAACTCACTGCTCCCGCGACAGTTAGCGGAAGGGTTTGGTGGGTGCTTCCCGACCTGTCTTGCCGCACTGGCTTTGCTCTTGTTTTAGACACCTTTGCCTTCAGCTATTTCATACTCTACACACTGCCTGCAAAACTCTTGCACGGCAGTAGCCAAGCTTATTGTTAGACTTCAGCTATGCTGTTAAAGCATGTAACCAGACGTGTAAAATATTCCGCATTAGCAAAACCCTTCATTTCTGCACATACTTGGTTGTTTTGCATGGAGCGTAGCAATGCTGTACTCCTGACAGGGAACCAAGACCACTGATGGTAGGCAGTGGGTCAGTAAAAGCTTAAAAGACATCAATTAGAACTGACGGGTAAAATATATAAAGCAACATTTAAAATAATTTTGGCTGACTGAGTCGAGATGATTCTACACCCTACAACATTAAGGCTTTGGCCAGTGTACAGCGTGGAACTGCAATCTCCTGAAATCCTGTTAGCTCAGCTAACTAACTGCAGTTTGCCTCCACTTTCTTCCAATTTTAGATTTAAACTCCCTACAGCAGAGCACATGCAGGGTACAAGCAAATTTTAAACACTATGCTTTGCTGAAATGTACTGCAAGTATATTTTCTTTTGGAAGAGGCAGGGCGGATTATTTTCCTTAGAAAATGAAGTTCTCAGGATGTTAGTATTTCAGGGCAACCTCTGCTTTTGCAGTTCAGAGGAAAGGGTACAGCGAGCGAAGGCAGCGCCTGGATGTCAGTATTACAGGGTTCCTCAGAAAATCCTGCTGACACAGCTTCCTCTTCATCTTTGTCTCATATCAAGTTAGTAGTCAATGTGTTATTTTAACAGCATGACAACAACTATACAGAATGTCAAATAGTTACCTTTTATCTGGAATTTTATTCCTGCCATATATTTCAATGGAAATATACAACTTAATGTTGCAACATATTTCATACTGAGATGGGTAATAAAAAAAAAAAAAAAAACCTACAGACTGTGCATTTCCCCTAAAACATAAAGGAAGAATGCACTGAAAATCTCTACAGTTTACTACTCTGCCTTCCAAAATCTCCACACCAATCTACTGTGCTTGAACTATAACTATTTCTGGGAATATTTTCGGGTTTTTCTTTCATTTAAGAAATAAAGTGTAAATATAAAATATACCCCGAACCCAGAATGCTCTGCCCAGTCTGAGTTCCAGTTCTAGCCTGACATAAGGATGGAGATGGAGGACAAACCCCTCTGACCACACTTTGATCCCACCACATGGGAACTTGTTGTCCCTCAGCCTGAAGAAAGGTGCTTTCAAATCTCAGAGAAGGACCAGGATGTTTCACACTGGCAGGTGCAAACCAAGCCCCCTCCATTATCTCCTGTACTATTTTAATATCAGGCCAACCCTGGAAGTACACTGACAGAGGAGGGCTTAGAAAACATTCAGGAGCTCCCTCTGGGGTCTCTAAAAATAAATGTCTCCCCCCATTTGTCAAATCCAATGTTTTCAGCTACCTGCGAACTGTGAGGCGGATCCATTTTCCCTTCTAAGGAAACTGCAAACCAGGGAAGAAATATTCCCCGTCCTTTTCAATACACATGACAGCTGGCTAATTACCTAAATTACAGCTTTGTCAATATTACTCAGTCACTCAACCCCTCTTTGCTGTTAGCAAAAAAGAGCTGAAAGACACAAACTCTTCTAGATCTTTGGGTCTACCCAAGAAAGTCTTCCCTTTCAAGGGAGGTCTGATGGTCAGAGCTGCCACAGTCACCACGTCTAGGTGGAACAGTCTCCAGGTCTTTGCATGCAAGACCCTCATTTAAGTTGCTCTGGCTTGGCCATCTCCTACATGAATAAATATACACAAATATACCCACTGTGAACATGAAGAGGACCGAGAAGTTTTAGAAGACCATGAAAACATACCTCAGATGAAGGACTTCTGACATTTTTTTCCTGCTGGAGGGTGGATTTACCAGAAGACTGTCAGGTTTTTAATTTTTGATCTCCAGCATTCCTGCTGACAGCTTGCTCTGTCCTTGCTATGCACGCCAGTTTTCTCTCAAAGGTACCCCTATCTACCAAATAAATGATCAAATTATACCTTCTGATGTATCCCAAGCTTTTACATCCCCAGTAGTTTGGGTCTGTCCTCAAGCAGGACCTGCCTAGCAGTGGTGCACACACCGAGTGCTGCATTTAACTCCCAATACCCTAACTTTTTTCCTGAGCAGTGAGCACTCAAAACAGAATTACTAATTGTAGCTATTGATGAGATTAAAAAAAAAAAAAAAAAAAAAAACAGAAAAGGAAGGCATCACTAGAGTTGTATAAATCAAGAGAGTTCTCCAAGGCCAGCTGCCCGAGGAAAATGCTTCCCTGTCAGCTCAGGACTTGGCAGAGGAGTCTGCAGGCTTCCAGTAACATCACTCTACTCTCTGCTGCTTCTTGGCTTTTAGAACTTGCACATCCTCCAGTCTGCCGAAGCTAGCCCACAGGCTGCCCAGTCACCCTGAGCACAGATGACAGACAACAGGGCGTGCTCCAAGGTTTGCTGAGCCCTGCTATATTCATACCAGGGCAGGTAACGACCTAACGGTTCTGACATTTTCTGGGACGAGCATCAGTTTAGCATCTGTATTTACTCAGCAAATACACAAAGCTTGCAGACATCAAAACAGAAACAAGGTGAAATAGCCGGATTCCCTGCTTTTGTGTTCTGATGTTGACTCCTCTTCCGTCGCTTCCTCTCTCAGCCAGAAAACCCAAGCCCCTAGATGCTCATCCTCCTTGAGCCGGGTGACACCACCCGATGACACACGTCTGCTTAAAGCCGGCTTCTGCTCTGGGGACTTGCCTAGGATTATTGCTCAATCTTCTTTCTTGAAAAGCAGCCCATCCTCAAAGGCAGCGGGTGCTGGACTGCCGGCTCGGACTGCCTGCGGCTCCAGCCCGCGAGGTTTTGCTGGCAGAGGCAGAGATGAGCAGGTAGCTGCTCCAGCGAGCTCGTGCACGGCAGCACAGAAAGGCCGGCAGCCCTGCCAGGAGCCAAAGCTCCTTATCTTCTTGGGACCTGTTGGGCTGCTTCAGATATCTGCCCTTGATGCATACGCCATGGAAGCTGGAGTCCAGAGCACCAAATCCAACAGCTTTGCTTCTCCCCTCAGAAAGGTCTACGTGGTTTTGGCCCAGCAGCTTCATCACGGTGGCTTCGGTTCACCACTAAATGACCGTCCAAGAGGGTACGAGCCGATGGTCAACAGCCCTCACCCTCTGCGATGGTGCAGACAAGCAACAAGCTTGGTGGGCAACCACGGTGCCACAAGCCCAGGGCATCCCGGGAGATCCTCCACCACCCCGGCTCCTCCGTGGGAGTTGCACCCTTTACCCCAGCAAGACCCAGCCAGCTCCTCGGCTCTGCTAATGAAAGCAGCACGGCAGCCTGAGGCGAAACACAACTACCTGGAAACGGGGAGATCCAACAATAAGCCGATGACTATTTTGGGAGAATCTGAAAAACTGTTGAGCAGTGATTTATTCAAGAGATTCAGCAGTTCACCAACTTTGCGAAGCTTCGGAGACGGTAAAAATGTAACAAGTGAGTCTCTTGCATGAATAAAAAATTATATTTTACATAAATTAAATATATAATTTGATTAAACATGTTTATGTCTTTGCAGTGACATTTAGAATAGGAAGTATTCATTTTCTGTTTTGAAAGGAAAAAACTCTTTCAAATGTAATTTGAAGCTGTCAAACCAATCTTCTTTACAGATCTTTTAAATGTCACATACCTTCGAAAGGGGATGGCAGATTCCTTTTAAATATGCAATTGCAAACAGTCCAAGCAAAATCAAGAATTTATTAAAATATGCTACTGACATTTACACTGATTAAGTATAGCCCTTTCCTCACTCCCTTTCGATAAGACTCCCCTACAAAAGATGTGTCACAACAGCTCCTATTAACGCCGCGCTCGCTGTAATTCCCCAACGCGCAACCAGCCCTTCCCAACCAGCAACAGCCAGCTGCAGGAGAACCACCTGCCTCTTGTTTTGTACGGGGACTAATAATGAATTTGCGGTTGCTTTACATGAAGAATTGTACTTTTTGATGATTTCTTACCAGCATGCCTGAAATTTATAACCAGAAATATTAACTGCACTTACTTTAAATCAAGTGCAGCACTATACCTAATGGCTTTAAATGGAAGAGTGTATTAATCATAAGCATGAAGAAAACCTACAGCAACTCATTTCAGACAACTTTATGTTAGCAACCTGTATGTTTTGTTTTATAATCACAGTATCTCTCCTCAGATTATTCATTATTCTCCCCAATTAGAACACATTTCTGGATTTTTTTTTTTTTCTCCCCTTGTCCTTCTCTTTTAAGGAACAGAGGAAAATCCCCTCAGCTACCAGTGAATGGTCAAGAGCATCAACGATGGCAACTCCCGTTCTCACTCACTCCCCCCGACATACTGGATGTTTTAGGGTCATTTTATTTTTTTAGAAGACGAAGAATTTAATTAGTATTTCTCCTCCCTTGTCACCAGGGCAGTGAAGTGCATGGACATAGCTCTCATTAGCATTAATGGAAATCCCCACTGTAAATTCTCCCCTGTGAAGCAACATTAAGAGCAAGGCCATCCTGAGCAAGAATACTCAAATTGGAAAATAAAATATACCTCCCATTTCTTGCTTTCACCACAGGGAAAATGTAATGAAGTACAGGAGATTAAGCCACAACTCCTGTATCAAATCTTCCTTATACTCTATAATTACTCAAAACAACGTATACAACAGTCACTCCTTGATGCTGAGAATCTGTTGCATGTTACTGAAAGACTTTATTCTATTGCTCTCAACTTTCTGGTGCAGAACACAGCAAATTACAGCACGGCCATCGTAACATAAATCACAGTCACCACCAACTCTGGCTTACTTAAAGCTTACACTCAGTACTTAAAAATCAGAGAATTACTGAAGGCACACTTAGTACTGCAGAAAGCACGCCGGTGCCCCACAGCAGGGACACGAGGCAGCCCGCTGGCAGCTGTCTCTGGTGATCACACTGCAGAAGGTGTCCAAAGCAAGCTCCCCCAAAAATAGCCAGGACCACAGTCAGCATTTTCTTGGAGGACTCACGCATGACATTCATCATCACGCCATAAATGAATTTAATGTAGTTACGGACAGAGAGGAACTCTGCACAAGGCTCCAACACCCAACCTCCCACCCGTGTCCGTGACAATCAGTGTTATCATCAAGATGCCCCTCCATCTAATTCCTGCCCACCCACCACGGAAAATACATGCTGGTGGGTTCAGCTTGTAAGGAACAATAAGGTGACTCCCTCCAGTCCCCTACATTTTCCTCCACCACTCGTTGCAAAGGGCATCCCAGATTTTTGGGGGTTCCCAAGGACACCCTTTGGAATGATAACTGTCAATACATAATTCCTCCGTGAACAGCTACTCTCCGGTTTATGGATCTACCAAGACCTTCCGCTGATACAACACTGACGATCAGTGTCATAAACACTGTTTCAATAAAACCAGTGGAAGTTTAATATCCTTCTCAAGCACATCACTTTTGATGGGTTTCTCAAGCACGCAAAATAAGTCACCGTTCCTCCACTCTGAGCTCCTCCTATCGCTCCCCTAAATCACATATTCTGTACAACTCCAGGCGAGCTGGGCCACCGGAGGAGATCCTGCCTGATGCCCACCGTGCTGCTTGCACCCGGATAAACTCAACACCACATGTGGAACCTCGTTTCTTCCTACAGCCTCCTGAACGACACGGCAAGCATCATCTTCCAAGGTGAGGGCAACTCAGCACATGACAGCACAGCAGCTTCTCTATCCTGTCCAAATCATGTTTCCAGCTCTCACAAAAGACAATGAATCATTTTGCTAGCAGATGCAGTTATTCCCATTCCTTGCACTTGGAAAGTGCTCCTTGGCCAAGACTCTTCTTCAGTGTGGGGACAGCAAGGAATTTGTGTTTTGCCTCTGCTTCTCCACTTACCCAGCTGTTTTTATACATGGTAATACACAAATGCAGGAGCAACCAAGCACTTGAGATATCTCAAGCTTTGGTCATTTCCATCCCCACTGATTTGTGGAGTCCAGTCTCACCAATCCCTTTGATCTGCACTGCTGGGGAGCACAAGAGTTAAGCTTTCTTAGTATATAAATCAGCTTCAATCAGCCCACGGTACTTTCTGTACGATCTTCTGTAAGATATTCAAACAGGCTTTGTCCACAGAAACGAGTGGTCTGGACTTCAAGCAGGACTCCTTCCCTTTTCTGCTTTTCCAAAGACAGAGTGAAGGAACCAACCACCAAACACTGCATATGCAGTATTTGCAAGTGGGTTTCTCCCCTGAGGAGAATACCTTCAAACCCTGAAGGTTATTCTCATGAAATGAAGCCTTGGGAGGTTATCAGTAGGCTGGATGGAATTTTTTCCCCAGACACTGGCAACACCAGGACATGCCACCAAGAAAAGTAGGAAATCTGCCCAACAGGCTTTCTGAAAGCACAGCGAGTCTGATCCACATCTGAGCTACTCTGAAATACAATTTTGGACCACATCACCAGCTGGTGAAACTCAGCATCACTACAGCAGCACAGCAGAAAAAGAAGCCTGGCCTCCGTCACTGCTCCAAGGCACAGGACCATCCCTGATTTCCTCTGACAGAATCAGCACACAAGTCACCAATGCTTTCCAGAGCCAAAGCAGGAGGTTTGCCTTTATTTCCACTTTACTACACTCTGCTGATCCAGGACATGACGTGAAAATGCCAAGTATGGAGTGACAAGATTTAACAGTCAAGTGATAAAGCACGTCTGGTGCAAAGAGCCTGCTTCTGGAAGAGAGGTATTTAGCGATTCTGCTCTGTCGTGTGAGCAGCCCGGGCGCATGGACACATCTCAGGAGGCCAGCCCACAGAAGAGCCATGCCAGCCTCACATCCTCCATGAAAGCAGCAGAAGACACACTAACTCCACTTAGATTGGCTTCTCAGTCAAGTTTCCACACACGAGCTTTCCAATGACAGCTGCAAAATCCCCTCTGAAGGAGTCAGGCCTGTCCAAAACCATCCCCACCTCCAAGTAGCCCCCTCACTTCTTGAGTGTTTCCTAACCCATATCCAGCAGCCCACGTCCTCCTCCATCTGCCACGATGCCACCACACTAAACAGCACCAGCAGCTCCAACGTTAGATGTCCAGCAGAAACACCATTTCTCCCTCCTGAATCCTACCTTTTGCTTCATTTGTGGAAGCAGGAATAGGAGAAGCAGCCGTGGAAGGAATATTACACAAAGATGGTTATCGAAAAATTATAGGAACATCACACAAACCCTATACAGAGCGTCTGAGTATGTAAGTGTTTCTCCTGCCATAGCATAATTAATGCAAAACACACTGGGGTCGTGTTTTTTTCTCCCGTGCAATGCATGCATTATTTTTGTTGATGCGTCTGGTCGGGTTTTTGAAAGCCATCACTTCCTGCATTCCACAACAGAAACTTTACACCCACAAAACCTGGTACCATTTCTTTTTATTCTTCCTGTCTCTATTCTATTTATTTATTCAGCTATCCAATGTGAAAGGCCATAAATCGCACTGCTACTGAAGTCACAGGGGGAATTCCTTTAAACATAAGTAAAAACTCATAAATAACTTCCTGTAGTCAACAATGCATTCATTTTCTTCTCTGCTTTCAGACTAATCTTCCAGCTAGCAAATCAAAACAAGTATCAAAATGTAATTATTCCACTGTGATAATCATCTCCTTATACTCAGAGCACACCTTACCTTATTTCTTCTCAAATTAAAATTAGCAGAGAGGGTCGGGGCAGTGGGACGGAGAGGAGGAAAGATTAGGAGACCTTGATAAACCCAAGGTATGACAAGGAAACTCTTCAACTTGACCAAAGTCCCGCATCTTGAGTGGAAGGCATTGGTTGGTGGAAAAAAAAGTGAGGCCAAATGCAATTTTGACTCACTTTATATTAGTATGATTCACAGTACAGTTTTCAAGGCAATGAAGTGCACGATCTCAAAAAAAGATTATTTAAATACCGGGACAATTCCCCCAAACTTGCTGGAAGCAATGCAGCTACAAATAAAGCCAGGAATTAGTCCGTGACAAAGTCAGCAAAAAAGGCAAGAAAGACTTTGCGAAATGCACCCACACAGGATGGGTGCAAGGACGGGGCTCGGTGATTGTACCCACCGACGTGGGCTCGTCGGGGCCGAGCAAGGTAAATGCCCCAGAGAAACAACCCCCCCCAGTCAGGGACTTGCTGTGTTACACCACTCCACACCACCGGCTTGCAAAGTGACGGCCAGCATCAACAGCAGGGCCAGAAGCATCAGGCTAAAAATAAACTGACAAAAATAAACTTGCCTCGGCTGCCAGCCTCCTGAGGAACAAAATGCACAGGACTTGAGGGGGAAAAAAAACCCAACCCTGTAGTCAATTCGCATCGAGCACATCGTACGGCGTGGCACAGCAAAGGGACGGTGTCAGAAGCAAAAAGGTAAGAGACTCACTGGAGACCGGGCATGGAAATACAGTGGTGACTGGATATGGAAATGGAGCAGAGGCTGGATATGGAAATGGAGCGGAGACTGGGCATGGAATTGCAGCAGGCAAATGGTAGCCCACCCAAGAGCATCCTCATCCTCCCCGGAGCGCAGCTGGGAAAGGCAGAAGCTGGCACAACCCACAGGGGAAGGTGATGCTGCAAGCCAGGGAAATGGAGACAGAAGGCAGCTAGTGACCTTATTCTATATCACACTTATTTTAAGTCTTTTCCTTTCACTGTTTTATTTTGTCATCTTCAAACTAAACTCTCGCTACAAGCTTTTACACACCAGCACCTTCCACAAGTCGTTGAAAGCGTGCCGATTTGTAGCACTGAAACAATAAACCATGCCAGGCACGCTCAGACATTAACACTGAAAACATCAGCATTTCAGACAACAACCGTTTTATTTCAAAGGCTGCAGGTGCATAAGCCCGGTGTGTCCAACGGAGCCCCCGCTCACACGGCCCCGGCAGCACCGTCCCCTGCCAGCCCTGTGCCTCACAAATGCAGCCGCACCTCAAAAGCAAACACCTAGTTAGCTTGGATTCCTTCTTAATCTGATTTACAAGACTGCTTTTTTTTATTAGAGAGTTCAGGAAAGGATGTCAGAGTCGCTTGGATGGGGTCTTTTTGGAAGTTTGGTTTTTTGTTTTTTTGTTTTTTGTTTTTTTTTTTAACAATGCTCTGAGCTGGTTAAATCCTTAAAATAAAAGAGGATTATACTGAAAACACAGATGTATCCTTCAATGAGGACCACCATCAATTCATCGCTGAGAAAGTTCTCCCCTCCACAACACACCTACGTGCTAGGACTTGAGGAGCTGCAGTCTCAAAGCCAAGCAGCCAGGTCCCGGTGCCAGGCGCGTCCCCCGGCACCAGTCACAACCTGGGGGAAATCTTCTGCAGCACCTTCCTCCCCACGGACCTGATCTTGAGTTTTCTGAGGGCTGGGTTTTTTATTTCGCTAATCCGTTTGACACCTTTAAAATGAGAGATTCCTAATTCTGTACAATAGAAAATGATTTTTGAAGTAGCTCTGTTACTGATGAAAATATACATTTAGTGATTTAGAAGTAAAAAAAAAAACCAAACAAACAAACAAAAAAAAAAACAACCCAAAAACCAGACGAGATCTTGGATAAGCAGAGGCTCCCACAGCTGATGATGAGCCACGGGGCTTTCCCTTCCCCATTTTGGACACCCCGCATGGTCTTAGCCAATTTATTTAACTCACCTATGCTCTGCAAAATGTCTTGAAAACCTCAAATAATCTCAGTACAATTTTAAAATCTCGTATCACTGCTATCAGCAACTTAAACTCCCTACCACTCACCTTATACTGAGTTTACATTAGGAAGAGAATTAACTAGATACTGAACTGTTCCTGTGCCTGTTCAGCAAATACCAGTACTTTGGTAGTTTCCTTATGACTTGACAGAATTCCCTGTAATTCCCAGGAAGCCCAGCCCGGCCACGTGCTGGAAACCTGCCGTTTCTGGGCACACCCCTGTGCAAGTTTCGGTGCTCAGGTCCTGGCCCTCGGACGCAGCATCGCTCACCCAACACAACGCCAGGTCTCGGGTGCCCAACCCCAGCACTGCACGGACAAACACCTGTACCTGGAGGAAAGCAAGGCTTGCTTTCCCTTAAGTATAAGGAAACAATCACTTCAGGGATTGCTCTGCACAACTCGGAGCAGGTCCAGTCATTAAAGGTATTCAAGAGGCCAAAGGATGGTCGCTGAAATGACAGGCATTTGTTAACAAAATGTGGACACTTCGTACACCCCACGCTGTGGGGGACATTGCTGTCGATGGACATGAAGAAAAGAAAGTCATGAATTGTTGGCAGAGGGTTAGTTTGTCATCACAACTAAGCCTCAGCGCTGTCCCACGCCATCGTGACGTGGGCTGAAAAGACAACTGCCCCAAGAACGGCAAGAGCAAAAACTGTCTGAAAACAGGATAAAACCAGCCTGAGCCCAACAGGAGCGTTTCTGAGTGCCCTTTTCCAACACACCAGTCAACAAAATAAGGAAAAGCAGCAGCACCAAGGAGGCAGGGGCAGCAGTCGGGAGGTGGGGGGTGGCCACCCTGGGCTCTGGGGGTGCAGGGACCCCACCAGCACCCACACCTTCTCCTACCGTGGGGCAGCCAGGGTGGAGAGCGGGATTGCCCGAGCATCTCAGCCACACGTGGCACACAGCCGTCCCAGGAAGCAACACTTTTTTTATGCCTTTTTTTCCTATTTGTTATTTCCCAGTCCCCCAAAAGCTAGAGGACACCAAGCATCATTACGTGTACTGCAACCTGAACGTGGCAGGAAATTTTAAAATTTCAGCTGCATACGCAAAGCCCTCTAACACATGTATATTTTATTTGATTTACTGTGATACTTTTCTTCCATCTCTTGAAAGTAATTTTTCTCTAAAGCGTAACTGCTTAATTGGCAAGTGTACAAAATATAATTACACTGCATACAAGTTACAATATTGCTTATGGGAATATCACTGTTGATGCATTCTGCTTTATTTTGTGTTTAATCTCTATTAAGAGATCTGTATGAAAATAGCTAGGTACTCTTGATTTTATAAACATGACATGTCATTCAGTCATTTCTTTGCCTAACCAAAGCCCAAAACAAATACAACTGGAAGACAACAGAAAATTCCTGGGCTAGCCTAACACATCGAAATTAACAACGTTCTTTTGTTTTCCTCTAAAGAAAGTGCAACGCACAGGACATTGAAAGAAAAAAAAAAAAAAAAAATCACCAACCTCTGCAGGCTTAGGTTTGTCACATCCATTACACCACCAGAGCAGTGTAAGGACACAGTACATAGAAACACGTTGCTTTTAATGACAACTTTAGGGGGTTTTATTGCATTTTCCACAAGGACCTTTGCAGTCGCATCTTTTACCGTGGAAGGACAGAGAAGCAGTGCAGAGACGTGGATGCCTTGTGCCAACATGGCAAACGGTGCCCGGTACGCGACAGCAAAAACCCCTCTCTGCGTCCCCAGCTCTTCCCAGCCAGGCCAATGCAACTCCCATCGCATCCACAATTCCCACTAAATTCACATCCAGCCCCACGGCCACCCCCGGAGTAACTCCCCATCCTGCTGGCGTTTACACATGCGAGTAACGTTACGCGCAGGAGCAGAGATGCCGTCTGGAAACGGGTCTCGCTGGTCTGACGGCTAACTAATATCAGCATGTTTTAAGTGCCTTAAAGGTTTATTTCATTTGCTTGAGTAATGAGATTAATGTGATGTTTGTTTGTTTAAGCTAAATCATACAAAGCCAAACATCTAAATGTCCTTAATTCACAGCATTAGCCCAAGCTGTGCTACCATGTCAGCCCGCCTTACTACTCTGCTTTTAATTGCACCAACAAATTCCTATTTTGTTCCACTCTCGCTCCCAGAGGTCAGCCAGCACACAGAGACCTCGAGTGCCCAAATAAACCACTAAACACTGCCACGTGCTGCCTAATGTTTTCGTGCGCTCCCTATTTTCTTTGCAACTAGGCTTTTAACATATTCCACTTCCAGACCTAAAAAAGCCAGTGTAAATCCAGCAGATATATACATACATATATATACACACACACAGGGGATCTGAAACAACGTTGCTGCCATGCCAGCTCCTACATACTCAAGCACAACACAAACCAGAGCCCAGCAATCCCACAAACCTCACCCATGAATGATGGATGAGATGGACCGATCTGCAAACTCACCTAAGAGCAGAGTAAAATCTGCAAACATCCAGTGCGCGTTTGCGCTTCAAAATAAAAATAAATTTGCACACAAGCGTGTTGGTTTTCTTCCAACCATGACACAAGCAATGTGCAATTCATTTTTAAATCCAGGTTTGGCCTGTTTTGATCAGTTTGCTCTCCTGTCCGTATTCTTCCGCTCGGGACTTTCCTGCCAGGATCAGAGTTATTTCTGATGTCCCGTGGCCACTAAGAGCTGACTCGGAGTTTGCATAAATTCTGCACAATTAGATAAAGGACATGACTATTAAAAAAGGTCATTTTCCCTCACTTCCCAACTGCAACCAAATTAATTCACGTCTGACCCAAGCTTTAGCCATAATATGGGCTAACGCAGGCCCTGCTAACCTCTTCCCTACCGTTAAGTACCTGGTGTTGACACTGGAGGTAACTCATCCTTGTGACAGGTACAAGGAATATTTTAGGGAAACAGCAGGAAACGAAGAACCTACAATCTTTCCTGAGCACTAAAGGTCACATCCTGAAGTCTCAGCCTTCAGAGACAGGTCTCCTCTCTGCGCGTCATCCTCTTGAAGAAAATCCACAATGCTGGTGCTTGGGATCTGCGAACATCTGGACGCTCTCATTTAAACGATGGGCTTTCATGGATTTTGAGGTCAGAAGAGACCACTGTGATTTTCCAGCCCGACACACTGCACACTAACTTACCGAAATTAATCCCTGCTGAAGCGTCGTTCACTCCAATGCACAAACCCCCCTGAATTCAGCGTTTCCAAAGGTGGAGAAACCGCCAGCACCTTCAGCAGCCTCTTCCACCACCAACGGTGCCGAAACTCCAGCCTTCCCCTGGCTTCACCTTCCCGCTATCGGGTCTTGTTAAAACCCTGCTCGCTAGACCCAAGAGCTCTTTATTATTCAATTTAATTCTCCCCATGGCAACACTAATTGCCTTAATCAATTTACCTTCCAACACTCTCCCGGCTAAGTCAAGCGGACGGAGGGCCTGGACCCTTTCCCTTCATCCCTTCCCGACTCCGCCGGCGGCCCCGCAGCCCTCGGCAGGCGCCGGGGACACGGCGGCTGCCACGTCCCTCCTCCAGCCCGGCAGCCACCTGCCAGCCCAGGCAAGGAGCACACGAGACCTTTGGCCATAATATCATATTAGCAGCGCTCACTCGTGACTCCTCGCTCCTCTATAAAGACATGATTTCTCCAGACAGCATCCTGGAGGTACAGCCTGCGTTGTTTGCTCTTAGATAGAGAAATTTACAGTTGGCCATCTGAGAAATATTACCTGCTTGTATCCAAGCAATACAAATTGCTTTTACCAGAGGTCAGTCCTTTTCATTATTTACCACTCTCCCAATCTTACTGACATTTCAAGCTTTAGCTACGGTGACTCTCTGCCTTATCACGGGCTGCTCACAAACACGTTAAGAAGCATAAGGACAAAAACAAGTGCTCAGAGAGGCTGCTAGAAACGGATGTTTGGAAATTATTTCTGATTTTACAACTGTATTTTGAGAACTGACACTTTGCTGGGTCTCAGCCAATCACTCTTTTGCACATCCCCAGCCAAAACAGCGGTGCTGTACCAAGCTGCATTTCTTGCTGAATTTTAAGTAAAGAAAAATCCCCGCAGTTACCTTGATCAATCACATCATCAAGGACTTTAAATAAAAAAAAAGCTAGTTTGAAAGGATGTGCTGCCCCTAAACTCACGCTGATAGAGATCGAGCGCACCGCCGTCCTTCCCTCCGTTAAACAAGTCCCCTACCAACAACTCGAATCGTTTGCCCAGGACTCACGTTAAGCCGACAGGTCTGCGTTCCTCAGTCTGGCACATTTACTGTTTTTCTATACTAATACAGCATCCGCACTGCTACAGCTCAGGGGGAATTCTCCAGTGTCTCAAGACTTGGTAAAAAAATACACGTTACCAGCTCAGTTTACTCTTGTAAACCTCTTCCATGAGAGACGCCGGGGCTGGCGTACAACGGTCTGACTAAAGCATTTGCTGTTTAATATTCACTTGTACCACAGTCATAACAGGGGTCTAAACATATCATTACTTCCCCCCCCTTTCCCCAAAGTGTAATATTTTTGCCTTTTCTATTAACTTCCCTTAGTAATCTAGCTTTAAGTCCAGTATTTTGCAGAAACTGGTGGTTGTTCTCATCACTGCCAGCCACAGCTTCTCTCTGCATCCCTGTGCTTCTCCCTCCGAGCTCTGATTTCTATTCTCTGCTCTCAGTTTCCCCTCTCGGGCACTCGGATGGGCAATGTTGACTGAATCATAAGGGCTGCGCACCCCATTCTGGCATCCAGCATCTGAAACAGCTGAAGGAAGGGCGATGGTTGAAGGTGAAGCAGGCAAGTGGAGACCAACTTGGCCAGATTCTTCCTCCCGATACAACAGTCAACTAAATTTTTTTCAGAAACAACCGCAACAAAAAAATCACTGGCTGCAACCTCACTGCCTGGGGCTAAATAAGAGTGAGATTTCATACTCCAAGCAAGGCTGGAACTAGCATTTAGTGAAGCTGGGTCATCTCCAAGAAAGCACAAATTCAAGAAATATGCCAAACTTTTGGCTAGACAAAACTAAAATTGCACTTTGTCTCCCCAAATCTGTCTGTGTTGCTTCTTTCTAACACTCACAACTTTTGTTGTTGAGATACAGAGATGCAGATACAACCTTCCTGCTCTTCAGACATTGCAGGTGGGAAAAATACGTCATCCAGGCGCTTCACCTAGGCATAATATTACAGCATAGAAAAAATCCTGTTTCCTTCTAGGAATGGAAAATAGGTGTTTCATCTGAGAAATGTTGTTGTTATTAGCAAAGGGCAAAATCTGAAGTCAGCATGGGTATTCCAGTACAAAACTTCTGGATACCCTAATTCTAGGCTTGAATGTTGCACCGTACCATTTTTGTATGAAAAGAAGTACTAGCTCAGATAAGCGGCAAATATAAAATCTACATGAGCTTCTGCTGTGGGATCGTGAAACTTCAGATAACTGCAAGATCGTGAAAGCTGATGAAGAGGGGTTTTTCTTTCCTTATATTGAATTGAGATTAATTTTATCCGCAACTAATCACAGTAAAGCTCAAGTCTCTCAACTTTTAAGTGTGAAAGATAGTATGTAGCCTAATTACTTTGCTTCAATTGCTGATTTCTTACAACATCTCCTCTCATGAAGAACTTGGTTTTCAGCACAAAAATAATAAAAAAGTCAACGCTTTATGACAGCTCTATAGGTACCACTACCATCTCTTATACTTGGCCCAGCACATTTTTAACGGGAATTTACAGGGTTTTCCCTCCAGCTAATAAGAAGGATATTCCCCACACAGACATATGTTGTCATAAAACTAAAGGGTACACTGATAAAAAGAAGAGAGTTGATGAGGAAAGCCAAGATGCAGTTCCTCAAAGGCGCCTGCAGAAGGCCGACTTTTAATTAAAAACTTTATCTGGAACATAAACTACGAGCTCCTCATGCCCAAAGTGTTCCTAGTGCATCAGCCGTAGAGGACTAAGGGGGCCATGGAGAACTTCCACCTCGGGGAAGCCTCAGCCAGGTACGTCTGCGGATGTAAGCTCGCACGCTTGGGATGCTGGAGCAGAGAAGATGCAGGGAAGCCGGGGACAAGTGGACTGCCACCGTGCTCACAGCGGCACACACAAGCCGGGCCAAGAGGGAATTGTTTACGGTGAAGGGAAGGACCATGTCACGGCGGCTTCTCTGAAATATAAACCACAATATCCACAGAGGCAGGCTGAGGACCTGCAGAGCTCATTGCACCCCAGAGCGTGGCACTCATCATCTGCACCGGAGGCAGCTGAGTGATTAATTCCCAGGTTTGTGTATTTTCTGCCCTAACGATGATGACGCCATCAGCTCCATCAGTACGTCAGCTGCATGGAAACGAATGGATTTCCATCTCCTCCTCCTGCCTCTTTCAGGGCCGATCCTGTGCTCCCTGTACACCCATCGCTCTTCCCAAAGACCACCAGCGTCCCAAGGGGGCTCAGCCATGCTCCCACCCGGGATCACCTTCACTTCACAGAGCCGTACGTTATAGTTATTACAATAATAACCAAAAGCTAAGCCAATTTTGGAATATCCTACAACTTTGTGCTAACCTCCTCAGCACAGAAGCTACTCTTTCCCCAAAGCAAACGGGTCACTTAAAAAAAAAAAAAAAAAAAAAAAAAAAAAAAAGATAGGCAGCATCCATTACGTATCTGTTATATTTAGCAACAGAGAATCCATCTGCATTATTCCTGGTCTCATTAAAGACTTGGCTCCTTGTAAATATTATGTCTCTAATCCACACATTCTCCCTCCGCACTGTGCTTCAGGGGTCTATTTAAGTAATAATTGGTATGCGTTGTTGCAAAGAAATAGTGGCTGAGTGTTTGACAACATTACACAAGTTAATGTACATGGGAGCAACTGCAGCGGTCCTCGTGTGAAAAATCAATTCAGAGAGGTTCCTACCAGCATCTCTGCAAAAAATTCACAGCCAAGGTACCTTGTGCTTACTACACCTGGGTCCGAAGAGGGGTGTCATTTGGTCAACCTTGATTTGGTCACCGTGGTGGCAAAGGTCCTTCTTAATCTCACACTGCTCAGACTGCTGGTGGGGATTAGGGAGAGGACCTGGGCGAAGCAGAGTTCAAAATTCAACCCAGCAGGTTGCTTTAACCATAGAAAACCTACAACTGGCAGGAGGGGTGGGTAGAAGCCCAGAAGTAAGCAGAGCATTTACTTTCAGCAGGACCACTAGTTTTTATTGGATTAACTGATACACGAAATGAGTGCCAGATAAGGTTGGAGGAGCAAGTCATTAATAATTAAAAGCTACTACTGATGTATTCGAGTAACTTTTACCATAAAGTCCCAGAACAGATGGGACTTTCTGGATGCCTAACACGATGCCTACCTCAATTCAGCCAGAAGACAGTGTATTTGAAAAACCAGGCTGAATTATCTAAAACCACCATGTAATCCAAGCACACACTTCAGGTGGGGAGTGGGGGTACCCTGGAAGGTGACGGCATCCTGGGGCTGTCCTCCCTCCTGCAAAACTGCAGAGCAGGGACTCTGCTCCTGCCTGGAATTTCAGGATGGGCTAAAAACCCCATAAAAATCCCACAAGTTGGCGACCCCACACTAATGACCTCCCTGACGGGTCGATGGGTTCATCGAAGTCGGCGCTAACGATCAGGCCACTCTGGTTCCACCACGCATTTTTCCCCTCCGACTATTCCAGCTGTATTTCTTTTTAATAATCTCATGGAAATTACAAATAATATAACCCAGGCACTAACAAATCATTACAGAGCAGGAAAAAAAAACACCACCAGCTTTGCCAGCAGGACCACCAAGATCTTCCCAGGCAGCACCACTGTGCTCCCCCCTCACCAGACCAAGTACAACAAACGCAACCGACCAAAGCGAACCCCAAAGCTCGTGCAGCAGGGATTCTCTCGCAGTCTCAACACTGAAAGTTCAAGTAGGACATCAAATCTAGGTGAGATGGGAGCAAATTTGGACTCAGGCACCTCTTTCCTTGAAGGTAAGTGTGACAAAATGGGATTTCTGTTTCTCAACAGTCCAGTACCTCTTTTACAAACAAGACTTCATCTTTCTCTTTGCAATCTCACCGTCACACTTCCCAAACGCGACATCCCGCCAGCATTACCACCTCAGAGAGGACGAACAAAAGATTATTTAAAAACTCCAGATGTTTATTCCTGTGAAAACAATTCCTGGTTCTTAAGAAATCATCAGAGTTCAGGGTGCAGGACAGGGGAGTGCACACGCATAAAGCATCACTGGTCGTTGTTGAACCAAATAAATAACAACTGATTCTTCTGTGTTCTGTCACCCAAAAATCCTGCTGACTTCACAGAAGATGTGATCTCTCCCAGTACTCTGTAAAATGCCAAAGACCCCTGTCTCCCCACCACGATGGGGCTGAGCAGAAGGAGAAGTCACACAGGGCATAATGAGAAGCTTTAGTTTCCATGCCCTCGCTGGGGCAAAGGACGGTCACGGCATTTTTCATCCTTTCACCTAAAACTTATCTTTATTTTATTTCCTCTGGCAAAGGAGAAGGAACAAAAAAAAAACAAAGGAACAAAAAAACAAACTACAGGAACATGGGAGAAGGAATGAGAGTTGGCCCAGGAGTACCTGGGCGTGACAAAGGGCATTTTGGGATCACATCTTTTGGGATCACGCACGGCGGTGGAGAGAACACCAATTCCTGGCTGAAATGTTCGTGTTGTCCCAGTCAAGAGTGAAATGGGTGGTGATTTGCCAAAACCTCCCCTCCAAAGTTTCAGTGTTCCCTGCAAGAGGGAGCCCTCAAAACCACCCTGCACGGTCCTTATTCGTCTGTGAGCCCCGATGCCATTCCTCCTGGCAGAGTCTATCATCTAAATATCCTTAGCACAAGAAAAACATTAATTTTAAGAGTTAAGTGGGCTGTGCTGAGGAAATAAAAGATATTTCAGGACTTTATCCTTCTTATGACAAAACTGTTATTCTTATTGCAGCAGGAGAACAAGTATAAAAATTACTAAGATCCATATCACACCTCCCTACTCTCTGTTGTATCCAAACCGCAAGAGCTAGGAGACAGGCTCAGGGTGCTATTCTCAAGCTCTGTGGAATAACCAAACATACAAAAAGGTGTGATTTTATTGAGGGGGGGCGGGGGGAAGCTGCAAACAGATCTGGGGGGACGGTGAGGAGGAATCTGCTGGGGGTAAGGGGTTCCTGTACTCTGAAAAATCCCAAATTTCTAGGGCAGGTGTAATCACCCCAGCTTGAAGAGCTCCTCACCAGCAGCTCCACTTCTTTAACTTACTACAACTAGAATATCAAGCAAAGGAATACTTGCTAGATCTGATGTGAGGAGTAAATATGACACCTATCAGATTTTATGACACAGCATCACCCACTAGATTTTAACAAAACACTTGCAAATTGCCAGTGCTGTGTTTAGAGAAGCTTTTTCATTTCCTCTGCTTAAACACGAAGCCACTTCCAATTCCCACAGCTAGTAAACAGCACAAAAAAAAAAAAAAACAAACCAACAGTGCAAATTAAATCTACCTTTTCCAAAAGGGTGGGCAAACCCAGATTCAGAGGTTTTTGCATTAAAGTATATATTCTTACCAGAGTCAGCTGAACTGAAGAAGTTTTAGTTGAACTGCAGCCAGCCTGATGGATAAATCGACTTTCCTGGCCAAAGGTTTCGCTACCCTACTTCCAACTCCTGCCCGGGACCTCATACTTTGAGGCTGATGTTTTTCCCTAGAGAAGGAATATTAACGCTGGACCTCAGTGACAAGTCTCTGTACTGAAACGACAGCGTTAAAGATGACAGCCTGGGCTACAGTTTTTGCTATGGGGAAATCCTTTTGAATGTTTTTCCATGCAGGAAAAGCACGAGTGGAAAAGGGCTTTGCCCTGGGAAAGCGGGTGGGGATAAGAGGGAGCTGTGGGGCATCACGGCCCGGAGCCAAACCTCCAGGGGCCAGCACCAAAACTACCTTAAAACCACAAGAAGGTGACCGCAAAAAACCCATCATCTACAGTCTGTACGCTTTAAAGTTGGCAATAAAACTTGGGACTGAGGAAGCATCTCAGTCGGAAATTCTAGGGGAAAAATGAAAAGTCAACCGCTCCTGCAACCCGCATTTCAAAATACAGGAGGTGTTCCACCGCTCTGCCTCAACTATCTTATTTTCTATTCGCTTTCAGAAAAACTCGGTTCTGATTTTTAAAAAGACTTCGATTGTCCCTGACTGGGAGAACTCGCGTGAAGGGAGGAACCGCCCGAAGCCCCCAGATGCGCCCGTGTTTGCTAACGATGAAAGCCAACCTCTGTCCCCGCTCCCGGCTAATGACTAACAGGTGGGTTTCCCAAACGGGTCCAAAAATAAAAAGCTCCTTTCTAAAAATACCGCCCCGCGTTTACAACGCCAGATTTTCCAGAAAAATACTGACGATAGCTGACGTCTCCCAAACAATCGCTTTTATAGGAACTTCAGGCTGCTCCTGCAGCAGAAAGTTTTGCAAGGCAAAGAATACAAATCTTTGTTTAAGATTCGAGCCCCGTGGACGAACCCATTCCTGCAGCCAGCTCCGGAGCTTCAGCACAAATCAGCTTTATGGTAATAACAGATTACAGAACACATCGCCACAAGTAATTTTTTTTTTTTTTTTTTTTTTTTTTTACTACAGGATGCGTAATTGAAACGTCTGCGATTCAACAATCACCTTTGAATTCATAAATACCTCATAGTATTCTGAACACACTCTCCTATAATGAGACCGTC
Source organism: Tyto alba (assembly GCF_018691265.1). Classification (NCBI taxonomy): domain Eukaryota; kingdom Metazoa; phylum Chordata; class Aves; order Strigiformes; family Tytonidae; genus Tyto; species Tyto alba. Next base: position 4,107,404 of record NW_024881261.1, on the reverse strand, counting down.
TTCAATTTTCCTTGGTAAAGAGACCTTTAAAGAATGCTAAAGCAGGTCGGCGCCCTTATGCACTGATGGAAACAGGAACAAAAGCATTTTGTCACCAGGCATCTCGTCTATCATTATTTTCTTCACTCTGCTTAAACAAACTGAAAAGTACATGCCTTTTTTTTTTTTCCTCCCCTCTCTCCACATCCCCCCCCCCCCCCCAATATCTGCAATAACTGCAATTTCATTCCCATCGGTAAGCCACCATCTGTATGAAAACAACGGTCCATTATACCTAACCGGCACCGGCTATCGTTTTTCCTGCTTCACTAATGTTTTTTAAAACACAGGATTAAAATGTCATACCATCCCTCACGTTCTAGGGAGCCGGGTGTATTCCTCTCCTCTGGTCACGGTATACTTAATCAAGTGTGAATGATTAAAGTACTTCAATTAGAGCTACGTACATTCATTGCAGGCAATTCAAAGGCAGCGGAGAAGTGTAGCTGAAAGAAGAAATTACTTCTACTACTTTTGAGATCTCCATCTCCCACTTCCCTCCTCCCCAGCGCAGCCAGGCTGAGCCGTGGGACCCGGCAAAGTACCAAACGCTAAGCCCCACGCAGGATTTACCTTAGGGGCACGTCCCTCGGCAGGACAAAAGGCTATTATTTCCCCCACAGCAAGTTGGGAGGGGGGGGTGGGGGGGGTGGGTGTGTATTTTTTTGGGGAGGGGGTGAAAACGCGTAAATCCACGCACCCGCTCGGATTTTGCTTTCCAGTGGTAGAAGGGGAGGGTTTAAAATTGCCAAATCGGGAGGGGTTAAAATGTCCAAGTCGGGAGGGGGGGGGGGGGGAATAATATAATAAAGAAATATTGAAGAAATGTAATATTTTGAGCCCCGCGGAGCGGCGCCGGGAGGAAGGAGCGAGGCGCGGCCCGCGAACCGCCCTGCCCTGTGGCTCCGCGCACCTCCGCGGGTTTAAAGCCGGAGAGTTGCTAAGGGACTGACGGGCGAGTGAGGTTATTCAGCCTAAATAAAAATTTTAAATTTGATTTTAAAAAAAATATTAAAAAAATATTAAAATTATATATATATATTAAAAAAAAATAAACCGCCCCTCCCGTAAAAAAAAAAAAAAAAAACAAAAAAAAAAACCCAACCTTGCGGATGGCGGCCACCAGCTCCGCGTCCCCCGGCCGCCGCGGCCGCGGAGCTGGTGGCCGCGCCGCTCCGCGGGGTTGCCCCTCGCCCAAACTTTCCTGCCGCCGCCGCCCCGTTAATCCCCCGGCAGATGTTGGCGGCGGCGCTCGGCACTAAGTAAACAATGCGGGGCCCGCCACAACAAAAGATCTCCCACTTCACCCCGCCGCTCCGCGCAAGTTGCGCGGCCGCCTCCCACCCCCATCACCTCTCCCCCTCCGCCGCCTCCTTCCTTTCTCCCCGTTTTCCTCCTCCATCCCCAGCGCGCAGCTCCCAGCAAAGATGTCCTCGCCCTCGCCTTCCCCTTGTCCTCCGCTCCGCGGAGCCCCGCGCAGTTTCCGCCGCCGGCCGCCCCCCTTTTTACCTGCTCCCGGCCGCCGCGGCTCGGCTCGGCTCGGCCCGGCCCGGCCGCCGGCAGCCCCGCTCCGCTCCTCAGCGCCGCATCCCTGCCCGCCGCCGGAGAGGAGCCACCTTAAAACCGCCACCCGCTCGCGCACCGCACACACACACAAAAAAAAAAAAAAAACAAAAAAAAAAAAAACCCACAACTTAATCCTTCCCCCCCCCCGGCCCCCCCCCGCCCCTCCGCGCTCCTGCTCCGCCCGCCGCTGCGCCGGGAGCGGACGGGGCCGCGGAACCCGCCGCGGCGCCCAGCAGCAGCGGGGAGGATGCTAATTGCAACTTGGGAGGGGGGGGGGGAGGGTCGCTGGCTCTATTTTTTTTTTTCCCTCTTTTTTTTTTTTTTCCCTTTTTTCTTCTTTTTTTTTTTTTTTTCCTTTCTTTTTCCTCTCCCTCTCTCGTTTTTTGTTGTTTTTTTTTTTTTTTTTTTTTTTCTTGTTGTTGTTGTTGTTGTTTTTTTAAGCCAGAAAAAGGGGAAAGTGCCCGGGCGGCGCTGGGCGGAGCGGACTCTCCCCCTTCTCCGCGCTGGCTGAGCGGAGGGAGAGGTAGGGGATCTCACTGCCCTTTTTTTTCTTTTTTTTTTTTTTTTTTTTTTTTTTTTTTTTTTTTTTTTTTTTTCTTTTGGGCAATAGGCGGGGTCTCTCCTTGCAAACCAATGACACAAACCCACATGGACCAGCCTCGCCCCCTATAGATACTCTTCACTACAAATAGGCTCTCTCGGGGGATTAGTGGATCAGCTAAAGTACAAACAGACGCAGCGAGGAAGGGGCGGGGGGAGGCTCCGCGGAAGGCGGGGGGGGGACGACACACACACACACACCCACCCCCCGGCCCTCCCCGGGGCGCACCCGCGGGGCAGGAGCTTCCGCGGGGCGCGGAAGCCGCTCCGCGGGGCGCGGCGCCTGTTGCGCTCGGCGGCGGTCCGGGAAAACGGGGGGGGGGGGAAGAAACAGGCGGCCGCCTTTGTTCGGCCACCCGTGCTCACCGCGCCCGCGGGGCTTCCGCGCCCCTCCGCGGGGCCCTACGTAGCCACCCCCCCCCCCCACACACACACACCCCCCCAGCGGTGCCAGGCCTGGGGGGTCGCTCCCGTGGTGGGGGGGTTCCTGCACCCCGCAGCCCTTTGTATCACCGTTGCCCCCCCCGGCCGCTCAACTCCGCGATTTATTGTCCCCAACCCTTCCGCGCGTGGGGTTCGAGATGGATGGCGTGAGGCCAGGGAATAAAACCCACCCGGCACGCTGAGCCCGCGCCGTTGACATCTTAAAAGACCCCCGGGGCTTGGCACGTCCATCCCCGCCGGGCGCCCGGTTCGGTGGGGCTGTCGTAGAAAATCACGAGATCCGGGTCGTGTTTGTATCCCGCGTTACCCCCGTAGATTTGGGAATTAATGTTTTCACAGACGTTCTTCGTCTGCTTATCGCAAGAATGTGGGCAGGTGGTGATCCCATCTTTTTGTTGTATAATCATCGAGACTTCTGCATTATTATCTATCCATCTATCTATCTCCCGTGTTTCTCAATCAGCCTGTGAAAAAGCACGTTCCTCTTCTAGTCAAATAAAACCCTTGAGCCAGATCAATTGTCCATCAAAACTAATAAGCGAGCTTCAGTTGTCGTGGGCGAAATTACGTGGTGAAGAGGCTAAAAATCTTGATTCTTACAAGGACGTTTTAGGTCCTGGCTGGATGTTTACCCCAACGTCCTCCCAGCACTTGCTGCCAGGAGCTGCTGCCTCTGTCCTGCAGAAGTTGAAGCCTCTCGCCGGGGCTCCCCGTGGTGTAGGTGCTGAGATGGCCGCTGCTACCCAGGCTTTGCACAACGCAGGGTGCAGCTGAGCACCTCCAAGTAGCTTTGTAAGCAAAATTTAGCAGCTTTCAGCTGGAAGATGCATCTAATTCTGCACTCTTGCCTTTGGCAAAAGTCCCTCCGAAGAGAAAACCCTGCCTGCCCGCAGGAAACCTCACCACAAAAATCACAGTCTCCGTATTACCGGGATTTCTTGGATTTCCATCACTAGCAACACTGCTAACTGTCAAAATATTACGGGCAGCTCCTTAGCACATGGGACTTGGGCCGCAGTGAATAACAGCGATTTGCACCAACCGAGGACTTGCCCGTGGCATTTCAGCCGTGATTTTTTTTAAACCACCACCGTTCTTTGCTGTAGCCAGTTTGCTTTGTCAGACGTTATGTGTGCAATGTCTGGGGGCACGGGACAGGAAAACAGTAATTGCTGCTAATAAATAATGTTGAGTTCATGATATAAACAAAGTAAGTGACATACGTTGAGGCCAGAGACACAAATAATTATTTCATTACCGGAGCAATTAGATTACAGGTTGTAAAGGAGAAAGCTCTGAAGCGAACATCTTCAAGTTTAGCAGTGGGCAATCCTCAGGCATGTGGATTTTTCTTCAAACTATTTGGATTGCGATCGAACATTCATCAAGTGTGAAATAGCCTTTGTAATTAGATGCCAGGAAAGAAGATACATGGTAGCTTCGGTGGGAGGCCTGAAACGCAAGGTTTTTAACTTAAATTGCAGCTTTTAAAACTTCCGTTCAGCTGCTGCCCAACCTTGAAGGAGCTGCAACTCCTCCAGTATCGCACTGGTTTGTGCAAAATTCAGCATGTGCTTGGGGTGGGGCATTTTGGCTTCCCAGAGCTCGGGAGCAGCAGTTTTGGGGCAAGGAAAAACTGGAAGAGCTGGAGGAAGGGGACTGTCCTGCTGCCGGGGCAGGCAAGGCCAGACCTCTCTTCTGGCCTCTTCCCTCCAGATTATTTCTGTATTTTATCTGCTTTCTGGACAAATATTTCAGGCAGTAGGGTATTACCTAAAAGACAGATTCCCCCACATCTCGTCCTTCTCTAACTATATTTTAAAAGACCGAGGCATCCGTCCTTAGGGAATAATTGGGGGTAGTTGTGCAGGTAATCCCTGCTAGGAGAAGAACAGCCCTGAAAACTCAGCTGATGAGGGCTGCTTGCAAAGCAAAGCAAAGCAAAATCAAACCGTTCCTCTCCCTCTCTTCTATTTATCTGAACCTATCGGCAGCTGGACTGAAAAGTTACTGGTACCATTTAGGAACCGAGCCCTCCCAGCATCAATATTATTTTTTTTTTTTTTTTCTGAAATCAAATGAACTTAAAAAAATGCACTTCTTAGGAGTCCATGCAATACGGGAACCGGGTGGTTGGGGTGCAAGGTTTGCGTGGCACCCCTTTTCCCTGTCAGCCAGGGTTCACCTCGCTTGTGAAATAATGCTCCCCCCCGCTGCTGCTAATGAACTGCAGTACTCGCTGTGCTCGTCCAGTGTTGCAGCTTAACATAAAACAGAAAGTCTGTAGCCCCTGCGTCTACACCAGTTATATTCGATGAATTTGTAATTATTTTTAGTTTGTAATTATTTTTAGTAAAGGCTTACGTGCTTCTCTTGTGAAGAACTTGGTTTCTATTAGCAGTGGATTCGGGAAAATGGTGATGTTCAGATATTGTTTCCTGACCCACATGCTGGCTTCCAGGCAGCTGAACACGCGTCACACGAGGCGCTCCATCAACCGGGAGCACAATCACACTTTCCCTCTACACTTCACCGACACGTCAGCCTGAGTGCAGCACCTCCTGCTACACTGGTACGTCTCAAGACCTTGCAAAGAACTAAAAAAAAAAAATTAAAAAATAAAAATAAAAATAAAATTTACAATCTGGTTTTCATAAAGAGGTTGATTTGCAGATGCAAATATGGGCCTCGGTCTTGCAAAGACGATGCTCCTGCAGAGCTTTTATGGAGCGTGAGGAGTCAGAGTGACTTCAGCTGGATGACTCTCAGTGCATAAATTTAAGCGCATGCATCTCTCTCTGCAGATTTAGAGCGAGTATCTGTTGACTAGAATAGACCAGTTATTTTACTGCTCCAAGTGTTTGTGCAACTTAGCTACTCAGTGCTATGTAGGAACAGGCAGACACAAATCCTGCCTAGATCCTTCTCAGCCAGCGACCAGGTTTGATCATTAGAAATTACAACTTGTATGTTGACTAACGCCGCGTATCCAGCACCGATGTCAATAGCCCGTTTATTTTTTACCAGTTTTTAAGACGTAACCGGTTTTGAACAGATGCGTTGGCTAATTTATAATGGATTTTCATTAAAATAATCATCTATGTTTAAGAAGGCGCTCGTGGTTTTTTTTACAAATCGGTGGCAGCAAACATTTGTTTTCTACCTGTTCAGTCGATCTAGAAATTTAAACCTAGAATTTGGTTTAACTGTCTATAATATAGGAACAATAAGAAGGAATATGAATACATTAAGGAATTTCCCCTAAAGATTTTTGTGAGTGTAAATTTGGAGCCTGGAGAAGTGGTTTATTTTACTACATACTCCACTTTTAATACTAGTACTCAAGTTTAACTTTAAAATGCACTGGGAGAATCGCATCCTTCATTTAACTCCTGTAATTGATGCAAACCAGGGATGAATTTGTTCCAAAACATATTTGGTAAAATGTTCTGAAGCGAAGCATTTAGAAGACGGCTTGTTTTTCTTATAGTTTTGATCTCGCACCGCGCTGACGCGGGTATACAAGTGCCACCGAGCACAACTACTTCTAGCAGGAAGCCAAAAATCCAACATTTGGTCTCAATCCTCTAAAAGTTCACTAAGAGGGTGGTTCAGATCACTTTTTGTGTAATTTACTGCAAGGATGCCATCCAGTGTGAAGGATTGCATCGGCAGAAAAAAATTGCTCCTAAAGGCACTGTATGATCTTTATTAGATCAGCAACTCCCCTCCTCACCCCTTCTTTTAGGATTAGTTTTCAGCATTTAATTGCTGTAACATCATTTTTTACACATTTAAAAGGATGGTACTACAGAGGTGAAGTTTCATACTGTAGCAGTATTTAACTTAACGTAAATGAAAAGGACTCCTTCATGCCACAAGTTCTCTGTAGGAACCTAGAGAAAGGAGGGTGAATGGATTTGTCTTTTTTTTGCTGGTTTAGAAGCCTGAGGAATCTTACTTGTCATAGAAAAACAAAGCCATCAAAGCAGCTTTCACTTCAGAGGTTGCTGAGAATAACACTGCTCGGTATTTTTGCTTTTCCGCTTCCACGGGAGTATCTCGAGTGGGTTTCTCATGGGAGATAGCCCCCATTTGTTTTCTTACACTGATGCTGCCTTGGTGTTGGAGGTGCTGGGTCCCCCAGGCTCTGATCCCAAACCGTGGGTGGTCGTGTGTGTTCCACAGGGGCTCTGAGACCCCGAATCGTCTTCCTCCATCCCGCCCTGCCCGCCCTCCGCCTCCGGGAGCAGCTCTGCAGGCTGAAGACTTGCACAGCCCGGGTTACGTCCCGCCGCCGGGTCACGCTCTGCTTCGAGCTCCCAGTGGGGAGGGTGCAGGTTCCTCGTAGCCTGGTGCAGAAACTCGCTCGGCTCTTTCTAATTTTGAGAGAAAAAAAAAAAAAAAAAGAAAAAAGAAAAAAGAAAAATAGCTGCTCTGCAGCCTGGTGCTCAGCTGCTGCCGCAAGTGCCTCAAGAAGCAGTTGGCTCCTCTGGGCCCCGGCCACGCGCTCCCAGCCCGCGCTGCCTCCTCCCGCTGCCAGCACGAGCGTTTGTGCAGCTGCAAGGTGAAGTGGATCGGGGAACAGATCCAGCTGAACGCTAATCCCAAGGAGGGGAAGGGGGGGGGGGGGAAGGAAATAAATTAAAAAAAACAAACCGAACCAAAAATGCTTCTTTTCAGCTGGATCGGTTCCCCAACCTGGTTCTGCCTTCAGCCACGTGAGACACGTGCTCGCCCGGGGAGAGGCTCCCACAGGTGGGAAGGAGCAGTCGGGGCAGGGAGGGCAGGGCTGGTTTTATGGCAGCGCTGGCTTATGCCGTCTTAAAAGCATTTGTCAGGCTACGACCTCGTGTTAATATATTACTGTTTCGGTGCAGCAGAGGTTAGAGCGCTAGATTTTCACTCCCAGAACCATGACGCTGCATTTTTTGCAGGATCTGTGGGAGAAAAAGACTTCAGCGGTGTTCAATATTTTTCTTTTCAATCCAGGGATGTGGTTGTGTTGGGGTGTGGGGTGGCAGGGGATGGGATGCCCGCACTCGTTATCACAATAGGTTAATCCTCCGCTCGCATCGACTGCAGCAACAAGTGCGTCGTAAGACCAGCAAAACGCACGGGATACTCTAATACAATATATAAAACAATTTAATTCAGTAGGACATTGATCGTAATAGTAACAGTTGTTTTGTTGAGGTAACTATGGTCTCGGTATCATACTTTCCTCACATTATATTAAATATAGGTTTTGACTGATTTTCACAAAGCAGCACAAATTTAGGTGCCGGCTGATATTTTTCATAATATGTTGGTGTTATCCCTTCTAGGCAAATTTATTCCCATTGAGAAAGAAAAGGAGTTACATGCTGAGAACTCTTGAATTGAATCGATGATTAGAAAGAGGCGATACTTATTACTTCTGCCCAGCTATAGACACTGAATTCCACATCGGTGAGAAATTCTCAAATCCATTTCCCTTTGCAAGCATGCACAAAAGGATGCAAACATACAAGAAATTTTTATTTTGATAATCCTGGGGTTTTCCCCCCCTCTACATGTGTGTGAAAGCATTATGCGGAACTGTTGGAGTATTTTTCTTTTTTTTTTTTTTTTTCATTTTATTAATTTTATACTCTTCAGCAAGGAATGACAAGCGTGGAGAAAAGCCTCACAGAGCACGTACACATTCATATACCCCTTTTATAAAACATCTTAATGTCATTGCTGCATGAGCAGAATTATTCTGCTGATATAACACATGGCTGATGTTTAACCTTTCCAGGTAAGTTTAATCAAAGTTTCTTGAACCAATCCATCTGGTTTGAAGTTTGAAGGGCATTTGGATGCACTAATTTGGTGTCTGGGCCAGGTGTTTCTAAATAAATAGTTATGAGATAAAGACATATAGGGCCCTTCCCACTCCCTTCCCCTTATCTGCTGGGGGCTTCCTCAACCTTCACCTGCCATAAACGCCAGTTTGCTTCAATTGCCTCGGCTTTCAGCGTATTTTAATATCTTAATGGGGAATACTACAGCACCCAATCTCTGGTTCCACATTTGTTATTGTTTTGTAAGCCAATTATTGGGAGATTTAACATTATAATGTCAATAGAAAAGGGTTTGGTAACAAAATGAAAGGGTGAACGGGGCCTTCCAGGGAATTTTCCATCTGCTGGGACACTGGTAATCGCCCTGCGTGGCCATTACTGGCGGTTTGGAGTGAAGCACGTGTGCTTGTACCCCTCGGCGCCGTGTTGTAGGCAGGCTGGACCCGACTCACAGCCGCCTTATTCTAGCTGTCACTCGCTGTTTGAATTACAGTCATGCCTGGGGCATCATCTGAGATCTGGCTGGAAAAGAGCTGGCCAAAGGGGGTATGACAGATGTCTGTAAACCCCTGAGGGGTGTGGGAAACGGAATAGGGAACGAGTATTCGCTAATTCTTGTAACAGAAGAATGTATCAAATCTCAATTAGGTATCAGGTTTTAAAAGCAAGAATCTTTTCTCGTAGTAGAAAATTAAATTGAGCAACGCCCTGCCACCAAAATGCTGCGGAGCCAAATTAAGTTGTGGGTTAAATGGGGCTGGAATAAATTCATGGGCTACAGGTCTATCAGTAATCCCTGCACATGGCCAGCTAGACGTGGTCCCTGGGTTCAGGGGATCCTCGCACCACTGGCTGTTGGAAGCTAGAGGGGCTATTTGCTGTTTCTCAGAGTTTGCCCTGAAGTGTCCGTTTGAACCCCCATTAGAGACAAGAGATGGGCCGAGGAGGGCCAGAGCTGGCCCAGACAGCAGATCTGACCTTGTCCTTGTTACCCTGACTGTGCTCGGGAAGATCATCTCAGTCCCAAAGCACCTGCAGGATGGAGAATCAAAGGAAATACTGGAGGAAAGAAAAGAGATGAAGTGACTCACGCAAAGTCCCTCAGTAGGTCAGGGAGAAGCTGGATTTTAGCAGTCCCCAGCCAGCATCCTATTCACCAGAGCACCGGTCTTTAGTTTTTATGTTAATTAGAAAGTTACTGGCATAAAACTGAAGCAGTGCATCCCTGAACGAGGCCCTCCAAGGATTTAAGTGCCTGGAAGGCAAAAGTTGCATTTCATTGATAGTACAACTGTGTCTTAAATCTCTCTGGTCACCAGAGATGTAGCAAGCGTGGTGTCAGCTCAAGACCACGCGAGGTAAATGCAGATAAGGCAGCGCCCGTGGCTTGCCAGGCGTTTATATGGTGCCGGTATGGTACAAAGGGGCCTGAGCTTTGTGAGCCTTGTACCTGCCTCTGTAATCTAAATAACCCAGAGCGACTGAACACAGGCTCCTGCGATGGACACGCTCACCAGTAGGGACTATCACATCTCTCACTGGGAATTCAAAGAAGGGACATCATCTCAGAGGTCAGGCGGGCGTTTGGGAGCGGTTCCACCCACGCACGAGCAGCAAAGCTACCTCCACTCACCTTTCCCCTTCTTCATTGCGAAGGAAAGATTGTGTATGGGAAAACAAAGCCCCGTAGCCAAATCTCAGCCAATCCTTCCAAAAGCTGCCCGCTGCCAGATTGTGTGCATTGAAGCAAAGGACAGTCCGCCCGAGAACAGTACTACTGTTAGAGCAGTGACAGCTAGAGAGATGATTTTTTTTTTTTTTTTAAACTGAAACAGTTATACACTGGAAGTCCTACTGTGATATAATTATACCGGTGTAAACACGCCCCGTACCATCTTGCTTATTTTACTTTCCAAATTAGAACAAGCTGCACTGCTGTATGCATTTTTTCTAGCAATCGAGTTGTGTCCCCACAAGGATTTTTGGTGCTTTAATAGCAACAGACCTTTGCAGTGAAGACTGGTCCTCAGTTTCTGAGTAAGCATTTTTACTTTTTTTGTCGTCAATAAATAAGCCATAGGAATCCAGTCCTTTAAAGAGAAAAGTAAAAGGCACAGAAAATCTGGTCTCTTGTGTTCCTATTTCCTGATTGGACTTCAGAAAGGGCAGTCAGATAAATGACTTCAACCTTTGCTGTTAAATCCCCAGGAAACCCTGATGCCCAGGATCTCTGGTCAGGAAAAAACCTCCCAACAGGCAGACAGGACAGATGCCTCTGTTTGTTCCAGCATCTTCGCGGAGGCACGTGATGCAACCAGCCTTCTGCTGGGTCCTGCTTTTCTGTACAGACACTCTTCTGTCATGGTTTTAGGGAGCTTCCAGTACGAGATGTTTCTGATCCATTTCTGTGTCACAGTTTGACAAGCCCGGTGCATTCAGGGGTGATAGGCCAGTGGAGCCAGCTCCTAAGCAGTGCTGTTTCCCTCAGTGCATATCTGCAAAAGGTTATCAAGGACCCCCAGAGCATTATCTGGTCACAGCCTCGGTGGACTTCCAGATTTCAATGAACACACGTTGGTAGTGGAGAAAGAGCAAGTAGTCTCTCCACCTGCTTATGCCTGGTGTGTCATCCCAGGTGAGAAAAACCAGACCCAGTGAAGGCAGCTGATGTCTTTGCCACTGGGAGGGAGTGGGCAAGAAGTAGAGCGGAGGGGCGGGCACAGCGGAGATAGCTGCTACGGGAGACCCATCGCCGGTCAGCTGCTCCTTCCCTGCCCTTCTCTTTCATACCTGCTACACCTTTCTTGGCCAACAAGTTTTTCATGGATTCAGCTTACCAAGAATTGACACAGGATGTTTTGAGTGTCTTGCCATCTTACATGGCCTCTGACACATTGGCAATGCAAGAATGAGTTTGAAGTGCCTGGAGTTCAGCTTCCATGTGCTTCAGAGAGAGAGAACCTGGTGAGACTCAGGACACCCCAAAGTGACTTTTTTAGTTAACAGCACTGCAATAATATGTCATAGGTACCAAATGTGTATATAGGCTGTGTTCTGGTTTGGGACCCTTCCTGGTCAGGGACAATTTCTTTCCATCTTGCATAATTGTATGGCCTCTACTACAATACCTTGGTATCTCAAAGATTTCACAGAATGATAGAATGGTTTGCGTTGGAAGGAATGTCAAAGCCCCCCCAGTCCCAACCCCCCTGCCCCGGGCAGGGCCCCCTTCCCCCAGCCCAGGGGGCTCCCAGCCCCGTCCAACCTGGCCTTGAACCCTTCCAGGGAGGGGGCAGCCACAGCTGCTCTGGGCACCCTGGGCCAGCGCCTCACCCCCCGCACAGGGAACAATTTCTGCCTTAGATCTCACCTAAATCTGCCCTCTGGCAGTTTAAAACCGTCCCCCCTCATCCTATCCCCACACCCCCTGACCCAGAGTCCCCCCCCACCTCTCCTGTCCCCCCTTTAAGCCCTGGGAGGCCGCTCGAAGGGCTCCCCGGAGCCTTCTCTTCTCCAGGCTGAACCCCCCCAACTCTCTCAGCCCGGCCCCCCAGGGGAGCTGCTCCAGCCCCCCCAGCATCTCCGTGGCCTCCTCTGGCCCCGCTCGAGCAGCTCCGGGTCCTTCTGCTGTTGGGGGCCCCCGAGCTGGCCCCAGCACTGCAGGGGGGTCTCCCCAGAGCGGAGCAGAGGGGGAGAATCCCCCCCCTGGCCCTGCTGCCCCCCCTGCTCTGGCTGCAGCCCAGGGCACGGGTGGGTTCTGGGCTGCCAGCGCACGGGGCTGCCTCACGGGCAGTTTTCCCCCCACCAACCCCCCCAGTCCCTCTCCTTGGGGCTGCTCTCCAGCCACCCCTCGCCCAGCCTGGGTTTGTGCTGGGGATTGCCCCGACCCCCGGGCAGGACCTTGCACTTGGCCTTGTTGAACTCCATGAGGTTTGCCCAGGCCCCCCTCTCCAGCCTGCCCAGGTCCCTCTGGATGCCACCCCTGCCCTCCCCCGTGTCCTCGCACCACACAGCTCGGTGTCACTGGTGAACTTGCTGAGGGTGCATCGATCCCACTGTCCCTGTCACCAACAAAGATGTTACACAGCACCGGGCCCAACACCGACCCCTGAGGAACAGCACTCATCACTGCTCTGCACCTGGACATCGAGCTGTTGACCACAACTCTGAGTGCGACCACCCAGCCAGTTCCTTATCCACCAAATGTTCGATTCATCGATTAGTCTCTACCACATTTTCCTCACACTCCAGCAGCACAAATGTGTAACTTTTACATTTAAAAAGGTGCGTACAACTGGTGTAGCTGCTGATGGTGTTTAGTATCTCCTCAGGAAATTGATAGGTAACAGAGTTTTCCAGGAGGAAGGGGTGCAGGGGAATTGAGGAGAACAGTCTTCAGCGCTTGAGCTGTATTGGCTCTCAGCAGCATAAGCAAACAGGAGTTTTAAAAAGCACAAATGCAATGACATATTTCCATATAAACTTTTCTCTGTGCCTCAGAAGTATATTGGATATTGATACTGAGCCAAGCAGAAAATAAGCTGCTCGTTACTGGAATTAACTCATCCTCCCTTTATTTCTATGCATGATCAAGTAAGAGAATAAGTAATGTGAATAAGTCAGCCTGCGGACTAAACTGAAATCCTGGGAAATTGTTTTGGGTAGAGCCTAGGTTTTGTTTAAACAAACAAACAGAAAGTACAAAACGGAAAGAACTGCTCTGAGCCAACCCAGAAGGGTTTGTGTCCTGCAAACCGGCATTTGTGTTCATTCTCTGCAGGTTTTTATTTAATTTAGATAAATATCTAAATCAAATTTCATTTGCAAAACAAAAAGAGGCACTTAATCTGGAAATATCAAACTGGGAAACTGTGAAACTTTTTCATTTGGGACTTTTTTTCTACATGAGGCTCTTCCCTGAAATCATGATGAATTTGCAAATAGTTTCAGCTGTCCCAAAATTACACTTTTCAGCAAACAGCTACTTGTCTGATGAAAATCACTCAGCTGTTACCAAGGTCTTGGCTAGCTCTGGCTGTTACATTTCCAATGGGATTTTTCCACAACAGTTAAGCAGGAGCAGCCTGGGAGTTTAAATACGGGTAATACCCTCCACCCTGTTGTAACTTCTGCAGCTTCAGCTCTTCCCCGGCTCCTGTGTGCTGCCTCGTTGCCGGCTGGGGATGCGTATGGGGGTGCCAGCAACCTCTGCAGGCTGCCAGAGCGTCCCTTCAAGAGGGAAGAAAGACAAAATGCAGCACGTGGGATAAAGTCTAAAGGAGATAAGAAGCGTAATTGGAGGTGGAGGGTGTGATGGAGGGCCCACGGTGGAAGCTGGGGAGGGTTTGGTGGGGTGAGGAGGAGAGGCTGGGGAAGCGGTGGAGAACATCTATGGGAAGAGCAGCATCCTGGAAGCTCCTGTCTGTGAGCTATCAAATATAAACGTTATCTATCGAGGGGGGCTGGGGGGAAAGAAAAGGCTTTAACATCCAGTTTTACACACATCGTGTTTTGAGTAAATATTATTTTAGCTATCTAAAGTATTCAAACTAATCACGGCAGTTTCCTTTAATGTCTGCCATTCCAGACACAAGGTTTATTTACTGTAATGTAATACATCTTGAGGGAATGTCGTATGCAGATATTAGCAATTAACTCATTAATCTAAAAATCACAATTCTTGCAATTAATAGAGCACTGCACAGTCACTCTAATTACAAACTCTGCACAAAAGGCCAGTCTCACAGGGAACATGTAGCCTCCTAATTAGCCAAGATTTCAAAGGCAGACAGAAAATTGAGATGTTGAGGGTCAGGGAGGGAAAAATGTGAATACACTGCACTGTGAGCATATCTGACAGCGGGACTGACAAGCAATACATAAAGAGTTTACTTTGGCAAAGTCTGGGGGGTAGCGCTCATCCGCCCGGGGCAGGCGTGATGCTGTCTGCCGGCAACGGTGCGGCTCCTTTCGGGGGGAAGCACTGGTGAGACCCGCTTGCATGGAGGCAACGGGCTCCTGTAGCTCCTCTAACCAGGGAGTTCCCAAACTTCTGCGAGGCGCTCACGCGGCCGTGCTCGAGGGAGGCACTGCCGTGGGAGGCACCTGGCAGCTGGCGATGGAGCTTTGTCTGCCGGGAGACCCACAGACCCCTCGGGGGCTCAGGGATGGGGAGCAGCCCCTCAAGATACTGGTGAGCAAAGCAGCGTTTTCTCCCCGAGTCCTGGCTCTGGTCCAGTGAAGCACTTATGTGTGCGTTTAACTTTAAGCACAGGATTAATCCTGCTGATTTCATTAGGGCTACTCACACGCTTAAGGACTTGGCTGATTTGGAAAAGGAGTGCTCAGCATGAAGCAAGACCAAGTTCTTTATCTCTGGGCATGTCCTTGCAAAGTCTTTCAGCATCTCCGTTTTTCCAACTATAAGTGGAGGCAGTAAGACCCATTTCCCCCCATGCCAGCCGGCACGAGTGGAATTACCCACCTGCCTCTGGACAGGCTCTTCTATTTCATGAGATACGACACCCAGCTGCTGGCATGCTCGGTGGTCGGGCGTTGGAAATCCCAGCAGGAGTGTTGGCCCCCCAGCACCACAGACATGTCTGCCGGGGCTCCTGACAACATCCCAGGAGATGCTGTGGGAAGGGTTTCCTCGCCCAGGCCTCCACCCAGATGCTATTGTAATTTTTATCTTCATGCAAGAGACAGGGAGTCTGCCAGCATGCGGCTGGTGTTGGTAGAAACCGTTGTCATAAGCTGACTTGCAGTGGAAAACGGCTGCATAAGACAATGCCTGTTTGACCTACAAAGTAGGAATACAATTGTAGTACTGATTTTTTTTTCCTTTATATTGTGTCCCTGTGCTACAGCCTCCTGAGGAGTTTAGAACGGTTTTATGGTTTTAGTCCTGAAGCGAGTATTTTTTTCATCATAGTTGATCACATCCCAGAGATAAACTCCTGTGTCGGGAGCAGTTTTTTTAGGAGGCACCAATTTTTTTTAGGGGGCACCTCCCATTATCCTTGCCTGTTGAAAGGACCCTTTCAGCTCAGAGTGCACGATCCTTGGGGGAGCACCTCCTTGTCCAGGAGCTTTGGAGGAAATCACCATCGGCACATTCAGGCTCCTGTAGCAAAGATGGAAACATCTCCGTGGGTGGTGGAGGGGACAGATTGGAGCAGCGAAGCTGCTGAGTGTTTAGATGATGGTGAGGAGAAAGATCATCTCAGCAAGAGCCAGGGGGACTGCAGTTGAAGCAGGTCTAATGGCTCTAGCATGTGACAGGGCATCTGCTCCCATGTGGGGACAGGTCTTCTCAGTGATGGGACTCTTTGTGCAGACCTTCTTGCTTATAGACTAAAGTCGCTGGTGCTATTACTGCTTAGAAGACAAGTGCTGGCAGTATCTCCCTGAGAACAGTCCTGCTCACAGCATACTAACCCCACAACTCAGACTCAACACAACTGAGGTTGTAGATAGATAGTTGCTGACTTCAGCATAGCAAGCTGGGTGATAATCTTAAAGGACACTGAAAGGCCCAAAGTCTGAAAAATCTGGGATCTTTTAGAGGCTGAGACTACTTAAAATGTGCTTGGGAGAGAACCGAGACAGGTGAAAATGCTAAAAGAAATCATCCTAAGGAAAAAAGTTGTCTTCCTACCATTGATAGGAAGGAACTCCACAGAGCAGTGGGACCTTGGAGAGTGAAGTTGGTCCACCATCCCGCAGAGAGAGGAGGGCTTGGAAGTCATGCTAGCTACCTAGTCATGCCTTACCTCCCGGGGAAGAGTTATGGAAGTGAGCAAGCCATGAGATGTGTGAGCCTCATGCAACCTGGTCAGGGGAACACAGAGGCAGGAGAGGAGAACCACGTTGCGTGAGCCATTTGATGGTTGTTGCCCTTTCAGCAAGGTGTTTGCTCTGGTTAGCTGTTTATCTCCCGTTCTGTAGGGTGGGGGATAACTTTAAACTTAATCCTGTTGAGTCAATATTGCTAGAAGACTCGGTAAATGCTATTAAGAATTAACTAGAAAAAGATGGAGAATAGAAGTTGATAAATAACAACTCCAGAACCTTGTACTGCCAAACCTGTGCTCACAGCTTTTTGACATTTATTGGGCAGTGCCAGTAGCTGCTGGTGCTGCTGTGGGATAGGGAAAAGGCACCGTAGTCATCCCTGTAGTGCACTTGAAAAGTGGTTAGAAAAATGGTTAGTGTGAGAAGAAATGTTCATTTCTCTGGAAAGGTGGTAAAAATGCCTAAGAAAAAAAGTTTTGTTAAAATTACAGTCTCTGGGTTATTGTTTGCTGGGAACAGAGTATGCGATACTGATGTATTTTTTAATAACAAAGATCGCCGGGCATGGGAATAAACAAGAGTTATTAATATACTTCTTGTAAGGATGACCTGACTGCGAGTCGTGCCCGGGGTGAAGCAGCACAGATCTCCGGGGCTCTTGGCTCATCTCTGCCCTTTCCCTCCCTGTCTTAACCTACTTGTGCCCGACCTGCCTCTGCTGCAGCCGGGGCACTCAGGCCTGACCTACAGACAGGGCTGGTGAGAAACTTTGATTAATTTATGGTTGTAAAGCATTTCTGAGTCTTTGCATGAAAGGCACAATGGATAGATAAAGTACCGGGAAGAAGTCGCAAAGATGGGATGTTTATGTACAGATAAACTAAAAAGTCCAGTTTTCTTTCTCAAAATGTTCTTTTTTGCCTCTCTCACATGAAATTGTAACCGTAGAGTGTTTTGTTATGACCTAAGGATAGTTATTCAAAGGGCAGGGAAATCGGTGTAAATCTTAAACCCTCCCCATTGCTGTCATGTAATTAACTTCATGTTTTACCAAGATTATCTCCCCAAATGAATTATGAGAATAATACAGTTTCAATACTGTTCATTCAGTAATTAATCTTTGCCGGGGAAGAAACTTCATTTCAAGTGCTAGTAAAATATATGTAAAATATTAATCAGAGTGTTGAACTAACAACAGACCACTGGATGCCATCCAGGACAGATGAAATGCAACCGTTTGCTTGCACTTCTCAAAAGCAGGAATTTTGTCCAGACATTTCAAAACTCCTAGGATAGCCAGTGAGTTACAGAGATGCTGAGGGAGATCACACGCAGATTTAAGAGTACAGTATTGTACTGCGCATTGTAGAAAAGAAATGAAGAAGAATAAAGCGTAAAATATTGCTTAAAGTTCAAATGGAGCAGTCTGTCTTGGAAGACAAAAAAGATGATAAAAAAAGAATTGGTAAGTCCAAGCTGGCAGTTATTAGAATAGCAAAAACATAGTGCTTATGTACATAATGGTTTAACTTAGATTAAAAACCATAACTTATCTGAAAATACTCCTTTTAGTACTTCGCAGGTTAAATATGGTTCATAGCAGCTCTCACAATTAAATTGTTTTCCCCTCGCTTCAATAAAGTATATTAAAAATCATTTCCTGAAAAGCAACAAAAGATCATTATTTTGTTTGCAAACCGACACCATGTTATTCCTTTAAAGGGAAAACATGTGCAGCTCGCGCAGCAAGCCCACAGCCCCGCACCGCCCCGGGTACGAGCAAAACGCTTCAGCAGCAGCACCCAAGGTGCGGGGTCGCTTGCGGCAAAGGAGCCCACTCCTCCTTCAAACCGCCCCGCCACGGCGATGCAAACCCCGTGAGCTTCATCCCTTCCCTCCCCGCAGCCCCTTCCCTGCGCTGCCCTTCCTCCCCTGCACCCCTGCTATGTGCCAGTGCAGGCGGCAGAGCTGCCCGTCTCCGTTAAATGTTTCGTTGAAGCAGCTACACACCACCTGCCGTGGCGTGCGGTGGCGGAGGTAAAGCCTCGAAGCTCGACTGTCTGAGCAGGACTGGTTGCTCTGAGGCACTAATCCCCTGGAAGCACACGGTCCAGAGAGTAGCTTGTTCCAATTCCGTACGTTTTGCTGGTGGATGTTTTTGCAGCGTTGCTTTGCTTATACAGTGGATTTTGTTTGTTGATGGGTGGTGGGAAGGTCTGAGATTTACAGTCGCCTCTTCCTTCTGGCTATTTTCATTTGGTACGGGATAATATTAAAAATAAAATTCCTAGGGTAAGAGTAACTACAATACACAATCCCCAAATGACTAGCAGACTCATCTGCTTGCCATGAGAGCAGCCATAAATGTACAATTAGATATGAGACTCATGTTTAAAAGTAGGAAATTGCATGGGCTTTTCTCCAGCAGGAAGGTGGGTTCCCCGGGCCACATCATCAGCAATTCATCACGTTGTCCTCCCGCTCTTTGTCACCCACTTTCTCCCCCTTCCCAGGATTTCTGTCATCTACTGGGGAATTTCCACCGCAATAGGTGAGGGTGATGCTCCAGCTTCTCTCCGCGCTGGAGAAGAGTTGCTTGGGAAGCACTGGGCTCTCTCACTCCCCCCCTGCCACGGCCACTGGTTTCTGACACTGTGTTTGCCCTCCCCTGGAGTGCTGCCTCACCACGAGGACGTTGAAGTCTTTTCACGGGACGCAGGCACATACAGGGTGGCCCTAAGGGGAGGTGAAATGTTTTTTAACCTGGCTGAGAGCCTGGGTACCACCCTTGCAGCAGCCCACGCCGTGCTGAATCGCTCTGGCTGGCGTTGCCCGGCGTGGCAAGCCTGGCTGGCCAACTTTAGGAGCAGACAAGGTATCAGGGGTGAACCAAGCTCCACACCAGGGGTAGTGTGGAAATACAGATTTTGGGAGCTGTGCTGATTGGGGGAGAAGATACAGGGAACTGGCAAAGCCACCAGCCCTTTTCCCAAACACACGAAGTACCTCTGTGGGTTGCATCAGTGCAAGTCGCTGTGAACCACTCCAATTAGTTCCTCCCTAATGGGATAGCGAGATCAATATCACTATTCAGCAGCATTAAAAATCTATATCACATGGAAAAATTCCTTCTGCTGTCATGGGAGGGACCCGCTCTGGCTTTTAGCTGCAGGTTGTCCCATGCCCCCCCCCCAGCACGCGTGAACCCTCGGGGGGAGAAGAGGTCCCTCCGTTTGGCAGCAGCCATCCATCTCTCTGTGACCCGACCTCTGCTCCACGGAGGAAAGGAGCAAAGAGACGCCAAATATCCCTGTTTTGTTCCCCTGCACTGGGAGCTGGGTAGCTCCGTCATGGAGGTGGTGAGGTTAAAAAAGATGGGGAGAAATGGGAAAATTCCTTCAGGCTTCGTTGTGGATGTAAAGGGCCCTCGAGGGATTAAAATACGAAGATGGAAACTGTCATCTATTTTTGGAAATGTTTTCCTCTCAGGGACTAACTCCAAGGCTATTAATCAGCATAACAAGAAGAGGAAGAGACTCTCAAAGATCAATTGCTCCTCACTGGAGAAGTAGTTCAAAATAATTGTATATGTGTTGGGGCTCTTTTTGGTGTAATTGAATGGTACCAAAAGAGTCAAGTATATTTAAGGGATAATCTCTCCTGTGCTGTAGTGAACAAAGCAATAAACGCCTATTGAGATTGATTAATCACTGAGGAGGTGCCAAGGAGTTTAATCCATCCCAGAAGTCTTTTATGACAAGAATCCTGCGAAGTGGTGGGGATTACTATTATGCAAGAAAACCGTTAGAAAATAAAAATTTCCTTCTCTTTGAAATACGCAAATATGTTTCTGCCTCCACCTGCAGGAAACCTCCACCCCAGAGATTTGGATAAGGATCTACTGGTAAAACTGACCGAGGGCAGGAAAGGTTCATGCTGCATAATTCCTAGAAAACTGTCTTTTCCTTGTTTGCCCCTTACTGGGAGAGACAAAGAGGGGAAACGTGTGGAAAAAGATTCTTCTGATGAAAAAAGAAGCTTCAATGGAGAGACCTTCCAGTCTGTACAAAATAGAGCCTGTCCCCTTCTCTCCCCAGCAAACACAACCTCCCTCGCTACCCAAAGCGAGAGCCTTTATAATGTCCTGCTGACCTGGAACACGTGGGGCCAGACCTCCACCTTTACCCAAGAAACTGCACGCAGAGCACCAAAACGGTGTGAAAGAGAGAAAGAGCTGTACAGCAACAGACGGGCCGATGGAGGGGAAACCCAAATAGTGTCATTGCCTTTAGAGTACTGAGCGACGTGCGGGCTCTCGCTGGGGACCACGCTCGCACCCGCTCCGGAGGAGGCTGAGCCAGGTCGTCCCTGCACGGCATGGGTACAGCAGCGATGAGCACACTAACCCAGAAACGCCTTTGCTGAAACAAACCCACAGTATTTCAAGCATGAGGAAGCCTATACAGTGCTACTCCAGTAAAACAAATCGTACAGGTGACCCTACCAAAAACCTAGCGAATGTCAGAAGAGGGAAGAAGCCTGGGTGTCCAGAGCTCCCAGCTTTGTCCCTTCCTATGGCAAGAGAGGTCTGAGTCCAGCCCGTCATCCCTGGGATGGGAAAATTGCATTTTTCTGCTGAGAAGCCCTGACTCGTCTCTGGCATCACAGAACCTGTGGGAAATCAGTGGGATGAGGCTGCCCCAGGCTCCTGCCCTCGCCTGGAAGGCAGTTCTTCACCTGGAGCGATGCTGTGCACAGCTTCCAGGAGAGAGCAGACAGACTCAGGATGGGAAACTGGTCTGAATCTGAATAGTAACCACACTGGGGAGATTAATAAAGGAGTCATGGTCACCAAGGAGATCTTCATCTTATTCTTATGCAAAAAAAAAAGAGTGCAAACGTCATAGGTCCGTAGAAAGCATGGCTACTGCTTCACAGGCTAGGCAAGAAACTCCCAAAATCTGTATGGCCAGAATCTGTACTGGAGCATCTCATAGCTGCCACCACATATTTTTCTCTTTTTGCCTCTAAGCAATGCTGAGCACACAGAAGAAAAATACTTTAAATATCCCAGCTGACAAATCAAATGCAAACATGAGTACATCATTTGCTTCATCTTCCTAACCTGAAGACAGGATTCGTACCATGAAAGTGCATGAAACAATAAACACCCGATTTGCTTGCAAGGCCCTTTTGCAAGAAAGAGGACGTGCCCTTTCATCT
Source organism: Tyto alba (assembly GCF_018691265.1). Taxonomy (NCBI): domain Eukaryota; kingdom Metazoa; phylum Chordata; class Aves; order Strigiformes; family Tytonidae; genus Tyto; species Tyto alba. The sequence goes on along the minus strand of NW_024881261.1, from coordinate 4,085,907 downwards.
AGCGCATCTTGGTCTCTGATGTACAAATCTCTGTCTCTCTGCTCAGTGCAATTTCCAGGGCAAAGCCCTTTTTGGCTTGCGATTCAAAAACCCACACCCAAACTGGTATCGGGAGGGGCTGCAGGCGTTTTTGTCCCTGCACATCCATGGGGTCCCTGATTCCCAGCCTTTCTTGACCCCACTCGCTCTCCTCTGCAGCCTGTGCCTCTGGAATCAGCTGCTGGCTCAGGGTGGTGGGTCAGGGTCATGCAGGCGGGATGGGCACAGAAAGAAAAGGTCAAAAGGAACCAATTCAACCCTTTTTGAGCTATAAATTCAAATGAAAGGCAAACCTTATGGCCCCGGTTCAGGAAAGTATGGGTCAGCAGGAAAGCCCTTTAGGATGTGTGTGGGGGGGTGTCTTTCCTGATTCAGGGTCTAATGTCACTCAGAAGGGACAGTCAGCTGAGCATTTCCCCACTGCATGTAAGGAAAGTCCTCTTCTGTCCAGAGTATCGCACAGTATGAGAACTGTTTTCAAAATACTTTCTCATCACTATTCATGGTATTTTACTATTTTACACTCTTTTCTTAATTCGGACTTCAAAACTAAAAAATAAAACCTATTAATTTTTTCAGCATGGTCAGACTCTTGTGCAAGTCCTTGTTGCTCCAGTGTTTGAGTGTGTCAGACTCCACACTCAAAGGGCCACTTGCTTACAATCACTTGCTCGCACTGATATTTTTTAAACCATGGGATCAGTGCACCAAAGATACTTCTAGAATAATTGTGAATTCTGATGAAAATTTAAGGCAAAAGCAAAACCTTAAATCATTTTTCCCTTTCCTTCCATGCATCTCATGAGAACCCAGGCTGTGGCTGGTGTTTTTTTTTTTTTTTTCATTCCATTGTTTGCTTGAATGTAAAATTATGAATGTAATTATCTACACACTGCAGCAAAAGCCTTCAGCTTCTGGATCGCGTATATCTGATCAATGGTGACCACACTCAAAAGTAAGAATGTGTGGTCTAACACCAAACTAATTACCAAATATAAATTGTAAATGTATTAACTCTGGAGTTCGTGACTGCAGTGCAGTGAATGCAAACTTCTCCGTTGTACCTGCACTGAGAGTCAGAAGAGTCTCCCCAGGCTTTCTCTGGCTGCACCTCAATCACATACCACCCGGTGACATTGCCAGGAACTGTATTTCACATTTCTTTGGGAATACTTTGTGGATGCTGTAATAGACTCCTAAACAGTATTTTGGGAAGGACCTTCATTTGCCTTCCAAATTCAGCTCAAAATTTCACTAACTTCTACTATATTTTATGATTAATTGTAGCTCAAAAGAAGCCTTTATGAATTGCCATAAAAATCTTCATGTGAAAGCATATGCATCTCCTTACTCAAGTGTAAAGGTACACTAATAAGGTACAAAGGCAAGGCGATAAACACAGGCTAGGTACGGCCATCACTAGGTTCAAACCCGCGAAGGGCCGTGTGCTAGGAATGCATTTTCACTGACATCATGCAAAATGAAATGAAAGACATAATTAGCATGAAAGCACCTCAGGGCTTGACCGTTGGCCATTCAATTCAGCTGGTCTTTCTCCATCAGCTTCACAAAGTGCAGAGTAAGACCCCGCAGGAGACCCAACAACCTGCTGTTACCCTAGCTCAGGGTCCGCTGTGCAGGGGCTGCTACCCGTGCGTAGACTTTGCTTGCACAGGATGTGGCAAGAGCATTTTCTGGTTAAGGAACCGGACAGGACCCAAGAGATCTCATTTCAGGTTTGATTTCTGCCACAGACTTCCTGTGTGACCCTGGGAAAGTCACTTAACGGTGGGTGTCTCTCCCCAGCTGTACAGCACAGCCGTTTCATTTCTGGTCTCCAACTGGACTTCTGGCAAGGCAGGATGGAGGATGTCTGACTCAAAGGGCCCCCATACTTCACACAACGTGGCCCCAGCATTGGTTGACACCTCCGTCATGCAAAGTCACTGGCATTTTGGAATAGAAAACATTTTTCACATAGAATTAAAGTCTTATTTTTCCTGCTGGATTGGATAGCGCTCTCAGCTGCACCTACTCAGGAGCAAACTGCCCTTATGAAAACACTCCCATCCTGATTAATCTAATATGAACAACAAATAGTAGTATGAGAAAAGTCTGAAAATTGGTCTTTATCATTACTTGTATGTAATAGATGGGTTTAAAATAAAATTCATATTCTCTTCACCTTCTCCTGAACAGTAGCTGGTATTTGATATCAAGAGATTTTTCCTATTAAATTAATCAGAAGTCGTCAAGTTCTAGGTATCGTCTGGGTTTTTTTTTTTGGGGGGGCTAACTTCAGAATTAATACCAGTGAGTTTGAAAAGGGTATACATTTTTCATTATGTCAGATGAAAAGAACATCCTTCCTATTTGTATGATAGTGCAATAAAAGACATCACCAGTGACTTCAGCTCCTGGGTAATTTTTTACTTGTCTATCTGGTTCATTTTTCTTTGATCAAACAAAGACTAAAAATACTGTGGCATTTTACTACTTCAAAACTCAGACATATATAGACTTTATCTTTCTGAGGGAATATTGGAAACTACTGTATATTTGAATTGCCTGAACTCTGCAGTTTTTGGATAAGGACAATTTCACCAAGCGTTACATAGCTGCAGCACTGCCCCTGACAGTATTTACTGCAACCCCACGCCAGTGCTGCCACCAGCCAACACACAAGTGGGGTTGGATCAAGCAGTGATGGGGTGCAGGTAGTTGGAGGGACCCAGTTTTACTGACCCGCTATTAGAAAATAATCTTAATTTATTTTTTCCCAGCAGAGGAGAAAAATTACAATGTCAGAAGTGGATCGGGCTTCTTGGTTGCTCCGCTGTCCCCTCCAGTTGCCTGACCTTAATTAATTCTTCCCCTGTGCTGCCTGCCCACCTTTGTCTTTTGCTTTCTACCTTCTTGCCTCGCTTATCTTCAAGCATTTCCCCTAATACCACTCACTTCTCTATCATTCTTATTTATTTTCCTCCTTTGACTCCAAAATCAATGGCAAAGTTCTTAACTCTTGCTGCCTAAACTTCCTTCCCTTTATCTCGCTTCCTCTCCTTTCTGCAGCTTTGAGTTCCTACTTCTCCTCTCTCCAATGCACATGCATTCAGTGTTTTCTGCAATGACTCCTCACCTTTTCTCCCCTTCTCCACCACTGGCTCTCTACCTTTCCCTTAGCTCCCCAGGGTCTGGCACCCTGCCGAGCTTGCAGGGCTCTCCAGCCCTTCTGCCATCCCCTCCACTGAGGCTGCTGCTCGATGACAGCCCATGTTCTGATGCTCTTATTCTCCACAACATCTTCCTTCCCCTCTGCCCCTCCAGACCTCTCGAGCCCTTCCACAGCTACCTCATCAGTCACTCCACCAGCATCGCCGCCTGAACCGCTGCTCCTGGATGTGTGCCCACATCTGTACCTGCCCCTTCAAAACACTTCTGCCTTAATCTTCAACTTTTCCATCCTCACCTTACAATCACCTCGATTTTCATGATGAAGCTTTCCCTTTTCACAAAGCCTTCCCTGCAACCCATCCTCTTTCTTCTCACCATTAATTATCCCTGCTCTCTCCCTCATCTAAACTGCTCTCTGTCTCTTGCCTTTTTTAGACTGTAAGTGCTTTGGGACAGGGAACATGGATCATCTATGTTTATAAAGTGACTGGTAAATTCTGTGACACTGTATAAATATTTCTTTTATTAATTACAGTCTCCAGCGTGAGGCTTTTCTTCAAAAAAGGTTTGTAGAAAGGAAATACATATTTTGGCAGCATCTAGTTGGGTATGTTGACCTCACTTTATAATTTCCCTCCCAGCACAGGAAAGCGCATACCACAGCGATTGCTATCGTTGCGGCAGACACGCAGACCTTCTTCCGCATGCAGGAGATAAAGACCTATCTGTTAACCTCCTGTTTGTCTCCACATCATTGCAGACCGATTACGTGATAACATTTTAAGCGAGGGTGACATTTCCTACACCTCAGCTCCTACAATTAGATCTGAGTGTCAGGGAACATCATGTCGGTGCAGGTAAGGAGAAGGGAGGCATTAATCTTCCCCAGCAGCACCGGTGCCAACCGTTTGTCAGGGCCGGCGTTACATTTCACTTCATTCATTCACCTGACACAAGATTTTCTGTGGTGCTCAAGCCTTCCTTTCTCAGTGGGTACCAGCTGAGGAGCTCATCTTGTGAATGTATCTTCATCTGGCCAGCAACTTACTTGCATGCATCTCACTCATATGGAGATTATAGTGCTACTGAGTTTGAGAAAAATCTCTTTGGAGTAAAAACGTGTCTCTGTACTCTCACATAGGCAAAACAGATTTTCTCCTTTGAGTCTCCAGAAGTGCACACCCATCAGTGTAAACAGGCAGCATCCCTTCAACAGAGACTGCCTGCCAAGGAGAGCTCTTGCAACGCGCCCATCCCGTACTCCTGCTTTATATCATAGAAGCACAGAATTCCAGGGTGGAAGGGACCTCCAGGATCATCTGGTCCAACCTTTCTGGCAAAAGCAGAGTCTGGACAAGACGGCCCAGCGCCCTGTCTGGCTGAATCTTAAAAGTCCCCAGTGTTGGGGAACCCACCACTCCCCTGGGGGGATTTTTCCAGCGGCTGATTGTTCTCATTGTGAAAAAATTTCCTCTTGTGTCCAATTGGAATCTCCCCAGGAGTAACTTGTACCCATCACCCCTTGTCCTTTCCGTGTGACTCCTTGTAGAAAGGGAGTCTCCAGCTTCTTTGTAGCCCCCCTTTAAACACTGGAACACGGTGATGAGGTCTCCCCTAAGCCTTCTCTTCTCAAGGTGGAACAAACCCAGTTCTCTCAGCCTTTCTTCATGGCAAGCTTCCCAGTCCCTCAACCACCTTTTTGGCCCTTCTTTGGACCCTCTCCAGCCCGGCCACAGCTTTTTTGTATAGCTGGGACCAAAACTGAACACAGTATTGCAAGTGTGGCCTGCCAAGCACTGAGTAGAGTGGGACAATGACTTTATCTCTGCTGGTGATGCCCTTGTTGATGCAGCCCAGCACCCCGTTGGCTTTCTTTGCCACTGCAGCACCTCCGTTGAGCTTGGTGCCCCCCAGGACCATTTCCACAGAGCTGCTCCCCAGTCAGGCAGATCCCAGCCTGTGCTGCACTCCTGGATTATGTTTCCCCAGGGGAAAGACCTTATACTTGTCCTTGCTGAACTTCATAAAGTTCTTGTTAGCCCACTCTTCCAGCCTATCCAGGTCTTCCTTCAGGTTGGCTCTCCCTTTCCCACTCAGTTTGGTATCTCTCAGCTGGCTTTGCACTTGGTTTTGTATCTATGTTTTGGCAACTTGCATTGTCTTAAAAGCTGTTATTGCTTTTGTTGTTCTGCCTTGGATGATCACTGCAGCGGGAGCCGCATGTGGCAGCCGGAGGGGAGCTCATTGCTGGTGCCCGGGCTGAGTGTGGATGGACCCTGGTGCCACTTCCACCCCAGGAAAACTGGCAAGTGTAGGTCACCCTGCGTGGATTAGCTGTGTGCGATATGGGGAGCGATGAGATTGAGTATAAGGGAAAAGCTGGGGAGGAAATATATGCCCTTGCCAAAAATACTATAAATAAATCCTGCCACAAGCAGCACAGCCTGATCTCGATATTGCCCAGGCTCTTCTTTCAAACTTTTTCACTCTTTTGTACAGCTCTGTCTATACATCCATGCAGATACAGCAATATCATTGGCTTTACACTCACATATTTACAATCACTTTTTTTTTTTTTTTTTTTTTTAGGGAAGTAAATTAAATTAAATTTTGTTCATAAAAGATACTTTTTATCATTATGACTGTTCCTACACCATGAATTGTACCAGTTATAGCTATACCAAGTATCTAAATATATTATAAAAAATCAGCTGCCTTACCCAAATAGGTATCTGTGAAATGTGTAGAGACCTCACCATAGTACTTCGTCTGCTCTCTCATAAATGAGTCTTAATGAAATATTGACTTAGTGCTGGCACCGTTTCAAGAGATTGCTTGCACCTTACCCTAACCAGTGTAATATCAAATGCCTAATCAAAGCATAAATCATCACAAACAAACAAACATGTTTGATTGCTTTGCAATATGAGAGTTTAACAAGGCTTTCCCAACTGGGATCCTAGAAGCGAAGTAAGCCCAAATTGACAGCTGCTCAGCTGGAAACTGTAATGATCGGGACCCAGCATGAAAAAAGTATGCATGAACTGAGATTTTAAAGAGCTGCCGATGCCTCAGTAAAAACTCTTATGTTGGAGTGATTGTTCATTCTGAACAGCTATTGAGCCCATCAATACCTGTGCCTTAGTGCAGAAGAAACGCATATGCTAATTTAACCCCTGCATTTTATTCACCTCTTTTTACAAATTTCCTCCAGAAAACAGATGAATAATGAAATGGCGATACAAAAGGACGCAAAAGTCAAAGGCAAAGCCATCTGAGAGCTGCAGAGGGTCTCACAGCGCCAAATGACTCTGTGGCAAAACAGCAGATCGAATTCAATTCTGACAAGCTCAAAGGGAAAAAACCCCAGCATTCACTCTGTATACTCACTGATGAGCTCTTCTTCAGCTATTACCACTTAGAAAAGAGATCTGAGAGCCACTGCTGATAGTTTGAAGGAACATCAGTCAAAGCTTATAGGCAGCCAGAAAGGCAACTAGAATATTATAGGCATGTGTGCCTGAAAGCTCATTTAATTTTTCCAGCTCTACAAGTTGCTGTAATAAAAGGTGTTACATCTGTCTATGAACTCTGTTCCATCTGTATCCTTAGACCATCACAACTGCAGCAAAATACCACTAAACCAGACAACATCATTATGCCACTATATAAATTCACGTGGGCTCACCTCTTGAATATTGTGTGCAGTTCTCCCGTATTCCCCTCAGCTGAGAAAAAGAGATGATTGAAGGGGGAATATGATAAAGATCTGTAATAGCCTGAGTGGCATGGAGGAGGAGTAATGGGAGCGATTATGCGTTACTCAATTTAAGAATAAGCGAACGCCAAATTGAACTTTTGAGCAGTAGGTAAAGTAAATACCAGGAACCCATTTTTTTCACATAAAGTCTACTTAAATTGTGGAACTCATTTGCCTTGGTTCATCAACATTTAAAAAAAAAAAAATTAAATTAATGGATTTTGAAGGGATTAGACAAATTTACATAGGAATGGTCCAGGGGATGGATTGCACCTCTTTCTTCCTCTTTTTACTCATCTAGTTATACTGCACTGAGCTGTAATGACTCGTACCTCCTTCAGTGGTCTCACACCTCCCTCACTGTCCATACGTGCTGATTACTCTCTGCTCTTTAATTACTGTGCAGCTTCTACTTTACGTAGCTTCCTGCTGGTCACTAGAAGAATATGATCAACTATAGAGAATATATCATAATACGGCCTTAGCATGCCTCTAGCTTCTCACAGGGAGCAGGCGTAAGGAATGGAAAGTATAGATGACGACACATTTGGTGTCACAGTGTTTTATCCAAACCATCTTCTCCCGCCAGGTGATCCTGGTGTCACTGGATCATCAGAAGCATGCTTCCTCACTGTCTTCGGCTTCCTTACAAAACACTAGTTTTCCCATAATTACGGAGACTAAGCTACCACCTGGAACCATCACTACTAGGAAAACAATATTTATCTATTTGTTTTTATTAACTACCCCCACAGCAAAGCTTCGCCCCATTTGTTCGTCTCATTCATCTGTTAAGCCTTGACTGATTGGAAGGCGTTTGTAGCTGGAAGTGCTGGAGACGGGGACCTCGCGGTGTCGATGCTCGCTGGTTAGCAACGGCGTCAGTTAAAGCAAATCTCTGCCTGTGCAGCTGTTGTAATTTTAGAGGAGAAAGAGCGACCGCAGAACATGGGAAGCACAGTCCTTGTGTTCAGCCTCTCCACAGCTGCTGCTCTTATCAGTACAATTATGTTTAAGGTTTTGCACGGCGTGGGATAAGCAGCTTTAAGTCATCTGCATGCAACCACAAACAGGGAGTGTTAAAAACAGGATTAGGGCTGAAGTCTTCTTGGCTTCACTCCTGCGCTTACTTAGTCCATGGTTCGTTAGCACACAGGAACAGAAATGCCAGCTTTGACCTAGGATTTAGTCCAGTGTCCTGGAGCACAAGATCAGAAATCTCTTCCAAAATTATTTCTCACTGGCCTTCAAAGTCCTCCTGAATGTTTTCATAACCACAGGTCCCTGTTGACGCTCGGTTCAGAGGGCACACACATGCTGACCAGCCCTCCTTTCCCTCCCTGGAAAAGATTTTCGTCATTTGGGGCTACCCTGCACAGTTCCTGCTCCTGCAAGTGGGAGTTGTGTATGTGTCTAAGAAAAGAACTTGGCTGCAGAACAGTATTTTAACTACTATATTTAACATATTGTATTATGACATTTACAATATTTCCCCCAAAGCTCTTCTCAGATTGAAGAGAAGCGACTATCTGCATTATGCTGGCCCTTTTTTCCTTGTTGATTGACAGTGAAATTAAATCAGTTCATTGCTTGTATGTTGTATGCAACTAATTCTGCTCAGCATGGTTGAGCAATAGCTTATTCTACCAGACACCCCATCAACTTCCCCAGAGCCGCTTATTGCGAGGAAGGGCTCATCCTGAATCAGGCTGGGGGATCTGCCTCTGCATCTGAATGAAGGTCTTTGTCACCAGAGCAAGTTAGGGGGCTGGGGTTTTGTTTCATTTTGGGGGGAGGTTGTCTGGGTTTCTCTAGGTGACTTCCTTCATTTGAATGTAGTTCCGTAATGCTGGATTGGAATAACATTTACAGCAAAATCTGTTTCATTTGATGTTAGTTATTTAATACAAATTCAGTTATTATGCCATGCCCCAGTAGCACACAAACTGTTCAGCCATAAACAGATGAAAGACTACTTCAGGGGCAAACCACTAACGTCTGGAGACGTGAGTCAGACAACAGAGTCTTGGAGAGGAGGAGGAGAAATCTATATCCAAGAGTAACTGAACACATCCCTTTTAATCTAGAAACAGGAGATAAATTTCAAGAGATAAATTAGCCTTCTGAAAATTTTGGTTCTGTGGGCCTCAGAAGAATAAAGCAGTGTGCACAATTTTGTAGGGAAGAAATAGTTCATTGAGACAAAAAAACAAAACAAAACAAAACAAAAAGACTTCCGAAACAAAAGCATCGGAGTGCATTAATTTCCCTGGAGTCATTTGGAACAGTTTGGATCATTCTAGTGCTATTCGTACATCCTTTTAGAGCAAACTATTACCACAGGAAACTTCCCTAAATCCAAAGCCCCAGCTATGTCTTAAGCATACAACTAGAAGCAGATCAAAATTTTGCAGATAGCTCTCCAGTGCCTTCAAACAGACACATCATGGTCACAAGTGCTGCACTTGAATGTTTGAAAGCTTCTTCTGATGAAAATATGGATTCTAAATCTATACTATTCTTCCCGATCTAGATGCGTTTTGGCTGGATTTGAGGATTGCATCTGCTTCATCCTCATGTTGCCTCCGACCTGGAGCATGCAACTTCCCACATCCCGACTGCAACGGCTTCTGGATCTGCGGAAAATTCAGGTTCACTGCAGTGTACAATGGTATCATCCCTTGATACAGTAACATATATAAGGACATGGTCTCTAGGGTGAATAAGGTACTTTGGGGTCTGTTTCTGAGGAACCTGAGCACCCCCTGCTGAACCTGAGCATGGATCCTGTCTCAGGAATATCTGCACAGCTCAAGGCTTTGAGTGCTACAGCCATGTAGCACTGTGTCGATACACGCTCAAAGTCGTTTTTTCCAAAAGTAGCTAGGCAATTTAGAAAACTAAGTGCCATTCTAGAAAGTAATTTAAGCACTTCAGAGTGTAAATCTGATTGAAAGCCAGTGACATTGATGGTGCAATTCATCTTATCTCCCTTAGCTGTCCAAAAGTTGGCTGAGGCTTCCTGGGATTCCTTCACAGGCAGCAGGGAACAATGTTCCCGAGCCTGGTGACAGACGTAGGTGGCATGGTCTGCCCTGTGTAAGTGTTGAGCTTTCTCCACTGGCTCAGAGAGAGCTTAGGCATCCATCTAAAACCAGATATCTAACTTTTAGATCGTTAGAGATACATCAAGTAGGTTTTTAGTATTCTAAAATGTAGTGTAGGATACAGATACTACAGAAAAAATGCTAGATGGTGCAGAACTCCCTGCTGATGTGACTTCAGAGTTTCCAGGGTCTCAGAAAAACTCTTTTATAGGTCACTGCTAAGCCTAAAGCTCAGAATTTCCATGATATTTAGATGCTGCTGTTATGCTAACGGCATGGGGGTAAGCATACTCTGGTACAACGTTTGCAGAATTAGGAATCCAACTAACTGCAAGAATTTAGCTCTCAAATCACATTTGAAATGGCGCAGGGTCAGATTTTTTAATAGTTTTCCCTCTGTGCCTTGATTCCCCATGTGAAGAATGGCTCATCCTCCAGAGGTTTATGGACAGTCTAGAATGTTTTAAGGTCAACAGAGGGCTCGGAAGCGCTGGGACATGTACCACATGGTGATGGAGACCAACAAGGTCTTTGAGGTAGATCCAGCCTTTAACCAAACCCTTTTGGGAACTGCCAACCCCAAAGCCCAGAAGACACCTCAGGCACCTGGGAAGCTGGAGGAACTCTTTTAATGTCTGTCCCTGTAGTTGTAACGCCTGTCACTGCAGTTCACGAGAGACAAACAATCAATAACCGTGGAACCAAATAGGCAAATAAAAATAAAATCCATTAAGATGGCAGAGGTATTTACTTGTTGTATTTACACCATGGAGAGCTGCACTGTCAGTCAGTGCTTCCCCTTCGCAAGATAGAAGCAATTTGTGCAGACTGATCCCAGTTTTCTCATTAATATGTAAATGAGGCATGCCAGTTGTTAGGTTAGAAGAAAGCTGTCATGTTTATTGTGACAGATTTAATGGATGTGTTTGGATTGTGCATTCAATGTGTTTTCAAGAGCATGTCTTATCTTTGTTTAGGCAGTAAATCAAACATGTAAACAACAATTCATTAGCATCTGTCAGAAGCTCAAAGCTACATTGTTATAGTTGAAAATCTCCCCAGAGGTGAAAAAAAGTATATCTGACTTATTCCAGATTAGTTTGAATATTTTCTTTCTGTTTGCCAACTTGTAAGTAATAATTGAGCCGCAGAATAGGTGCACTGGGATAGCACTAGGGGTCAGACAGAAACCAACCAAATGCCAGGAATCCAGAGCTGGTCCAGAAACCACTGGCCAGCTTGGGGACTGTGGCCACCCACCTCTGCCACCGCTGGGGACTCGGCCAGTGCCATGCCCAGGTTTGGAGCTGTAGGATGCTATTTAATGCCTTGGAAGGAGAAACCTCCACCTGGGCTGCTGCAGCTGCACCCCGGGGCTCATCACCAGCTGCTCAAGCCCAGCATCGCCAAATGGTAAATTTTGGTGTGGGATGGATGGGGTACATGGAGAAAAATAACTTGGGTTTAGAGATCTGGATACAAGTGGTCTCCCAGAAGGTCAAGACTGGATTTGCTGGAGCAGAGAAGGACTGGAGGTCAAGACTCCCAGGTGGTTTATCCCCCAGAGACACTTCTGTTGCTGTTCTGCTCCTTTGAACAGCCTGAAGATGAACATGCTTCATCGATTGCCTCCTATCAGAGATCTCGGTGTGCTTTACAAACATCAGCCAAACCAGCAAGAGGAATTATTGTATCCATTTAACTGATGGCTCTGAGGAAGGAGAGAGATTAAATAATTTGCCCAAAGACACTACGATGACTCAGCCAGGAGGAGTAAAGGAGAGTGTAAAATCATAACAGGACTTCAGCCTGTATTCTCATGGGCCTGCATTATTGTGGGTTTTGACTTCTACTGGCTGATGACTAATGCTATTTTTAAAAGCTCTTTGTGCCTAGATGAGTTTGGTTTTCCAGAAACCAGAAATACCAGCCAGAGCTGGGCCTTACACAGGCAGAAACTGTCCAAATCATGACACATAGCCCAACACTTTTGTCCTGCTAAGTTTGGGATCACCTGAGCACCGATTCTGCTTTTTGTGATGGTCTGTGAGACAGGTAGGTGGGAAGAAACAAAAGACAAGTTCACTTATGACCTTCCACAAACCCAGATCTTCAGTGATGAAGTGTTACTGTATTGACTCACTCTTTCATCCCAAGTTTCTATGCATTTAATAGAAATAATAATAATTTAGAAAATGATACTTAAGAACCAGTAATTACAGTACATCAAATATTTATGATTTGCAATAAACCTGAAAATGTTACCTTATCTACACAGCAAAATGTGATTTCTTCCAGTAAGGTCACAAGGTGCCTTTTTTAAACTGGCAGTGGGCTTCACATATTTGTGAGTTGCTTGAGATGGGCCAGCTCCACCCACAATTTGGGGTTTGTGGCAGCTGAAATAATTGATGCCCTTTTAAACATGAATGCCGAGTCCCACTTGGCCATGGGTTTTGAGCAGCTCTGCCGTCTCACCGAATCATAGAATCACAGAATGGTTTGGGTTGGAAGAGACCTTTAAAGGTCATCTACTCCAATGCCCCTGCCATGGGCACAGACATCTTCAACAAAAATATGGAATGCTTCACGAGTCAGGCACTCCTGCCACTGTTCAACCAGAGGACCTGTGAAAATCAGGTTGTATCGCAGTGATGGGAAGTTCTAGACTTTGAATAAGGTCAGGATTTGTGCCCAGGCACTTTGGGCAGAGGTGAGGCAGTTTGGTTTGGAAGCAGGGATGGACCTGCACCAAGAGAGCTGGGTGAGGTCTCTGTGGCTGGCGGCGTTTTCCCTTCCCGCGTGTACAGAAGGGTGAGGCCTCCCGCAGGGTAAAGGCAACATGGGGAAACGGTGGGGAGCAAACTCCTCAGGGCAAAGGCCACCTCTGTTTGTGGACATCCAGTGCAAGGTGGTCTCACCCACGGGTATGTACCGTGCTCCAGTGACGCATGCTCACGAGCCATAGAGGTGATCCGGCATCTCTTTAAACCTATTGTTTAAAACTTGATTGGGCTATTAAGCACAAATGTCTTCCTGACCTTCTGCCTTATCCCGTCAGGTTCGTGATGGATCTAATCTCCAGAGACCTTGGGTCGAGGAGGCAGAGGGAACCCCTGAGCCACCTTTAAGCCCTTGGCCCCTGCAAGCCCATCAAAGCCCACTGGGCCAACGCCAGGCTTTCATTTATTCAACTTCCTTCCTCCGAAGGAACTTACAATTTAATCAGAACTTCTTAATAGTACATGAATTCTAAATTGCAGTCATTTGTTGCAACTAGCCGCAGGCTTTTCTGTCTGTTAGAAATATCTATGTTATTTCTTTCTTTTAGAGTTTACGTAAATAAAATAAAATAAACTTTTACAAATAATGTTTGCCACTTAATGTTCTCAGCCAAAGTATCTATCTGAGGAAATAGAAATCCTTCCTTACAATTCATCTTAAGGATGTAGTTTCAGTTTCTTATAAAGTAATAATGAATGTACCACAGATAATGTTCCAATAGTGCAAATGAGAGGAGCATATAATCAAAATGATAATGGCGGGTATTGTACGGCTGGTATAATAAAATCTATCCCACTATGAAAATCATATCTCAAGGCAACATTCTGTCTGATTTTTGTAATAATTGTACAAGTGAGAACAGGGCACTAGGCAGCCAGAGAAACAAAGGTGCTGCAGTAGTTCATTAACCAGGCTCTGCCCCGACAGCCTGTCCTGCCCGGTCAAGGGTCTCTGCTGGATTTTAGGAGAGGAATCAGCCACTCAGAATAAAAATCCATCCTAGAGCCAGCCGACACCTCAGGCATGGTCAAGATACATATTAAGCCAGACAAGGGGTGTGCATTTGTGTGCCTAACAGCTCCCTGGCAGCACCGTTTGGAGGAGGACGCAGGCTTTCCCCTGGCAGAGGCCACCAGCCTTGCAAAGCTCCTGGTGGGTTTTGTTCCTTCAGCACAGTCAGGCTGCTCCAAGTGACCTTCCTCGTGACAGGCGAACCTGTGGCTCTTCCTGATTTTGAGATTTCTCTTCTAGATGTTTCTCCCCACCCAGGTGAACCTCCTTTTCCACACTCGCTTATTTAATTTTAATCTTTCCCACATTTGCTACACAGCGTTCAGGGATGGTGGCCTGTGTTGCTGTTTGGGGCCCATTAGAAACATTTGTGTACATACATAATTACTGAATTTTAAAACACAAATGACTGCCTTTGGGGCCAACAGGCACAGCAGATACAATCTGTCATGTCAACTCTCATTCACTTCACGGTTATTTTTTTCTTTAAGGAAATTACCATGCCAAAACTACGCTCGGAGTACTGACAGCATCAAAGCTGCCTCTCTAGCCAGCAAAACCAATTCAATGGGAGAGGCAATGCTCTGGGTTAAATGTCCTGAGCCAGTTTTTTTCTTCCCCTAGACTATTTAGATTTTTATTATCTGTCATCTTTGGTGCTTTATGTATTTTGCTCGGGTCCTGCCTGGCACCCAGCATTCCCAGTGAGCTGCCATCACAGTGGAAACCAGGCACAGGGCAGAGCTAATCCCCAGTGGAGTGTGGAAGACACCGCACGGAGAACATCACATGGCTGTAGGACTTCAGCAACCTGGAGTTATTTGCAAGATCATGATCTTAATCTGGAAACTGGATCCCATCTAGACTGCCATATCACTCCCATCTGTGGCTGCTGTGCCCCAGCAGCAGGGTTTGGGTTTAAGTGTCACAGATTAGTGAAGTGACACGTACGTGTATTTACATGTGTGTGCCCTTAAGTGAAGAATCATTTTCATTCTGTTCTTTATCTGCTTTTATACTCTGGTAAACACATATTCTGTTTTCATTACACTCTAGTGTTTGATTGCTGAGCTGTGTTAAAGCATCATTACAATACTTCACAGTCCTCAGATGGGAAGTATCATTAGCTTCTGCTTAACAGCCCCGGATGGCACTCTGCACATGCACGTCCACCTTTCCTCAGCCCTCGGGGATGGGCTGGAAGAAGTTCCCATGCAAGGGAGAGCTGGGCCAGCTACGGACTGCATACCATGTGCAGGGTTGCCCTGGGCCAGCTCCAGCAAGGCTCTGGACCCAGCGCTAACTGGGACCACGTTTGGGTCAGGGCAGGAGCAGCAAAAATGAGATTCCTGCTGCCCTGGGGCTGTGTGCGTCAGCAGGGCCCTGAAGATTTTATTTATTATACGTGAACTGGAAACAAAGTGCCGTCTTCAGAAATGAAGATGCCACTTAACTGAAAACGAAGTGCCACTCGGTAGCGATGGCAGCGATAGGGAATAATATCTTGACACAAAGAAAAATCGTGTGCGGCACTAAAGTGAGCACAGAAATGCAGTGTTATAGCTTGAAGTCCACACAAACCTCGTTGAGTTTGTTATACACATAGAGGAAGGGCAACCCACGAACTTACAGACTGTACTGGGAAAAATAAAAGCATCTGGGTTCACCCATTTGTCACATACAAAGACAGAAAAGTGTAGAAAAAGCCATTAGAGTTTTTGAAAAGTTCTTACATGGCAAAGTGGCTTATGCTAACCCACTTCAACATTGTATTCATAGATGAGGTCCATTAGAAAGACTAGTTTCACAGTCCAGAAAACAATTATGGGCTAAATCTGTTGGGCATAAGAGTTTTGTCAGAAAAGAATGACTTATAATGGGGATTGCTCATGTACCTTTTCCTATAATCCCACAACTGCACAACTTCCTACAACTGAGAAGGCTGTACTGACTTAAAGGAACAGAAACAGCTTGATTTGAAGGGAAAAATGAAGACTTTTCTGAAGCTAAGAGAACATATATAAACACCACAGAAGTCAAGTGTAAGAAATATAAATCAGGAAGTTATAGAGGCTAGGTAGCGCAAAGTTAGAAGCTAAGTAAAGCAAAAAGGTGCAGAGAGAAAACGATGGCCAGCAGAGTAAAGAAAAGAATACCTTTGAAGCGTATTAGCAGGAAAAAAAATAAATTCTTAACAATGATATTTAGCTTGCTAAAGGCAAACATTCACCTGTTCAAAGGCAAAGATTACATTTCAATCTATATTATTAACCATCGAATCACCAGTAACAATGCAGAAAGTACAAAGCTTTGAATAGACGTTTTATGTCTGTACCTAGAGAAACATCCAAATGATGTGCTCACGAGACAGCATCTCAATGAAACTTTTCTTTCCAACAGCACTCTAAGAAGAGTATTTAACACTATTACATTAACATGATTATTATATTTAACAGGTAGACACTTTAAAATTGGTGGGTTAAATAATCTGTGGTTTTGCATTTTAAAACAGCCAGGCAAGGTGTATTCTAGACCTTGGCTCATTCGCCCTTCCCTCGCTTCCCTTCTGCCATGGGGGCTTTGCCCAATTGCCTGGAAAACACCACTGTTGCATCTTCTGCTTCCCCAGCACTGCTGCTGCCCTATGTTTTCCCAGGGATACACACAAACCCCACAGCCCTCCACCTGAATTTCTTAGAGCCTCTAAGGGCTGTTAAGGGAATCCCTCTGTTTTCCTACAGTTTTTAATGCCTTGCCTCCAAGCGTGCTGATGCTATCTGCTGCTCCGCCGGCAGAGCACAGAGCCATCCTTCGCGCCTCCTCCCTAACTGCACACCAGCAGCGGTAGCGTGTCTGCGCTCACACACCTTGCAACTTGTCTGGCTTCTTAACTTCAGACTGATTCAGAAACAAAAGTTGATTTCGACTTGGTAAAAATGATGACAATCAAATGCTTGTAGTGAAAGCCACAAAATCAGAAATATAAAAGGAGAACTAAGTTGTTAATCAGATTGAATCATTTCAAAAAGAGTGGAGAGGATTTTCCAATGAAAAAGATGACTCCAGCATATAAGTTAATCTTTTGTATAGGAAGAAATGAAAGTCATTAAATGTCATTGTCTTATTTTAAAAGCAGCAATATCCTGTCTGATTGCAAGTACTTAAAGTGGGATGATTAAACAGAAACCTTATCTTCAGTGTTCCAAGGAGAAAATTGGAGAGAAGTTATCCAATTATGGATAATAAAGAATGGGGGAAAATCTGAGCAGAGAGGAACTTGCTTAGGTAAGTTACGGAGGAACACTCGGCAATCAATCACACCCAACATACCAGGCACAAACAAAAGGCGATCCATCCCACATTACATGAAATTTCACAGCTCCGAGATGCCTTTGAACTGCATACTTGCTTGTGATTTTACATTTTTGTAAGCCCTCTTCAGACCTTTATAAAACAATAGCCTAAGGCACTTGTAAATACTAATATTCTGTTAAACATCTGGTTACTGTAAAATGGGATTGTCTTTATTTTCAAACAGGAGTTTACAAGCAGATTATCAGCTGCTGGCTGGCTGTTATGTTATACTCTCCAGCATTCCACTATGCATAGGCATATTGCTCTGCCTGAATGGCATTTTTCTATATTGTCAGTGAAATTTTAAGTAGAAACAGTAGCTCACATGGCAGAGGGGATGATATGATCGGGGTTTTCTCTTTCTGCTGCAGATATCCATATGTCCATAAGCTCTGAGTGCCTCATGTCTTTAATGCAGTTATTCTTGCAACGTCTGTGTGAGTTGGCACAGATGACTGTCCCCATTCCCTGCACAGAGCGACTGTGAATGGGGACAATATAAAACAACCTCTCACAATGTAGCACAAACAGTCGAGGTTTAGATCTTTGGCCAAGAATGAAGCTTTGCATACCTAATTTAGGAGAAAGATTTCCTTCGCTCCACCAAGGGAAAAAGCCCTTTGTCTGGACAGGACCTCCTATCGCTGTTAGGAGAAGCGGGAAGGAAGGAAGAAATCTTGTGGCTCTGGCCACAGCTCCAGCAGGTTTGCAAGCAGAGTTTGGAAAACTATCATGAGTTAAAATGCAAGTTGCTGCGTTTTCAGGTGGTCTTGATGCTCTTGGCAACATGACCTAGGTGGAAGGATGTACTGATGCCTACGGAGGGTCTGTTCAGTGCATGGGTACGGCTCGTTACAGACAGCAAGCACGAAACCTTTAACCTTCACACCTTTCTTATTTTAACCGTTAAATGATGTAATTGCAATTCTTCCTTTTTTCTTTGCTTTCACTGTGTAGGCAGCTTGGGCTAAAGGCAGCCTGCAGCAGTGGGGGAGCCCCCAGGGCAGGGAGGCCAGCCCCCAGCACACCCCCGATGGCACGGCCCCTTTTCCAGCTACTACCCACGGTTGCAGAGCCCGTTCACAAGCACCGGCTGGGAAAAAAAAGGAAGGTTGAGCCGTGTATTTTTATATCTGTGCAGCTGTTCCCAGGCTCTGTATCCGATGCATTTGGCAAGTAAATAACTAGACCTGAAAATGGAACAATGTACCTGTCAGGGGGGTTAGCTTCTATGGGAAATTTGCTTTTTAGTTTATAAAGGGAAAATTACTCTTAATGAATTCAAAGACGCTTCAAAACAACCCGCTAAAAAAAGAAATCAGTCTTTAAAGTGCACTTAGTTATGTATAATTGATGTCATTAAAAGGATCTTTTGCAGAATTGTTATTTATGTAAAGAAATTACCAGGCGTAGGACTATGTATTTGTATCTTTTGAGTCAGCGATCGGGTAAAAAGTACCTTCAAAATTTAAACTTGCAGTCAGAGGCAAGATGAAGCTTAGCTCTGGAAGCCTGACTGTCCGGAGATATTCCGGCTGAGTAGAGAGGATAACACTTCATAATCTGGTATGACTTAAATCTCCTCCATGCCAGATAAGATAGCGAAGGGAGAAAATCAAATCAGGTTTCAGGGAGAGTTATCACACTTCTTTGTACAAATTTGTATCTAAATCTGCAAACTGAGGAGCATGTTCAAAACCTCTTAAGGACACACGGGAGGAAAGCTGCCTCTCCTGCTCCGTGCCCCACATCAGCCCAACTGCTTGGAAACTGTGATACCACATCACACACCCAGTCCCCTCCCTCAGCTGGCTGCCCACAACCTCTGATTTTACGTGCCATTCCCTTCCACATCTGCCTGCTCCATTTGGTGGGATACAGCCTGCCAGAGTTGCCGGCAATGGATGAGAGCTTCCTCCACCCTTCTTTTTCCAACAGCCACTTTCATCATCAGAAACCCCTCTTGGTTTTCTAGACTAAAAGACATCCATAATAGATATGAGACACTCACAGATCTTGGGACATCTGCTCTCAAGCCCTCCTTTTCAACTAGTAGGGTATGATTTTACGATGGAAATGTTTCAAGTTTCATTTGCTGGTTGTCATGCCGCAGTGGTGCTGGGGTATGTGCTGGAATAGCCACTGCCTTGATTTTTACGATCGAGCGGAAATATTCTACAGGAGCATGGATGTATTCCTTCCCCCAACAGCTGAAGTGCAAGCTTTCATCTGGAGCCATCCTTCTCCTCTTCCGGACCCTCATCCGAGACAGTCACTGCTCAGCTCAAGAACAAACAGATGTTTCTCTTGCTACACAGTATGTTGTTTAATCCCATATCAGGGAACAGTCTGGTGCGTTCCCATGCAACTGTCAACTTTGGAAGGTATTTTGCCCTGGATATGGAAGGAAATGCAGCTGATAATAATACTAGGTTTTACAGCCACTCTAACCTAATGGCCTTCAGCGTGGGATTCTCAAATGTCCTATAGGAAAATAAATGCAAAATATAGTGCCCAAATTTTAGACACAGAGCTGGGAAAACTAGGTTCTGTTATCAGATTGTTGTTTCAGATGTGTAAATCACCCCATATTACAGTGACCTGCGCATGGAATGACTGTGAACTGGACACTGAAGTATTCAGAATCGACTCACAAACTTCAAAGTCCACATGACCTTAATGAAATCTGAGGATCATGAATGGTGCAGAAGCAAATTCCTGGTCCAGACTGAGTTGAAAGTCACACTCTTCACATTCTGGGCAGTGTGTAGTTATCTGAAGAGGCAAGATCTTGTATGGATGTATCAGTGCTCTGAAGATGTTACGCGCACAGAGGCCACACAGCTGCACCAGGCGAGTCTCTGCTTCATGTGAGGATGGCTCTGCTGTTTCTTGCGTTGCCTCAGGAGAAGGCACAGCCCAGGGCTGTCCTCAGGCACAACCAGCCTTGGTGACCACTGTGGCCAATATCAGGTCAGGGCTTTGCAATCATACACCGGCACAGGGAAGGACTGTCACTTGCTCCCACACTCAGACACAGAGGAGACACTGAAGGTTTGCCTAAACACTGTACCAGCACAATAATGTGCTTTTCCATGAATTTTCCAAAGCAAATTAACATATGTAACAAATCACAGAATGATGGAATGGTTTGGGTTGGAAAGAACGTCGAAGATCATCCAGTCCCAATCCCCCTGCCCCGGGAAGGGCCCCCTTCCCCCAGCCCAGGGGGTTCCCAGCCCCGTCCAACCTGGCCTTGAACCCTTCCAGGGAGGGGGCAGCCACAGCTGCTCTGGGCACCCTGGGCCAGCGCCTCACCCCCCGCACAGGGAACAATTTCTGCCTTAGATCTCACCTAAATCTGCCCTCTCTCAGTTTAAACCCGACACCCCTCGTCCCATCCCTACACCCCCTGACCCAGAGTCCACCCCCCCCTCTCCTGTCCCCCCTTTAAGCCCTGGGAGGCCGCTCGAAGGGCTCCCCGGAGCCTTCTCTTCTCCAGGCTGAACCCCCCCAACTCTCTCAGCCCAGCCCCCCAGGGGAGCTGCTCCAGCCCCCCCAGCATCTCCGTGTCCTTCTGCTGTTGGGGGCCCCCGAGCTGGCCCCAGCACTGCAGGGGGGTCTCCCCAGAGCGGAGCAGAGGGGGAGAATCCCCTCCCTGGCCCTGCTGCCCCCCCTGCTCTGGCTGCAGCCCAGGGCACGGGTGGGTTCTGGGCTGCCAGCACACGGGGCTGCCTCACGGGCAGTTTTCCCCCCCCCCAACCCCCCCAGTCCCTCTCCTCGGGGCTGCTCTCCAGCCACCCCTCGCCCAGCCTGGGTTTGTGCTGGGGATTTCCAAGCTATATCTTTCAGAGCTGTATCTTGATAGAAAATGAAACCAAGCTCCTTTTTGAAAACAAACCATACAATGTGAGGCAGAATGATGATCTTTCCACAGGGTTTGTAATCTTTCCGCAAAAAAACAAACTATATGTTTCCTGAAAGAATTTGGGCGTCCTTGCAAAGCTCCCAGGGGGTGGCTGGGGACCTGGCTCTGGGCTGTTGAGGCACTTCGTGGCCTCAGCCCACCATCAGCTAACTTCTCTGCACACTACCTTAGCCATGCTAAGCAATATTCTGGTCAATATTCTTCACCCGTTGTCCCGTTCACTCTGCTAACCATGACTCTTCCCCTTACATTCAACTGGGACATTTAAAACACCAACTCTTCTCCCTGCTGCCGGTTGCCTGTTTGGGACAGGAGTTAGGATTTAGCGATGCAAAGCTGCCTTTCCCTTCTTCCCATCCCTGGATGTTGCTTTGGAAACACCCTCGCTCCCTGCCAACCCACTGAATGGCAGCCCATAACCAAGAGTCCGACTCCTCTCTCCTAGCAGCAGGGCCATTAGCATCACACAAACTATTATCAGTAGCCCTACACACTGGTCCCACTAAAATCAATTTATCGCCTCAAGTATTTGGCTCATAAAAGGATAGTTTCCTTTTTCCTTTTACCTTCATATCCAAGGTTATCTGCTCAAGAATGTACAGAGTAAATGAGGTTGTTCGGCTTATGGATACAAATAGATCTTGCTTTTTTGACTTGCAAAATGAATTCCACTGTGACTTCGATAAAACTTAAGTATGCTAATGTTCAGTCAACCAGTTGTCTATTTATTTCTGTTTATGCCAGCATACCCATTAGCAACTTTTTCTTGTTTTCTTTTAGAATATTAAATGGTTCAAACATATTCTAAAAATTAGTTGATTAGCTTGTTAGGGCACATTTCCACTGCTAGTTCCTTCTGTAGCAAAAGAGAAAATGAAGGTAATTTTGTTTGCAAGGAACGTATGATTGGAAGCTGACTGTTGAAAGATGTGCCATGTCAATGTAATGAGGGAGTGTAATATCTTAGTTTGCATCAATATGGAAATAACTGTGCAGTTTGACAGACCTGATGCTAAAGGCAGCACCAGAGCACTCATTATGCATTCAGCCCCTGATTATGAAAAATAGTGTGTTTTCTTTTAAAGAGGAATACACATTATCAATCAAAACCGCGCCAATTATTTCCAAAAGGGATCACAGCTAAACAGGCGTGGGGTCTCTTCAAATATAACTGCACCTGAGAAAACAGACAGATATCAAAGTACATGATAGTTTAATTTCATGACAGTTGAATTAATTAGGCAATATAAACCCTGTCTTCCAATTGGCCCAAGCTTTGCTAGGCTGGTGCCACGAGTTGCAATGACTTTTCTTCACTGTGTAGCATCGCTAGTTAGGAGTTAGGTGTCACCTTGGCTGCTGGTCCTCTGACCCCGGTCAGGCGGTCCCGCTAACACAGAAATTGAAATACAAAAGTCCTCCTGCAGCCAAAAGGTTGGAAATCACTGCCGAGGGCTGGGGAGCTGCCAAGGAGGAGCTTTGCCCTCTCTAAGGACAGAGAAGAGCTCACAAGGTCCTTTCTTCTGGTCACCCAGGCCCTGCCCCAGCATCTCTGGCAGATGCAGCCCAGGCTCGCATGGAACAGCTCGTTTTTATTCTGATGAAGGTATGGGATGGCTGCTTTTGTAGGCAGCCCACAGCCACAGCTGGGAGTAGGTTAAAGAAAACCCACTCAACCTGTAAGAAATCAAGAAATGGGCAGTGCAGCCACTAAAATGTTTCTTGCATTTTTGATTTGGTCTTAGTTTGCCAGTAGGAATTGAGGTCAGAGAGTCACTCGTTGGGGCAAGAGCACACTTTACTTATGCTGGCACAGTTTGCTTCCTATTAACCCTTTTTCTTCTGTGCTGTTTAAAGCAATGATTTCATGGTCTCTTAATCCCCACAAGATTCATCTGGGAGAATGTCATGTTAGCTTCACTTCACAGGCAGTAAAAGCTGTTGCTCCAGTCCTTTTGCCATTCACCCGATATCTTGGCCTCATACACACACAACACCCTGCATTTTGGCTCTTTAATTTGTTTGTAGAGCCCAAAGCATTATTTTGACCCATGGCCTGTAGTAGTTCCTATCCGAGCTGTGATCTCTCTTGTCTTATTTTCAGCAAATGACTTCTTTAAAATGCAGAATCAAGCTGCATTTAAGCATCTTAACGGAGTGGTCACTAGGCTGTTATTCTGTGTAAAAAGCAAGATAAGAGGATAACTGCAAAGTCACCAGACAGCATACACGAACACAGGCAATTATCTGAAATAAACAATACGAGCAAGGACTGGAAGTGCTGTTAAGGTCTTTTCTTATTTAAACGGGTTGGCTTGTTGTGCTTTATGCAGGGAATGTTCAGAGAGCTGAACATTAGAGCTCAAGGATGTGCCAAAAACATTTACACGTAGTATCTTGCAAGGGAGAGTCACAGCAATACTTCAGAGGTTTCAGCATGGAGCAGGCAGTATCATATGAATCAGAAACTTCCCCGGCTTTTCTCCCTATTCTGTTTCCATTCCATCAATTTGTCCCCGAAGAGACATCTAAATGAAAGCTGTGTTTTTGTAAATAGGGAGAGTCAGTTGATCATGTAGGATTTCAGTCTGCCTTTGCATTCGAAGGTCTCTAACGTCAAGTTGTCTGTAATTTGTACTGAACCAGGAGCAAAATACTGCTGTGCTGTCACTGGAGTGTCAGTGACTTCTCTGCAAAACTGAATCTCTGTGACATTTACACATCCTAAGGACCTGTCTGAGCTTTGCATTCCACTGAGATGATGCAGGAATAACAGTTTCTTCAGGCTTCAAACTGAAGCTCTTCTGGCATTTTGCAGCTAAGGCAAGGGGAAAAAAGAATGGTAACTTGTAACTGACCTTCTGTTCTGCTTCTTTGGAACAGTATATGCTTCAGATAAATGTATGGGACACAAAAGACCGCAGACTTACTGAAGGTGTGTAAGTTGCTGGAGAATGAAAACCCACCTTGTTTTGGTGAATGTATTTTCACTAGTTGTTTGAAGAGAATATGCTGAAGAGGCAAAGCTCAGTGCTAGTTTTCTCAACCACAGGAAGCCAAGCAGATGTATTATTTCTTTGTTAGCAATGCACAAATAAACATAAACTTAAGAAATAAGGAATGTAAACCCCAACTCTCCATAGGAAATTTCACCAAGAAATCCCAGTCAAATTAGTTCAGAACTGGACTACACAGATTTGTTTAAAGTGGTCCATATGTCTCATAGGAAAGAATACACAAAATAAACAAAAGGTTCAATAAATTCTGTTCTGTGATTCTGTTAGCATAAAAACAAATGTTGTACATGTTGCTTTGTTGAGAGACTGAATACTTCTTCTCGCCATCAATTGCTGTCAATAGATATACCTGTTTAAAGTGTTCCCCCATCACAGTCCATCTTGATCCTTTGCTGTTCAATGAAGTTGCAGTCATTTAGAGTACTTATGTATTGCAATAGTTTCTATGACAACAGATGATGATGTTAAGAGTAAAGAATTTTGAGTTGGGTCTATGAATAGGGAGATAAAAACTGAATTGCAGAGTGAAAGCTTTTCTTCTAAACATTTAGCTTAAATATCTCCACTATTAATATTTACCAGCAAATAATGGCAAATGTATGAAAAGCAAACACATTCAGACTTCAAGTTTTAGAGAAGCAAGTATTTTCCTAAAAATCTTTACTCTGTGGATTTGATTCGTTTCTGTGCTCCCTGTCCAAGCAGACCAGGTTCTTCTGGTGTGAACCTAAAACTGGATTCACGGTGGCAGCAACCGGCCCCTTCCATTTCATGGAGAGGAAGGCAGGAATGCTAAAAGACTACAGCAGCTCACTCTACATGGGATTGAGATCAGCTGCCTATTGCTTCCAAACCCCTTCAAACACAAAAATACTACGTTGCTTAGTGTTGATAGTTACAAAACCTCAAGACTAACTCCTCTGCTTGCAGAAAAACCTCTTAGCAATACCTGGGAAGACAACACTTCTCTTCCAGTCCCTCCGCTGTGCAAAGCCCACTTGCTCGGTGGTTTCAATACCCACGCTCCTGCCATTAATTCAGTTTGACTCCTGCCAGCTTTATCTCCACACAAAGCTACACTACAGCTTGCCTGGGGTCGGGACAGTCTCTTTGTCTTTGGGCAGCGCTGAACAGAAAGGAGCCTTGCCCTTCAGCTGGGGGCCAAGATCTGACCGTCCGATGCGAATAACACGCGCCAGGAAAAGTCTTCCCCAGTGGTTAGTAAATGTCATGATTGCAATCGGATATCTACTGCACAAGTTTAGGTTTTAGAATTAATTTAGTATTATCTGGACATGGATAATAAAACCTGCTTACCTACAGTGGTCCAAAAAGGCCATTAGAAACCCAGAGTTAAGAAAGCTTAAAGTTCCTGCCAATCCCAACAGCAGCTGCACGGAGAGAGCGAGGAGAGCATCACGGTTTCATGGCCAAATTTGCTGCAACCAGCAACACCACGTCCTGCCAGGTCTAACGGGAAGCCTGGGAGGTGCTCAGCTCCCACGGCCCGAATCCTGCGGGGAGCAGAGGTTATTCAGAGATAACGCACCGCCCTGGGCTAGGCGGGAGCGCAGCAGCTCGGGCAGGGGGTGCTGCGGTGGAGGACAGCAGGGATGACACTGGGGATGACACTAGGTCCTGGAGAGGGGACTCTGCTCAGCTCCTTGCCTCGGGTTGCACACCAAACATGTTCCCCCTTGGTGCAAAAACATAAAGCCACCATAGATTTAGCCGCTGAACTTACAATTGTAGCCAGCCCCAACCCGGTTTATCAATTCTGGAGTGGTTATGATGGAATAAATCCCAAACCCTTATTTTCTACAGCTGTCAAGTACCATTGCTGCTCTGGCCTCCTACTCTGCTCACAAGCAGGACAAAATTCACTGACAGAGGGATTTTTTTGAAAGTAAAACTAGGCAAGTCCACTTCTGTTATGGGCTAATCTGGGCTAAAGCATGTGCCAGCTCTCGTAACCTTCTCATGCCTGCACTTTGTTTTCCACTAAATGTCAGCTCTGATAGACTAGCCTGCTCATCTGAAAGGGCAGGTTTTTGCTTCAATAAAAACAAACCTAGTTAAAAAGATAGACAGTATCTCAATAAAAAAATACCATGGACGCATGAAATGTTCAGTCTTAATTGGTATGGCTGTACTGCACAGTTTCCTTGCTGGCATATGCTAGTGGAGAATATTTGTTGTCAGGGGATTTTCAAGGGTATAAAGCATCTTAAAGGTGTTGGGGAGTGTGTAAATTAAGCTGCTACAGGTAAGTAATGTTCCCATGATGTCAGGACTAAATATGCTGGTGCTTCCAGGTAAGAATTTACCGCAGTATGGAGTACACACTGGGAGCCTGATCCTCAGTTAATGTAAATCCTGTTGACTCCATTGGCTTTAATACATCGATTCACACTCACTGTGTTTTGGAGTCAGAGATCCAGCCTTGCAGTTTAATGTCTAGAATACTCTAAAGCATAAGGAGGTTAGAAATTAAAAACCCCATCCTCAGTAGCTGGGACTTTCAGCTGGATGCTTTCCTCTCTGGAGGGACACGGTGCCTCGCTGAGTGCCAGCTCATTTCCTTGGGGCTAGGGCGTGAGGACTTTTGGCAGGACACACGCCGCTCCAGCACGGCCCCACCTGGAAGCCATGCAGCCAAATTAACGGTGCTTCTGTTGCAATAAATTGTCATCAAGGGAAATGCGGGTATTTAAATGGCACATTATTTACTGAACTGGGGAAGGAGGAAGCCAGAGGAAAGAGGAGCCTTATTTGCTCTCTCATTTTGGAAAGGATGAATGAAATGGCAGAAGCCTTCAATTTTTTCACTGGAGATGTAAAGGAAAGCCAAATGCATGCAGCGCAGCACTGCAAGTCCTGTCTTTCTTCCTTGGAAGGGTGGCACTTGCCCTGAGCTCTTTGTCTTGGTGGTGAAGTCTCAAGCATCTTCCTCCCCGTCTCCTCAGCAAGACGTGTGAGATCTGACGAGCTGATCTGTCACTGCCCCTTTGCATCAGCCCGGCTGCACCGCAGCCACGACGCTCGCTCTCAGCCCACGCTGGAGCGTGGGACCCCCGCCGCTCCCCGCCCCGCCGAGCCATGCAGGTGAGTGGGTCCCATGAGGCTGGACCAGCAATGGGGTTGCTGGGAAGGACACGTGCAGGGGGATCACGCCCAGCTCCAGATCATTTATTCCCTCTGGACTCTCTCCATAAGAAGAGCTGCCGGAAAAGTATTTAGGGAAATCTTGTAAGCATTAGCAGCATGATGGAGCTCTGCAGCCTTCGTGTAAATGTTATTCTGGGTTAAAAGCTTTTGATGAGTATGTTATAAACATAAGTATGTCTATGGGGATTGTTAACTCTTCCTTTGCTGAAGTAAAATATCACCCTATTACTGAGCAAGGGAAACTTGCAGAATGAAGTAGAACGATGTCAGTATATTGGTATATTTGGACACTAATTTAAACCATGGGTGAATACAGGATAGAGCACTTGGTAATGTATACGCCCCTTCCCTAACAAAAAAGTTGGTGTTACAGCATGACGTTAAGCTGAAGAGCAGCCCTAGTGAATCCCGGGGGGCAGCAGCACCTTGTTGGCCAGGATGTGGCCAGACCCCCCCAGACAGCCCCTCCAAACCCTCCTGCTGCCCGGTGCCTCACGTATCACGCCATGCTTGCCACCAGCGGCCAGCGAGCCACCACTGCAGGGGCAGAGAGGTTCCACCTGGACCAGGGACCAAGCCACCTCCCTTTTGGGGAACCAAGGGACACTTCCCCCAGGGCTCCAGGCCAGGGCCAAGGAGCCAAACCGAGGTTTGGTGTTAAGAAGCACCAGATCTCAGTGAAACAGGGCACATTGTCACTGCAGAGCCAGGCTGGGAGCTGCCTGCCTGGTACACGTGCAGTCACCTGAAAATACCAGCACAGGGAGGACATCCCTTGGGAAATACAAATACCAAAGGAGTAGAAATGCATCCAAATCTTCCCATGGCCTTAAAGCTTGTACCTTGCTGCTGTTTGCGCCTGTTAGGAGAACTTTTCCAATGGGAAAATCGGCTTTGGAAGCAGTCCAGAGGGGATCTTTACAGAATCATAGAATGGTTTGGGTTGGAAGGGACCTTAAAGCCCCCCCAATGCCCCCCCCTGCCCCGGGCAGGGCCCCCTTCCCCCAGCCCAGGGTGCTCCCAGCCCCGTCCAACCTGGCCTTGAACCCTTCCAGGGAGGGGGCACCCACAGCTGCTCTGGGCACCTTAAATGTGTCCACGGCAGATGTAATGCAAGCAGTGCTGTCATCCCCAGAGCGCGGGGGTTTGACTGACTTCAGGCAGGAGGGACACAGCCACCCAGATTTCCTCAGGCACGGGAGCTCCTGTAAGACTGTCTCACTTGCTCCCCTCAGGAGAGTGGGAAGGTAGCGAGAAGCATGGACATGAGCTCTCCCCCTCTGGCCTGGCAGCCCACGCGGCGCTGGGGAGCCCAGGGTGGAGGAGAAGGTCATCGGCACATGCCAGGAGATTATCCCGCGGCCAGGGCGGTGGGGACAGCGGGGAGACTGGCCTTGGGGGGAGATGCAACAGCTCACGTGCCGCTGCCGCATCTTCTTCCCGCTCGGGGGAACAAATTACCCTCATACTTCTAACATTAGCAGCCATTTCCATAACCAATTAACCTCTGCGTTATACCATCAAGCATCTGAAAAAGGTGTTGTGACACAGTTATTAAAGGATGGAAGGGACTTGCTGGCTGGCATGCATAATAAAGGGTGGCCTCGCTTTCTGACTTGAATTTCTGAACAGGGGCAGATGAAGCGAAACCCTTACAAAACAGAAGTATTTCACACTGGCTTGGGAAGGATTTGTTTTAGGTTTGTAAACTGTTTGCAATTTAAATTTTTGGTTTCCTTAATTTGTTTTTAAAGAAATATTTATTTTCCAGAAAAGCAATTGACTACAAAAATAATGTTCCACATTTGCCACTTTCTTTTAAAGAAGCTACCTGCTTTTTTGGCTTTTACTTTCCCCCCATCAAGCTGAAGAGTCCTGGTTCAGGATCAAACAGCCCTAAACATCAGTCTGGGTTTGCTGCCAGCGGCTTCCCTTCTCCTTTCCCACCCAGGAGCTGCGGTGGACGGTTAGTTTAATTTCTTCCAAGGGATCCCAGGGAGCTGCTGAGTCTCCTCAGCCCCACACTTGGGCACGACCAGGCACAGGGAGGGTGCTGCAGCCCCACTCCTCGGTGGGGGGTTCTCCCCCCACCCCCAGAAAAAAATGTATGAACCTCACTAAGATCATCGGCACTGCCAAAATCTTCCTTGGCTTTTCTGCCCTCACAGGACCACACGGCAGTGGCATAATGTGGGGGAGGTTTAAGAGAAGACTACAGGTTAATCACTACCCAGGTAATATGAACAAGATGAGACTATTCAGGCGGAAAGCAGGAAAAAAAAAAAAAAGGCTATTTCTTTGTAAAGGACCTTGCAGCTTTCCTTTATATGCCTCTTTTTGTTCTCAGCCAAGATACTTCATCCCTGCTGGCCTGGGAAAATCCAGTGAAATCCCCAACCTGTAGCAACTTGTTGTAACATGCAAAAAGTGTCCATAGATGTATGTTTTTAGTAATGCCTAAGCCTGTTACAGATTCCACATGCATTTGTGTGCCTGCTCTGTAGCTGTCGGGGGAATTATTTTTTTTTGTATGATTTGCTCTTTTGAAACTCCTTTGCTTTATCCATGCGTGCACGCATGCATGCATATAGGCACACACAAAGTTTTCTGTTCAAATCCCTGTCAACTAGAAAGCACCAAGGCTGCCACCATCCAGGCTGCCAAGGAGTGTGGAGTCATGATACACTTGCAGCACCACTGGAACAGACTATATGTGAACCAAAATATTTCACCAATATCCAGTTTTATGGCAAAAAAAAAAAATTAGAAATATTCAGCTGGAGTGAATGGTAGAAGAGGGAGCGTTTTCCAAATAGCTCTACAGTGTTTTTTTTTCTTCCTAATTTCCCCTTTTTTAACACAGATGACAGAGTCTGTATGCTTTTATTTCCCATTTATGCAGTGAGGGGGACTTGACAAGGAAGGGTTAGGCCAACAACAGCCATACCTTTTTTTTATTTAGGAAACTACACTGACACTTTTATTTAAAGATCAAAGCAAGGCAAACACCATGACTCCAAGCCTCTTCTCTTTTTTTTTCCATAAAAGAATGCTATGGAGTTTACTTGTGGTGCTACTAATGAGGTAACTTCAGCACCGATTTCACATTATTAGCACTCTATCTAGTAGAAGCTGATGATCTTTGGCCACTGTAAAACATGATTCCCAGGCCAGGTGTTGGGCTCTCAGCCAAAATGTTGTGTTTTTCCCAACATTGCACTACAAAGGACCTCAATGATGATAGGAAAGATATACTTCCTTTAGGGATCAGAGATAATTAACTCTTTATAGTTGCTCTTTTATTATTACTGAACCCATGCCAAACTTTTGCATTGCTTTACCTAATAAAAGTACCTCCTGCACTGCTGGTAGTACCCAAATTACTTTTTTCATTCATTAACAGTCAGGCTTTTAACTGCATTTTGAACTACTTTCTTGTACAAAACTCTCAAAATTAGTAATTCCTGAGCATTTACACTGCATGTTTCTCTTTAGTTTCCAAACTTTATAACATAATTGTTCTTACTAAAAGGGAGAAATTTAGAAAATATACAAAGAAGTCAAAACAACAGCATATGTTTCATACAGCCACCTAAGAACCATATTTAAGATACTGCATGCTATTGTGCTGCCTCAGCACTGAATTAATAGATTTACAGATTCATTAATAATACAAATAATATCACTGTTCGCTTCCAAATCTCAAAGATTAGTATGAAACAGGGTAGCATCACCATCCCAGCTTTGCAGATGGGGAAATGAGAGAGAGAAAACGACTTGCCCTGTGCTAACAGGGCAGCACCAAAGCCAGGACCAGAGCTCAGCTCTCCTTCGCAGCCGACCACGCTCTGTCCATGGGTTTCTTCTCCGGGCACTGGACCTGATCCAGCTGCACATTTAAACCTGGTGAGAGAATGGCAGACATCAGCCCTTGCTTGAGAGTAGTGCCAAACCCAGATGTTCATCTAGGGGGGGGGGGGATCCGCACACCTCCAGTAATCCTTTCCTGTCCTCAGGTCCTGTACTTCTTCTCTTCCACGCTCTTCCTGGGGAGAAGCGACACGAGTATGAGGGCATCACTCTGCGAGCTGGAGGTTCCTCTGAGAAGCGCAAAGCCAAGAGGTTGATTCATTTCCCTGAGAGTTAACCTGCCCAGCCACATTCACAGACATCCTTCTGATGGAGCCAACTGCCCTGGCGAGGAGGCACCCCACCTCCACGGTTACGAGAGGGCCAGGTTTCAGCAAGGGGTTTGCTGGATGGTTACGTGTGTGTTACCAGTTGTCACCATCTCATTCACTCAGCTGTTAAATTAACTTGCAGAGGCAAGTACTGTTTTTCTCAGAGGACACTTTTAACATTTGCCTTTCAAAAGCTAGTGAAAAGCTATACAGCAGCTTACAGGAAATAGTGTAAGGAAAAAGCAGCACAAGAACAAGCCCATGAAATGTTTATTTTCGTCAGCTCTGTGACCCTGATCCTCTCTCTGAGCAGCACCAAGGGAAGCCCCAGGACTGGTGCTGCCTGCCTGGGTGGAGCAGAGGAGCACTGCTGTCCCATGGCACTGAATTTACACGTCCCCAGGAAAGGGACTGTGCCTCAGAGCCAAGCTCGTGGCCAAGGTGTGCCCACTCCACTTGCACAATGCTGCTGGATACACTTAGACAGCTGCCACCTCTGCCCACCGCAGGACGGGGACATTCGGAGTTCGGATACGTAAGGAGAAGCGTGCATAAAATGCCAATTAATCTATGAAGGTTCCTGGGTCCCTCACGCTGAGATGTGCTGTAATAACCATCACCTGGACAACCCCATGGCAACTGGGCTGGAGTGCTGGTTTTCCTCCCAGCCTTGCAAAGGCAGCGTGCATCCCTCACCCAGCCGCTATTGTCTGTGCTGGAGCACCTGCCACCGGGGCGGCATTCCTGCTCTCGGAAGGACCCGCTCTCCTCAGAGAAAGAAAGTGATGTGTTCTGAGAAATACTGCATGTTGGATCAATATCCATTCTGCTCCGCAACTTGGTATTTCCAGGCGTTTATTTATCTAGAGCTTCAGAGTTTTCAGCTGAAGAGCAGATTGCTCAGTTTGTACCATGCAACCAAGTGGAATAAAGAATTGCCACTCAATCTGAATACACAAGGAAATGAGGGGGAAAAAAAAAAAAAAAAAAAAAAAAAAGTAATATTCACCGCATTTGGGATTTGCTTTTCTTTTGAAGCTGCATCTGAACACAGACTAAAAAACATAATCTTCCCGGATCCAGGCTCCAGAATTTTAATCTGGATTTCTGGATGTTAGCAATTAAAAACTGACAGCACAGAAGTATTTTATTTAAAAAAATGATTGGCCTAATGATATTCAGCTAAAGCATGGCCTCCAGATTGGAGCTGGTCACACGTATAAAGTGTGGGGAATAGCTTAGTTACACAAGATCACAAAGGGAGTTAATAGAACTGGGATCCACATTCAATGTCGTTTTCATTCTCAGCTCTTTGTTCTACCCATTAGTATACACTGACTCCCTTTGGTAAGATCCTTTGTATTTCCAACTTATCAAGGTCTCATAAATGAAAGTCATGTGCTTTTATCTACTCATTCCCTTTAATAAGTGTCACAAACATTCTGTGTGATTGATTAACTGGTAACAAGAAAGAGACAAAGTAGGAATATGCATATTAGCATATTTTTCTTTGCTCAAAGAAATGCATTTTATACGTACATGGCACTTATAATATATTAAGCTGCCAAAAGTGTTAAACAAAGGAGGAACTGAATTACAGTACAAAACACAGTGACAAGGCCAAATTTATCCTTGGTGCAACTCACTGATGTCAGCGGAGTTAAACCAGAGATGAAATAGGCTCGCTACGTGTACATGAAACACCCCAGTAAGCACAGAGGGATATTCATAGATTTTGCAGCCAGAAGGGACCGTTATGATCGTATCGTCTGACTTCCTGCATAAACACAGGCGAGAATATTTTACCCATTTCCCCATTACGCACACAAATGATCAACTGAAAGATTTTCTTCCTTTCGGGTTGGTTCAGGGGAGTTGCTTTGATATTGCTATGGAAAGGTGCTGCGTGCCACTCCAAGGTGCGGAGCATCCTCCCTTCACCCCCGACGGCAGTGGGAGATTTTGTTCAATCAGTTCATGCTGCATTTGTCACTGCAGGGGCTGGAGGTAGAGGATCAAAGGGCTCATTGCACCCAGTTTGCGAGTGCTTGCACCTTGAGGAGTTTTGCCAGTAAAACAAACACGCTGCTTCACTCTATAGCGAGGTTTGAGGTTAACACAGGCTGAGGTGTGAAATACTGAGATTCATGCTGGGTAGAGGTGGAAGATGAATTTACCTGGTCTAGGCAGGAAAGACTCATGAAGAGGTAGATAAGGGACCTGGCAGTGTTTAGCACTGTCATCATAAAAACAACTTGATCCCAAAGAATAATACATATATGGTAGTCAAGGTAAAAATGTGCATTACCTGAGACATCATTAACTCTACACAACAGAACAGACAGAGTGTGCAGAAGAGCCGTGCCACAGAGGACTCCAGGACAGGTACAATTCACAGCAACTTCTGCCCAGGGAGAAGCCTCACACCCAGCAAACACACCACCCTCTCCCCTTCTCCCAGTACCTAGGAAACATGAGCTATCAGTTTTAATTTACCTGAAGGTGTACCCAGACTTGCGGATGGAAGGTGCAGAGAAGAGGGATAAGGTGAAGCTCACAGCTCCCACTTCTCTTGGCATCATCTGAGAACTGATTAACCATGAGTACCGACGCTCAAGTCTGTGCGAGATTCGCTGCACCATAGCTCCATGTGCCAGCTCCGGGGTAGGAAATAAAAAGGTGAAATTCACTTCTTTGTTGTATGCAAGAAGGAATAAATTCCGTTCGCCTGCCCTTACTGATACACTACCTCTGCATATCTTTGTAGGTACCAGCCTCAAACTGATCCTTAACATTTCTTTAACCATTTTACCATTTGTATAACTCACTGAGCGTGTTAAGTGTCTCACCTCGACTGTTAACAGAGCTCCTTGCTCTCCAGACAACCTCTGCCACCACATCAGTGATGTGATTTCTTCCCGTGATTCGCAGTGATGCCCAGTTAGCGCATTCCTACAGATCCTTCCATACAAGGACCTCATATTTCATATTTATTGATGAATCAAGTTCTGTGAGGCAAGTATTATGATTCCTGTATTATGGTGGGAAGTTGGGTCATGGAGCAGACTTAGTGACATTTTTATTCTTTGCAAAGCTAGGCCAAGAGCTAGAACCTTATCTTTCATCTCTGAAGACTCTGCTTGAACAAGAGGGTGTGTCTTCCCCACTTACAGTACTACCCTGGATGATTTCCCAATCTGTTGTTCAAATACAGCTGAAGAACAAGTTAGTCTGTTCCCTTACACTGCAGTTTATATTTACAAAGTACTGCACAAGCACAAATCCATTAGCATTCATAAAATCTATATATTTCCAACCATGTCTTACTCCTTATATCTCTTGAACCCTGATCCTGAACTCCTGACCGTGCTAAGTCCAAGAAGATCTCCAAAGTAACTGTGCTATGCACTCCCAGATCTGGTGTTTTCTCTCCAAGGCAGTCTTTCAGAGGGACATGCACATTTGCAAGATTATCTTTTGGCTTCTAGTAGCAGAAATCAGAAACAGATTATTTGAAATGAGGACCGTCTACCATTTTAGCTCCAGGCCAGGTGGACATGGATGACCTAAAAGGATATATTTAGCAATGAACACTTCGGGCCGCAGTGCACATGTGTATCCAGTTACTAACTGTTAATCATGTCTCCTTCCCCCAAATTGGCCAACCAAAAGGACACCTGGCAATTCTGGAACATTCCTATTAGATTACTAATATCAATATTAAGTGAAAGAGCTTGAAGAATGTCACATTAGTTTCTGATGGCTCCCTTCCGCCATACTTCTGGCCAGCAAGCTTTGGCAGATGTGACTCCATTCTGTCCAAATGCAATTCAGTGTTTAAGAATGTGCTCACTTTCCTGGGACCATCTGTTTACTTTTCTGCTGAAGGAACTCCAGCCTCTTTGGCAACCTCATTGTATTGTACTCAATAAATCCTGACATGTAGCAAATTTTTTTTGGCAGATCTCGAATCTGAATGCCATCCAAATTGTTCATTATTGATATTAAAACCGATTTGTGAATCACCAACCATTAAAGGAATGTACTAAATATCTCCATGAATGAGAAACCAAGTAGTCCGTCAGAATACATTTGTCAACAGTGATGTTAAAACGAAAGAAGAGTTCTGTGGCTTTTCCTGCTGTTGCAAAAGCCCACTTCTGAGAGTAGTTGCTTCTTTCCTTTTTGCAGGACCCAAAATGTACAAAGAGCTAATGTACAAATTAAAAAGTCAAAAGAAACATATTTGTCCCAGAGGGCTACCTCATATGGTCCAAGACATTCAGAGTGAAGCAGGAAGGTAGGACCTGTTCCTAGCTCAGCCACAAATCTACTATCTGACCACAGCAAAGGCTCTTCATCTTGCATGAGTTCGATATCCTCTTCAAGTAGGTGTCTAGACTGTAGGATCTTCAAGGCACCATTAGGCTTGTAAAAGAGTTAACGTGAATTTTCAGACCTCTAACTACTGTACTCTGATGTCCGGTATGGATATCCGTAGCATGACCAAGTATAATGAAGCTTTCAAAGTACTGGTGAATATCTGCAGAAAAATAATGATGTGTACTTTCTGTATTTGTAGAGTGTATACCCACATCATCTTTAATTAAAATGGAATAATTTTCTAGATCAGGACATAGGTGTAAAATTAAGTTCATCAGACTATTTTTAAGGACCCATTTCTACTGGAATAAGTAGTAAGCACCGTGGCATTATTTGGCTCCAGTTGTTGCTGGCATATCAGTTGTCAGAATTCAGAGTCCATCATGTATTTCAGATTGTTTTTCACATAAACATGTAGAAGCTTTGGAAAAATCCAAACATGCAATCTCCCATAAAGAAATTAACTTCATTTTTTTATTAAAAAAAAAAAAATGAATAATCAATACTTAGCAAATTTAACAATCTATCCTAACACACCACCTTGAGAGCAAGGATTCTGTGGAAAATTCTTCATCTTTCCTTATTCGTTTCTGCCCTAATAACTATTAAAAATTCTGACCCTGAGTATTTACCCTTTATAGTATGTTGGACACTGATGATGAAAAGTAGAAATCGGACAATGATTGCAATAGCAGCCATATTGTACAGTCCTATATAAGTAGTTGGATCCAAACCCAAGGGTTGGCTTCAGAAAGCATCGTCATTTTGCTTCCTTTTCTTTTTTTAGCTTTGCAACAGGTGGCTCAGGAAGGTCTTGTTTCTAAAGAAGCTATTCTCCTTCTCGCAATGCGGATTGAGCACGCAGCCTCGACAGCACGCTAAACTTTTGAACTTTTCCTATATATTCTCCAGACGCACTCGCAGATTCCTCCCTGGTTAATTTAATGCTGCTGAAAGACTGCAGCTTGATAGCTCTGGAGACCAAAGCCTGTTGTTACATGCAGGTAATTATTCAGTAGGATAAATGCTTCCTCCCACCGCCCCATCACGGCAACTCCAGCACCGAGAGCAGCCAGCCGAGGGCTGGGACGACAGTGCTGCCTCCGTACCAGCTCCAAAATCGGTCTCCTCACCCAGTTCGGTGCCAGCCAGAGAACTAGCATGGATTTTAGGATGTAGCTGTATCTCCACTAGAAAACACAGGGAGGCTGCCAACATTTATAGGTCTCTCTCTATTAACAAACTGGCTCTGTTACAGGAGGCACACTGTGGTTGCAGCAAGCAGTCTCCCAGCCTCAAGTCCGCGCACAAGGGCTAGAAGGAAACGTGTTCATGGTCTCACCGTGTGTGACATGGGAGCTATACTTTGAATCATCTCTGTTCCTTCAGGTGATTGCTCTCTCCTTCTCCCGCTTCGCTCCTGCCGTCACAGGGCATGCTGTGCAGTATTGCAGGGAAAAGCATTTAGCTGGCCTTGACCACCCTGTATTTCCTTATCAAGACCGGTGGGTTTTAGCATTGCTGTTCTTCTGGGTTTTTTCACTTTCCTCAAACTGTTTGTCCTGTTAAATGAACAGAGGATCACTCCGAATATTTCAGTTAGAATTTTAAAAAAATCCCTGACATCCTGCTTTTTGCTGTTCAAACTTCTTCTCCTCTCCCCTGGCCATGTCACCTCACAGAGGCTGACACTTGGTCAACAGTTCCCTCTTTCCTCTGCATGTGAGTGCAAAATCTTCTTTTTGTGCCTTGTGAACCCATTGCAAGTGTGAATCCATACACATCAGTGCCGTGGGAACATAGTTGAAAATCAGAATTGATCACTTAATAACTGACAAGATAAACGTCCATCCTTAGGGCAAGGTTCTGCTCCTGGCCGTTCATTACTGCGTGCAGTCGCCTGGCTTCACTGGGGCAATCATCGCACGGGGTGGAACGTGAGGAGCTTGGTTGTCCTTTGCATATTCATGGGAATCTTCTCCTAAACGAACTGGCAACTTTGTTATCCATCCTGTTCTGTCATGCTCATATAACCTAGGGTTGTATAGCTGGCTAAGAGGACGACCTCATGGATGTCAGGAAATATGTTTTATTTCCTATATGATGTTGGATAATGGATTCTCCATGGCTTTGCATTTCCATAATGTAAGTCTGGGATACTAATTCCTAACCTGTTCCTGGAATTTGTGAAGCTTAACGGATGGGAAGTTATACCTAATTAAGCAGAATTGATTTGTATAGAAGAAGATAAGAGGCTGGCTCTGATTTGCACTCTTGTATTTACACATGATCTTTTCCCCAATAATTTCTGCTAAAAGGCCTAAGATTCCAGCATGGCTGGTAACATCCACAATCCCATGTATAATATCTTTGCAAGTCACTACATAATGCTGTGGCAGATAATTCTGACAGCCAGCTCCCATAGGAAATAACAGCAATCACAAACCCAAACACCTTCCACTACAAGTACAAGATGTACTCCTGAACTTGCCTTCTCAGTCATAAAGGCTCAGCAGCATGTACATTAGAAACAGAAACAAAACCTTTCCAAATAAAATACTGCACTGCTTACACAAGGGAGGACAGGAGAAAGAATGCATCTGAAAGCTGTTAGTCATCTTTTTTAATACACTGCTCTGAAGTACATTGGTACATGGTGGTGTGAGTGGTATGAGAAATGACACAGCCTTACAAGCACAAGCAGGGCTTGGGGCAAATGCTGATCACTAGCTCTGCTACGCTCTTTGTAAAAATGGACTCAATAAACACTCGTTCCCCTGAAAAGACTGCAACTCTCATTTCTTAGGAGCAAAGCTGCAGCTGCAACATGCACCAGATGGTACGGAAAGCATTGCAGTTCAATAGCACCTTCTATCTGCAAGATACTGTTATTTAGTTGCTCTACTCTCTCTAGTGAAACGTAACAATGAAATGGAAAACAGATGATTTGTTTGCCTGTAGGACACAAAAATAATTGACTTAGGACAATAATTTCTAATGGTAGGACTGTGGAGGTCCCTAAAACTTCCTTGAAGCTGGGAGTATGTTCCAGTGGAAAGATGACTCAGTGTTGCTCACTCTTACTCTATTTATGCTTTTTCACCAAACATCCTCTGCTGGCCACTGTTACAGAGGAGATATGAAGAAATTGGGCTATGGGAATTTCTGTTCTGAAGTGACATGACAAGTCTTATGTCTTTATGGTGTAACTCACATTGGCTTCATTGAGAAACCCATGTGTTGGAAGTAGAATAAGCAGTGGCCTTGTAGTGTAAATGCCCACTGACAAACACAGGGACTACGTATAAATGACAGCTGGTGGCATTTTCAGGAAAGCCGCTCTTCTCTGCAAGAAGTATTTTCAGTGCACCAGGTGAAAGCACTTATAAAGGTAAAACTATCATCACGACCAGGGCCAACCACTCCTGCTCTCTTATTTCAAGCGTTTGGATGTTTTTTCCTCCAGCTCTACTTAATTTATAAATATTTGTAGTGGTTCAGATGTTGAAGTGCAATAAGATAATCTTACTTTAGAAGTGTGTAACGTATTTCCTCACAAAACAATTGTCACTCTATGACAACAACATGTGACCTCCTGATGGCTGCAATAACAATCTGGGCTATACGAAAGGTATGTCTTGTACATACTGAAAACTTCGGCTGAAGGCACACACCTCTATCTCAGCAGCTGGTTTAGGAGAACAAGTGTTATAAGGTTCGATATCGACCCTAAAGAACCATAAACTGCTTTCAGTATACATCTACTGCAACTGGAAGATTATGTGATCAAACCTAAAATGGGTTTTAATTAATTCAGCAAATATTGAATCCACCAACAACTGTTGCTTAGAAAGTAAATTCCATAGGGCAGAGATAGATATTATCTATGTGTTAGGTATTACACAAAGCATATTGACTACATCAAAAGCAAACAGGGATCTAGACTGTCAGTTATCAAACACAGATAGAATTAATCAATTTTTTTTTTTTTTTATCTGAGGATCCGTTCCAAATACATATTGTGAATATGTCGTTAAATATAATTAAGCTTCAATTTTACTGTTATAAAACAACATAACAAAATACGTGAAAGGGCATATAATGTTCCCAGGTCCCAGATTTTATTGTTCACCCATCGTGTTGTGCTGGAGTTTACAAGACCCTCTGACCTTTCAGAAGGGCTTAGTGTGGTGTGGGCACAGCAGCCGCCATTGCCAATGTGGGAACGATAAGCCTCAACTTTGCAACCAAATGTTTTTGATTCCCCAGTCAGAACAACCAGGTGCCCACGCAGACGCGGGCTGGGTGGGATGGCCTGTGGCATGTGCCCTGAGCAAAATGTTGATTTTTCTTTAGCCACCGCATGCCTCTTCTTCCGATTATTTGTGCTGCAGTAGCACGCAAGGGTGCATTCACATCCCAAAAGTTGGCCAGTGGATAGCGAGGTAGGTGCTGATCAGGCTCCGAGAGCACACAGTGAAACCAGGAGACAGTCGTAGCTGATGGTAACCTCTACGTGGAACCTCCTGGCTGGGCTGATTTTCCCGCTTGCCCTGATCTCTGTGTCCACAGAATACTTTCTTTTGCCTGCTGGCAGCGGTCACTTCTGGATCCTGCCTACTCTGAGCGTGCCAGTCCTGACTTGGGAAGGATGCTGACCCCTCCTGTTCGCAAGATGGTGTTTCTACATCCCAAAACTGCCGTTCCCTCTCCTGCCAGGGCCACCATTCAGCTGAGAACATAAACCTGAGCCCAACTTCCACCGTACCAGCTGATTTCCACAGAACCACTTGTCTGCTCAAATCACATACTGGATTAGAGCTTTTGGAAAAAAATTCTGGAAGTGTTAAAAGAGAGGTCTGGGAATTGAGCAGTAGCTGAGTGATCCCATTCACACAGTCTGGGTAGGAGAAATTTTTATTTGCATGACAATTTAATGACTTACAAGGCAGAGATCTCATGTGATGGCAGGGCAGAAACCCAATTCTACTGAGGAAGGAAAGATCCATGGAGGGTTTGGGTATATCCAAAGTGCCCTATAAATTCAAGATATTAATAATATTGCTACATTTTCATTTTATCCCAGAAATAGTTGCAAACTAAATATTAAGTTAAATGTAAATGGGAATAACTTGTTATGCATGCTTAAAATATGGAGCTAGTCTCCCATGGCTTCTTCCTTTTACTTTTATTAATCCTGAAAAGCAATTACTGTAAATTATGTGATTAGTCAAAATACAGGAATCAGATTATAAATAGATTTTTTTTTTAAAACAAGTTACATGAAATCATGATACAAAAGTTCACAGTAATTAGTCCTCTACTAACAGTTAAATAGAAATTAGAGTAAGCATGCTCTGGTTCTTTTTCTTTTATCAAAAAAATATATAATTCTCAGATTTTTATCATACTGGAAGAGTGAGTCATATGTATAATGTTACCAAAAAATAAAACATCACAAAATATTGACATTTCGGGAGCAAAGATGGAATAGGAATTTCAACATTTCAACAGGAATCACATTCTTCATTTTTATGAAGTCCAATTCTTATTAATAATTGAAAGGCAGGCTTGCGTGGGAATGCTCTCCCACCGCAAGCGCCGTGGCAAGGCATGCTGCGTGCAGATGCAGCTACTCCGGGAAGCTTCCTCCTGCCCTGTCGCAGCAATACCATCTCCTGCACGCCAGCACCAGCTGGGTTCAAGAGATATAGCCATGCCTGCGGCTTTTATTGGCACAGCTACGTTGGCCAGGGATAGCACCTCTTCACAGTCCCAAAGTGCAGATACATCCTGCTCATGGACAAGAAATTCTATGACTTATCTTTCTTTAAAAAGGTTAGTGGGAAATAATGCTGAGGTCTGGGAACACTCACAAGAGAATTTCTATTATAAAGCTAGCTGGTTTTTATGTTCCTAAGAGTTTTTACAACAGCACGGGAAAACGACAACTTCCCCTTAAGACCAAAATATCCATTACCATTTTACATGTGTGGTTTGGTGATGGACGGACACTCAGCATGAGATGCTGCAAAATCTTCTGCATTAATGAGAGGAGTGCTTTGCAAGATGGAGGAGGTTTTTACACTACACTAAATCCTGATAATGCACCAATCCCATTGGTGTCTGAGGAGAAGTATGGGTGGAAGGTAACAGGGTGCTCTCCTTGCTCTCCCCAAGAAAGGGGCTGAAGGTGATTAACCACAGGGCAATTTTGGGGTCAACCAACTGCATCCAGGTGCTCTGGCAGAGCACTATGCACCCCTTTTTCAAGCCCCACATCCATTACTCTCCCCTCCCACTCTCCTTGCCCTTCACGTCGAGCAAAGTGCTATTGCAGAGTCAGCTAAAGCATCTTTCTCTCTCGAGAGCTCAATGAGCATCCAAAACCCCACGGCTGTGTCGCTGGGAGCCACTCTTCAGCTATGGGACCCAGCCCAGGGTAACACGGTCCACCTGAGCTCAATGAAACTAAAATAAACTGAAATATCAGGTGACAAATTTCCTAGTAGCAACATTTTTTTAACACCACTCCAGTTGGCAGGTCAGAGAGGGAGTAGCAGCCTCCAGGAGCACTGCTTTATGGTGAACAACCGCATTATCCTGGAGAAGAGCTCCTGACAGGGCTGCAGCGCTATCGCACTGCGCAGGAAATAGCTTAATCCTATCATAATCTCCCTGCAATTTTGCTCTGTATTTTGATGTATATTGTTCCAAAGATACAATTTTATTTGAAATGGAGTTTATTTCAGACTCCAATGTGTCAAATTTAATTTCAAGAGTTTTTCTTGTAGGGGAAAATCTTTCTTTAGTGAGAGATTAGAATTGTAGTAAATAACCAGCACTGAGTTTCTGCTCTGCAAATTTAACTGTTTCCAAGGCAGATACAGAGCATGAACTGACATTTATTCCCTCACTGTTACCTACACTTTAGATCGTTCAAATGTTTTTATTCATTATTGCTTCTGGACAAGTAACATCAAAACATTATGTTTGGAAAGATCATTCCGGTGGGGACTCTGCACTGCGGGAGCGCAGCTTTTCGGACTGCCTGTATCGGGCTTGGATGGAAATCTCTGCACTGTCATTTCAGAGAACTCATTCCAGCAGGTGGTTTATGATGCTGAGAAAGCTGCGCCAGAAAAAAAAAAAAAGTGAAGAAGTGAAGGATTTTGTTAGTAAAAGTTTAGTGTGGATCTGTGCCAAGGAAGATGAGGTTTATGAGTACAATACTCCTCGTGCACACGAGACATGATATCAGTGGTGAGAAATTTATTGCAATCATCTTCCTATTTCCATTTCTGCCTTCTTTTTGGTGACATAATAGTGTAAAGAGGAAAGGTCACACCTTGATGCCAAGATGATTCATAACTTTAATACTAGAAGGAACAATTGACCTAAACAATCTTTGGCTAAAGTGTATTTCCAGCAGTGCTTTCAGCCTCAGTCTGAAGTCGAACAAAGAGAAATATCCACCGCAAGGTTATTGTGATATATTCAGAATCACCTGCCTGAGGAAAGAGGTTGATATCCAGTTGAATGTCTCTGAGAAGCCAAGACAGAGCTATCTAAGACCTAACCATAATTGTCTTTCAGCTACCGTCCATAGAGATGGCTCCATGGCAGTGGCTTCTCTGCAGACAAGAATGATTTTATCTCTTGTTGCATGCACCAAAACTAGTCTGGAAGTAAACTGAAGTTACAATGGTTTTCCTAACATACAATATTGCCAAAACCATGGATATGCAAAGAGGATGAAACCAAAATCAAGGAGAACACAACAGCACTTGCTGCTTTGGAAATTCT
Source organism: Tyto alba (assembly GCF_018691265.1). Taxonomy (NCBI): domain Eukaryota; kingdom Metazoa; phylum Chordata; class Aves; order Strigiformes; family Tytonidae; genus Tyto; species Tyto alba. The sequence goes on along the minus strand of NW_024881261.1, from coordinate 4,042,195 downwards.
GCTACTCTGCAGCCTTCTTGATGAGGAAGGTGAACCTCATTAATCCATTGCTTTGCCTGTTCTTTTTTGTTGTCCGCAGAGGCAGACTGATAAAATGGGAATAAGAGAGCAGAAACAACATGGGGATTGAGAAATCTGGGTCACCGTTTCTGTGTCTGAACTGCAGATTGGGCTCCAAGAAGAGACCTGAGAGTAGGAGTGTGCTAGAGATACCCACCGGTGGTGAGCAGGCTCAGTCCTGACTCCGGTGGGTTGGAAGCATTTCTGACTCAGTAGGAAGGTCTACCTACAGCAAATTGATATTATCCAGAGGAGACCGAGCCAAGTTGTCAGAGAAACTACTGCTTTAAAAAAAACAGTAACTGTGTCACAGCACGATAAACATATGCACAGATTGATTTTGGCTACAAACCAATAAATTCATACAACCACTGAACCCAGCTTTCAGTTGTAATGAACAAGACACAATTACGATACAATCCACTACTGCAACACTCAGGCTAGCAAAGAAAAGCTAATGGTTCTTGAAATACTTCTGCTTGAAGAAAATTTTGGTATCAAGTATGACAAGAAAAATGTAAAAAGAGAGAACATAGAAGCAAATGGAGATGCAAGCTGTCCCAGTGTATGCTTTGGAAAACCGACATGGGTGGGAATAAATCAGAGTGAGAAATCTGAAAGAAAGCAGGAATCTTGAAACCGGCAGGATGAATAACAAAAGGATAGACCAAGGCTCAGAAGTTTTTATTGTATCCAGAAGATCACATTTTAAGAGGCAGATTGTCTCATACTCCTGTGTCACCACTTAAATCCAATTACATCTGGTAGCAATAAAAGCTGACAGACACAGCAGGTGTTATCAATGCAGTTTTTGGTAAGCAGCCATCCATCCATAGACCATCACCGGTACCCAAATGGGCACCTTTGGCAATCTCAGCAAAGAATCTGAGCATTGCCTGGATATTGAGTTGGAAAGTGTTTTTCTAGCCCAGAATGGAGAGGCTTGCTGAAGCCAACAGAGCATGGAGCCAGGTATTACTCAGCTGCTGCTCACCGCTCCCTGAGTGACCAGATTCATCACCTTACACCATTTAAAATCTTTTTCCTAAGCACTCCTTCAGTTTGTTTTTACTCCCTAAAAACATAAGCCAGTCATCTTCTTCTCATACGGGAGCTAAATAAAATCCTGTGGAAGTTTTGAAAAGACGTGATAAAGATAACATCCTGTGTTTAGATTAAAGTGGAAAAAGGGATGGAGGGGATGCATATTCAACCTTCAGGACAAAAACTGCCAAAACAGCCTTGGACTTGGATGAAAATTTTGTTTGGATAGAGTTTGCTGTTAATTGACACTTGAGGATGTTCTTGTACATTCCTTAGAAACATTTGGTAGTAATATTGCACTCTGGGATGCTGGGGCAATATGACTGCCCTGTTTGTGTACAGCAACATTTGCTGGCTTGCACTGGAAATATGAATATACTGCAATCTGCAGTGGCATGTCACCAGTCTCAAACTTCATTGTGGTTTTCCTCTTTCATTTAAAGACTTTTTTTTTTAATTCACAGCCCAAATGGTGCCTCGTTACTTTATGTAGATGACCGCGGAACTAATACACATAAAAGCTCCCAAGCTCTACACTCTTGACCCCAAAATATGGTTGTCGCATTGCAAACAAAAAAGATTTCAAATTATTTTATGATAGCCCCATTCCCACTATAATTTGCATCAATGCCCACCTGCAGTTCTCTTAACTGTGTCTAGTCTTTTGTAGCATTTCCCTTTGTTTCCCTGCCCCATAGACTGCAGAGCACCCGTTGCACACAGTGTCTGGTTTGTGGACGGGGAAATGACGCACACAGAAATTAGCAACTTGGCCCCGGTCCCGTGGGAAGCCTGCAACAGAGCAAGGAAGTGAAGCCTCTAAGCCCAAGTCCTAACTACAAAACTGGCCTCTTTTCCTCTCAGTAAGTTATTAAGCCCCCGCAAAGTCTTGAACCTCTATCACAATGGCATTTGCAAAAGAGGATTTTAATGTTTAAACAGTGCTTGAGTTAAAAATATATTGAACATTCCATTTACATTTCGGACAAAGTATATTGAATTTACCATGAAAATATTCCTATGGAGGCAAGATAAAATAAATGAAAAGACAGCTCCCCTTGTATTTCATATTTTTTTCTGTAGAACTAATATAGGATTAAAGAGGAAAACCTGGTAGCTGCAGGAACAAGTTTGAGCAATCACTTGTCACTTGCAGTTAGCACAAAAATGTATTATAACAAGATATTACTTGTAGAATTTCCACTATAAATCTTTTATTCATTCCAAGGAATCCCAGTCCAGGCATTTGCCATACTGCATTGTCAAAAATAATGTCCAGCATAAATGGTGTGCGAGAGACCATGAACATCAGAGATAACAAGAGTACTAACACCTTATGGGCCTTAAAAACCCAGTAGTGGTATTTCTGGTCTCTCATTAAAAGTGAAATAAAAATATTGTTTAAAAATGACTTTTATGATTAACTATTAAATGCAAGCATTGATTCTTTGCCTATGGCTTTTTCCATTTTTCTTTTTAAAAAATTGCTGAGTGGATGTAAACAAGAAAGTAAATTTTTACAGTCCCATTCTGTTGCTGGGCAGGAGAATAACCGAAATCTGAAACAACCTGACGAGATAAAAGAGCATCAGGAGCAAGAAAACACCTGTAAAATACCAACCAGCACTAAGAGAAGGAAGAAGAAAACTGGTTGAGGGAGTTATGGTGTAAACCAGCATGTTTCCACGGGGGTCAGGAGACCTCTGGCAATTCCCATGGGTAAAGGAGATGCAGGTTCTGACCTGCATGTCTGTAAAATTCCATCTGCATTGAGCAGCTTCACCAGCAGCAAGTGCTGAGCTTCTTTCTTGTGTTGGGTCAGCCAAGAGCTGCGGTTTCCCTTGCCACCAGTTCCTAAAACCGATTTGCAGTTCAGACTTTCCCAGGTGAGAGACTCTGACCTCAGAGCTACTTCCTTCTGCATCAGGAACTGGTCTTCGTGGCAGGACTCAACCCCTAGCTAAGCGAGGGAGGTCCCCTGCACCGAGTTTGGTGAGCGTTGAGTCACGCTCATTATTAATGTTCAGAAGCACAGTGCAGAGGAGGGGAGAGCCTGGGGTTTGCACCAAAGCAGCAGTCACTTCAACTTCAAGCACTGGTGCTGGCTGAGCGCCAGCACCTTCACTAATGGGTTGCACCCCTTTGTCTTTTTCTGAAGATTGCTCAGAAAATGCAACTTGACAGCTGCCACTTGGTACTGAGGACACTTTGCTGAGTCTTTCCTTTTTCAGATTACCATATTCAAATCCTGATTTTTTTTTTTTTTTTTTATATCAGTGTTTCCTCTGCTTTAATTTTCTCTCTGTATCGTCTTTCTAGTGTGTCTGTCCTTCTGCTAAACTCTTTCACTTCACTTTTTCCACTGGACTCTCCTAGCTGCATTTTCTTCCAGATTCAGCTAATATCGGAGTGTGAAGGCCAGAAGGTGTGGGATAACAGTGGGAAATGTGAGGCAGTGTAGCTGTGTCACTAGGGTGACTTGCCCATACTGCAGTGACATCAAGAGAGCTCCTTACCAAGACAAGTTTATAAAGAGACTTCTGTCAAAAATCAAACAGGTAAGGAAGCCATGAGGTCATCTGTTTCTTGGAGAGGTTCTCCTCCTTTCTTTCCACTCTGCTTTAATCTTTCCACCAATTGTTTCTTTTCTTCTCATTCATCCCTCGGCTTTTTGTTTCTTCCATTTCTCTCTTCCCTTGACCTCCAGAGGCCATGAGGGTAAGAAACAGCTTTTTTCCCAGCTCACTTACCAGAAGTAGTTGGGAGGGAAAAAAAAAAAAAAAAAAACCAAACAAAACAAACAAACAAAAAAACCACATAGATTTCCCAGATAGGGAAAGATAGGTTTCCATTTTATTTACAACATCCTTTCTTTCATAGCAGAAGCACCGGGCATGATTCTTTCAGCTGTATAAAAAGGAGAGCAAATTAGGGGAGGGGATACACAAAACGGAAAATGACCTCCATGCTTTGATCTCAGCTGGTGCTAGAAGACATAGGCTAAACGAGCCTCTTTCTGCTAACATCAAGCCTCATGGAGGCCTAAGGTAGGGCAGCCAAGAATAACAACATGGCCTTCATTTTCATCAGATCTGGAAGGTGGCATCAGCATTTTCTCAGCAAGAAATTTGGAATTGCTGCAATAACTTATGCAAGTTCAAATGCCTGTGAGCCACATAACGTCACCATATGTCCTATGTATAACCGTAAAAAAATATCAAAAATTAATTTGCAAATGTTTGAAACAATATTTTTAATTAGGAGTATTTTTCATACCCCTCACTTAGAAAGGGTGCTGCCATGTTTCCAAGAGTTATTGTATTAGCTATAGAGCTCATACAAAAGGGAAAATTATAACCATAAAGGGAAAATTATAACTGATCAAATTTTAAAGAAACCTCTAAAAATAGCTTGTCTAAAGCTCATAATGTCACAATGATAAAGTCTAAGATCTCAGGTCCTCCAAGAGCTTAGAGCAAGATATGTCCCATTAGGAAGTTTGGGCTCTTCCATTAATTTCCCCGCAGGATATAGACATTGCTTCTGACCACAAAGGCTTGAAAGGTAACAGAGCTGGAGCATCTCTCCAGCCCAAACTGAAATATTCCTAAACTCCCATGCAGCAGTGTCTGGGAAACAATATTTAGCACTCAGCAGATATTTGTCTACCATAAGATGTGGGTGTATGCTTGCTTCTAGTTAAAGAAAACAAGGAATTTGGAGCCTTTCACAACAGTGGGTGGGCTAGAGATAGCCCTGGCAAAGATGGATTTGGAGACAACACAGAGGATTTGGTTAGAAGTGCAAAATAATTACAGTTTGTTATACTGCACTTCAGTTTATCACAGCAGCACTACACCATCCATTCAGGAGTCTATTTTGGATGTAAGATGACCTCTAATGTTAAGATGACATTACTAATAACCACTTTCTTTGCTGTCAGTATAATAAACCACTGGTGATAAAGAGTGACCTCATCTTTCGGAGTTAAGTCCGACAGCGTTCACTAAAACAACAACAAAAAAAATACCTCTTGGTAGCCCATGCAAGTTTTGCTTGAGCACAGTTTCTTCCAGCTACAATGTATTTATCAGCAGCAGGAACAAAATTTATATTATACAGCCTGTGCTCACTGTTAAAATTTATACCAATCAGTAGAGTCATTAAGTCCTACATTTGCCTTCCCTTAATCCACTGTTAGATTAAATGGTTCAATTAATAATAAATATTAGCAGTTTATTAGATTAATAGCTACACCACTACATTAGTGTATGTGGTTGCAGAGAGACAGAAATGAAGCAATAGTTTCCCACTAAATCATTTTTAGCCAAGCAGTGTACCATATGTTGTTCTGCTGTACTCATCTCTTCTTTACAAAAAACAAAGCCAAAACCTTCGGCTTCACCTGCCACTTCTAGTTATTCAGCCACGGCCCAAAGATCTAGATGGAAATGAGGAACCAGTCTGCGCTCTGAGCAAAGCCATTGAACTCAGCAGGGCTGCAGGAGGGGAGCCAGAATAGGCTTTGACCCACTTATTTGAGAAAATTACCCCTGGACAACGAGATAATCCTCCCCAATAAGCCTGGCTATGGGCAGGAGGAAGCACCAGATTAGTGAATTTGGTTCTGCTGAAGGGACTGATGCTTAGCAGCTGGAGAGGTTCTGCTACCCCACGCTGAAAACACTGGTGTGATAACATGCCAAATTGTTGCATCTGTACACGACCTATTTCCATCTACAAAATGTTCTAATATTATAAGGCAGAAGAAGAGTCAGCTAAGGGGAAAGTTGGTTACATTGTCCAGGAAACTAGTGTTAATGATAATCTGCTATTTGTCAAATATCCATATGCATCAGAAATACATGTACCATTTTGCAAGCACACGGTCTAACTAGGAGTAGAGTGGGGAGATGACAGTCAGAAGTCTGGACTCTGTTCCCAGCATCATCCCTAGCCGGACACCTTTTTATTTATTCCAGCTCTCTCAGCCATGTCCAGTGAAGTGTCTTGTCATTGTTGTAGGTTCATTCTTTACAGACCCGATCTTTCCTTATAATTCTCTACTTCTCTTGCCTCATCCCTGGGTAAATCCCATCCTGCTTTGTGCTTCAGTTTCCCTCATCCACAAAAATAGGATAATGATAGCTTTTGTAAAGTGTCTTTGGATGAAAAGCACTGTCAAGGATTCTTAAAGATACTACCAGGAAGTGACAACTACATTCGACTATATTAATAGAATCACAGAATGATAGAATGGTTTGGGTTGGAAAGAACGCCAAAGATCATCCAGTGCCCCCCCCTGCCCTGGGCAGGGCCCCCTTCCCCCAGCCCAGGGGGCTCCCAGCCCCGTCCAACCTGGCCTTGAACCCTTCCAGGGAGGGGGCAGCCACAGCTGCTCTGGGCACCCTGGGCCAGCGCCTCACCCCCCGCACAGGGAACAATTTCTGCCTTAGATCTCACCTAAATCTGCCCTCTGGCAGTTTAAACCTGTCACCCCTCATCCTGTTCCCACCCCCTGACCCAGAGTCCCCCCCCCCCTCTCCTGTCCCCCCTTTAAGCCCTGGGAGGCCGCTCGAAGGGCTCCCCGGAGCCTTCTCTTCTCCAGGCTGAACCCCCCCAACTCTCTCAGCCCGGCCTCCCAGGGGAGCTGCTCCAGCCCCCCCAGCATCTCCGTGGCCTCCTCTGGCCCCGCTCGAGCAGCTCCGGGTCCTTCTGCTGTTGGGGGCCCCCGAGCTGGCCCCAGCACTGCAGGGGGGTCTCCCCAGAGCGGAGCAGAGGGGGAGAATCCCCCCCCTGGCCCTGCTGCCCCCCCTGCTCTGGCTGCAGCCCAGGGCACGGATGGGTTCTGGGCTGCCAGCGCACGGGGCTGCCTCACGGGCAGTTTTCCCCCCCCCCAACCCCCCAGTCCCTCTCCTTGGGGCTGCTCTCCAGCCACCCCTCGCCCAGCCTGGGTTTGTGCTGGGGATTGCCCCGACCCCCGGGCAGGACCTCGCACTTGACCTTGTTGAACTCCATGAGGTTCACACAGGCCCCCCTCTCCAGCCTGCCCAGGTCCCTCTGGGTGACATCCCTGCCCTCCAGCGTGTCAGGGACATTTCTGGCAGGGCTGAGGATGTGTTTTCATGATCTTGTCTGCTTGGTGGATAAAAGAAAATCTTTAAGAAAATAGAGGAGGTCTGCAAAACTGCATGAAAACCACATTCAATTCAAGCAGATTTAATTGAGCTGGCATCTCCCCTGGGGAGAAGTTTCCAAGCTGTCCTGAAGCTTGAAACATGTTTGATTTACAATAAGGGGAGCAGGTAGGAAGGCCTCACCATCTTGGCATAACAGTGGTTCAAATGATCATGATTTCTCTGCTCTTCTGAGTTCAAAGGGACAGTAAGAATGATTTAACTTTGGAAGTGTACACTGATGGGTATATTCTTAACTCCCATGGATGTGAATAGCTGGGGGTGCATGACTACAGTCCCACGCACTGAGATGAGATAATTACAGTAGTACAGTAGTGGAGGCATTGCCAATATCCCATAATTAATTTACAGACAGAGTATTTCCTCCTCCTTTCCCCCCATTAAGAGTAGAGAAAATAAATGTTCTTAGGAGTTGGCAGTTTCTCTTTAGTTTGCATATTCCTCCTAAATATGAACATTATGTTGTTTACTCATCTGTTAATGACAGCTGATTATCAAACCATAAATATACATGTATCTAATGGCTTGTGAACATTAAACATCAGAATGTAATATATGTGGGTGTATGCAGGAACCCAGTACTGAACAATTGCCATTTAGCACGTCAGCCTCTGTAGCGGTGTCTCAGTCTGGGCACTGTTACTTCCCATGTATAAGAAGAAGAGAACTGATTTTCCCAGCTGCTGTTAAGGTATTTGTTTGTTGTCACATGCAAACAGATTGGGTTTTATTCTGCTTGAGCCACCTCTTCTGTATAATCCAGTGGTGTTACGGCTTTTTGCTGGCTTCTGGGTGTCTGAGAGAGAAACTTGACAAGCTGAACACCTCTCCTTTTTGTTTTAAGCCTTATCTCTCTTTCTGTTTTTTACTCTTGGTCACCAAGTAAAATGAAATAAAAGGATGCAGTCACTACTTCAGTGTGAATGCTCTCAAGAAGTCAGGGGTTTAATGCTGAGACCAAGGGCTCTTTCTGTGTTGCCCAGTTTATTCCTTCTTTCCTGCCGTCTCCAGCTTTCTCCCTCAGCTCTCTTTTCCTCCTAGATGTCTTGCTGTTGTCTCAGATTGTGTTTTCTCATGCTAAAACCATCCTTTTGCCTTACCCCTTGAAGTCAAAGCCCATAAACTGTCTTCCTCTTCTTTACTTTCCACCCATCTCTCTTCTGAAATCTTGCTTAAATTCTCCTGCTAAAGTTGACTTCTCCTGTTATTCTGACCATATGAACTTCCACTTCCTCAAAGTCCTTCCTGATTTGTCTCTTGTTGCAGAGGTAACTTGATTTTCTTTTGTCACCACTCTTCCAGCTCCATATTTATCCTTCTTTCCTAATTATCCTTCTCTTTCTCTGTGCACCACAACTAACTCCCCACTCTCTACTTGCAATGATCTCTTAAAAACTAGAGCTGGGCCAGGTACGAAGTTTTGGATCTAAATTCTTGGAAAAAGTAAAGGGAACTGTGTGGAGGTCCTATGTTTTTGAGCTTGGAGAAAACCCCAAAGAAACAGGCGACATACCCCTTGGAGCCAACCTGCAAAATGCTGTGCGCTCCCCTCAGTACCAACTACCCTCAGCTTCAGCAGAGTTCTGTTAGAGGTAGGACTGATGGCACCTTCCCATGCCAAAGCCCCTGGGAACAGCAGTATTTATGATACTGCAGATCTAAAGATACATGGATAAAACTGATAGGTCTGTGCTTGGTCTTGGTAATGCATTCGAATGATTTCTTTACTTTGTGCAGTTAGATCTGGAAGTCTCAGCTAAGGAGATTTTTGCATTGCAGCAGTGTGTTCTCAACTGCACTGAGCATTTTGCCATTGCTTTTGATGAAATCAGAAGTTGTTGGTCAACCATTTTTGGGCAACTTGCAAGGAACATGATGAGCATGACTTGTCTCACAAGTAGCTTTTGGAATTCCTCAAGTTAGGATGAGGCATATGTATAATTTTCAAGACTGTAATTTTTATGCTGTTCCAAGTTACAGAAAACATTTAGCAATTTTGATCAAACAAAAGCACTGCTGTGATATAATTCCAGAATCAACGTATGAAAAATTTCACTTGTCTTTTTAGCAGTTACTGATGACGGGAATAAAGCTGCAGGTGAACACAAAGGGCTGGCTGTTTGCAATCCCGCACTGCCAGCACGCCAGATTGGACAGCAAGCAAGTCATTTTGCCTGGAACGAAACCAGTCGAATGCTGACAGATAGGTGTTTGTGCAGCGCGGGCTCAGCAAGGAAAATAAGCTGTCACTGCTTACACTGACCTCTGCTATTTGATTATGATATGACACCTTTCTTCTCGAAATGAATCAAGAGGGCTTATCCGGGTGATATTGGTTCAGTGCTCAGTGATGCTGAGCGCCACAGGAGCTCAGGCGCCCTGCGAGATACACGTTCCCAGGGCTGACTCCCGGGGAAGCGTCTGACATCCTCTCCCATCTCGTTTTTATTGTACTCGTCAAGAGAGTTAAATAACTGTAGCTGGATGTTTTAAAAGGGCCGTATAGTTTTATGAACAGTTAATAACACAGGTGTGTATAGATGTTAAGAATTGCCGTATCTCATGATTCACTCTGATTGCTGCCGGAGTTGGGAAGGCGACTGCTCCCGGGAGGCTGTGGCGCTGCCCTGCTCCTCCCGGCTGCCCAGCTCTGGAGGGTTTTTGCACAGCACATCAGCCAAACAGCAAAGGGCAGATCTGGTTTAATGTTTGCGGAGTTCACCTCATCCACCATCAAATGCTACATCTGAATAGGATACTGTTAGGTTTTTCACAACCCTGGGCCAGTGGAATTAATGCAGAGTTGCTAAGTGTTTTGCTGTGAAATGGTTTCCTTTTGGCTGCTTTATTAACATAAAACAAAGGCCCAACAAGTTTTGACAAATCCAAACCATTTTGTTTTCAGAATTTTCTCCCAAAAATAAACCTGGAGGTTTTCTTATTTTGTCCAGAAATGAGCAAAGACAAATGTTGAAATCTTTCAGACATGGAATTTCTACCTTGCATGCAGGTCGACAGGAGATTACATTTCATTTGGCTTCAGGTAGAGGCCAACCTGCTAATTAAATGGCAGACCTGCTTTACTAGAGATAAAAATAAAGCAAGCACTAGTGAGAAAAGGGGAGTGGGGACCAAACAAAAGGGAAGGATAGGAAAGGGATGAAGTCAATAACAGATAAATCCCAGTCCCAACACAAGTACTAGAAAGACAATACTCTGTTGTGCACTGAGAAGCTAAGGTTTATTAGCTGTTGATTAAGTCTTGTGAGGAGCAGAAAGATAGTTGAGGAGAATGAAGCAAAATACAAACAATATCTTCTATTTTCTTGGCAAATTTGATCTTCTCTGTTAGGATTATCAGGGAGCTTATTCCCTGGATGTGGGCAGTGAGGCAGATTTCCAATGCCTTTCAATTGCTTTTCTGGCTGAGGCTGGCTATTCTAATGCAATGTGACGGGTAGCCACAAACATAATCCGTAGGACCCAGTGGTGCTCGAATGCAGATGCTACTCACAGAGTCAAAAGAGAAGAGCAATGCTCCAAGTTTTCTCAAACTGGGACACTCTCAGCTCTGATTTTTGTGCGACACGGTAGCTCAAAACTCAGCATTACTGCATTCTCAACGTTGGTTACAGGTGGGATATTCAGGCATTTAAAAACCAGTCTGTTTCCAAATCGCAAAAGATTACATATTCTTTTTCCTCAGCTGATTTTACTTTCCAGTACGGGGATTTAGGAATACCCATATTGAATCAGACTGTCTGTTAATCTAATCTGGTATACCTATTCCGGCTGCAGCTAATAGATGATGCTTCAGAGGAAGAAAACAGAAAGAAAACAAAACCACCACAATATATCTAGTTAATTGAACAGTTCTGTACATGGGGAGAAAAATTCCTTCCTGACGTCCACAGGTGATGAGCGTATGCCCTGAAGCATGAGATACGATTACTCTTATCATTATCTTAGCTTGCATAGCAACAAATGTAATTAGTGGTCATAAAATTAGCCTGCTGCTTGGGATTATCTATTTTTTTAAAGCAACAGAGCCAAGCGTGTCTCTGAGGTAACTTCATTTGAATAGGATGAATTTGGCCCGTGAAGTCTAAAATGTATCCTTAAGTACAAACAATGGAAAATAAAAAAGGCAAGAATTGAAAGTACTTGGCTGTGGCCTCCTATGGCTGCTATTTATCACAAACTTGGGCTGTTTCTTAAGAGGCTTTATTCAAACTTCATGTTAGCAAGATAAGAGGTGAAACTAACTTCTGGCAGTAATGACAATAAGCAAGAGAAGAATCATTTTTCAAGCTGAAACTAAGTAAATACCATTAAGCAACATGAGCCAATTGAAAGGCAAGCTCCTTCCCACCTCTCGCCACATCTCAGGAGCTCTGCAGTGGATAATCAATCACCGAAAGGGCACTAGCAAGATGGACGTGTGGCCAGAGAAGCATTAGGACTGCTGTGTCAAGCCAAAATGTAAACAATTAGACAAAAACTAAGTTAACAAGGTAAGTCACCCACTGTCTCCATTCAACACAGAGAATCCCCCTGCAGATGTCAGAGTGAGAGGACCCGAGAGGCAAGAAGGGTTTGTTCAGCTCTGGAAGAATTAACATGTTAACCAGGTTGGGTACCTGCAACCCGCGGTACAAAGCTGTGAGTAAATCCGAAATGTCTCCTAAGGTGTGCTAAATAAACCTGCCATGAGAGAAGCCACTCCATTGCTTAACAGTCCTGGGAAGGACAGAGAGGGTATTTCAGCTTTGGCTTTGGCTTCGATGAGTTCAATTGCAGCTTAAAAGGGCATAATTACACCGGTGCTGCTGGCTGCCTCCTCCAGGAGATTGGTGACCGTGGGGACTGTCAAGTTCAAGGCTGGTTTGGCCAAAAGCCTTTAGCATGGTTTGAACGACATTTCTTTTGTAAATGAAAAGAGTTAAGGGCATCAGGAAGTAAAGCCTGCAGCCTTGTTAGACCTTTGAATCAGCTGTGATAGCAGGAGCTGAAAATTGAGCGTAGCCAGGCCATCCCCTGCACGCTGCTGCATGGCACCACTCAATGTGGGGGCTCTTTGGCCAGTCTTTTCTCGTACCCCAACTGCACCCAGCCTTGTCTCTCAGTGCAATCTGAATTTTTACTGTTATTACCACTTACAATGTTCGTTCCTAGTCCCACTTAGATGGGGTGTGTTAGTCCAAGCAGATGGCAAAGACTTCAGGCTTCTTAGCAGGTATTTGCTTGTAGCCTGCAAGAGACCATGCATGATGTTGTGGCCTATTTTGTGAAGCAGCATTGAGAGCCATCTCAAAGTGGTGTTATTTCTACCATGAATATTTACAGCTGGGTATTTTCCATATTTCTAAATGAAACGAGAGCTGGTAAGGACTTGTGGAAAAAAAGCACAGGACCGAAAAGAAAATGTAACAACTTCCCTTCACAACATGGACATCTTCAGTGCAGAGCAAACTCAGGCTTGAACGTAGCCTTTATGATGGCCCCAAAATACCTGCCCCACGTTTAATTCTTTTTCCAACAGAGGATGTCTGAATCATCAGGGTCCATAGGCCAGGGGCCATATGTATGGTGAGACCATAATTTAACTTAAGTGCTTGTGGTCCCCAATTACTTTCGCCTAGTTCCTCTCCACCGGATGGGACAAACCACAGAGCAGCTCTGGCAAAGGCAGGGTCGTGGAGTCAGGGATGTTCTCCACCACAGCAGGATAAGAGGAGAGAGGAACTTTTGCAGTTAATCACTGAATTAACACAGTAAGAAATATTAGCCTCATGGACAGTGGCTTTCCAGGGGTGCTAGTTTTTATCACCGTGCCCGTAAGGGCTCCTGTCCTCAGCTACAGTTGTCCCTGCGGGTGGGATAAATCTCAGCATGATTAAACTGTGGGTAGGTATCCAGAAGGTGTTCCCCAACAGGGAATAAGCAGAGGAAGCTCCTGGAAGCAGCTGCTAAACCTTGTTTTAGAGCAATGCCACTCCTGCTGCGGGCTTCTCTGCTGTGGCTCCCGCTGCTGATTCCAGGCTCTGGGCAGCCCGGTCTCGGTGTGGGTCCCTGCGCCTGCCTCGCACAAACCCTGCTTCGCCCGCAGCCACTGGGAACTCCTCTCTTGCTGCAACAGAGGTGCCACGGCTGTAAATTCTATCAGCACGCAGGCAGCATGTAAAACTTTATAAACCACTTGGCCTCGCCACTGGAAATATTGTAAGAATTGATAGAGCATGCACCAGCACCAGCATCCAAACGACAGACCGACAGACATAAAATAGGTGAGCACTTTTATTGCTCCTTAGAGGAATCACACTTATTTGTCAAGGTTAACTGCATCGTTGAGGCAAGACATTTTTTGTTGTCATTAAATATCTTTCGCTGCTGTGTCCTTCTGCTTAACGAAGATGCCCTCAAAAGATCGGAGGTAATTTACACTGCAAGTTGCTTCCTCTCATCGTTTTACTGTGAGCCCCACGGTATGCTCTTTAAAAGCCTCAACTCCCAGCCAAGTGAGTATGTGAGAACCTCAGCATTTGTTTTAACAACAGTGACAAACTGACTAGTCATCACAGCTATGGATAAAAACATGAAGATGTGACCCGGGTGCATACTAAATGGCTTGAAAACCAGAAGGCGAAGAAACCCAAGTGCATGTATTTACTCACATTTCATTATTTTTAGACCAGCTTTGGGAGCTATGACTTAAGATCTGGGAGCATGCAGCTCATGGAAATCGCTGTTTTTTGGATATAAGGCGCTTGGCTGGGCTGCCCACACTGGACTGAATTTGCTGGTGTGAAGAAGCACTTTGTACCCAAGGGAGCCCTCCACCGTGTCCGAGGTGCCAAAGCCACAACTGCTTGGATCAGCTCTTCTGCCTGGTGAGGGTTAGAGCCGGTCACTCATCCTGCCTGGCCCCTCTGTCCCCTCCTCGCAGGGAGGACAGTCCTTCTGGCACTTGGCCTGCCTCCCTGCATCCTGCCCAGAGGTCATGTGCAAGGACTTGGACTCCTACGCCCTCCCGCTCCTTCTGCACCCAAGCAGGCATCATCACCCTTGGCCATCGCCAGGGAACAAAACACTCATTTTAATGCCACCTGCTTTACATGTGACAAGGGGCCTATACACCTCCATGCAGAATGTTACATTTCAAAGTCAGAGCCTTCTAATTGAGCAACAAATGCTTGTTGCACAAACTATACCAGCAATTTTTGATGGATAGAAAATACAATATTTAGTCAGACTGCTGTAAGTTAAAACACAGCAGACAGTAAAAGGATGAAATTATACCCCAACCGACTTTTAAATGAGAAAATAGTCTGTGTTAGGGAACATTATTCATTTAAATAGCAGAAAGCTTATAATTTCAACGAGGCCACAATTTCCATAAAAAGCCTGCATTTGGGATATTTTTTTCCCCTTTTCCCTCTTGCAGATTGCAGTTAAAATGAATGAACCTTCCTGCTTACAGAGAAATTCATTTTTATTTTACTTTGCCTTTTTCATGTCAATTACAGAACACTTTGTTAAAATGATTACATAATTTTCGCAGAAGCTTGGTACTGCAGGCTGGAGGAGATAAACCCACTTAAATGTGACCAATGTACTCTCAAATTCCTGCCCAGAGCAGTTTCTCATCAAGACATCACTCACACCATCTTCCAAAACCCCTGCACAGAATCAGCGCAAATGTCAGAGACAAAAAAGCATCTTTCTCTGCTGAGGGAGGTACCACGTGAACTCTCTTTTTAGGCAGCGAGTCAGAGGTCGCTTGCTGCTAAAAACTCTGTATCCTCAGACCTCATCTCATCGCTTGGTTCCTGTCTCGTGATAAGGTTACACTGAATGGTGCTGGCATCCTTCAAGGTTACTGTTCCAGAAAATATTTGCAAATAATTTGACGTGCTGTCAGCTAGCAGGCAGCAGTGAACTCATATAATTCAACATACTAATGTGGGTTTTCACGCCTAAAGCTATAAATAAGCTTGATATTCGAAAGTTTCTGTAATGTTTATTTAATAGCAATATTTTATAAATAAATCTTGATTATTCCACTGCACTCCAGTGGAGATCTTCTTCCAATATAACAGTTGTTTCTCACCCCAGGCCTCTTTTTCTGACCCCTCCCTCCCACCCACATCTCCATTAAAGAAACAAAACACACACTTCCTTCTCAAAACCTTTTTCAGACACAAGGGAATTATGGCCATAGCAGCTCCTCCTTTGCCTCCTCCTCCTCCCTTCCCCTTTACTTTGCCCAGATTGCTGTTCACTCCCCCGGAGACTGTGTCTGAGTTATGGTTGTGGGAACTCTTGGAAGTCCAGCTAGAGACAGCTCTGTACGTTGGGCATATCCCATTTAAAATCACAGACTGGGGGGTGCCTGAAGTCTAAAGGAAATGTTGCATCAGCTCCAGCTGGAGCAGGGGCTTTGGATCCTACCAGCCAGACCTCAGGTGTGCTTCATGCTCTACAGCTGCTTTTTAGGATGCCCTCCCTGTTCTTCTGCCCAGGAGCACCAAAGAGCAGATGATGCTGGAGTTGAGCAGCTTTTCACAAGCTCTATTCCTGCACAGTATTGGTTCGCTATCTTCCACCTTTGTGGCTAAGAAGCAGTGCAAAGCCCACTGAAACTCATTTGAGAGGTGTTCAAGATACAGCACCAGGCATCAGTTGAGTCATTTGGGAACTTGGAAAAGCTGACCCTTTTCCATACAGCAGCTGCCAGCAATTTTTTCCTCTTCTTTCCATCAAAACCCAATTCATCGGAAGCTTTCCAGTTCAAATTAAATCTTTAATTGAAAAAGTGCTCTCATGGAGCTGCATATGGTTTAGACCATAGCCCTGTGACATTTTCTTTTTTAAGAGACTGGGATTTTTAGCACACTGTCCACAAGTCATTGAGTAATTCTCCACTTGGGAAAGCCAGCAATGCCTGACAACAAATCACTGTAATCAAGCAGGACATACATGCATTTGTATGTGCTCTATGCACATGTAAGTATGTTTGGAAGGCTATAGCTTCTCAGGCACCTGGTTCTTTATACAGATGGTACATTGCCGGGGTGAGTGATACAGGAAGAATTTCTCTGCTCCATGTTGCTAAATGGAAACTCAAGTCCAAGAATGAAGTATCTAATATATGAGGATCTAAGCATGTCTGCACATCTGGGCTTGGATTTTGGAAAGAAAGCTGAAACATCTGCAGCTAACGCTGTTCGATGGCCCTGCACAGGATCATGGACCTACCGACAAGATTCTGCTTGCCAGACTGGAGTTTAGAGAGGCGTTCACTATAATTCAAGTGCCAAGGAAATGAATGAACAAAAAAAAAAATCTGTATGACATCAATATTTAATAGCAATACCACTTCCAGTATTCAGAGAGTTCTGCACCATGAAGGACTGGACCCCAAATGAGCAAACCCCATTATCTTCCAACAGGGGAAAGGGAAGTGAGAACTCTCGTCAATGAAACAACTTCTTTGTGCTGCACTCTGTGCAAATATTTGGATTACTAAAACGAATTTATGAAGCAATTACTTTTAATGCTATATGAGGAAATTAAGTACTCATTGATTTGTGATTTATAATCTAAAGCTAAAAGATCATGTAAAAGCAAATATAACTTAATTAAATGTCCTTTGGCTTTGCTACTATTGCAGACCTAACTCATAAAGTAAGTAAAACAAACCATTTTTAGAACATAAATGAGTATTGGTTCTTCTAGTTCAGAAGACAAGTAATTTACTGGTTAAATATATTCAGCAAAGTTTAGCCATGTGAAAGATTTTTCCAGTGGCCTCTGGGTCTTGAAGGAAGGATAAAAACTGACTGATATAGATTCAAGGAATACATTGTGCTGCGAATGACAGGAGCATTTGCTATGAAAAGAGGAAAACAAAAGGCTATTTCCGTTCTTTTTATACTGGGAAAAATATTTTAATATATTCATGGGGTAGAATATATTGTGAAAGGAATGTGCCTTTATGGTCTCTCCATTGGCAACACACTTGTGATTATTCACTCCTGACACTGAGCCCGTTAACCTGGGGAAATTTAATCTAATGCTATAGTAATGTTGCTATTTTTCCACTCTGAAGTGTAAATAATTTGAAAAAAAACCCACCCAGGTTTTTAGAATGAAACATCCCAAGTGATGCATTCAGTCAGTTAAGTAGTCCGTTTGACTCTTCCTTTGTACTGCAGAAGCAAGAGGGATGAGTTTAAAAAAAGAGTGAAAACCAAAGCACTACTAAATAAATCATGGAAGACCATCCGTTGGAACTGCACATTTCAGCAAGATAAACTGTTTCTGAATGTGCTGGGTTGGATGCCTCAGTCTTCCAGTCTGTGAAAGGGTGTTGCACATGCATCCTGGAGAACATTTAAGACAACTTTGATGTCCCTTGGATTTCATGTGTTTCAAACGAGGGGTGAAGATGAAGTATTTGGATGTCTCTGTCCTCCTTGAAGGGTCTTTCTGTGTCCTCTGATCCCAGGCACAGATTTAGAGGGTGTGATTGCTCCCAAGAAGTAGGGGCAGCAGTGGTAAACCTGTAGAACAGCAGGGACAAACGAAATCTGCTTTCCATTTCTTGGAAAAAGTAAGAGCGGTATAAAATGTACACCCTCCCCACCCCAGGCCTCTCGGGCTCAGCTGCATTGAAGAGACCTGCAGAGCCTCATTCTCTCCCATCAGAGTTAGGGGGTCCTGCAGAATTAGGCCATCATCTTCATCATCTCCACTGATAAAGAGTGAGGCCATCACCTTCCACCTGCCCAGGTGGTGAGCGGTCTGCAGCAGGGCTATCCCCTGCGTGAGGGAGGGCTGCGTGGACGTGGCTGTCTCCAAGCACTTCTGACCGAGGCAACAGCAAATTGACCTGGACGTGTCAAGAAGGTTCCTCCCAAGCGAATCAGCGCGGTGGGTGTACGGCTGCTGGGATTCAAATCAGTAACTTGGCAGCTCGTGTATCTCCACACGGAATTACACTGGGTCCTTTGTGGAGGAAGGGAGCTGAGGTGGCTCCAGCCTCAGACCCCCAAACTTGAAGGACGTGCGTTTTCTAAACTCCGGGGTAGGGAAGTTGCTGAGTATTGAGATGTACATCCAATATGCAAACCCAAGGCTGATGTTTGGTGTCACAACGGTCCAGAGAACAAACCATACATGACAAAGGTCAAGGTGCTGAGGCCTATCACGCTGTGAGGACAACCAACAGCTCTCTGCCTCTTAATAGTAGTACACTTCGTCAACTAAACATGCAAAACCCAGCATATGTAAAAGCATTTTAATGCTCAGATTCCTAAGAAATGGATTTCTCCCCAAAATGCATCAGAGAAGTCATTCATAAATAAAAGGGTGACTGCTAGACACAGGCCAGACACAGTCAAGTGTATCTGAGACCTGGAGAGCAGTGATAACTCATTGGAAAGCATCGGCTCCGCTGTGAAAAGAGACATCAGAAATACACAACAATTCCAGGAGACCTTGGAGCTAAGGAAGCATCTGTCTTTTTAAAACCTCATTACTGTAGACTACAAGGGCTCCAGCACACAAACCACAAATTACATCAGGTGAGTAAGTTACCATACATCAGCTGGTCTGTGTTCATGCTCTGAGTGCACAGAAAACACACCATAATTTGAGTTAACTTAGCCGTCTCTGATTTTACACTAACCTACAGCTACATGCTGCCTTACAAAGGACATAGATCGACAGTGCCTACATCGATGGTTACCCCAGGCTAGCTGACATGCAGTCCTGTGCTAGGGAAAAGTCACTTTTCTGTTATTCTGAGCCATCCTCTGGCTGGGGACTACAGACTGCAGGTACTTTATTGAGGTGCCTTAGCTAAGGAGCCTACATGACCACAGATTCTCTCTGTCTTTGATGGAGAAAGACTGGGGCCTCCAGAGATATCCCAACTTCGGCAACTCCAGAAGAAATATTAAGGCTTTTCCACCGTGTCATAAAAAATATGGCAATTAGTCTCTTCTAATTTAGAGGGAACATGAAAAGCTAAATTTTTTAAGCAATGCCATTTTTAAACATCTATGGTTTTACAAGAGTAAATTAGTTTCCAACTTAAAAAACAAAATCACAGTGTACCCTGGAAAGCATTTTGCATCTTTGCCTAATATATAAAACATTCTAACACAGGAAAATAATCTAGCTGCAACAATAACTGTAAAGTCAATGTGAAATGGATGCACTACCAGTGACTGTTTTTACCTGGCATATAACACAAGTCTGAACAGCTTTTTTGCTCCTCTTCACTATCCTTTGCAACAAATGAACTGACAGCTCATTCTAAGGGCACAGACTCCAAAAGTGGAAGGATGTGAATATACTTGCAAGTCCAACTCTACCTGTCTCCTTGTGCAAACTTTCCTAATGTGGCCTTCTTTTAACATAGATTCTTTACACATGGGTCTATGGGGTGTCTGATGTGGTTTGATTCAGGGCTTGTATCTCCTTTGTTTTCTCTGTGAGAATTCTTACCATGGGTATTAATATCCTGTAGCAGTTCTCCAAGAGTTAGCTCAAAAGGTAGTAGGAGTCTTCTTATGGGCTTCTGTGCCTGTAAATACCCATGTTAGCAATCTTAAAATGGATTCCTTTCCTTCTGCTGTCTGGAAGGGAATCTTGGTTGTCTACACTGCACATTCAATATTTTTATCCATTTTCCTTGGCCTCAGTGAGTTCATATTTTCTTTTAAAAATGCAGTTCCTAAGAGAATGGCACCATGGCTGACACAGTGGAAAGGGACTCAAAACTGCGTTTGTGTTAAATTTGGAAAACAAATAACCTCTTCCCCATATCATGACCAAAACATTTGGTTAATCTGAACTATTAGTTTCTGTTTGTTCTCATTTTGACAAAAATGTAGTATTAAATTATTTGATGATTACTTATGCTAATATAATGTTTCCTGCACCTTGGTCACCAAACCAGAAAATTCCAATATTCAAAGGCTCTGTTCACTGATTGTTTTCCACATTGCCATCCTACATCAGTCATTCTTCTACCTCAACATCCAATACCTCTCACCTATCAAATCCTGGCAGCCTCTCCTTTTCTATTGTCTCTACCTCACACCTTACTGCAACATTTCCATTATAGCAACTACTTAACTTTGCGAGAGTGGTATGGGGATGATGCAGTACCACGTTCATTTGCATTATGTTGTATGAAAAGTGGTTGCTATGAAAATTATCATGTCATAAACGGGAAGAGCATGGCTCAAGGTGAACAATATACTGCAGAAGTGGATGTGTTCTTGAAACCTCTCTCTTTATTACTGTTAAAAGGTCACACACAAAAGCATGTAATGTGCAGAACATAAAGGTGAAGTGCACTGTATCTTAAAATGACCCTAAACAACAAGAAGATAATGCTATATGTATAATAAAACAATAATAATATCTTAAAGGCCTCCAGAGATAAATGTTAGCTATTTTCCTTTATCTGACAGTTACATTAAAAAAAAAAAAAAGTAATAACAAAGATGTATGATAAAACGGATTGACAACCTGTTGTTATGTGTATTGAGAGATAACCACAAGTGGAATTTAACACAGGTATCTAAGACAAAGAAACAAATTACACCAAATTAGAAGAGAGGCAGAGGGGGAAAGAGTTATAATAGGGGAATATCCCAATATGCCATTGGCCTCCTTGGACACGAGAGCACCAAAGACAGCTGCCCAGAACACATTCGCTCCGTGAGTGAGGTCTGCTTGAGCAGACCTGCTACTTATGAGGCTACACGGGTTCGAAAAGGGACCACATAAAAAGTTCAACTCCAGGATGTCATCCTTATGTAGTTCATTGACAAACCTGCCCCAGGCCTTGATCTTTTAATCCACTCCAGGATGTATAAGAGGTTTAAATGCTCCCTATTTTTAAAACTCTACATGTTTCTCCAAAGAAAGATAGATTTTCTAGAAGTCGATTAATTGATCAAAAGACATTCAAATGCTATGAACAAAAAAAGGAGTACAGCATTAATTTACAATCACATAGTGACTGCCTTACAGGATGTGTGTGTGGAGCCACATGAATCAACAGTTCAGGTGAGCCTGGGATGGAAGAGGGAAACCAGACTGTCTGTCTGCAGCCTGGGACCACTGACTCCAAAATACTGTCTTGGGAAGAGTTAGGGCCCAAAGGCTGTATTAATATCTGCATCTTAGGTGGACAGATGGACAGGTCCCTGTCTTACAGACACAACTGCCATTCTGATATCTCAAACACAGAATATTTTTTGCATGAAGTTTTGGGGGTTTTGTCTTTTGCTGCAAAGGCTGCAGTTTGGCCCAAAGTTGCTCCAAGTCCTCTCAGTGACCCAGCAGGGATGTGCTCACCCTCTGTACACAAGCTGCTGGCTTCCAGTACAGGCTGGACCTCTCCTCCACACCACTGCTGACAGCACAGGAACAGCAGCCTGTGGACTGCTCCTAAACAAAGCCCACAAGGCTCGATGTAATTAGCAACCAAGATTACCTATTTGCAGATGCACCGAGACCAACTGTAGTTAAGCAGCAAAGTGAAATGCAGAGGATTCATCATTGCCTGCAGTGGTAAGAGGGATCACACAGACGACTCAGTAGAAGAAACGTTTACTTACATGTTGAATTGATAACACTTAACCGCTGAATTTGTGTGTTTGTTTTTAGAAGAGTGAGATAGGCATCTGACTTCAGAAGTTTCCCTGATGCCAGAACCTATTCCCTGTAAGAGCCAGAGCTCCAGAGAAACCTGCAGGTAAGTCATTTGTGAATGATGATCTGTTTTGGACAGTATCTTTCACCAGTGCCAAAGCTGAGTGGGATGTAATTCCACAGCATGATCAGGTTGAAAGTGAATTTGTGACGGAGTATGCAGCCATCCTAAGGAAGCTATTAGGACCTGTGACCTTGAGCTCAGTCTAGAGGGCTCTTTGTGGGACCACTTTGCCTGAGGGCACTACAATAAAAGTGTTCAGCAAGCTTGCCTACAGAGGGAATCTGACATACCAATCAGTGCTGGAGAGATTGATTTCAAGCGAAATAGCAGTGGAGGACACTTGTGCTAATAAAGCAAGGCTGGAAGGGTAGGAAGATATCATGTGCAGCTAAGGATGGTCTGTTTCCCTCTGAAACTTTCAGGTGGTCTTTCATCTATGTCTGAAATGTGAAATTGGGCATAGCTGTGGATACATCTATACATAAGCCCAACTTAATGACCAAGGAGCAAGGGAGGGAAGCCAGTGGAGGTGGTGCTGCTTGGCATATTGAGGAGGTGCACTCCGCTGTGAGTGGGTTGTCCATGAGAGAGAAATGGGAGAGCATCGCCTGATGGATGGCGATGGAGTTGGGAAGTGCTCTCCAAGACCAGTAATTTCACTGCAGCACAGCTGAGGGAAAAAGGCTGGAGCCCTGACTGCTACGTACACCAGACTCTGGAGGCGACAGCTCCAAACAAACTGAAACGCTGCCGCTGAACTGATGAGCAGAGTGAGCGCAGTAAATCCAGTAGTAAATCTGCTGAGGGATCAGCTGCAGACCATAGAAATTACTAAGGAAAAACTGGTCACTGATCACTGAAATAGTTTAACTCACAGCCAATCTGGTACCACCTGTATGCCAGGGGGCTATCCAAAAATGGCTGCTCCATGGATAAGTTATCTCTGACATTGGATGTGACACCTCAAATACCTCCACCCCCTCTTTTCTCTGTGATGGAACAGGTTTCATTTCAGGCAGAGGTTTTGCTGCCGGTAACCCTTGGCCTGCCCAGCCCTGGGCTTCCCAGCACACACGTTTGATCTGTGATAGGAGTGGGCACGTGATGGTATTTCTGTTGAAGGAGCCAAAGCAGATGAGGTGAAGTTCATGCTGGTTTTATGCCAACTTTACTGCAGCAGTGGGAGTACAGACAATACCTGATTCAGCAGAAAGCTTTATGCGATAATCTATCAAAAATTTTTCAAATAAATTTGAACTGTAAGAGTCAGTTTGTATTGAATCAGCACTTTGCATCACTTGCCTGTGGCATTTTTGATCCAATACCAAGAGTCTTAGTGCCAGATTTACTGTATTGATGAACCACAACCTCAGCTTCTGTCAAAATGGGCAAAAGCAGGAGGGGAAGGCTTTATTTCAAGTGTCTGTGGAATATTTAGTGACAAAAAAGAACATTTGGATGGGAGAGAAAAATTAAAAGAAACAAGGAGGCTAATGGCATCCTCTAAAACATCCGAGTATTACCAATGATGTGATTTCTGAATAATTCAGTGTTGTAGTGATCGGCAGCAGTGCTATAGCTCTGAAGCCAAAACAACAAGATTTCATTACACCCTAATAACATGTAGTCTTTAGGCCGCAATATTCATCAGATCAATACTTTTATTTCTATCAGGACACTGTACATTTGTTTTGTTACCCTTCTAGTATCTCCAGAGAGCCTGTTGTTTTACACAAACAGAGTCAGCCCAGTTACTCTGTTATTATAATGAATTTTCTGAAAGAGACATAAAGCACTCAGAAAATTGCAAACTACACTTTTAGCCAGCATGGTTTTAGCAGTTTTAATAAATGTTTTAAAAAAACAAACCACCCTGACAACAAACAATTGTGTTTATCCCCTGCCTGCAAGGATCTGCCTGCTCTTCAGAGAATCAATTTCTTCGAATTACTAATAACAGTTTTAAGAGCAAGCAAGGCTTCCAGTACCTGCAATTCAACAGTTGGAAATAAGCTATAATTTGCATTAAAAATAAAGCCATTCATGCCCTATAGCTTGGACATTGCAAGCTGCAAAATAAGATACACTAACTACCTATGCTTATGACACAGTGCTCCTGTGGCATCCGGCACTCCAATTAAAAGTGTGTCAGCACTTCTTTTATAAAACTCTATTTCTGAGGGCTTTATACCAGCTGCTTAACTTCGTGTAGCATAAATGTTCACAGTCCAGCAGCAAAGATATTATGTGCAAATTGACCCTGCTGTGTAGAAAATAAGCCTGGAGAACCAAAACCGAGAAATACAGTAAAATGTGAAATACCTCTGTTATTTATGTACCCCAGCCTCATCTATACATCCTGCAGTAAGTTTTCTGTGATGAGGAGTGTGCATGGGCCCCAGAGACTAATGTGGATCCCACACAAAACCTAAGTGTGGGCTGAGCTGCTGCTGGATGTAGCAGAAATGCCTCTGCACCCTTCAGCAATGGGACACCAGCACAGCTGGGACCTCCAAACTCTCAAAGAGGTTTTAGGGAGGGCTGAAATTCCAGCTCATTCTCTCCCTGCAGTACCTCACAGAGGAAAACTGTGTGAGGAGCCAGGTAAACTCTTCAGACCAAGACATAGCTCCTATAGTTTTTCATATATGTCACATTGGTCTATTTAGGAGGCAGCTGAAGAACGTTTTAGTCTTTGTGCTCTTCTATTTAATCAGAAAAATTTGACCCTATATATAAAATCAGTAAAAATAGTATACAGCACTACAAAAGAAAAAGATAATTAAATTTTAAAACAAAATAGACTCAAACAAACAATTTAGGTCGAAAATGGAACCTACTGCGTAAGTCTTTATATTTAATATGATGGTCAGCATGCTCATTATTCAAATCACTTTCCTTTTACATTTAACTATTCTCTGTGTCTCCGATGAAATTTTATCAAAAGCAAAACATTGCCTACTGGTTCCAACAGAAGATATGATTTAAACACTTTTTCTTTGCTCTGTCACAGCAGTGATTCAACCAACAAAACACTGGTGGGATCACATATGGTGCAGATGCTCTGCAAAGTTAAAATACTATCAAGATCATTAATCTGAGCAGCTCCACTAATCTGAGTTACATTTCATTTGGTAATCAACAGCAAGATGTGAAAACTGTTCTCCCTCTCGTGCCACATGCTGTTGGCCGCCCATCAGCTGCTGAGTAACTTGACCGAGCTGAGCCAAAGCCAAAGCACACCCCGGCATGCCAGGCTGAGCACACGCGAGAGAGATGTATGATATGCACCAAGATGAGTGTGTGGACAGCAATATCCCTTCTAATAGCTGAAGGTGGAAGGTAATTCTTACCAGGAGCAGGGGAGAATCTAGTATTTTAACTGTCTTTTCCCACTCAAGGCAATGAAATGTTATCTCCAAGGCAAACCGTAAGTTACTGCTGGATGTGTGGCAGCAGCGTCTAGTCCCCCCACTGCCTAAATCTCTTCTCCTAAAGTAGCTTCAGATATGTTGGGGAATAACACTCTAATCCTTTTCTACAAAATTACTATTCATACTATGCAATAACTGCAGTCCGTGTCTGTCCCTCAGACTACTGGAAGTATCAAATTATTCATAAAGACAGATTTAATATGGTTATCACTGCACTATGGCAGACTAGCTCATGGGAGAAAGTACTTGCTGCTATTTGCATGTAGGTGACCCATCCAATGTTCTTTACAGTCTTACTGTTTTAAGCTATTATGTCTGACGGCTGCCATGTCTAATTTTTCCCCAAACTTACCAAATTCTACTAAACTGAGAGTCAGCATGAGCTCCTGGCACAGGGCTGGGAATGGGAAGACACGGTTTCTAGGGCTGTAGCTGTCACTGCCATGCGTGTCACTGGGACGGTCCCTTCCCTTCTCCCGTTACCTCACCAACTGCAAGACATGGGAGGAAAAAGTGCTCCTGCAAAGGACCTAGGAAGATGAACATGCAGGCTGCTTTAGGGACTTCATTAATGTTATTCTGCCAATCAGCTGCAATTAGGAGTGATTAGTGCTGCCTAGTGCAAACAGCTCTGGAACAGGACAGTACTGATGTAAATCAAACACCCCAATTCAGCGCCTTTATTATCAACAAGAATCTTGTCACGGACATCAAAGGACCTGGGACAAGCCTGGTCATATTCAGACTCCTCATCTTTGTGCAGATGTACACATTTTATTATTTAAAACTAGGAACAGTTAAATGTTTATTTAAGGCACAAAGGAGAGATCATTATCACTCTATTTTATAACACAGTATCTATAATGCTTCTCTTTATGGCTCATTCCCTAGAATGAACTGGTTTTCAAATGAGAAACAGGCATTCAGGGTTTTGTGGTATAAGTGACAATCCTGACTCATTTATCCTTAACAGGGCTCAAGCTTTTTCCGTGGGTTTTGTAGAGCTGTGCAGAATCGGATTAAAACCTTTTTACTAGAAAATGTGCCGCTGACCATCGCTCTGACTGTAGCTGTCAAAGGGTCACCGTGGCATTTGGATATGTAGGAATATTCCTAGTCCCATTATGTATAAAAACAGGTCCTTTTCATAGGTGCAGTACAGCATAAAAGTGCAGTCCTTGTTATACAGTTAGAGGACACTGCTCCTGATTTTCATTATTTCATTTGAAATTGCAAGCTCTGGTGCCAAAAAAAAGGATTCTAGCACCTTTACCTTTCTGCAAAGCTGTTGACATTGTTATTTATTAAATCTGATGCTTTCATGCTACTAAAACCTATTGTTTTTAGTTTAAGTATAAAAACTCCTAAATTTTCTGTATGCTAATTTATTTATATGAGAAGTGTATGCATTAGATCTGCGATGAGGCTATTAGTAACACACGAACTAGGCTATCTCTATTTTGAATGTTTAAATATTCAACTCCAAATGATGCTCAAAGATTTAAAGCTCAAAACATATTCAGTCCTTTTCATCATAAAACTCTTTTGCAGTGATGATTTTACAGAGCTTTGCTTGTATGCAGGCACTTAGTGGAAGACCAATTGCATAACCTTTTTCCCCTTACAAGCATTCCTGAGGCTAAATAAGACTTTACCAGCAACAACAACACCCATCAGTTATCTATGCTGTAGTGTAAACAATGAAATTCTTATTATGTACTCAGAATTCACAGAGCCATTTCCATGGTAACTCTGTTTTCATGTCATATCTTTAATGAATAGGTAATGAAAGAAATGCTGCATTTACAACTTCATTACTAGTAAAAAAAATACAGCAGTAAATTTGAATTATAGTAGCTGTCATTTTTAGAACATGCTGAAGATCATGAAGGAATTTCAAGGCTGTCATTTTGAAGTGACAAAGTAAATACAAGCAGAAAAATATACCAGGCACTCTTGTTTTTAATTCCACTCTTCAGTTTGATCTGTTATTCATAATTTCCTGATATGGAGTAAAAGCTTAAGTAATAAAACAAGGTCATCTTGGGATGGTGGGGCAGGCATAGTTGGAGACAAGTTGTGTACTTGTGAACACGTGTACCAGCGCTGGTGAATTGTAATGACTTGATCCATCATATTTTAATTACATAAATCACCGAAGTGCTGACTTCTATAGGTATTACTTTCTGGAGAGATACAAAATGCATCACGGGCTGGAGATGATGTTTACCTGTGGGAAAGGGCTGGAAAGTGATTTTGACTGGTACGACAGACAGGGAAGGAGATAATCGGAGCCAGCCAGGTGAGTCAGGCAGAGGAAGATTGCCGTGTAAACCCCACAGGTATTGTAACCACTCCATCAATTTACAACACGAAGTAAAACAATGAGCCAATCCAACAGGAGCTAAACAAGCTGGCGGTGCAGGGTCCAGCTCATGAACGTGTGACTATTTAAAAAGCAAGACATGGAGTGAAGTAACTTTCCTTATTTAAAATTTCTGTAGGCTTAGACTAAATCTCTCCATTGCCCCTCTTCACCAAGAGTAGAACTGCAGCATGTTTGAGAAAGAAGCTGAAATCTTCCTTCTTCTTGAGCATTAAAATGGTGCTGCAGGGCAGGAGGGAGCTCCATGCTCTGTCATGAGCTGCACACCAGCCTCCACGGATGTTGAACCTCCTCCCTCCCAGCACAGGCTTCAGGAGAGTAACCCAGAGTCACAACTCCACCACAAATCCCTGATATATCATCCTTTAAATCTCCCGTTTCTTATTTCACATGAGCATACGTGGGAATCTGTGTCCATTAAAAAGCTCAGAGTCCACAGAGCACACAAGGCCCTCCAGAAAGTGCCTGAATCCGATACAGAGCTCAACAGCCTTGGGTTGACTCATGAACACTAAGGTTGGCCTGGGCATAATATTCTTTAACTGTGCCTTGGAGATAGATGCCATTCTGGCAGGGTGGGCTCAGGCAGATGCAGGGGGAGCTTTTGGGACCGGGGAGAGGATTTGATGTCCCCGGGGAGAGCCCAGAGGCTCCAGGGCACACACAGACACATATCCCCGAGAAATTCATCTCCCCACGGAGGGGGAGACAGGGCCACAGGCTGTCACAGAGCAAGCTGGGGCTCCCCGTTCCTCCCTGCAGCTGGGGCAGCTCCTCTGGCCGGAGGAGGCAGACGGCCGCAGCCCTCCGCCGCAGCGCCCGTGCCCCCGGCGAGGATGCTCGGCACGGACTGAGCACCAGCAGCCACGTTGCCTTCCCTCCCCACCAGCCAGGGACAGAGACGATGTCAGACGCATGTGAACGGGGGGAAATCTCATTATACCTTCCCCTTGCCCACACCCACGGGCAACAACGCATCTTGCTCTTTGCAGGTGGCAGAGGAGAAACAGCACAGCCCTTCACCGGCAGCCCCTCGGCATGGAGTGAGCCTTGCAGCCATCGCACGGGGGTTCGGTGCTGACAAACAGACCCCACGTGGGACTTCAGCCAGGATTTTCCTGCTCTTCCTTGGGCAACTCTTGCAAGAAACAATACTGAAATGGGGCAAAACCACACACACACACACACACAACCCCCAAATAGGCTTGTGGAACAGCAGTCCTGAGAGAGGCCTGAAGGCATGGGTAGGTAGCAGGGTCAGTCGGTGCTCAGCCACAGCAAATTTTCATTTATTCAAATTCAGATAATTTAAAGTGAAATCTTCCCAATAGGCACAAAATAACCAAGCTTATTAAATACTGTTGCTGTTTGGGAGCTGCTGGGAAGGAGGCGTGTGTGTTTGGGATGTGTGTTTGCCTGCAAAGAAGATTTGTTAGCTCTTGAAAGCAGTGATTTGGGAGAAACCAGCAACAGTGCAAAGTCATTATAGATGGAGGCCGGAGATGTTGCAGAGATTGAACTTGTTACAGGAATATTTTATAGCCCACCTGACCAAAACCGAACAACTGGACTGTGAAATGATTGAGCAAATAAAAAAAAGCAGTAAAAATGCTGGAGTGATAGTAATGGAAGATTTTTAACTAGCAGAGCAGAGGCTGGAGTCCATTAAGTGCATGAAATAAGGCCAGAGGTATGTGAGAATGTGTGGCTCACAGTGGATTTTTTTTTTTTTTTAAGAACTCATTAAATGCCCCAGCAGTAGTTATCTGGGTATTAAATAACACAGAGAATAAATATATCTGCCCCAACACTACTAAACTGGGTATTATTAAGAGTTGGACATAAAGGACTGTACACATGAACTGCATGAAAACAAACCCTAGCCTGAGCACGCAGCCCCCAGGAACATTTCTGGGTACCATCTCCAGATCCCTTCTCCATAACTGTTGGCACACATGGACCAGCATCTCCTCTCCCAGCACCTTTCTGGGAGGGCTGCTGTGAACCAGTGTCCTGGGATATGCCGTAACATGGGGGCTAGAGATGGAAAACGAGGACATCAACAATAGTTAGAGGGGAAACGAAGCAAATGTGAAGGCAATTTTTCATGAAACTATTTTTTCAATCTTTTTCAGTAATTACATAAATATTTCACACCTGTTGTAGATGTTCTGATTTGTCATCTCAGGAGTTACCAGAAAAAAAGAGGAAGAAGTGTACTGAGATATTGGCATTATTCTGAGGTAACAGAGTGGTGAACAGTGACTTAAGGACTCAGAATCTATTCCTTCAGGTCTGTCGCTGACAAACTGTTCTCAGTGTATGACCTGCCTTCCACCTCATCACATCTAATACTCTGGAAAATCTTTCCCAGCTAAATTTTCAGTTCTGCCTAGCAAACTACTTTTACATGCTTGAATTCCCAGTGACTCATCATTACAGACTTGTGGGACTTGGGAAAACTGATGATGTTTCACCTTCAGAAAATGATTCTGTGGTTTTTTTGGCCCATTTGTAAATTAAAATTTACTTGATGTAAAATGTCAATCTCATTTAAGCCCCTAATCCCTACTGAGATCTAGGGAATAGAGATATTTTCACCTGGAAGGTAGGGAAACATTTTGAGTTATTAGAGGTGGAATTATTTTAAACATCTGCGAGATATACAAGGCTCTCAGCATGTGTTACCGCTTCCATGAGACGTCTGGCAAATGTTACAGGCACCACTCCTCCTCACTTATGCTTTCATAAAAAAAAAAAAAAAAAAAAAGGAAAAAAGAAAACTGGGAGGTTTTGAGAGTGGATTACATACTGTGTTAGCGTTGGACCCAGGACCTGCCCTGTCTTGGGATGCTGCAGGAATGGCTGCACCTCTAGCAACACAGCACTGGGAATGGTCTGGATGCAGGAGGTATTTTTGGGGCTTGAGGAAAAGCACTGGAAGATGTATATTCCCTATGCACCCTAGACTAATTAGTCTTGCTGCCTCTTCTATGTTTTTAGGACTGAATGACCAGTCCTGTAATCAGTTGCCTCTCAATAGTCACCTCAGAGCGACGTCCCAGAGGCACTGGGGAACACTCCCACCCCTTCCCTACACACTCCCACAGCACTGACACCAAGGGACGGGCTTTCCGACCGTGGGAAGGGGTCAAAATCCACCATGCAAAGAGTAAAAGGGACACTGGGATGGCGTGAGGCTAAGTCTCTGCTTCACACCACATAATCTGATAAAGCAATGTTTTATAAACATCTTATGTTTCTCCCTTCTGCTTCTCCTGCTGAAAGGCACATAAGGTCTCTGAAGGCTGGGAATCCAATTGTGATCAGAGAATTTATTAATGGTCACTTTATATCCATTTGTTTCTCTGTCAACATTGTCCATTAGCTCTTTTTCCCTCACTTGTGTTCATTCCCTTGGCATTTATGAGTGAGCGATCATATCCTATCCAAGCATTTATCTTGCTGGCCTGAATGATCCGAGCTCTTGTACCCTCTCCTGAAATCTCAGCTCCCAGCCCCGGGGCTAGCCGCAGATTTTGAGTGGGAGCAGAGTCACACACTGCAGCTCAGCAGAAGCAACAGGATGCCCACAGACAGAAATACCTCAGTAGCACCACTTGAAATACCTTCATGGCATCACATCATGGCTCAAAATCCTCTGGGATTGCCGAGTATGTCCAGGTTGCTCTTTCACCTACGTGCCTGTAACCTGCGAGCCTCAGCTTATCACAGAACTTGTCACTGTTTGTCCCTAAGGGCATACACTCAACCTTATCCTTTTCTACTATTCCAGTCTCAAATTCCTCAAACACAACACAGCAAGCTCTTGTATTGATGATGTTTTTAATTTTGTGCTATCTGCAAACTCAACTAGCATGGTCCTCCTCCCCAAGGCCATTACTGGAAATATTACACAAGATAGTGTCAAGACTAGCCTTTGGGGAATACTGTGGGTAACCTCCTTCTAACGTGATGTCTTCCCTGTTAATGCAATCTGTTCTCATTTTCCACCTGTTGCTCATTCCTTATCAACCTTTCAGGTTTTCTGCTAATCTCCACTGCCTCCATTTTAACTGATAATTTCCCATGTGGTGCTATATCAAATGCTTCGCTGAAGTCCATAAAGATGAGACCTATCGCATTTTCTTTGTCAAGAAAATCAGTTATGCTATCAGAGAAAGATATCAGGTTAGTGTGCCTTGTGATACCATTGGACAAAAAAATTGTATGTTACTCTAGTTTCCATTTATACCCTCTCTCGCAAATTATTTAATTAATTTAATTAAAGCTTTTATTTACTGGTTTTCTACGAATAGCACCTGAAGTCTTGTACACTGTTGACATCAGACGATCGGGCTTTGGTTGTTGAGAACACTGCTCGTCCCCTTGTCCCCCCATTCTCAAGCGCAGGTATTGTGTGCGTTAGTCTCCCAACATACAGCACTGTCTCCAGTTAGGCAAATGGATTAACCCTTCCTCATCTGAGCACACTGAGCAACTGGAATACTGCTTCTACTTGAGACCAGGTAAATTCTTACAGCTTGATTTCTGTAGCCATTCAGCCTCCATCCCATACTGTATTTTTTCTTGAAAACCAAGACACAGACACTGATTTTTGGGGTCATACTTTGATTATTTCCACCCTATCCCCTCTGTACAGTCATCATTACTTGTTCTGTCTTATTACCCCTAAAAAGCCTCACTATCTCTTTTACTTTCCCTTGCAAAGTCTATTTTGGCTGAGGTTTTGTCAGCTTAATTTATCCTTCCATTTCCTGAATTCCTTCAAGCACCTACGTATATCTTTAGGACCTGAGAATTTACAAAAACAAGTTCTGCATCCTCTGTCTGTGCATCTGTTCTCATCTATAAAGCAACTCAGTTCATTCATTTCTAAAACCATCTGCCTCATTTGATAAGCTCCTGCCACGTGCGAGTACATGGGAGAGTTGAGTCAGCCTCCGTGCCTACTATCATACAACTAATCAGGAGTAAGGGGTGCAGTAACAGGAGCGCAGCCCCAGCACAGGAGTAAATATGTACAGGATCTGCTGCTTGCCCAAGGTGTCGAGCGCTTTCCCTATCATTTTAAGACAGTTTTAATACTATTTTTGAGGTGGAGCCACAAAGTCAAGCAATACTTTACTTGGGGTTTATGTAAGTTCCTAACAGTTCTTGCTGAAATCCATCGTATTGATGAAACTCATAATGCTGTTCAGTATTTGCACTCCAGGTTTCAAAAATGGGATGAAGTAGCATTAGGAAAAGGAGACAAAAAAATTAGCTCATTCACCCAAACCACTGCAATACTATAACAAATGCTGATCTTTCTCTGCTGAGAACAGAATAGTGAAAAGTAGCCACGACTGCACAACTACAAAAGATTTCATTCTCTAATTGTCAAAAAGCATTAAACATCAACTATTTATTGTGTAGGAGAGGAAGGGGGAACAGACTTCAGTGCATCCCTTCACCAGAGGTTGTCCCTAATTGTCATGCATAGATTGCAACCAGAGGTTACTGAGCGAAATTTGTTTGCATTTATTAATCAAAAGGAGTCAAAGGCACACAAAGATATCATCAAGGCTCCCTTGTGCTCGGGGAGGCTGACAACTAAAATTCTTGATGAAGTGTTTGCAGAATGTTTGCAATCTGTTCACAGCCTTTTTACTTTGCAGGTGCAAACCTTTCTATCTGTTACATCAAAGAAACAATTGAAAATTAAACATAGTAAACATCACTGTACAGGTTTTAATCTCCCATTTCTACAGGACAAAGGGAGTGGTATAATTAATTTCAAAGCAATGTTTGAGTTCTTTCAATATTCATTTGTGCACATTAGCATGTCATTAGCTATGTTTTAAACACTGATCCTTATTTCCTTCTCCCATACACCTTTCTTTTAGCCCTTTTGTTAAAAAAAAAAAAAAAAAAAAAAAAAAAAAAAAGGAAAGAAGGAAAGTTGTACTTCCTGGGAGATGTGTTTCAAGCTAAAGCATCCATGCATAGATAATTATCTTGCTCAATGAAATAGATTGGTGGAATAATGTATGGCTTTTGAGGTAAAGCAGAGGCAGCAGAAAATAGATGAAGAGAGATAATTCTTTTCAGTGCTGTTAAGAACTTGCAGGGGCAAAGACACTCTCACTGAGTTTTGCTATCATGCCTCGTGAATAATGTATTTTATTATATCCATTGTGGTTATCTTTTAATATGTTAATAACACTTCTAACACTCTTCCCCCCCCCTTGTTCTTTTATGTAGTTTTAAAACTCTTTCTTTTATTAAGATGTAACAAATGGAGATGCAATCAATAGATACTTATTCTGTTGGTGACTAACTAGTAAAAGGATTTTCTTGTAAGTTTAATTTTAAACACAGATCTGTTTGAACAATGTCTACAGGGTAATTTCAGCCATCTATCTACAGCATTTCCTGTAGCATTTCCGAGCTAACTCTTAATAACATCCTCCCCCTTAGGTATATTAATTTTATACATCCTGAACAGGAGATTGAACAGTCCTCGAACAGCCACACAAGGTCACTGACACTAACAAAAATAGAACCTTTCATTGTGCTTTTATCAAGTCACGCTGGCGTTTATATTAGCCTGTGTGGGCCTGAACAGCACGTATATTTGCTGGAGTTTAATATACAATTGTTTTCAAGAATCATTCAGCTCAATTTGTATTGAAAATATTACTTGGGAAACAATGAGCCTTTCAGACGTTTTGGCTGTCTTTCAGCTAAAGCATATAATTTCGGTGTTTGTAGTGAGGTATGAAAAGTGCCATAAATGTATGCAGGCTGTCAATCACAGGGGAAGGGCGGCAAAATCCAAGCTGTCCGGTCCTACAAGACCCGCTAATGTGCTTCTGCTGTCCCTCTCATCCATGGGCAACACCACCCTGGAGCACCTAAGAGGGAATTGCCTGTGATGGGCAATGGATCGACCTGTACAAAGCCTGCTCCCCAGCACTGCTCCAGCACGGCACAGGGGCTGGCTCTCCTCCTGATAAATGTAGCAGCAACCCTCCCGACAGCCACCGCCGCACGCCAAGCTGGGCAGGCAACAGTGGCAAACCCCCACACCTCTCCTCGCCAACCTCTTCTTGCTGAGAACCAGCCTGGGCTTTGAATCTCCACCTCATCTGAGATTTCAAACGGGGCTCAGCAAGAGCCTTTAGACCCGGGACTTCTTATAAAGTCTCCGGAAAGGTGGATCTGTCTGCTGCTTTCTGCTCCTGCCTGCACTGGGCACACACCTTCTTTTCCACCTTCTCCAGAATGACCAAGAGATGGTCACCAGGAATGGTCGTAGCGCAGCAGCAAGGCCGGCTCATTAGGTCTTTATTTGTGACCAGATTCCTTGCATTTACGTGGAGATATGGTACATGCACCATCAGAAACCTTCTCAGTAACACATATGTTGGCGATGACTGTTAAGGCAACACCGAGTAGCACCCACTCTGCAGCCTGAGCGCAGCTCACGGGCAGGTGACAACGCAGGTGACAATGCAGGCACTGGCAGTACAGGTTAGTGAGTGGGCAAATTTCCCTGGGGCAGTCAAAGAAAGAGGTGGGCATTTCATAATTATTTAATTACCTGAATGTCTTCACTCACATCTCAGGCTTTTCAGCAAGAACAAGCAAATGCACACAAAAATGCTAATTAAGCCTGGATGGAACAAGAGGAGGGATTCAATTGTCATATGCACCAAAAGAATATTGAACTCTCCAAGTCTTCCTGTGCTGTTCACAGGGAGGAAGGAGGGAATAAATATTTAACAAGACAAAAATACCTTACTGAGTATCTCTGAGTTTTGTTAAATACTCAAAGTATTCCCATCCTTACTGACACACATGTAGGATAATTAAATGAGTGAACAGTCCCCTAACAGTCATTTCCCTATGTCACAATCAACGGCAAGAATTTTAATTCAAATATATCAATTCATAAGTATGTTGAAGACCAGCTGACTAAATACCAGGGACATACTCATACACAGGTCAATCTGAAGTCTTGCTACAGTGAATTTTTCAGCTTTTCTCTCTGCTTCCACCTATAACCTTGCTGAGTTTGCTCATCTTCAGGAATGTGCAAAATCAAGGACAACAGACTACGCAGGCAAAGCTTTGAGTCGGTTCTTATTTTTATCTGAATTGTTCTGCTCAGCTCTCTAAGAGGGATCACCTAAATGCTCAGAGCACCATGAGGAGCCCACCAACCCGGGCTGTCCCTTGCAGCGGTGTAATCCCGTGCAGCTGTGTACAAATGAGAGCTGCATTTGCCCCGAGGTCCCTTTTCTCCTTCCAGCAGCCTACATTTCCACAGGTGACCCTCACCATGCTCCCGACTCCACACGATCAAACAGCAGCTTCCTCCAAAGTGGTTCCTGTTGACAACATGGGGATGACCCATCTGAGTGACTTCTCCACGCAGATATCTTCTCCAAAGCCCAGGTCTGCGCAGGGCTCCTTGGCAGAGATGTGATTTTTAAGGGCAATTTTCAGTAGAAAACATGCAGAAGTGTGCATGTCTGTGTGTATATAAAGATTCACAAATATGTACATTTCTATACACACATTATCTAACAGAACTGACTTTTTCCACTCACGGTCAGCACATATTTCCCAGACATTTGTTTCTCCTAATGGTATAGAGCTTAATTACAAAACCTCAATTTTCATACATTCAATTCATTTTCATACAGAGCGGAAGCAAATGAAATTGTCTTTTTCTTTTTTTTTTTTTTACACTCAATGGGTTGTTGCTGTGATGAAGTGAAATTAAATATGACATAGTTCTGAGAGAAACAGTTCCTTCAAAACAAAAGGAGTGCTTTAGGTCAGTGCTGAAATTGTGTGAGTATGCTCAAAGCCATCTTAACAAGTGTTTCACATGGCCATACTGTCCCATAATTGAAGCTATAAAGTTGTGATAAGAATCTTCCTTTTTATTTACAAAAAGAGAGGAAGAAACCAACTAAACAAAAGCCAGATCTCTTGCTGCAAAACAAATCACTGGAGCATGAACCACTTCTGGAGGCCCCCTGAGCAATCCCCCTCCCTGTTGCCCAACTCCCCTGCCCTTCAGTGGGGCGGCACCCGCTGCTGCCCCTCACCCAGATTTTAGCATTTTTTATTCTCTTTTCCTACAATTTATTGCAAAGGGCAGGTTTATCTCCCAGCAGCGTGGTAGCATTAGAGGTACTTATGAATCAGTTAGCCTTGCCCCACTACCTGGTGGTTTAGGGAGCAGCGAGGGCCAGTGTTGGCTGTGGTTCCTCTGCTCCCTCTTCACAGCACGAGGTCCCCTCCATCACTAAGTGGTACAAAGCGATGGTGCTGAGCTGGCCCAACAGCCAGTCCCACCACTGCTCAACAGGGGACATCCTGGACTTGCTCCACCTTTTTCCTGATATTCTAGCAAACTGTCAAGGCTCAAGATGAGAGCCCATGAGTGGCAGAAGCAGCACCAGATAAGAAAGAAGACTGCAGCCAGGAGCAGAGAGGGGAAGTGAGGCCATCTCTTTTTGGATGATAGCGAGCCATTCATCTGGCTCAACAGGGATAACTTCACCCAGCACCCACCCGTAGCCCATTTTCTCATCCCATCCTTATAAAAACTGTCCTCTCAAGAACATCCCAGGTTTCTACCTTTGCTGTCATCACCGCTGACATCTGGCCATGCCACCAGGCATGGCTGCACACTCACGCTCGAAGCCAGTTCCCCCGAACAGCACAGCCACATCCCCCTGTTCCCCTTTGTCTTCTGGATAACGATGCAGTGAGCTGCTACCCTCCAGGAAGCCTTTGCAACACATCCCTGAGCTGGGGCTTCCTTCCTCATTTCTGAAATTTCCAAGCTCTTTCAAATTTCTTTTTCTTTCCTTCCTTTTCCTGGTTTACCGGCAAGCACACCATCAAGCAGACTGTCCTTATCCTGGTTTACACCACCACCACCACCGGGTACCGTATACCTCCCCCAGCATCCCCATGCCTGGCGGCTCCTCCTACCAAACAGGCAAATTCGGATAATGCAGCCAATTACCAGCTGCTTTGTTCTCTCCATAAAGGCTCTATTTCAGTATGTTATTTCTTTCTTTTTCACCTAGCAGTCTCAGATGACTTTGATTACTCATCTGAAGAATAATAAAATAGCTTCTTATCAAAGCTTTAAAAAATAATATATCTTGACACGGTTATTTAAGATTGAAATGTCAGGGAGGGGGAAAATAATTATTATCAGAAGGAACTGAGTGAAGTCTCTTACTACACAGATGCAAGAGAAACACAAGCTACTCCAGAAAGAAAATATCGAGACTAAGCTTATAGGAGCTACAGGTTTGTAACTAAAATTAAAATACAGAGAAGAACATTTGATAATAACTAAACTCAGAGACACTGCACTGCAATTAAAACCAATCTACTGAGAGGTGCATCTATGGAAGTGCAATAAGATGCTACAAAAGTTTATAAGATGGGGCATAAATATAATTAATCTAAGCAGTAGAGACAACACAGTCTGAACGTAAAGCATTCCCGTTTGCTAGTTCCTTGGTCTCAGAAACACTCCCAGAGCCCAAGAACACTGGAGAAGAAACTCCTTGGGTGTTGTGGCCCATCGACAGCAGTAGGAAGGGAAACGCTGGAGAGCTTGAAGCCAATGTGCTTCTGGTGTTAATATAAGGCAGGGACAAGTTCTCTGAAGGCCCTACGGTATAAAATGATTATCAGTGGGCAGAGAGTTTGGCCACTGGCTTTTTGAGCTGTGTGCAGACTCCAAAGCTCCCATGCATTTATTTTCCAAAATTATTCTGCACCCCTAAGTTACATTTGGAGGACACAGGCCACACAGCAAGGTCAGCCATCTGAACTGTGTTCCTAATGCACATTCTCATCCACGCTCTTTTTTTTTGAGGATGTAAGCTTATTAATAAAGGTGACTTTACATTACCTTTCTACCTGCAAAATTTAGATCACAGACAAGCTCTTCCCAGAACCAGGTGCTGAAATGAAGGCAGCTGAGAAGACAATCTAGGAGAGTCTGGGGAATAAGCTGAAAACCTGGAAATAATACCTACTGCTTAGATTAATCTTTTAAAAGACGGACAAATCCTCGAGTCCAATAGTTATAAGCACAGAGTTAAATTTTTGGAGCTCGCAGAGGTAAATCACGTGGCCACTGGTGCCAGAGGAGGAGAGGGCTACTCACTCTGAAGATGCTCCAGCACCTTTCTTTTGAAGAGTTGCTAAGCCGAGGGGCTGGTTACAGCGGGCTGTTGTTTACAGCCTAACAGTCATCGTATAAGCCCCATGGTGGGGCTAAGTTGTTTGTTGCTTTGTTAAGTGCTCTGACATCCAGCACGAGGAAGGACGTGAATAAATGACAATACAATGCATATGGAAAGGGTGCACAATGGAAGTAGTTTGCAGTTTATTTCTGGAAGTCAATAACTATTCTTTTAGCTGTAATTTTTAGTCTTTATTATTACAAGATACAGTTATTTGTAAGTGGGTGAATGAGGAAGGGCTTCATGTCCTGTAATGTAATGATGCTGTCACATTGCCGTAGTATTAATCAGAGGATCTAATTTTATGTGCAGTCCAAACATCAACAAATCTTTTTTAAAGGTATCGATTTCATTGATTTTAAGACATATTGTAGCTCTTGGGACAAAGACAGAGGAAAGTTCTACACAGCCGTTGTGCAGCAAACGAATAGATGTAATTACTACCACCTTGTGTTTATAATGCAGGTTGGCTGTGATGGTGCTCCACATGAAGTCTGGAGTTCTGCCACTGCTTTGCACAGAAGCAGGTTAGAGCTGGCTAAAGACAGTGTTAGAGAAATATCGATTGTTCTACCTGGTAGAGAAAGAAATGAGCAAGCGTGGAGTGCTACAAGACACTCTGTGGTGAAAGCTGAAAATAAATGTGAACTGAGGCTCAAAGTAACGGCTTTGGTTACTGAGATTACCAGAGACTCTGGGAACCACCCAGCATCAGACACTCAATGTGGGTCTGAATAATTCCCATGTGAGAGAATGTGGAATATACAGCTTTTTTTTTTTTTTTTTTTTTTTTCCCCATTAACTTCTTCAGACAAGGACTTCTTTCTGCTTACTACTTGATTGTATGATGTCTCACACCAAGATTTCAGTCTATTTAGTGTGCCTAGGGATCATTGTTAATGACAACTCCTCATCAAAGACTGCTGGGAAGAAGGAAACCACTATCACTGTTTCTTGAAATCTCCTTTCATTTTGGTAAATGTCCTACATCAAATTCAGACATTGTATTTAATAATGAATTACTTCCAGTTTTGACCCAAACAAGTATTTCAGATTTTGTTTTGTTTTTCATTCTGGTGAGAAAACATTTTCAGTTCAGATTGGAAAGGACTATTAAAAGAAGTTAACTGCATTTTTGTTCGTTTGCTGAACTGACAAATACATTTTTCACACTCTTCTCCTGTGGTCCTGCCAGCAGGGCACACCAGCACTCTGCCATGCTCCATGATTGCCCCTCCAGACAAACAGTCTTTCCTCCCTAAAATGCCTTCCTGTATATCTGAGGCCAAAACTCCCTTATCTCATAAATATTAGGAAGACTTCATGGAAATACTAGTGAGGATGATAATAGAACGAACTTCAGGAGGAACATGATGAGTATTACAGAAAGAAATCTCCTTAACTTTATTAAAGGAAATCGCCTGCAATAGATTTTAAGTGTAATCCTTCTTGCTCTTTTCTAATACTAGTAGGAACCACTGATTACATCTTTTATGTTCCTGAGAAGACTTCTGTGAGACTTTGTTTCCTACAACATCCTGGAACAGTTCCTGCTGTGGGTCCCCCTCTGTGGTCTCTCCAAATAGACTGCTCTGTTTCTGACTGTGCTGCTACAACATACAACGAGATGGTAGATCGCATGAGTAACTGTTTTGTTACTTACAACTGTTTGTTTTCTTTAAATTAAAAGCTATGCAGATTTAAATGCAACCAAAAACGTCAAAGCTTCTCAGGATTCACTAAAAAAGACCATGTCTGTCTGGGATAATTTCAGAACTGCTCCAAACCACAGTCTTAGTTGATGTCATACAAATGACACCTTTTCCACCTCCTTACGCTTTCAAGACTCATTCCACTTTCATCCCCACTTAAACAGACCTCATTTCCTCAACTCATTTTGCTCTTCCCCATGTTCTCCCTTATCCCCTTACACCAAGGACAGAAAGTGTGAATGCAGGTGGAGGAAAGAGTTGACTACTCTCTCTCTCTTGGAAAGCACTGCTACCACAAAGACTTCCTTTACGCTTTCCCCGTGACTCAGGTCTCCAGTTAACACGCTCCACGCAGGGTTTGTCTAAGGACTACAACACACGTGCGTGCACCGCCGGCGACCGCTTTTCACTTCTTACTGTGGCAGAGGAGTTCCCGCAGCTGCAGCGGTGGTGTTTCAGAGAAACTCGTGCAAAGGGGGTCGTGCACCCAGCGGGATGAAATGCAGGCACAGATTCACAGAGGCAGGTGCTGTGCGTAACCTGGCTGGCAGATGACTAGAACAACTGAAGTATAATAAGATTATTACAGCGCAAAGTTATTCTGTTGAGATAACGAAGAATTTTAATGACTTTTGTAGAAGGTATCAAGCCATCGTTTGCCAATCAGCCCGACTTTCCGAGACGGCTGATTTTGCATACGTGGGATTGCTTTGCTTAGAGGCTCCTGAACAGCTCCATGATACTGTGTGACTGAAAGGGGAGATAAATCTATCAATCTCTATTTTAATTTCAATACAACTGCCTTATTACAGTGATATGTGAGGAATATGCATGGTACTTCCCAAGGGTTTTGCTTTTCCCAATAGCAAATGTCTCACTCACTGTTTGGGCAGAACGGTTCTCTTGCTAAATTGCTCACAATGCAAGCTATTATAGAATAGAGGTACCCTGTGGGTATGATTGAAATTTATATGCAAGGAACAATCAAGAATACCAAGTGCAGTGGATAAACTGTAGGTAGGTGGCAGAAGGCAGATAAGCAGCCTAGGAGGTTTAAGTTACAGGATCTTAAGCCACAGAAAGATTCATTCTATAATTTACATTACAACCAGTTTCATTTGTAGAATGAATAATGGAAAACTCATACAGATAAGTATTTGAGGTCCAATCCTGGGAGGTGGTGAGCACTCAGCTCCCACTGATGTCAGCGTTCAAGCCAGGCTTTTTAAAATGTATGTCTCTGCAGCACAGGGGAGCTAACTTGTTGGTTAACAGCCACTGCAGATAATCAAGCCTGAGAAGCAGGGCTTTAACAGCGCTGCTCCTGCTCTCCCAATCTAACACATTTGCTTGCTTTAAAAGAACTCTGCATTTTAAAGATATAAATCACTTCATGAAAAAGTAGAGAGTGGATGATTTATTTACTTAAAAACACCAATAAAAACATTTAAGTGTTACTATAGGAAACTATCCATTTTCCTTTTGCTGAGTAGACAGGCAAAGATTTATGCATATTCATATTCATATATAAATACCTCTGTTCAAGTCTAACTCCAAACTAGTAAACCTCCAGCCTTCCCTCCTTCCCACGATCTCAGACCTTTACAGGTAGGACAACAGCATTGGAAAAGGCAACGATCAGCCTGTTTTCTTCCTGCCAGCTTCAGTTGTCACTCCCCTTTTTCCTGTGCCCAGAAGCAACATTGATGGGCTCCTGGGCAACAGTTATCCATGGGTCTGTGGGTCTGGTTCTAGGGGTCTGTGGGCTAGGAGCATGGAATTAGGTCCTAGCTGCATTAAAACATTATTTTATTACATCTGTTTTTCAGCAAGCTAAACTGACAAACCTGTGTTTTGATACAGCTTATTTTCCTAATGATTTGATTTACCAGTCCCAAAAGCATCTCCAACTGAAAGAAAGTAGACAAAATTGTTTACCTCTTAATGAAGATGAAAGAAGGTGAGCACTGAGTTGTAAGAATCTCCTCAAGGTCACAATAATTTTATTTAGAGATGAGTTCTGCTTTACATAAGCCGCTAAAGTTTTGAGGAAATACAGATACGGGTTTGATTTCGACCCACACCCATATGTTATTAAATAAAGCTGAGAAATATTTATAAGCAGGGTATAAGAAAATGAATGTGCTCTTTATAAATAATTATTAATTTAATTATGTCATTTGAATGAAACATTGCAATTTCCTTCAACTATACATTAGCACA
Source organism: Tyto alba (assembly GCF_018691265.1). Classification (NCBI taxonomy): domain Eukaryota; kingdom Metazoa; phylum Chordata; class Aves; order Strigiformes; family Tytonidae; genus Tyto; species Tyto alba. Next base: position 3,999,096 of record NW_024881261.1, on the reverse strand, counting down.
ATAAAAATGCTTGAGAGGTATCAAAACTCCTGAAGCATAATTCATTATGCATTTTGTATTTAACATTTACCCTGTGAAACAGCCAGCGATATTTGGAAAAAAACCATTCAGTTTAAATCATGAAGACATTCAGGAGCTGAAATTACACTCTCCCATCTGCGAGCTCCAGCAGCCCCTGTAAAAGGGGATATGTGAGGCACTCCAGAAGGGCGGGAGGCAGAAGGGACGATATAAAACTTGTGCTGGAGGGGCCAGTCCCCGCGGCAGAACAAAGGCAGCGGGAGATGCGGTGGGGAGCGAGCGGCAGCCGCAGCTTCGGGAGAGCGCGCGAGCGGCGAGCACAGTCCATAAAGCCACAATGAATGGTAATGACAGGCAATAAAATACCCTTTTAAAAATCCAGTAAAGGATAAAGACTGTAGACTGCAGCATTGACTGGCAATGCTGTAGCTGCAAAACATCAGCAGATTAGCATAAAGCATGGCAAGAAAGTACAACTAAAAATTATTCAGTCATACCAAATGCTTGCAGAGAATCTAGGCCAAGCAAGCAATCAAAATCAAATAGAAACAAGGTATATGTAATCCCACAGTAAAAAGATTGAGCAACAGTACATTGCCAAGCCATTTTAATACTCCTTTAGCCCACAATTTTTGAAAACCATTAATAGATCTATAAAAAGTGAGGAAAGCTGCACAATGCAGTTCAGATGAACACGGGGGTGTAATTCTACACCGATGTAGCACCAGTGTTAATATAATTTCTCTCATGTTACACAAGAAACCCAGCTAGAGCATCATAAAATGCAATATGTGTTTTCTCTACTAGCTTAAGTGTCTTTTAGCATAATTATTCCTGATGCTTCAGTTATGGAAAGGAACGCTACCAATCTAAGCAGCAAGAAGGTATTTATTTGCCCTTAAGGTACAATTACATTCTGGAAAATGGCTCTTTTTTAATTCAATGATCTACTTCTTTTGCATGTTAGGGGTCACACACTGCTAAGACCACAGTCCTTGAGATAATGTGTTTACTCCTGAAAAAGCTCAAGTTCTGTACGCTGAGGTGTTGTTTGTTTAACCCTTCTGCTTTTCTCCGGGTTTTTTTGCAGATCATGCAGCCCTAGGATAGTGAGCGATATCTGATGTGGCACATGGAAAAGCATCGAATAATAATTTAAAATTTCAAACGCTAAATCTTTGTGCTGAGGACGCTCAAGGCAAAAAGGCCATGGAGTGGCTTTCACTGTTGAATTCACAGAGCTACCAGTTAAGGAAAAAAAAGAAAACAAACGAACCTTTTATTTAATTTTTAATTTCAGCAGATTTGAAGCTGAGCCAGCTGTTATGAATCATCCCAGGGAATCTCTCTGAGGAGAGCCAAAACTTTCCATGCAGGCTCTGCAGTGATCCTGGCTCACCTGGGACACATCTCCTGCCAGCCAGGCACCACTGCCCAGCAACTGCTCAATGGTATCAGAGCTCCTTCCCTGGGAACAGCCACCAATCTTGCCAAAACATTACATTTTACTAAAAAACTCTCTTCTGTGCAGCTGGGAGACTTAGGAGGCAAATGCCAGCCTCTGCAGTTCACAGAATAATGGAATAGTTGGGGTTGGAAGGGACCTCAAACCCATCCAGTGCCCCCCCCTGCCCCGGGCAGGGCCCCCTTCCCCCAGCCCAGGGGGCTCCCAGCCCCGTCCAACCTGGCCTTGAACCCTTCCAGGGAGGGGGCAGCCACAGCTGCTCTGGGCACCCTGGGCCAGCGCCTCACCCCCCACACAGGGAACAATTTCTTCCTTACATCTGATCTAAATCTCCCCTCTTTCAATTTAAAAATGTCCCCCCTCGTCCCATCCCCACCCCCTGATCCAGAGTCCCTCCCCCCGTCTCCCGTCCCCCCCTTTAAGCCCCGGGAGGCCGCTCGAAGGGCTCCCCGGAGCCTTCTCTTCTCCAGGCTGAACCCCCCCAACTCTCTCAGCCCGGCCTCCCAGGGGAGCTGCTCCAGCCCCCCCAGCATCTCCGTGGCCTCCTCTGGCCCCGCTCGAGCAGCTCCGTGTCCTTCTGCTGTTGGGGGCCCCCGAGCTGGCCCCAGCACTGCAGGGGGGTCTCCCCAGAGCGGAGCAGAGGGGGAGAATCCCCCCCCTGGCCCTGCTGCCCCCCCTGCTCTGGCTGCAGCCCAGGGCACGGGTGGGTTCTGGGCTGCCAGCGCACGGGGCTGCCTCACGGGCAGTTTTCCCCCCACCAACCCTCCCAGTCCCTCTCCTTGGGGCTGCTCTCCAGCCACCCCTTGCCCAGCCTGGGTTTGTGCTGGGGATGGGGAGAGGTAAGGAGTTCCTTTATTTCACCCTTACCATTGGGGCTGACTTGTCCAGTGGAGCTGTCCAGGGAGACCATACTCTCAGGGGTGTCAGATTTGCATAGTCAAAGTGTAATAAATTCTAACACAGTGTAAAGCTGTAACAAAGAGCAAAGAGTAACAGAAAGAAGCACTTCTTGAACTCAGGAGAAAAATGTAACTGCACAAATGGCATTATAGTGGTACTGCAAATCCGAGTCCATAGCAACCACTAATCACCTCAAATTGTAAAGTATAAAACAGATCGCCAAAGTTATGCCTGAAGGAAACATCATTTTATGCAGTAGAGTAACCTGTCAAATGGTAAAAATCATGAGTGGAAATTGAAATCTATGTGTACATCTCTCTGTGGAACTGTATATGGAACAAAGTGTTTGGTACCAGATGCAATCATAAAGTTACTGAACAAAGACATCTCCAGAAAAAACTTCACAAGTTTTGGTAGTTATTTAACATTTCTGACTTGGGCATGTATGGTCTTACTTCCAGCTGCCACTGTAAATCACATTTTCCAGTCAAACATGGTTTCTATCAAAACACAACGATTGGGTGCAAATTCCATGGCATCAAGGCCAACTCCTTGCACAGGGAGCCCCAAGACCCACAGATAAAGAAGGTGAAGACTTAAGGAGCAAAGGTGTTTTAGCATAGCTGGAAAAAGGCAGGACTTTTCCCCTGCGGATCATGTTCTTTGTATACCACACAGGTCCTCTGCCGTGTAAAATCCATGACAATAACAAATACATGGCAAGACCTGCTTTTATTAAATAATTAAATGTTTCAGCTTCCCCCTCTGTAACTGTATGTTTCAGCGAGAGGATTTTGAAAGAAATACGCACATGAAAATAATATTCACATAATTCCTTAGTCTCCTCTGCAACCATGTTTACCTGTTTAATATTATTAAATACCAACTCCTTTTTTAATATCAATATTTATCTTCAGTTTTTATCCAGGAAAAAAAAATAAAAGGTGCCTGTACTTGATTCTCTGATTGTACAAAACTGGGTAAAAATCAGCGTGCACTAAGTAAAGAAATTTGTACCTCCTAGCTAAAGCCAAAATCTCTGCAGAAAAGATGGATCGCATCCAAGGAGCTGTGGGCAGGGAAAGATGGAGGCAGAATCTTCCTGGTGGGTCTCCAACTGCCCCATGGCTTGGCTTTGTGGAAAAGACACACAGGGACTGCCTGAACTCAGGAAGCGCAAAGGGCACTTTACCATGGTGCTGGGGGGTTGGAAAGGGCCTTCAGCAGCTCTTGCTGCTCATTTCTTGAGTTTGAGCACAAGCTGAAACAGAGCCCAAAGCAAAACCTCCCACCACCAGACTGATACCCAAGGGGTAAGCCCGGCACTCGCAGCAGTGCTGCAAATCAGGGTGCATCCCCTGGGCCAGTCTTTATTACCAGAAAGAGCAGCTACAGGCACCCCAAAATGCCTCTCCCTCTGGCTTGCAGGGGGGATAGAAATAAACGTGGGCACAGCAAAAAATACACGTGCTCCTTAACCCAGTTTTGAGGAGCAACTCAGCACCGCCTTCAAAAACCTCCACTTGGCAGCCACAGCTATTCCCAAACTTTGGGTAATGGGCAAGAAAAAAGAGTTTTTCACAGCAAAGTGAGGAGTAACAGTGGTCAAAAGAAGGCGTCCAGGCCGTTAGTTTTGAATGGCACGCGGAAAATAGGCAGGAGCGCGAATGGAGAACTCTGCCTCCTTCCCTGACACCGACTGTTCACACTTGTGCAGCACTTAGTTCATGCTTTACCTTAAAGTGCTATATTTTAACCGCAGAGGAAATGTGCAGCAGCTTTCATGCTCCTGCTGTGTAACTGTGGGCAAGTGTAGTCTTTTAAATGGCAGTCCCTGCAAGCGAGGAATGTTATTTTTGTATGGAAAAGCTTTTTGGCACAGTACCGACGATTAGTGAGGGAATAACAGAGAATTAAAAGAAGGAACTAAGTCTCTCTTGTCAGACATCTTCCTACTCTTACCTCTTGCAATATGGACACGTAACTGCGTCTAGAAATGAAATCTGGGACAGGGGACGTTGCTCACAGAACGAGGCTTTAATAATATGGACCCTGGACACAAGTTAAAAACTTGTAACTTGGATGGTTTTTGCATGCACATGGAGTTGTGGCCATGGTTATGAACACATTTACACAATTTCCAAGAAAACAAAGAAGTTGGGAACTGAAAAAAGAACCCACTCCTTTTTACCATTCAAGGTCTATGAATGAAGTTGGGAATTTGCACTCTACCTTATTCATTAAAATAGAAACTGCCATCACTTTAATGAGCAGCCTGAGGGTGGACAAAGTGCCTTGAATAGCTACGTACCATAGAGAACTTGGCATCCTCACTGAAACATAATGTGGGATTGCAATTGTGGGATTTTTCCAGTGAATACGAAGTGATCAAAGATAACACTGCCCCAAAAAGAATTAAAACAGTGCAACATTGCATCAAGTTACAGCCAATGTCAATCATTACATGCCTGAGTGCACAGGATCTTTTAAATAATGTTATAGACATGCTGTGGCATTCAAAATATTCACTGAATTTCAAATTAAAATGCAAAAGCATGTTCCCTGCTCATCTGACCAGAATAGTGAACTCTAGGCACATCTTTCCAAATATTGCTCTAATGCCACATCATTTACTGTCAGCTGGAGGACGGGCTAATTTTATGCAGAGCTGGATGATGGGAGGACATTCGCAGTAAATGGATTCCAAAAAAGTTACCTTTGGCTTTGGTCCTGGGAGAAGAGAAACTAGAAAAGATGGAGTGACAAAAGATTGGGGAAGGAGAGGGAAGGAGAGGACTAATTGCAGACTGATCACCTTTCCTACTGTGAAAGAAAAAACCCTTCGCACAATGCAGAACTTGAACTCATCATTGTGTAGATGAGAGTTTCTGGCATATAATGCCAGCCGGAGCTACTTACTGGAAAAAAGTGTTGCTTTATTTACATGCTAAAGGGAACCACCTCCTAGCTTTGGGCTGCTGATAAGCAGCCGTGGTGAGGAAGAAAAAGAAAGGGAACAGTACGCCATTCTGGAAAAGGAGAGGGTGGGAGGGAATGGGGTAAAGACACACATCAAAGGAAATATTTATAATACGCCTTTGTGGGGTGAAATGCAGAAGTCTTTTGCGAACATAACAGGGAGCCCAAAGTAATTTCAATTTTTAAAAAGGTCAGTGAGGAAATAGCAGAGAAAAACTTTACTCCAAGCCCAGAAAGAGCAATAGAAATATTGGAGCATTTAACCTCAGAACCTCTATGAAAACTGCATGCAATTCAGTCTTCAGGTGAAAAGAAAAAAACACCTTTAGTAAAGTCTACAGAAACCAGCTGAGAGCAAGATAATATAGAGTGTACAATTGCAATTAAGTGGAGGATGGATCAAGCATATTTAGATGCAGCAAAACTATGATCAACAGAAGTGAACAAGAACATGTTACCCACTACCATGTTAATTCTGCATAAATTGATCCAATTTTGCTCTAATTTCCAACACTGCAAGCTCATGGATTTGCACAAAGTACAGATTCACCCAGGATCTGGCTCAGAAGCTGATAAAAATTATCTAAATCTTGAATAATCTCAGGAATTCCACTGCCTGACTCTGAGAACCTTCTATCATCTCCTAAGCATGGGAACATCACCTTTTCTCTTCAAACACCCATACCACCTTCAAATCTATGAGTAATATGCAGTCTAACTTTCCTAAAGGAGTGGTAATTATAGTAATTCACGCCTGTATCTCATGCCCATTGGTGGGAGGTTTTTGCTGTGAGAGGCATTGTATCACCTTCTCCGTAGGTCTACGGCTTGAGAACTGATCTCATGGAGCTCTTGTATATCAGCTCTTATGCAATGGCCCTGTTTGGATATAGTTTTTAATTATCTGATTTCATAATTTGTTTCATAATTCCATCATTTATTTTTCTATGAATACAATTGCATTTCGTTGCAAAGGTTGACTGCTTAATGTCTAGAATATGTCTGAATTTGTTCTTTAATTGTTTACATGACAAGGTTTATTTTGTAATATTTGCTGAAGTGAAAAGTATATCACAGTCTTACATGATTTAATTTAAGGCAAATGCTTAATTTAACATTCTTATAAATAAGAAATTGAGCATTAGGAGCAAAAGGGTTTTAAAGGAGCAAACTGTAGAGCTGCTTATTTAAAGTGGTGAGGAGGCATGGTCTAAACGAGCGGAGCACTGGACAGGGAGCCAGAAACTTTCAAGATCTATTCCAGATTAGACACTGCGTCAACCTGTTGTCTCAAGAAAGCTATCAAACTCATCCAAGGTTGTCCACTTCTCTACCTGACAATACTTAAAAGACCAAAATTCGCTACGTGTTTTGATCATTTAACTTTATGCCACATTTCACAGCAACGCTCCTTTCAGCCTCAAAAGAACAGAAAATGTAATGGGTTCGATCTAAAGCGACCACTTTCATCTGGGCACAGCCTTACTCAGTCCTCCTGTTCCTGTGTCTGGGACCATCCTGTTTGTACATTCACCGAGGAAAATCCAGCCTCATGGACAGAAGACCTACCTCATCTAGGGTCCGTGCAGGGCAATAGCACACCGGTTTTAGAGTGAAATTGTGCCAGCTCTGTATTCGGCACTAAGGCTTGCCACTCACAGACACTGTCATTTAGGGCCAGGATTCCCAAAAAGGTCTAAGTGCTTTGAGTGAGTGTGCATTACCGTCTTGCCAGTCACCACTGGAAATCTCAGCTGGACAGTGACTGATATCTACCGAGAACCATGGAGAAATAACAAAATACAGAGGGAAGGAACATGGCAAGCAGGGCTGAAAACATGGTAGCACAGGCAGGAACAAAATAAACCCAAAGATTAGGTCATTAATGCAAAGCTTTTAGGAGCAGTGTGCCAGACTGCATCTCTCTCCTTTCAATTAGAGGTTACGTGCCCTGGCAGGGATTTGGTGGGAGGCAGAAGATAGGGCCTCTCAAAGAAACAAGATGCTGCCAATTAGCTGCTTGGCAATGTCTTGCTGCTATGGGAGACAAGCGCTGCCGGTCCCACTTCAGTCTCAAATTCAGTGGGAAATGGGGGCTGTGATCTGCAGCCTCCCCCAGATGCTGCAGCTCCCAAACCCCGGCCTGCTGCCCCCCACTCACCCCCCACCTATGTGCCCTTCTCAGCACCTGCACTGTGGGTTGCTAACCCTCCTGTTAAAGGACCAAAAAACATATTTGACGTTCGAGTCACCAAAGCAATGTTAAAACCAAGAAAAAAGACCCCAACCCCAAAGTCAAAGAAAATCAACGCTGCCCTATAGATTCAGAAAGAATGAGTCAAATTCTGTTTGTAGGATCCACAAAACTCAAGATGCCCAGCTGGGCACAGAGGATTGTCTGAGGAGGTTCCCTGACCACTACCTGGGGACAGAGTGTTGCAGAAGCAGCTCCAGGGTCATGGGAAAGCTTTTTGGAACCAAAAGCTTTTCCTTTTGCTCTGCCTTTGAGAGAGTAAACACAGACCATACACTGTCAGAAGTTATTTTTAAATTTTCTTTACATTAAGAAGAATAAATTGAATCCTACAAACAAAGCAACATGAATTCTTCTATTCCCAATAAACAATGGCTTTTACATTTAAGTGCTTATATGACTTTACTACACCTCAGGTCACAATTTAATCTCTCTTTAACTTTAATTTAATGCCCAATTTAATCTCAATACGACAGCTAACAATTAAGAGAATGCATGTGGAGCCACTTACTGTTTGATTGTATTGGTCATGTATCGATGTCGGATACAGTAGTGTTTTCCTGTAGATCATAAAACTTCAGAGCAAAAGATTGCACAGTTCGGAGAAATGTCTACTGTTCTCAGCAGTTTTCAGGATTAGGACTTTAATGAGCCATGATGGGGTACATGCATGTATGCGTTATAAAATCCCCTATAATTTTAATAACTTAATTAGCAAAATTTTCTACAGTGGACCTTTTCAATGCATTACTTCAGGTATGACACACTCTTTTCTATATTTAAATCTCTGTCCAAAAAGCAGAGTCTGCAAGAAAACCTTTATACATACCGCTCTTCCAGAAACTTTGTGTTTTTATGGCATACTCTGAACATGGAAAGAACCAAGGGCCTGAAGTCCCAAACGTCAATGGGCACACAGAGTGCCCTGGCAGCACGTGGCAACAGCCACCTGGGCTCGGACTGCGAGTCCATCATTTATTTGCTCTGCTTCCTTCTCTTACTCGTGCAAATCCACCATTTCCAACAGTATAAATGAGGAAAACCATCTCAGCCAGGTTATGTATTGCAGAGGCGGGAAAGCCACACTTTGTATAAAAGCAAGCACTTTTGCAGATTTCTACCGGTTTAAGTGTTCCATAGATTTAAATCAGTGCATATGCCTTATACAACCCAACTGCAGCAGGATTATTTCTAACGCGCAAGTTTGCCTAGACCTTATTTGTCATGTTGCAGCATTTCTCGGTACAAACCTTAAAACTGAAATAAAATTACATTGCATTTTAAAAATCATACCCTGAGTGATTTTATATAGTAAGCTATTTATTTTAAAACAAGATTAAATATTGCACCTTACTGAAATATTTTCTCTTAGCAGAGAGCACTCGGATGGAAAATTTCATACATTTCAACTGATTTTTTGCCTGAATGGTTTTCACATATTTTTCTAAAACCTAGTTGTGTCAAATGATTTATTCTCCTCTAACAATATGGTACAAGTAGCTAGGAAGATGCAAGTGCTGAAATGGTTGACGGCAGTTGGCCAATTAAGTGCTCTACAGTATTCTGATTTTTTTTGTGCTTGCACATACTAATCCTTTTTTTAATGTATTGAGGTTCTATCCAGCAGAAAGAATGAGCTAACTGCAAGGCATGCCACATGAGGAGTTTGAAAATGTACAGCAACATGCTCGTATCCAGGGGAGGTTTAGCCAAGTGTGAAGTATAAAACATATCTGGGAAGAAGCAAAAGGCGAGGGGAGGGAAGGAAGCCTGGCTGGAGCTGCAGGGCGTCCCGGGAAGCAGGAGCAGGCGCTGCCTCTCTTCACCAGCTGTAGGAGGGCACGGAGGAGCCGGCAGGAAAGGTGCATTGCTCGGCCACTGTCTCATCGACTAAGGAGGGGTGACCTGGGGGAGGTCTCCCTGCTCACCTGCAGCACATCACTAGAGGAGGTGGGCAGCGGTGCCGCAGCCCAGCCGGGCTTGTTGGAGGCTCCTCTGGCAGGGCTTTGGCTGCTGCCTCGCTTCTCCACCTCACAAACCGCCGAGTAGTGCGAACAGAGGAGACTCCTCTTCAGGAAGATAACGCTGTCCCAAGGAAAATTTCTCACTCCCAAGAAAAAATGAGACAGCATAAAATGCGGTGAACTATTTTTATCTGTGTCGGAGGGGTCTCTTTTATTAAAAAGAAGTGGTAAGAAAGGTGGTGCTTGGTTTCAAATATTGTAAGAAGCAGTGACAAATAACACATATGTACAATACAAGAGTAGCGATAGCAGCGGACTTCTGTAAGCACTAAGTCTGCTAAAAACAAAACAAAAAAAATGTAGATTTATGGACCATTTTTTTTAAGCTTTAATCTTTAGGGTTTTTTTAAAATAAAGTCAACATTCCCGTTTTTCAGAAAGGTTTCCACTGAATCACTCTTTGCTTCCTCGGCAAGCTTTTATTCAGCCTTACTGCTTATAAAGTAGCCCCCACAACACTTGGTAGGTTTGTGGGGAGCAAAAATAAAAACTAAAATTTCAATTATAAAAACCTAAACTCAGATTTCAGAACTTTCCCACCTACTCAAATTGCTCACTAGGGAAGAGACACAAACACTTGTCAAGTACAGGGAAGATACCAAACCTCTGAAGGCCAGTGAAGAAGACAAAATGCTGGGAAGAATGCTGAAGCGATTTACAACCCAGACCAAATTTATTTATTACAGATTACTTTAATTCCTCTCCTGGTGAAGTTATCACTGCTTTCAGCTTTGGGTGTCGATAGCAAAAGTATTACCACTACTGCTACATATCAAAACATTGCTATAATTTCTCTCACAGATCTATACCAGTCACAACAGGTTGCTGTGATTTTTCCAGATAAAAACCTGCAAGAAAACTGCTTTTCTCTTGTTAGCCAGCTTGAGTAAAAGCAAGTGACAGTCAGAATGAACAGACACTCCTGGCAATTTCAATGAGAGGCTCTTAATTACAAGTCACAAGAGTGGGGGTCATCTCCTCTGAGGCCAGTACATTTAAATGCTTCCCCCTCTGGGTCACACCATTTCAAGAAAATGTATTTGCCTATTTAGGACTTTTAAAAAATTAAATAAATAGAGACAGTAAACAGGGTCCCCAGATTTTTTAAGGCATAAATTTTTGCAAGTTACAGCTGCAGCTTTGGTATTTTAGAATGAGTCTGAATTTTAGCTAGTACGGATAAAAGTGAAAAGATATTTATTGGTATTTAAGGACCACATCTTCAAGAGCTATGCATAAAATAATGTCACTTCATCACTCCGTTGTTGACATGGGAGCTGGGAGAGATGCACAGGGTGACACTGCCTGCAGGCTGTCCACCCTGGAGAAGCACACGTCGCACTTTGCTGGCCCCACCTGAGCTGTGGCACAGCTCGCGTTGGGAATCTCTCCTCCCACAACCCCAGCGCGTTCCCGAAGAGAAGCAACAATCCCAACATTGCTGATGGACTCAGAGCACAGGCACTTCCCCGGCTTTTAGTCTCATCCTTCTCTGAAATGTCTAACAGTTAAAATGGGAGAAAAACGGGAGCAAACATTTTAGCATTGAGGTTGAACTGCAGCCCGAGTGAGGGCAGCGGTGGGAGAAAGCCGGGAAATCTTTGCCGGGAGGGAATGCTCCCCCGAGTGAGGCGGATGAGCTTTGTGCTCAAGGGTCCAAATCAGAGCTGGGTGAAAAGTTCATGAAAACAAATTTTCAATGCATTTCACTCATTTTCTCCTGCTCGGGAATTGTCCACTGTCACCTCGAGTATATTCCTTACTTGAACCGTAACTGGATTACTAGACCAAGACGTGGGTCTCTACTACTGGGTACAGATTTATCAGGATTACAACTTTGCCCGAGCGGCATGATATATGCTATTAAATAAAGGAGAGATTAGAAATACAGGCTTTGTATATCGAGCATAATACAAAAATATTTTCAGCTAGTACAATAGTACTGCCCCCCTTTTTGAACATAATACAGCCAAAATTACATATATGGAAAAACCAAGGTTGCTAAGGAAGATTTATTAATTGTACGTAGCATGCCTGAAGGCAGACTGGGAATGGAATTCAGATGGATGGACACAGAGGAGGATTAAGCCGATAACAGCAATGAGCGGTGCAACTTCTTCTCAGTCCCAAACACTCTCATCACATGAAATTATTTTTACAGATGATATGCATACAATAGCAGGAACTGTCCTATAGTTTATCTCTTAAGCATTACAGAAACTGAAATGCTGGTAGGATAAAACTTTTATGCTTACCAGAGGCTTTCTGCAAAATTCTTTCATATCAAAATTTGACAACTAAGCACTCTATTCCTAAATCTAGTCATACAGATGCTCAAGTAATTTGACCGGGAAACTTGCTCTTTGCTTGAGTTGTGCAACATCAGGGCTAGATCAGACCCTTTCCATATTAAAAAGGAAAACAGGGAAGGAGCTAAGAAAAGTGTGGAAAACTCCACAAGAGATCACTCTTTTGTTACCTGAAAATAAATGTTGGGTTTGAGTTTTCTTTCTAAGAGATTTAAAACCTTCTGTCGTAGGGCTTAATTTAGCTCATGATTTATGAATGGGAAGAACTGTTCTGCATTGGTCTGGCTTATCCATTAACTCGCCGTGTTGCTATTTCTTGCATTTTCCCTGCATTGGCCATTGCCAGAGATAGGATGCTGGAATAAACAGGCCACACTTTGGTCCATCAAGGCAACTCTTGCATTTGCTCAAGGACAAGAAAATCCTCTTACTCAAAGTGGGAGGACAGAGCACATTATCAAAATGCACACAGCAATTTCTGGGATTAGATCTATTTGTAAAAAAATCAGACCCAAACGTAAGCAGGAAGATTTCAGGTAAAAGGAAGACTGTAACTTTGGATATACACAGCTGACCTCTGGTGTGGTGTCCAATAGGTTGTACTCTACAACTAAGTGAAACGGCACACGTAAAATTAATGTGATAGATTGACACGCACTGCAGTGAGTGGAGGTGTTCAGCCAGGGCGCACACAAATGCTTCTGCCAGTGGCTCTGCCATCACGTCCAAAGAAGAGCAAGGATTGGTATGAGAGCCATGAAAAACTTGCAAAGTATTGTTAATTTGTAAACAGCAGGAAATCCCAGTCACATTAACAAATGCACAGCAACCCTGGAAGTCCTACATTACTCAGGTGGGGTATACACCAACCTGCGAGCCTCGGAAGGGCCATTACAGCACAGCAAAGACCTCAGCGGTCTGTCCTACCGGCCCCTGCCCTTAACTCAATTTCTAAACAATCTTTCTTCCAACAGGAAGAAGGAAAGACCAAACAGGAGTTTCATATTAGCAATTAAGCCCAAAAGGAAAGTCACACTCTTTGCTCCTTCCAGGTACATGCACTGGACCATTTCCTTGCAATTAACCTATTTTGGTGAGGCAGAGGTGGACGAAAGGCTACAGATGCCATTAGACAAAGAGCTGGTGCCCGTTACTGTTGCAGATGGTGGAAGCAGAATCCTCTTTCTTTTTACACTATCAATTAAGCAATGTTGCCAAACCCACATCAGCTTCTCAGTCAAACATTTAATTTCTCAGCAGTCTGTGTGAAGTTTGAAAGCTACAGTATGTTCTGCCAGCGTCCTCCAGAAAGCTGCTTTGCATTGTTTTGCTTAAATGGCTACAAAAGTGCTGTCAAAGAGACACTGTCAACGGCAGCTTTTGTGTTTACGTCTTTTTACTTTTGGGAAAAAAAAAAAAAAAAAAAAAAAAGAAACAAAACCTTGTGGAGTTGAAAGAACTGATTTCTGCTTGTTTTATCAGTCCTTTTTACATTCTTTTGGCAGACACTGGATTTTCCTCTCTGCTATTCACAGTGCAAGCATATTCAATATTGAATAGACCTTTTTGACAGTTTTGAACCTGTTCCATAAGATTCCAAATGCACTGATTCATGGGGACTTGCAAAGTTCCTACAACATAAAAAAAAAAAAAAAAAAAAAAAGTCTACCCTGCCTCAAGAATTGTTTTGCATCAGGATAATTTAAAACTTCTGCTCCTTCATCTGTATGATTTCTTAGAGCCAGGAAGAACACTTTCATAAATGATTTGTCTAACTGACTCACAGACAGAAATACAACAATAAACACTCAATGCCTAGAAGTCAAGAAAATCTAATATGTACAATATCATACAGGTTCTTCTGTCTTTCAACACCAAAATGGGCGCAAAATGCCGGTCTCCAAAGTTCACCGATTCTCTCATTTTAATGAGTATCAGTGAGAACCCAACATTGAACACACACATTCAAACACACATGCTGTATTTCAGTACTGTGGTTGTAGATTTTTTTATTTGCTGCACACTCTGTCACATTAGGAGATTCCCAGCAGCCTGGGGATATTTTCTTCCCTGAGTATCCCCTCCACTCTCCTCATGCTGCTTCTCTGAAAAGTAACACCATGGCAGTAATATTGCTTATGGTTTACAACTGCTCCTGTTTTCCTACTTCTGGGGATAATTCCAGCCTGATCTTCACTTTGGAAAGGCAGATGTGAATCTCCATAAATTAATAAATGACGAAGGTGACGATTACAGTAATGTGTTACAAGTCTAAACATGGCGGCAGCTTTTCTCAGTTGCTTACGAACACAGGGAGTGGTGGCCAGTGTAAAGGAAAAAAATAAAGCAGCAGTTCCCAATGTGTTGTCCACAGATTCGCTGGAGTCTGCCGACTTCTAATTCCCACATAAAGCAGTTAAAGTCTACGGTCACTGAGCTTAAATTCAATACACAAGAGCCCACATGTTCTAGTGGAAAATTTTTCTGTAGCCCACAAACAAAAAACGGATGAAAACTCCTGAATACTAAAGCACATACAAGTAGAGCATTAGATCTCTCACATGCGTCCTCCCAGAAAAAAAAAACTCCCATAGAAAGCACTAAGAATTAAATCTATAGAAATGTAATACAGCTCTATGGAATTTCCTCTGAAGGCCTATAGAATTTAGTACAGCAGGGAGTCCTTTTCAGAGCCATTTTTTTCAGACAACTTGCAGAAGGATATAATTCCAATGAATGGTTTTTTTAAAAAAAGTCATAGAATGACAATAATCTTCTATTAAATTATTTTTCATAGGAGTATTGACAGCAATAGCTATTAACATTATTTCATAAAACTGGAGAGATATATTGATCAGTGGATCCATTCTGCCCTTCTGACACAGAGAACTCAGACAATTTATGTTGCTATTCATTGTCAGGCAGAGGGTTTTGTTCTTTCTTTTTTAAAAACATCTGGAGTCCCATGAATAATTACTTTAATTAAAATAAGAGACTATTTTATATGCCCTTCTTGGCAAGAACTTTGTCTTCATGCTATCTGTCAAGTCCACTATTGCTGCTGTATAAAAACAGCAATGCTTATTGGTCATTTTATATTTTCCATGGATTTTTTGTGATTTAAGACATCGTCTCCCTTGGGAATTCCCAGCTCTTGGACTTTGCCTGAGCCTCCCCAGGTCACACGGAAAGGAGCAGTCACTATAGCAGGGCTGGGTTGGCTCAGTGATGACCAAAGCATTGGCTCCATACCTGTGCCAAGCCTGGGGAAAGCACAGCTCCTTGCACAGCACGTGAGGCAGAGACAGCCAAAGGGAAAAAGCAGAGGGAACATCCCTTTTGTTTGGAGATGGCAGAGGGAAATGGCGTGGCTGAGGAAATCCCTCTGCCTCTAAGGGAAGGTTAGTACTACTCTAAGACTTGGTCTGCAGGGAAATTGTGATAATAATAAGTATTCAGGGATAACAAGACATCAGTCCCTCTCCCATCCACCAAGGAGACAGAGGTATTTCAAACCAGGAACACCAGCAAGGTCAGAAAAGCTGTGGGAAGACCTCCATAGGGCTGAAGAAAATTAAATCCAATTGCTCTGCTCTGGAAGCTGGCCAGCCCCACAGCAACATAGTGCCAGAAGACATCCATCCTGAGAGGGACCCTCTGCTTCAGTTAATTAAGTAAACCTCAAGATTTTCTTCCAAGACCTTATTTTCTTGTTTCAAAGAAGTCCACCTCCATCTTTTTTCCTGCCCTTTACAATGATTCAATTTATAGAATTCGTTCTACTTTCTCCTTCACTTCTGGGGATACAGTGCTACCTATAATTTTCCAAAGGACCATACCCCCGGGTGGGGGACAAGAAGATACTTGCCCTAAGGGGTGGGTGACAAAGGGAAGGGGGAGAAGAGGGGAGAATATAGGCTCCAAATTGTCCTGAAGGCAATCACAGGCACTCAAAGGTAGATTCAAAACATGGGATCAGAAAGAGCCTTAAACCAAACCTTGTTGGATTTTATGCGCTTATGAAAAATATACACGTCTTCATTATAGCCAGGGATACTTCATATATTTATGTCACTTTTCTATTTAGAAAAACAATAGCATTTTTAAAGGGTCCCTGTATATACTCAAGGAACAACAAACTGACAGTTCACTTATTCTGGCCTCAGTTAAGTGAACTGAGGGACATAGAAAACTGAAAAATTGCTATATCATTTTGTAAGAGCATGCTTTTGTTTGTGAGGAGTTATTGCTATAGGGCTAGATCAAAAGGACTGATGACGACTGCAGCAAGAAAGGGAAGAGTGGTCTAGTGGAGCATCCTCTGAAAGAGCAACGCCGCGTAATTGAGGCACAAGGATCAACTCCGAAGTACCAGGAATTAACGACAAGGTTATTTACCAAAATGGATAGCCCCGAGATCAAAAGACACTGATTTGTTAAAAAAATTGCTTTGACAGAAGGAGAAGGAAGAACACTCACAACTGGTGCAGGCTTACACAGGGATTTACTAACGGTGTAGCGGTTGGAGAACAGCTGCTGTGCTCCTACTCCCTTTGTGTATTCTGCTCTCAAGGCACCAGCACGTAGGCGAGTGTAAGGTTTTCCAGGAGCAGGTCCAGCAGGCAGGCAGAATACCCAGGAAGGGGGTCAGCAAAAAGAATTTTTGCGCTGGAGATCTGGCTTCATCATGACTTTCCCAGGCAGACAAGCTCAAAGAGAGAGAAAATGAGGATCTACAAGTAACAGGCTGTCGCTTGGTACTCAAGAGAGTGGAGTCTGAGGCTGAGCCTACCTAAGGGCCTGAGGAAGCTGCCAAGCACAATGTAACCTCTGCGGGACTGAAAATGAAGGAGACAAGCATGTGGAGAGAACCTTTCAGTCCCAGAAACATCTCCTGCCCCAACCTTCTCCCCTTCCAGTTGAGAAGCATGGTGGGAGAATTGTAATGAAAAAACCCCTACATGCCTGCCTTGTAGTGCAGGGTTTTTTGAACTGATTAAAAAAAATCCTGTAGAAACTATTGAATCTATTTGCTTTCGACTATATTCTCTAGATCCTCATTAGTCTTATCCTTATCATGCTCTCCAAGGTTTTCCCATAGTGAGGTGGCTGCGTCAGTCTTGTAAAGATCTATCAGACAAAAGCAAAAACCTGGGGAAGCAAAAGGTGTTTCTGTGTTTGATGATGCGAATATATCTGGAAATAATTTTTTTTGTTCTATTTCTTGTTGTCTCCTCAGGTGTCCATCATTTTGTCTTCTCTTCCTTCACTTAAGTGCAGGGAAGCAAAATATTAAATTCCACAAAATCTGGGGAGTTGACCACCATGAGCACACAGGAGCCTGAGACTGAATTTTTTTTTTTTTTTAATGAAAAAGGTCTGTGCTCTACATGCTAAATAGTAGTCCCATGGAAGTCAGTGGCAAAATTTCTAATGTCTTATTTCCCTGGGAGCAGGATTTGGCCCGGCAGGAATGGACAGTAGCTAAGCCTGCCACCTCCCATCCCTGGAGATCTTCCCAGGGCAGCAGTAATCAAAATAATTCATTTGCAGTTCTAAGCCTTTGATGCATGACTGCTGAGAAAGAAGATTTGCAAAAGCTGTGACAAACTTACACCTCAGCTTTCAGAAAAGGAGAAAAAAAATCTGTTACTGGAAAATTTGCCAATTTTTTCCCTCTAGCCCTTAATGCACAACAATCCATTTGACCATATAATTATTAGTTAGAGGAGTTGGTAAAAGAAGTGTAATTTATGGGGATGAACAAGGAAACATGAGAAATACCTAAGAAATATTAGAAGAAAAATACAAAAATAACATAGAAACATTGCTGTATACTGCTGTCAAACTGAAATAAAAGTCATAAAGGAAAAATTAGATGCTCGTGTACACAAATTATGCCACCATCAGTTTTTGTTGGAGCAGGAAGAATCCTGGCAATCAAGATTATCTGATAATTACCTTTCTTAATGCATTAAATTCACTCAGCTTCACCTTCAGGCATGTAGCTGAAGAAAATAATGACATACATCCTCATGTTTAATGGTTAAACTCTATTTCCAAGAAATCTATTACATGCCGTGTCAACTAGAAACCCACACAATAAAACATCTTTAAAAGATGTACTGATAGAAAAGAATGGTGGTTTGTAACATAAATAGCAGTTGTTTGCATCAAAACATTTTAACTTGCAGGCTTTATTAATACTAATGAAAGTTTGATTGTCTTTGTTAATTACCTCCCCGCCCTCCTTTGTCCGGATCAGCTGCAGAACAAACCTTCTCCTGCCAGCATCTCAGGATGCATTAGACCTTATTAAACATCATTTTTAACTGAACATTTCATTTAAAGGAGATTAATTTTTAAAGTATGCTAGTGTTTGAAAACAAATCTAAAATTATATAGTTGCTGAAGAATACATTCACCTCCTACTTCACCAGTATTTATATACAGGGAAGTCCAAGTGATGCTTCTACTGAGGTGCTGAAAGTTTATTTGATAGTCTACTGGCTCACAAAGGGACCTTGCTAAGTGGCTGACTCCTTTCCCATAGGATGTGCAAACTAGCCTTGGGCCAGTAGAGAGCGGAACATACGTCATCTTCCCAGTCATATAAGCTCTCTAAAGAATAAATTTAACCTGAATCTGCTTTTAATCCCTTTTCACAGACAAGGACACGTCCCTTGCAGGCAGCATCTCGAAGACAAAGTCCTGGCAGCATGACCCTGGTCTCAGGGGAGCAGATGCTCAAATCAGCATGTTCCCCAGCTGCTGGAGACCTCCCTCACAGCACACTCGCTCCCCAGACCCTCTCCACTGCTATTTCCAAAGGAGTTACGGACTATCATCTTCAAATACTTTCCAGGTAGTTGTTGGGGTGTTCTGGGTCTCTGAATTAGTCACACCAGGCAGGAATCAGCCTTGTTATTCAGCTTACTACCTTGATTGCTGAGTTAGCATGGGAGAAGAAAAATCCACCGCTGCTACTTTGTAAACACAGAATGAAAAATGATTTTTACATAAAGTTTGGGTTGGCCTTACAGAAAATATTGAACTAACCAGTTATTATTTTTTTAATGAATAGTTTGTTACTGGGAAAATGGTCATTTTGACTTGAGGAAAGGCTGAGAGAACTGGGTTTGTTCCACCTTGAGAAGAGAAGGCTTAGGGGAGACCTTATCACCGTGTTCCAGTGTTTAAAGGGGGGCTACAAAGAAGCTGGAGACTCCCTTTCTACAAGGAGTCACACGGAAAGGACAAGGGGTGATGGGTACAAGTTACTCCTGGGGAGATTCCAATTGGACACAAGAGGAAATTTTTTCACAATGAGAACAATCAGCCGCTGGAAAAATCCCCCCAGGGGAGTGGTGGGTTCCCCAACACTGGGGACTTTTAAGATTCAGCCAGACAGGGCGCTGGGCCGTCTTGTCTAGACCAGGCTTTTTCCAGAAAGGTTGGCCCAGATGATCCTGGAGGTCCCTTCCACCCTGGGATTCTGTGATTCTAGGATTCTAAGTGGAGTTTCTGTCTTTAGCATGCACAAATTCATGTGCTTCAAGAAGAACTTGAGAAGATAGTTATTCCCAAATGGATGCCCTTTATCTACTGGTAGGTTTCCTTTACAGTGTAAATTGGACCTCTCTGAGACCAAAGAACCAGGAAATTTAAGGTAATTCTTCTCAAACAAATGGGCTGTGGACTCTGTCATGTCTCCAGCAAAGTCCACTGAAATACAGAGATTGAAACCTATTAGTCACATCAACGTGAAGAACTGTTTTAATAGTGCATAACGAAATGGAATTTGTTACAGGAAAGGGGAAAAGAAATTAAAAATTACTAGGACAGCTTATTTTCTCCTGTGCTAACTTAACCCTGGTGACTCCCACTGGACTACTGCCTGCCACAGGCCTTAATTCAAGTCAACTCTTCAGCGAAGTCCAGGAGTACATACAGAAATTTTATAACTTTGCTGAAGTCTCATTGAAGCTGATGAGATTCAGGCATTATCTTTGGGCACAACAAACACTAAAATGTATGCTGAATTGGATTTCACTTGTTATCATTTTAAAGTGTTCTTGTTTGTTTTTTTTTGATGTGGACTGCTTAATTAGAAACACAGGTGCATTCACTGTGCTATATTTTGCTTCTCAATTTAAAAAGCCAATTTAAAACTACTGATACAAAGTAAAACAATTACTTGCTGTTTAATTGGTTTTACTAAGAGTCATTTTAAATTAATACATGTTTTTTGGGAATCCATTAATTCATTTTAATTACACAATCCAAATATTTATGTGTTAAGCAAGCACCCATAAAATGAATATAGGAAAGGAATAAAGGTATTATCACTTCACTACAAGTTACTTGGGGAATGGACAGTCTCTGTCACTATTGTAATCGTGTCAGTTACTAATGATTGGCCGTTATAAATAAGATTCTCCCTTCTCTTATATGTTTTTATTTTGGATATTTGCCATACAGACTGACAGACTAACAATTCAAATACTTTTTCTGTGACTTGGAGCGTAATTCTACCCTACCAAAGACAAGACTCCAATGTATTTTTCCATGGTCAACACCTACACAGTTACAAATTACCCATAAAGTGGAGGTGAGTAGTCCTGACAAGCATGTGTCAGAAACATTTTGTGCTTCACTTGGAAAAGCAAAACTTGGCCCAAGAGAGGCTGTTTATCAGCAATGCTATGCAGCACTTTGGCTGTAGAAATGCCCCAGTAGCTTTCCTTGAGCTCTTACGGGTTGTGCTGGCAACCAAAAGCCATTTTTATCACATAGTTACTTGCAGTTTATGATCACATATTATCTGCATATGTAGCAGCATTATCTCTCTCTTGTGCAGGATTCACGGAGAATGCCATTAAGTCGGTCCTTCAGCTCTCTCAGGTAAAATGGCCACATTTAAAGCCTGATTCTGTGCACGTTAGTTACTTAAGCAGATTCCCTTGAGTTTACTGCAGGAGAAAGGCAACCCAGATTTGGTCATTAAATTTAGATTCTTTTCGCTCATCTTATTCACACAGTCAAAAAAGGTATTTGTATCATTTTTCTTCTCAATGGATGGAATAAAATTAGCTGCATAACAAGTGCCCTTGATCAAGAATTATATAAAGCAATGCATTTATTTTGAATTCCAAATACACAAAAGAAGTAAGATGGTGGATGAGAAAATAAACCTGCCAAAAAAAGAAAGGGTCGAATTTTCCATTCATAGTACAGATCGTATTCCTAAAATGGCTGGAGTAGTCTGAAAATATTATTCTAAGGGGGATATCCTGAGAGTGCCTCTGGTGTACCTATCTTAAACACTGACTGGCTGAGATTTTAGGCACCTGCACCGAGGGGCAGTGAGCAGGGGCAGGCAGGTTCATCTCATATAACTGCTTAATCTTTAATGCAGTTAATGGAAAACCTGAAGAATCAGAGAGCAATCCAATCTGTCTAATGTATACATTTCCTTCTTCCCAAGAGCTATATACAAAATTTAAGTGCCTCTAGACAGCGATCCAATCCACTAAAGTTAAACATAGAATGGTCATACTTGAGATGATAGCCGAGATCTGTCCATCTCAGGCAGAGTCCTGTCTTCTAGAGTGGTCAGAGCAGTACTGCCATTCACTGTTTGCGAACAAAAGATTTTTTGAGCAAGAGGTGTTTTTTTTTATAGATTTACTAACCCCTCTGTGGGTTTCCTTTTCATGAGAAGATGAATGTCTGTCTCTTTGAGGCTACAGGGAAGCAACAGGAAACATCAGGTGCCGTTCTCCACCATGGATCCAGGTCCTCTAGCTCTCTTCAACTCTGAGTGTGTTCATCGATCAAGTCAGCAGCAGTGGGGCTCTGCTTTCGCATACTAGTCTAGGGACGAAAGCGGGTAACCCAATGTTCTAGGCATTGAGGGCAATTGAAATGACCTCGCAAGAAAATGCTCTCTCCAGGAGATAATCAGATTGAGAGGAGTCTGTCTTTCTTCCCAACACTGCAGGTGGGCATACACAGCTCATGAGGCAGCCAAAGAGGAGCTCAGACAATATCTCACTCCCACTGAATGCCTTGCACCAGCTGGGCAGGCGAAAACCCTTGCATTTCGGGCCATGTGTCCTACGATACGTGTCCATTTTATATGATACCAGCAATGGCTACAAAAATATCCAAATGCAAAACAAAGGACCCAGTCCTGGCTATAGGGCTAAGGGCCCAGGGCAATTTCAAATTATGTAGGGAATTATCAGAGAAATCTAGGTGCCTACCAGGTCAGAGAGTCCAGGGCAGCCGACTGGACTGGATTTCCGTCTGAGACCCTGGGCAGAATGGATTCCAGCCAATATTAATAATTGCTTTACTAGTGGTTAATTGAGGTTCTTTGTTTAGTATCTACAAATTATAATTTAGGGTCTGAGGCATCTGTCATTTCCTTTCATGGAAAATTAAAGCACCTGGATGACAGTATTGCTATTTTTCAGCTCTTGTTGAGACATACCAGCTTTGAGATCTCGAGGTTTGAAACACGCTTATACATAGTTCTGTGTTTCCTTGCTTTCTTTGGTCCTTTGGAAGTGATCAGAACCATGAATATCCTCTGGGTGACCACCTTTCACCGGGGGGAATCATTCATCAGTGAAGCAACCAATTTTGTTTATGTTAAAAAGGAAAAGGAGAAGTCTACACCATAATTTTCCCACTTTATTTATGCAATAATGTAAAAGCCTAAACCAACTCCAAATTATGCAAAATACTAGGACATGAAGCATCTAATTACATTCTGACTTTACCGCTTTCTAACACCCTAAGTCAAAATAGGTGAACTATGAAGAACATGAAATAACTGCAATCATTGTCACATAAAGTGCTCTGTACGTGATTTTAGAGTGGTTTGGGGCTAAATCTATCTTTAGCTTTGCCCCATGGTATAGAGTCTCATTTATGCTAGTGATGCCAAGCCCCAGTGCAGAGGATGGCACCAGAGAGCTAGGTGAAAGCCAGAGCTGTGGGGGTGGCTGGAGTATTTCATTCTTACGGTGCCTGAGAAACTCTTTTGCCTAAGAAATAGCAGATATTATTCTGTTGACATTACCTCTGGCAGAGACTCATGGAAGGCAGTGGTAAAAATTACTGATCTGGGCCCTGTTTTGCTGAATATTAATGATTATCTATTCGAGATAAGAGAAATTTAATTACTTATACCTGTGCAACATTTTATGAGCTCTACCGTAAGCCGTAAATTCAATCCATTTGTTCTTCAAATCAGTTTCTGAAATAAATTTTTTAAAAAACTCTCAGCTCAGCTGTACTCTTTTATCCTTTATTTATGCTTTGTTTAAAATTACCAGAGTTGATAAAACTGAGCGCGGCTGCTTTTCACCTTTCAGAAGATGTGTGCACATTAAACATATTGGCAATATTTATTTATTCTGCCATCTGTCCCCCTTTCCCCACATTTTCAACAGTTTGGCCTAGAGAGGGCCAAAAATCACCTGAGCATCATAAACCGAGTCCCCGGCTGTCAGCGTGACACATTGAGACCACAGCTGCTGTCCTGCTGCCTGATTTAATGAGGTTCCTAAAGTATGTGGACAAGTATTCGGGCTCTTGGTTGCCATGGCGATGGGAGCGGGCGCTTTGAGCGGGTGTCAGCAGCATCCCGATCAATATGAATCAGCTCATGGCCCATCAGCCGCGGCGCGGCGGTGGCTGCGGCGCTGCCGGGGCGCCGAAGCTCGGCCTCGGCCTCTTTGCCCGCCCGGGCACGCCGGAGCGTGCGAGGTGGAAGAGCAGTTTGCTGCCGGCTTCTGCCCCGCCACGCCGGGCTGCAGCCTGGGACGTGCAGTCTGGCGAAGGAGCAGAACCCTGCGCTGAGATAAATGCAGTATTTTTTGCTCTGACTGCCCGGTCTCTCCTTATTTTGCAAACCTCGTGTTTCTTATTCACCTTCCGAACTGGATCACTCGATCAAGCACCAGGAGAAACTTGCTCACTATCACGGTCCCCAGAGGAAAAGGATTCTTCCATGGATGACTCAAACATCATTTTTCACAGCACGTTACTATACTAGAGTAGTAACATTTAGCAGCCACATTTCCGGGGCCAAATTCACTGAGTCAATTCACCATGAGCAATCTGTGTTTCACGTAGATGTTTCCTCACCCAGAAAGAACTGAAAACCAGAGTAGCAATCCAGTGACAGGGAACAACCATGTCATGCCAGATAATTCAGGTAGGATTCTCACACGTTTCCACTACAGCAGACAGGGCCAGAATTATTTTTTTTTCCATATTTTAAAAGCCAAAATGTTTAAGTGTACTTTTTCTCCCATGCAGGAACATGAAAGGCGCAATTTAGCTATTTAATTATACCTACAGCACTCAAAATTGAATGAAAGGTTGACTCAGACAATCACCCCCCAAAAACCCCAACAGTTAAGCGTATTTTAATGAGTGCTTCAAATCTCAGTTTACCACCTGATATCCTTTCAAGATTAGTCTTCAGATCCAAAGGAAGCTGCTTCTTGCACCTTCCCCACCTCTTCTGACTGACAAGCACATCCAGACATTATCTTTCAGTCCAGAATATTAAAGACCAAACAGCACCATACCAGACAGATTAGTCACACATGTTTACATTGCATTGGCCATTCAACCTAGCTTGTCCTCAGATGGAGCTTAACAATAAACCAAACAGTTACACTGTGTAACAACTGAAGTGGGTAATCAAGACCTCTGAACAAAGACAGAGAGGAAATTAAAGTGGTTGGAGTTTAAGTAGTACCGAAAGCAGCATGAGATGTCATCGAAGTTGGTACCAACTGGCATTTAAGAAAGTATCACGTTAAGTCTCAAAAAATGGTATAAATATTATGTAAGGGTAGGTGGAAAATCACAACATCATAATGACAAAAATTTAATCCCTCTGGGAATCACCCTGAAAATAGGATCCACATTTCAAGCAAAGAAATTCCCCAAATAACCCACTCCTCTCCATATGAAAAGACATCAATAATCAGACCTGTTCTTGACATGGTATTTTGTCACTCATTAAATCCTCTGCATCCAGAGAGGGAAAACAAATTCCAAAGGAATTCACATGGGGAGTAGGAATTTCATTCTGTAAAAACTAATAACATCATTTTTGCTACAGTTCCGAGCAGATGTTACAGCTTAAGATGCTCACCAAAATGAAGCTTTCAGTGCTAAGCCCTTAGGAACTACGTGGCACGAGTGATGCACTCCAGACAGCATGGTACATGTCACTTTGTGGTATGTCACTCATTTAAGTTGGGTAATAGTGCAAACATGGCAAACAAAGCCTACATGCTTTGATTTACAGCTAGCAATTTATTTTATGCAATTTACCACAGTGAGAGGTATCATCAGGGATTTCTTACAGACTGATTTCCTTATCAAAATGTTAGCATCTTCAAAAATAGAGCATTGTTTTGTAAACTTTCACATCCAATTTTCCTGCGGCAGCTAGGGTGGCCGACGGACCTCTACAACTTGTAGTATCGTTTCAGTTAAAGGAATTTGTGACTTGGAGCCATCCCAAAACATGCTGATGTATAGAACAAAATCCACTGCTCTGCTGGTGCTAAGTACCAGTCCAGGTTAGTTCTATCAATCATAGCAAGAGGAGGGAAAAGGCAAAGGCACGTCTAAAGTCCTTCCAGTGAGGAGTGAAGCATTTCAGCAGTGCACCACAATGACACATCTCGTATTGGCAAACCTGTTCTTGGCAAGAAGCTACTTCTGGCAGGGTGTTTCATCTAGTACGTTTCAATCAAATTGGGTTTTATGGCATCTTTCTGACATCTTTGGCTTCCTTCAAGTCATTGGCATGGATTAAGTTAGAAAAAAGAACCTACAATTCACTTGGAAACAGCACTGAGGGCTGGTAACATCTTACTCTGGAATCACATGGGCTTCAGTGGCTGGTCATGAAATGATACACTCTATACTACATATCACCCCACTGTGTCCATACACATTTTCAACCCAAGCACAGGACCTGGCCCCACCAGGCAAAGTCAAGAAAGGAAGCTCAGATAACATAACCTGTCCGCTCAACAAGATATTTATAATACTCAGATTGTCCAACCTATCAAAATTGTGTATGCTCTACCTGACAGCTTGTGTAATATTTTCATGATGGCCAATCCTCATTTAAACAAGAAATAAAACCAATGAAGCTGACCTTCTTATCATTGCAAAGGCAAAAAAGTCTATTTTATTGAACTCAAGGGAATGTGGTTTGAGGTTCGGAATAGGCCTGAAGAAAAAGGTAGCATACTCCTAAAACTGACTCACAGCTGCCCAAGGGCAGTCAAATGAAGAATTGCAATGTTGTCCAAGACATTCAGAATACTACAGGAGGAGGCAGGCAGGTAGAAAAGCACTATCAACTCATCTCCTTGTTGTATTTCATACTGTGCTATGGGTCTTTCCTTTCACTAGGAACCTCTCACCTGGGTTAAACTTGTCAGACTGACCAGACCAGAGCATCCGCTGGGATGGCAGCAAAAACCTCCTGTAACAGGGCATTAGGATGAAGGAGTGAAAGCCATCCCTGGAAACCCAATGCTGCTATCTCCACTGACACCACCAGATAACTGTCTTAAAACTTGACAGTATAATCCTACTCAGTTATTTCTGCAGTGGTAATTTCCACACAAAGCATTTCTCTAAAGCTTAGTGGTCCAGAAAACTCTGGTTTGGGATTATTTTTTTCTTTCTATTTCATGGACTATACAGAAACTTTTAAAAAAGTTTTGATATGTTTCAGATTGAGGTTGTTCTTACAATACACAGACTCCAGATTTGTTATAGTAAATGAGAGCTCTGTTCCATCTTCTGCACAAAGACATAATTCTGACTTCTCTCCCAGCTTGGGTATTAAAAGTTAACTTCAAATCCCTTCATGAAATGGATGTTTATTCTTGGGGTTTTTATTTGCAATTTTTGGCATAGTGTGATTCGTTTTATGTTTACTTTTCCCCACCATAGCTATAATCTCCTCTTTCAGGATAGTGAAGTGTTCTCTAATTTGCTTTTATTTTGTTTCAAACACTCACTGCACCTCATAACAGAGCTTCGAAGAGCTCCCATTCTGCTGAAAAAGTTCCTACGGAGGCTGTACTTGCCATAAAATATGATGAAATTAGTTAAGCGATATGATTCCCCAAACACACATCACTGACATCAGTCTCCACGACTCTCTATTACAGGGAAGCATCAGTCCATAATAAGACCATATACAACAGGGAGTGATGTGATCAGAGCATGTCCTACTGAAATACTTGTTCTTATGAAGTCCATGAATATTGCTTTTAAGTGTAAAAAAGTAATCTATTCTAGAAAGAGACTTATGAACAGAAAGGGGGAAAGAATACTCTCTGATCTCTTGAGCCGAGCTCTCAAGACATCAATGACTATGCACTCATTTATAATCTCCACTAATTTACTGGCTGCCCTAGAGACACACTTTGATCTTTGGGAAGATCTACTGTATCTATCTGCTTTGCAACAGGCAATAAAAATTGTAACCCCTTAAATAAAGCGGTCTAAATAATGTAGTCGTAGCATTTAGCCCCCAATTTATCAAGGAAGATGCCACCTTCCACTCTACATTCATGGCATAAATATTCATCACCACCATGGGAAGGTGTGGCTATGCACAACAAGTTTTGTAGTAGATGTCCTTTTTCTGCAAGTACCTGTGCTGTGTGAACGTCTCTATAGTTAGTGTCCAGGATTACCGCCACCCTTTGAGCTCGTGATGGGAAGTAAATGCAGTTTCCTTCACCAAGCTGGCTGTTTGGTTAGTCAAGTAGCTGTCATTGCAGGACACTTCTGTTAGTCAGGTTTATTAATCTATAGCGTTGGGTAGACATGGCAGCATCTCACAGCCGCAGCAGCGCAGGGATATGTACTTCAGGACGTAATTTGCAGGGGAAGAAAAGCACATTGCGACCTCTTTGGCCACGAACTAAGACCAGGGACTGCAGGTGCAGAGTTGTGTTGGCAAAAGGAATCAGGTACCAACTGGTGTGAGGGACAGCACTGCCCGCACCCCCGGCACCTAACCCCTCTCAGGCCCAGCTCCTACATCTTCAGTGGCATCGGTTCCTCCTCGCCACACCACTCTGGGACAGGAAAGAGGGCT
This sequence comes from Tyto alba, assembly GCF_018691265.1. Classification (NCBI taxonomy): domain Eukaryota; kingdom Metazoa; phylum Chordata; class Aves; order Strigiformes; family Tytonidae; genus Tyto; species Tyto alba. The sequence continues at coordinate 3,970,970 of NW_024881261.1, read as the reverse complement.
CTTCCTAGGATTCACTTGAAATCTCTTCCTGCTGATTCTCAGGCTTGGCTTACTCCCGTTTCTCTCCCTCCCCGCTCCCTTGGCGGTTTGGCCCCAAGCACACACGCAGCCAGGGAGCCGGCGTGCCGGTCGCTGCCGCCGCGCCGGTCGCCCAGCTTCTGGGCCATCCTCTGCCCTCCAGCCTCCCGCACGGCTTGTCTACTCAGATCGCAAGCTCGGCAGGGCAGGAGCTGTCTGCTGCTCTGCGTTTGCACAGCAGTCAGCCCTTAGGCACCATCAGGAAAAAACGTAAATAAAATAAACACTGGAAAACCTATTTGTTTCATTGCTGAAATAGGGTTTGGTCAACACTGAAAAGTAGCAGTTCAGGGATAAAACAGAGTACTTTTTCAGGAGTTCACAACTAAAATACGAGTTTAGGCAGGAGGCTTTGTTGAATGCTGTGTCCTGCAGACATTGCTGGGGAATTGAGCAAAAGCGAACAGTTTCTTAGGGCTGAGCACAGCCAGGCTCACATAGCTAAAGATTTTTAGTTTTTATTTTTTTCATGAAGGTGCAGCCCAGTGTCTAGCGATCACAGGAGGTCACTTCACATCTCCTACAGAAAAGACCCATCTTTTCTGCACTGGTAGTCAGTGCAGTGCAGAGGGCTCCTCCGCTTTCCAAGGCAGAAATGCTCCTCTGAATTTTCTGCTTCTGGCAGTGGAAGTGGGCTGATCTGCACTGCTGCAAAAAACAAGTCCAGAAAACCCCAAAGAAACTCACAAAAAAGCAAGGCCCCAGAACTGACAGACATTTTTTAATATTTTGGCCTAAATAATGAATAAGGCTCCCAAACAAACACTCTTAGGATTAGCCAAGATTATGAATGTTACAAGACTGTAAAACAATAAAAATCAAAGCCAAATTTAACAGCATTATTTAGCATATGGTACAGATAGAGGAAGGATGATAAAGTAACTCAAAAGGCTAAAAGTCCCCCACTGTAGCTTCTGAATCTGTAGAACCTTTGTACAATTTCGGCATACCACGTGGAGAGAATAAAAGCAGAAAAGAAATCCAGCTATCAGGGTTGCATGAAATCCCATGGGAGGCATTTTTCTTAATTGCGTATCTAAATTTCATTTTGCTGAAATCAAATAGAGTAAACGCTTTCTGCAGTTTTAGGGATGAGACAAAAAGCACCACCAAGAATCACAGATCGCCTCTGCGTTCACGTTCTGTAACCCAAGGCCACTCCAACACAGAGCAGGAATAATGAGAGCACATTTATGTAAGCTTGGGTTTGTCACGTCAAGATTGGTTTCCTATCCCAGCATACCTGTCTGGGAATCATTTGCTTAACAAACAGCACAGTGCATACACACAATCTCTCGGCGGGATGCTCTCAGCCGTATCTGTGGCTGAAATGGATAGCAAATTGCCCACTTGCAAGCCAGTCAATACTGAAGCAAAGCACAGAATTGTTGCTGGCTTTAAAGAGGCCTCTTTTGTAACAATGCAGGTGTAGCTGAGGTGGTTTCTTCCTTATGAGAAAGCCCCTCTTTGGTGTCAGCAATGAAATAACACCACCATATGCCTCTATACCTGTCCACACTTGTTGATGCACGGATGCGAGAGACAGCACATGCACAGCATGGGAAATGAAAGAATATACATCTGGATGCCAAAAAGCATTTATTGCAGCAGTTGCTCTGGGAACTGTCTTTCCCACTGAGCAGCCAGATATGCAAGGCTGGAAATATTACCATAGGGAAGGCAGTTCCAATAGCAGATGAAAAGTGAACGGAAAGAATAGAAACACGGTGGTACTTGGGTAAAGAGAACTAGAAACACAAATGTAACTCCTGTCCCAGATCAGACAGGTGTCCTTGAAGGAGTGAAATAGAAATAATTAAATTTTCGCATGCAACCAAAGTCAGTGAGACAGTGCAGACAGAGGCATCAGTGTGAAGCACGTTGCTCACCTTGGAGCTCAGCTGGGGAGAAACGGAGACTTTTGCACAAGTGAGGCCAGACACAGCTGGTCTGCAGCAACAGCTTTGTTCCCAGAAATGAACTGGGTTTGAGGGGCCGGAGCATTGCAGACGTGAAACAAAAGGCAGAGATGTGTAACCTATAAGTGGGCAGCCTGTTGCAGCAACAGAGGCAAGCTCTACGGCTCCCGGTGCACCCCACAACATCTCCTGAAAGTCTGAGCATCAGGACCTGGAGCAAAGGCTGATGCAGGATTCCGTTTCTGGATGTTCCACATCAAGTGCCGGAGAAGGACCACAGACTCCAGACTGGACGGACCCAACATTTTCCCCCTGAGTTTCCTTTCAGACCCTGTCTCACATTTCTGGAGGCTCCCACGTTTTGCAGATCCTGCTACAATGAGACAGGTGATTTCTCCCCCCTGCAATAGCCTCTCTCTCCGTAGAGGTTTTATGGGAAATAGCTTGACCAGGTTGCAATGGCTATAGGGGTAAGAAACTGTTTCTCCCAACAAGCAGGAGATATGAACACCATGGAAGTGTCTCCACTTGGCCCCTCAGGGCTGCAGTCCCACGGGCTCCCTATTCCCCATCCATGCCATTCCTGAGTTATTTGGCAGCAGCAGAGGAAGCCACTGAGATCTATACAAGCTTTATACACACATACACAACTGACAATTGTATAGGGTCATATAACTTGAATCTATCCATATGGAAACTCATCCCATGGATGGAATAACTCTCATAGTCACAAAGGAGAGGAAACAGGAACGTGTTTTCTGTTGGAAAGGGCAGATGCAAAGGCCTGGCGTGATTTCCCTGAAGGCTTTCTGCTTTCTTGTAAGTGCCTGTGACCAAAATTAATGACCAAACAGCCAAAGCTAATCACTCACACTGTTTTCAATAAGTGAGCTATTCATACCCATTACAGATTATACCTCACATCTATTCTGAACCTTTCATCCTGAGAATGTAAGTGTTCTTTACAAAACTGCAACACAGAAATGGGACCCAAACCACTAAATTCATTAGAATTAATGATTAGTATTGCCCAGAAGCCAGCCCTAGACCAAACACCAATGCATACAGTCATTTTCTCAGACAGAAACAGAGATGCTCTGTAATGTCTCTTCACAGCAATAGACTGGAGGGAAGGAAAAATCCAGCGTGATCAACTAACAAGGAGGGAATATTTAGGTAGACAACATTTAGTTTTAGCTACAGGAGGTATGCATATAAGCTCCAGGAGAGGCACTGGAGATATTATTCTTGCAGGTCAGTTTATTGAGATATTACTGTCACAAAATCACATCGATGACTATCGTGTAGGCATCCTGACCATCACAGGTATATGTCACAGGTTTCCCAGCAGCACAGGCAATATTGAAAATTCTTACCCTGGAGATACGAGCACAGGGTTTGGCCAGAGCTGCAGCTGGGCCATGCCTATGAGGAGCAAGATAGAAGGAAAAAAGGCAGAGAGCACATTTGAAACAGAGAACTGGGTTATAGGAAGGGGAGCAGGGGCCCTGGGGAGTCTGACTCGCTCTCTGCTGACCACAGGATGGAAAAGAAAAAGATTTACTGTTGCTGTTGGAGGGGACTCCTTACACCCTATTCCTGGTGGCTGTACCTGCCATGCTTTCCCTCCACAGTCAGGGTTTGCTCAGTGGCAGAAGCCGCTCTGGCTATCCAGGGGATTGGCTGTAGCAAAGCAGGCAGTGGATAAGGGCCATGGCCATTTCGCTTCCCGTACCATCTCCTGCTCCAGGCAACTGCCTCATTTGCTTGAGCCTAGAGGGGAACCCAGCTCGGTGTTATCAAGATGTCATAAAAATAATTTATTCAATACCAAAATATTCCTCAATCTGATCAGTCTGACAGACATGAGAGCATGGTATACTCCACTGCTGAAGTTGCCCCAGTAGAAAGCCAGAGAAATGATGCTCAAACAACTGAAGTGCTATGGATTGCACTAATGAAATGTAGTAGAACTTGATCCTGTAATTTGCCATGGATAAATTGAGCTATATTTTCCATTCATACCACATCTTTGTCAACTATCCATTTTGCGAGGGCTCATGACTATGGGTGAAAAGAGCTGAATTTAACTCATGGTATATAACATTTGTAAAAGTATGTATATAACAGTGTGGCTATTCAATAAGATGCTCAAACATGTACTGATATTTTGATTTTCCTAAATTATCTTCTATTTTTAGGGAGAAAAATAGAAATGTAGAGAAAAGGTAACCTTGTTTATGTCCAGGAATGAGCACATACATGGCAGAGCACAGCTCACTTCTCCTTTCTGTGGCTCCAGAGCCACTCTGTCCTCACTTCTCTGCCCCAGGCCCTTTATTCCCCCAAAGTATTTCAATGCTGTTGTAATCTGTTTCTCAAATTTGCAACTATTTTTTTTTGGAATATAAAAACTAGGAGTAGGACTGCTTCCATCTGTAAGAAATCTTTCTTTCTGTGCATAACCCCTACCAGATACCAGAGTATTTGCAGTGAGCAGGATGTAGAGAAAATCCTGCCATGGCCTCTCCATCACTGAGACAGGGCCTATTGTCTCTAAAGCTTCACGATAACCTCAGATCTCACCGAAGACATGTTCAGTGGGGGAACGAAACACTGTTCAGAGTGGTTTTATAGGAGTTTCAATTTTTTGATTTTCATTGTATTAAATATTCATATTTGCTACATTAAAAGTTTTCTATTTCTGCCTTGCTGCACTACACCCCTATTTTGGAATTTCAGACACCTCTGGTGTGAAAATTAAATCTCCACTTTAAAGTTGGGAGAGAGGAATTATATGCCATTTGCTGGAACAGGTTTCACACCAAAATGGGAGCACGGAACATGCTTCTTCCTCATAATTACCATGGAATTTGTGCAGAAGGAATCTGACACAATCAACAAAAATATGAACGAGAAGAAATGTGTGTTAATGAAATATCATGTACTTGGAATCGATACAAAGATCACGACAACTCATGGGAAGAAGACACATTTCTGGGAGCAGGAAGCTCCAGCTGCAATCATGCTGTAAATTTAGCAGAAATGGCCCTATCACTGAGCAAAATGTCATGGTATGAGTGATAATATATTGAATTAAGAAAACTTTTGGAAAAATGATACTAGGGGTTCTTTTCCTAAATGGATAGTCATGTTTAATTAGGTTTAAGAGAGAATATGGCAAGGGATCCTCACACAACAGAGCAGAGTGCTGTTAACTTTGGCTGCTTCCTGAATTTTCAATGAGATTTCTACTATAAAAACCTTTTTGCTGTTGAAGACATTAAGGAAAAAATGCCTTACTGATCAAAGAATGCCCCCTTTTGGAACATCCCAATCATGTAGACCATAGGTACCGCATCAAGGCAGCTCTGAACACCACATTCATGGATTAAGTCTTTTTTTTCTGCTTGGAAGACCATGCTGTGCGGCTTAAAAATGGAGTTCACTTTATGCCCCTAACTCATGAACGCATTATATACGCAGACTAATGGTAACTAGTACTACTAAGCATCTGTCAGCCCATCAGTGCACCAAGCCAGTTGTTTGTGTCATTTGCTTTTCCTGACCAGTTTTATAATTCATTTCTAACTATATTGACTTTTCAGCATGGCACCGAGCTTCATCTCGAAAGCAGCAGCTAGTAAAAGTTAATGATCCAAAACTGTTACTATTTTAAGCTCACGGTGGACCAGCCAATCATTTCTAGCCACGAAGTTAAAGGGTTTGCTTCAACAGCCTTGCAAGAACAAAAAGCCTTGAAGGCTGCAGCAGCTACACGTCCCCAACCTCTCTGGTCCCTTCCATGCCCCCCTTGGGCAGCACCACCTAGAAGTACTCAGTACTTGACAAGTTACCCCTCACACGTGAAAAATACGAGACTCATTTCAATCCCAACTAATACCTGCCCTTCTTCAAGGACTATCACAAGGAATTTACCCGGAATCTATATAAAAAAATCTAACAGATTTTCACAGCCTGATACTTGAAGGCAAACACACACATGTGCTTTGTAAATGGGTGAAGATCCAAGGAGGATCCCGGGTACCCACGCATCCCGTCCCTCCTCCAAGCAGCTCTGCAGCCACCCTGCAATCTCCCTAACAGTCTTCGACTCCATCAGCCCAACCACCGCAGCAGGAACAGAGCAGAGGGAGTAGCTCTGCCCCATTTAGGATCTTTGCAAGTAGGTGGTAGTCATATTTTTCTCTTCTCTATCTCCAGTTCCCGTTACAGAAGAGATGAGAGCTTTCTCCTCCCAGTCTAGGACAAGATATTTCTCAGTGGAGCAAGTGCTCAACAAGAGGGAGCGCGGCAAGGCGGGGGCACCGGCAATCACCTCTGGCCTTTACAAGGGTGAGAGTGACTGACAGACGAGCCAGGACTAAATCTCTGAAGACAAATCTTGGGGCTTTGACCTTTAAACAATATAAAATCCCTCAGAAAAACTTAAATTCAGAGCTTAAACTTCAGAGGAGCTCCTTAGATTATTTCAGACTCTGGGGTTCAATTTTATAGCATTCCTTTTCAGCACTATTTTGCTTCTGCTGGGAAAAAAATCCCAGTACTACTTTTAGTCACGGAGTTAAGAATAGGAAACAATATGGGCACGTTCTAGCAGCTGGAAAAGTTATGCCTTGAATTAAACAATATAAATGGACAACATAAAGCAGAGCTGTTCTTTCTCATTTGCCTTTTTTTTTTTTTTTTTTTTTGAAATGCCACAGATAGAGCCTTTATTACAGCACCACATTCCACCCCAAGCAACGGATGTCCTATTGCATCTTTTAAGAAATATTGCAGAAACACATTAACACTGAAATTAAGTAACTGGCACTATTTGTTGCCCTTGATTTTTGAATTCTCATTGGCTTTTATTATTTTCTCTCCCTCCCCTCAACAGAACAAGATAATTAGACAGAAGCAAATAAGATGTACGGAGCTAGAAAACAGAAGAGCCTGACATGTGTAGTACATGCTGTCAGCCATATGGCATTCTATATATATTGTTACAGATGAAAATTGTACCACACACTGCGCTGTACATTAACACTGGAATGGTATACAGTAATTCATGTGCATAAACTGATACTATCCGCTGTGTTGGCTAATAGATTTTTGAAGTTTTCTCCATAGCATTTTATTTTAAATGACAGTGTTTTCTATTAATGGGTGGGCACTGTCAGTTTGTTGACCCCGGTCGGGAAGGATGTCTTTTTGTTCAAATGGCAGCCATCATTTCTGTGAAGTGATGCATGTAAAAAAGCCAGTAAATGCAATTCACCTCACACGCGGCTGTCACTCAATTTGACATCTACATGTTGGAGTATTTTCTCAAAGTTTTCTCCATGTGACCTGCAAGTTAAAGATCAGGGAGGTTACCTTCATCCAGCCCATCCACGTGTCAATCATCCCCACCTAAAAATGAAAGTTACAAATAAACTGCAGCTACTATTTATACTCTACTGCCTGTCCCATCTTTTTCATGTCAATCTTGCCATTTCTCATTATAGCTACATCATGCTTCCCCCCACTTCTTTCTTTGTGTATCCCAGATTAAGTTTCTTTGTTTTTCTGCTGCCGTCCTTCTGAGCGTGCAAAGTCCTTAATGCCTTAGCTCTCTTTTTCCCCCTGTGATAACTTTGAAAGGAAACTTAGAAAGATATTAGCGGACTTTTTAAAGCAATGCATGGCTACAAATCAAATACAAACTCCCTCCTCCATGGGGACACACAAGATGCCAGGGAAGCAGATACAGCTCTGCAGTCACCTGAAGCTGAACCATCCTTTCTGTGCAAAGCATGGAAAGCCTGCTGCTAGAGCAAGCCGAGAGACCTGCCGAAATGCAGAGCCAGGGGCCCGCCCGGTGTCGCTGCACGGGCCACCCGTGGGGCTCCCACGCTGCAGCACGCCTCCGCCTGTGTCCGTGGGGACGGCCCAGCTCCCCAGCACACATCACGACTCCCTTCTCCCGCTCCCCTGCAGATCCTCGCACAAAAATCCACTTACTAAGGGCTTGTGTGCAAGAGAAGGAAAAGGCTTACTGGAGTATTGGGAGGAATGAGATTATATTTGATCTGAAGTGGGAAGACAGAGAGCTCAATGGTTTGAAATCCCCGAGACTTACATTTCCTGCATTTTGAGGTGCTAAATGAAAAAGGTGTTTTCCAATGTCACTGGTGTATCATCGTCACTGCCCATTAGAGATGAGGCATTTTATACATGCTGAAAGTTAACTTGAACAGAATCACACCAAGTAAAATATTACTGAAAACCATCTCTCCAAGTATTCAAACTTCCCCTTGTACTTTAAAAACAAAGCTTCATAAAATCATGACCTCTTCCTAATTAATACAATCAGATCTGTTCCCCAATTCCTGAAGAACAGCCTAGAAACTGCCCAAGAAATGTTGAATAATTTCAACTAGAATAAAACTTGATGGGAAGATACAAGGACACTCCTTCCCACCAAATGGCTTGGGATCAAGTTCCTTGTACTAGCAAAGGAGATCTATTCATCTGAAATATCCCAAAACCACAATCTAGATGAAAAAGACGGAAGAACTAGGGAATAGCTCCCTTTCATTTATAATGCAGGACTATTTAATTATTTCTCTTACTTACGTTTTGTTACCAAACATCTAGCTTGAGTTTCAAACATTTTATTTGTTTCACCGTTAAATCCCAGTTCACGTTGAGAGACAGGATGAATTGGAAAAAGGCAGACAAATGCAGAGCCAACATCTCCACGCTGGCAGCAAACCAACTCACAACCCTGTTCAGATGTGGTACATGGGGTTTTCCAGCCTTGGACATGTCCAGAGAATCCAGAAGTGAGAGAATATTTTCTGCCTGTCTTCAAAGGAGTGTATTTCCAAGCACCATCTTGTGGGAAATGTCTTATCTGGTAGACAAAAATAAGCTATTGCAGTGCAAAGAGCAGCAAATACTTTTTTGGCTTGAAACGTTATGCCAGGAAGTTACTCTCACAGTCTTTCCCTTCTACTCCATCAATATTTGAGTTTTTCCTACAAAGAAGAACCAGCTTAACAAAAAAGTTGCATGGCAAATACATGAAAATATCTCCATATATCCAAATACATCTCCAAATACCTCAATAGTTGGGTTATTTTCCTTAATGGTGGGAAATGCAAACTCCAGTCTTCTCAGGCAAAAGAGGGAGTTGAACCTAAGTCTGCTGCATTCTAGACAAGCACTCTGACTTTTGAATGTAAGCAGGTTGGGAGCATCGCTTGCCTAGTTTGTTCTTTAATTTCAAAGATTTCTTTTGAAAAGGGGGAAAAAAAGAAAAGAAAAAAAAATGTAAAAGGTTTGATCAAACCTAGTATTTCCCTTCACAGTTTTAGTCTGGCTGCCAAATATGGGGTGGGGGAGGAGGTGACCCAGCCAGAAGCACAATATATTCAGCCTGCAGAGCAGCTCTGCTGTGGGCTTCCAGTGGATGTGCTTCTCTGGGCCTGCCAGATGGAGCTCCACACCCTCCACTAAGGACCCTCAGCCCCTGTGCCAGGATTTACCCTGTAGCTGCACACGGCCTCAGTTCTGCTCTTAAAAAAATCTTAAAAAATCGATGGAAATATTTTCATCCTTTATCTCACAGCACCCATAAGAGGGCTTCTTCTAACCTGTCCCGTACCCCAGAGCAAGAAATAGTGCCCAGACTTCTTCTCATCCTCTGACCTGCCATGTTTTTCACAAAGCTGAAATTTCTCTATTCCACTTGCTGACCCCATAGGAGCTTCCCAGGACATCATCACATTACTGACGTGGCATGTTACCTCACTGGTTCGCATGCACTTCTCCAGCCGTGCCAGAAGACAGACAGTCCTCCATCTATCACATTCACGTGGCCACACTATGGAGCAATAAGCTGACTAGATCAAGTTATCGTTCGTTCTTTGGTCATCCCCACCCAGTTCAATGGCCTACAGCTTGCAAAACAGCCCCAAGAACCAGCTGTGGTGAAGACTTTCCAGATATTATGAGACATCTTTCTGGAGTAAGTGCATACAACAGACACCTAATGTCTGCTGAGCTGTCTCACTGAGTCTCAGCTCCTCACTGGTTCAGTCCACTCCTTGAAATTCGGAGGGAAGGTGAAATGTCCATCCATCCTGCTTCAGCTTGTCTCTCTTGAGGGAAAGTCTCCTTCTCGGCAAGGCTACAAAATGTGATGAATTCCTTCTGCTTTCTGACCCCGCTAAGCAGCAAGAATGGTATTTTCATAAGGTGGTTTGTAGGAACTGTGACTGTATTAAATGACATATTTTACAGCTATTTTGACTGCATCGCTGTTTACATTTCAGACTTTCAAACCTACGTGAAATGGTCTAAGTTTACCATTTAATTAAAGAACTGCCCCAGGAAATTTTGATTTAAGAGACCCAGCATTTGAGCTCACATTTGTAGCCTACGGTCACTGACCAACAGGTCTGTGCTCCCCTCTGTTCACAGGAAGGTTCAGTCACAAAACTCCCTGACATGGTGACTACCCTCATCATTTTCTTGTGCCTCAGCTGGAGCACAGAGGAATGGACTGAGAAACAGGAGGAGTAAAATATTGCAGTGAACTTTTAAACTAAAATAGCAATAGAGAGTTAGATAATTAAATGGGAAACCAGACCCAAATGTCAAATAAGGAGGGAGACATCAAAGAGAAACAGCAATCTCTGATAAAGATCAAGAGAGAAAACTAAAATTTTTATGGCATATGCTGACAAATGGCTGAAGTAAAATATAACAAAGTAACTTGGTTTAGCAATATTTCTACAGATTGTCTGAACTACACTGCTGCAGAGATCAAAGGATAGAGCTGGAAACAAAATGCCAAAAGAAATGACACACTCCCCTTCTACCTCCTTCCTCCCCATCTTTAAATTCATATTTCAAACCTAAGACTCAGAGGTTGGAAATTTGTAAGAGTTTCTGGAAAGGTCACTCCATCAACTGAACAAGTGAGAATTTTTTATTTGAAATTTCTCTTTAGTATCTTTCCCCCGCCATTAGAAAGGTGTTCAGAAGGCAGGTCCAGCCTGTCTCTAGCTCAGCTCTTCTCTCAGCTGAGTACCAGATTGCTCTCCAGGATGCACAGCTCTCCTCTGCGTTTCTGGGTATGACTCAGTCACATGTCTTCAGCAGATGGGGTTTCTGCATTTTTCCCAACAATGCTCCCATTGTTGTTATTGAAACTTTTCCTCCTGCAATTAGTGTTCATCCTCTAAAAAGAGAATAACTTCTTATTTTTGGTTTGCTTTGTTGACTTGCTCATCACTTTATCATACACTCTAGCTAAATATATTTGTCAGTAGAGGCATTTTGAATATTTTGTTAATGAAAAAGCCATCTGTAATTTATTTAAAGTTTATTTCCAGTGATCATGTGTGACCTCTTCCAATTTTGTTTTGTTCATATTTTCCAATTACTTAAAATTAAAAATGAAATTTCATGAGGAAAAAACATGAGTTTCCCATCCTACTTGAAAGCCAGCTCTCAAGATAGCTGCTCTTCTGTAATATCAAGAGATTGGGAGATAACGATTATCTCTGACTATATTCTCCTGCTACATGAGAACAAAGACAGTTTTAATAAATGAAACTCAGATTCTTCCTCCTCAATGAGAAATGATCGCACTCAAAAATGATACCCCGGTGAAATCCTGGAGTATATGTTACAAGCAAGACTACACTAGATCTAACGACCCTTTCTGGGTTAAATGAAGTAACAGATTTGCCAGAAGTAGCATATGGGCCATCTACTTTCTGCAAACGTGTGACAGTTAAAAGGAAATTGCAAATACGTTGGAGGGCAAGGTTTAGCCATTTGACAGGAGGCACAAATGTTGACAGATAAAGTGGTTTAGCCAGTTTAAAATGTCTGCTTAGTTTAAATACAAAATTACTCTTCAGTTAGTTCTTGAAAGCTGGAATAGAGTACACCACCATTCTGCACCATAAAATGCTGCAAAATGTTGCAAAGTCTCTGGTGGAGCTTTTGTCATTTTCTAGTGGATCTCAGTGTTTCACCTTGTCTGCAGATTTAGTAAATACCAATTCCCATCACCAGCTACACAAGCATAAGACAGCTACGAGTTGAAGACATCACAGGGCCAAACTGTTGATAGCAGGAAGAGGATGTTTATCACTACCCAAAGCACCTCCATTTGCAGGAGAGATGTATTACATGCAACTCAGTTTAATATTAAAAAAAAAAAAAAAAAAAATCTATTCACATTAAGGATGTTGTTCAAAATCACAAGTATTGGTTGCTACAGTTTAGAAAATTTAGGTAGGTATGTAAAATAAGAGGCAATGAATTGAACTGATGGAAACTCACCATAATATTCACCAATTCAATCTTTAACATCGGATGCTGACAGAGATTAATTGCATTCTAACTGGTTTTGATCTCTTGATCCTTAGCTTATATGTTTGCAATGAACAAAGTTCAAGAAAATAAACCACTGATTTAAAAAAGCTATTTGTCTCCTATGTATAATATATGCTGACATTTCCTCCCTGTTGAATCATCTTTTGCCATTCATTATACTGTGTCTTTCCTCTGACGTCTTTATATTTATAGTTCTGTGTCTTCAATTTTTTTTTTTTCATTGCCTCTTAGGACTATGGAGTCAAAAAACGAATGTGGTGCCAGAAGACACAACTGCCATTAGATTTTTTTCCAGGGCTTCCTAATTTCCTTCTGAAACATCCTGGTATAAATCCTTATCTCAGTGGCGTAGGACGAGCCTGGGTTTCTACAAGACATGTATGAAAGCAATCTTTGGCAAGTTACTATTTAATCACAAATTACTAGAATTTTGAGGGACTTTCTGAGGTCATTTGGTTCATCCCAAGCCACAGACAGGATCATGTTACCTAATGAATTTTGAGGACAAGTAGTTTCCACAGATAAAGATACCACAACCTCTCTATATGATCCATTTCAATGATTTGTGTACATCTCATCCTGCAGAGCCCTTCTAGAATTAAAATGATTTAAAATAAAGCTTCAAGTGCAGCCCTGTGTTTCAAAATAGACAAAACTTCTGCTAATTAAAAAAGAAAAAAAAAAGAAAGAAAAGATATTTGGTCTGTGTAGAAACTCTTCATTCATGGCTGTGTACTGGCAGAGCTTTTCAAACTCTAAAAGCAAGGAAAAAATCTATTGTTGCTGATGACAAGCAATAAGCATTCTTTGTTACACAATAAAGCTTTTTATTTTAATTCCCTGTGACTTCAAGACACAGTGTATCAAGTGTTTTTGGTTTCACACTTCACTACCATAGTTTATTTGGAAACAGAAGAGGCAGCACATAACAATACACAGCATTACAGGATACTTCCAATGAACAGACAATTCCAAAATACCTGTCTGAAACTCCATGGGAAGTTTTATACTTTCTTTCTACATTGAGCATAGAGTTTAGTACATGCATTGTGTTAGGGAAGGATAAGTGGTGGGAAATTGTTGCTCAGTGGTAGTAATTAATGGTAGCAATTAAGTTTCCAGATTATAAGGCAAGTATTAATGAAGTGTTGATTATTGCAGGTGAAAGAATGAGTATGGCACTGTGTCCTGAAGGTCTAACAAGCTCAAAACTTCATAAACAAACTTTTATTCTATTCTTTTCCAACTAAAAGAACTAGAAGAAAACCAACAGACTTGAAACAGATCCTGATTTCAGTTCCACCAGCATTATATAACCTTAATACAAAATTAAATAATTTCAATACAGTTTAAACCAGTATGAGTACCTTGCAGACTGCTCATAAATATTGTTTTCTGATCAAATTAATCACAAATTCATGTCCATCTACAAGTTTCCTTATTTTACTAATCACTGACAACATTGTAGCCTTCCCTCATTTTTAACCATTTTTTTTATTTTAGGAAAGCAGCTTTGTTTCACGTGCTGGTGATTCTTTGGCTGGCAAGGGGTTTGTGATTCCTTTTACTGTCCTTCAATACCCGAGGTTATTTTTGCAAGAATTATATGAAGTTTCAGAAAGAAAAAATACCTGAAAATGATCAACTCTAAGTAGTTTATGGAAAAAACAGAGAAGGGAGAAAGGAAGAGAGAAGGACAATAAATTGACTTTTGGTGATTTCAGGAAGCCTGACCTAGGGCTCGAGTGTTGCCTAGAGCCATGGGCCATCTGTCCTTGTTCAAAGTTCACCTGGGAACTTCCAGTGCAATGGTGCTGAGCCTACCTGTAACCTGCTATGCCAAGTGGCGCTACAGTCTGCTTCCTTCCCACAGAACAAGTCCCACCAAGCCCACACATCCTAATGATACCAGCAAAGGCAGTCCAGAGGCGGGAACTGTGACCCCTACACAAAGGGTCCTGTCCAGGGATCTCCTCCCCAGCTTGACGGAGCGCTGGGCACGCAGCGGGGCAGGGCAGAGGCTCAGCAGCGTGCTTGGGAGCAAAACCTCCGAGAGCTGCCGCCGGGGGTGGGGGAGAAGGGATCTAATGGCTGGATCGTATCGTATACACAGATGCACAAAAGTAACCGGCCGCTTTGGCTGCTACGTGACCCTTCTGCTGGTTAATGCGATGCCACTTCAGGGTTGGATTTCTCGTATTACCTGGATCAGTCTGTCTATGCACAGATGGAGAAAGGAAGAAGAAGAAAAAAAAAGCAGGGAAAATGTTCTATTTTAGCCTAGGCAACACTTTTTTTTGGTTAATTTTCCTTTTTAGCACCACCATTTACAATACAGTAGTCATCCACTCGTGGCAGAGTGCAATGAGACCTGCTTGGGCTGCCTTGCTGTGCCGCTCTCCACTGTTTCCTGGCATCTTATTCCCCAAAGAGGCAGACTGCCTTTGCAGAGGGCCCTCCTGCCACAGGCCAGGCACACAAGCAAGGGAGGGTGGGGGACTCCTCCACCTCTTATAGAGCTTGTGTCCATTCAACTCAAGATAATAAGAAGTATTCACTCTCATGCTCCAGGCCGTAAGATGATCGCCGACAGGTCTCAGGGAAGAATTTTCCCACACAGCCACGCACAGACACAACTGTCATCAGAACCACTAACCAATGAACAGTTTAGTGCAGAAGACTGAAATGCATTTGTTCAGTGATGGCAAAAGAGGAAAAGCCTTTGCAAACACCTACATGTACATGTGCACAATGTCCCTTTTAACCACAATCCATTGTAAGCCAAATGTTAAGATATTAAGTTGGAAGTATTCAAAACTTCCGAACCAGGTCTGCAAAAACACAGGATTGAATTCTAAGTTCTTTTATTTTTCTTTGTATGGCAGACGTCTCTCCACAGCCACAAAGACTTTATTTCTTCTTACTTTATTAAATAAAAGCTGGGAGTCTCAGAAATAAAGAAGGAATCTAAAAATCTGGAATGTGAGCAATGCAGCAAATAGAGCAAAGCTTGCAATGAAATGTGTAAGCCCTGCCAGTACTCTGATTGTCTTTGAAGACATAGCAGCAGACTGCTATGCAATGAAGAGGGCATTGAGACAAACTCAAAGAACACATTCCCCCTGGGAAAAAAAATAAAATAATAAAAAAAAAAAAAAAAACTTACAAATTTTAGGTCAAGAAAATCTAAAAATATAGAAAATACTTCACAAGAGGAAACCTACAGAGGAATGTAGCCTACAGTAGGATTATAGGCTTTTGATGCCGATTCTTACCATGAGTAAGGATTAGCTTTGATTACACAACAGCTCTGTTACTATTAGTGACTTGCTCACTTGCCAGTGGCGATAAAAGCAATGTAAAATATATTTAGTTAATTTTGACACCAGAAATGCAGCCACAGGGCAGTTATTTAACCACAATTATGGGAAAGAAGTCCCATTTTTTGTTATTTTCCAGCAGTAGTTGCAGAGTTCATTTTGTACTAAAATCAACATCATTATGCATATGCTGCCATTCCTTCTAAAATCTCCCGTATCTTTACTCCATATAAATAAAACCAACCAACCCTCTAACCTCAATCTCTCAAGCAATGCTTCCAATGCACATCTGGTCTTAAAAAAGTCACTGTTCAGATTGAACCAAATAATCTTTCAGCAGAATCAACCTAACCCACTTCTGTATATGCACTTCTCACATGGGATTGCCTGAAACTTGGGATTTCCAGCTGTTTACTGTCCTGGTAGGTGGCTAATTCAGCCACAGTGCAAACACTCACACACACAGTAGCAGAAAGTTAACCTACAGCATTCATTCTGCCCAAGAGCTTGCTATATTCTTAGTCAGATGATACCACCACAGAGGGTCATAAACACAGAGCTCTATATTGCAAATAGTATGACAAGTAAATAAGTGCACAAGTTGTGATCCCTCAAGAAATTACTTTAAGGTCTGATTTTAGGACGAATAGGATTTGCTAACTTCGCAGGGATGCAGCAATTCAATATATAATAGGTTTTAGACTGCCTTTAAAGCACCTCTCCTTGACTTTATGTCAAGCCAAAAATCATTAGATTTAAGACTGATCCCCTTCAGCTCTTTCCTTTCAAACTGAGTGCCCTGTGTACTGTGTTGTGGACTCCTGTTCCCACTAGTGTCCAGTGGACTAATCAATCTTGAACCGGAAAAATTAGTAATGCTCCTGTCCCATCCATCTATAACTCAAATAAATCACATGAGAGATGAGATTTGAATTTCCTTCTTCAAAGGAGGAAATCAAACATCCATCTTCATTTATACAGTGTTACATTTACTTGTGTAAGTACTGTGATCACAGCAATTTGAAACATTTTGGTGTTCAGATCACTTCCCTCCTGCTGTCCCTCCACCCTTCCCCAGCTACAGCTCTGAATCTTTTGGGAAATCAGGTTTGAGCTATGCTTGGAGTTCTTCACTTAGCCTTCTCAAAGCTGGTACTCAGGTCAAGGAGGATTCTCAGGCAGTTAGCAAACACAGGTAAGGAACAGAAGTATTTAAAGACCTGGGCATCTTCAGATCTATATAACCAGGAAGCTAAAGTTTTTGGGAACTCCAGTTTGGAGTTCGCCAGTAAATTTTACTTAATATCCAGGTGCCTATGGGTACAGTGTGGCAGCCAGCTGAAGCATACGAAAGACCACGTTAGCTCTGAAAGGGGTGATCCTGATCTTCTTTCCAACCTGAGTGCACATCTCCAGCGTTTTTTCTGTTTCAGCTTTAGCAGTCCACGCAAGAAACTAAACTTTCCCTTTCTTTTCTCAGATGACTGTGCTTTCATCGGCATCAGCTTGCTGATCTGAGTGTTTGCATAATTACTCAAGCACCACCGGCAGTGCTAGACAGTCCAGGACCGTGAGCCTGAGAACCAGCAGACAGCCCAGACCGCTCCTTTCAGCAGCATCATGGACATAAACCATTTCAATTCAGCTGCAAAATACATTCTTAGCTACCTTATAATGTTGCCCTGATGCCATTGAAGACAACCAGGAAGACAAACACACAGAGAAGTCTCTATCTCTACAGGTCATTCCATGTGGGCAGGTCTCTGCTCCCAGGTCTCCATGCCATTCCATACAAACTCTTTCACACCCAGAGGAATGAATGCAGAACTCTAAATCAGGAAGAGAGTGGGAAATGGTATGGTGGCTTTTGATTTTTACTTAATTATCCTCATTGCAATAAGCATTTCTGCAGAGAGGTGAAAGTCCAGCTCAGTTCCTGATCGGAGGTTTGTTCAAAGCGAGGTATGATGGAACCTTAGCCATACCCATTTAAAAGTAGCATATCATGCTAACGTTATCTACAATAACTGTGGAAGTCTGATGCAGGTGACACTTCCATCTATTACTAATCTTCTATTCAATAAATACTTCCCTGTTTCAAACCCAGATTCTCTGAGGCCTCTAGAAGGAACAGAATCCTGCTGATTAAGGACAATGTTAACACCTCTATTGACTATCCTGGATTTTCAGAGAAAGGTTCAGTTACTGAATTGAAAGTTTAATTCTTTTAAGTGCTCTTTCCTTCCTCATTACTTGAGTGGCCAAGATGGAAATTTACAATTAAAATTTTCTGAGAAAAAGCGTTCAAGAAGACTGCTTGAATTCCTGCAATTAACCTTATCTATTTGTCTTAGCCTGGAATCACAGAATTGTAAATAATTGCTTTTGCAGAAGTCAGACAAAAGGATTCTAAGTACAGATTCCCTTTAAATCATCTTTTTTTTTTTTTTAATACCACAGTAGTATAAAGATTTTCTGATACCATAACTAAGTGAAAGGGAGCACACATAGTCCCTTCTTTTTTTTCTGATATACTACTACAGATTTATTAATAGTTTGTTTATATTGATTTAGTTCCTTTTTGTGGTCAGTAAAGGAAATCTTTTCCTGAAGGCACTAAGACTGAGGTCTTTCTGATTTTAAATGATAGAGAAATTGGTATATTGCTGAGTAACTTTTTGCATTGATTAATTTATTAATTGGTATACATAGCTATCATTAGGGTGTTTAAATCACACTATGCTATGTTAAGTAAAGGCAGATATTTTTTCTGGAGTCTTTTCAGGTGGAAAGGCATCCTTGGGAAATTTGTGATAAACAACCATGCCTTAAGATAGCACATGTACATGCACAAAGTGTCCTTTTTGTACCTCCCGAGGGACGAGTTGTGTGTTAGGTTATGGAAAAGTTTACAGCAGCACCATCTACTGGAGAGCCCCTTTGTTCTGTACCACACCGTGCATGCCTTCTACGTATTAAAAAAGCAAAGAAAGGAAAAGTTGTGACAAGAGTTTCATGTGAAAGACATTGTCTGCTGTTGTATGTGATGCTTGGAGGGGCCCTCATGAAGTCTGTGCTACACAGAGATCTCTCTTCTGATGCACATCACTGGACTCTCTCTTGGTCCTTCAGGTTACTAGAAAGAAAGAGAGAGGCAACACTGTCTCCTTTCCTGGCATGCAGGGTGTAAGAGACAATCCTTGCTTTAACTACAGGCCGATGAGGTGGAGGTAGAGGTGGTACCTGTATGTTTGTGGGAGGAAAAGAGAAAGCATGGCTGCACCAGGTGCTGTGGGAATGTCTAGCCCAGCTCTTGGCATTAGTACCTTGCAGGTTTTGTTGCTTTCAAGTTCTTGTGCTACAGCTTCCCTTTTGCTGAACACAGCGCCCGCTTTTCTCCAAAGTAATACTTGTAAAACACTGAGAGATCACAGATTCAAAAAAAACCAAACAAACAACAACAAAAAACAACCAACCAATCAAAAAAAGACTCTGTGGAGAGGCAGACAGACTTGGATTCTGCTCTGGCTCCCCTAGACACACTTTTTCTTTTAGTCTCAGAACCACCACTGAAATTCTGTGCCTAAAAAATTGGCTTATGTAAAGAAGCAAAGGCAATGGGATGTAGATCCTCAAACACTGATCCTTATTACTTCTCTAGACAAAACAAGTTACTAACAGTCTCTTATTTCAAAGGATCAGGCTAAGAATTAAGATGGACTAAGGAATGTGGGTTGGAGATGTATTAAAAATTTTTATGATGTATACCTATAAATGTATCACTAGTTTAAGGGATCTAGTTCAGCTGAAAATGAACTTGTGCTCTTCTAGGACAAACTGTCCTCCACTTCATCTAAAGCTCTACCATTAAATACAAAGGCAGGAAGGCTGCTCTTTAATGACGTTCATCTATTTATATCTCAGTTCTTAAATAACTAGAATTCTCTTTTCTCTGTGAATAGGAGCAGACTAGAGAATATTTGTAAATGCGTGCAAGGAATACAATGCACAATTTTGTTCTATGCTTTCTAGAAGTGCTATCCTCTCAGGTAGAATTATTGGGATTAATTTAAGGACCATTAAAGGACAAAGCCCTTCTTAAAAATGGAACCAGACCAATTTATCTCTTGGTTGCCAAGAAATACATTTAGGAAAAATCAGCTACTTTGCATTTAGAACATGAGATAATTTAGTAAGGTCAATATCCAGCAAAATGGACTGAAGTGCTAAAGTGACTACTGCCATGATGTAATTAAGACTCGCATCTTAAAGGTTATAAAGCAGATATACCTGTATTCCACTGAGGTTGCCTCCACTACACTGTCTAATTATTTTTTAAGAACAATGGCAAGCCATGTCAGACATCTTGCTGCTGATTTCATAGTATTAAGCTTCTAGGAGACAACCTCTATCTTTCAGTTAAATCTGAAATAGCAAACAGGGCATTTAAAGAAAGGAAAGAAAAATTTCCAGCTGTACACCTTTCTTCATACAAATATCTCCAAGCATATAATACAGTCTACAAAACAGCAAAGAATCTATTTGAAGTTTAAATACACACCCACACAGGAAAACGTCAAAAGAAGAATTGCATGTTTTTTTTTCCTAAATTTACTAGTTTTTATTTGAATTATTATGAAAGCTTTTTATTTGCTTGAGTTTATTATTCATTATTCAGATTCTTCGGGGAAGCTTTTTCCCACAGCTGTAGTAATATATGTTAGCTCTTCCATTTCCACTAAATCTTATCTAATACAGGTTGATCAAAATTAAGTAAAGCAATTCAGGTAATGCTGTGCATAGTATCGATGTAAGATATCATAATAGTTCAGTTTTACTTTTATGCATTTCTGCAAACAGCCTGATATTTAACTACTGAAGGTTATACATCTGAAAGGTTATCCATTAATCTTCTCACAGGGACTTCTGGATCTTTTTCTTGAGCATCTGGAATGATTTTAGAAACTACCTGTGTTATATCCATGTGGTTAGTTATAACGATTCACTTACATAAGCTTTAATGCAACTTTAAAACCTAATTTCATTTATTTTATGATGTCCAAACACCGTTGTATATTGGTTCCCTTAAAGTTTCATCAGCCTCTCTAGTCTTCAGTAAGTAGTGAATTTGCTTCATCCATAAATTTTAGCATATTCACAGCATATCCTGAATGTTAAGAGACTGAATGAGATGAGATATGAAGCCTCGGGATACATCTCTCCCTATTTTTTGTCACGCCAGAAGCTGACTGTTGTTCTGATGGTTGTGGTGGTTTTTTTTTTTTTTTTTTTTTTTTTCAGATTAAAAGGTAGTTACAAAATTGAAAAAAAATTAGTTCTCTCCCTTACAGTTTAGTTGTTCTACCAGCCTATCATAGACATCTGAAAGTCCAAATAGATTAACTAGTTAACCATAACAAAAAAAAAAAAAATCTACTAGACTGAAAAGGCATGATTTTCAAAGCAGTTATATTTTTCCCAAATGTCTTATAGTGCAGTTATAATTAGATCTGGTTGGAAACAGGAATTTTCCAAGAATTACTTTATTTTTTTTAAGACAGAAATATGAACTTTTCATCCAAAACCCAGACACTGGATTTTCAATAGAGAGGACCTTGATGGTGCTGTTGGGAAGGCTGGCAAGAGTTGAAATTTTCCAGTGAAAAACAAACTGCTTCTGCACACATACAGACAAGATTTTGTCAAAAAAGGAACGGGGGCAATTCTTCATTAACAGGAAAGTTCACATCATTCCTACTCATCATTTCAAGCGATATCCCTATACCAAACAGAAGCTTACTTAATGACTTGGGTCTTTACTTAATGGTACATAGAAATTTTATTGAACACCCAAAATATGGCATTGCACCCAGCACGCAGGAAATACTGCTTATTGTATTTAATATTTCAAACACTGAGATGTTGAAGTCCATCTAGTTTAGCTTATCTATTGTTTTTCAGTTTTTTGGTTTATTTCAGCTCTGTCATTTTTTGACCTATCAATATCCAGCAATGCCTTTGTCCCTTACTCTCTGACACTCTTGCATTTGGTATATTTGAAATAATTTGTTTATCTTTTTATCTTCAGTTGTTTGCTCTTCAGTTTCCTTCTCAGTCTTGCTTGACTTTTTCCTGTAATAGTTTGTTCTTTCCATTGGATCCATTTGGGCAGAATTTCCACTTTCTCCTTTTGGCTTGAATAACCTCTTAAACTTTACCAGCAGAGGAAAAATCTGCTATTCTGATTGAGCAATTAAGATTCTTTAGGCATGTTAATGAAAGGGCACTGACAAGTGACTGAGCTATATATAATCATAGCCTTTTAGAAATCGTCACCAGAAAACCGGTAAAATAAATTCACTAATACTAGGTCTTTTAAAGCCCATTAGAGAGCAAAGTCTATGAGATAGCCTGAACATCTCATCAGGTCACCCAGGTTTTTTTCTGGTTTTATCTTCACAATGAGCTTCTCATTGCCATACATGAACTTTCCAGATGAGATTCACTCATCTGATTATTTCCCTGGGGGATGGGAAGACCACAGCACTAATTAGCAATATACTTTGAGATGAAATAAATATTAATTGACTTTTATAATCTGAAGGTGCCTACAATCCTTGTCTTCTACTGTTAACAAGAACCACACTCTTTCCACTTTTTTTTTTTTTTTTTTTTTTTAAATCTGAGATGTTTGTTTTCCTTTTACTATTAAATAGGCTTTAAGCTTGCCCAGGCAACATTTCATAGTACAATGCAAACCTTTAACTATTACTGAGAAAGCACTTGGGTTTTTTAGTTTCTTTCAAGGCAGTTTCAATGTGACAGTGCAATACTATATCTCAACCTATACAACCGGGCATTATATTGTATTTTCCTGTCTTCCTTACCCATTATGCTTTCTATGTTTCCATTAAAGAAAGAGCTTCTCTAGCAATGATAAATGCTCCGGTGAAAAACAGATGCAAAGCTAGGAAGTGTTCAGACTCGAAGCATCACTCAACTTACTATTCTGATCAGCAGTTCAGCATCCAGAAACTCATCATACACTTCACAGTCTACTTTCAGTACATGGTATGTGGTTTATTTGCCTGATGCGTACATTTCGGTGGGGGGGAAAGTACCTAATCAAGACTGTACCAATCCAAAGTATGAAGTGCATAAATAAATCTCTGTAAGAAGAGACATGAAAACTATGACAGATGCCAGTTATATCACTTAAAGGACGACTCAGAAATGCTCAGACACTGTGCTAATGAGGATGATACAAAATTCACCAGTAAACAGAAAACCAAATTGCATTATATATCTCATACAATTAATATTTTAAACTAACATTTTGTGGTGATTATGTGTTACTTACTATTGAAAAGGAAAAGAAACCTAGCATCTCTCTAAGAGATTAAGTTTTTCTTAACTTCTTTTTGATTTGAAACAACCATAGCATGGAATGATGTTTATCCCAGATTTTTCAATTTTCTGATTTCTAGAAAAATATGTAGGATCATATTTCTAAAATAACAACCAAATGTAAACACTCACTCAAATTCCTTAAAAGTAGATCACCAAGAGTAGATATTAGATACAATACCTATTTTTTATAGTATTTTAAAATACTCACTGAAATGCTTAAGAAATATGGACTTATCCCTGTAAAAAACCTATCTGGAATTAATCTAACAAGTGGCTGTCACTACTGCTCAACATTTAAGGGATAAGGCACCACTTATCAGGAAGTCAGAGATATGGCTTTCAAAGAAAGCAATTAGAAGTTATCAGTGCAGGGGAATAATTAATACTAAGGATGGGAAAAGGGGCATGGGACTCCTTGATGTGAGGAGCAGGGGTGGAAGAAGAATAAACATACTGCAGAGAGAAAATGGAAGTTCTCATTTCCAGTCTGGTGCTGTTTTTCCCCAAGTGGACCTTTTTGGGTTTTTTTTCTATGCCATGTTTATTTTTTAAAAACAATAAAGAAGTTTCCCTACACAACACCCATGAAAATCATCTTCCTGTAAGAAACCTCAGGAATACAACGTTAGCTTTTCAGTTTCTCTTCAGTAAGAGAATAATGGCAACCTGGCAGAAATAAGAGGCAGTCATGAAAGCCTAGGGAGGATTTTTTTTCTTATTATCACACCATCAAATCTGAAATAATTCCAGGATTCAAGCCAAGATCTTTGACACAAGTATTTGTAATGTTGAGCTAAAATACCAAACGAAAATGCAGTCAAGCTCTGTTTGCTAAGTCAGAAATCCTCCTGTGGGGTTTCTAGATTTATGTCTTCAGAAGATGAAAGAAAAAAAGAAATCCAGAAGTTTTTCTGAACTGATACAGCTTCAGGATTAAGGGTGATCAGTAGACAGAACATTTTGCAAGGCTTTTTATCCCTGACATGGCAGCCATTTCACTTGAATGTTCTATTTCTGTAGCCATGGGGGATTTTTAAGTTTGCTAAAACAACTGAACACATTCTTCAAAACAATACAGTGGGTCTTTCTTGTGAAAGCAAAGCTAATCAAATACAGCATCCTGTGCTATTGATGTCAGCCAGCAAGCCACTCATGGCACTACTAGATTCTTTGCTTCTAGGCCAACAGGCATATTATGGACTGTTTTCTCCATCTGTTCTCAAAGCAAATGCCAAGATGGTCAAGGTGTCAGAACATCCCACTGAAAACCAGATAAAAGAAGTGACCTGCGCTGCTGTGCCAGGACTGGAGTCTTTGCAGAGACAAAAACTGTAGGAAGAAAATATGACAACAAATATGACAGAAAACATTTATAAGATAATTCAATAGGAACAATCCTGGATGGACTTTGAGGCTTTCAAGCAGAGTTTGCAACCCAAATGAAAACCAAAACAAACAGGGAAAATAACGGATTCTTTTACAAGGCCAAGTTAAAAGAAGAAATTGTGTGCTTGTCAGTACCGGTAAGTAAAGCTGAGTTCTTAAAATACATCTTTGGAGATGGTGGTACTCTACTGCAGAGGCATCCCATTGCCCCAGTGAAGACAGAAGCTGAATACTGCATTGTCAACAGCACCAGGTGACCACCTGTGACACAGCCCCCGCTACACACCTCAACAGCCCCAAAAGCCCTATCCCAAAATACCAAAGGGTGTGGTTAAGGAAATTCATAATGTGATCAGAGAGCACTGGTTGTTTCTTTGAAAAGTATTTTAGCCTCCCACATGGCTACAGCTGTCTCTTTCTAACCTGACATTAAAGACTTTCTTTCTGTAATGAGAAAAAAAAAAAAAAGCTATAAGGGAAGGTGTAAACAGGATGGGTAAATGAGGGGA